>NC_091767.1:93846414-95096414 GCF_029378745.1 Bos indicus
TGCTGACTACTTAGCTTGGAATATTCTTTGCTCCACTGTTGCTTAGACAACTCCTCTTTCTAGACTCTATCCAAGGGACAATTTCTCTTTGAAACCTTATCTTATACTTTTACAACTGTCAAGTTGTTAGAAGTGAACAATTACTTTCTTTGTGCCCTTATACAAACTTCTGTCATAA
Organism: Bos indicus; assembly: GCF_029378745.1. Lineage (NCBI taxonomy): Eukaryota > Metazoa > Chordata > Mammalia > Artiodactyla > Bovidae > Bos > Bos indicus. Next base: position 93,846,593 of record NC_091767.1, read on the forward strand.
CACCAAAAATACTTATTTTGACTTATCTCACATGTCTGAGTCTACCTTCCCTTTCTCTTAAGAATGAGAGCTTCTTTAAGACAAGGCCCAGGTGGGCACATACCAAGTGCTTATTGCATGTCGTATGAATGAATAACAAAGGATACAGAACAAAGTTTTAGATGTAAGTTGAAAGAATCATCAGTTGTCAGAGCCATCGTGAGAAAACAGTGACTCAAGCAGGGTCCCTGCCATGAAGTCCAATGTGAGCCATTCTACTCACTCTTCTGTATTATAACCTAAAAGTCAGTGGACTGTGCCCCAGCAAGGTATGTCCCTGGAAGATAATAAAGGATGCCCTTAGTGAACTATGATTCATATTTATATTATTTGAGAGATATATTTTTAAAATAATGATTGTGGGGCTGAACCCTGGCTAGAAATTACTTCATCCAAAATTTTAAAATACAAGTCTTCTATCATATACTAGCCAGCTGTTGTAACTATAACAAACAAGATTTTAGGTGTCGAACAAAAAAGTTGAGGTTGTGGAAACACAATCTAATTAATGAATTTAAGTAACTATTCATTATCTATAATCACTTGAATGAGTGCCTCTTTAGAAAAATACAGAGAATATATAACTACATTATATGTGTAAGAAACATGAATCATTCTATACGTGCAACATACATGAATGTAAATTCTTATGCAGAAATGAATTGATAGAGTATGTTTATGAAGCCCATCAGGATCAAACTTTACAAACACAAATTTAATCAGTGCCCTTTTGAAAGCATTTAAAGGAAAAGTGCAGCACAATGGCTAAAAGCACAGACTCCAGAGTCAGGCTGTCTGGATGCAAATCCTTGCTCTACACTTAAAAGCTGTGTGATCTTTGGTAAGTCTTTTAAAACATCTGTTCCTCAATTTCCTCATCTATTAATGAGCATAATAATAGTAACTAGCTCAGAGCATTGTAATGAGGAGATAATATACAAAATGCTTAAAATAATGTCTGGCAATAGGGCTATATACATATATGTGTGTATATATGTATATATATATTTGCCAATCACTATTATTTAATATCATTATTATTAATAAAGACTTGGCATATAAGAGAATACAGGTTGGTCTGGATACAAGAGTTGGCCCACAACAGGAATTGAAGAAGCAGAGAATAGAAGAAGGCAGATGAGCAATTATGATGTGACGAGCATGATTGGGGTTTAGAGTGTGAAGTCAGGAAATAGGAGACATAAGGAGGGTCAGGCCACCATAAAGGGAACAGAGAGACAGAGGAAAGCACCAATTACTGAGTACAAGCAATGTGCCAGGGACAGTGCCAGCAGCCTTACACCTCACACTGACCTGAAGTAAATCCATTTGTTTAACCAGTAGGCAATGGGCTAATTCTTTCCAAATATGATCTAAGCTCTTTTGGTGATGATGGTGGTGGTGGCAGCAGCTAACACAGGTCTATAGTACATACTGCACAGCAAGACTAATCTCAACATACTGCCTGGGTTATCTCTTTTAATTTTACTGAGAACTCTTGAAAGGAACATTATTATGATCCCTATTTTACAGACAAAGAAACTGAGGCTTAGAGGAATTAAGAATTTGCCCAGGGTTACTTGCCCAAGGGTTATGTGTCAGAGTTGGGCTCTTCTTAATCCATGCTATTAGCCTTCACACTGTACCTTCTCCTGTTAAAGCAACAGCAACTACAATAAGTTGAAGCAGGGGCAATGAATTCATGTTTTTGAGTATCTGTGTATATTAGAGTTGTTGATTTGCTGCTCAGTCATGTCCAACTCTTTTGCGACCCCATGGACTGTAGCCTGGTAGGTTCCTCTGTCCATGGGATTTCCCAGGCAAGAAAAAGGGAGTGGGTAACCTTTCCCTTCTCTAAAAGATCTTCCCGACCCAGGAATTGAACTGGTGCTTCCTGCGTTGCAGGCAGATTCTTTTACCACTCAGCCACTGGGTAAGTACCATATGTTAGACTATATTCTCCCATATTTAATTCTCATCACTATGAGGGAGCTGTTTTGATGTGAGACTCTGGAAAATTGGGAACCAAAGTTCAACATGAATAATATGAGTGGGAGAAACAGAAGGCCCTAAAACCAACCATATTTGAGTTAAATTAGAATTCAAGAAAAAAAAATGAACCTCTTGATTAAGAGTAAGAAAACTTTCTCTGTACTTGACCACATAGTAAATATTTTACGCTTTATGGGAACATCGTCTCTGTCACTAGTTACCTCTGCCATTGGGGCGTGAAAGCAGCCAAAGATGATACGTAAATGAGAGAGTGTGATTACATGCCAATAAAACTTTATTTACAAAAATAGTTGGTGGGCCAGATTTGGCCCATAGTCCATCATTTTCAGACTGCTTTTCTTCAAGTAGTAAGAACTTTTCTTTTATGGTTACCAGGTGGTACAAATCATGGTAAGTGAAATACAGTGTTATTTTAAGATTCTGTTTCTTAAGAATTGGTCTCACTGATGAAACACAGTTGTTGAAATATAGAATCTTAGTGTCACAAAGGGCTGACTGCCAATATATTATTTTTGGAAAGGCAAAGGAAAAAAGGTATAAAAATTTTAAGGGATGTGGATGCATTGATTTATTCTACAAATTATAGGTAAATCATGAACCATTAGAGTAAGCAATAAAACCCTGCAGAGAACCTTAAATTTATGGGGGGAAAAAAGTTATTTTCTTTTAACGTAGCTACCAGAGTAAATGTCAGATTGAGATCACAGATTATGTCCCCCACTTTTCCTGTCTCTTCGTTTCACCCTATCCTGAGGCATTTATAATAACTCCACAATGAAAAATTATAGTCATTTCATTTTGAAAGATATATTGCCTCCACATGTGGGCCAAGTGATTTAATTTTGATTAGTGCTGTCTGAGGCTTGTCAGATGGGTTAGCGATTGGTCATGTATCTCACAGCACTGCTATTAAATCCACTGGGAATTAACATGTTAAATCCATAATTATGCTTTATTGCCTGTATAATCCTAGGTTAATGGCAAAACGAAGTTGATTCATTTTTCACATGTTCACCAATGTGAAGTCATATTTTCCCCTTAACTAGTAATTAACCTTTATGGCTTTATTAACTACTTTATTAAATTTAAGTGAAATGTTTATTGGAAAGAGTTCATGGGAAGTGTAAACCACAATGACAGTGTGGCCCCGGTGACGTCCTGTTCCCTGGAACTTCTCTATTAAAAAGGCTCATATTAGAAGGAGTTCATTTTTTGTCACAAGGTACTGGAGCTTGTAACTTAATAGGCAGTGTGATAATAAAATAAGCAGTGGATGTGGAGTCACACAGACCTGGCACAAAATTCATATCTAATTCCTTGTTAGCTGTGTGACCTTGGGCGAGTTACCTAACACCTCTGAGTCTCAGTTTCCTTATACATAACCTGTGAATAATAATAACCATGCCCAGACTTTTGAGGGTTAAGGAAGTAAATGAAATAGTGGGGAGGATATAGGAGGTAGTCAATTTGCTATTTTTGTTGAAGCAAGAAGATTTTGGTACTGTGTTCACATAGGAGGAAGAAAACACGGGAGGTCAAAGGATGGCATCTGTTCCTAATTTCTTCTCACCTTCCCCAGCCTCATGGACTGGATACAAGCCAGAGAGTTACTGTTTCTATCTCAGATAGCCGCGTCCAGCACAGCAGGTGAGAAAGACCTGAAATGGGGGCAAGCGCATAATGAAAAGACAGACACATATAATTCGGCAAGCGGTGAGTCTGGGGGCCCTCCTGCTGCCCATGGCAGGAAGACAGAATGGCTCCTTTCAGCCCGCACTTTTGTTGGTAGAAGTCACATGAGATCATTAGGGAATAGCTATACTGGGGAGTTTGATCAGCACACCATAAAGTGGGAATAAAGTTAAGGCTTTGCTGTTGATCAGAAACAGCCTGTTTTGATTCCATGGGGTCGGACACAGGGGCAGGCAGTGAAGCAAAGCAGAGAGCATGTCCCGCCCCAGGTATGTCCGTTCGGCATGCTTACTAGGACGATCACGAGGGTGCTGTTTGCCGCACCTTCGGAGTCAAGGGGCAGGTTCTGGTCTCTGCTCCGTCAGGCTGCAACATCAGATATCTGAGTCTATGCAAGAAACAGTATTCCTGTTTCTTTCATAAGGAATTCCCCTTGGGACACGGACAGCTCTGCAGACACATGGCTTGACAAACAGAGAAACTCTTGTGAAAAGAAGGTGGATTGGGTCTCATAGGTTGGTGAGCAGAGCATGGGCTGTGTATCAGCTGTCCTCACCTCTCAGCAATGCACTCTTCTGCAGACCACAACCCACATGCCTGCATGTGCTGCCCTGAACCCCAGTTTAAACTAAGCAGTTGATTATCTACTTGGAGACAAATTTCCCAGCCTCTGTTGTAGTTAGTTCCAACTAATGGGATGTATGCAGAAGTGGTGTCTAAAACAACTTCCAATCATCTCCTAAAGCAAAGTCCTCTGTCTGGGAAATGGCAGTGATGGAGATACAGAGATAGAAGCCACATTTTGAGGATGGCAGAGTCAGCCCATCAACTGGGGTTGGTGGTGGTGGGGGGCAAAGTCCTGGGCTGCTCACTTCAAAAATATGAATCAACAGAAATAAAATTCTGCCATGCTGAAGCCACCACGTGTTAGCATCTTTTTGTTATATCTAACCTATATGGGGCTTTGAGAACAGAATTAGGAAATTTTTTTTTTTTTTTAATAAGGAGTCTGATTTCCAGTGACACAAATAATGCTGCTTTGGGTCCCAGGTGGAAACGGCTGATGAAGTGTGGAGATAAGCATGGGGCAGTGCTTTGGCACGAGTGGCAGTGCCCAGGAAGCGGCAGCAGAGCCCTGATGGAGACTGATGCATGATAAGAGATGGCAGATGCCCAAGAATCTCAGCAACGCAGAGGCTCTGCGCAACTGAATTGGCACACACGAGCTCTTCCCGTGGACCCCTCATTACTTGAGGGAGAGGCATGTTGCAGGTGGCTTAGCTCTGTGTGAGGAGATGATGGGGAGAACAAATTTTGTGTTGCTATTGTTACTCTGACCCCACCTATACTCAAGGTTCAATAAGAAAAATACCTCTGTTTATTTCAAATGGAGGTAATTTAATAAAGGATGCTTGTTCCAAACATGTTTGAAAAGTTGAGAAAGAAAAGAGGAAGATAGGTAATACAGAGATAAGGAATTACAGGAAGTTCCTAGGACTGTAAGAACCAAACAGAGAAGATGTATTAACAAAACAAGGAGAGTGCTCACTCGTGGGGGCGGTGGAGCCCACCACAGCCATTGTGAGTGCTCCTCAGAGAGCATTCAGAGCTTCCTGCTGCCCCAGGGGAGGGAGGGGGAAAGGAGAGAAGAGAGAGTGGAGGGAAAGAAGAGGCGGGTGGATGGAAAGAGAGAGAGAGAAGGAAGGAGGGAGGGGGAGATAAATGGGGGCTAAACAGAAACTAAGGTTGAAATGACATACTCCTAAAGGCAATTCTCATGTAATGGTGGAGGAATGAGAGAGGCTGGAGGCAGGGAAACCACTGCATTGGAGGTTATGCTATCCCTGCCTCTAGCACAGTGCTGGACAGACAGTGAAACTCCAATTTTTATAAGGTGTTCTGGAAAGGGAATACAAACTTTTCTACTTCTTTGGCATCCAATATTAAGTTCTACATCCCCTTTCAGTACACAGGTGTAAGTTCATGGCTCATAAACAATTTTTTAAGCAGTTAATGATATTATTATATACTCGGACATGTACTCCCTTTGCTTCATATTTTATAAATTTTTCATGCATGAAGAAGTTTATTTCATTGCAAATTATGAAACACTGAATTAAACATAAGCTTGAATGCCAAAGGAAGAATAGAAGTGTGTCAAAATTTCACCCACTCTCACTTAAATTTAAATAAAATTTGCTGGCCTTCAGAGATGAACACGTAAGGCTTATCAGTGAATAACTCTAACAAGTGAGTGAATATATAGTCAAAGAAATATTCAAAGATGTACTAATATTTTGGTTGGGACACTGACACTTATTTACTGCATTTTTCACATCATTATGTTTATTACTCAAGTCATCATTCTACCTCGGGTTTTGATGCTGGAATATACAAATCCACTCTTACTATAGACCCACACTCTCAACCCCTAGCTCATGCAGGTGATGGAAGAGTCCCATTTATTAGGATTGCAGTGACTGTTGACTATGTGTCAGAGCAGGGCCACTAGATCCACTGACCCTATTACTGTCTCCTCATTCAAATGATGGAGACTCATTTGTCACATCATTTCAAAGTGATGCCTCTTTATACCTGACTGGTTTTCCTTGGGTCAATATTACTGACAAATGACTATCTCCTTCAATACCAACTGGTGATAACTCTTAATGTACCTTAGCCTGCAAAAGATTAAACTTCCAGTGCACTTGCAAACCAAGAGGAGTCATGCCAAGGGGTAGTTCTAAGTTTCCTGAGTGTCTAGTACCATGCTACAGAGAAATGTGTGAAGTATATTAACTGTGTAAAGGAACAGCTTCATTTTTGAATGTCTGGCAGCAGGCTGAATATTTTAGATACATTATTCCAGCTAATCCTTGCAATTATGCTGAAAGGTATTTTCATGCTTGTTTTAAAAATGAAGAGACAGAGATGTGGAAGTTGGGCTAAGATTTGAACTTAGTTATGTCCAGTCCCAGTGACTTTGCTGCTGAGTACCTGCATAATTTTAGGCAGTATTTCTGCCTTATAAGGTTAGTCATATCCTTTGGAGGATAAAAGGAAGACCCACATGGCCATCTGCTTGCTAATATCTTTCTCATCTGCCTCTCTATCCCCACAAACAAATTTTAAGGAACATACGCATCTAAGCAAATGCACAATCAGCAAAGAATCAACTTCTACCAGCACAGGTAAGTATGTTATCCATGATGTTTTCCACATTTATCTATGTGTGTGTGCCCTCCAGACCCTTGCCCTGCAAAATAGTCCCTTGACACCAGGCACCAGGTCAACCCTCCTTGGAAGAGGGATCAGGCAGTCAGGTCCAAAGTCACTGGACCACTTCTCTGTCCCAGAGTTGTATCTCTCTTCTCCTTCCTCTATTTGTCTCAAGATTTTCAGCTTTCCTTCCTTTTTTTATTATGCTTCTGTGATCTGCTTTACCCTTCGGAGTGAGATTCAGTCTCTCAGGTTTCCCTCTTTCCATGCTACTCACAAACATAAACCAACAGATCTTTTTGTGTACATTTTAGAGATTTTAACCATTATGAAAATACAGAGAATGATAAAAAACAAACAAGGGGAAGATACAAAAGTTTAAAAAGCTTATTATTGCTCCTGATTGCACAATGTTGGGGAGCACATGCCTGGCCCACTCTGCCTAAACTTAGCTGATGACCATGCATTGCCAACATGAGAAAGTCAGAGGCTTGCACACTATGCTCCCCACCCACCTGATGCCATCTCCTGTGACTCCCACTTGCTTAACTCATGCTCCAGCCACAGGGCAATGTGGCCCATGCCACTTTAAGCTTACCTTCTGCACATGATGTTGCCACTTCTTCCTTACCCAGCCCACGTGAATGTCACTGTCCTTCAAAAATCAGCTCCTATTTTGCTTCCCCTATGAAACCTTCCCCGATTCCCTGAGGCTTCATGAATGGCTATTTCCACTGTTCTCTGCTTGACATTCTTCATGCCTGACTCTCACAAGCCCTGTCTCACTGCATTACAATCCTGTTTACATGCCCATGTCTGCTACTTGATGAGATGTCCCTAGTGGCAGGGACAATGCTTTGTTTACCCATCAGTCCCTTTGGCACCTCCTCAAGTACCTGGATCTTAGAAAGTAACCCTCATATATGTTGAATACACAAATGCATAAATGCACAGAAAAATGAATCAATATGCCTGAGATGAGGGCAAATGATTATCATAACCATGTGTCACACATCCCAAGATCAGGAAGGTGAATGACAGTTATAAAAACTCCCATATTATAATAGTCCTATGTACATCATATTGCTACAGGAGCCTGGCATTTTAGGCCAGTTTTTTCTACCTAAGGATGTGCAAGAATCCCTCTTCTCCATCAAGGAGAGGCCGTGTGTCAGTCTGATGTGTGCTCTGTAGCAGAGCAGTACCCTCTACGAAGTGATTGCCTGTCAGTTTGCGACACACTATGGCAGATGTCACAGCAAGCCTGCTCTATTTGACACTGAGAAGAGTTAATGAAGGAGTCAGGGGGACTCTCAGATGATTCAGACCACATGGCTGGGAGTTGAAGAAGCCTCTCTTGTGAGCATATGAAAAGCAGACCACTTCCAGCCTTAGAGGAAGCCAGAATTATCAGACAAGTATGCTGCCCCCATCTAGTGTAGCCCCATCTAGTGTAGTGTAGATGTAGTGGGGCCTGTCCTCTTTCTCCCCATATTCTGAAGCAAGCATTCATTCAGTATCAGGTCCATCAAAAAACAGATGACTCTCCTTACCTGTTTTTTGGAGACTGTGAGGATGGGATGGGATGGGATGGGATGGGAAGAAAAGATGGAGACGCCAGTCCTTTGAAGTCAGTTCTGTCTGAGAGAATTCTATTTCCTTCTACTTCCCTCTCTTTGAATATGATATCTCACATCTGCAAAAAAGAGTTGTCCCATTGATTGGAGTTGAACATTTATACTTAATATCTGGCATTGCGGCCAACTGAGAAATGGCCTTGTTCTTAAGGAGATTATAGTCAGTGGAGAAGAAATACACAAATTAATCAGTGACTATATTCTCATAAGTGTGATTTATGGAAAGGCTAAGAACAGGGTTTTATGAACTTTAAGAACACGCTGATGGACTCCTAAGTTATATTCTGTGGTTAAGATAAAGCATCCTGGGGTAGCAAGACTTTCACTGAGTGATAAATATCATCAATGGTTAAATAGGTTGAAAAGAATAAAAGAGGCTTTCGGACCAAGTGAAAAATATATGTGAAGACACAGGCAATATAATACCCGCTTTGGGAGTTTTTAATTTCCATGACTGGCACCCAAGTTGAGAAGTAGAGAGTGGGAAAAGACGATGCAGGAGAGTTAGGCTGGACACATCATACAAAATAAGTGAATGACATAATTAATTTCAAAAAAGAAAAAATATATAACAGCATTTATAATGTGATCTCTTTTATTTTGTAAAGATATCAATCAAAATTTTAACACTATCACTGGAGTATGGGGACATGTGTTATTTGTATCATTGCTTCTCTGAATGTCTTATATTGCTTGAGTCTTTTTAAATGATTAAGTGCTAATTTTATAATTTAAACTATTTTGCTTATGCTACAAAAACAAAAGATACATTAATCAAAAAGATTCTGGAAAATAAGAATACGTTCCAGTTCACAGGAACACCACATCTATTTATGTCTCCACTTAAAGCATTTAACTTTGTCCTTCTATTATGAGCAGAGAATTACCCCATCTTGACATCAAGTCAGAAAGGAACTAAAGCAGCTGAGATATAGGTGTTATGCTAGTACACATAAGAGGTAGATACCCAGCTTGAAATTATGGAAACTTTCCTCGATAGAGCGATGTCTTAGAGGAAACACAGGAGTCTGGCAAATGCCCATTTGGTGTCTAGGAGCTTGGAAAAGATTGATAGTAGAAAGGCATTGATTTATGACAAAGCATGCCATATGGAGAAAGCAAAAGTAGTCCAGAATGCTTCTAGCCTTGTTCATAAAGAGAAGGAGATCAGTGATGGACCAACTGACCCCAACAACAGCATGCTGAACCAGAATCTACATTTTAACAAGGTTTTCTGATCTTCAGGCAAATCAAGTTTGATAAGTATGGACTTAACTCAGTAAATTCTAGTTTTCCTAACTAAACAAATGACATGCAATACCAACTAACCAGACTTTTGTTAAGACCAATTAATAAAGTAAAAGTGATACGAATTTGTGTTATCCCTTGAGCCTACTGGTCAATGCAACAGAAGTGAAAGAAATCAAAAAGGGAAAAACAAACCAAATACAAATACTTTTTGCACTATTTCCTTCTTAAATCTTGAATGTTTACAAGGTGAAACTGTATTAAGAAATAGATCTTACACCGTTTCTGCTTTTGGGTGAAATCTATCAGTACTTCCCAAGTAACCAGAATCAATTCTGTCAGCTTCTGCGAGAAGATATGTGGGCCATTTGAGATACCCCAAGGTGAAATCTTTTGTATGTACAACTAAACCTATAAAAACAGGTGAAATGACAATTACTCATTAGATATATAAGATTGTTCCTTGCCACCTTATAATTGATATTTCTGAACAAATACCAACACATTCATACACTCTTATGCACATGCTTGCCCACCTTCTGGGCTAGAATTCATTATTCATCCATATCACAAATCTTCTTTCTGAGCTGCCACTCTGTGCTTAGCATCATGCTGTATGCAGTGTGACCACTTGCGGCCCTCAACATTGTGGAGCCTACAGTCTTATTTTTCCCCAGAAGGTGACTCTACTCCTGCTCCCAGCATCCTTGTCATCCAATTTGAGATCATCATTTAGTACTGCCCCTGACTTTTGTTCCCATGCTTTTATGCTGCTAAGACCTATAAGTAAACCTCACTAGTCAATGTAATTTTGCTCCCCACAGGTTAAATCTTACAATCCAACATTTTGAAGACCAATCCAGTATTCATTCATCTTCCATTTGTTGTTGAACACACTATTTGTTAATAAGAACTGCTCTAGAAGCATGATTCAGACAGAAATAATGAATATGACCATTTTTAGTTACCCACAACCCTGCTATTATGACTTTGTTAAAAGCAAGTTTTCTGAAGAGTGCTGCACTTATGGTTACCCTAATTACAACAGTATGAATACAGGTTTACTCAGTCATTTTATAAGAACTTCTCATTTGAAGCATTTGCAGCTTTCCTGGAATTCTATTTTATTTATATCAGAATCTCCAAGTCCTTGATATTTTTCCTTTTCTACCTTGATTTCTTCATAAGATGGTATCCCACTGAGGTGCATCTGAATATTTACCTGTCCTTTGAACTCAAAGTTTTTCCCAGATTTAAATAATTGGTGCTTTATATCTCTGTGGAATAGAGGACCTAAAGTTCTTTATGTCCTTGTCCTCAGTAATTACTTTAATATTCTGAGGAGAGACCAACTAGACCAAGTTCAAATATCAATTGTTTATTTTATTCTTAACATTGTTTTGTGAAAAAACCTTCTACTAGGAGAGAATTTCAATTCAGCTGGTCATTTGGAAGCTAAAGACAGAACCCTGAAAGATGAAGAGTAATGTGATCATCACAGATTCAGACAGGAGACAAAAAGGAAAGAAAGGTAGTTGGAAAATATTGACAAAAGTACATTGGAAAAAAAGAGAAAGTAGCTTCTGGTTATTTTTCAGCAAGTCCAAAGAAGGACAGATAAAATATTCATGTGAAATAGAAAACATAAGAAAGCCTCTGAATATTAGAACTGGATTCTCTTAAAATACCACAATATGTTAAGTAGTTTAACATAACTACTTTCAACAAAACATAAATAACATAACATTTAATTTTATCTTCCAAACATAATATCATATGATTAGGAGAAAGATTAAGGGAATATCCCACAATATTACATATGTAATTAACTTGGGGAGATGGGGTTACTAGGTATATTTACTTTGCTCTTTATAATTTTCTGTATTGTCTGCAATATGTTTGTTCTGTTCTAATAAAAAAAAAATACTCATTTTAAAATGAATGCTCCCTTCTCTCTCTGTCTTCAGAAATCACTCTCCAGTTTTGAGTAGGTCTAAATTCACCACAACAAGAAAATTTTATAGTTTCAAGTGAGGTTGTAACTGAGATCATGCCTTCCATTCAAAATTTTCTCCTAAAAAAGAAGATGTTTGAGTTAGACAATGCATCTGTAAGCTATTCTCAAGGGCTGGGCACCTTGGAGTCCCCTCCCCTTTTTAATAGCAAGATAAAACAGTCACTATTTCACAGCACATTCTTAGCAGAGTTTACTGGCTTTGTATCCACCAAAATCCACTCCTAGTGAACAGAAAAAAATGTACACAATAAAAGTGATAGCAATGATGCAGGTAAGTAAATCCATCCCCCACTCCATCACTACCACTATGGGTGAGAGGATGATTCTGCAGCCAATAGAAAAGCAAAAGTATAGCTAAAAATGGGACTTCCCTGGTAGCTCAGACAGAATCTGCCTGCATTGCAGGAGACCAGGTTTCAATCCCTGGGTCTGGAAGCCCTGGAGGAAGAAATGGAAACCCACTCTGGTATTCTTGGCTAGAGAATTCCATGGATAGACCATGGGGAAGCAAAGAGTCGGACACAATTCAGCGACTCACACACACAGAGCTAAGAACAAAACTTAAGAGCAAGGGTCTCAGCAAATGTAGTCCAGATATGGTAGAATCTGACCTTGGAATCTCTTCCTGTTAAGACATGCATACTCAAACATCTGGAGGTAGGCACACTCACCTGGATTAGTTCCTGCTGAATTCCACTTGAAGGATCCTATTGATTTTTTAGCACATGATCAAGAGAACCCCCTTTTGATCACTTTCTCTGACTGTGCAGTCAGTTACCCTCTGTTAGGTACTTCTGTGCCTTTCCATGCTTCTGCTACTTATTTCACATACAGAGTAATCATTTCTCTTTTTTCTAGTTATTTGGCAGTTGTATTCCTTCTATAATGGTTTTATATGTATATGTGCTGTGTTTAGTCGCTCAGTCATGTCCCTCTTTGCAACCCCATGAGCTGTAGCCTACCAGGCTACTTTGTCCATGGGAATTCTCCAAGCAAGAATACTAGAGTGAGTTGCCGTGCCCTCCTCCAGGAGATCTTCCCAACCCAGGGGTTGAACCTAGGTCTCCCACATTGCAGGCAGATTCTTTACCGTCTGAACCACCAGGGAAGTACAAGAATACTGGAGTGTATTCTTGGGCTACCCAGCCTACCCCCTCTCCAGGGGAACTTCCTGACCCAGGAATCAAACCAGGGTCTCCTTCATTGCAGGTGGATTCTTTACCAGCTGAGCTACTTGGGAAGCCTCTTTATATGTATATAATTATATGTATTTGTACACATTACACATAATTCTAGTAATATAATTGTTATATATAACAATAATATTATAGTATTTTTAGCTGTGTTCCCTACTAAATCATGAACTCCATGAAGGCAAGGACTTTCTCCAGCATTTACCACAGGGGCTGGAATTGATACTTCTCTTTATATTTTTGAATGAATGGATAACTGGTTAAAATGAAAGAAAGCAAAAAAAGTGTAACTGGCTATCAGGGTGGATACTGTGACATAATACAATTGATTTCTGTGTCTTGTGTGTGCCTTGTAAGCCTTACCTGAGATTTTTATACTGCAACTATAGTGAAAAAGAACTTCTGACTGAAAGTTTACATGTGGCCTTAAATTCAAGGTATTTCCCAGATGAGTCTCCAGGTCACAGTTTCTTTGTTTATAAAGTCAGTAGGAAAGACTAGAAATTCTCTCAATTCCTTCTTCTCTTTTAGTGTTGAGGACATTTTCACCACACATTATCATCAAATTTAGCAATTTTGTTGATAGTTCCCTGCATTTCAATCCAGTTCTATTTAGTTTCCTACTATGTGCTAGAATCCTGCTGAGCTACAAAGCTTCTGACATCTGATTAAAAACAGTTTAATATTCACATAGTATTAGTTGCTCAGTCATGTTCGACTCTTTGTGACCCCATGGAGTGTAAACCACTAGGCTCCTCTGTCCATGGAATTTTCCAGGCAGGAATACTGGAGTGGATTGCCATTCCCTTCTCTAGGGGATCTTCCCAACCCAGGGTCTCCTGCACTGCAGGCAGATTATTTACCATCTGAGCCATCAAGGAAGCCCAATATATACATAAGATAGTTCATACTCTAATGGTGATCTTATAAGATAAAATTTTTAATATTATATCCTTATTTTTAAATTTAACCTGTAAAAGTTAGATAAGAGTAATCATTTCTTTATGCCACCACCTCCCTATTTTGCTGCAAGCTCCCTCCACACAGGAAAAATACATTTCCTGTATCTCTAGCCTCAGGGACCAGCACTGGGACTGCCATCTAATGATGATCAGGACACATTCATTTCATTGAGCTGAAAACCCTGAGTACCACTTCTGGCTCCCAGTATTCCAGGCCCCTGCCTATTTAGCAAGCTGTTGCATTTAACAGATAGATTTCAAACCTCCAAATCTGGTTCTGGAGTCTTTATTTTAACCACTGGACTAGCCTGCCTCAAGATTTCCCCTTTTTAGGAAAGATAAGTAAAAGACTAAAATATAATCTTAAAACCCTATAGCCAAGACTCTTCAGAACATGTTGTCTCGATGTCTATTTCAAAGGACATATCCATTTCATGCTGATGTTGATGTCACTGGATTACTAATATTGGTTTCCCCTCCCCAACCTTAACCATGTCTCACCTTCCTATAGACCCCTCCCAGGTCTTTCTGTGACCTGACTCGCAATCTCACAACATTGATATTTTAGCATACAATATAACTGTGATAGTCCAGTCATTGTAACCTTCATACCCTATGTTCTAAGAACACAGCAGTAAAGGGCTGATTCTTCAGGATTTTCCTCATGGTGGTGACCCACTCAGGACTGTCCCACACAGTCTGCTCTCACTCACGCTCTAGCCATGCCAACTCAGAAGAATTTTGACTTCAAGCTTAAGGTAGCACATGCATTTACTTTCTTTCCAAAATTCTATTAAAATATTAGTAAGTAAAGAATAAACTATATACAGCCCCAGCCTGGTATTAGTGATGACAGATACTGATGACAGATGCCGATATTTTTTTATAATTTGTTAAGCAGCGTGGATTGTTTGATAAATCAGAACACAGAGAGAAAGTATTCCACAACACAAATCAAGAAAACCTGTAGTTGAAGTGGAAATTGTGGACACAGAACTCAAGTGAACCGTGATTCAGATGTCCAAACAATTAGGGAACTGCTGTCCCAATAGCCAGGTGAACTGTCTTACTCCTCTATCTCTTACACACACACATACACACACACACACACACATATTGGGAATCAGGCTAAAGTCATGATCTTCTGTTTTTAGCAAACAAAGGCAGAAACTAGAATCTCGAATAAAGGTGTTCCTGACCCGGAGCTGAACCTTCTGTGAAGTGTTCCCCCTATGTTCTCCCATTGCCACAGATTAGGACAGGCTGGCAAACTCTGTCCATGGACAAAGAGCAGCCGCACCTGGGAACATTTGCCCCTTCTGTCCTTGCTGTTTGATACATTCTTTACCTAATATTCACATGACTTTGTTCTTTGTTCTTTAGTCCTTTGTTCTGACTGTGGTCTTATTGTAAAGGTTTCTATGACCAATCTGCGTAAAACAGCTACAGGCTTTTCTCCATTCATGGCATCCTCTACCCCCTTACTCTTGTTTATTTTCACTGCCTGACATGTTATTTTTATGTGTTTACCTGTTGTCTGCCCCTACTAAAATATAAATTTCATGAGCTCACAGACTTGGTTTTGTTCCCTGCTGATTTCCCAGTGTTGATGACTATATCTGGCATTAGGAGGTGGTCAACAAATATTTAATGAATGTATAAAGGAACTAATTCAGGAATATGACAAGAAAACTCAAGATGCTAGTTAGCTTTTCAGCAGGTAAAGAAAGCAAGAGGCCTAAATTAGTGGGGGTAGTCACAAGGTCCTGAGAATACTGTCTCCATGAAAAGTGGATTCCATTAAACATGTAACATAAAAAAAGCAGTTGGAAGCTTTTGAAGGCATATAGTTCTTCTGCACACCAGGTAAAACAAAACATTTAGCATCTCCTGAAATAACTAGAGAAATACATGCAAGAACATCACAGTGCAAATAAAATGTATAACAATTTTGAGCAATAAAGAGAAATGAAAGAGACTCTATTTGATTTTCATGCTTAGCTAATTCAGTCTCCAGTGGCACTATTTAATGTCATCCAATTGTTGACCCTCTTACTTTCTCCTGACTATGAGGCCCAGACCCCCAGGGCAAGAAGGACTTTCTGTATAGTAGCTGAGTAGATTGTTTCATTCCCAGCTTCATTCCCAGCCCAAACTAGAGAGCCCCTAGTGGAGAAATGGAAAAATCTTTGTCTTAGTCTATGGCTTCTTTGGGTGTTAGTTCTAGAAGGTCTTGTAGGTCTTCATAGAACCATTCAACTTCAACTTCTTCAGCATTACTGGTTGGGGCATGGACTTGGATCAACATTCAGAAAACTAAGATCATGGTGTCCGGTCCCATCAGTTCATGGCAAATAGATGGGAAACAGTGGCGGATTTTATCTTTCTGGGCTCCAAAATCACTGCAGATGGTGATTGCAGGCATGAAATTCAAAGATGCTTACTCCTTGGAAGGAAATTTATAAGCAACCTACACAGCAAATTGAAAAGCAGAGACATTACTTTGTCAACAAAGGTCTATCTAGTCAAGGCTATGGTTTTTCCAGTAGTCATGTATGGATGTGAAAGTTGGACTATAAAGAAAGTGAAGTGCTGAAGAATTGATGCTTTTGAACTATGCTGTTGGAGAAGACTCTTGAGAGTCCCTTGGACTGCAAGGAAATCCAACCAGTCCATCCTAAAGGAAATGAGTCCTGAATATTCATTGGAAGGACTGATGCTGAAGCTGAAACTCCAATACATTGGCCAACTGATGTGAAGAGCTGACTCATTTGAAAAGACCCTGATGCTGGGAAAGATTGAGGGCAGGAGGAGAAGGGGATGACAGAGGATGAGATGGTTGGATGGCATCACCAAGCCAATGAACATGGGTTTGGGTGGACTCCGGGTGTTGGTGATGGACAGGGAGGCCTGGCAAAAGAGTCAGACACGAATTAGTGACTGGACTGAACTGAACTGTGATTGAATGGTTTGCTTGGAAACGAACAGAGATCATTCTGTCATTTTTGAGATTGCATCCAAGTACTGCATTTTGGACTCTTTTGTTGACTATCATGGCTACTCCATTTCTTCTAAGGGATTCTTGCCCACAGTAGTAGATATAATGGTCATCTGAGTTAAATTCACCATTCCAGTCCATTTTAGTTAGCTGATTCCTAAAATGTCAACGTTCACTCTTGCCATCTCCTGTTTGACCACTTCCAATTTGCCTGGATTCATGGACCTAACATTCCAGGTTCCTATGCAATATTGCTCTTTACAGCATTTGACTTTATTTCCATCACCAGTCACATCCACAACTGGGTATTGTTTCTGCTTTGGCTCTGTCTCTTCATTCTTTCTGGGTTAGTTCTACACTGATCTCCAGTAGCATATTGGGTACCTACCGACCTGGGGAGTTCATTTTTCAGTGTCCTATGTTTTTGCCTTTTCATACTGTTCATGGTGTTCTCAAGGCAATAATACTGAAGTGGTTTGCCATGCCCTTCTCCAGTGGACCACGTTTTGTCAGAACTCACCACCATAACCCACCTGCCTTAGGTGGCCCTATAGGGCATGGCTCATAGTTTCATTGAGTTAGACAAGGCTGTGGTCCATGTGATAAATTTGATTAGTTTTCTGTGATTGTGGTTTTCATTCTGTCTACCCTCTGATGGTGGCTCAGACAGAAAAGCGTCTGTCTACAATGTGAGAGACCTGGGTTCGATCCCTGGGTTGGAAGATTCCCTAGAGAAGGAAATGGCAACCCATTCCAGTACTCCTGCCTTGAAAATCCCATGGACAGAAGAGCTTGGGACAGGCTACTATCTATGGGGTCACAAAGAGTCTGGCACGACTGAGCGACTTCACTTTCACTTTCACTTCACCCTCTGATGGAGGATAATAGGCTTATGGAAACTTTCTGATAGGAGAAACTGACTGAGGGGGAAACTGGGTCTTGTTCTGAAGGGTGGGGTCTTGCTCAGTAAATCTCTAATCCAATTTTCTGTCAAAGGGCGGGGCTGTGAAAGACTCTTTGTGACCCCATGGACTGTAACCCACCAGGCTCCTCTGTCCATGGGATTCTCCAGGCAAGAATACTGGAGCGGGTTGCCATTTCCTTCTCCAGGGGATCTTCCCAAACCAGGGATCGAACCCAGGTCTCCCGCATTGCAGGTAGATGTTTTAACCTCTGAGCCACCAGGGAAGCCATGGGATTTTCAAGGCAAGAGTACTGGAGTGGGTTGCCATTTCCTTCTCCAGGGGCTGTGCTCCCTTCCTTTTATTTGACCTGAGGCCAAACTATGGTGGAGGTAATGAAGATAATGTTAACCTCCTTCAAAAGGTCCCATGCAAAATGTCCCACTGCTATCCTCAGTGCCCCCAATCCTGCAGCAGGGCACTGTTGACCTATGCCTCTGCCGGAGACTCCTGGACACTCACAGGCAAGTCTGGGTCAGTTTCTTATGGGGTCACTGCTCTTTTGCCTGGGTTCTGGTGCACACAAGCTTCTGTTTGTGCCCTCCAGGAGTCTGTTTCCCAGTCCTGTATAAGTTCTGGCAGCTCTATGGTGTGCTTAATGGTAACCTCTTCTAAGAGGGCTTATGTCATACCCAGGTCTACTGCCCCCAGAACCCCAGTCCCTGTGGCAGTCCACTACTGACCTATACCTCCTCAGGAGATATACCAACACAGTTTTGTCTCAGTCTCTGTGGGGTCTCTGGGTCCTGGTGTGCACAAAATATCCTTTTCATTATAGAGGATTGGAAAGCAAAAGTAGGAAGTAAAGGAATACCTAGGTCATGTCGATGTATGGCAAAAACCACTACAATATTGTAAAGTAATTAGCCCCCAATTAAAATAAATAATTTCTTTAAAAATTTAAAAAAGAAATACCTAGTAACAGGCAATTTTGGCCTTGGAGTGCAGAATGAAGCAGGGCAAAAGCTAATAGAGTTTTGCCAAGAGAACACACTGGTCATAGCAAACACCTTCTTCCAACAACACAAGAGAAGACTCTACACATGGACATTACCAGACAGTCAATACTGAAATCAGACTGATTACATTTTTTGCAGCCAAAGATGGAGAAGCTCTATACAATCAGCAAAAACAAGACCGGAGCTGACTGTGGCTCAGATAGTGAACTCCTTATTGCCAAATTCAGACTTAAATTGAAGTAGAGAAAACCACCAGACCTTTCATGTATGACCAAAATCAAGTACCTATGATTATACAATGGAAATGATAAATACAATAAAGGGATTAGATCTGATAGAGTGCCTGAAGAACTATGGACAGAGGTTCATGACATTGCACAGGAGGCAGGGACCAAGACCATCCCCAAGAAAAAGAAATGCAAAAAGGCAAAATGGTTGTCTGGGGAGGCCTTACAAATAGCTGTGAAAAGGAGAGAAGTGAATGGCAAAGGAGAAAAGGAAAGATATACCCATTTGAATGCAGAATTCCAAAGAATAGCAAGGAGAGATTAAAAAAAAAAAAAAAAAAAGAATTCCTCAATGATCAATGCAAAGAAATAGAGGAAAATAATAGAATGGGGAAGACTAGAGATCTCCTCAAGAAAATTAGAGATACCAAAGGAACATTTCATGCAAAGATGGGCTCAATAAAGGACAGAGATGGTATGGACCTAACAGAAGCAGAAGATATTAAGAGGGGGCAAGAATACACAGAAGAACTGTACACAACTTCATGACCAAGATAATCACGATGGTGTGATCACTTACCTAGAGCCAGACATCCTGGAATGTGAAGTCAAGTGGGCTTTAGGAAGCATCACTATGAACAAAGCTAGTAGAGGTAATGGAATTCCAGCTGAGCTATTTCAAATCCTAAAAGATGATGTTGTGAAAGTGCTGCACTCAATATGCCAGCAAATTTGGAAAACTCAGCAGTGGCTACAGGACTTGAAAAGTTGTTTTCATTCCAGTTCCCAAGAAAGACAATGACAAAGAATGCTCAAACTACTGCACAATCGCACTCATCTCATCATAGCTAGCAAAGTAATGCTCAAAATTCTCCAAGCCAGACTTCGAGAGTACGTGATCCATGAACTTCCAGATGTTCAGGCTGGATTTAGAAAAGGCAGAGGAAACAGAGATCAAATTGCCAATAACCGTTGGATCACCAAAAAAGCAAGAGGGTTCCAGATAACCATCTACATTTTCTTTATTGACTATGTCAAAGCCTTTGACTGTGTGGATCACAACAAACTGTGGAAAATTTTGAAAGAGATGGGAATACCAGACCACCTGACCTGCCTCCTGAGAAATCTGTATGCAGGTCAAGCAATACAGTTAGAACTATACATGGAACAACAGACTGATTCCAAATCTGGAAAGGAGTACATCCAGGCTGTATATTGTCACCCTGCTTATTTAACTTATATGCAGAGTACATCATGAGAAATGCTGGACTGGATGAAGCACGAGCTGGAATCAAGACTGCCGGGAGAAATACCAATAACCTCAGATATACAGATGACATCACCCTTACAGCAGAAAGTGAAGAAAAACTGAAGAGTCTCTTGATGAAAGTGAAAGAGGAGAGTGAAAAAGTTGGCTTAAAACTCAACATCCAGAAAACTAAAATCATGGCATATGGTCTCATCACTTCATGGCAAACAGACAGGGAAACAGTGGCAACAGTACCAAGCTTTATTTTTTTGAGCTCCAAAATCACTGCATATGGTGACTGCAGCCATGAAATTAAAATATACTTGCTCCTTGGAAGAGAATTTATGACCAACCAAGACAGCATATTGAAAAGCAGATACATTACTTTGCCAACAAAGGTCCATCTAGTCAAAGCTATGATTTTTCCAGTAGTCATGTATGGATGTGATAGTTGGATTATAAATAAAGCTGAGAGCTGAAGAATTGATGCTTTTGAGCTGTGGTGTTGGAGAAGACTCTTGAGAGTCCCTTGGACAGCAAAGAGATCCAACCAGTCCATTCTAGAGGAAATCAGCCCTGAATATTCATTGGAAGGACTGATGCTGACGCTGAAACTCCAATACTTTGGCCACCTGATGTGAAGAACTGACATATTTGAAAAGACACTGATGCTGGGAATGTTGAAGGCTGGAGGAGAAGGGGACGACAGGGGCTGAGATGGTTGGATGGCATCACCAACTCAATGGACATGAGTTTGTGATGGATGGGAGTTAGTGATGGAGAGGGAGGTATCGTGTGCTGCAGTCCCTTGGGTCGCAAAGAGTCGGACACAACCCAGCGACTGGACTGAACTGAACTGATGGCTTCTTTAAGAACTGTACTGCCAGTACATAGTCATCAGCCTCATGTGGCTTTTAGCTTTAAATTGAATTAAAATTAATAGAGCTAAGTATTCCTTTTCTAGTTGTTCTGGTCACATTGCAAGTGCTCAACAGCACATATAACTAATGACTACGTCTGAAGAATGACTGAATTAAACTAAGCAGAGAAGAAATAAAAATTTTTAATCATCACAGAAACTTCTACCGTTCCAACAAATGATGAAGACCAGCAGGGGAAATGAGTCAAAAAAGAGGCAATTTTGCATCTCAGTATTTACATGTACTTAGAGAAGCCACAGATCTGCAGTGGCCAATAACTTCTCAGGTAGAAAGGCATGGTTTTACATGTTTGTAAAAAACCGAAAACCTCTCTCCCCTTTGTTTCACACAACTCAAATTTCTGGTTGCTTCCTTTGTGGGGTCATTAAATGTGGTTATGAAATAACTTTCTCTGTCCTCTTTTTGGTGGTAACTCTCAGCAATTTTAAGACTGCCATTTGTTCTTCCAATTGTTTTGCAAAACAGCATGCTCCCATGATGAAAACTATGTAAAAGTTAACACTCATTTTCTGTTATCTGTTGTTCCTGTCTCCTTGTATTTTCTTTAAGAATTTTGGAAGAGTCATGTTCTCATTCAGAGTGATAGGTTTAATTATTTCTAAAATACAATTGGAAATTGAAAATTCTAGCTTATTTGATTATCTATTTAATTTCCATCAAGATTATTTTTCTTTCTCTATGGGAAAGCACAATATCTGATTCTATATTAAATAATATTTGCATTATCATAATTCTGTAAGTGCAGCTTATTGATTTGTTAAAAAGTCAAACCATAGAAGAAGCATTAAAAATGATTATATAATTACAAAAGCAAATGTAAATTCAGGTTAGTAGCTTGAAATCAGTCACAGCAATAAGTAAATGTTACAAGATCAAACTTGTCAATTCTAAAGGAAATCAACCCTGAATATTCATTGGAAGGACTGAGGCTGAAGCTCCAATACTTTGGCAACTTGATACAAAGAACTGACTCATTGGAAAAGATTCTGATTCTGGAAAGTTTGAGGGCTAGAGAAAAAGAGGGCGACAGAAGATGAGATGGTTGGGTGGCGTCACTGACTCAATGGACATGTGAAAATGAAGTCGCTCAGTCCTATCTGACTCTTTGCAACCCCATGGACTTTATAGACTACCAGGCTCCTCTGTCTGTCCATGGGATTTTAAAGGTAAGAGTACTGGAGTGGGTTGTCATTTCCTTCTCCAGGGGGGTCTTCCCGACCCAGGGATCAAACCTGGGTCTCCTGCATTGTAGGCAGATGCTTTTACCATCTGAACCACCAGAGAAGTCCATGACTTTGAGAATATTCCAGGAGATAGTGAAGGACAGGGAAGCCTAGCGTGCTGCAGTTCATGGGGTCGCAAACAGTCAAACATGACTCAGCACGGGACAACAACAACAAATCAGACTCCCTTCCCCAACAATGACTTTACCTGTAAACCACTAGGCAGGAGGTTCAGCACATTTATAATTTCATTATTTAAATGGTAGGTGTTACGGAGCAATATACATGATGACAAAAGTAGAAATTTATATGTAAATCACTATATCTGTATATATTATTTAGAACTACAGACGAAACCAATAGAAGAACTAAGTAACAATACAAATAAAATTAGTAGAGAAGAAGTAGTATAAATTTCTTACATTTTGTAGGTAAAGTTTATAGTTATTATTTAAAATTGATATATTGAGAAAAACAGACTTCAGTATATTGTTTAGAATAATTGTGCCCACCAAAGGTTTGATGAGAGGAGGATAGAAAAAAAGTTTTTCATTTAAAACTGCTTCATACTGTTTGAACTTTTACTATTACCTATGTTACTTTAAAACAATGTAAAATTTCCAAAATAGAACTCATACTAACTGCCAATTGACTTTATTTCTCCACATCTTCCACATTAATAAATTACTCGCTGTTGGGCTAAAACTGTTACAAGAAAATAAAGAAAAGAAAAACATTTATTAGGCTCACACCATGTGCTCCATGGTAAGCATTTCTACATTAATTAATTCCTAATCTGCTAAATTCCTCTAATGTCCCTGTGAAGTGGATATGCATAGGCATGCTCTTAGAATTTAGCAACCTGAAGCAAGAAAGGGTATGTCTGAGGGAGAAATTCAGATACAATCCCTATAATGTTGGGGATACCCACTGTCATCTGTGTATAAAACCGACTTTGTTAGTGATATCAGGATTGACGCTCTATTTCTCATTATATATCCCTTCCTTTTTATTAAAGAATAAAGACTATGAAATGGGATAGAAGGGGGAAGTATACTATTTTTTGATCATGCTCACTTGGCCACAGGTGGCCAAGCAGATTGACCTGTCCATCCAAACTGAATAATTCCTCAGTCTTTCACTTTTTGTTTATGACTTTATTTCTTCATCCTTGGCAAGAGCAGACAGTAAATCATGGCATTTCTTGGCTGAAAGGCGGAGTGAAACAGCTGTGACCCTTGAGATATTGTTTACTTTACTGCCTCCCGACACACACTCAGTCACTTTCGTTGGACATGCTTGATGGCTTTCGTTCACACAGTTGGCTGTTCCGTCTGCTCCACCAATTGATGAAGAGACAGACAATGGCTGCTTTAAGCTACTTTTGTTAGTCCATTCATTAAACATTTGTGAACATCTACTACCTGCCAGATACTGAGATAAGTACAAATAGGAACAAATCAGGTACCCTACCCTTAACGAGCTAATAGTCTAGTAAGGGATGATGTACCTATGAATATTAATCATTACACAATGAGTATAAGTACGTACCAGAAGAGGTATGAATAAAGTAACATGGCAACAACAGGAAAGAAAAAGGCTTATTCTGCAGAGAAGGTGGAGAAAGACAAGATATAGGAAGGTTTACAAAGTGATATTTAAATTATGCCCTTGTGGTAGGCAACAGCCAGGGTTATAGAAGGCTTCATGATATAGTAAGAAATAAACCCCAGAAATCAGCAACTGTGGCATAGTTACAGGCCACAAAAAGGTCGTAGGTTGAAGAGGTATAGTGATGTACCAATCAGATCACCCCTTTAAGACCAAAGTTTTCAACCCCGGCTGCCAGCTATGCTACCTGCTGAAAGCTCAAAGTTGAGGTTTTCCCCTGCAAATCACCTTCCTCCAAAGGGGTCCCAATGCCTCCATTATCAGAGGCAGACTGATTTATCAATCCAAGCATGAAAAGACTTAACTGCATTACCCCTGATGGAGGGTAATGCTGGTGGGTAATCTGACTTCCAGAGCTCCCATGTGGTAGGCTGAAAAATAGCCCCTCCAGAGATATCAAGTCCTAATCCCTAAAACCCGTAAATATTATTTTATATGAGAACCAAATCTTCATCGATGTGATTAACTTAGGGTTTAATGACTGAGAGAGGACTTTGCATTATCAGGGTGGGCCCTAAATGGAATCATGTGAGTAGAAGGTAGTGTGAAGACAGAGGCAGAAACTGGAGTAATACGGTTATAAGCCAGGAAGAGGCAAGGGGTGGATTTTCCCCTGGAGTGTTCAGAAGGAGGATGGTCCTACAGACACTCTGATTTTGGCCTGATTTAAGGCCTCTGGCTTCTAGAAAGTGAGAGAAAATAAGTGTATTATTTTCAGCCACCCATTTGATAGTAGTTTGTTCCAGCAGCCACAGGAAAATGATACAGCATAGCACCAGCTGAGGCCTTTGCTGCAACTACATCTCTATTTAACTTCTTCCTCTGCTCAATCCTGTGAAACAAATTAAACCAAGACTAAGCAGCTACTCTCTTAGGTCCTTCACTTTGGACCAGCCTTTTGTGGTCTGACCTTGCTCATTACTATAAATAAAAATTTGTCTGGAAGAGAGGCATGGGTCAGGTAGGGAAGAACATATGAAATGTGTGAGAGAACCCAGTGGATTTGGAGAAATTCTGGGGCAGTCAGGGCATATATGTATGTGAGCCTCACATGCTGAAACTTCCCTCAGGGTCTTATTATGTTCTAATCTCCTGCTTTGTTTCTGGCTTCTACCAAGCCCAGCTCTGACACGGGGCCCATTTCATGCAAGGCTTTGCATTTTAAGCTCAGCTGTTTGGACCTCATCACCAAAGCAGTGGGTGGTATTGAAGGACCGTTTTGCTGGGGAGTAGCATGATCCGATTAGTATATTTTAAGATCAGCTGGCTACAGTGTATAAATGGGAGCAAAGGAAAGAAAAGCAGAGTAACAAGGGTAGGAAGAGTAAGAAGAGTAAGAGGAGCAGAGGGTAAAAAGGTTACATGAACTTGGTAAGCTGTTTCCTGGACTTTGAAGAGAGCTAGTTTAGAAAACAGCTATGTTCTGTTAGCACTATCTTGAACCCCAAGAACTAAGTTCAGGGGTAACCACTAGAGAAGGTGGCAGTAGTCCTGAGGACATTGTGCCCTTGACCATGGCTGGCAGAAAGCTGTAGGAACCCCGATCATATTGCCTGGGTTTGACTCCCAGCTCTGCCGCTTACTCACAATATATGTTTAAGCAAGTTTTATTAACTGTGTCTGCATTTCCTCATCTACACTAATGATTCCTCTCTTGTGGAGCTGAGGATTAAGTGCGTTAATATATGTAAAGCACTTAGAAGAATGCCTGGCACATAGTGAATGCTTAATAACATTAGTTATTATCAGCCCAGCAGTTTCCTCAAATGTTTTATAGTCAGGAGAGCTGCTTTTCATTTATCAGAGCCCTGGGATCTCAAGAAACAGTAAAGAGAAAGGAATGTATTTATTAAAGGTACTGAATATAATTGGAAAAGATATACTGCTACTAGGAACTGCATCCTCTGCCCAGTCCCCAGCCTCAGTTTTCTCCTTCCCCTTCCCCAGTAAGAAAGGTGAGCTGGGCATGGGAAGTCCATATGCTTAGAACTTAAGGGGATTCATAGTCACCAAGGTAAACCACCCATGCAATGCTGGGTTCCTACTACAGCCTGCCTCATCCTTTGGTTCCAGCACTGGAACTGAACAGCAATGGGAAGCACACCATTCCCATCATCACAAAGTCTACAGTCCAGTGGAGAGCACAACCATACATGAACAATTATATATGTACAAGCAGTACAATAAATGCTACAGGGGAAGCTGTGAGGAGGGTGCTGTGGGAACAAAGATGGAAAAACTATCCTGGGGCAAGTAGGCAACATTTCACTAAGACAATTACATCGGTGATGAATCTTACAGGATGAAGCTTTTCTTGCTAGCCACAGAAGCTAGGGATACAAATTTGATGCAGAAGGAACAGTGAACTAAGACGAATCTGGAAAGAGCCCAGCTCATTTGGAAAATTTCCATAGCTGGAATACAGTTTCAAGAGTGAAAGAGGCACAGAAGTGGGAAGGAGGGACAGAAGTTTGGGCAGAGGACATAGGTTGTAAATCCTTCAAAGCAATGCAAAGAAATAGAGGAAAACAATAGAATGGGAAACACTAGAGATCTCTTCAAGAAAATTAGAGATACCAAGGGAACATTTCATCAAATATGGGCACAATAAGGGACAGAAATGGTATGGACCTAACAGAAGCAGAAGATATTAAGAAGAGCTGGCAAGAATACACAGAAGAATGATACAAAGATCTTCATGACCCAGATAATCACTATAGTGTGATCACTCACCTAGAGCCAGACATCCTGGAATGTGAAGTCAAGTGGGCCTTACGAAGCATCACTATGAACAAAGCTAGTGGAGGTGATGGAATTCCAGTTGAGCTATTTCAAATCCTAAAAGATGATGCTATGAAAGTGCTGCACTCAATATGCCAGCAAATCTGGAAAACTCAGCAGTGGCCACAGGACTGGAAAAGGTCAGTTTTCATTCCAATCCCAAAGAAAGGCAATGCCAAAGAATGCTCAAACTACCACACAATTGTACTCATCTCACGCAGTAGCAAAGTAATGCTCAAAATTTTCCAAGCCAGGCTTCAATAGTACATGAACCGTGAACTTCCTGATGTTCAAGCTGGTTTTAGAAAAAGCAGAGGAACCAGAGATCAAATTGCCAACATTCATTTGATAGCTGATAGTGAACAATGTTGGATTCCTGATCGCTGAAGAAGATTTAGCTTTGGGACCAGGGACCAGGCTTGATCACTCTAGAGCTTTTGTGTAGCACAGTTTTATTAAGGTAAGAAAAGGGACAGAGGAAGCTTCTGACACAGACAGCAGAAGGAGTCGGAGAATGCCACCCCACACCCCAGTGTTAGCAAGGGAGTTATACACTTTTTAATTAATTATTACAGTAAATGTAATGGAAAACATTACATTCAAAGGAAGACATTACATTACATTCAAAGACATTCAGTGGAATGTCTCAAAGTTGTAAAGATCTTACCAGACCCACTCCATAATTTACATTTTAAAATAAAAGGATTAGCCAGAAGGTTTGCAGGAAGGAGAAACTGTCCTCAAGCAGGATACACTGCTGTTATATAATCCTTAGTACAGAGTTTAAACTGCCTTGTTTGTTGTGTAATAATCAGTTCCAGGCTTAAAGAAAAAAGCATTTTATGTGACTAAGACTAAGGGAATGTAGAGAAAAAGGATGTTGGTCCCTTCCGCCTCCTTGAGAATCCCAGACCCCTATCTCACTTTGAGAGCCCAGATACCTTTCTCCTCCTGGGGAACCAAGGACTTCTTATTACCTTGCCTCAGAATTGACTCTCTCATGTTGGATTATTGAAAAAGCAAGAGAGTTTCAGAAAAACATCTACATCTGTCTTATTGACTATGCCAAAGCCTTTGACTGTGTGGATCATAACAAACTGGAAAATTCTTAAAGAAATGGAAATACCTGACCTGCCTCTTGAGAAGCCTGTATGCAGGTCAGGAAGCAACAATTAGAACTGGACAAGAAACAACAGACTGGTTCCAAATTGGGAACAGAGTACATCAAGGCTGTATACTGTCACCCTGCTTATTTAACTTATGTGCAGAGTACATCATGAGAAACGCTGGGCTGGATGAAAAACAATCTGGAATCAAGGTTGCAGGGAGAAATATCAATAATGTCAAGAAATATCAATAATATCAGATATGCAGATGACATCACACTTATGGCAGAAAGCGAAGAACTAAAGAGCCTCTTGATGAAAGTGAAAGAGCAGAGTGAAAAAGTTGGCTTAAAACTCAAATCCAGAAAACTAAGATCATGCCATCTGGTCCCATCACTTCATGGCAAATAGATGGGGAAACAGTGGAAACAGTGAGAGACTTTATCTTTTTGGCCTCCAAAATCACTGCAGATGGTGACTACAGCCATGAAATTAAAATACACTTGCTCCGTGGAAGAAAAATTAAGACCAACCTAGTTCAGTTCAGTTCAGTCAGTCAGTCAGTCGTGTCCGACTCTGTGACCCCATGGACTGCAGCACGCCAGGCCTCCCTGTCCATCACCAACTCCTGGAGTTTACTCAAACTCATGTCCATTGAGTTGGTGATGCCATCCAACTATCTCATCCTCTGTCGTCTCCTTCTCCTCCTGCCTTCAATCTTTCAGCATCAGGGTCTTTTCAAATAGTCAGTTCTTCACACCATGTGGTCACAGTACTGGAGTTTCAGCTTCAGCATCAGTCCTTCCAGTGAATATTGAGGACTGAGTTCCTTTAGGATGGACTGGTTGGACTTCCTTGCAGTCCAAGGGACTCTCAAAAGTCTTCTCCAACACCACAGTTCAAAACCATCAATTTTTTGGTGCTCAGTTTTCTTTATAGTCCAACTCTCACAACCACACATGACTACTGGAAGAACCATAGCTATGATTAGATGGACTTCTGTTGGCAAAGTAATGTCTCTGCTTTTTAATATGCTGTCTAGTTTGATCATAACTTTTCTTCCAAGAAGCAAGCATCTTTTAATTTCCTGGCGGCAGTCACCATCTGCAGTGATTGTGGAGCTGTCAAAAAATAAAGTCTGCCACTGTTTCCATTGTTTCCCCATCTATTTGCCATGAAGTGATGGGACTAGATGGCATGATCTTAGTTTTCTGCATGTTGAGCTTTAAGCCAACTTTTTCACTATCCTCTTTTTACTTTCATCAAGAGGCTCTTTAGTCTCATCACTTTCTGCCATAAGGGTGGTGTCATCTGCATATTTGAGGTTATTGATATTTTTCCCGGCAATCTTGATTCCAGCTTGTGCTTCATTCAGTCCAGCATTTCTCATGATGTACTCTGCATATAAGTTAAATAATCAGGGTGACAATATACAGCCTTGATGTACTCCTTTCCCAATTTACAGTCAGTCTGTTGTTCCATGTCCATTTCTACCTGTTCTACTCTATCTCCGTGCATAGAGATTTCTCAGGAGGCAGGTTAGGTGGTCTGGCATTCCCATTTCTTTAAGAATTTTCCACAGTTTGTTATGATCCCCACAGTCAAAGGCTTTGGCATAGTCAATAAAGCAGAAATAGATGTTTTTTCTGGAACTCTCTTGCTTTTTCGGTGATCCAAAGGATGTTGGCAATTTGATCTCTGGTTTGTCTACCTTTTCTAAAACCAGCTTGAACATCTGGAAGTTCATGGTTCACGTACTGTTGAAGCATGGCTTGGAGAATTTTGAGCATTATTTTGCTAGTGTGTGAGATGAGTGCATTTTTGCGGTAGTTTGAACATTCTTTGGTATTGCCTTACTTTGAGATAGGAATGAAAACTGACCTTTTCCAGTCCTGTGGCCACTGATGAGTTTTCCAAATTTGCTGGCATATTGAGTGCAGCACTTTTACAGCATCATCTTATAAGCCTTGAAATAGCTCAGTTGGAATTCCATCACCTCCGCTAGCTTTGTTCGTAGTTATGCTCCTTAAGGCCCACTTGACTTCGGATTCCAGGATGTCTGGCTCTAGGTGAGTGATCACACCATTGTGATTATCTGGATCATGAAGATCTTTTTTGTATAGTTCTTCTGTGTATTCTTGCCAGCTCTTCTTAATATCTTCTGCTTCTCTTAGGTCCATACAACTTCTGTCCATTATTGTGCCCATCTTTGCATGAAATGTTCCCCTGGTATCTCTAATTTTCTTAAAGAGATCTCTAGTCTTTCTCATTCTGTTGTTTTCCTCTATTTCTTTTCATTGATCACTGAGAAAGGTTTTCTTATCTCTCCTTGCTATTCTTTGGAACTCTGCATTAAAATGGGTATATCTTTCCTTTTCTCTTTTGCCTTTTGCTTCTCTTCTTTTCACAGCTGTTTGTAAAGCTTCCTCAGACCACCATTTGCCTTTTTCTTGGGGATGGTCTTGATCACTGCCTCCTGTATGATGTCACAAATCTCTGTCCATAGTTCTTCAGGCACTCTATCAGATCTAATCCCTTGAATGTATTTTTCACTTCCATTATATAAAATTGTAAGGGATTTGATTTAGGTCATAGCTGAATGGTCTAGTGGTTTTCCCTAATTTCTTCAATTTAAGTCTGAATTTGGTAATAAAGAGTTCATGATCCCATCCAGAGTCAGCTCCTGGTCTTCTTTTTGTTGACTGTATAGAGTTTCTCCATCTTCTACTGCAAAGAATACAGTCAATCTGATTTCACTATTGACCATCTGGTCAGCATATTAAAAAGCAGAGATATTACTTTGTCAATGTCAACAAAGGTCCATTTAGTCAAAGCTATGGTTTTTCCAGTAGTCATGTTTGAATGTGAGATTTGGACTATAAAGAAAGCTGAGTGCTGAAGAATTAATGCTTTTGAACTGTGGTGTTGGAGAAGACTCTTGAGAATCCCTTGAACTTCAAGGAAATCCAACCAGTCCGTCCTAAAGGAGATCAGTCCTGAATATTCATTGGGAGGACTGATGTTGAAGCTGAAACTCCAATACTTTGGCCACCTGATGCGAAGAGCTGACTCATTTGAAAAGACCCTGATGCTGGGAAAGATTGAAGGTGGGAGAAGGGGCCAAGAGAGAATGAGATGATCGGATTGCATCACTGACTCAATGGACATGAGTTTGAGTAAGCTCCGTGAGTTGGTGGTAGATAGGGAAGCCTGGTGTGAGCAGTCCCTGAGGTCACAAAAGTCAGACACAACTGAGCGACTAAACTGAACTGAACTGAAGGTCTTTATCCTGAAAGCAAGAGGAGAGTTTGAAGGTGCCTAAGAAAAGAACCACGAAATTAGATAGGTAATTCAGAAAGTCTTTTTGACACTCTTATGGATGAAAGAGAGCAGGACGATTGCAAAGCCTCCTGGACATAATGAGGATATCAATCCTCTTTGAGACACAAAATTTGAAACCATAGTAATAATGTGAATATTATCCTAATTTCTAAAATGTAAAATCTAAGATACGACATAATTAAACACATTCCTTAGGACTGTTTATATGATCAAGGAACTTTTTATTCATGAATTTTATGTTTGCTTCTTCCAAAGCACTATTTTATAGACACGAAAATTCAGAAGACTTTTTTTTCCCAAAACAAATAGAGAAATGAAAAGATCAAGCTAACAAAACTGTGTTTTTGTTTTAGTGTGAATTTGTAGAAAAGTAAAGTATATATTGTCTGAAAAGAATTGCTCTATAAATCTCTACAAATGTTTCTGTTCCTGTGAAAACTCTGTGTATTGCTCAACATATGTGCCCATCAATCTCTACTAGTTTGAGCTGAGGATTAGTCTGGTAAAATTTCCCAATAGAATAACAAATACTAAAATGTCACTTCCTAAAACTGAGAATTTTATTCCACAAAGCTAAAGTTAAAGCATAAGTTTGGAATTGAAAACAAAACCTTTATCAAAATGTAATATATTCGAAAGTGCAATGCATTAATAGTGTTTCACAGATTTTTCCCCCTTAAAGTTGTTAGATATTAAAATAAAATTTAGTGTTTTTCTGTTAAAAGTAGATTGCATGTTTATAATACAACACTGACAATTAAGAAAAGTATAAAGGAGAAAATAAAAATGAATATTCATAAGTGTAAGACCTAGAAATAACTATCATAAATACTTAATACACTTCTTTCATGCATACATATATGATATTATATATTTATCATGTATTTATATTCATTTAAGTTATGCCATGAGCATTTCCTATAATATTCAATGTTCTCTGAAAATGATATTTTAATAGCTGTATAATATTACACCATAAGGCTATTCCATAAATTATGCAACTATTAACTTGAATGTAGGCATGAACATTGCTTCTAATTTTCTATATTTTAAGAACTGTATAATGTTCACTTTTATACAGGAATCATTTTCCACATCTCTACATCTCTGGTGACTTCCTAAGGGTGGAATCCTAGAACTGGAAATGCTGGGTCAAAGTTTTTTTTTTTTTTAATTTTTGCCACTTATTGCCAAGCTGCTTTTTGGACAGTTTTTACTAATTTAGAGTTTCACTAGAAGTCCACAGCTTGACAGACAAAACATAATATATAATTAATAGTTCTTTTTCCTTATTAAATGTGAAGTGAGGCTTGTTTCATAATACTTTTTGGACAAGTATATTCTGTGAATTGCTTTTCTATATCCTATTACCAGTTTTCTGCCAGGGTATTGGTCTTCATCATCTCTTCTTTTGAATTAGGGAGGAAGGGAATTTCCTTTGAATTATGGATGCTTTGGGATGCTCAGGAATACCCCTAATGGGGGGAGTTTGGGCTTTCTTTCTTCTTAGCAAGCTGGTTAAGCTATTGATCTGGACTCTAGACCATGCTGCCAGTGGGAGCCTATTAAGGGCACTTGGGTTAAGGTCCAAACCATGAAGGGCATAATTATATTATGCTCATGCTTTAGTCTTTTTAGTCTCTTTGTCACATTTGTTGCAAAATAGAATTTACTGTTAGGCTGATTATAAATATTTGCAACCTGAAATCAAAACTCAAAATTAAATCTCTATCAAGAATTTAAGAAAACTAAATAAATGCTGCAAATAGTACTTAACAATAGCGAGACCATAACTTATTGTGGTCATTTAATGTTAAAATATGCCACTCAATATGCCAGCAAATATGGAAAACAGCAGTGGCCACAGGACTGGAATAGGTCAGTTTTCATTCCAATCCCAAAGAAAGGCAATGCCAAAGTGAAAGTGAAGTCGTTCAGTCGTGTCTGACTCTTTGCGAATCCATGGACTGTCGGCTACCAGGCTCCTCAGGAGACAGTCCATGCAGTTCTTCAGGCAAGAGTACTGGAGTGGGTTGCCATTAACTTCTCCAGGTGATCTTCCTGACTCAGGGATCAAACCTAGATCTCCCGCATTGCAGGCAGACGCTTTACCATCTGAGCAACAGGGAAGCCCTACTACCACACAACTGTACTCATCTCGGGGCGGGGAATTCTGGTGGGCTGCCGTCTATGGGGTTGCACAGAGTCTGACACTACTGAAGTAACTTAGCAGCAGCAGCACACGCTAGTAAAGTAATGCTTAAAATTCCCCAAGCCAGGCTTCAGCAATACGTGAACTGTGAACTTCCAGAGGTTCAAGCTGGTTTTAGAAAAGGCAGAGGAACCAGAGATCAAACTGCCAACATCTGATGGATCATCGAAAAAGCAAGAGAGTTCCAGAAAAACATCTATTTCTACTTTATTGATTATGCCAAAGCCTTTGACTGTGTGGATCACAATAAACTGTGGAAAATTCTGAAAGAGATGAGCATACCAGACCACCTGACCTGCCTCTTGAGAAACCTGTATGCAGGTCAGGAAGCAACAGTTAGAACTGGACATGGAACAACAGACTGGTTCCAAATAGGAAAAGGAGCATGTCAAGGTTGTATATTGTCACCCTGCTTATTTAACTTATATGCAGAGTACATCATGAGAAAAGCTGGGCTGGAGGAAGCACAAGCTAGAATCAAGACTGCTGGGAGAAATATCAATAACCTCAGATATGCAGATGACACCACCCTTATGGCAGAAAGTGAAGAGAACTAAAGAGCCTGTTGATGAAACTGAAAGAGGAGAGTGAAAAAGTTGGCTTAAAGCTCAACATTCAGAAAACTAAGATCATGGCATCCGGTCCCATCACTTCATGGCAGATAGATGGGAAAACAATGGAAACAGTGGCTGACTTTATTTTCTGGGTTCCAAAATCACTGCAGATGGTGATTGCAGCCATGAAATTAAAAGATGCTTACTCCTGGAAGGAAAGTTATGACAAAGCTGGACAGCATATTAAAAAGCAGAGACATTACTTTGCCAACAAAGGTTCGTCTAGTCAAGATTATGGTTTTGCCAGTGGTCATGTATGGATGTGAGAGTTGGACTATGAAGAATGCTGAGCGCCGAAGAATTGATGCTTTTGAACTGTGGTGTTGGGGAAGACTCTTGAGAGTCCCTTGAACTGCAAGGAGATCCAACCAGTCCATCCTAAAAGAGATCAGTCCTGGGTGTTCATTGAAAGGACTGATGTTGAAGCTGAAACTCCAATACTTTGGCCACCTGATGTGAAGAGTTGACTCATTTGAAAGACCCTGATGCTGGAAAAGATTGAGAGCAGGAGAAGAAGGGAACAACAGAGGATGAGATGGTTGGATGGCATCATCAACTCGATGGACATGGGTT
Organism: Bos indicus; assembly: GCF_029378745.1. Classification (NCBI taxonomy): domain Eukaryota; kingdom Metazoa; phylum Chordata; class Mammalia; order Artiodactyla; family Bovidae; genus Bos; species Bos indicus. Next base: position 93,881,471 of record NC_091767.1, read on the forward strand.
TGGGTGGACTCCAGGAGTTGGTGATGGACAGGAAGGCCTGGCGTGCTGTGGTTTATGGGGTCGCAAAGAGTCAGATACGACTGAGCAACTGAACTGAACTGAACGTTAAAAAAATGTAACATGCCTTTCATTTTCAATATGTTAGTGTGTAGCTCTTCTTATAAATGTTGGGGAGAGAAAAAGATGGAAAGAAAGCTACGTAGAAAAGACAGACTAAGGCATTATGCTTAACACTGACAGAAATGACCAGAGGACACTTTCTCCTGTATCACTTTGTTGAAAGAGATGTAGAATATGTTCCTTCATACACTCTAAATTAAACAACTAATTTTTAAAGTCTATGATCCCTACACATAACAGAAAATTGAGGCTTAATCCTGAATAAAGCTGACTTCTCCTTTTTAAGAGACCCGGTTAAGCCCCCTGGAAGGATGGCTATGCCCCAAGGCACCTAGGCTAACTGAGGGGTGGGGAGGGCTGGGGTCTGGTGTTTTGCATCAATTCTAACAACTGTAACACAGAACAGGGGATGGCAGAATGTATGCACACATAACAAAATGATGTTACAGGCACAGAAAAATCACAACACTGAATTTACACAAGGGGAAACATTCTCATTGCATTTTCTATAATAACCATGTCTTTTTCTCTTCACTGAAGAAGAGATTTCCCTCCGTTTTGAAGGTGAGCTGCTGGTATTATTATTCTATTTAAGTCTTGTTACACTGTAAGATGGAGAAGGAAATATCAACCCACTCCAGTATTCTTCCTGCAAAATTCCATGGACAGAGCAGTCTGGCAGGCCGCAGTCCGTGGGGACACAAGAGTCGGACACGACTTTGCGACTAAACTACCAATCACACTATAAGAACTAACATTTGCCAATTTGCTCAGTAAAAATGAGGAAATTTGTCTCCAAAGAACAAATTTCCATTCAAATTTTAGATGTAAAGAATGCAGTGGAACTGCCAAAGCTAAATTTCACAGTTGAACTAAAAGATAACAAGCCGACAGTGAGGTACAAGTTGTTCAAAGCCACGTAAGCATCTACTCCAGCCCTGGTAGTTATTCTTTTTCATAATGGAAAGCCTTCCTCGGGAAAGCAAAAGATTCATATGGCTTTGAGGCCAAAGGTCACTGGGGAAGTCCCTTCTGCCTGTTACCCACAGGTCCACAGCGTGTCAGCATTAGCCCCAGAAGGATCTGAGGGGCACAGTCAGTGCTTCAGTGGGGTGATCAGCTGAAGGAACCTGAAATTTGGGAAAACTCTCTTTGGAAATGAAATGTTTTGGAAGGAAACTGGGTGATTCCAAACTAGACTGCTTATTCCTTTTGCCTGGTGGCTCAGAGGTTAAAGCGTCTGCCTCCAATGTGGGAGACCCGGGTTCAATCCCTGGGTTGGGAAGATCCCCTGGAGAAGGAAATGGTAACCCACTCCAGTATTCTTGCCTGGGGAATCCCATGGACAGAGGAGCCTGATGGGCTACAGTCCAGAGTCGCAAAGAGTCGGACACGACTGAGCAACTTCACTTCACTTCATTCCTTTTGCCACAGTCATGAGACGCACAGATAAAGGAACTTTCCTGATTATGCTAAATATTTGCTGCTTGTGAACTTTCTCCACATTTCCTGGATTCACTGCCCTGATAGAAGTAGCAACATTCTTATGAGCCCCTTTTCCGGTTGGCAATTCTTGTTCCCTACAGGTTGAGAGCAATGCAGCTCAGGATACCTTTGTGTGTGGGGGTGTCCACCGGTAGCCTCCTGGTGCTGGCCAGGTCCATGAGCTGCACGTGAATCACTCTATGTCTGGCAAGGCCAGGAAGGCATTGTTAATACCGAAACACGAGACATAAAGGCCTTTAGACTTAGAGTAGCTTTTACAGATACAAAACAGGTAAGGATTGTGTACGCATGTAAACACGTTAATCATGAGGTCCAAAGGGACAATTCTGCCAATTCTGTCTCGATCTGGCTTCCTTGAATTCTGTGGAAAATTCTGTTTTAATAAGAGTGTTCTTCAAGAACTCTTTTGCTTAAAGGTTAGTGGGGTTTTGGCTGTATGTACGTTGTACCATGTTCAATGGGATTATAACCTTATTGTTTTTGTTTGGAGATTAAGTATGGTTTGTGGAGATGGGTGTGAGTGCTGAGTTGACAAAGGGTGAAATTGTGATAGTTAAGTTTATATGTCAACTTGTCTGAATCAGGGGATGCTTAAGATATTTGATGAAATATTATTTTGGGGTGTGTCTGTGAGAGTGTTTCTGGATAAAATTAGCATTGAGTCATTAATTTAGTAGATTACCCTCCCTACTGTGGGTGGGCAGCACCTAATCTGGGGGGGACCTGAACAGAGCAAAATGACTGAAGAAGGAGGGATTTGCCCCCTTTTCTGCCTATTGCTTGTGATGGGCTATTTCATTTCTTTTTCTGCCCTCAAGCTGGGATTTGCATCATCAGCTCTCCTGGTTCTCAGGCCTTTGATTCAGAGGGAATCACATCACTGGCTTTTCTGGGTCTCCAGCTTATGCACAGCAGGTTGTAGGACTTCTCAGTCTCCATAATTGTTTGAGTCAGTTACTCATAATAAATCTCTTTTTGTATCCTATTGGTTCTGCTTCTCTGGAAAACCCTAACTAACACAGACACCATAAATAGTCACTCTCTTGCACTGCTGGCAAATTGCTACAGTCTTTCTGGAAGGGAATTTGTGAGTGTACTTCAAATGCTTTGAAAATAGCCATGCTTTTTGAGACAACAATTCTACATCTAGGAAATTAGCCAATAGAAGTATTTATAGATGAATTTACAGATTTTTTTCACACAAATGGACATCTCAGTATAGCTTAGAAAACTGAAATCTTGGACATAACTTAAATGTCTAATTATTGGGGATTTGTGAAGGGAATTATTTTACCCTTCAAAGCTACATTATAAAGGCTAATTTTTGACAGAAATGGGGTACTATTGTATTAGTCCTATGTAACATGAAGTTATAAAACAGTATGCACTTATAATGCCATTTTTATACATAATTTTTGACACTTACAAATCTGCATTCCTATAGAAAATAGAATTCTGTTTTAAAGTCAAGGGTGTGAAAAAGGAGGGAGCAATGATGGAATTCCTCTCAGAAATGAAAATTAAGTCTATAAACATCACTAGTATGAGCCACCAGGGAAGCCCCTCTAAAGGTTTAACTGTCTTTAAAGGTCTATAAAGGTATAAAGGTCAGGTACTTCATTTTAAATGCTATTTTAATACCTCAGAACTTTTGTCATTTATCGTTTTTAAACACTGCCTCACTATTTCCCCACAGTAATCACTCATTTATTTAACACATATTTTTAAGTACCTATTACGTGCCAGGTACTTTTTTAGGTGCCAGGGCAGGGGCCGTGATAAAAACAGTCATTGTTCTCATGTTAACATATTCAGATTCACAGTAATTGACATAAAACAGCCTAAGGTATCAATGGGTGATAAATGCTATGAAAAAAATAATAAAGCAGAGTGAAGAAATAAAGAAAGCAGCCTCTTCGATTAGCTGACATTTGAATAAAGACCCCAAAGGAAGTGAGGAGGTGGGCTAAGCTGAGTTCTGGGAGAAAGGAGTAGCATAGCAAGCAAAGATGACTCTTAGGACAAGGGCCCTGGGTCAGGAGTGTGTTTGGGGGCTTTGAACCAAGAAGAAAATCAAAGACGCTAGAATGGAGTAAGGCAAAGGCAGAATGGAAGGGATAAAATTAGAGAGGTAAATGAGTCAGATGACATATCAAGATGAGGGTTAGCAAGGGAATTCTTCAATTATGAAAACTTATGTACAATTTCTACAGGAATGCAAGGAGCTGAGCAGATTCTATACAACTCTTATTGAGTCTTAGGTGAAGGGGTCCCAAAAGGAAATGACCACCAACAGGTAAACAAAACAGGGTCAATATTTAGGTTTATGGACAGCTATGAAAAACATCTACTTCTGCTTCACAGACTACGCTAAAGCCTTTGACCATGTGGATCACAGCAAACTGTGGAAAATTCTTAAAGAAATGGGAATACCAGACCACCTACCTGCCTCCTGAGAAATCTGTATGCAGGTCAAGAAGCAACAGTTAAAACTGGACATTGAACAATGGACTGGTTCCATATTGGGAGAGGAGTACATCAAGGCTGTACATTGTCACCCTGCTTATTTAACGTCTATGCAGAGTACATCATGCAAAATCCCAGACTGGATGAAACACAAGCTGGAATCAACATTGCTGGCAGAAATATCAATAACCTCAGATATGCAGATTATACCATTCTTATGGCAGAAGTGAAGAGGAACTAAAGAGCTTCCTGATGAAAGTGAAAGAGGAGAGTGAAAAAGCTGGCTTAAAACTCAATGTTAAAAACTAAGATCATAGCATCTGGTCTCATCACTTCATAGCAAATAGATGGGGAAACAATGGAAACAGTGAGAGACTTTATTTTTCTGGGCTCCAAAATCACTGCAGATGGTGACTGCAGCCACGAAATTAAAAAACAAAACAAAACAAAAAAAAAAAATGCTTGCTTCTTGGGAGAAAAGCTATGACAAACCTAGATATCATATTAAAAAGCAGAGACATCACTTTGCAGACAAATGTCCCTATAGTCAAAGCTATGGTTTTTCTAGTAGTCATGTATGGATGTGAGAGCTGGACCATAAAGAAGATTGAGCACCAAAGAACTGATGCTTTTGAATGGTGGTGTTGGAAAAGATTCTTGAGAATCCCTTGGACAACAAGAAGATCAAACCAGTCAATCCTAAAGGAAATCAGTTCTGAATATTCATTGGAAGGACTGATGCTGAAGCTGAGGCTCCAATACTTTGGCTACCTGTATGGGAAGAACTGACTCATTTGAAAAGACCCTGATACTGGGAAAGATTGAAGGCAGGAGGAGAAGGGGACGACAGAGGATGAGATGGTTGGATGGCATCACTGACTCAATGCACATGAGTTTGAGCATGCTCCAGGAGTTGGTGATGGACAGGGAAGCCAGGCATGCTGCAGTCCACGGGGTCACTAAGAGTCAGACATGACTGAGTCTGAGTGACTGAGCTGACTGACTGACTGACAGGTATGAAAGGTATCTGGAGACAGTTTTGGCACTAAGAAGGTGGGACTTGTATTTCCTTGAAACCCAAAATGGTTCAGAAATAATCTGTGTAATGCTTATATTTTTAAATAAGTTTATTTTTGAAAATACATTAGAAAATGTGAGTGTTCTCAAACATGAAAAATGAGTATTCTCCGGTTCACTTCTGTAGTTAGTCTCCTTGTTTTTGTTCCAAAGAATATGCATGTAGAGACTTGCAATGGCTTGCTACAGAGGACTGAGTAGTTTGAATTTTTCTCCTGGACTCGGAAATGATCCAGATTATTTGGCAGCCTGACTTCTTCCAGCTTGCGTTGCATTTGAATTTTAATATAGTATCAATAGACATAACTATCTCCTTTGAATACTTTATTCCTTTCCTTTACAGAGTAGTTATTCCAATCAGAGGATAAAATAACAACTTAAAATGCAGTCTCCAATGGAAATCAGGCCAACCAATTGAAATAAATTTAAAAAGAAATCCTACCTCAAGATGTATGTGTAATAGAGTGAAATGATATACTCCTGATGTTTCAGAAAAGATGAATCGCTATAAATGCTGCCTAAACAAGAGACGAAGCTTCAAAATATTGGCAATCTGAAAAAACATAGAGCTTAACCCATGGACGGAGGAGGCTGGTAGGCTGCAGTCCTTGGTGTCGCTAAGAGTCGGGGACGACTGAGCGACATCATTTTCACTTTTCACTTTCATGCATTGGAGAAGGAAATGGCACCCCACTCCAGTATTCTTGCCTGGAGAATCCCAGGGATGGGGGAGCCTGGTGGGCTGCTGTCTATGGGGTCACACAGAGTCGGACACGACTGAAGTGACTTAGCAGCAGTAGTAGCAACCAAGGGGTGGAAAACATACCATGTATATGTGCTATGTCCTTTTAATCACAAATACATTAAGTTGTTAATTCATCACACATTATGGTGTACATATTCTGTGCCCAGGATTGTGTTTGGCACTAGAGTAACTCAGTCTAGTAGGGAAAGGTGGTAAGTGAACTAACTATATTATAAGAATGATGAAAGAAGTAAACTCCCAGGCTAGGTAGAGTTACTATAGAAACACAGAAAAGACTCAAGAACTGGGAAAGGCTTCTTGAAAGAGATATTGCTTGGGAAGCCTGAAATTCAGGATTTTAAGGATGATTCAGCAGGAAAATCCTTGGAAAAGAATCAAGAGACCTACATTCCTATATGAACTTTGTCATTAATGAAACTTGTGACTTGAAAAGCCATGGGAAATATGCATGAAGGGAAGATACAGGAAAAGAAAGGATGCCATAAACTTAAAGAATGCTTGACACAGCTTGGTGGAAAAGACTGCAGGCCTTGAGGAGAGTGGCTACAGCCCTATGACCAGCTATGCCTGCAAATTGCTTATCCTGGGTTTCCTGGACTTGAGAGATGCAGTGCTGGCAACTTCAGCATTTTCCTTGCATGTCCTCTATTTTCTATAGGCTTTTGTAACTTCTAAGAATTTTTGAAAACAAAGTGAGACCTAATCCATTGATTTTCAGTGGTGTTTCCAGAATCTCTTGCAATACATACACCCAAGTTCCTTATTAAAAATGTAGACCCCTGGGTATTACCTCAAGGTGGCTGAATCGGAATATTTGGGGCTGGAGTTAGGAAATCTGGATTTTATCACACTTATTAGGTGATTTGATTGCACCAACTCATTCTGATCCATTTGTTCCATCTTCCCTGCCATCTAAAGAAGCTGGTATCATATTTGCACTTCCAGACAGGGACATTATGGGGATTGAATCCAAGACTGTTAGTTCCCAGTTGAGTGAGTTTTCCACTGTATCGTATAATTTCCTATTTTTAATTCAATGAGTTAAATTTATTTAGTGTTTCCAGAAATAATTTGGAGTAATTAGGTTGTTAAGAAGCGAAATAGGAACTTAAGTTGTATATCTGTGAGCAAAAAATTTAAGTATCAAAAATATTGAAGCTCTAATAATTTGGCCATCTTGATGCAAAGAACCCACTCATTGGAAAATATCTTGATGCTGGGAAAGATTAAAGGGAAAAGCAGAAAGGGCAACAGAGGATGAGATGGTTAGCATCACTAACTCAGTTGACATGAATCTGAACAAACTCCAGGAGCTAGTGGAGGACAGAGGAGCCTGGTGTGCTGCAGTCCTTGGGGTCACAAAGATTTGGACACGATTCAGTGACTGAACAACAACAAAAATATTTATAGAAAAGTATTGAAACGATGTACACCAATGTTAGCCACTTTTGCCTTCACGGGGTTCCCTAGTGGCTCAGACGGTAAAGAATCTGCCTGCAGTGCAGATAGACCTGGGTTTGATCCCTGGGTCAGGAAGATCCCCTGGAGAAGAAAATAGCAACCCCTTCCAGTATTCTTGCCTGGAAAATTCCGTGGATGGAGGAGCCTGGTGGGCTACAGTCCATGGGGTCTCAAAGAGTTGAACACGACTAAGCAACATCACTTTCACTTTCTTTCCAGTATTCTTGCCTGGAAAATCCCATGGATGGAGCAACCTGGCAGGCTTGGGGTTGTAAAGAGTCAGACACAACCAAGAGACTTCACTTTGCCTTCATGGAGCAAAAACGTTATCATTATTCATCTTTCTCTTTTCCCATATTTTGTATCCTCCAAAACAAGCACATATTTTAAAATTTAAAATAATAGTAACTTCATTTAACTTGAGATAAAATTAATACGGAAATCCCTAAAGCTGTAAGTGACCCTCAGAGAACTTTCAAAGCGGCTGGTAAATTGCATTTTCAAGATTTAACTGTCTCTGTTGGCTCTGGCCTCCCAGATGGTATGAATCTGTTCAGTGATCTCTGACCTCATTTGGTTTCTGAAAACGTCCTGTGATCAAACTTTGCCCTACTTTTCCTGAAAAATTAAGTCATCAGAAACTTTAACTCAGGGATACAAAAAGGTTTGGAAGGTTTCAGTTTGGGAGGTGAATAAATCACAAGAAGTAACGTCTGTTCACTTCTAAAACTCTCTAAATCTTCTTTGTGAGAAATTTTAAAGGCAGGCTTTAAATTCTTGATCCAGGATTTAAAAGTTAATGAGTGTAAGAAAAAATTAGCATATTCTTCTCATATAGAGATGAAGCTAAAATTTTTAAATATTTTTATTTTCTTTTGGTAATTGTTTTAATTATGAACTAACTTTTTTTTTTACTTTATTTAAAACACTATTATGTACAAATTCCAAAATATTCATTATCCATAGTTCTGCTATATATTAATAATATAGTATATTACCTACAGTCTATGCATCAGGGCTCACTCAGTCATGTCCAACTCTTTGTGACCCCCATGGACAGTACCCAGCAGGCTCCTCTGTCCATGGGATTTCCCAGGCAAGAAAACAGGAATGGGTTGCCATTTCCTATTCCAGGGGATCTTCCCAACCCAGGAATCCAATCCTCATCTCCTGCAGCTACTGCATTGGCAAGCAGATTCTTTATCACTGAGCCATAGGACTGTGATTAATTACATATAATTTGGATTCTTATAATTTTTCATAATTTTCTAGCACATATTTTTTCATGTTATCAAATAGACTTTAGAAACATCATTGAACCAAAGGATTTCTGGTGCTAAAATCATCACAGCACTAGTTTGTGTTGTTCAGATAATAAATCTACTTCAAAATATGCTTTTGGTCCCACAACACATTTAAATATTTAAGAGAAGTTGCATTCTATTTTCCATTGTCCTATGACATAATGAATCATATCTAAAGGTAACAGTGATAAGGGCCAGTGTAAGTTTAGGTGAGAAAACTTACTTTTAACTCTCATGAAGATATCCATCTAGTGGATAGAGATTCATATAAAGAGTTTATGACTAAATAATCAAGAATGTCAGTTTCTTAAATAGAAAACCTAACTTGTGATAACAGATGAGTTTGACCAAATGTTTGTGATTCTAATTTGAGGGCTAATTCAAGGACTCTTCCCACAACCCCATCCCACTTTAGGACCTGCAACTCCTTCGATTCTAGTAAAATTTAGAGAAAACAGCTATTAGGCTTGGAAAATCTTAGGTAACTTTTATAGTGAACTGAGCACTGAAATATTTCCAGATGGATATGGACTCTCTGAACATCTGGGTACTGATGTATCACCTGGAGACCTCCTTATTTATTCCTCAATAAATCAGATGGCATCCAAAGCTACATAAATCCTTCACATGGAAAAAGAAGAAGGCAAAATATTCTGCAACAAATGATGGAGCAGGTAACTATTGGTCATATATAACACTGGTTAATAGAAGGCACTGATAGTGTCTAATCTTGGAGACCAGAGATAATAGCCCCAGGAAACTGGAGTCTAGTTTCCCTACTCTTTCAGCAGGGAGATGATTAGAGTTGTGAAGCTTCAGTTAAAACTCTCACAAAAAAAAACTCTCTAAGCAATTTTTACACTAAAATTTCCCTTGTCTTTCCCATAGTGATACATGTACTTTACATTTAAGCTTAAACTGTCCCACATCAATCACTGAATAGTTCACTCTGGATTTCAGAAAAGATACAGCTTATTCATAAAACAGAGCGCAAAGTGGCTCTCTTCCCTAACTCTAAATTCAATTCATCATGTAATATCTTGAAATCACCCACTGTGAGAGTACTTTAAAGCAGAGAAATCATCCAGCACTTTAAATCAGAATCCTTACCCCCAGCCCAGGGGCTTGTCTGACTAGACCACCCCTGATTGTGGAATTCTGTGTTTGACTAAAGCGTGAGTATAGTCTGATAAGCGTGCACTTGCTGGTCTTGATCTTAACACAGATGTCCTTAATTAGCTCTCACTGGCAGTGTGATCAAGTCTAGACACAATAGCATAAGCAGCTTGCAAAGAAAAAGAAAGCCAAATTTCCCATTTAGGAACATTCCAAAGCGACTCATAGTATAAAGCGTAGAAAACCCTCCATCCTCCCCTAATCCAAAGGAGAAGAAGACAAAGATGCAGAATGAGGAGGAGGAGAAAGTAGAAGAGAAAAGAAAGAAAAGGAAATAAAAATAAGAAGGGTGAAAAAAAGACTTGGCAAAAATCCTGCTGTTTTCACAGTGGCCAAAATGCATGGTCATTATTCATTCTTTGTTTCAGAGGCACTTTTACCATGGATTTTATTTCTCCTCTTCTTTCCTTTTATATCAATATTAGAGTACCCTACAGCGTGCCTTATTATTAGTACAGGAGTATTCTGGGCCATGCTTTTCTTTTGTACCTCAAAGTCCAAGACTATCTACTCCCTTAAGGGCCCTAAACTCCATTAATGACTCATAATAAAATGTCTTATTTCTAAGCCTCATAATAAAGGATTCTCAGATGTAAAAGGAGCAGTCACAGGCAAAACAAGATGAAACAAAAGAGACTGAACTTGAAGCACTGCTTTTGGTGAGAGCCAAAGGTTTAAATGAGACTCATTATAAAGCTGGCTTTCAGAAAAGTAAATTTCTTATTAAAATGCTGACCTGACTCCAATTTCTCAAAGACGCTTATTATACTTTTTCTCAGTTTAATACTAGTCAAATATTCACATCATTTAAAATATACTGTATTGAGATTTTCTGAATATCAGCTACATAGCCAAATGAGATGTCCAAATTTCTCATTTAGGCAGTTCAGGTTAGATGGTTTCATAAACTGAGATGGGTAGCACACAGTCAGCAATCTTCAGCGATAGGACATTTTCTATAAGTCCACGTATACTTCTAAGGATTTTTGGCATCCCCATGAATCATAACAAAAAGAAGGTGAAGATGAAACACAGGTACTGTCGTTTGCAGTCTGTACCATATTTCAGGTTCATTTCTGCTTTGACATTATATTCAGACAAGCAACAACAGTAATGCTTAGCTACCCATGGTAATTTCATAGATATTTTTCTAGTAAGAAGGATAGAAAATATAAAATGTAAGTTCCCAGTTGGGTTCAGATTTTGTTCTATGTATATTATTGACTAATATACCCCTACTGTTTAGGACAGTAATTGAGAGAATAGATAATAAATAAATATTTGTTGGCTGAATAATTAAATGAATGAACAGAAATTTCCAATTACCAATTTTGCTATCTTTCTATAAGTTTCATTGTAGTTTGACTGAATTCACCATGGTTGTATTTTCCTTTTTATTTTCCATGGTAACTGTACATTTCTGCCACAGATAGGTAAAGGAAATCTATAGTCACAATTCAAGTTTTACAATTCTACAAATTAACTGAATTTTCATAAGAAATCTCTTTTCATCTAAATTAAGTTGATCACACTAGAATATCCCTTAGCCAAGGAACTTACCCAACAAAAATTATATCAAGAAGCCAATTTATATTTATAATCTTGCTTATTAATATTTTTATGTCACTTATTTCTGCCACTTCTTTTTCTGTTGTTCACAAAAGCACTGCCAATCAATACAGACAAAGGCACAGCAACAACAACAACAAAAAAACAGTTTTCAGTTTCTCAGAGAATAGCCTATACCCTTTTGCTAAGCATCTCACTCCCTCTGGCTTGTCTGCAATCTCAAGAAGCTATGGATTCACCTGGACATAAAGAAGCATTCATTTATTAAGGTAATATCTGAAAAGAAGAAGAAATACCATATTTATTTCTGGGAGTCTATTAGGAAATGTGTTATGGTTGAACTAGTTAATGAATACTTTAAGAGCATGCATATTTGAGAATCAACTTAATTGTCTCTCTGTCAATCAACATCTTAATTGCATAGTTAATTAATGTTAATTACTTGATGAAGTATTTATAATTAACTGTGTACGTTTTCTATTATCTATGATTACACCTAGATATTGGTGGCTGATGTTTAGCTGCTATCGTGTCCAATTCCTGTGACCCCATGGACTATAGCCTGCCAGGCTCTTCTGTCCATGGGGTTCTCCAGGCCAGAATACTGGTGTGGGTCGCCATTCCCTTCTCCAGGGGATCTTCACAACCCAGGAATCAAACCCAGGTCTCCTGCATTGCAGGCAGATTCTTTACCAGCTGAGCTACAAGGGAAACCCAACATGTACATTTTCTACTATCTGTGATTACACTTAGACATCGTTTCTTTAAAACTAAGCCTGTCTATAGATGCCTACAAGTGAAACTATGTAAAAAATTATCTCTGTGTTCATCTTCAGAAAGATCAAAACATATGAAATTAGACCTTGTATTTTGAAAATTAAATTCTAAACTTCCCTTCCCAAATCAAGAAGTTAAGACTTTTCCTCACTTGAAAATAAGGAAATGTGATTTGGAAAATGCCTAAGCTTCCAACCCTATGGTAGAAAAATTTATAGTTTTAGGTAACAAGTTCTCTTAAAATCCTTCATGAATTATTTAGATCACTGTTTCCCTAATTAACACTGGACTGGAAGAAACACAAGCTGGAATCAAGATTGCTGGGAGAAATATCCATAACCTCAGATATGCAGATGACACCACCCTTATGGCAGAAAGTGAAGAGGAACTCAAAAGCCTCTTGATGAAAGTGAAAGAGGAGAGTGAAAAAGTTGGCTTAAAGCTCAACATTCAGAAAATGAAGATCATGGCATCAGGTCCCACCACTCCATGGGAAATAGATGAGGAAACAGTGGAAACAGTGTCAGACTTTATTTTTCTGGGCTCCAAAATCACTGCAGATGGTGACTGCAGCCATGAAATTAAAAGACGCTTACTCCTTGGAAGGAAAGTTATGACCAACCTAGATAGCATATTGAAAAGCAGAGACATTACTTTGCCAACAAAGGTCCGGCTAGTCAAGGCTATGGTTTTTCCTGTGGTCATGTATGGATGTGAGAGTCAATGCACGATGCTGGATGCTTGGGGCTGGTGCACTGGGACGACCCAGAGGGATGGTGTAGGGAGGGAGGAGGGAGGAGGGTTCAGGATGGGGAACACAATAAAACAAAGAAAAAAAAAAGAAAGCAAATATCTCAGTGAGTTCAAAGTAAAATGTTCAGGCATGAGATTATATAGCCATTTCAGAAAAGGCTTTATTTTAAGATATTTCCTTTAAAGAACATTTGTCTAGACATGTCTTCCTTGCCTCGTGTGAAATTAATTTTTAATAGCTTAAAAAGAGCTCTCTGAATGGTTCCAAATGCAAACTTTGAAATTGTTGAATAACTTAATAAAGATGCATTTCATTCCTGGTTTACCAAAAAAAAAAAAAAAAAAGAAGAAGGCTGAGTGCCGAAGAATTGATGCTTTTGAACTGTGGTGTTGGAGAAGACTCTTGAGAGTCCCTTGGGCTGCAAGGAGATCCAACCAGTCCATTCTGAAGGAGATCAGCCCTGGGATTTCTTTGGAAGGAATGATGCTGAAGCTGAAACTCCAGTACTTAGGCCACCTCATGCGAAGAGTTGACTCATTGGAAAAGACTCTGATGCTGGGAGGGATTGGGGGCAGGAGGAGAAGGGGACGACAGAGGATGAGATGGCTGGATGGCATCACTGACTCAATGGACGGAGGCCTGGCGTGCTGCGATTCATGGGATTGGAAAGAGTTGGACACGACTGAGCGACTGATCTGATCAAAATCTCCTGGAAAGATTTTAAGAATATAGATCTCAGGATCTCTGCCTAGATCAATGGAGTCAGGGCCTTTGGGGTGGAGCTCAAGAATTATTATTTCAAAAAAATTTTTTCTCCAGGTGATTTTTACATGTAATCAGGTTTAGGAATAAAATATTTTAGATAGTTAAGTACTTTGTGGCATCAATTACTATCACCACTCCCATTCTTTCACATACCCTCCAAAAGCAAATCTACAATAAAGTGAAGCTAAGTACCAAATTTGGAAAATTTGAATTGGTCTGACTTAACCTGTAGTTCACAAAATTCACTCTGGAGGCTCCTGTGGAAAATCCAAAACAGGAATTTTCATCAACCATAGCGATTGCAACCATGACACCAGTTCAGAACTGGTTGGCTTCTGATCAGAACATACACTATAGAGAAAACAGTGAAGATCTAAAATACAAACCTGAGGCAGGACGTAGATGAGCCACCCTCAGATACAGTGGGCTTCCCTGGTGACTCAGATGGTAAAGAATCTGCCTGCAAAGCGGGAGACCTGGGTTTGATCCCTGGGTGGGAAGATCCCCTGGAGGAGGGCACGCCAACCCACTCCAGTATGTTTGCCTGGAGAATCCCCATGGACAGGTGGTCCTTGTGGGCAACAGTCCATGGGGTCACAAAGAGTCAGACACAACTGAGTGACTAAGCACACACTAGGTAAAGCGACTGGAGAGCCATTCCCTATGCACGGAAACTCCAAGATGAGAATAGTAGGACAATTAAAGGAGAAGGCCAGGCCCTGCCTAGACCACATATTTCCTATTCTAGGCCAAAGGGGAGTGATGCCAAGGGATGTTCCCTACCCATACGCCTTTTTGGTAAGATCCATCTTTGCTAAGAGATATGTGTGCACACATGGGAGGATCCTGAGTTATACCAAATATGGACTGTGAACCAGGCAAATCAAAGTGATTGGCTAGAAGGAACTTGGAAGAAATATGTCAGAAAAGTAATTAAAACTGCCACAAGGGTACAACTCAGCGACTCTCTCCTTGAGTTCTCCCATGTGTCTATCCACACGTACTGTACTCTTTTTCCCCTTAACAAATACTTCACTTATTTCACCACTGTCCATCTTTGTGGGAATTCTTTTCTGTATAGCCAAAGGGCCAGGGCTCTTGCCACTGACCACTGGTCTAGTGGCTAGGGTCTGGTGCTTTCACCACTGCAACCCAGCCCCAATCTCCAGCTGGGAACCCAAGCCCCATTCCAAGCCACTGCAGGCTGAGGCCACCCGAGGTCAAACCCAAATCACAACATTTGATATTCTCAATTGCCAGCTTTGACTTGTGAATTGTTGCCTCTCACATGTCAGCAACTCTTTTTTGTGTCCTTCACTGTAAAAAGCTTTAGAGATTTACAAGTGATTAGTCCCCTGAACCACAATGAGATTCTAGCTGTAAAACATACAGAGAAACTAGAAGGTCATTTTGGTAGCCTGAGCTTCCCCCAGAAATTGGGGTCTGAGATAAGGTCTTGAATGCAAGTACTTTGGGGGAGGGGTAATTCCAGGGAATAGGACAAGGAGTGTTCTTGATTTGGTCACTGCTATGGAGAATGGAGCTAGTTTATGCTGGAATCTTCTGAACAGCAATGTAGAATGTGCCTCCAAATTGCTCACTGGAAGGAAAAATGATGAAGGCATTCATGTGCCAGCTCCCTTCCTCCAGTGGTCAAGGACTGACCCAGCATGTGCTTACTCTCTGGCACTCCAGTTTGCCACCCAGTTCATACAAGCATCCCACACCACAGTGTCAGAGAAGACCTGGGGTACAAAACAGAAGGCATGCAGACAGGCAAAGCTGAGGTGCTCTCAGATTATATGTTTAAAGAAAGTTAGTTGTTACAACAATGGCTGGCTTAAAACATGGCTGAAGAAGATCAGACACAAGGCATAGAAACTGTCCAATACAGTCATGCCTGTATCAGAGGGCTACTGTTAGGCAGTGAGACTGCAACTTAGAAGTGCGAGGTCCCAAGGCTGAGTACCCTTACTTATGCATTGAACTATTTCCAGAGTTCTCAGAATTACTAAAAATATCATGAAGTTATGCTTCTTATACACTGTTACATTGGAAGTCTCTGTACAGTGTCATCTTCTTTGCTCTTTGTACTGTCAATTTCTTATTCCTATTCTCCTTTCTGTTCTTATTGACCATTGCTTTGTATTTTACCCAAGACCAATGAGAAGCTAATTTATCTTCAAATCTATGGTATGCATTTAGCAAATGAATAAGATATGGAAATTAGAATTAGGATACCGGGCCCCCCTTGATAATTTTGGCATAAGTCTCCTCTCTGAATGGAACCACTTCACTATTAAAGACCCCTAGAAACAATAAGACTATTGGTCTGGCACTAGGCTCCTTGGGTTCCTAGTGCATAAAGTAAGTGTTGGAGTGCTTAAAGTATTTTGAAGATCCATGGTCAATGATACTCGTGGAAGAACCAGCCACAACACATTCTGCCATATTTTTGGAAACTAGGCTTTGCTCCCCTTCTTCCCTGCTCCTAAACATTTCTCAGAGATGACTCTACTTTGCCTGACTTAACATCATCACCACCATGCACTCTGAAAGTCAAGTTCCCATCCCATTCCCAAGAACTGCTTTCCCTTAGAATCAGCATGCATCTCTAATTTCACTGTTTGGACACTGTCTCTGATGGAAGACCACTTTTCAAGGTCACTGACTCTAATTGCATTTGACCTATAAGGCTGTTAGCTCTGTGCTAATCCTCTTGCCCTTAGTTTGATTGTCTCTTTACTCCCAGCAAGGCATGGACCTAGCATTTGGAAGCACATACCTTGATTCTTTGCTAGGAGATTTGTTGTTACAGGAAATTGTGCCTTAGTCTATTGCTGTTGTGTGAAGGGATTCAATATTTCATAGAAACAAAATGATTAGATTCACTTGTGCTTTCAAGGCACTACATATTACTGTGCAGGAACTCATCAAGTTGAGTCTGATCAAAAATAATACAAAAGCAGAAAGGAATTATTCATTCCATCACCCTTCTTTTTGTAGTTCACATGAATACTCCATCTCTAATCCTACTCTTTAATCATATTAATCTTGACTATTTCTGTGGTAATTGGAAGAAAGTGATACTAATACAGGCTTAACAAAGACGGGGGGATATTTTCACCCATATAGCTGAACAATTAAGGGGTTATTTGGCTTCAGATATGGTTTTATCCAGTGTTCAATAAGAAGCAAATAGACATTTCTATCTTCATTTCTTGGCTTTGCTTCCACAACAGTAGATACATTTTCCACAGACCCTCACTCCCACCCAGCAGCTATTATATGACTGCATTCTCTTGTGGAGGAAAGACTGAAGACATTTCTTAGGATTCACAGTGAATTTTTTATTGTATTTCACTGAGTCTCATTAGCTTATGCATTTATTTTGGACTCTTATGGATTGCACTATGTCCCCTTATAAATAATCATATGCTGAAGTCTTACCCCACTCAGGACCTGTGATGGTTACCCTGTTTGGAAACAAGGTCATTGCAAATGTAATTAGTTAAGATGAGGTCATACAGGAGGAAGGTGAGTCCCTAATCCTAAATGACTGGTGTCCTATTTTCCTGTAAAGGAGAAATATGTAGACACAGAGGCACACAGGGAGGGTGCCATGTGACAGCAGAGAGACTAGGATGATGCAGAATAATCCAAGAAATGCCAAAGATTTCCATCAAAACACCAGAAGCCAACTGAGAGACATGGACCAGATTCTCCTTCACAGCTTCCAGAAGAAACTAACTCTGCTGCTGCCTTGATTTTGGAACTGTCAGACCGTAAGGCAATAACTTTCCATTGCTCAAGCCACTCAGTCTGTGGTACTTCGTTATGACAATATCAGGAAACTAATACATGGAACTATCACCATGTTCAGCTGGAAGCAATACTCTAGCCAGGGTTTAGTCACACACAGGCCCACTGTCCCAGGAATGGACCGACAGCACTGGAACAGACTGAGGGAAGGGGTGAGTCTCGTGGGGAAGTTAGAATTGGAGGATGAAAGGAAGTTGAGTAGAATGAACTCTAACTGTCAACAGTATAGGTCCCTGTATTTTATCAATTTCAGGGGCATCAGAGTTCACTTCGCTATATATCCATGTGATAAATATTTGTACTCTTTCAGTCTTTCAGTTATTCCTGATATTTTCTCTTCTATATAAATCCAAACATTTCTCAGGCCCCTGGAAACATTGGGAATGTCCAGGATTTCCTTCTCAGGTTGAAGGCATCACTACAAGAAATGACAATGTAAAATCCTTGAAAAACAAGTCAGAGTATTTATCAAAAAATGTTTATCTCAAAAGTATGAGATTTTACTACATTAATATACCAAAATCGTGAGATGAACATATATAGAAATTCTACCAAAAGCTAAACTTTGGAATAGTATATTAAAAAAAAAAGCAGCTTTCAGGTTGAGACAAATTCGATGGATTAATGATATGTGTGAAGCATGAAACTGCGCCTTGGAAGGGAGCTGAAGTCACTGCTCGTACTATTAATGTATATGTTAAGATAATAAAGGTTGAGCCATTGGTATATATATTCATGAAATGGGCTATTAACATTCTGTTTGTTTTATATTTAACTCTGTAGGGTCTACTAATTTACAATTAAATTAAAAAATCCACTAGGACTAATGAGCTAATAATTGCAAAGAACTCTGAGCATGGATAAAAGGCATCAAGGGAGGACAAACTTCTATTCATGAAAATCAAAACATCTGAGACTTTAATTACATCCCTTGCTAGAACTGACTTGTAATCAGTTATGGGGACTAGCTCATTAATGATCTACTGTGAGATTCCTAACAACATATTGAAAGCCATTTCACTTATCAAATGTGAATATACTTGAGAGCAGGCATTTTCTGATAATTCTGTCTCACTACGGAAGATTCCTTTTTTCATTCAAATCCAAAGGATTCTAATTACCTTTATTGTATAACACACCTCTGCATTGTAAGAATTTTTGTTTCTGTTTTTAAACTGGGCAGTGAGTATATGCTTGAGGGATATAATTTCTAGGATGGGGAAAGGAAGAATAAATAAAAGAATTTCTTTAAGTCTATGTGTAAAGACAGTTATGGACTCGGCTCAGCGAAAAAGACTCAGATATTTAGTTCTCAGTGCTGGAATCCTGACTTTGCCCAAGGAAGCACTGAAGGAAGTGCAAACATTTCTCCACCTATAGTATTTGTCAATCAAATGTTCTGGAAAATATACAAGGAAGCTTTATACATACACATATATACATGGGTATATATAATATCTAACCTGAACAATTTTAAGCCTACTTAAAAATGGAAAGAATAGTATTAATATAATGAACACTTAAATTATTCACTTTGATTTCAGCATATGTATTGGATATTTTGACCTATTTTTATAAAAGTTTGAACCTAATAAGTATTAGTTTATATTTATTATTTACATTGCTGCTGCTGCTGCTAAGTCACTTCAGTCGTGTCTGACTCTGTTCGACACCACAGACGGCAGCCCACCAGGCTCCCCCGTCCCTGGGATTCTCTGGGCAAGAACACTGGAGAGGGTTGCCATTTCCTTCTCCAAAGCATGAAAGTGAAAAGTGAAAGTGAAGCCACTCAGTCATGTCTGACCCTTCGCTACCCAGTGGACTGCAGCCTACCAGGCTCCTCCATCCATGGGGTTTTCCAGGCAAGAGTACTTGAGTGGGGTGCCATTGTCTTCTCTGTTATTTACATTGGAAAGCATTAATTAGTAATCTAGTGTTGGGAATTTAGATGATAACTTGTATCAGTTTATTCATCTATATATTCAAATACAATGAACCTGTATTATTTATATGAGTAAAATAAAACATCCTGGAAAATCATTCTTACTGAGCTGCTTAGAAATAATCTCATTGGGATGCTATTGAAGTTTTGTAAATTTTATTTTATTTTTACTTAAATCTGTGTGTAGTATCAAAATTTGTGATCAGGTTAATTACAGATCCCTGAAAAAACAGTGAAAATTTAAGATTTTATATTTTTCATATACCAGGGTGTTTGCAGGAAGTCCAGGGCTGGTATCTTGGCCTCACAAATTCATAAAATACTCAGGTTGCTCCTATAGTTCTATCATCCTTATCTATATCCCAGGTCACATCATCTTATGAAAGATACTCATGTTCTGTTATCAAGTCTTCATTTTGGTGAGGAAGATGGAAGATAGCATTTGCCAGTTAAGTTTACCCATTTAAAGGAGTAACTTTTTCTCATTTGTCTTTTTTAAAATCCCAAACCAATGACTTCTGATCATATCTCAATAGGTGGAACTAAGTCACTTGGCCATCTCAGGCAGTATGAAAAGTTAGGCCATACAGTATTTGTTAGGTACAGTGCCTCCTCTTAAAAAATGTAAGTGTGAAACAAAACATTTTATACACCACTAAAAAAGAAAAAAAATTTTACCAATGACACTATCACATGATTTTCTTTTCACTTAGAATATTAATTTGATAATTCATTTAAAGAATACTTTTAGATTTTTTATACTTAGAGTCATGCTGTTCTGTGCTCAGGACATTATGCATACATATATTTTTATTTAAGTAGTAAATTATAACAATCTTTTAAAAGACACTGTGAAAAGCAAGTAAATTCAACATGATTGGTACCAACAATACATACAATTCACTGATTATGTTGATATGACAACAAAGTAAGCAGCACTGACCAAATCACATAAGATCAGGTAATGACAATTATGTCATGAGGACTCTTGGTCAACAGTAGTGGCAAGACATCAACAATGGCAAGAATACAGAACAAAAACAAATTTGTCTCAGAGCAAGTCAGTATGGCACCCAAGAATTAACTGGGCTGATTTAGAATAGTCGGTGGTGTTTGCAGTATGACTACCTGAATCTGTGGCAGAAACTTTAAATTTAATTCAGATTCAAACAAAGGAGGTAGTGGTGCTCTCTTCTAAGTAACTCGTTAAGAATTGAATGCAATTATTTTCAAAGGGCAAAAAAATCTGGAAATTAGTTAAAAATGTTTTATATTTCATAAGTAGAACTGAGGGAGAAAAAAAGCACAATGGGTCATAGGCAGAGAAAAGAACCATAAACCAGAGGGCAGAGTGAAAGGTTGTTGTTGAATCACGCGAATACACCGGGATTCTTGGCCCCCGGAGGAGAAGAATTCAATCGGGGCCAGAGACGAGGCTTGATCACTCAGAGCTTTTGTGTAGTAAAGTTTTATTAAAGTATAAAGGAGATAGAGAAAGCTTCTGACATAGGCATCAGAAGGGGGCAGAAAGAGTACCCACTTACTAGTGTTAACAGTGAAGTTATATACTCTCCAGTGAATCCAAAGAATGTCTGGAGGTTGTAAAGACCTCATCAGACCTACTCCCATAATTTACATTTTAAGATAACAGAAGGTTGAATCCAAAGACTGTCCTTAATCCAGAGACTGTCCTCAGGCAGGATACATTATTGTTATATAATCCTAAGGAATGTGGAGAAAGAAAAAAAGTTTGTCCTTTCTTCCTCCTTGAGAATTCCAGACCCCTCTCTCCTTGGGGACCCCTAGACTCCTTACCAACCTGCCTAGGAAATGACTCTCTCAAGAGTAAAAAAATGATATTTGTTCAACATAGCCTTGACAGAAAAGCTCTGGAGGTAAAGTGCACCAAGGCATTGAAATTGCATCCCTGAACACATTAGGGGCACATAATTAAGCTGAGTGTGAGGGGCAAGGATGCCAATAGATGATAGCTCCATCATCTGCTATGAACTTGCATGCTCTCATCAGTGCAATTAAGATCACGTAATCCATCACCTAGCAGAGTACCTGGCATATAGTAGTACCCAAAATTATTTATTACACTGAATCATAAAATTAAAATTTTGTATTGGGATGAGGAGTTGAGAAATATCCCAGGATATTCCCGAGCATTATTTTTTAGCTGAGTAGGTGAAACAGAAATTCCTTTCAGAGATTTTTATTTTTTGGTGGTGGTGGTAGATGGTGATATCCAGGTTACTCTCTCACTTTGCAACCTGGGTGGGAATGAGTAGGTAAGAATCAGACATGTCCATCAAACCAAAGAAGCTGACTTAAATGTTACATGTTGAAAGAATATCCTAGGTGTCTGTCTAGATTATAACACAACATGGGATGTGCTGTCAGCAAAAAAAAAAAAAAAAAAAAGGATTCTGGATGTGTACTTGATGTCATTCAATTGCATTTATATGCACCTGCTCTCTGTAGCTTCCTGAATTGAACACTGTGGGATGATAACAGACGTGAGATGATAACTGGTAAAGTGAAAAGAGAGGCTTGGATTTGATGACTGAGTCTTTTGCTGCCCCCGCTCCCCTTCAGAGACATAAAATCAGTTTCTCTGCAGTTTTGACTCGAGCATACATAATTTAAAAATCCTCCAACATGGTTCTGGTGCGCAGCAATGTTTAGCATCCTCTGCTGCTGCTAAGTCGCCTCAGTCGTGTCCGACTCTGCGTGACCCCGTAGACGGCAGCCCACCAGGCTCCCTCGTCCCTGGGATTCTCCAGGCAAGAACACTGGAGTGGGCTGCCATTTCCTTCTCCAATGCATGAAAGCGAAAAGTGAAAGTGAAGTCATTCAGTCGTGTCCGACTCAGAGCGACCCCATAGACTGCAGCCTACCAGGCTCCTCTGTCCATGTGATCCTCCAGGCAAGAGTACTGGAGTGGGGTGCCACTGCCTTCTCCTTAGCATCCTCTAGATTGGATCATTTCTAAAGTCCTCTCTGACTTTCAAATTTCATACTTTAACACATTTATCATATATTTACTAGCTGTTGGAGGTTCTATTAGTTCCCATCTCTCCTTACAGTAACAGAAAACCACAAAACCTTCATAAAACTCAGGTAGGTTCGGGTTTATGAAATCCTAGAGCTAACTAAAGCCCCCAGAGACACAGAGTCAGAGAAATTCCCAGAAGTATGGGAGAAGAGCAAGAGTGTTCTGATCCTTTCCATTTATGTCTCTGACACTTTACCCTATAGTCTTTTGTAACCGCAGAACTTTATCGCAATAACAGTGGTTTCTCTGCTATGGTAGGAAAGATGGTCTGGACATCACCAAACTATTTTCATGGAAGAACAAGACTGATGAACTAAAGACAGTATGTGAGGGGAAACTATTACATTGCATAGACAGGAAAACCATTTAGGGGTTACTACCTGTAAGAAAAAGAGTAGCTTTTCAAATGTTATGGTTTGAATATGCCAAATAATATATAATCATACCAAATAATATCCTAATTACATTGATCTTTTGACACTCAGTCCTCGGCCTGTTAGGAAATCTTGTGCCTGATGAGGTACGGTGGTGGGTTTGTTCTCCACATTAGGAAACTCTAGAAATAAATATATCTGCCTTTAAACAGAAGCAAAGACTGGGCTCCCTCTGTTGGTCTTCTGTTTAACTGGCCTGCACCACTTAAAATAAAACAAACATGGTTATTATTTCCAACTCTGGCACCTCCAACTTTGGAGGCTGTGACTGCACAAGCCTCAGAGATTCATTAACATATACAGCTGTGGCTATAATGAAAGTATTGATAAGAGTTATGCACTTATGAGAAATTTCTCAATAAAAGTAATTCTAAATATACCACATAGTTTATTGATGCTCAAATGGGCCTATAAAGGCCTAATAAAAGGTCTTATAGTTCCTGAAGAATGAGTAGAAAATTGCCAAGAAAAAAATCAAAACAAGGGATTCTGGAAGATTTAAATTTTCAGATCGCATACAAACACAACACATGAGGAAACAGCAAGTTGTGAAAGATAATAGGAAGGACTTTTAATGGACAGATTGATAAAAATAAGCTTATGAAGGGTGTGAAGGGTTGATTTTTTCCCTCTTCCTTCAGTATCTCTCCCCGCAGGAGGATTATGTTTCATATTCCATCAATATTTTCCTTATTCATGTCAGTTTCTTTGACCAGTAAGAGATCAAAAGTTGTGATTGTCACTTCTATTAAAATTTTAAAAATCAGTATACTATATATATTTTTTCTCTTTCTTGTATATTGCATGTATGTATAATTGCATTTTATCCTTCTGTCTGGTTCCCAGAATGAAAATAATTTGAAACAGAGCTGCAGTGAATCTGCTAAAGGCATAGTTCTAGATGTTCTCATACAAAAATACAATGAAATATTTAGAGAAGAAGTCAGAATATACATGAGTAAGTAATATATTCTAATGCTTTACCAAACTCCCAACCACTCCATTACAATTATTAGTAAAGAACAATTCATTATTTGTTAACTATTGTATTTGCTAATATTAAATAATCAAGACAGAGTCAGAGTAATTTTTATCTTTTTCTCAGAACTTTTAATTTTAATGCCAGAGGAAGCTCTGTGTCCTTAAAAATTTAGGTTGTGATTATGATTATGCTTTTATGATTAACACTGTACAGCCTATAGCTGTGAGTGAGTAAGAAGGACAGTGAATATCTTATGTACCATACTTCTGTGTTCGTTTCTCCAGGTTCCTGATGGAAAACAATGCAATCTTTGTGCTGTTACATTTTCTCAAAAATGATATATGAATATTACACTGTCAATCATTTAACAAAGAGATTAACAAACAATAGAGAAAAAATTCATAAATACATATATATGTGGATAGATGTAGATTTGGGAGTAATAGAAGATACCCAGGAACAGTTGTCTAGGCATTTCCAAAATTTGCAGTGTTTAGCAGTTATGAAGACCAGACCAAATATTTGAATATTGGCTGGCAGTTTTCAGTTTTTCTGAACATGGAGACATGTGGTTTGGAAAAGACATTATTCAAAACTTAAGAGAAAAGCATAGTCTAATTAAAGAGAATAGTGGAAAGTAAAGTCTTTTCAACTCAGATTGATTGTCTGGTTTCATGAAGTCTTTAGATGCCTCCCTTCACCTTATTTAACTGGTCTTAAAAGCTTAAGGAAGTTTTTAGCTCAAATCAGAGCAATCTCAAAGGAAGTTTCTCAAATTGCAAAATGGGTTCTTAGAAATCAAGAAAATTTCTACTCTTTAGTGACTACATTCAGAAATGCAAAATCTAAACAAAACTTTTGCGCTGACTATAAAGGCATATTTAAGATCTTCAGAAAGAGCTTCTTATGCACTTTTCCTAAGCATATCTTCTGATAATTGTAAGACATAAAATAATTCACATTTCTTCTCTTCTTAAGGCAGACTAGTTTACTAGTTTCTCAATTTACCAGCTGAGAGATGACATATTGTACCTGTGTCTGAGAAAGATGACCAAATCTTACATCTCTTAGAGACAGGGGTAATTCAATGTGGGGACTATTAGGAGCAGCTGAAATTATTTAGTCAACTGATCTGATGTTTCTTGTTTGTTCTGTTTGCAACTTTTGGGGGCACAGGATTGTAAATAATTCCCAATGAAGAGACTTAAGATAATTATAGGAAAGAGGTCATGAAATAGCTACTACTCAAATTCATCAAGGAACTAAAAGAATTGCAAGAAACTTGCTGATAAAAACAAATATGTTCAGTAGAACAAAATGGTAGAAAAGCAGAGGACATCTCTGAAATTGGGACAAGAGAAATGATACCATTCCTAAAGAAAAAAGTAGAAATAAACTGGCAAAGGCAAGTTAGTAAGACAAAAATCTGTGATGAGCCTAGAGAGCTCACTGGACAGATTCCTTCCAGTGAACAAATTAAAGTCATTATTTTAAAAAGCAGAGACTTTCACAGATTCAAATGCCTTCAGGATCACTGTACTCCAAGAACTGTCTATGCATGGCTGAATCTAGAAAACAGACTCTTTGAAACATATCTAAATCCTATGACAGGTGCTCTTCAAAAGAGAGAGAATGCTAAGGCTAGAGGGGCAGAGTTTCTCCAGGATGAAAAACATGCCCTGAAGAAAAGGACGCATCCTTTTTTTTCTTCTCGAAACATTTTTAGTTTTTGGAAATTATCCTTGTGGATTAATTTATATTCAGTTTTTTCATTTTAAGTTGTATGTGAGTTCATAATAATTTATTATTCTATCTCCATCAGTAAATAATAAAGATGAAGCCTATTTTCAGCTACAATAAACAAGATTGCAAAGAGCCAAAGTATACACCTAAACAGGGACTTGAGAATATGCACATCTTCAACTTTGTTTCCCAAAGAGATGGGTTTAATTAATAGTCTCACCCTTTTCTCTACATTCTTAGGTTTGGGATTGCTTTCTTCTTTTTAAATAGTGTTTTATTCTATTTTGTTACTAATTTGTAGAACATATATTTAATTGTGTGTGTCCATTTATCCTTTACCAGTTATATGTACTATAAATGCTTTCTCCCAGTGGTGTGGGTTGCTAAGTACAGGTATTTTTAGTAATGATACTTTTAAATGTATTTATGTTTGTCCTTTTTGAATTATTTAAGAAATCCTTCCATACTCTGAGGCCATGATGACCGTTTCCTATGTTTCCTTCTAAGTTTTATAACTTAATCTTGTACATTTTTTTCATCTGGAAAATATTATTTTATAGAGAGATTTTAAAATATACATATGAGTAGTCACTTTTCCCAACACAAATTACTGAATTACTTGAAGTATTAGTCACTCAGTCATGTCTGACTCTTTGTGATCCCATGGACTGTAGCCCACCAGACTTCTCTTTCCATGGGATTCTCCAGGCAAGAATACTGGAGTAGGTTGCTAGGCTCTCCTCCAGGGATCCTTCTGACCCAAGGATCAAACCCACACCTCTTACAAGACATCTCCTGCATTGCCAGGCAGGTTCAGAAAATGTAGTCTTTATTTCCCCACCATATAGAGAATTTGATAACAGCTTGCTTGGTATAGTATCAGTCAAGAAAGAAATAGTCTATTGCCCTTACTCATTCTTGTCCTGTCTACTGGGCATGTCAGAAACCATGGTTAGAAACATGGGAGGAAAGGGATACAAATTAGGGAACTAGAGGAGGAGTGGAGATTAGTCCTGGGTGTTCACTAAAGGGACTGATGTTGAAGCTGACACTCTAATACTTTGGCCACCTGATGCGGAGAGCTGACTCATTTGAAAGATCCTGATGCTGGGAAAGATTGAGGGCAGGAGAAGAAGGGGACAACAGAGGATGAGATGGTTGGATGGCATCACCGACTCAATGGACATGGGTTTGGGTGGACTCTGGGAGTTGGTGATGGACAGGGAGGCCTGGCGTGCTGCGGTTCATGGGGTCACAAAGAGTCGGACATGACTGAGCAACTGAACTGAACTGAACTGAGAGGAGGAGTGGAGCACAGCTGCTTTCTCCCTGAAGATAGCCTCCCCAAAGTCCGCCCAGCTAAGGGAGGAGAGCACAAATAAAACAAATGAAAATATTTTTAAAATATTACAATGAACAGCCAAATACCCATCACTTAGATTCAACACATGACTTCCAAGGTTGCTCTGAGGGTTCACATTCAGTCAGATGATGAGGAAAGAGAGAAAGGAAAATAAGGTTTGGTCAGTTTTTATGGGCTTATATTATTAGTTTTGCACACATTTAGTTGGTCAGAAAACTCATTCATGTGGCAAGGAAGGCTGGGAAAAGTAGTTCCCAGATGGTTGCTTCAATGAACAACGGTTCTAGACTATGAAATAAGAGTGAACGTGTGGCATTCAGCTGGCTGTCTCACGTGAGTTCTGTTTTCTTAAGAGATCTCATGTATCCAAAATGTTTGTGTTTGTATGTATGTATGTGTGTAATGTGAGTTAATAACCTAGAAATTCAGTTTTTATTTTCTTGGACTTCAGCCTACAGACATAATTCATGGATTCCTGTGACATTTAGACTTGTATCTTATATAGATATATTTGAAATGAGACTCCTTCCCTGTGACGGTTGGTGACATCCTATGTCGTATACGCAAAAGTGTCCACTAGAACAAGGTGGGATATTATTCAGAATTACGTGCAGTATATCAGTTAGAAATACGATCTTCAATTATTTTGATTTCTAATCCATAAAAGCATAGCTATATACATTTGCAAGACCACTTAGGAAACCAAAGATTAAAATCAGTTAGTTTTAAATACTCAAAAACAAACAAAATCCAGGAGAGTACAGCCAGTAGCCTAGACTCAGCGGTTCTTAGTGTTGTGTTTTACCTATGTTCCTCTACAAATTTCTATTCTGATTTCATCCAGTGGCATTAAAATATTTGTTTAGAGTAGTTTTTCATTTGGTGAAATTAAGTAAAAATATTAATCTGCCAGCATCCAACATTGAAGTCATTTTTTGGTCTCTTAACAACTGCCTCTCTTCTTAAAAACTTCATTACTCAACTTGATAAAAGGTTCCTACCACTATGCACTATGTCTACTGATTCAAAAAATAAATTAACTTGGAAACTATTGCTTTTGCTCTTTATTCCACTCCTAGGAAGAGGTAGTTCTGTTGAGGTACCATTAACTTCTCTAATTAGATTACAGTGTCAGAGGGTGAAGCATTGGAGTTAAGAAGATAAAGTATTTTGCTTCTGCTTTGAGTCATGGCAAGTTCCATCTTAGTTCTTTATGTGGGCAAGGTTGCATTAAGCCATGGCCCACCAGAATACAGGTTCATCCTGTATCCACCCACTCAGCCACATTGAGATATGTATTAGAAAAAGAGTAAGGCCTATCTGAAAGGAGAAATATTAAGCCTGACTAATTTCAGCCTTTGGGGCATCAGAGTTCTCTACTCCCTAGTCTATCTCATTGCCATCGCCAAAAGCTCCTTTTCTTATTGCAATATTTGATAATCCTTTCCTAATTCAGTGACTTTTTGACATTATCACAAGCACCTCAACACTTTGATCATCATCAGAGACTAACAAACCCAAACTTCAAATTTAACCATTAGCTTGTAAGAGATATTTGCTTGGAGAGTTTTCTTTGTAATTTTAACTTCTGAGTTTTCAACATTTTATGATATTCAATTTTATATCTTTAGTTTTTCTTGGGTCACTCCTCCATGTGCAGCAGAGCAAGAAAAAGTTAAAACGAGATACATTATATACAGTAAACTAGGAAAAAGGATAAAATCTTCCAAGAAAATAGAATTGAGCTATCATCAGGTAGTTGTTTTAATAAATAAATAAGGAAATAAAAGATAAAGGGAGTTTGGGAACCTCACTTTATCTTAGAGTGGCTTTGATTTCAGGACACTGCTACTTGAGTTTTGAGTCAGAAAATGCTGAATAAATCCATTCTTTGCCCACGTAAAAAAGTTATTATGCCAATCTTCATTTTATTGTATTATTCAGAATGCTCTATCTGATGAAACAATTTCCACATCTCAGTGGATTAACAGAGTTTTATTCTCCATTAACTCAAAGTCCAATAGGATGGAGAAGGGTGGACGCTCTGCTCCACAGAGTCTCTCTGGAACCCAGGCTCATCCTATCAGGTGGCCCACTGTTCCCAGGTCCTTGGAGGCATCAGATGAACCCTGTCTTTGGATGGCCGATAAACAAAGAAGGAGAAGCGCATGAAGAGGGTCACCCTGAAGGCTTTTATAAGCCAGGTCTGGGGGTGGCATACATCACTTTCACTCATATCCCAAGGATCAGACTTCATTAGCTGAAGAGGAGGCTAGGAAATGTAGTCTAATTATGATCCCAAAAGGGGGAAAAGGGGTTTTCATGAACACATTCTTTGCCACTCTTCTGCTTATTTTGATTTAGGTGTTCATTTTAATTTCCAAGATCATGGAAAGCTCACTTCAAAATTATTGGGATAGGAAACTTTTACTTTCAGATGTATTTAAGCCAGTATCTTTGTGTCTTCTTCTTCTTCTTTTTTTTTACCACTCTATCTCCAGCCAAGTTGTAAAGAACCTATTAATTACAAAATCTTGATAATAGCACAGATTTAGGGGGATCCAGTTCTGGCACAGTTCTTTTTCTAAAGTCCATCAATAAATATAAGAAGAAATGGGAATCTAGTATACAAAAGTTGTACTATCTCCTTGCACTGAGGAGAAAAAATAATTTATTTATCAAAAATTCAATTGCTAAGAAGGAAACAGTAACTCTACTCTCAGAATCACTAATAGGCTAAAGAACCAGCAGGTAAGAAGGCTGGCAACAGAAAACTGTTTGCATTTTATAAGAACACTATCAGAAACTCAGGAGCAAGAAAATCCACTTGTAAAAGGTTTTGATCTTGTAGTTAAAACATGAGCTATGGGAAATAGTAAAAGAAAGGAAGGAAGACATTCCAACTCAGCATACATAAGTTTTATACACAGGCAAGGAGAAATGGATCAAATTAAGAAGCACATTGAAGTGTTAAAATCTCAACTGGCCTTTTCAAAAGGGTACTGAGAGACACCAAAGTGAAAAAGAAGTGGATTTCTAGAGTCAGTAGAGTCAAATTTCATTCTGTAGATAATAAATTAAAGATGTAAGGAGTCTTTCAGCTGCAAGTAGGATTCAGAAGGCAGGGGAATTCAAGGAAAAACAATGTTTAGGGAGGAGGATATGTAAACGCTTGTACTGGGCTCAAAGATACGGGTTTGCAAAGCAAAAGGAATTTCATCTCTAGTTCATAAGTCTATTTCTCTAGTAGAAATGAATGTGAACTAAGGAAGAAATCTTTTCTGGGAGGGATCAACCAAGGTTTAAGGAATTCAAAAGTTGGGGGCTGGTGCTCCAACCATTTGTACATAGTAACATAAATGTCAGCAAATGGCTAAGAAGATGGTGGTTCTTCTGAGGATGGAAAATGAGAGAGAGAGAGAATTTAGGGAAGTAGGAAATGCCAAGCAGTAAACTAGACCAGTCTTTGTTGTAAGCTTGAAATTCTCAGCTCATAAGAAAGAAGAAGTTCCAGCCCTAGTTAGAGACCACACTTAATAAAAACTTGGGATTGCAAGAACTCTGATCTCTAAAGGGGAAATATGAATTAAGATCAATGGGCTAAATACAACGGAGAAAGAGGTCCATGTGGAGTTGCTAACAATCTCTACTACATGCAGTGGAAGAATGCAAGTCTTCATCAGGGCACTACTGATCAAGAAATTCCATTTCTCTATCAAGACACCTAGGTGAGTTCTCCTTTAATGAGGTTCAGTAAAATAAGAAGAAAATGCAAGAGAGAAAATGCTTTTAGGCATAATCTAGGATTTAATTTATCTGTAAAAAGGGATACAAGATTTAATTTCAGTTATTAAATATCACTGTGGTAAAAGAAGTTTTATATAATAACATGAAGGGTTAATATAGTTAAAATGTGCAAATTTGGTTGCAAAATTGGGGCATTTTAATTGTTGGCTTTCTGTTATCTGGGCTCTGCTATTAGCTGACAAATCTTGTACAAGCTTGTCTGGAGAATAGGTAGGAGAAGAGGAAACAGAAACTTGGATAATTCATTCTAATTTGGAGCACGCCTTTGTAGGTTACTCAATTAATTCCTCTACTGACCCATATTAGACACTTTGGGGGACAATATCAAAAGGAATTCTCACAATGGCCTAAGGGGATGGTCTGCCAGTCCAACTGGTCCTTGTTAGACTATAAGCTCAGTGGAAATAAAAAATTATGATATTTTAATTATGGTGACATACTTTAGTCCTGAAATATGTGTTAAATCATATTCACGAACTTATGTACTTGAATACAAACCCTCTGTTGAAAATTTCCTCTTCAGGAAGACAAGAAATTGAAGTAACAAATATAATCGCTCAGTCGTGTCTGACTCTTTGCGACCCCATGGACTGCAGCCTACCAGGCTCCTCTGTCCATGGGATTTTCCAGACTACAGTACTGGAGTGGATTGCCATTTCCTTCTCCAGCAGATCTTCCTGACCCAGGGATGGTACCCAGGTCTCCCGCATTGTAGACAGAGGCTTTACCGTCTGAGCCACCAGGGATGTCCGACAAATATATATATACATCTTATAACCACAGGAATACAAATGAAGATGCTAGCCAGATGCAAAATTGCTTTTTGGAAGATGAAACTGCACATGATTTGTTTCTTGTTGATGTTGATTAAGAGACCTTTTCTATATTTGTCAATAATTAGTAAAACAAAGGAGACTTTGTGAGAAGTATGAATGTCTAACTACATCTTTTAAATGTAAGAGTTTAAATATTTAATTTTGTCGAGCATATCTGATTGGAAGTTATATTTCTCCACTTAAATAATATATATATATTTGTGTTAAAATTTGAATTTCTTCTCTCTTTGTAAGTGATCTTGCTAATATTGTTCTTTTAAATTAATTCACTATTATTTATTCTCTGGTGAAATCTTTTCTTAGATTGAGACAGTTTTGCTCTTCTGTGGCATTCTTGTTTTTTTTTTAAAGTTCTCGCTGACTGATTTGACTCCAGCACAATAAAAGGTCTAATTTATTCAGTCACTCTAATTTATTCAGAAAGCAAAATCCATGTGTGTTTTGCCCACATAACTGCATTCACATTGCCTAAGTTAGTTGTCCAGGCTTCCCAAATATGTGACTATATATGGCTTGTTAAAAACTAATATAGGAGCCACATAAAGATACAAGAAGGGGTTTTCTGACAATCCACTGATCTTTGGAAGTAAGAATCAAAAGTTGAGGAAAGCTGACCAATGAAGGCTGATCAGGCTCCCACCTGAACCCACCATCACTGGTTCCTTAAGAATGGGTGTGTTTCAAGGATACACACTGGGCCATAGTTCTTGGGCCATGAAATTCTATAGCTTTGTAGAATCTCCTTTCCTTCCACAAGGCTTAAGACCTCCAAGACCTTCTAGAATTAATACCAAAAAAGATGTCCTTTTCATCAAAGGGGATTGGAATGCAAAAGTAGGACATCAAGAAGATATATGAAGTAACAGGCAAGTTTGGCCTCGGAATACAAAATGAAGCAGGGCAATGGCTAACAGAGTTCTGCAAGAGAGTGAACTGGGCATAGCAAACACCTTCTTCAAACAACACAAGAGACTACTCTACACATGGACACCATCAGATGGTCAATACCAAAATCAGATGAGTTATATTCTTCATAGCCAAAGGTGGAGAAGTTCTATAGAGTCAGCAAAAGCAAGACTGGGAGCTATGTATGGCTCAGAACATGAACATCTTTTTGCAAAATTCAGAATTAAATTGAAGAAAGTAGGGGAAACCACTAGGCCATTCAGGTATGACCTAAATCAAAGTCCTTACGTTTATACAGTAGGAGAGACAAATAGATTCAAGGGATTAGATTTATAGACAGAATGCCTGAATTATGGATGGAGGTGTAACATTGTATAGAAGGCAGTGATCAAAGCCACCCCCAAGAAAAAGAAATGAAACAAGGCAAAATGGTTGTCTGAGGAGGCCTTACAAATAGCTGCGAAAAGTAGAGAAGCGAAAGGCAAAGGAGAAAAGGAAATATATACCTATCTGAATGTAGAGTTCAAAAGAATAGCAAAGAGAGATAAAAAAGCCTTCCTAAGTGAACAATGCAAAGAAACAGAGGAAAACAATAAAATGGGAAGGATTAGAGATCTCTTCAAGAAATTTGGAGATACCAAGGGAAGATTTCATGCAAAGATGGGCACAATAAAGGACAGAAATGGTATGGACCTAAGAGAAGCAGAAGATATTAAGAAGAGGTGGTAAGAATACACAGAAGAACTATACCAAATAGGTCTTAATGACCTATTGATAACCATAATGGTGTGATCACTCACCTAGAGCCAGACATCCTGGAATGTAAAGTCAAGAGGGGCTTAGGAAGCATCACTATAAACAAAGCTAGCAGAGGTGATGGAACTTCAGTTGAGCTACCTCAAATCCTAAAAGATGATGAAAGTGCTGCCCTCAATATGCTAGCAAATTTGGAAAATTTAACGTGTGCCACAGGACTAGAAAAGGTCAGTTTTCATTCCCATCCCAAATAAAGGCAATGCCAAAGAATGTTCAAACTACCACACAATTGTACTCATTTCACATGCTAGCAAGGTAATGCTCAAAATCATTCAAGCTAGGCTTCAACAGTATGTGAACCAAGGACTTCAGATGTACAAGCTGGATTTAGAAAAGGCAGAGGAACCAGCTATCAAATTGCCAACATCTGTTAGATCATAGAAAAAGTGAATTCCAGAAAAAACAACTACTTCTGTTTCATGGACTATGCTAAAGCTTCTGACTGTGTGAATCACAACAAACTGGAAAATTCTGAAACCAAATAAGATGGGAATACCAAACCACCTTACCTGCCTCCTGCAAAACCTGTATGCCATTCAAGAAGCAACAGTTAGAACCTGACACAGAACAACGGACTGGTTCAAAACTGGAAAAGGAGTATACCAAGGCTGTAAACTGTCACCCTTATTTAACTTTAACTTCTATGTAGAGTACATCATGTGAAATGCCAGGCTATTTTAATGAAGCACAAGCTGGAATCAAGATTTCCAGGAGAAATATCAAAAACCTCAGATGTGCAGATAACACAATCCTAATGGCAGAAAGTGAAGAAGAACTAAAGAGCCTCTTGATGAAGGTAAAAGAGGAGAGTAAAAAAGCTGGCTTAAAACTCAACATTCAAAAAACAAAGATCATGGCATCCGGTCCCATCACTTCATGGCAAACAGATGGAGGAACAGTGGAAACAGTGACAGACTTTATTTTCTTGGTCTCAAAAATCACTGCAAATGGTGACTGCAGCCATGAAATTAAAAGACGCTTGCTTCTGGGAAGAAGAGCTATGAAAAACCTAAACAGCATATTATAAAGCTGACACTACTTTACCGACAAAGGTCCATATAGTTAAAGGTATAGGATGTGAGAGATGGACAATAAAAAAAGGCTGAGCATCGAATAACTGATGCCTTTGAACTGTGGTGCTGAAGAAGACTCCTGTGAGTCCCTTGGAAAACAAGGAGATCAAACCAGTCGATCCTAAAAGAAATCAACCCTTAATATTCATCGGAAGGACTGATGCTTAAGCTGAAACTCCAATACTTTGGCCACCTTATGTGAAGAGCTGACTCATTAGAAAAGACCCTGATGCTGGGAAAGATTGAAGGCAGGAGGAGAAGGGAATGACAGAGGACGAGATGGTTTGATGTTATCACTGACTCGATGGAAATGAGTTTGAGCAAACTCCAGGAAATAGTGGAGGACAGGGAAGCCTGAAGAGCTGCAGTCCATTGGGTTGCAAAGAGTCGGACATGGCGGAGCAACTGAACAACATCAACATAACTCAGGAACAGCCAGATGGAAATGATGGATAAGGCAAAGTATGGGGAAAGATTTCTGAGCTTCCAAGACCTCTTGGACCATGCCACTCACCCCAAATCACACATTCACCAACCCAGGAGCTCTTCAGATCCCCCCTTGTTGGGTTTTATGAGGCTCCATTACACGGGTAGGATCAATCAAACCATTGGCCATTGGTGACTCACTCAGTCTCTACCCCCTTTCTCTTCCCCTGCAGTCGGGGGGAGGGACTGAAAGTTTCAACACTCTAATCATACATTAGTTTCCCCGGCAACCAGCCCCCTCTTTAGAAGAGTTCCAAAAGTCACCTTTTTAACCTAATGAAAGATACTTTTATTGTTATCACCACTTAGGAAATTCCAAGGGTTTTAGGAACTCCATGCCAGAAATGGGGATGAAGACTAAATATATATTTCACACACTGTTTCTTGTAATTCTCACAATAACTCTGTGTTATTAATATTATTCCACTTTAGAACCAAGATTGAACCTAGCTCTGGCTCTATACCATGTATATATGGTGACTAGTATGCTATAGGGCTTCATATAAAACAAACATTAGGCAGGCAGTCTATATTTATGTAATGATAATTCCTCAGCACATGAAACTTGAAGATGTGTGTGGCTCTGCAACTCAGATCTCATAATTTTCTGATATTCCAGAACCCCACTGAATATACCCACTCTATCATTAAACAAAATTTCAAAAAAAAAAAAAGAAACTTGATTGGGGTTTATTAGGACTGCAGCCTGGGAAATATAGATTCAAGAAGCACTTGAATTGTTTTCCACTAGATTGCAAAATGAGGGGAATTTATAAAGGTCAAAAAGAAACAAAAACCCTGTGCTGCTGCTGCTACTGTTTCTAAGTCGCTTCAGTCATGTCTGACTCTGTGCAACCCCAGAGATGGCAGCCCACCAGGCTCCCCCATCCCTGGGATTCTCCAGGCAAGAACACTGGAGTGGGTTGCTATTTCCTTCTCCAATGCATGAAAGTGAAAAGTGAAAGTGAAGTCGCTCAGTCTTGTCCGACTCTTAGCGACCCATGGACTGCAGCCTACCAGGCTCCTCCAACCATGGGATTCTCCAGGCAAGAGTACTGGAGTGGGGTGCCATCGCCTTCTCCAAAAATCCCTGTGAGGTTACATCAATTGTTTGTCAAGAATTAGAATCACAGCCAACAAGGTTTAAGAGTACTTGTTAAGAAAGGAGTGGTGGGGCTCTAAAATGGTTACATAGTTTCAAAGGGTAGAGGAAACTTTGAAACTACATGTTGCAGCTAGCAGCTGCTAGCAGATATTATTTTGAAAACTGGCTGGTAGTATTCTTTTGGTTTTCAAGGAAAGGCATTTTATTGTAAATATAGCAGTGTGCGCATGTCAATCCCAAACTCCCAATCTATCACTGGTGGTATTCTTGAGTTTGATACAGTTCAGAAAAAAATTCAAGTTCTCAGTTATATAGGAACATGTCTGAAACAACATCTCCATTTTGGATGCCTGAGCCACAGTTACTCCATTTTGACTTTTAAATGATCTTAAATATGTCAGCACCATCCTCTACAAGCTCTGCCCCCTCTGCTGGAAGCAGATGCTCTCCTGTGTATTTGCCTTGGGATCTGCTACAGGGGGCTCATTCCAGATACTAGCTGTGGGCCATGCTATCCTCATAGGTCCCTTAGGTATATTTTTTAATCCATAGATTTGCATCAAAACACTTCTCTCAAATTCAAAGGAAATAAAACAAGAGGCAGTCACTCATTTGGATCAATTTTTCATCTTTTTCTACTCATTTTTTCTTCACTGGACAAAGAATAATGTACTAGAGTACTGAATTAAAGTTATCCCAACTGTCTTCCAAATTTAATTTTTATAAAATAGCCCCCCAAAACATGTCTCTTATATTTGGCTTTATTAAGGGAAATCAGTATAAACTAGTGGCTGGGCATAGAATACTCCAGTACTCTTGCCTAGAAAATCCCATGGATGGAGGAGCCTGGTAGGCTGCAGTCCATGGGGTCGCAAAGAGTTGGACGTGACTGAGTGACTTCACTTTCACTTTTCACTTTCACACAATGGAGAAGGCAATGGCAACCCACTCCAGTGTTCTTGCCTGGAGAATCCCAGGGACGGCAAAGCCTGGTGGGCTGCCGTCTATGGGGTAGCACAGAGTCAGACATGACTGAAGTGACTTAGCAGCAGCTGCAGCAGCAGCAGGGCATAGAATCTGGAATCAGAAATTGAGGTTCACCACTGATCTTGGGCATACTATGGAGCCTCTGAGAAAGCCTCATTTCTCTCATGTAAAAAGTGGAGATAATGGTAACTAACACTATCCTCATTGGATTGTTGTGAACATTAAATGTCCAAATAAAGAGTTTAGCATGTTGCCTGGCCTAGGATAAGTAGTGACGAGCAATTAGCTGTTGTCTTTGCTGTAGTCATTTTACATTACATTGGAGTCAGTCCTATCCAGATGCACATTGAAATTACCTGGGGAAATTTCAAAACCCCTGATGCCCAGGTACACCTAGCAGAGATTCTGATTTACTTCATTTGGGGGTAGTTCTGGACAACTTGATTATCAGAAATGTTGTTCTTTCACATAATCCCCAATATAATACTTTGTACATGGTAGGTGCATGCCTTATAAATAATCCTTAAATAACATAATAAGCACAGTTTAAACTTCTAGCAATGGAATCCAAATACTCACCCATCTTTACCTGAAAATTGGAAGGTGGTTATTTTTTAACAAGTACCCAGATTTCAGGGAGATAGACAAAGAAAAGCAAGAAAGCAAATTATTACATTATCCAAACATTCTGAATCAATCAGCTAATATATCTTTGAGCAGGACCACATTCAAAGTTAATTAATGAGGATCCTGAAGTATTCTAAAATGTTACTCCTGGACATGTTATTACTTAGAATAGTCATGTGTCATGGCCCAGTTAGGCAGAAGGCCTGGAATTCTGTTACAAAACCCAGGATCTCATTTTAGAACCACCACTTGCTTTTAAAATCCTGAGTAAGTTGCTAATCTTCCTTCAGGATCAGATTCTTCATTTGCAAAGCAGATTAATACCTATTTAACATGGTTCCTGAAATTATCAAATGAGACAGTATTAATCATTTTTTCCTTTATAGAGTTTATATACATTAAATAATTTTCAGTATAGTTATATTCTCTGGCTCTCTAGACTTCCAACAGTCTCCCCTCTTCTTCATAATGCCAGTAATCTAGCTTATTATCTGGTACATGAAAGATGTTTAATAAATGTTTGATGAAAGAATATATGTGATGGGTGATGGAAGTCAAGTCTGATGCTGTAAAGAGCAATATTGCATAGGAACCTGGAATGTTAGGTCCATGAATCAAGGCAAATTGGAAGTGCTCAAACAGGAGATGGCAAGAGTGATTTCTTCCATTTTAGGAATCAGTGAACTAAAATGAACTGGAAAGGGTGAATTTAACTCAGATGACCATTATATCTACTCCTGTGGGCAAGAGACAAAATGGAGTAGCTGTCATAGTTAACAACAGTCTGAAATGCAGTACTTGGATGCAATCTCAAAAATGACAGAATGATCTCTGTTCATTTCCAAGGCAAACCATTCAATATTACAGTAATCCAAGTCTATGCCCCAACCAGTAATGCTGAAGAAGCTGAAGTTGAACAGTTCTATGAAGACCTACAATACCTTCCAGAACTAATACCCAAAAAAGATGTCCTCTTCATTATAGGGGACTGGAATGCAAAATTAGGAAGTCAAGAAATACCTGGAGTAACAGATAAATTTAGCTGTAGAGTACAAAACAAAGCAGGTCAAAGGCTAACAGAGTTTTGCCAAGAGAATGCACTGGTCATAGCAAACACCCTCTTCCAACAATACAAGAGAAGACTCTACACATGGACATCACCAGATGGTCATA
Source organism: Bos indicus (assembly GCF_029378745.1). Lineage (NCBI taxonomy): Eukaryota > Metazoa > Chordata > Mammalia > Artiodactyla > Bovidae > Bos > Bos indicus. Next base: position 93,920,375 of record NC_091767.1, read on the forward strand.
CCAAAATCAGATTGATTACATTCTTTGCAGCCAAAGATGGAGAAGTTCTATAAAGTCAGCAAAAACATGACGGGGAGCTGACTGTGGCTCAGATCATGAACTCCTTATTGCCAAATTGAGACTTAAATTGAAGAAAGTAGGGAAAACCATTAGACCATTAGGTATGACCTAAATCAAATCCCTAATGATTATACAGTGGAAGTGAAAAATAGATTCAAGGGATTAGATCTAATAGAGTGCCTGATGAACTATGGACCAAGGTTCATGACACAGTACAGGAGGCAGTGATCAAGAGCATCCCCAAGAAAAAGAAATGCAACAAGGCAAAATGGTTATCTGAGGAGGCCTTACAAATAGCTGAGAAAAGATGAGAAGTGAAAGGCAAAGGAATAAAAGGAAAGATATACCCATTTGAATGCAGAGTTCCAAAGAATAGCAAAGAGAGATAAGAAAGCCTTCCTCAGTGATCAATGCAAAGAAATAGAGGAAGATAGAATGGAAAAGATTGGAGATCTCTTCAAGAAAATTAGAGATACCAAGGGAATATTTCATGCAAAAATGAGTGCAATTAAGGACAGAAATTACATGCACCTAACAGAAACAGAAGATATTAAGAAGAGGTGGCAATAATACACAGAAGAACTATACAAAAAAGATCTTCATGACCTAGAAAGCCATGATGGTGTGATCACTCACCTAGAGCCAGACATCCTGGAATGCGAAGTCAAGTGCGCCTTAGGAAGCATCACTACGAACAAAGCTAGCAGAGGGGATGGAACTCCAGCTGAGCTATTTTAAGTCCTAAAAGATGATGCTGTAAAAGTGCTGCACTCAATTTGCCAGCAAATTTGGAAAACTCAGCAGTGATCACAGGACTGGAAAAAGTCAGTTTTCATTCCAATACCAAAGAAAGGCAATGCCAAATAATGTTCAAACTACCACACAAATGTACTCATCTCACATGCTAGCAAAGTAATCCTCAAAATTCTCCAAGCCAGGTTTCAACAGTACATGAACTGTGAACTTCCAGATGTTCAGTTGGATTTAGAAAAGACAGAGGAACTAGAGAACAAATTGACAACATTTTCTGGATCATTGAAAAGGCAAGAGAGTTCAGAAAAACATCTATTCTGCTTTATTGACTATGCCAAAGCCTTTGACTGTGTGGATCAAAACAAACTGGAAAATTCTTCAAGAGATGGGAATACCAGACCGTCTGACCTGCCTCCTGAGAAATCTCTATGCAGGTCAAGAAGCAACAGTTAGAACTGGACATGATGGACGGGTTCCAAATTAGGAAAGGAGTACATCAAGGCTGTATATTGTCACCCTGCTTATTTAACTTATATGCAGAGTGCATCATACAAAATGCCAGACTGGATGAAGCACAAGCTGAAATCCAGATTGCTGGGAGAAATATCAATAACCTCAGATATGCAGATGACACCACCTTTATGGCATAAAGTGAAGAGGAACTAAAGAGCCTCTTGATGAAAGTGAAAAAGGAAAGTGAAAAAGTTGGCTTAAAACTCAGCATCCAGGAAACTAAGATCATGGCATCCGGTCCCATCACTTCATGGCAAATAGGTGGGGAAATAGTGGAAACAGTGGCAGACTTTATTTTTCTGGGCTCCAAAATCACTGCAGATGGTGATTGCAGCCACGAAATTAAAAGACGCTTGCTCCTTTGAAGAAAAGTCATGAGTAACCCAGACAGCATATTAAAAAGCAGAGACATTACCAACAAAGGTCTGTCTAGTCAAAGCTATGATTTTTCCAGTAGTCATGTATGGATGTGAGAGTTGGACTATAATGAAACCTGAGCCTCGAAGAACTAATGTTTTTGAACTGTGATGTTGGAGAAGACTCTTGAGAGTCCCTTGGACTGCTAGGAGATCCAACCAGTCAATCCTAAAGGAAATCAGTCCTGGATATTCATTGGGAAGGATGGATGCTGAAGCCGAAACTCCAATATTTAGTCCACCTGATGCCAAGAATGGACTCATTTGAAAAGACCCTGATGCTTGGAAAGATTGAAGATGGGAGGAGAAGTGGACGACAGAGGATGAGATGGTTGGATGGCATCACCAACGAAACGGACATGAGTTTGAGTAGGCTCTGGGAGTTGGTGATGGATAGGGAAGCCTGGCGTGCCACAGTCCCTGGGGTCGCAGAGAGTCAGACAGGACTGAGCAACTGAAGTGAACTGAAAGAATATATGAAATTAAGAAACCATAATTGTAAGCAAATACCTTTTTACCCTGGCCAATTCAGAGGAAGAAAATTGTCAGACTGTGCAAAGCTACGTAGGCAGAAGCAACTTCAAGTTTCAATTTAACTTTGATCTTTAATGTTGACTATTGTTTTGAAGGTAAGATTTTAGGAGCTGTCATATTAGACTTTCAATTCATTCTGGTCTCATTTTTTAGGTGTGATAAAACTCAGGATTTAAGAGTTTTTATCACTAGCTAATCAACCAAGTGTGCTTTCAATTCCAATCCCTGTCACACACAAATATTTGAACTAGCATTTAATGTTTATTTTGATCTATCACTGCTATTCCTGGACCTTGGCAAGTCAGTGAGTTTCATTTCCTTCCAGCTTAACAAAGGAGAAGCACTAACTGTCATCAGAGGAAAAGTATTTCAGATCAAACATTCCGTAATGGGAATCAATGTAAATTCATTCCTATGTGACTTGCATTCCCTCAATAGACATTTACCATAACTTCCTCTGACCTTGTACCAGTACATGCCACACTAAGGTTAAATCATTGCATTAGTTTTTTTATATCCAAAATAAACAAAATTTCCCTCTCCAGTTCTATTTCCCACTCCTTGATATCATAATCTTATTCAAGTTAGCTTTATAAAGAAGAATTGAAAGTTATAACCCTAGGCTCTACATAAATTAGCTTTGCTTTGTTTTCAGCTATACCCTAGACCAGTTGTCAAACTCTGTGTCAGATCATTTAGAGGTCTTATTTAAAGGCAAATTCTGATTCAGTCTGTGATAGGGTCTGAGAGTTTGAATTTCCAACATGCTCCTAGATAATGTTGATGATGCTACTACATTTTTGGTAGTAACTTCCTAGATAATATCAATTCATTATAATTATTTGAACTTGTTTCTCTTCTTGCTTCTTTATTTCAGTCATTCACTTAACCCCTACATGCATACTTTAGAAGTTTTCTCATGTGTAGACCTCGGGCCATGTAGTTAACTACAGCTTGTATTGTTTCTCTAAGCTCCACAACCAGCACCTGGAGCACCCACATCTATCAGCCTTATAAAAGTTCACCTGCAAATAGAGTCCTCACAAACAGGAACAAGAAGTACACATTCAGTAACAGTGAATACTGAGACAGGTCACTTAGTTTCAGTCCCAGATTCTCTATATGTTTCCTTTAAGCAAGATACAATTTTTATATTCTCTGAATCCTTGGGAAAAAATGTGCATTGTGTTTTCAAACTAATGAATTATTCAAATTATTTTGTGTATCTCTCATCTCAATTGTATTTCCAACAAAAAATTATCTTTTGCTTTCAAACATATATTCAAGTTTTTCATGTGTAAATCAATTTGTTCTTTGTTTAATTTGATGCTTTAATATTTTTGCACTTGAAATTTAAGAAAATGAGCCACTCGCTTAGTGTTCATCTTTTGTGGGTGTTGGAATTACTATATTCTATTATAACTATGACATTCTGATAGATTGTATGAAGAGATGATCTCCCTAAAAGGCTATTATCAGAAACAGTCATTTTTGGAACAAGCAGTTTCCAGGAAAACACCAGGAAATGATGAATTGTCAAGGAAGAACAAAGAAAAGAGGAATAACTTCTAATGGATATCTAAGTTTGATTTCTTGAATTAGGACCTCTAACATAAACATGCTTTAATATTTTTCTATGGACTAACAACTTACATATTACTTGCTATATCCCCTTTATCATTACCATAAGTTTGATATTTAAAAAGTCCTTATTTTAAAACTTTAGCCTTGTTTCAGATGTACCATGAGGAATAATGAAATGATATGGAAGCCTGAAGGAGGGAATACAGGAGACTTCAAGGTCAGAGATTCTAGTTGTGATCCCAGACTTCAGAACAGATACAAGAACAAGGAATCTGACAAGCATAATACCTTATCCAGCCACTTGGTTGGTGCTGGATGCATATAAGGAATACAGTGAAGACTCATAGGAAATCCATCATTCTGTAACCCTAATATCCCAGATAGCACACATGCAACCCAGAAATTTAATGTCTCTCCAGCCCCTACCACACAAACATAAAAAAACAGAGGGAAAAAGACACAGTTGATTCAATTTATGGTCATGACTAAGGATATCAAAGGAAGAAGGCAATGGCACCCCACTCCAGTACTCTTGCCTGGAAAATCCCATGGACGGAGGAGCCTGGTGGGCTCCAGTCCGTGGGGTCGATAAGAGTCGGGCACGACTGAGCGACTTCACTTTCACTTTCATGCATTGGAGAAGGAAATGGCAACCCACTCCAGTATTCTTGCCTGGAGAATCCCAGGGACAGAGGAGCCTAGTGGGCTGCCATCTATGGGGTCGCACAGCGTTGGACACGACTTAAGAGACTTAGCAGCAGCAAGGATATCAAAGAGGCTTCCTTGGCTTGAAAGGGACTTCCAAACTGGAAGAGAGAGAGCTATGGTGGGCAGTTTAATTTTTCTTTCATGCCTATGCAACAATAGAAGACATCTGGATGAGAGCAGTAACAGAAAGGTTTTCTTTGTATCCACATCTGAGACATATTAATGGTATGTATATCCCAACCCTGCTTATCTACTCTGATCACAATATTAAAACTCTTGCATTTGATTTGACATGGTAATCACCAACCAATACCATGTTGCAAAATATTAATGCTTTTCTGTCAACTTAAACTCTGAGCAGTATTTAACACATTTGTTGATCTCTCCCTGATTAGAAAAACTCTTCTTCCTTAGCTTTCATACTACTATCCTCTGGTTGTTCCTCCTCAGTGCCTTTACTGAACGATACTGAAGCTCAAATCTGAATCTACTTCTTCTCTTACTGCTTTGATCTTCAAGATCAGAGATTCTCAACTCTAAGTGCACATTTTAATCACCTGAGGAGCTTAAACAACTAAGGACACCTTCAGAAATTGATTTATTTGAATCAGATAGTCCGGCAGTAGTATGGGTAAATAGGGTCCTCAAATGTGAAACCAATAATTAGAAGCACTTTACTAGATTATGTTTCTATTGATAAATATCAATTTTTATTTTAGCTCCAGAATTCCTTTCTGAAATCAAGATTCAACAATTCAACTGTCAGGATTCTGATGATAGTATGGAGCTTTATATTGGATTAAGTCTCCTGCCAGTAACAATTATAAACTTTGGACAAATATATTTCTATGTCTCTTCATATCAACTGAAAACAGGCAGAAACTAGAGCTGATATTATACTTTCCAAAACTGAGACACACTGGATGAAATCCATAGTTAATTGGCTTTTCACATGATAATGCTCCTCAGTTTGCCCTGTGCACAGGAGATAGAGTTCAAGCCAAAAGAAGTCTGAGGTCAAAGATCAGGGCTGCTAGAAACTAATGAGGATGGATAAGAGCAGGAAAGGATGAAACCACAGAAGGCATGGCCCCCAATCTGTGTGAACTCTTTCAAAATTTAACTGCATGTGTGTATGGTGAGATTCTAGTGAACTTAGCAGAAAACAACAGTTGGAAGGCTGAAACACTGAACAGGAATTTTAGTAGCTTCCTAATGTTGAGGAAACACAGTTTGGAATTCAAATCCCACCTAATTAGAGGAATCAAATCTAGGGTTTGTAACTGGTGCTTCAGAAGGACCACATCTAACAGTAGTAGAGATCATTCCCAGGGCTAACATCTATGCCCTGAATTGAGAGTAAAAATGCAACTACAGTCACTCTAACAAAACTAAAAACAAAATCAACCAAATTAGAATCAATTTGGTTTACCAGCAGCTTAATTGCCTGCTAAAATAAAACTAACATTTTTTCAGAGGAATGTTACAGAATCCAAACTCTACAAAATATTATTCAGTGTAGAATAAAATTATTAGAAATGAACAGAGGCAGGAAACTGATACCTGCATCCAAAATGAAAATTAGCCAATAAGAATATACAGACAGATATTGGAATTAGCTAATAATTAAAGTGAATATTATATTAAAGGGTTAATAGGAAAAATGGATATTAGTAAACATATGATATTTCAGAAAATATATGGAAACTAAAATTGAACCAAATGGCTATCCAAGAGCTGAAAAATAAAATATCTGAAATTAAAATAAGGATTTTCAGAAGAAAAGTATCCGTGAAATTGAAAACAGGTAAATATAAATTTCCAAACTCAGACACAGATTTTTTTTTAATGGAAAAAAATAACAGGGCTTCAGTGATTTGTCAAATAATAGCAAGAAGTCTCACATATTGGAATGTGAGTCTCAGCAAAGGAGAAGAGAGATAATGGAGCAGAATAAATATTTGAATAAATAAGCTTGAATATTTCCCAAATGTGAAGAAAACCCACAGTCAACCCAGGAAATTCGGCCAATTCCAAGTAGAAAATATTGAACAGCCAACTAATCGTTTATAATTTGGGTTACTCATAGATCTAAAGACTTGCAGGTTCAAAATGATCTCTTGATATTTCTTGATGCTTACCAGTCTTCAAAACTGCTTGCTCATTTCCCAATATTTCTCATTTTTATTAAATGATATCACACTTACCTTGTTGCTCAAAATGAAATTTTAGCAGTCATCTGTGTCGGGTTCCTAGGGCTGCTCTGACAAATTGCCACAAATGTGGTGGCTCAAAACAACACCAATTAATTTTCTTATCATTCTAAAAGCCAGAAGTCCAAAATGGATTTTGCTGAGCCACAATCAAGGTGTTGGTAGGGCTGCATTTCTTCCAGGGTCTCTAAGAGAGAAACTCATTTCCTTTCCCTTTCCAGCTTCTAGTGCCTGCCTTCATTCTCTGGCTTGGGACCCGTCCTCCATCCTGAATGCCGGTGTTGGGCACCTTCTCCCTGACTCTGCCTCCTTCTCCCTGACTCTGCCTCCCCTGGCTTCTGTCACGTGGTCTTCTTCTCTATCCTATGCATCTCCCTTTGACAAGGACACACACGATTCCATTCAGGCCCCACCCAGGCAATTCAGCCTAAGCTTCTCCACCTCAAGATGCTAACTTAATAACATTTGCAGTCTCTTCTGTCTGTAAAGTAACTGTAAAGTAACCTTCACAGGTTTTAAGGATTAGAAACTGAGTGTTTGGGGGCTATTACTCAGCCTACCAGGCTTCCCAGGTGGTGATAGCGATAAAGAATCCACCTGCCAATGCAAGAGATATAAGAGAAATGGCTTCAACCCCCTGGGTCAGGAAGATCTCTTGGAGGAGGGCATGGCAACCCTCTCCAGTATTCTTGCCTGGGGAATCCCATGGACAGAGAGAGGGACGTAGTGAGCTATAGTCTATAGGGTCTCAAAGAGTGGGACATGACTCAAGCGACTTAGCATGCATGCACATTCAGCCTACCACATCATCTGTTATTGCTCTTACCCAAATTTTTATTCTTTCATGAACGATTCTTTTTGTATTGTATTTGAAAATACATCTTGAATCCACCCACTTCATCTCCACTGCCATTTCTCTAATCCAAACTATCACTAGTTATCATCCAAAGAAACACACTTCAGGTGTCCTTCAGTTCGGTTCAGTTCAGTCGCTCAGTCATGTCCGACTCTTTGCGACCCCAGCTCATCTCACTTTTAAGAAGGCTTTGATAACAATATATGAAGAGCCCCATTTTACCTTTTATCTCCTTTAAAGATCTTGACACAGTTTAAAATCAACATACTGATTTATTTCCACTATCATTTAGGTTCAATCAGGAAAACAAATCTTTTAGGGGACTCTGAATGAAGGAATTGATTATCCTGGGCTTCCCTGGTGGCCCACATGGTAAAGAATCTGCCTGCAATGCAGGTATACCTGGGTTCAATGCCTGGGTCAGAAAAATCCCCTGGAGAAGTGAAATGGCAACCCACTCCAGTATTCTTGCCTGGAGAATCCCATTGACAGAGGAACCTGGAGGGATATAGTCCATGAGGTCGAAAAGAGTCAGACACAACTGAGCAACTAACATATGCTCAGATTGATTACCTTAGCAGTGGAAAGTTAGAAGAGGAAAAATGAGGAGGGGTCCTGGAAGAATAAAGAAGAAGGAATGTTTCCCAGAAATTAGTAGAAACCACGTGTCTCTCCAAATGTTAGAGAACAAAAGGGAAGAAGTGTTAGCAGAATCCAAGAGCACATTTGCTTCTGAGGATGCTCCACCACTGACAGAGATAACAGAGAGGAAGAAATGAGCATCTTGCCTCCTTATTTTCTATTTCTCTATAGAACCACTAATCAAGTTTCCTACATTACCAGGGAAGTGCATTTTTGTGGGCCAAATATCCTGAATGAACAGGGACTGTTTGTGTGGTCTGGCAATAACAGTGGTTAAACACTGCTTGTTCAAAAGCTCTTAATCCCTGACAGTATTCTGGAAAAAAAACTTCTTTTAAAAGCATCAGATATCCTATGCTTTTTACTATCTGAGTCTATCTATAACAATTGACCCTGCTGTCTTAAATGCTATTTTTTAGAGTTACATTTCCTGAGAACATTAAAAACAAGTGCGGAGGTTTAAACAGCATGAGCACATACTGGGGTGAATTTATCTTGTTTCCCAGCAAACAAAAATTACAAATGGCAAAGCAACTTTGTAATACTGTAGGAACAGATCAAAACGTATTTCTTCCCACCACCGGAAGCCATGCTCATTATAGCAGGAGCCCTGTGTATAATCTCCACTGGGAGCTTGGCCTTTAGAACAAGATATTAAATAATTAGCATTTGCATAGCAATGGGAGCTGAAAGTAAGCTGCCCTTACAGGACCTACTTCCTACACAAGGAAGCAACTAGCACCAAATAGAGGGCTGTGCTGTGCTTAGTCACTCAGTCATGTCCAACTCTTTGTGACCCTTTCGACTGTAGCCCACCAGGTTCCTTTGTCCATGGAATTCTCCAGGCAAGAATACTGGAATAGGCTACCATTTCCTTCTCCAGGGGATCTTCTGGACCAGGAATTAAACCCAGGTCTACATGCACTGCAGGCAGATTCTTTACCGTCTGAGTCACCAGGGAAGCCCAAGGACTTGTAAAGTCAACATTTATAGATACCTATTATTCTGTAAATGAGAGTGCCAGGAATTTTAAAATTAATTTTGATTGATTTGAAAGAACATAGGATTAAGAATCAGGACACCTGTGCCTAGAAACCGACTCTGCCTTTTTAAAATGATTCTGAGAAATGTATTTAGCCTCTTCAGTTTTCCTAGGTATGAAAAAAGGTAAAAACAATGTCATTAAAAAGTTGTAAAGATGATCTAGGGAAACATGTAAAGTTGTTTATGAAGCTGTTATATATATATTTCTGTTGAAGAATATAAATTGCTACTTAAATATTTCTGTATTTATGATTGTAAATATAAGAAGTATTTTAAAAATGTCAACTACTTTAGGCATTTGGTTGCAAAAACAAGATGACAGTTGTTAGAAATTAATTGGAATTTTGAAGGTGATTATGAAAACATAGGGCTTCCCTGGTGGATCAGCTGGTAAAGAATCCACCTGCAATGCGGGAGACCTGGGTTTCATCTCTGGGTTGGGAAGATCCCCTGGAGAAGGGAAAGGCTACTCCAGTGTTCTGGCTTGGAGAATTCCATGGACTGTATTGCTTTGGACACAACTGAGCAACTTTCGACGATGAAAATGTAGGAATGTTTGAATCCTGTTCTGCAAATCATAATTCATCCCTGAAAATTCTACAGGGAGAGAGACACAGAGAACAAAGCCAGTGGGAAACAAATATTAGTTTGTTATTTTTGGGGTAAGCACCTAATAACTCTTAATGCAAAATATTGGCAAAGCTGAGTTAGAGGTCTGCAGCCTTTTGTGTCTAATCAGCCTAAATTCAAATTTTGGAGTATTACCATCCAGTGACCAACCACATGGTATAAGGGACCTGACACACTGACCAGGATGTGGTTTTATGGAAAAAATTAGAAATAACAGAGTTCCTACCAATAGCACCATAAAAAAGAAGAAGTGAAGGAAAAAAAAGTCTAATGTTGATTCCTGATATTTTTGGCACAGTGTTCCTGCCCATTAGCAACTGTGGTTGAATCTGTGGTCTAGAATTTGACAGGATTAACAATTTCTTCTTCATGAGAAGGTGAGGGAGCTAGGATATATGACTGCTTTGCCTAATGTAGTCAGCATCCTTAGATGGCCCTTCCCTGGAAGCTAGCCAGCCTATCTCTGATTGGCCATTCATACTTACTGAGTCCTCTGGATAAAATCAGGGAATGAGTCTGCACTGATGCACCCCCAAAGAGGAAGCTAAGTTAGCCAGTGTGCCTTGATCATTTTGTGGCCTATCAACTACAAATCTACTCTTCATTGCCTGATCTGTGAAATGAAGTTGTGGTTTAAATTCTTTCTTCTTTGAACTAAAGGGCAATGCTAAGGTTTATCAACAGAGTGTTCTGGGGAGATGATCAGTGGCAGAGGAAGGGGATCTTTTTTCAGGTTTCAGAGTGCTCCACTCTTAGGCTCCTGCAGTGTTTGCAGCTTCTTCAGTGCTTGGTTCCTTCACTGCATACCACTTCAGTCCCGGTTCCTGCAGCATTATGGCTTCTCCAGCAACAGGCTTCTGCAAGCCCAGATGACTTCTCTAACACCTTGCTCCTGCAGTGCATCGTGGCCCACAGCACCATTTTACAACTAAGGACAAGAAGTCTCTTAAAAATCAGTGACTTATCAAGGTACTCTAGCTATTAACTCATGTATCTAGGTTAAAGCCACAGGACCCATACAGTTAGGAATTTCCAAAAATTCACATGAAATATTCTTTAGCTTTACTTCCCTAGTTAGCACTACATAATATCCTAGATACTTATTTATGGAATAATGAACTTTCTAGTTCTCTCTGAAGTGGAAATTATATTCCTTAGTGGCAAGATGAAATCAGTTCTTCAATAGAGTTTAACCACTCTCTACCACCACCATTTACCACCTCTCTTGGTGTGTGTTTAAGGACCCATTAGGAACAGCATGGATTGAGCTATCAATGGCTAACCTTCGGAGCTACTGCTACTGTTTCCTTTCTTGACTGATCTTCCTTTAATAGCAATTTATTTTTCAAAAATTTCAGCTTCTACTTGATTCCCTGTTTTCTTGCACTCCTATCTTCCTTTATAACATCACAAACTTTGCTTTGGTCCAGTGGGTGATTTCTCAGTTGAAATAACTTGTTTTCTTTCTCTGATTCTAAAACCATCAGAGAAACCTAGGTAGCAGCATGAAAGGGAATTTTCCAATGTATTTTGAGGGTCATAAATCACTCACTGGAAAGAAAATGATAGATAAGCATTTCTAGTCTCTGTATAATATTATATCAAGACCATAGTTTTTCTCAAGACCAAATTCAAATGTTTTCTCTTATAAAATGTTTTCCCCATACACTTTTTCCATGGGTGAGTCTAAAGAGGGTATGGGGCCCAATTCTGGACAAAGAGATGTGAGGAAAGTGAGGGAGATACCCAGAAAAAATATCCTCCCTGAAAACAAAGGCACATAAGAAGACCCCTTTGCCCTTTGCTTCCTTCCAGCTCTAGACAGTTCTGTGGGAACATAATAGCTGGATTGCTCTGTGTGAATTTGTTGAATGAATAAATGCTTGGGTTTTTTTTTTCTTTTTTTGAGATAGTACATTTATCAATTGCTTGTAGGTAGCCAAGAGAAAATTCAAACCCAAAATAATCCTTCAGTATTCTCTTTGAAAGAAACCTATTAGAATTATATTGAGATGGAATTTAAGTTAAGTAAGTATAGAAAGCTTGAGGGAGATTAGTCACTTATACTCTATTCCATGTTAGTTCAGTCAGTTCAGTCACTCAGTCGTGTCCCACTCTTTGCAACCCCAAGGACTGCGTAATGCCAGGCTTCCCTGTCTATCACCAACTCCTGGAGCCTATTTCATATAAAACAGCCAAATATGCCTTAAATAAATTACAGAAAACTGTGGCCTTTTGTTTTTTCTTTGCTCATATTTACTTAATTTAATAAAATAAACATTCAGGGTGTGTGCATTTCAGCATTCTCTCACTCTCGTTTTAAATATTGCCCTCAGAAAGCTTTAAAAATTGGAAGAGGAAAGATGCAGTTTTCAGGACATAGAAAGATGCTAAAATCAAATTGCATTTTTAAACCTGTCAGAGCTAAAACTATTTGAGAAATAAAAAGACACAAATTTAAAGGTCAAGAGGTTTTTAAAAAAATCTAATTTGACCCTTTTCTCCAATTTTTGAGTCATTTAGAGCTAATAGTTTTTCAAGTCATAGAAAACAAAGAAATCTTAAGGGATATTGTTTTACCTCATCTCTGAGGGCTTTAGATCAAACTAGTTAGTGATTGGTGATTGAGGGCAAAAGGAGAAGAGGTCATCAGAGGATGAGATGGCTGGACAGCATCACTGATGCAATGAACATGAATTTGGGCAAACTCCGGAAGATGGTGAGGAACAGGGAGGCCTGGTGTGCTGCAGTTCATGGGGTCGCAAAGAGTCAGACACGACTGGGTGACTGAACAATCACAGCAACAAGTTCGTGATCACACCAACTCTAGGACTCTGGGCATGGTTTTGTTTTTTTTCCCCACTACTCTGCTATGGCTACAGAAGTAAATGCAAACAAAACGCCTGTGAAAGTATTTATTTGCACTTTGTTTCTATTTCAAAATAAAATTACACAGTATCATTCTCCTTAAGATACTGAGCCAAAGAGTGTTTCATGCTGCCCAGTCATTATCCTGTCTCCAGTTCTGTCATTTTTCTGTCCAAAACCTCATGCATTTTGCAGGTGCTCTCTGTAGATCTGTTCCATGGAAGAGGAACCGGACAGCTCTCAGTCACAGTTAGGTGACTTATCTGTGAACACACAAGAGCCAGGAAGAGAAGCAACAGCAGAACTCCCACTTCTGCTGCCTTTATGTTTATAGCTGTGCAAAAACATGAGACGTCATTCAGCAATTCCAAAGCCAAGAGGTTAGGAGGAAGAAGGGGAGAGAGGAGAGTATCAGAATTCTATATAAAAGCACTGCAGTTATCTTAAACTTTCCCTGTGTAGACATTTATGAACTCATATGTCTTAAAATAAATTCTTTATTGATTTTGCTATAATAATTTATAGCCCCAAGATAATCAAATTGGTGGATAACTGTTGCAGGAGCCGTAGACATATGCAACAAAAAAACAAGCACAGAAATGCACTTGCATTAATAATATCAATCTCAGAGTTCCTAAAGCAGATATGCCCTTTCTTGGCAAATATCTGCAGAGAGAACATTTATTCCAAGTGCCATCTCCAAGACCTCTAGGATGCCTAGGAAGTGAGATGGAGAGTAATGCAGAGCTATTGCCATCTAGTGGTTAATAGAAAAAACATCGGGCACATTTTCTCAGGTATAACAGAAATAGAAAATATTTTACAAAGGTAAACATTTTACAATTTTATTTCACTGCTCTGTGTGTACCTGGTTGGATTAAAACATTTTTGTAAGGACTCATGGATGCTTATTATTATCTGAGAACAATTCAAACCTCTAGTCATACTAAATTTTTCATTCATCACTTACTGTTAGAAGCCAAGTTTTGAATTTAACCCTAGGGTTATGGAGATGAACCATCCTTAGAGTCTGTTTTAAGCTGTGGTTCAAAAGCTATGGCCATATATTTTGGATCTCATGCATGTGACCTAGGAACATTTTTTCATATTTTTTGGCTCTCTCTCTCTCACACACACACACACGTGTGTGTGTGTGTGTGTGTGTGTTCATGTTGAGTTGCTTCAGTCGTGTCCAAATCTTTTCGACACTAAGGAACTCTAGCCTACCATACTCCTGTGTCCACGGAAATCTCCTGGCAAGAATACTGGAGTGGACTGCCATGCCCTCTTCCAGGGGATCTTCCTGAACCAGGGATTGAACCCCGGTCTCTTATGTCTCCTGCATTGGCAGGTGGGTTCTTTACCACTAACGCCACCTGGGAAGCCCATGTCTGTGTGTATACATATTTGTAATATAGTACGAGGTATTATGCAGGGCTTCCCAGGTGGCGCTGGTGGTACAGAACTCCCCTGCCAATGCAGGAGTTGTAAGAGAAACACAGGTTCAATCCCTGGTTGGGAAAATCCCCAGAGGAGGGTAGGGCAACCTACTCCAGAATTCTTGCCTGGAGAATCCCATGGACAGAGGAGCCTGGGGGGGGGCTACAGTCCATAGCGTTGCAAAGAGCTGGACACGACAGAAGTGACTTAGCATGCATGCATGCAAGCTCTAGGTATTATGCACACTGCAAACAATTTACAAAAATAGACATTATACAAAGAATGCAATCAAGTGAACTAGAAATATTTAAAGTATATGTATTAATTAAACAAGAGTCTGTATTTACATGCTCACTAAATTATTAATAACACTTTGAGCATTGTGATATGATGGGAATATGCCTCATTAATTAAATAAAAATTTGGGTTCAATGCTTTATGTTGCAGAAATTTAAAGTCTAGCTGTATTTTATTTTCATACATGGTTTTGATGACCATAAAAATATAGCCACAAGATATTTCTCAAAAGATCTGTGCATCCAACAGAGGAGGTACATCATTGGCTGCACTTTCTAAACCACAGTATTAATATCTTAGCTTCATTTTAAAAATTTCTTGTTCATTTGCATTATAAACAGTCAATAAATTCTCCCTTTTCCTGATGTCAAAATCAGATTTTCTTTTTGGAATGAGTCAGAAGGGATTTTAATACTTTTATCAAATAGTTTAAAAAACCACTGAAACTCTTTATTTCAAAGCTCTTAAAACATGTTAGAGAATTCTGCTTCAATTACTATTAAATGTAAGATATGAGAAGCTTATGCCTGAGACACATCATTGACAGTAATATAAACACTTCCAAACATTAATTTTTCAACATTCTGTTCCCAGAGAAGGATTAAAAATAAAAGAAAACAAAGCAAAAACAATCATTTTCTCACGCATTGTTAGAATGTCACCTCTACCTTGAAAGAAGACAACGTGTCTTTATCTTTTTTAAGGATCTCTGTTAGGTGGCATTCTATCGACAGCTGCTTGTCATCACAGAAAAGGTCAGCGAATTTGGAACACTTGTCATTTAGTGAAAGAAAACTGTTACTCTTTCAGGTTCTTTGCCAAAAGATAATAAGGGAACTATGTTGCACAAAATGAAAATAACACCTGCATAAAACAGATTTATACAGTCACACCTTATGTCATTACAATTTAAGCATTATATAGAGTCTACGTTTCAAGATACCAAACTCATAAATACACATAGCCACGCTTATGTGAACCACACTAGGGTGCAATGTACTTGAATGGAAGTGTGGGGGTGCAGTTGTCAACCCCTTTGAGGTGTGAAATTTATATTCTCCCTGCAGGGTACAGCTTATACCTAAGTGACACATGCACCGAGTGGAGATTCCACTGTCAACCACATACATTTTTAAGTGTACTTTCTTTTCAGCCAATTAAAAAATGATGAATATAAATAAAAGTTGTAACATTTTCTTCCTGTATATCATTTTGAAATTTTGGGGGAGGTCTTTGAAACCTTCCAGGGTGGCTCAGCAGTAAAAGAATTCGCCTGCAATGCAGGAGACGCAGGAGATTTCGGTTCAATCCCTGGGCTGGGAAGATCTCCGAGAGAAGTAAATGGCAACACACTCCAGTATTCTAGCCTGGAGAATCCCATGAACAGAGGAGACTGGCGGGTCGCAAAGAGTCAGAGGCAATTGAAGAGTGCACGCTTGCTCCCTATGCTACAGGTTTTGATACTCTACCCTCAGCTCTGAGAGACAGGAAACCCTCAGGGGCCTGAATGTGGGAGAGCAGTTCCAAAGCAGCTGTTTTGGAAATGGGGAAATGGCCGCATGTGGGTTAGTCCTAAGTGTGGCTGGACATTTGTCAAAGACCTAGACAGGTCTGTGAAGAGTTGCTCAGTAGTACGTGCTCCTCGGGATCTAATTTCAAATCTACTTGAGCTACCAGAAACTTTCAGTCATAATTGCTTCCCAGGAGCCCAGCCCCTTCCTGGGGCAGCAGGAGAGCCAGCAGTCCGTAGAGCTGTGATCCAGGCCTCTCTGGTGGTGCTCAGACTTCTCTCTGTTGGGTATCTTGGTGTTAGCAGTACATTCTGGAAGAAGGAGCCTTGCTGGCTCAGGCTTACGGGCCAGCTGAGGGGCAGGTCTTACCGCATAACTTGCAAGTAGCTGGCGACTCGACCGGGGAGCCTCAGGGAGCCTGACAGCTCTAGGGCTCTGGGAAGAGTAGGAATCTGAACTCTGATGCTGGGCATCATGACTGATGGTGGGGAAGGAGTTGGATACTAGGTTTTTGTTTTTTTTTTTTTTTTTCTTTCTGAGCTTGGAAATGAAATCCAGCCCCCAGACTCTGGTGAGGATACAGGCTGGGTTTTATTTCATCATCTTCTAGTCTGGTGGACCAAAGCCAGCAAGATTATCTGGATCTGGCAGCTTTAGTGGATCAGGGACTCTAGTTAAATTCTGTATCTGTTCCTAGTAGAACTTCCCCAGAAACTAAAGCAAGCAGAAGCATTTCTTTCAGGTTTTGGTTTAAAAGGCTATAGAATTAAATATTGGACAATAGCCTTATTTATAATAAAAGACATGGCTGTCGATTCAAATTATTAACCCATCCCCACAAAAGCATGACATATTTGCTGTATTTCTGTGTGAAGATGACTAAAACAGAATATTGTGATTTTTGATGAATCTGTATAAAACATAAACATTGGAGAATAGTAATCAAGAATGGAAAATGCAGGTCATGTATACTGTCCACTCTCCATTCTAAGCCCATGGCAGGAATTTTGTACTTCTTAGACTCTTTACAGCATCACCACAATGAATCTTCTTCTATAAAGAGGAGTGCAAGAATTGTTACCTTGTTGACTTCTTAAAAAATGCTTTATTATAATTTTTTTTTAACAAAAAGAGGATAGCATCATGGGCCCCAATACACCCATCATTCAATGTCAGAAATGATCCACATTTGCCAAGCTCATTTCAACTATCCAATTCCATTTCACACATATGCATGTATAAGCTTTATTGTATTTGAGTAAAATTAAATCTGACTCCCAGTTTCCAGCTAGTATCTGTCTAGAAAAACGATTTTTGGTGAATCCTTTCTCTCTCTGCCTTCATACAAATGGAGGCTTTTGTAAAACCATATGTCCACAGAGGCTTTGCCTGCCTTTGAGACATGCCTGAGGAGTTGATACACCTAACATTCATCCTGTACTGAATTTCAAAGCCCTGTGGTTCTGGAGCTTTGGTAGTACTGTCAGGCACCAGAACATTTGCCTATGTTTCAGCCATAATGTCTAGGGTCCAGCCTTCTGACCTTTATCAAGTAATCATTCCCTTGAAATAGCCTTTTTTTCCATGGGCATTTTCAATGGATCAGACTTCACATTTCAGATACACTACAAATTAGCAGATTTCCATACCCTTTCTGCTTTTATCTACTTCTCACCCTGGAAGAGACTGGTTTCTCTTTTGTCTCTCTCACGATACCTGCCAGGAATGTAAGCTTCTAAAAAGCCATAAAAAGTGATTTTTCTATCAGTAATTATGCTTTGCTTAGAAATTATATTCAAGGGAAGGGAATACAAGGTCCTGGTTGCCTTCTTGGAATGAGGAGAGGAAAATACAAAGTCTAAAACATAAATAGTGCTCATTCTTTTTTATTTTCTTTTATAACTAGAAAAGCAAAACATGGTTTAATATTTCAAAAAAGTACCTATCATACCAGCTTTTCATAATTAAAAACAATGCCTGTATAAATGTACTTTACCACAGTGTCTGATACATGTTTTCTTTCTAGCCAGCTAATAATCAGCCCTTGCAGTCACGTTGGCAACTTTTTGAAGGTATCCATCATTCTGGAAGAACTAGCCAAAGAAAAGCTAGAGTGACTGCTGGCAGTATCCAATGCACTGAAGTAAAGCAGAAAGATTTACAATCAGAAGAGAGCCCAGCCAGCTGCTAACTTGGCAAGCTATTTTATAACTCTGAGCCTTAGGTTCCTGATAATATAATGATAATTACAATGTTGATAATAATAATGATGATGATAATCTATTTCATAATATCATTATAAGTATCAAATGAGTGGATATATTAAAAATCACTTTTAAAATAAAATTAGAATACAAATGTCAGTTTTGTGAAATTGAATGTTATATTTCTTTAAATACATAACAAAGTACAGTAAAAATAAACCTTTTGAAATCTCAGAAACTGGGGTTTTATGATTTTGAATTGTTTTCTGATGTTTCAGAATATATGAAAAATGCATTGCTTTTTGGTGAACACACACACATGGTCAGCATATACAAGTAGAGAGTGACTAAACTAATTGGGTGCCAGAGATGAGCTTTAATAATCATGCTGATTGATTCATGTACTTACACTCAGGACGTTACTATGGACTAAATGTTTGTGTCCCCCCAGATTCTTAAGTTGAAATATCATAAATGTGATGGTATTTGGCGGGTGGGGCCTTGGCGAGATAATTAGGTCATGGGGGTAGAGGCACCATGAATGAGACTACTACTACTACTACTACTAAGTCACTTCAATCGTGTCCGACTCTGTGCGACCTCAGAGACGGCAGCCCTCCAGGCTCCCCCGTCCCTGGGATTCTCCAGGCAAGAACACTGGAGTAGGTTCCCATTTCCTTCTCCAATGCATGAAAGTGAAAAGTGAAAGTGAAGTCGCTCAGTGTGTCCGACTCTTAGCAACCCCATGGACTGCAGCCTACCAGGCTCCTCCATCCATGGGATTTTCCAGGCAAGAGTACTGGAGTGGGGTGCCATTGCCTTCTCCATGAATGAGACTAGTGCCCTTAAAAGAAGAGGCCAGAGAACTAGCTCACTCTCTTTTCTTCCCGTGAAAATACAAGAAGTAATCAGCCATTGGCAACCCTGACCATGATTCCGCACCAGAACCTGACCATGCTGGCAGGCTGATTTCAGACTTCCAGCCTCCAAAACTGTGAGAAATGTCTGTCATTAGTAAGTCACCAGGTGCATGGGACTTTGTTACAGCAGCCTGAACTGACCAAGACAGTCACTCTGTCATTGCCAAGTAATGGCATTGGCATACGAAGAAAGACCTTCTATCATAATATTTATTACATAAAAACACTTGATAGAAGTAAGATTTTTCTTATTATCTTAAAATGAAGATTGAGTACCGGGTTCTCTGTTAAACTCTAAGCTTCTAAAAGTCAGAGTAAGGTCTTATGAAGGATTAAGATGTTGGAATCAGAGAGAACTGGGTTCAAATTCAAACTCTGACTCTTCCAATCTTGGGGCAAGTTCTCTGAACTGTATATTTTGTTTTATTTATCTCCTCTCTAATTAAACTAAAACTTTAAAGGCAGAGGCCATGTCCTAGGCCTTCTCCATTTTATTTTATATTTTCCCCAATAGTTTAGTGTTTCTCAGTAAGATGGTCTATAGATAACTGGAGAGTTTTCCTTCCCTCTAATAGGGAAAGTACTTTTCCTACTAGATTCTGAACAATGTGAGAAATAAAACAAATAATAAAATCAAAAATCAAAGTATCACCTATATGATTGATGAAGCTAAATTGAAAAATGTACTTTATGGAAGAGCCACACACATCTACCAAGACAAATCAAAAATTAGAAAAGTTTCTCTACTCAAGACAGCACCAGGACATCGGGTAAGCCTGGCAAGACAAACTCATAGTAAACGGATAACTCATACTGCCTGTAGTGAGGCTCATTCCCAAGCCCAGCAAAAAGAGCCACAACACAAGTGTCCTGGACTTCCAGAGTCTGGGGGCAAGATGTGAGGCACAAGAGAAGCGATATGAGCCCTGTGGAAGACAGACAGACTTGCATGTTTTAAAGGACTCCCAGTCAAGAGCACCACCATTTTCTTTCTGTTTTATTTTTTATTTTTTTGCATTTTAGTTCCATTTTTACCTTTCTTAAAATAATAAAGTATAAAATACCCAAAATGTTGCTGTTTTCTTCCATCTTGAATATTAAAATGACTACACAAAAGAGTTCACCAATTTTGATTTTTTTTTTTAATGCAGCACTGATATGACAATGGCCACAATACAATGTAACAAAATTATTTTGAATGAAGTTAAAGACTATGAAGCACTACAACAGAGGAAACTTATGGAAAAAACTGAACTAATGTTTTGGTCATCCCAATAGAAGAGTAAGCCTCTGGATACCTGCCAGTCCCAGAGGGCACCCATGCCAGATAATGACCGCATCACATGAGCAAACCTTTTCTGTCCTTTCTTCTCCTAATTCCCTATCCCAACACTGCTGCTGCTGCTAAGTCGCTTCAGTCGTGTCCGACTCTATGCGACCCCAGAGATGGCAGCCCTCTAGGCTCCACCATCCCTGGGATTCTCCAGGCAAGAACACCGGAGTGGGTTGCCATTTCCTTCTCCAATGCATGAAAGTGAAAGGTGAAAGTGAAGTCGCTCAGTTGTGTCCGACTCTTAGCGACCCCATGGACTGCAGCCTACCAGGCTCCTCCGTCCATTGGATTTTCCAAGCAAGAGTACTGGAGTGGGGTGCCATTGCCTTCTCCGTATTCCAACACTAGAGGATTTAAAAGAAGCATAGTGAGTTGGACAGGAGTAAAGAAGCAAGAACAGAAAAAGGTGAGGAAACCAACACCACCTATGTGTTCCCATTGCAGAATTTCCAGTCTGAAGAAGGGAGAGTCTGGGGGATGAAACCAAGTGGGTGAAACATTGAAGTTTTAATATTAGCCTGGGTTTTTTAACACTAAGAAAGAAAACTATTTGTTATTAACTAAAAGATATGAAACAAGCCTGAGATTTTGTTCAGGGATCAGGAGAAATGCTTTTAGAGAGAAGGTGAAAGTGGCAATTAACTAGAGATTGATTTTCCCATAAACCATTTTATGTGTTTATTTTACATGGGGATCCATAAGGATGCTGTGAGAGCGAAAGCCTTCTTTGAGACTGTAATAGTTAAGAACTATAAGCACAGGCTAGCTAAAAGCCACTTCTTTCTTGAGAATAAAGCTAAATTGCAAGAAGTAGAACCAAGAGATTGAAGAGAGAGAGAAAAATAGGTTGATTTATTATTGATAACATTGTCTAAATTCTTAATTCAGCCAAGCTGAGAAATTTCCTCCAGGATTTCCCAGTTTATGTGAATCAATGTATTCCTTTTCTCAATTCAAGCCATGTTCAATGTTTTCTTCTTTCAATTCATGACAGAAAGTTCTGACTAATAAAGCATAATCACTCAGAAAAGTAATTAAAACCACATGTACTACACATACTGCAGCTAGATAAAATCTCCGATATTTCTATAAGTTCTTAGGTTTCCTGTTATTCATATATAATAAGAAATAACATGGACTCAATACACATTATATATCAAGCATTGCTCTAAAACCTTTAGATGAATTAGCTCACTTAATGACCACTATGACTTATGAATGGGCTTCCCCAATAGCTTAGTTGGTACAGAATCTGCCTGCAATGCAGGAGACCCTGGTTCAATTCCTGGTCTGGGAAGACCCACTGGAGAAGGGATAGGCTACCCATTCCAGTATTCTTGGGTTTCCCTTGTGGCTCAGCTGGTAAAGAAATCGCCTACAATGTGGGAGACCTGGATTCAACCCCTGGTTTGGGAAGATCCCCTGGAGAAGGGAAAGACTATCCACTCCAGTATCCTGGCCTGGAGAATTATCTTGGACTGTATAGTCCATGGGGTCACAAAGAGTTAGACACAACTGAGCAACTTTCACTCGCTTCACTTATGACCTATGAAATTGTCATTATCTAGTATGATCTTCAGTTTATCAGTGAAGAAACTGAGAGCTTAAGTAAGCTGTTCATAGTCATACAGCTAGTAACTAACTGAGTTGTAATTCAAACTCAGGCATTCCAGCTCCAGAGTCCACTGCTGATCTGAATTCAGGGTCAAAAAGAAAAGAGGATAATTGTGAATATGATCAAATAGAGTAGTATTCTTAATATGCTATGAAAAAAATGTGCATAAGAATACACATTGTTATAAAGACATGAAAATGAGTGAAATCAGTCATTAGATGAAACATTTCTGATAATTTCATATCATTTCCAAGATTTTAAGTATTTACTTAAATTGTATTTCTCATTGAAATGGGCAGAAACTTAAAGTCTGATTCTATGACACCAGGTTAATATACTAGAATTTTTCAAGGTAAAGATAAAACAGTAAGGTTTCAAAAGAAAACTAAAGCAGATTGCTTGACGGCAAAGTTTCACTCTTTCACAATACCTGATGGCTTTTTTACCTGCTGGAGAATGAAACTGTAGGTTTATAATGTGGGCATATGTAATCAAAACCTGAAACAATGCCTTCCAGAGATGAATGAAAGAGTGGATACAGACCTGTTTACCATTATCTTTCATGTTGAGACATTTAACTTTTCAGCTTTTGAACTGTTAATACAGTGTATGTAGTCACTGAAAAATCTGTCTATAAATTTTAGGTCCATTTTAAATCTGAATCTACAGAACCACTGAACATACACTGGACACTGCTGTCCATTCCCGATGACTAAAATTTAAGTTAGAACTGTCTAACAGAAAAGGGGATTAAAAAGAATACATCAGCTGAATATGGCTCAAGTTGTCAACTACAGCCATTCATTTTTAAACCAGATATAGAAAGCTTGCTGAGGTTTCAGATAATTTCATCTCTCTCACTGATCTGAAATAATTATCATAATTATCAACTTTTAAATATTCTGTTTTATTTGTATTATTGTTTTAAACTTTGATAAATCTTTTAAAAACATACTTTCTAGTGGAGACCTAAAACTGCCCAATTTTTTAATAGAAACATCGTTCTGTGTAATTGCAGATATTCCTGTGACTTTAAATGACATACATGGTGTCTCCCTGTTGTTTTAGTGGAAATTGTGGCCAAAAATTAGTAGAAACTTTCTCCCTCTTGGGTCTATAATTATATAGTAGGTTCTTTTTATAATCAGGGAGTGAAATGTTCAGAACTTAGAGGCAGATATCAGCTTGAGACATTTTTCAACAAAATCTCCATTTTCCACGAGACAGTATGTAGCAACCAGCTATGACCCACTCGAATTTCAATGATGAAGATTTTCTGCTTCAGGTTTCAAAAGTCTGAGCAGCACTGGAGAACATGCTACCCGATCAATCACCCAGCCCCTAGCTATCTTGCAAGGAGGTGGATAAATGAAGTTTACTAGCAATTAAGCTAATAGACACAACCTTGTAAGTCCTTTCTTCTATGGGTGACCTTCCTTCATTTATATCCAATGACAACAGTGATATCACTTGAGATGTAGAGATGGCTGATTCTCTAATGGAGCTATTATAAAGTGGCAATCATGCAACAATGTTCATGACATAATAAAAAATATATAAGGAAACTGATTCACTCTCATTGTATTTCTTGTTATGACTTAAATTATGTTAATGGGATGAAATACACTAAGCCTGGATGTGCAATGTATTCCACATAATAGTTTAATCAAGTATGTCTGTTCTCAGATGAAAGATGCATTGTCACATGGTAAATTTCCAAAACCCTTTTTTGACCCACTAAGGCAGGTTTCAATGAGAGTTCCTGTACACCAAGACACCTAAATCCCAGTGCCTACTTTATAACTTGGGAGCTTCAAGATATGTATCAAATTTAGTATGTCTCAAATAGAGCACTTAATATATATTTGGGCAAGTTAGTAGTGATATACTATGTTTCATTCTTCATATTGGTGATTTGAGTCTTTCTTTTTCCTTTGTCAGTCTTAACTGTCAATAATATTGAACTCTTCAAAGAACCAGCTCTTTGCTTTGTTAAATATCTCATTTTTTTCTTCTTCAATTTTGATTCCTGCTTTTATCTTTATTACTTGTTCCCTTCTGCTTGCTCTGGGATTGTTTTGCTCTCCTTTTTCTATATTGTTGAGGTGGAATCTCATATTAATGATTTGAGACATTTCCTCTTTTCTAATGTGTGTAATTTGTGCTATAAATTTTCCTCTCATCACTACTTTAGCTATATCCCACATTTTTGTAGTTGTGATAAAATATATATTTCATAAAATTTACCATTTTAACCATTTTTAGGACTAAAATTCCATGGCATTATTCTCATTGTTCTGCAACCACGACCACCATCTACCTTTAGAACTATTTCTTTCTCCCAAACTGAAACTCTGTACCCCAAAAATAATAACTCTCAATTGCTCATTCCCCACAGTCCCTGAAAATCACCATTCTACCTTCTGTCTCCATGAATTTGACTATTCAGAATACTTCATATAAGTAGAATTGTACAATATTTGTCCTCTTCTTACTGGCTTATTTCACTTAGCATAATGTCTTCAAGGTTCATCCATGTTGTAGCAAGTGTCAAAATGTTCTTCCCTTTTAAAGCTGAATAATATTCAATAGTATCTATATGCCACAATTTACTAATCCATTCATCTGGAGATGAACACATGAATTGCTCCCATATTTTGGATATTGTAAATAATGCAGGTATGAACATAGCATACAAATATCTTTTGGAGTCCGTTATTGTTAATTTGCTCAGTTGTGTATGACTCTTTGTAAGGACTGCAGCACACCAGGCTTCCCTGTCCATAACAATCTCCCGGAGTTTGCTCAAACTCATGTCCGTTGAATTGGTGATACCATTCAACCATCTCATCCTCTGTCATCCCCTTCTCTGGGCCTCAATCTTTGCCAGCATCAGTCTTTTCCAATGAGAAGGCTTTTAGCATCAAGTTGGCCAATGTATTGGAGCTTTAGCTTCAGCACCAGTTCTTCCAATGACCATTCAGGACTGATTTCCTTTAGGATTCACTGGTTTGATGATCTCCTTGCTGTTCAAGGGACCCTCAAGAGTCTTCTCCAGCACCACAGTTCGAAAGCATCAATTCTTCAGTGCTCAGCCTTCTTTATGGTCCAGTTCTCACAACTGTAGATGACTACTGGGAAAACCATAGCTTTGTCTACATAGACCTTTGTTGGCAAAGTGACGTCTCTGCTTTTTTAATACACTATCTAGGTTTGTCATAGTTTTTCTTTCAAGGAGCAAGAGTATTTTAATTTCATGGCTACAATCACTGTCCTCAGTGATTTTGGAGCCCACTGTTTCCATTTTTCCCCTAAATATTTGCCATGAAGTGATGGGACTGGATGCCATGATCTTCGCTTTTTGAATGTTGAGTTTTAAGCCAGCTTTTTCACTCACTCTTTCACCTTCATCAAGAAGTTCATTAGTTCCTCTTCCCTTTCTGCCATTAGCATTGTCCCCATGCTTATTTAACTTATATAACTTATGTGAAATGCTGGGCTGGATGAAGCTGAAGCTGGAATCAAGACTGTGGTGAGAAATATCAATAACCTCAGATATGCAGATGACACTACCCTAATGGCAGAAAGCAGAGAGGAACTGAAGAGCCTCTTGATGAACGTGAAAGAGGAGAGTGAAAAAGCTGGCTTAAAACTCAACTTTCAAAAAACTAAGATCATGGCATCTGGTCCCATCACTTGGAGTTCATACTTACACTTATTTTGAGTATATACCCAAAAGTAGAATTGCTGGATTATATGGTAAATCTATGTTCAATTTCTTAAGGAACAACCATACCACTTTCCACAGCAGCTGCACCATTTACATTCCCACCAGCAATGTACAGGCATTCCAATTTCTTTACAACCTCACCAGGAATTGTTATTTTTTATTTGTTTGATAATAGCCATCTTAGTGGGTATGAAGCAGTATCTTATTGTGTTTTAATGTGAAGCTTTCTAGGTAGTACAGTGGTAAAGAATCTGCCTGCCCAAGCTGGAGATATAGGTTTGATCCCTAGGTTAGGAAGATCTCTTGGAGAAGGAAATGGCAACCCACTACAGTATTCTTGCCTCGGAAATCCCATGGACAGAGGAGCCTCACAGGCTATAGAAAAGAGTTGGACACAACTTAATGACTGAGCACAATGATTAGTGATACTAAGCATCTTTTCATATGATTGTTGGCTATTTGTATGTCTTCTTTGAGAAATGGCTATCCACGCCCTTTGCCAGTTTTTAAATTGAATTTTTTATTTGTTTGTTTTTCTTTTTCTGCTGTTGAGTTTGCTACACAAATTTAAGGCTATTATATTTTTATTTTAAATCCATTTAATTTAACTTTAAAATTTACCTTGAGATTTCCTTTTAGGCCCATGAATTATTTAGAAATGCATTGTATGGTTTCCAATTGTTTGGAGATTTTCCTGTTATTTTCTATAATGGATTTCAGCTGGCTTCTATGTAGTCACTGAACATACTCTATATTTTTAATTTTTTTTAATTTGCTGAGATTTGTTTTATGGCCAGGTTATGATCTATTTGGTAAAAGTCCAGTGGACATTTGAAAAGAATGTATATTCAGCTTTGTTGAGTGGAATATCCTATCAGTGTCAATTATATACTGTCGGTTAATTTTGTTATTTGGTTCTTCTATATCCCTCTTGATTTTCTGTTTATATGTTCTATCAATTGTCAATAGAGGGTGTTGAAATCTCCAACTATAATTGCAGGTTTGCAGATATTTCCTTTAAGTTCTATCAATTATTTCTGGACATATTTGGCAGCTCTGCTGTTTGATGCATTTAAGGTTGTGAAATCTTCCTAGTGGATTAATTCTTTTATTATACGATACCTCTCTATCTCTGGTAATTTTCTTTGCTCTGAAGTCAATTAACACAGCCATTCCTGCTTTCCTCTGTGTGATGTTTGTATGATGTAGCTTTATCGATCCTTTCATTTTCAACCTACCTATTCTGTTATATTTAATGTCTTGTAGAGAGCATATTGTTGGAACATGTTACTAAATTCACTCTGCAGTCTCAGTCTTTTATTGGTGTATTTAGATCATTTGTATTTAACACAATTACTGACATGTTGAGGTGGAAGTTGGCCATTTTAATTTTGTTTATTAAGTTTCTGTGTTGCTTTTGTCCTGCCTTTCTGTAGGATAATTGAATAATTTTTAATATAAACTGAATAATTTTACATTTTTATTTAGTGCATAGTGTATCTCTACTTCTCTGTAGTGTTTTTTAGTGTATCTCTTGTAATCTCTTATAGTTATTTTGATTGTTGTTCTAGATATTATGTTACATACAAATAATTTATCACAGTCCACTGATATCATCATTTTATCTCTCAAGTAATATATAAAAACCTTATTTTCCTTTACATCTTTTTATCTTCTGCTTATGATATAATTGTCTTAAATATTTCCTCTACATACATTTAAAATCACATAAGACAGATGATAGTATTTACCTCTACAGTTTAACATAACTTAGAAAACTCAAGAAGAGAAGGAACATCTATTGTATTTGGCTTCCTCTGCTCTTCTTCCTCTTCCTAATGTCCCAGTGGTCCCTTGCAGCATTTCTTTCTGTTCACAGGACTTTAGTCATTCTTTAAGTCTACTGGTGATAAGTTCTTTTCATTGTTGTTTAGTCGCTTGGTCGTGTCTCTTTGTGACCCCATGGGCTGCAGCACACCAGGCTTCCCAGTTCTTCACCGTCTCCTGGAGCTTGTTCAGACTCATGTCCATAGAGTCAGTGATGCCATCCAACCATCTCATCCTCTGTCATTCCCTTCTCCTCCTGCCTTCAATCTTTCCCAGTATACCAGTCTTTTAGTTTTCCCTTATCTGAGAATGTCTAGATTTCCTATTCATTTCTAAAATGTATATTCATTGGATAGAATATATAGGTTGACAATTCTTTCAGAACTTGGTGTCTTTCCTTTTTCATTGCTTTTAAGCTTTTTCTTCTTCTGTTTTCAGATGATTGACTATGATGAATTTAGTACAAATTGTTTGAGTTTATTCTGTTTGGAGTTCATTCAGCTCTTGAATCTGTGGGTCATCTGTTCTGCCAAACTGAAAAGTTTAAAGCCATTATTCTTCTGTGTATTCTTCCTACCCTGCTCTCTTTCTCATCTCATTATGGGACTCTGATGGTACAACTGTTAGACTTTGGTTAAAGACCACAGGTCCTTCGGCCTTGGCTTCTGTTCTTTTTTCTATCTCTGGTTTATTTTTCTGTCTGCTATTCAGACTGGGTAATTTCTGGGTTATTTGGACACAATTCACTGATTTTTTTTCCCCCTCTTTCTCTTCCATAGTATTGTAAACTCATCCACTGAGTTTTTATATTTCAATGTTAAATTTTTCAGTTTTAAAATCTCCATTTGGTCCTTTTTTGCAGAGATTTTCTATTTCATTTCTGATACTTTCTATTATTTTATTTGTTTCAATAATGCTAATAATTGCTTCTTTTTGCCTTGCTTTCATTTTTAGTATTTTTAGATTATGATGGGTTTAATTTTTCTAGTCATAGCTCCAACTCACTCTCCGTACCTATCATTTTTCTTAGTCTACATTTGCTTTCCTTAAAGTCCTATCATAGGCAGGGGTGAGGCAGACACCAATGAACTCAAGGGGTTAGTATCTGTTGATTTTCCTCATTTCCTCACAGTTATTTAGACATTTCAGCTTCCTCTGACTTTAAGTGTTACTCTAAGTGTTACTCAGGGAATGACCTTCTGTAATGTGAAGCTACTTTGAATATTTTGGGTCAAAGATCTTGGAACATTTAATACACTGACTTCATTGTCTGTAGATACCTTGAAGGCTAGTTTATTTTTTAACTAAAAAATGTATAATTCTGAGTTCCTCAAACTACTATAGTCTCACTTCTAGGTTTCTTGGATGAATAGAAATTTACTTAGGAAATACTTGTGTCATTCAAATTTCTAAATGAAGTTTGCAAATTTTGGGGTTTGCCTTTTTAGATTTTGCTGAGGTTTCCTAATGAATAGGAATATTGGCTGTGACAGGACCAGATTCTTGTCTGTGACAATAATGGGGTATACTTAATTTAAGTTAAAATAAGCAATAGGAATCTTGTAACTTGTAGAAGGAAGTGATCACAAAGTCTTTGTCCCTAGATTTTAGCTATATCATTACCTAATGTTCAAGCCATTAGCATTTTAGCTCCTGCTTAGGTAAAGGCATTATTTGATTGAATCATTGAGTCTATTAATCAATTCTCTGTTCTAGTCCAAATTCTCACCGTGGTCTTCTGATTAAATGGTAATATGCTTCTTCCATAGTAACAATATGAGCTTGATAATTATGAATAAAATGTTTAACATATAATTAAAAATAAATAAGCATGAAATGTAAAGTACTTCTATGTAAGAAATGTCAAAATAAAAGGTAAGAATTAAAAGCACATTAAATTGACAAAACTTAATTGATCTTGATATAAATGAGGATTGTCTCAATTTCAGTACCTTAACAAATGAAGATGAGATACAAATGTATCTGTGGCTCTTTTCCCAATCAGAATTCCCATCAGAATTCCCATCAGAATGCCTACATTCTTTAGCATTATTTATATCAATATTATACTTGTCTCTCTCTGTACATACATCAGTGTACATAAGTGAAGACACATGTGAAGAAATATAACACACTCTTAGTCCTCCCCTTCTTCTATGTGCTACTGTATATCATACTCTGAGAGTTTGTTTCTTGGAATGGATGGAAAAAGAGATATTGATGAGGGACAGTGGTGGATGGCCTGTGGTCCTGATTCTAGCTGTAAGGAAAGCATACCCACAGGTAAATCTTTAGTTGTTTGGGTTGTTTTAATTTAAAGTCTCCAACTCATGTTGGAAGGAATAAAACCATATTTTACACTGATTTCCTATTCTCCTCAATCTCCACTTTCTCCCACCAGGAATTAATACATAGGTTATACTTGTATTTGTCAATCCAGTTTTATCTAATTCTGGTGGTTCGCATAAACTCCTCCGGGTCCCTTTCCAATGGTTGACACACATCTTTAATTTTCAGAATTATTTGTATGTGTTATCTTTGTCTCTGTGAGCATTTTAATGAAAAAGGTACTGACATCTTTAAAATACAAACTACAATTTCTGTTTAAAACTCTTATTAGAGCTCCTAAATACAATAAGAATTCTCACATGACCTGACCTTGCTTATTCATTATTCCTATCCAAGTCAAACCAATACCAGCCTCTTAATTTGCATTGCTGTGTTGTTAATTTTTGATCTGTACCATTGTGTTAGTCATTATGTAATGGTTCTCATGGCTATTAAGTTCACAGAACAGAACAAAAGAATGACCTCATGGCCATTTCTTATTTTCCTCACACTCTTAGTTTTGTCCGATAGGCTTCAGAACTATATGCCCTTGACATACTTTAATACCAAGGTAAATTTTAATGAGCAATTAATCATTTCTGCTCAGCTCTCCATTTGCCCTGCACATTAATTTTATGTCAAGAATTTGTCCATAGTATATAAAATCTCATTTTTCTTTTCTCTTTCATTATTTTTGGACTTGATCAAAATCTAAAGTTATACAATAGCCTGATAGTTAAGATAAGCAGTCCTAGAAAAATTTTTAAAACACAAGCTAAAAACTTAATTCAACAGCTTGGCTTGTCTGACATCATGCTGTTAGCAATAAACTTTTCCTTCTAAGTGATTTGTTTTTACTTACTAAATTCAACAAATCAGACAGATTGACTAGCATTGAAGTATAGTAGCAAAAAAAAAAAAAAGCATTCTAGGCAGATATAATTTGAAATCATGCCTCTGTCATTTCGTTAAACCTCTATTATCTACAAGCTTCACCTTCCTCATGTATCATGGAATTGTTATGAGGTAAACTTAATTATGTGTGCCAAGTTCCTGACATAGTATTGCATCCTCTTCCTTCTTTTCAATACAGAGCTAGTTTGTATAGTACACATGGGGAAGATTATTAATGTGATAAGTCTACTTAGAAATTGCATACATTTTCTAATATAATCATTATAAATATGATAACACTGGGTATAATACTTGCTGAAACATCATTCCTATGAGTAGATAGTGAGAAAGATGAAACAGGGATCAGAAAAAGTTGAAACTGTAAGCCATTCATGAAGCCATAGCGGTTAACTTTTTAAAGTCCAGTTCAAGTATCCAAAGCTTTCCCGATGGCTCAGTTAGTAAGGAGTCTGCCTGCAATGTGGGAGACCCAGGTTTGATATCTGGGTGGGGAAGATCCCCTGGAGAAGGAAATGGCAACCCACTCCAGTATTCTTGCCTGGAGAATGCCATGACAGAGGGACCCAGTGGGCTGCAGTCCATGGGGTCACAACCAGCTGGACAAGACTGAGTGACTAACACTTCAAGTATCCAATGTAGATATGGAGATGGTTGGGGTTAGTATCAACTCAGACCAACATATGCAGTGGATAACCCCTAACCTTTGTTGTATACTTTCTAAGTATATGCCAGCCACAGTTTTGAGTACAGCAGTCATTTAGGTAGCAATCATTAATTAATCATAGAAAGCTACAGCTATATGCTTCCTATTGGTAAGTCCCTTTAAAGCAGGAAGCTAACTAGAATTTCCAAGAGAGGCAATTCAGTACACTAGGGAGAGTGCCAGCAGGAATACAGTGGTGCTAGAATATGTGTGTTGGGTCATAGATGGGATCTGCTTCAAGAGGGTAAATGAAACCAGGTTTGAGGAGGCAGGAGGATAGCTGAGATACAGCTAAGAATAGGCTCTCCTAGAAATGTGAATACTGAATCCATGACAGAGGGCTTAACTCTAATCCTCCTCCATTAGAGAACTATCATTAAAGGCCTTTATCAACAACAAATTTATGTTAATCTATCATTTACCCTGATCAATACTGAGAACTGAGTAGCAGAAAGATAGCAAATTGAGTCAAGTCTATTCCAAGGAGTAGATAGGGAAAAATAGAGTCCCACAGACACAGGTAATTTAAAAAATGGTTAATGTGGATCAGACATATGCATGTATATATCACAATATTATACATCAACTGTGTATAATTTGGGCTACCCCAGTGAAGATCCACTGGAGAAGGGATAGGCTGCTGCTGCTGCTGCTGCTGCTGCTAAGTCACTTCAGTCGTGACCGACTCTGTGCGACCCCATAGACGGCAGCCCACCAGGCTCCCCCGTCCCTGGGATTCTCCAGGCAAGAACACCGGAGTGGGTTGCCATTTCCTTCTCCAATGCATGAAAGTAAAAAGTGAAAGTGAAGTCGTTCAGTCGTGTCTGACTCTTCGCAACCCCATGGACTGCAGCCTACCAGGTTCCTCCATCCATGGGATTTTCCAGGCAAGAATACTGGAGTGGGGTGCCATGACCTTCTCTGAAGGGATAGGTTACACATTCCAATTTTCTTGGGTTTCCCTTGTGGCTCAGCTGGTAAAGAATCCACCAGCAATGTGGGAGACCTGGGTTTAATTGCTGGGTTGGGAAGATCCCCTGGAGACGAGAAAGGCTACCCACTCCAGCTGGAGAATTCCATGGACTATATAGTCCATAGGGTCACAAAGAGTCAACTTTCACTTCACTTCATATCAATATTATATGTCAACTTTGTATAATTTGAGCTACCCTAGTGACTCAGTGGTAAAGAATCAGGCTGCAATGCAGGAGCTCTAGGAGACTTGGTTTTGATCCCTGCATGAGGAAGATCCCCTGGAGGAAGGCATGGCAACCCACTCTAGTATCCTTGCCTGCAGAATCCCATGGACAGAGGAGCCTGGCAGGCTACAGTCCATGGGGTCATGAAGAGTCGGACACAACTGAAGTGACTTAGCACATGCACGTGTATGATTTAGTCTATCATATTTTGACTAGGGGCAATACAATCAGTGCAACAATATAAGCACACATGTGAATTTTAATACTGTGATTATAAATCCTTTAAATCACCCCTGATCCTGTCACAGTGTCCCCAACAGAGAACTACTTATGACCTGCCTCAGAATTACTTGAGAATGCTTTATCTGAAGTCTCTCTTCAGAGTAATTGAATATAAATCTCAGGGTAGGCCTATAAATGGGAATTTTGAAGAAGTATTTTAGCTGATTCATTTGCACACTATAGTTTGAGAACCATTAATTGATCACCTCTGTGAATCAAACTGTTTTCATTTTTATTGCTCCTATCCAGACCTGGTCCCCAAATACATATAATTTTTACAATGCTTAAACCATAGTGTAGATACACAGTTATATCTTGCTTAAAATCACTCATCAGAATATTCTTATTGCTATATTCTTTATGATAGTCATTCTAATGGCTATTTTATTGTGATACAGAACATGTTATGTTACTCAATTCATCATTTATAATTCTTTTGTTTCAGGTAGTCTTCTTTACTTGCTTTTGGATTATTTAAGTATGATAAAGTCCCACGAAAGAGTTTACTGGGTCAAAGATTTGACCCACATTTTTAACAACCAGAATCAAATATAGGTACTTATCTATATAAGTCGGCAGTTTTAATTTCACAATCATAAAATGAAGCATAAAGCCTAAAGCACTTTAGCTAGAAAGACATTTGGCTAGAAATAGACAGGGTGGGAGCAAGCAGAGAACACAACACAAAAAACTTAAAAACTGTATCAAGAAAGATGTTTTTTGTAAGCAGAGAACAAAACTACTTTCTAGATATAAATGAAGGTCATAAAAGAACTCTCCGGAATGGCACAACTTCCTAGGAATCACTTGTAATAGTGTTCCTTATTCCACCAAGTGATTATATGCTGTTATTTTTATAACTTTTTTAAAAAATTTGGTTCCTGTATGATTCTAACCAAATTTTTTGTTTCTGGTCTTGACCACACAAAACCACTCCCTGCTTTGTAACCAAGATTTTTCTTAGTCATATGAGCATCTTTGATTATTATTCCACTGACCTTTTGATAAAATTTATACATTTTAATGTGTCTCTTCTTGCTCAGATCACTCCAGTTTCAGGCTTCCAATATTCATTTGTAACTATTATATAAAAAGCTTTGTGTTAGCTCTTCCGTCCTATATACTTACTCTTTAGCTTTATTAAAATTATCTGCTTTACCCTTCCAATTTATCCTTTATAAATACGAAATAGCAATCCTCTCTCAAGAATTATATTGCTAATTTTTCCCTCCTGTCATTTGTATTTTTAAGCTAATTATATTATTATTATATATTTGTGTGTTTGTGTTTGTTAGTCGCTCACTCATGTCTGATTCTTTGTGACCCCATGGACTGTAGCCCACCAGGCTCCTCTGTCCATGGAATTCTCTAGGCAAGAATACTGGAATGGGTTGCCATTCCCCTCTCCAGGGGATCTTCCTGACCCAGGTATCGAACTCAGGTCTGCTGCATTGAAGGCTGACTCTTCACCATCTCAGTCACCAGGAAACCCCATTTTATATTATTCACCATTTATTTTGGTATTGAAAAGTTTTCAGATATTTGTATTCGAATGTTTCCATATTCCCAATTTATTTATTCTTTTACTTTTTCTGAGATTAGAAATCCCTCAAACAAAAATAAGATATATTTTTATCCACACTTTATTCTATTAAATTTGGTTCTCAGGCTTTCCTGTCAGTGCAATAATATCTCTGGAACCTCTTTGACTGTATGATATGAGAAAGTGATCTAAATTGTGTTTCCAAAATTTTAATGAAATGTGCCAGCACATTTCTTACACAATCTATTTTTTCTTCATACTTTAAAAGGACATTTCTATGTCCTCCCAGTTGCTAACAGCAAAGTTTGAATTTCATTCTAAATTGTTTCCTGTTACCCAGCATCTTTCCAAAAACTCCCACCCAATCTGTAACTAAGTATTCTTGTTTAAACTTCTCTTGATCTACTCCCATATCAGTTGGCCTAAATCATCATCATTTCTCATCTGACAGTTGCAAAAGCCTCATCAATTGTTTCCTGTCAATTTCCTGCTATTATTCAAGGAGTTTCCCACAGATCCATCAAGGTGATCTTTTAAAAATGTAAGTTAAATCATCTTACCTCTCTTCCTCACTTAAAACTCTTCAATGACTTTAAATTTATCTTGGAATCAAAATCTAGATTCAGTACCAGGATATACAAGGACCACATGTGCCATGTCTTAATCCTAACTTCCACAGATATTTTTAAAAATTTAACGATAGAACTGATTCATTCAACACATTTCCAATACTTTATCCTCAGAAATTCAATAAACACTTTTACATACATATATTGTTTAATTCTTACAAATTCCTATGAGAAGGATACTTGCCTCATTTTACAGATATATAAACAGGTTGAGAGATAAAATTCAGTTTTGAGTTTATACTGTATAAGGTCCAGCTAACTCCAAGGGTAGGCAAGTAAGGAGAGATTAAAAACAGTTACCCTTTTATTTTTTTCTGGGCTGTACCACATGGTTTGAGGGATCTTAGCTCCCTGATCAGGAACTAAACCTGCATGAGAAGCAGTGAAAGCTCAGCGTCCTGACCAGTGGACAGCCAGGGAATTCCCAACAGTCTCCCTTTTAGAAGTCCCGTATGTCCTGTATGCGCGTCTATCCAGAGTATGTGATTTTTGCCTCTTTTAGAAGAGGCGTATGAGGGCAAGTTCTTCCATCTACTTCCTGTTCCCCAAAACACAGAGCCGAGGAAGCAGAAGAAACGAAGAGATGGAACGACTGGAGGGTCTCTAGAGCCTTTTTTCTTTTCCCTACTACTTGTTTCTTGTATGTTCTTCAGGTGAGTACCTTTTGATAAGTTTCTGCTGGCTTCTAGTGTTCTGATTTTACTCTGAGCGGTTTCATGTGCGTCACCATGGCTCAAGAAATGTAGTTCTAGTTCTTCCCATTTGTAATTAGAAAGGTTTTTGATCTACAAAACATTTAAATCCATGAAACAAAAAATGGCACTACTTATTACAAAGGACTCAGATTACTCTGTGTTTGTGTGTGTGTGGCGGGGGGCAGGAGGGAGAATGTTGAAACGATCTTCTATAATTGTTTTGCCCTCAGAGCACTATTTAGCCAAGAAGAGGTCAGTTCTAGTCCTGAACTCATCCTTAAAGTGCTAAGCTTAATTATCTTATAATTGTTTGGGAAATCCAAGTAGAGTTTACTGTTTACTATTGAAGAAACAGCAGGATGATGT
This sequence comes from Bos indicus, assembly GCF_029378745.1. Taxonomy (NCBI): domain Eukaryota; kingdom Metazoa; phylum Chordata; class Mammalia; order Artiodactyla; family Bovidae; genus Bos; species Bos indicus. The sequence continues at coordinate 93,956,733 of NC_091767.1, forward strand.
TAAGTCTCTGCAGGGTGCACTGCAGATCACAAATTTTCTTCAAACTGCTCAGCAAATTGTGATGATGGAGGGAGAGACAGACAAATATACTGCACATTGGACTTACATATGTTTATCTGTTTTACATGTTTTTATAAATATAAATATGTCTTATTTTTAAAAATTTTCATGAGCATTTTAATAAAAGAACATCATTAAAGCTATGCAGCAAAGGAACTTGGGGTTTTAAAGGAATTTGTCACTAGGCAAAATCCCAGGGAGACATGGAAAATTGGCTTTCTCATTTAAGTTAGGTTAAAAACACAGTTTATATGGAGAAGCTCACTAAGACAAAACATCTCATTAACTGGCATCCAATGAGTTACGGCTTCCTAATGTAGATATAAATACACATTGATTCAATCGCCAGTTTGAAGATTCATGGTACTATTATTTCTACTGTTGAATTTAACTGGAGTCAATTAGGCCTTAAAAAGTTGTATCCCAAATAATACTAATATTCGTCAGTATGAAATTTAAAATTTTAATTCCATTTAGGAAAATGTTTTATAAACATTTCCTGTGTGTCGGGAGTCTGGCAATGTTCTGTTGGTGACACGTGTTATTTTCCCTTTCACTTATTTTAATTGATACCATCCATCACACATCATTATCTTGTTAGATAACAAGATAACCATTCAAATGTCACTATCCTCCATGTTCCACTTCTCAACCATTTAACATTCAAGCAATATTTACTGAGTGCATAATAAATACTAATTAAAGGATATGGAACTCTGGTAGAATTTTTGGAGTTAAAAAATATTTTAAGATTCTGTAGTTTTAAGCTTTTGAGTATCAATTTTCTCATTTTAAAAATGAGGATAGTATTATTTACTGATTTCTTACTTAATAGTTACCAAAAATTACTAGGTAACATTATCCCTATTTCTAAAAAAATATGGTCATGCAAATCTTGTTCACAATAAGGCCTTGTTGGATAGAGAATAATACTGAAGGTCTCTAATTGTGAAATCCTTAAGGAAAGGAGCTATAACTTTTCACACACACACATTCCCTGTGAAAAGTATTGTATTTTTTTATAACATTGGTTTTTCTCTGTATCACCTATTACATTGCATCATAACTATTTTATTGTATCTCTCTCTGTTATCTGTCCTATGAATTTCTCAAAAGTATAAAACATATCTAGATTTCTATCTTCATACTGAAAAATAGTAAGATCCTATTTTCTGCTTAAATAAGCATTTGGATTAGAAATTTAATAAAGAAATTAATAAAGGCACTTTGAGCAAGTGAAACTTGATCAGAAGGCTTGAGAAAAAATAATGTTTAATTACTAATTAAAAATCTCAGGGCAATAAGCTTAGTCATTAACACTTAACTATATAAAATGCCCTCAACTACAAGTATGAAACTAATCAAAATGATATTACTGACAATTTCAACTTTTCTAGGCAAAGACTCATCCTAAAAATAAAATAGAGAATCGATTTGGAGAAAACTTATTCTTTTATAGAATGCAGCAGGATTTTTTCCCAGTAGAATAACCCCAATTATTACCAAAAGATTCCAACAGCAGACAGAATAGAATCCTCTTGTAATACTGTAATACCATACTAGAAACTAGTTCAAAGAGCCCTGAATTTAAGGTGAGAGGTCTGAATTGGAGTCTTCCTCTTACAATAGCAACTCTTTAGTCTTAGCATACAATTCTTTTTTCTGAGACTGTTTTCTTATCTATGCTGCTGCTAAGTCGCTTCAGTCGTGTCCGACTCTGTGCGACCCCATAGATGGCAGCCTACCAGGCTCCTCTGTCCCTGGGATTCTCCAGGCAAGAACACTGGAGTGGGTTGCCATTTCCTCCTCCAATGCATGAAAGTGAAAAGTCAAAGTGAAGTCGTTCAGTCGTGTTGGACTCTTAGCAACCCCATGGACTGCAGCCTACCAGTCTCCTCTGTCCATGGGATTTTCCAGGCAAGAGTACTGGAGTGGGGTGCCATTGCCTTCTCCATTCTTATCTATAAAATGACACAATTTTCTATGTCATCTTTATGACTTACATATTTCTATGATTTTAAACATGGATGGTATAGTCTCAATTTAGGATTGTATATTAACTCACAAGAGTAAAGTTACACTAGGGTACTTCTTAGAGCCAAATGACATATTCATGAAATGCCTCCTTAGGTTTGATCATTTATTGTTTGCTTCCATTGCTTGACTAACTGTATCTTCCCTTCTCATTTTTGTTGGGTTTTGTTTGCTTATTTGTTTGGAAGAGGTATAAATGTATGTAAATATTACAATATAAAAATACCTTCTGCATCTGAAACTATGAAAAATATATAGAAAGAAGGATTTTGTTTCCAACACGAGCTCCTGAATTTCCTATGTAGTGATAGCAGCCAGGAAGTTTATTCTAAGGATGTTTTCATCTTTGAGCTCAGTGGCTAATGAGCTTCACTGTGACACTACACCCTAAATGCTGTTTGAGCGAAGTAAGAGGCATAATCACCACACAAAGCATAGACATTTTGCTAATGCTTCAGATGAGTAGCATTCTGTAAGGGCTGGTTTTTGACTCTGTTTATATTATGTAACTCTACCCCTAACTGACTTAGGGGCAGATTCCTAACAAATATTTAGCCTATCAGTAGCTCTCTACCAAGAATTTGGAATGGATATAATGAATGGGAATCAATTAAGCTGCTGATTTCCTGCCCTAAAAAAAGGGTTCATGAATACTGACTGCTTCAGTTCCTAGAGCTTCCCTGACTTCTGCCATTTCCTTGTTGTCTATTCCATCTTTCTTTAGATTTACTGACACTCAAAAATCTCATTTAAAAATTCCATTTCTTTGAGTAGGCAAATCAGGATTGAATTCTGTTCCTTTCAGTCAAAAAAAAAATACTTTAATTAATACAAGTATAAAAAATTACAGTAAAGGAATGGTGATTGTGAAGGTGAGTTTGCTTTCTCTTCAGCTGAATAAAATCCTTGGGGGGTGGTGTGTGTGTGTGCACGCTCGTCACTCAGTTGTGTCCAGCTCTTTGCAACTCCACAGACCCCGTCAGGCTTCTCTGTCCATGAAATTCTCCAGGCAAGAATACTGGAGTCGGTTGCCATGCCCTTCTCCAAAAGCCTTGATACTTTATATCAAATCAGATTTTTCAGACACGGTTTACCTTTCCTCTTCTGTCTGTTAAATGAGAGGACCACCCACGATAATTTTATATTCCTTATTTAGGAATATACTCATTCTGTTAACCACAACTAATAATTGTGTCCATTTGGTTCGAGGAAGCAGGCTCATTTATCGTGGATCTGTGGACATTAGCGATGAGGTATTTCCTGTTCCAGTGACAGAAGACACATTTTTTCCCACCTCCCAAGTCATTCCTATTGGGATGACTGTAAAAGAGGTTTTAATATATATATGCAACTTAAGACAAATTTCTACGTATAAAACACATTTTTATGAATTTCTAGAAAATGGAGACTGGGCCGCAACATATACATATGTATGAAGAAGACTCTAACTCTGAATACACGTTGGGAGAGGCAGCGATGGAGACAAACACACTATTTCAGGATAAGCAGTGGAGAGGCTTAAAGTGCACAGTTGACTGGGGCAATGATCAGGCTAGTCCATCACGACAACCTAAAACTTCATCGATTATGCACTAAATGAAGTAAGTCAGACAAAGACAAAGGTCATATAAAATCACTCATGTGTGGAATCTGATTAAAAATTATATAAATGAATTTATTCACAAAACAGAAACAAATTTAGAAAACAGATTTAGAAAACAAATTTATGGTTACCAGAGGGGAAATGTGGTAGGGGAGGGATAATTAGGAGGTTGGGATTAACATATACTCACTACTATATATAAAAGACATAACAAAAAGGACCTACTGTATAGTACAGTGAGCTCTCTCAATATTATGTAATAACCGATTTGGGAAAAGAATCTGAAAAAGAATGTATATATGTATAGGTAAACTGGGCTTCCCAGGTGGCACTAGTAGTAAAGAACCCACCTGCCACTGCATGAGACTGAAGAGATGTGAGTTCGAGCCCCAGGTCAGGAAAATCCCCTGGAGGAGGGTATGGCAACACACTCCAGGCAACACACAATCTTGCCTGGAGAATCCTATGAAGAGAGGACCCTGATGGGTTATAGTCCACAGGGTCGCACAGAGTCTGACAAGACTGAAGCAACTTAGCATGCATGCACACATATGTATAACTGAATCACTTTATTGTATACCTGAAACTAACATAGCACTGTAAATCAACTGTATTCCAATGAAATATTTTTAGTTAAGATATATGCAAGAAAATAAATAAAAAGTTTCATCTAGCAGAAAGCTGATAAAAAAGAACATTCATCATGGAAGGCACCTGACTTCTCATCAACAACTTTAGATATAAGAAGATGAAGTAGCTGGGGAAAATGTCTTCAAATTTTCAAAATCAAATGAATTTGCCCCTTAATTCTGTACCTCACCAAACTGTCAAATAAATGTGAAGACAAATTAAAGAGATCATTTCAGACATGCAAAGGTTTAGAAATTTATCTTCTCTGCCCCTAAAATTCATTTAGGACAAACTTCAGCAGAATAGAAAAATGATCTAAAAGAGAAAAAGACATGGAAATCCACCAACAATGAAGCTAAACCAGGAATGCAATAAACAGTCAGTTGTATATAGTTATATATGTATATAGGCAAAGAAAACAAATGGTTTAAATTTGAACAGGAAGTAAAAAAGTTTAATAAGAAAGCAGACACACAAAATTTATAATATATAAATAAGAACTTGGAAAATCTTAATGATATTGTATAGATAATATATATATCATCTATCAATAATGGCAAAAAGAAAAATAAAGTACAGAGAAGACAGAAATCTATACACAATGGAAACTAAAATGTGGTACCATTGTGAATAATTGATGAAATATGTGAATATAGAATTTATTCATTTTGATTATTCTTCAGCTGACAAGATATGTAAATTATAATTACATTTCTTTTTCTGTAAGGTAGTAATATTATTTGGTTCCACAATGATTTACATTTTTCATGTTCATAAAAGGCATTATGAAAATGTTAGAAATAATGACAATTGTCTGACAGAAAATTGACAAAGGAAAGGGTCACTAGAAGTAAAAAGAAGTGAAAATGAAAACACTTCTCGTCCTATAAGTCCCTCATCTTGTAAAGTCAATCATTTAAGCTTAAGTATATAAGTTCAAGTTAAATTTCTGATAGGACAGACACTCACACAAAAAAATTATTATTTTTAATTGGAGAAGAATTGGGAAGGAATATAAGAGGTTGTGCAAGTACATGAAATTGTTTCAAACAGGAGAGAATGCCTAGATATTATCTTAGATATTGAAAAGTGAGTATTTCCAGGAAGATGGACTAGGAATAGAGTATGGTGTAGATGAAGATGCTTTTATGTTCTTTGAGTAGCAGTCAAGTGAAAGTCCTTCAGTTATGTCTGACTCTTTGTGACCCCATGGACTGTAACCTGCCAGGCTCCTCTGTCCAGGGGATTTCCCAGGTAGGAATATTGGAGCGGGTTGCCATTTCCTTCTCTAGGGGATCTTCAGGAGTCAGGGATTGAACCTGGTTCTGCTGCAATGCAGGTGGATTCTTTACTATCTGAGCCATCAGGGAAGTTCTTTAGTGATGCTTATTATTTTTTCCCAAGCATTTGAAGTGGTTTTATTATCAAAACACTTTGGATTAAAGATAGTAAAAGGACTACAGGTGCAGAAAGACTCCTAATACTATGAAATGTATAAAATTAGTTTAGTAAACATAAGAATATAAGACATCCTTTAGAGTAGTGCCTTCTCTAATTCCTGGACTAAGTTTTAGGGGGAGAGGGGAAATGATTTGTTTCTGAATAGGCAATAGGTAGCATAACCCAGTGGGCATCTATGGAGCAAAGAATGCTCATTGGAGGGATCAAACGCTGGTCAGAAATTCCAAATCCCTGCCCACTGTAGCCTGGTGGGCTACAGTTCATGGGGTCGTAAAGAGTGGGACATGACTGAGTGACTAAGCATAGCACAGAACATAATATAAAAATAATACTAATTTTCTTGTGGTTATTCATAAAAAAAGGAGTAAGGCTGTCATAAAGATTAATTGAGATAATACTTGGGAAGAGTCTGAGTGTTTAGCATATAGTAAATGTTCAGTAGATACAATAAAGTTACAAATTGCCCTGGTTTTGGTTTGCAAGAATTAAGAGGCACTAGTCCTCAGTGTTGATAGAGTATCTTAGAGACTTTCTTTTTTTCTGGATATTTTATTCATGATAATAGGACTGCGACATGCATATTACCCCTCTACTTGAAATGACTCAACTTGCCCTCTTTGTCACTCTGCAAAGTCAACTGTTCATTCTGATGTGTAAAATAACTACCATAGTAGGTTGTGACATAAAGTCTTGGAATGTTCATTCTAAGTGGATTCTTTGACCACAAGTCAATATTTTTACATTATTAGGATTTCTGGCATTAGAACAACCATTTAAAATTTTCTCTAGAAAAATTTCTTTAGTTAAAAAGTTCTATTGAAATTCTACTTGAGCCAACTCCATTCCCCGAAAATCTCTGACCTACATACCCACTTACACATACATGGTAGACTCTCCTTTCTCACTGATTTATTGACATAATGCCATATCAGTTCATTATGATAATTTTCATTTCAACTACAATTGATTTTTTAATTTAAAGGCATTAAACTTACTTTGGCAATTATTTTTCATTCCTGACACCTATTATTCTATACTATTACTAATATTTAATTCTATGATAATGAACATGGTAATAAATTTAAAATAGTTCATTCCACATCATCTCAATTTGGGACATATTAGTTGTTTATTACTTTAACTTACTAAGGTAATCTTGATGTGTAAGTATCAGTTGTCCTTTTTTTTTTTTTTTTTTTTACTTATTTCTTTGGAAGTTTTCCCAGATTGGGATTAGTGGGTCAAAAATACTAACATTTTTGAGACTATTTATTGCCAAACCAGTTTACAAGTATATTATTGTAATTGACAGTGCTAACAGCAATGAATACATGTATTTATTTCCCTGAATGCCACTGATGTCCTTCACTGAGGCATGAAGAGGTAAGGAACAACACAAACACTGGCACCCATGTTTTCTGATTTTGTCATGTAATAGTTTCAGTACAGCATAGTGTACTCCAAAAGTATGTGTTAATATAATAAGTACATCTGCATGTTTTACCTTGTGGTCTAACTTACCATAATGCTTCCTTACACACACACACACACACACACACACACACACACGGGGGCTTCCCTGGTGGCTCAGATGGTAAAGAATCACCTACAATGCAGGAGATCCATGTTCGATCCCTGGGTTGGGAAGATCCCCTGGAGGAGGGCATGGCAACCCACTCCAATATTCTTGTCTGGAGGATCCCCATGGACATAGGAACCTGGTGGACTACAGTCCATGGGGTTGCAGAGTTGGACAGGACTGAGTGACTGAGCACACCACATAAATGCATACACACATCATTGTTAATTAAAATAATGTATTTCATAATTGGTTTGGCAATAAATTGATACTTTTGAACTGTGGTATGGTATTGGAGAAGACTCTTGAGAGTCCCTTGGACAGCAAGGAGATCCGATCAGTTCATCCTAAAGGAAATAAGTCCTAAATATCCATTGGAAGGACTGATGCTGAAGCTGAAACTCCAGTACTTTGGCAACCTGATGCAAAGAACTGACTCATTTGAAAAGACCCTGATGCTGGGAAAGATTGGGAGGAGAAGGGGAAGAGAGAGGATGAGATGGTTGGATGGCATCACCAACTCAATGGACATGAGTTTGAGTAAACTCCAGGAGTTGGTGATGGACAGGGAGGCCTGGCGTACTGCAGTCCATGGGGTCACAAAGAGTGGGACATGACTGAGTGACTGAACTGAATTTGGCAATAAATATGAAGTCCTGAAAATGTTAGTATTTTCTAATGTCTTAGCACAATTAGAATTTGATTATTAATTTTCTTTTTATTTTGTGGATAAAACAACTTTCAGGCATATCTTGACACAGATTCAGTTTCAGTTCATGGTGGTTAACTCTATAGGCTCAGGAACCAGAGGTGAATTCCAGGTCTCCCATTTACTAGATGTGGGACCCTATACATGTTACTTAATCATCTGTGCTTCAGCTTCCTTTATGTAAAATCAATACGACAATGATACTATACAGTATTATAAAATTAAAACAACTTAATATATGGAAAGTACTTGTACAGTATCTAATATGCAGTAAATTGTCAATAAAAGTTATAAAAGTTTAATATACTTACTAGGCAGGTACATATTTAAGAGACTTTGCTTAAAATAATTGATTATGCCATTTACATTGTATTTTTAAAAGATATTTTATACTATGGAGATTGTGGGAAGCAGATAGGTTTCATGTACCAATGTGAATTGATTGATAATAGTACCTGGAAGAATGTACTGAAAAGTATTTTGTGTCCCAAAACAAAAAGAATAGAGAGAAAGAAAGTAACTCTTGAATTGCAACTTCTATCACAGGTATGGAAAGGACAACTGAAAGTGTGCTGGTCAGATATTTGATACATTTAGGTAATGTAATGTGTGCATGTTCAGTCATGTATGATTCTTTGCGACCCTATAGATGTAGCCCACCAGGCTCCTATGTCCATGCAATTTTCCAGGCAAGAATACTGAAATGGGTTGCTATTTCTTTCTCCAGGAATTCTTCCCAACCCAGGGATTGAAACCATGTCTCCTGTTTCTACTGTATTGGCAGGAGGGTTCTTTACCACTGTGCCACCAGTGAAGACATTTGATACATTTCCTGCAGATCAAATATAAGTAATAAAATATTATATATAGATCATTTTTTGATTCTGTGCAGACACAGAATGCAAATTATTTTAATTTGCATTGATATACATATATATGTATATGATGTATATGTATATATACATCATGTATATACATGTTCATGTATATACATGAACTGATATACATATATATGTATATCAGTTCAGTTCAGTTCAATCATTCGGTTGTGTCTGACTCTTTGCGACCACATGAACTGCAGCACACTAGACATCCCTGTCCAAAACCAACTTCCGGAGTTTACTAAAACTCATGTCCTTTGAGTCCAGTGATGCCATCCAACCATCTCATCCTCTGTCATCCCCTTCTCCTCCTGCCTTCAATCTTTGCCAACATCAGGGTCTTTTCAAATGAGTCAGTTCTTCGCATCAGGTGGCCAAAGTATTGGAGTTTCAGTTTCAGCATCAGTCCTTCCAATGAATATTCAGGACTGATTTCCTTTAGATGGACTAGTTGGATCTCTCTGCAGTCCAAGGGACTCTCAAGAGTCTTCTCCAACACCACATTTCAAAAGCATCAATTCTTTGGGTGCTCAGCTTTCTATATAGTCCAACTCTCACATCCATACATGACTACTGGAAAAACTATAGCTTTGACAAGATGGACTTTTTTGGCAAAATAATGTCTCTGCTTTTTAATATGCTGTCTAGGTTGGTCATAACTTTTCTTCCAAAGAGTAAGAATCTTTTAATTTCATGGCTGTAGTCACCATATGCAGTGATTTTGGAGCACAAAAATATAAAGTCTCACACTGTTTCCATTGTTTCCCCATCTATTTGCAATGAAGTGATGGGACCAGATGCCAAGAACTTAATTTTCTGAATCTTGAGTTTTAAGTCAACGTTTTCATTCTCTTCTTTCACTTTCATCAAGAGGATCTTTAGTTCTTCTTCACTTTCTGTCATAAGGGTAGTGTCATCTGTGTATCTGAGGTTATTGAATTTCTCCCGGCAATCTTGTGTGCGTCATCCAGTCCAGCATTTCTCATGATGTACTCTGCATATTAGTTAAATAAGCAGGGTGACAATATATACAGCCTTGATGTACTCTTTTCCCAATGTGGAACCAATCTGTCATTCTATGTCCAGTTCTAACTGTTACATCTTGATCTGCATACATATTTCTCAGGAGGCAGGTCAGGTGGTCTGTTATTCCCATCTCTTTCAGAATTTTCCACAGTTTGTTGTGATCTTCTACACAGTCAAAGGATTTGGCATAGTCTATTGAGCTGAAGTTGATGTTCTTCTGGAACTCTTTTGCTTTTTCAATGATTAAACGGATATTGGCAATTTGATCTCTGGTTCCTCTGCCTTTTCTAAATCCAGATTGAATATCTGGAAGTTCATGGTTCACATACTGTTGAAACCTGTCTTGAAGAATTTTGAGTATTATTTTGCTAGCATGTGAGATAAGTGCAATTGTGTGGTAGGTTGAGCATTCTTTGGCATTGACTTTCTTTGGGATTGGAATGAAAACCAACCTTTTCCAGTTTTGTGGTCACTGCCAAGTTTTCCAAATTTGCTGGCATATTAATGCAGCACTTTTACAGCATCATCTTTTAGGACTTCAAATAGCTCAGTTGCAATTCCATCACCTCCACTAGCTTTGTTTGAAGTGATGCTTCCTAAGTCCCACTTGACTTCACATTCCAGGATGTCTGGCTCTAGGTGAGTGATCACACCATCGTGATTATCTGGGTCATGAAGATCTTTTTTTTTTTTAATAGTTCTTTGTGTATTCTTGCCACCTTTTCTTAATATCTTCTGCTTCTGTTAGGTCCATATCATTTCTGTCCTTTATTATGCCCATCTTTGCATGAAATGTTCCCTTGGTATCTCTAATTTTCTTGAAGAGATCTCTAGTCTTTCCCATTCTGTTGTTTTCCTCTATTTCTTTGCATTGATCACTAAGGAAAGCTTTCTTTTCTCTCCTTGCTATTCTTTGGAACTCTGCATTCAAATGCGTTTATCTTTCCTTTTCTCCTTTGTCTTTCACTTGTCTTCTTTTCTCAGCTATTTGTAAGGCCTCCTCAGAAAACCATTTTGCCTTTCTTTTTCTTGGAGTTGGTCTTCATCACTGCCTCCTGTACAGTATCATGAACCTCCATCCATAGTTCTCCAGGGACTCTGTCTATCAGATCTAATCCCTTGAATCTATTTGTCACTTCCACTGTATAATCGTAAGGGATTTGATTTAGGTCATACCTGAAGTCCTATGGTTTTTCCCTACTTTCTTCAATTTAAATCTGAATTTTGTCAATAAGGAGTTCATGGTCTGAGCCACAGTCAGCTCTCTGTCTTGATTTTGCTGACTGTATAGAGTTTTTCCATCTTTGGCTGCAAAGAATATGATCAATCTGATTTTGTTGTTGACCATCTGGTGATGTCCATGAGTAGAGTCTTCTCGTGTGTTGTTAGAAGAGGGTGTTTGCTATGATGAGTGTGTTCTCTTGGGAAAACTCTATTAGCCTTTGCCCTGCTTCATTCTGTACTCCAAGGCAAAATTTACCTGTTACTCCAGGTATTTCGTGACTTCCTACTTTTACATTCCAGTCCCCTATAATGAAAAAGATATCTTTTTAGTTCTCAAAGGTCTTACATTCTTCATAGAATCATTCAACTTCAGCTTCTTCAGCATTGCTGATCATAGCATAGACTTGGATTACTATGATATTAAATGGTTTGCCTTGGAAACAAACAGAGACCATTCTGTCATTTTTGAGATCACATCCAAGTACTGCATTTCAGAATTTTTTGACTATGATGGCTACTCCATTTCTTCTAAGGGATTCTTGTCCACAGTAGTACATGTAATGGTCATTGAGCTAAATTCACCCATTCTGGTCCATTTTAGTTTGCTGATTCCTAAAATGTCAGTGTTCACTCTTGCCATCTCCTGTTTGACCACTTCCAATTTGCCTTGATTCATGGACCTAACATTCCAGGTTCCTATGCAATATAGCTCTTTACAGCATCAGACTTTACTTCCATCAATAGTCACATCCACAACTGGGTGTTGCTTTTGCTTTGGCTCCATCTCTTCATTCTTTCTGGAGTTAGTTCTCCACTTATCTCCAGTAACATGTTGGGCACCTACTGACCTGGGAGTTCATCTTTCAGTGTCCTATCTTTTCATACTATTCATGGGGTTCTCAAGGCAAGAATACTGAAGTGGTTTGACATTCCCTTCTCCAGTGGACCACATTTTGTCAGAACTCTCTACCATGACCCATCCATCTTGGGTGGCCCTAGATGGCATGGTTCATAGTTTCATTGAGTTAGACAAGATTGTGGTCCATGTGATCAGTTTGGTTAGTTTTCTGTGATTGTGGTTTTCACTCTGTCTGCCCTCTGATGGACAAGGATAAGCAGCTTATGGAAGCTTCCTTATGGAAGAGACTGAGAGGAAAACTGGGTCTTGTTCTGATGGGAGGGGCCATGATCAGTAAATCTTCAATCTAATTTTCTGCTAATGGGTAGGGCTGTGTTCCCTCTCTGTTATTTGACCTGAGGCCAAACTATGGTGGAGGTAATGAAGATAATGGTGACTTCTTTCAAAAGGCCCCTTGCAGGCACTGCTACACTCAGTGCCCCCAATACTGCAGCAGGCCACTGCCGACGCACACCTCCACTGCAGACTCCTGGACCTTCATGGGGAAGTCTGTGTCAGTCTCTTGTTGGGTCACTGCTCCTTTTTCTTGGGTCCTGGTGCACACAAGGTTTTGTTTGTGCCCTCCAAGAGTCTGTTTTCCCAGTCCTGTGTAATTTCTGGCAGCTCTATGTTGAGGTTAATGGTGACCTCCTCCAAGAGGGCTTATGCCATACTCAGGTCTACTGCACCCAGAGCACTTTAAACTAATACTAATCTAGCACCTGTCAATTGTTACAGAGAGATCTGAGGCAGGTATTGAATTTGCAGTGAAGGACCTTGTTTTTCAATTGCTAACTGATTATATAGTTTTTGTTATGGAAAATCATGCTTTCAACTATTTGTATTCAACTAGTTGAATACTGTACTTCTTGTATTCAAGAAGTAAAAATGATATTAGTTTAGTTTTAAAATATTAAGGTAATTGAAACAATACACATACGCTTTTTTAAAATAAATCTTTGCTTCCTATCTAGTAGGCTGTGTTATTATAGGGAGAAAAATCAAATCCCTGATGTGCTGCAATCTGTCTTCCCAACTAGTCAAAGAGGAGTTCATATGGAAGAATCAAATCTTATTCATCTTTGTATTCCCATACTTGGTCTATAGTCAGTGTTAAGTAAATGTTTGTTAAACAAATGAGTATCTCCTACGTCTCAGACACTGTGATACAAACATGGAAAAGAAATACCAAAACTAAAACAAAACAAGATAAAACAAAAGCAATGAGACAAAAAAAAAAAAGAAAGAAAGCTTACCTTAGTGCCTAATACACTGTAAGAGCTCAATAAATATTGAATGTATTAAGAACCTTGTATAGCATCATATAATGACATGGACAGGAATTTAATTCAAGCAGTCTAAAGTCCATATACTACTACACAGAGTGGGATAGACGCAGATTAAACATTGCAAACAAGGAAGGGAATAGAAAGGAAAGTGTTGACAGATTTGAATACAGCAAAACATTAAATGTCCTTTATATCAAAAAAAAGGCATCATAAGGAAAATTAAAAGCAAAGCTATCCTGACAAAGAAATTATACTTGAATCCAATCTGGTCATTAGATACAACTACCAGTTTACAGATATTGTAAACTCAGAAGAATGTGTTACGTGGACTCTAAGATGCAATCAGCAAAATATAAAGCCACAGGGTTTTGAAATCCATTTTTGGTTTTACTGCAAGGCCATGATGCCCATGGGCTGCTCTTTACCAGTTACTACAGCAGATTCCTTCCTAGGAGACATGGAGGTCTTTGTCCACAGACTTTGGTGTGAGGTATCATTGAAAGCTTTACTGAAACTCCCTTAGACTGAACATCAGTCTTTTGATGCTAGCACCCAATTAACATCATGGTCTGAATGTCCTACCAGTTTTTCCTGATTATTTCCTATTTCCTTTTACACGTTATTTCCCCTAATAAAATCCTGTCTTTGCATTTGCTTCTTGGAGGACCCAAATTAACACATTCCACTTGGAAGGCCCTGTATGGCTGTTAGTAAAACTGACACCATCTTGGTTCCTTACGGTTTGTCCTGTCCTTTTGCTGACCATAACCAGGACTGCACTGTTCAGTGAATTACTTCCCTGTTCTCAAAGGCTTTGTAATTAATCGTTGCTGTTGTTCAGTTGGACACCATGGACTGCAGTACACCAGGATTCCCTGTCCCTCCTGGAATTTGCTCAAACTTATGTCCATTGAGTAGGTGATGCTATCTAACCATCTCATCCTCTGTCATCCCCTTCTTCTCCTGCCCACAATCTTTCCCAGCATCAGGGTGTTTTCCAATGAATTGGCTCTTTACATCAGGTGGCCAAAGTATTGGAGTTTCAGCTTCAGCATCAGTCCTTCCAATGAATATTCAGGGTTGATTTCCTTTAGGGTTGACTGGCTTGATCTCCTTGCTGTCCAAAGGATTCTCAGGAGTCTTCCCTAAGTACCACAGTTCAAAAGCATGAGTTCTTCAGTGTTCAGCCTTCTTTCTGGTCCAACTCTCACACGCATACACGACTACTGGAAAAACCATAGCTTTGACTATATGGACCTTTGTCTTTGCTTTTTAATACACTGTCTAGATGTATTTTCCGTAGGTTTGTAACAGAGATTGTTTAATAACCATTAGGATAAACTAGCCTCTGTGTTCTATTATCCCCCAGTGATGAAAACCTTTCCTTATGTATTCCCAGGGCTCACAAGACCAGTGACCCAGTTAACTTAGAAATGTGTGTCTGTTTTCAAGCACCCACCCTCATACCCTTGGTTAACTATAAAACTGTCCCTATGGCCCCTCGGTAGTACAAAGTGCAAGTGTCAACACTTCTGGATTGTTGTCTTCCCTATTTGAATCCTACCCTTTGAGTAAGTTTCTCTATAAAAAAACTGATCCATTGATTATACAGAGCTCTCTGCCTTATTTTTCAGTCTCAAGATGCCTTGGAGGGTATTTTGCTAGGTGAAATAAATCAGACAGAGGAAGACAAATACTGTATGGTATCATTTATGTGTGGAATCTAGAAAAAACCTACTGAATATAAAAAAAAATAGAAACAGATTCACAGAGGTAAAGAAAAACAAATTAGTAGTTACCAGTGGGGAGAGTTAAGGGGAAGGGTCAGGAGAGAGGTAGAGGATTAAGAAGGACAAACTACTGTTCATAAAATAAATAGGCTACAAGGATATATTGTACAATACAAGGAATTGTATATAATTGTATAGCCATTATTTTATAATAACCATAAATGAAGGATAACCTTTAAAAATTATGAATCACTGTGCTGTACATCTGAAACATATAATATTGTAAATCAACTACACCTCACCAAAGTAAATAAATAATGTAAAAATAAAAGCTACTGCTTTCTTTCCACTTGAAATGATGGCTGTGATGGAATAAGCCATTAGCTCTTCCATAGAATTTGTCTCCTCATTTACATTAGATGGTGAATGTGAAAATGCATTGTAAACTATAAGATACTAAATAAATGCAAGATATTAAAAAAAGATGCTCTTTCAGTTTAAAGGGCACTTTTTCTCCTTCTGTCCTCCAACAGGCCCTGTTCAACTTAGCCTCTGCCTATTTCTCCATCTTCATCTTTTAAGGCACTTCCTCTGATACTGTCTTCTCTGACAACACTGGCCTCCTGTTGTTTCATACTGAAAATTAATTCTCTTCTATCTTTTCCTATTTGATATCTATTGATCTTTTAGCTCTCAGCTTAGGAATATTATTTTCAGGGAAGATTTTCTCATATTATATATTATAAAGCATCTTGTTACAGCATGAAATTTTATACTTATTTTACGATAATCTTGTTAATTATTCTTTACCCCATTAGACTACAAGTTAAATAAATAAATGATTACATGGAAAAACAGTCAAGTAAATAACTATTTACCCATCACTGTATTCCCAGCATCTTATAAAGTGTCTGCTGCTCAGAGACGGCAGCCCACCAGGCTCCCCCGTCCCTGAGATTCTCCAGGCAAGAACACTGGAGTGGGTTGCCATTTCCTTCTCCAGTGCATGAAAGTGAAAAGTGAAAGTGAAGTCGCTCAGTCTAGCATATGATAAATGAATTAGCAGTACAGAAATTCTCCCCTTTATTAGTAGAAAATCACACTAGAGTCTAACGAAGTCTTTGTCCTGAAATGGTCTTTTCTGTCCTGTGATTCCCCTCTCCTTCTCTGGTCTATAGACTCTTTTTAACCCTTTCAATATCATCACAGATATCATTTCTCAGAGAAGCCTTTAATTAAGCCCTGGGATTTCTTTGGAAGGAATGATGCTAAAGCTGAAACTCCAGTACTTTGGCCACTTCATGTGAAGAGTTGACTCATTGGAAAAGACTCTGATGCTGGGACGGATTGGGGGCAGGAGGAGAAGGGGATGACAGAGGATGAGATGGCTGGATGGCATCACTGACTTAATGGACGTGAGTCTGAGTGAACTCTGGGAGTTGGTGATGGACAGGGAGGCCTGGTGTGCTGCAGTTCATGGGGTCACAAAGAGTCAGACACGACTGAGCGACTGATTTGATCTGATCTGATCTGATCACCACTAGATGGAAAGTCCAGCATTATGTCCTCTTAAATTCCTGAGAATCTTCTTTTGTATAGTATATCAGAGTAAAAAATTCACATTAGATTATATATTTTTAACTTATATATTTTTAACTGCATAAAAATAAATTCACTTATCTCTCTCTCCCCCTCTTGTACATTCGATTAATTCATTCTCTAAGACCAGAGATATAATAAATATTAGAGTTTAGTGAAAGAAAAAGTTTATCTCTTCAGTTAAGAATGCAACTTTAGGAAGAAACATTTGGATAGATATAAATAAAGTGGGCTCCTGATAGCCAGATGGATCATTTGAATCAATCCTGGGGTAGAAATGGGGTGACAGATATGGCAATTAAATCACTATTACATTCATAAAAATGAAAAGAGACTAAAGCATATACAAAGAAATAATTGATATAGAAAGTATTTTCTAGAATTATATTGCAAATATTAACCAAGCCCAAGTAAATGAATTTTTACAAATTAGATATGTAATATGCTAAACAGCAAGCCAGAAACAAGTCCTGTTTCAAAATGACATTTTAAGAAATACATTTTGAGCACCACTATATTTTGAGCACCAGAGTGTTGATTCTGAATGCAACTTGTTTATGTGTTTCTCTATTATAATACCTTAAGGAGTTATTTTTAAATTGTTTTTCCCAAACGATAAATAACATACATTGAATGAAATGTATGGAGCGCCTACCACATGTTTGATTCAATTAAAAAATATATATAAGTGAGATGCTTTTTCTGTCTTTCCCAAAAAGCAAGAACTCCTTCATCTTTATCCTCCTCCAGGAAGGATGGTGTACATCTCTTCCTGAGCTTGTGGGTATCACTGAACATTGTATGTATGGCTTCTGGGTATCCAAATAGCTTAAGTTGGATGGGAACTAGACAACGTCTCAGGGTATAGTCAAGCATTAAATCATTGCTAGGAGGTCTCCAGGCTAGACTCTAGCTTCTGGTGACTATAAGTCCACATCAAAAATGGATACAACCAACATCATAGACCTTGGGTCTATTCAGCAAAGACTGAGTAGTCAGTTGTGGATGACTCAGTTTCCATCCAGCTGTAAGGTACCCAGTGTTTCACATAGGATAATTTTGCTCTCTTTTTGCTACTTTAGATTCATGCTGATGACGTGGAAACTTGCTACAAGATTATGCATGGTCCATCTGCTTATGTCAAAACATTATTTCTATCTCAGATCTTGCCACATTCCCTAACATTCTTTCAATTTTCTTCTTTCTGAGATCCTCCAATCTTCTCTGTCTCCTATATTATTCTTCCCAATCTCTAGTGTAAGGAAACATATTTTAGAATATATTTTAGGTCTGGGAAAGTATTTATCAAAAGCACTTGGGATAATCTTTTCAAAGGATATAAATTCCCAGAACTTTCCCATAGAAAGGAATGCCTTTGGGTACTGATGGGATTTTTAGGTAAATTTAATTATTTTGATTTTGATATTCATAGGGTAGGGTGTTTCAGGAGATGGCAAATGTTCATGGGTTTTTTCCCCATTATCCTGGAAACTTTTAAGGCAATTTTTCATTTATTTTCATCTTTGCTTTGCTAACCATAGTTTCAAACTACCCTATTTCTCATTGTCACACCACACTGACATTCTGACACTATAAATGTATGTGATCAACAGCACAACCATGAACTAGCCATTTGTCAAGTTAATGGTGCCTTTGCCTTGAAAAGAAATGGAAATATTTCTTATTCATTCTCTGTCCCCTCACATACCCCTTGAACTGTTCTAATCCTCCTTTTCTGACCATTAATTCTCTAGGCAAGTGATCTAACAGGCTGCACCAACTCTTTTGATTTTACCTTTTTGCTGCTTTCGCAGTGTGAAAATTGTAATATGACTCTTTAATAACACACACTTCTTAGATGTTGACCTTTCCCTCTTCCGATCTCTAATTTGTAATTTAGGACTAATATTTTATTCTAGATTTTCCAAGGCCTATATTGGTTATGCAGCTCTTTTTTGTTAATGATGAATACATACCATAACAGATTAAGAGACTAAATGAACATCAAAAAACCTCATTAATTCTATGTAGTCCCAGAATACACTCTTGTTTGCTCTCCATAATCAATATTTCCAAATGCAATCTACAGATATTATAAACAAATTGGAGTCTGTGGTGGAAGAATTGTTAGAATACCTAAGAACCAAACTTTGGACAATTTAGAACAATTCAATTCATATAAAACATTACAAATTATCTTTTAGTGGAGTCTGGATAAGGAAAGATGGCTACTCTGAGGGGCCAGAAAACAAAGCTGTATCTAAGAAGTATAGCCTGGGTTCAAGAGATAAACTAATGCATATTTGTCATCAATTACATCTGAAGAGAAAGTAGGATCCTAACTGTTCAAGAGTTCAAGAGCTTAATGAACAGAAGAGCCAGGCAAGAATAAGTACTCTAATAGGAAGTAAAGGAGAAAGCCTTCAGTTATAAATAGGGCTTATATCAACAATGAAATTATAAATGCTGCCCTGTCCAGAGCTCTCTTCTTTTTTGTGCTGACTAACTGGCGTCTGGACAGCTTAGACATGTAAAAGGTACAAGTTTGCTTTGAAAACAAAAAGTATATATTGTTTCATAAAGTCATATACAAACTATAGTTATAATAAATAACTGAACTTTGTTGGCTTAAAATAATATAATTATAGGTAAACAAATCGAAATATGTAAGTACACACACACATGCTCACACAGACATACTTCAGAATTTCCTGCCTAACATAATACTGTATTAGCAGCATGGTTACAATAATTTCTTTATGTTTCCTTCCTTGTTGTCTCCCACATGGCATCTCTCTTTGCCTACCACCTTTCTCAATTGCTTCCAGAATCTTGGCTATTGTCTGAAACAGGTAGGGGTTCACTCTCTCACCTGTTTTCAGGGACAGTTCAGGATGAAATGTACTGTGGTCTGACCAGTGGTAGCCAGAGGTAAAGGAGGATGAATGGATGGGTAATATTCCAAAGTCTGGGCCAGCAAGCAGGCAACCTCAAGTTAGTAAGTCTACAGATTTCAAGATCTCAGGCGCTATGCTCCAGTCCAAGACAAAAGTTCCAGCCTATAGGGATAAAGTTAAGATGAGGTCTCATGACATTAGTTGGTTGAAGATGGAGCTCAGCCTTTCATAAGCATCTGTCAGAGCACTAAGCTCTTCATGAACCTCACTGCAGAATTCTTAGTTTCAAATTTAGAATCTTGGCAATGACACAGCAGCTGGTATACCTGTAATATTAGATTAGCACACATAAATAACAACTATATGCTCCATGGATCAACTTTCCACCTTTTCTTTGGCAAAGCTGCAGCTGGCTGGTCATTAAATATTCAGGTTCAAGGAAGGGAGTCATTACTCCTTAGACAATTTTTTGAAGCAGAGACTCATGTATATAATAAGCACAGACTGATGTGAGCATTGTGATTGATTAAGTCATTATTTAACTCTTTACTACCTAAATTTAAGTCCTACATATGTTGGAGAAATATAATAAAAACAAAATTTCTTTCTAATACGGAAAACTTCTCCTAAAGGCAGAAGAGAAAGGAAATAACTTTATTATTAAATAACCTTTGAACCAGGCAATCTGCTAAGACATTAAAAAAACAAAAATCTCATCTTTTTATATAGCCAAGCAGATACAACCCATTTACATGAATATTCTCAAAATAAACAATAATTGGTTCTCAAGTAAGTGGACTTGACAACACCATGTATCATATAATCCATCTTAATTTTATTTACTACTTGGGGTGACCATCTGTGTTAACTAGTTGACTTAATCCAAAGGAATGTAAATTTCTAATATCTTTATGAGAAAAGGTGGTTTTGCAACTTGGAGCAAGGCATTGGATGGCTCAGGTTAGGTTCTTACTCTTCCTCAGAAACTGGAAGATAGAAGATGATAAATAAACATAATCATCATGATGATTATGTTTCAAAGAGAGAGTTTTCAGGTCCTTGAAAAAAACGTTCTTGGACCATAAAGCTGGAGAAAGGTTTATTTAGTTTTAAAAGATTTACATGTATCTCAGAAAAACAGAGAAAGAACTTAATTACAAACTTTCTAAACACTGCATATTAAAACATCACTCTGCAAATTTTATATATATATGTGTGTGTGTGTGTGTGTATATATATGTATATACATATATATACATATACAATTCTTATTAAAAAATTAAACAACACACCTGGGTTAGAAAAAGGAGACTTTTTTTTTTGGAGGGGATTTGGGAGAAGAACACCGAACATTTCTAATTTAAATATGATTAAATCTATTTTCAAGGAAAAAATAAATGGAGTGGAAAACCATAGCAAAAGGAAAAGACAACCACGGGATGGGAGAAAATATTTTCAAACAAAGCAACTGACAAGAAATTAATCTCCAAAATATAAAAACTGCTTGTGCAGCTCAATGAAAATAAAAAGAAAAAACAATAAAAAAATGGGCAGAAGATCTAAAATAGGCAGTTCTACTAAGAAGACATAAAGAAAGAAAGAAAGGGAAGTTGCTCAGTCATGTCCAACTCTTTGAGACCTCATGGACTGTAGCCTACCAGGCTCCTCCCTCCATGGGATTTTTCAGGCAAGAGTACTGGAATGGGTTGCCATTTCCTTCTCCAGGGGATCTTCCCACCCCAGGGATTGAACCCAGGTCTCCTGCATTGGAGGCAGACGCTTCACTGTCTGAGCCATGGAGGGCCAAAAAGCACATGAAAAGATGCTCAATGTCACTAATTATTTAAAAAATGCAAATCAAAACTACAATGAGGTATCACCTCATACAGGCCATTGGTTATTATCTAAAAACTCAAGAAACAATACATGCTGGAGAGGGTGTGGAGAAAAGGGAATTCTCCTACACTGTTGATGGGAATGTAAATTGGTACAACCATTATAGAGAACATGGCTGAAATTTCTTAAAAAAACTAAATACAGAATTAGCATATGACCCAGCAATCCCATTCCTGGGTATATAGCCCTAGAAAACTGTAATTTGAAAAGATATATGCACCCCCAGTGTTCACTGCAGCAGTGTTTACAATTGCTGAAACATGGAAGCAGCCTAAACATCCATCAACAGATAAGTGGATAAAGATGTGGTACATATGTACATCGGAATGTTACTCAGTCACAAAAAAAGAACAAAGCAATGCCATTTGTAGCAACATGGATGGCCCCTACTGAGCCAAGTAAGTCAGACAGAGTCACGTATCATAACGGTATTGCTTACATGTGGAATCTACAAAATGGTACAAATGAACTTATTTACAAAACAGAAATAGAAAATGTAGGGAACAAACCTATGGTAACCATGGGGGAAATGGCATGGAGGTGGGGAAAGCTATATTGGTATGTTAGAACTGACATATACACACATATACATTAAATGGACTTCTCTCCCTGGTGGATCAGTGGTAAAGATTCTGCCTGCAATGCAGGAGACACAGTTTCAACCCCTGGGCTGGGAAGATCCCCTGGAGGAGGAAACGGCAATCCACTCCAGAATTCTTGCCTGGGAAATCTCACAGACAGAGGAGGCTGGGGGGCTACAGTCCATTGGATTGCAACGAGTTGGACACAACTTCGCAAGTAAACAACAGAATCCCAAAGCAAGGGCACGTAAAACAGATCAGAAACATTCCAAAATTTGTTTATGATTGAGAGAATTTAATGATCTGCTGAGGAAAGTAAATAGCACAAAAAATATGATTGGTTGACCTTGATGGATTTTTTGTCACCTTTTTTCAAATGAAACAATCTGAGTAGCTATGGGAGGCAAAGCTTATAATCACATATCCTAATGACTTATTCTTATTGTAAGAGACTGAAATTTAGGCTGAAAAACTGATTCAAATGAAAACACTATCATCTTAAATCTTCTTAAGTACATAAAACTTTAGGATTAACAATTTGGACTATTTTCCTTAAATAATTTCTTTGGAGGTAAAGATGGAATTGGAGTAGAAATTGTGAAGTCTTAAGCTCAATTCAAAGAAGTAAACAAAAAACTTATGTACAATAAGCTTTTAAATATATCATAATTTCTTTAATCACTTCCTGATTCAGTCTTCCCACAATATAACATATCACATCTCATAATAAATATGTAGGCTGCTTTAAAGAGAAATTGAAACAAAAAAGTTATGGCATTTTTTTCTACAATACTATCATATAGTCAACATTTATATTTCTTTTGGTAATTTTTAACTTTTGATAGTTATTAACTAAAATCAGTAAATTCTAGATGCATCTGGTCAGTGCTGGCATCCTGGCATACAATATGCTGCTTAAATAATGCATGCCTTTACTTGAAAGTGAAAGTGAAGATCACTCAGTTGTGTCCAACTCTTTGCAACCCCATGGATTATGCAGTCAATGGAGTTCTCCAGGCCAGAATACTGGAGTGGGTACCCTACCCTTCTCCAGGGGATTTTCCTGACCAAGGGATCGAACCCATGTCTCCTGCATTGCAGGCAGATTCTTTACCAGCTGAGCCACCAGGGAAGCCCTTTACTTAATATCCAATAATCACATGTGCAAATAAAAATGGTTAGGCCATGTAAATTATATTTTACAAATAGAGCAAAAAATAAAATGTGCTTTGAAAGGGAATAACTTCTCATCCTATTTCATGATGTCTAGTTCAAAGAAAAGCTACAGCTTACCTTTTCATTCCTTAAACAGAACAGAATGCCCACGGGGCTAGATGATTCCTCCATGAGTATGTGCATTGTGAGAAGTCTTCTAATTAGCAGGACAAATTAGAGTGGAAAACAACTAACCTAGGTAGCTTTAAAATTCTCCAATTCATAATCTCAACTGCTCCTCTTTGACTATTTTAGGCTGTTCAAGGAAGAAGTTAAGGTTTTCAAAGCAATAAAAAGCTGAAAAATAAAATTTTTTTGTAGTCTGTATCAGAATGCATACAGCAACTGTAAACTACAGGCTAGAAAACTTTCTACTATGGAATTAATGACATTGCTGATTAGATTTCAGAATATTAGTTGCTTTGGGAATGAAATCCGTTAGTGCATAGTGTTTAAAGCTTTGAGATGCTGTAATTAGAAATAAATTCAAAGTTTATTCTTGAGTCACAGATCTCTTTAACCAGCTCCAACTTTCTGTATTATAATTGATCATTGAAATTTATTCTATTTTTTAGGAAAAAACACTAGTTTTCATGAATGGTTAGGCACAGAATTAACTATGGGCCTTTAAGAATCAATAATGTGCCTGCCTATCTTCAATCAGGTGAGTACTTGATCAGTGAAGAAAGCTGTTATGCTCCCAGGGGTAAGTACAATAGAGACAAACTGCAGCACTAATTGGAATAGTCATTATTTAACTTATCTAGAAGAATGTATTCTTTTTTTCATTTTATAGACATTTTTGTAAGATAGCCTAGACTTTTTCTCCTTAATCACCCACAAGCTAAATAAATCACTAAGCCCTATATATTTTACTTTCTATAATGTCTCAGAACTATGCATCTTTCTCCACACCCACAGCTGTAACCTTCAGGCCATTACTATCTATTAGCTGAACTATTGCAACTGTCTTTTAACTACTTTTCTTGGCTGCCAGTTTCTCATGCTCCAGTGTATTTCTGCACTTCTCTCCAAGTCTAATTTGATTTTGTGACTTCTCTGATTAAAATTCTTTTATCTCTACTGTAGTCTGGATCAAACCCAAACCTCTTTACATGTCATACAGGGCTGTACATTATCTGGCCTCTGTCTTCCAACCTCATCTCCCTCTCAAATGAAAACCCACTTTAAACCAGAAGAACAGAGGTCTAAGTCAATCAAAAGACTTACATTTCCCTGAGTATCTCTTTCATGGTGGCTTTTCTTTCATGATGTTCTATCTGTTCAGAATGTTCTCACACACATGGAAATATTCTCAATCACCCTTCCTTGAGTCCTCTCAGACAGAGACAAATTCTTGTAGGAAAACTCTAGATGTCAGCAGACAGAATAGCTATTGAGAATATATCTTATTATTGCCAGGAACTTCAGACATATTAATAAATTAGCAGTTACAATAACCCTAGGAAGGTGGGTTTGTTATTATTTTCATTTTTCAGATGAGAAACTGAAATTCAGGGAGATTAAGAATTGTGCTCAACATCACATGGGTAGTAAGTGACAGTGCTCAGATATGAATTCTGGCAGTCTGAACCCAAAACATTCACAAGCATTACTGCCACTCCGTAATGCTTACTGCTTTTTATCACAACACATAGAAGAGCCTTGAAGCACTACAGTTTATGACTCTATCCCCTATTAGACTCTAAATCCTTCAGGTCAAGGACAGTATCTGTGGTATCCTCAGCACCCAGTTCCATCCCTGGAACAGCCTGAACAAGTGGAAAAAAAAAAGGAAACTGGTTCATGAATTATTCAACTTTTATTCTCCTTACTTACTTTTTGTTTATTAATTGTCCCATGAGTGTGGCCACCTAAAAGACAAGCTAAAGAATGCAGTAAATATAAGCCTTAAATCATATTTAGTGTGAGGAAAAGTGAAAATTCATTTAAATGAAGTAACCATATGTATTCTTGGAAGTCTCACTTTTTTATCAAAATGAATATTTAAATATATTGACACTTTCCCTCTGCCTTGTTCCAGCTTACCGTTATCTCCCAGAAAGCAGCTTATACATTTGTCTGAATCTTCAATGTTTAGGACTGCCACCCAGGGCACATTTCTAGGTGACCTGGTTCTAGTGTCAGCAGGACTTTTGCTCGCAGCTCTTCAAGACTGCATTTTTGCATACTTTTAAATGTCTGTCTAGTCAAGGCTATGGTTTTTCCAGTGGTCATGTATAGATGTGAGAGTTGGACTGTGAAGAAAGCTGAGCACCGAAAAATTGGTGCTTTTGAACTGTGGTGTTGGAGAAGACTCTTGAGAGTCCCTTGGACTGCAAGGAGATCCAACCAGTCCATCCTAAAGGAGATCAGGCCTGGGTGTTCATTGGAAGGACTGATGTTGAAGCTGAACTCCAATATTTTGGCCACCTCATGCGAAGAGTTGACTCATTGGAAAAGACCCTGATGCTGGGAAAGATTGAGGGCAAGAGGAGAAGGGGACAACAGAGGATGAGATGGTTGGATGGCATCATCGACTCGAGGGACATGAGTTTGAGTGAACTCCGGGAGTTGGTGATGGACAGAGAGGCCTGGTGTGCTGTGATTCATGGGGTCTCAAAGAGTCGGGCATGACTGAACGACTGAACTGAACTGAACCAAAAGTCTGTTGCCATAGGACCCAGCTTCCAGCCAGCCTGAATCTAGATGCTGAATTCTTTTCCTTTGGGACATTGATAGGTCTTAGGACATCCTAAACTACTGAGAGCTATTGACAATATAATGCTAAGTTGCTTCAGTTGTGTCTAACTCTTTGCGACTCTATGGACTATATCCTGCCAGGCTCTTCTGTCCGTGGTATTTCCCAAGCAAGAATACGGGGGTTGGTTGCCATTTCCTCCTCCAGGGGTTCTTCCCCACTTGGGATCAAACTCTCCTCTCTTGCGTCTCCTGTATTGGCAGGCAGGTTCTTTACCACTAGACCCTGAGGGATATAATAGGTTTCTGAATAATATGCCTGAGGATATAATAGGTTTCTTGAATTAGCATAGATATTTGAGAGATGACCAAGAGGTGGGGCAAGGCTGAATGAAAAGTTTTATCTCCTACACAAGACCTCCCCTTCAAGTCAGGGTGGCTAAGCCTGCCAGGCTTCTCTGTCCTTGGAGATTCTCCAGGCAAGAATGCTGGAATGGGCTGCCAGGCCCTCCTCCAAGGGATCTTCCCAACCCAGGGCTTGAACCCAGGTCTCTCACATTACAAGGGGATTCTTTACCATCTGAGCCACCAAGGAAGTCCATTATACAGAAATCAATATAGAAAATCAAGCAAAATAAAGAAACAGAGTTCTATGATCCAAATGAAAGGTAAAGATGTATGACTTTAGACAAGTAAACTGAATCTCACTTTCCTTTCATTAACCAAGACTAATTACTAAATTACATGTCTGAAAGAAGACTACTGATTTAATGACTTCTACCTGGAGTAACAGGCAAATTTGGCCTTGGAATACAGAATGAAGCAGGGCAAAGACTAATAGAGTTTTGCCAAGAAAATGCACTGGTCATAACAAACACCCTCTTCCAACAACACAAGAGAAGACTCTACACATGGACATCAACACCAAAATCAGATTGATTATATTCTTTGCAGCCAAAGATGGAGAAGCTCTATACAATTAGCAAAAACAAGACCAGGAGCTGACTGTGGCTCAGACCATGAACTCCTTATTGCCAAATTCAGACTTAAATTGAAGAAAGTAGGGAAAGCCACTAGACCATTCAGGTATGACCTAAATCAAATCCCTTATGATTATGCAGTGGAAGTGAGAAATAGATTTAAGGGACTAGATCTGATAGATAGATTGCCTGATGAACTATGGACTGAGGTTCGTGATATTGTACAGGAGACAAGGATCGAGACCATCCCTGTGGAAAAGAAATGCAAAAAAGCAAAATGGCTGTCTGGGGAGGCCTTACAAATAGCTGTGAAAAGAAGAGAAGCGAAAAGCAAAGGAGAAAAGGAAAGATACAAGCATCGGAATGCAGAGTTCCAAAGAATAGCAAGAAGAGATAAAAAAATCTTTCCTCAGCAATCAATGCAAAGAAATAGAGGAAAACAACAGAATGGGAAAGACTAGAGCTCTCTTCAAGAAAATTAGAGATACCAAGGGAACATTTCATGCAAAGATGGGCTCGATAAAAGACAGAAATGGTATGGACCTAACAGAAGCAGAAGATATTAAGAAGAGATGGCAAGGATACACAGAAGAACTGTACAAAAAAGATCTTCACGACCCAGATAATCATGATGGTGTGATCACTGACCTAGAGCCAGACATCCTGGAATGTGAAGTCAAGTGGGTCTTAGAAAGCATTACTACGAACAAAGTAGTGGAGGTGATGGAATTCCAGTGGAGCTATTTCAAATCCTGAAGGACGATGCTGTGAAAGTGCTGCACTCAATATGCCAGCAAATTTGGAAAACTCAGCAGTGGCCACAGGACTGGAAAAGGTCAGTTTTTATTCCAATCCCAAAGAAAGGCAATGCCAAAGAATGCTCAAGCTACTGCACAATTGCACTCATCTCACATACTAGTAAAGTAATGCTCAAAATTCTCGAAGCCAGGCTTCAGTAATACATGAACTGTGAACTTCCAGTTGTTCAAGTTGGTTTTAGAAAAGGCAGAGGAACCAGAGACCAAATTGCTAACATCCGCTGGATCACAGAAAAAGCAAGAGAGTTCCAGAAAAACATCTATTTCTGATTTATTGACTATGCCAAAGCCTTTGACATTGTGGATCACAGTAAACTGTGGAAAATTCTGAAAGAGATGGGAATACCAGACCACCTGACCTGCCTCTTGAGAAATCTGTATGCAGGTCAGGAAGCAACAGTTAGAACTGGACATGGAACAACAGACTGGTTCCAAATAGGAAAAGGAGTTTGTCAGGGCTGTATATTGTCACCCTGCTTATTTAACTTATATGCAGAGTACATCATGAGAAAAGCTGGGCTGGAGGAAGCACAAGCTGGAATCAAGATTGCCAGGAGAAATATCAATAATCTCAGATATGCAGCTGACACCACCCTTATGGCAGAAAATGAAGAGGAACTAAAGTGCCTTTTGATGAAGGTGAAAGAGGAGAGTGAAAAAGTTGGCTTAAAGCTCAACATTCAGAAAACGAAGATCATGGCATCTGGTCCCATCACTTCATAGGAAATAGATGGGGAAACAGTGGAAACAGTGTCAGACTTTATTTTTCTGGGCTCCAAAATCACTGCAGATGGTGACTGCAGCCATGAAATTAAAAGACGCTTACTCCTTGGAAGGAAAGTTATGACCAACCTAGATAGCATATTCAAAAGCAGAGACATTACTTTGCCAACAAAGGTTCGTCTAGTCAAGGCTATGGTTTTTCCAGTGGTTATGTATGGATGTGAGAGTTGGACTGTGAAGAACACTGAGCGCTGAAGAATTGATGCTTTTGAACTGTGGTGTTGGAGAAGACTCTTGAGAGTCCCTTGGACTGCAAGGAGATCCAACCAGTCCATTCTGAAGGAGATCAGCCCTGGGATTTCTTTGGAAGGAATGATGCTAAAGCTGAAACTCCAGTACTTTGGCCACCTCATGCGAAGAGTTGACTCATTGGAAAAGAGTCTGATGCTGGGACGGATTGGGGGCAGGAGGAGAAGGGGACGACAGAGAATGAGATGGCTGGATGGCATCACTGACTCGATGGACGTGAGTCTGGGTGAACTCTGGGAGTTGGTGATGGACAAGGAGGCCTGGCGTGCTGCGATTCGTGGGGTTGCAAAGAGTCGGACACGACTGAGTGACTGATCTGACCTGAATCTTCTTCCAATCAAAACCGAGCCAAAGAAGACTCTGTGTGGAGACTCCACGTGTCAGTCTATATGTCCAATAAATATTCATTAATCACCTACCATGTGCCATGCTCTAAGCACAGGTAATAAACAATAAACAGACAACTTTCCTGCCTCAGTGGAGCAGATACTGAGCTTAGCTGAGACAGGAAATCACCAGATCCCACAGGGACTTTGGGCCATACAGAGTTTGGATTTTATTCTAAATGCAATTGGAAATCCTGTAGGAATTATAAGCAAGAAAAATATCTGACTTATTTAAAAATCTATTTGTAGCAGATATGGATATAAAACAGTTATTACTATTGATAAGGAATATGAGACAGCTATCTTGCTGAAGTGACATAGGAAATATTTAGACTCCTTAATCTTTCATGTCTATTCCTGTTAATACTCCTTGTTTTATATTTTTCAAATAACTCCTATTCAACCCCTCTACTGCTGGTTTGGCCCAAGATCTCAGAATCTGTCTCATTAACTTTTTAAATAGCATCCAAACTTGTTTTACCTCAAGGGGAATTTTAATCATACCACTGCTGCTGCTGCTGCTGCTGCTAAGTCGCTTCAGTCGTGTCCAACTCTGTGCGACCCCGTAGATGGTAGCCCACCAGGCTCACCCGCCCCTGGGATTCTCCAGGCAAGAACACTGGAATGGGTTTCCATTTCCTTCTCCAATGCATGAAAGTGAAAAGTGAAAGTGAAGTTGTTCAGTTGTGTCTGACTCTTCGCAACCCCATGGACTGCAGCCCACCAGGCCCCTCCATCCATGGGATTCTCCAGGCAAGAGTACTGGAGTGGGGTGCCATTGCCTTCTCCACATCTCTCCTTAAAACCCTTGAATGTATCTCTAATATTTAGAATAACCATAAATCCAGGTTTGCCCATTTTCAGTTTATAACTTTTACCCCAAGGTAATTATTAATAGCACCACATCTCACTTTTAAGTTTTTCTTAGTTTCAGTGAGCAACTCTAATACGTTTAAAATCACACTCTTCAGCAAGTCATATGTATCCCTCTGAAACCAGCATTCTTCCACCCTTGATTGCTTCCACTCTTCACCCTATATTCTCCTGGCATGTTTAGAAAATGCAGTAGAAAATTCATTGTGTGCTCTGCCTTCAGTATCTTTGTACATGGTCTATGTACCTCCCCCACTTCTTCCCACAGCCAGCTTCTGTATGATCTTCAAATTTCAGAATGAGTTCTGTATCCTGACCCCAGGTTAGGTTATCTACTTCTCCTAGTAATACCATAGCTCTTTATATTCTCAATAACTATTAAAAAAAAAACAAAAAACAAAAAAACAAGAAACATTTGTTAAAAGCAGCAAAGAAGGGAGGAAAGCAGGAGAACAGGCAGGTAGGCAAGAATAAATGAAAGAAGGAAGAAAAGATTAACTCATCTTATACATCAGAGGTATTTAATAAATTTGGGTTAGCATTAACATATAAGCTTTCCTATAAATTAACTATGTAAATTATAAAAAAATATTTATCAAACTTTAGTCTATGTATTTGATAACTGTTATTGTGTCTTATTCTTCAGTTCAGTTCAGTTCAGTCGCTCAGTTGTGTCCGACTCTTTGCGACCCCATGAATCACAGCACGTCAGGCCTCCTTGTCCATCACCATCTCCTGGAGTTCACTCAAACTCATGTGCATCGAGTTGGTGATGCCATCCAGCCATCTCATCCTCTGTCATCCCCTTCTCCTCCTGCCCCCAATCCCTCCCAGCATCAGATTCTTTTCCAATGAGTCAACTCTTCACATGAGGTGGACAAAGTATTGGAGTTTCAGCCTCAGCATCAGACCTTCCAATGAACACCCAGGACTGATCTCCTTTAGGATGGACTGGTTGGATCTCCTTGCAGTCCAAGGGACTCTCAAGAGTCTTCTCCAACACCACAGTTCAAAAGCATCAATTCTTCGGCGCTCAGCTTTCTTAGGCACCCATAATATAATTTATGGGATTGCTTCCTTTCATTTTATAGATAAAGAAACTAAGACCTTCCCAGATCTTCCAATTGCTTTTAAGTAGCACTTTTTCATCTTCATTGGATTAAAACCAAGGTATAACTTAGGCTACAGATATGGATTACTTTTTTTAAATTTTTCTGATGAATTACAACTGATTATAAGCTTCAGTTTCTCAATTCTCATTATCACAGAGATTTCACTCATATACTTTTAGTCAAATCTCTTTTTCTAGAAAGTGGTTGAATTTAATTCATAGGTTTGTGCATTCTAGCTAAAGTGTGGTTATCTGATATTAGAGAAGAGCTACTGATGGTATTATGTCAAACAGTAACTGAAATGAAAAATAGTTACAGTCAGGCTAAAGTTTTCTAAAAATCTGTGATGATGATTTTTCACTTCCTTATACCTCTCCAAGATTTGTCTTCTGCCCTTCTCTGCACCTCACTTTCCCTCGGATGCTGACAAACATGGACTCTATCGAACAGACTCCCCTGCCAAAGGGCATCCAGTTGAGTTTGGCCACTAGCTGCAGAGGCAGGCATTCTGAAGGCAAGAAGACAGAGACTGCCGTGTATTTCTTCACTGCTCATTTTCTTAGTCTTATCCAGTATATATAACTTTTTCATTAAAGTATCTTCATCAGGAATACTTAGGATGAATTCAGTTTTCCTGCTAGGACCCTGATTGAAACTGATACATTATCTTAATTTGTGCTAATAATCAAAACTTCATCATCAACATTTATGAAATATCTAACATAGAAAGTATATTTAGGTATAATTATATCTGGCAGGAAATAATAAAAGCCTTAAATTATTCAGGGTTTAATTCAGTTTTTAATTTTTACATAAAAAGGAGTCTGGAGCTATATGGCTACTAGTATTAGTTTTAGAGTTCACAATGTTTATTTTGACATGTACTTGACTTAGTCTTTATTTCAGGATCACATGATGGCTGCTCTAACTCCATCTGTCACATCTGCATTCAATCAAAAAAAAAAAAAAAGGAGAAGAAGAAAGGCAATAGCAGCTATGTCCTTCTTAGTAGAAACTTGGTTTACTTGAGGCTGTTCTGTTTATACAGTTTTTTTATGGGCTGAATTATGTCCCTTAAAATTGATATGCTGAAGCCCTAACCCCTCAGTATCTCACAATGTGACTATATTTGAAAACAGGATGATTAAAAAGGTAATAATGGTTAAATGAAGTCAGAGTAATTGGCCCTAATTCAATCTGACTTGTGTCCTTATAAGAAGGGAAGACTAGGACACACAAAAGAGATATCAGGGGTGTGTCTGCACAGAGGAAAGACCATGTGAAGACACAGTAATGTTTCTTTCACTTCTCCTTTTCAAAACTGTAACAGAAAGTCCTAGCAGAAATTACAAAAAGGAAATTCAAAGTATACAATTTGGGTTTTAAGAATAAAACTGGTTATTCTGGAGCTGGTGTTGATTTTGGCAAATGGCGTATCTATGTAGAAAATCTCAAAGAATCAGTAACAACAAAAATCCTATAAACATTTATAGCCAGGTTAAAAATACAAAGTTAATACACAGAAGTCCATTGCTTTCCTTTTCGCCAATCATGGAAAATTGGAATTTGAAATTACAAGCACAACACAATGGCCAAAATCTAGAACACTGGTTATACCGAATGCTAGAGAGGATGTAGAGCGATAGGAGCTCTTACTCATTGTTAGTGGAAATGAAAAATAGTCACTTTAGAAGACAGATCGGCAGTTTCTTACAAAACTGAACATTGCTTTTACAATTGATCCCACAATCATGTTCCCTGATATTTAAGAGAAGTTGAACACCTATGTCTAAACAAAAACCTCCTGCATATAGGTGTTTATATAAGCTTATTCATAATTGCTAAAACTTGGAAGCAACCAGATGTCCTTCAGTAGGTAAATAAACTGTGGTACATTCAGACAATAAAATATTATTCAGCACTAAAAGGAAATGAACCATGAAAAGACATGGAGGAAACTTAAATGCATATTACTAAGTGAAAGAAGCTAATCTGGAAAGGCTACATACGGTATGATTCCTACTATATGACATTATGGAAAAGGCAAAGTCCATGAAGTTGCAAAAAGACGATAAAAGAACAGTGGTTGCTAGGAGACAAATAGGCAGAGCACAGAGAATTTCTAGGGCAGTGGAACTACTCTATATGATATTAGTAGTATAAGGGGGTATGCTGCTGTTGCGGCTTTTTAGTTGCTCAATCATGTCTGACTCTTTGCAGCCCCAAGTACTGTAGCCCGCCAGGCTCCTCTGTCCATGGGATTTCCCAGGCCAGAATACTGCAGTGTATTGCCATTTACTTCTCCAGGGGATCTTCCTGATCCAGAGATTGAACCCATGTCGTCTGCTTGCCAGGCCAACTCTTTAACACTGAGCCACCTGGGAAACCATAATGGGGTATACATATCCTTATATATGTGTCTAAACCTACAGATGTACCATACCAAGGGTGAATCCCTATAAACTATGGACTCTGGGTAATAATGATGTGACAATGTAGCTTCTTCAGTGTAACACATGTACTCTGGTGAGATATGTTGATACTGAGGGAGGGGGTATATATTTGAGGGCAGGAGGTATATGGGAAATCTCTGTATCCTCCACTCGATTTTGCTGAGAACCTCAAAATGCTCTGCAAAATTAAATCTATTATATACTACCATTTATAATGGCATGAAAAGGAAGTATTTAGAGCAAATTTAATAAAACATGTTCAGGATCTGTATGTGAAAAACCACTAGAAAGTGATTCTGAAGAAGAACAAAGTGGAAAGACTGACATTACATGACTTCAAGACTTCATACAAAGCTACAATAATCAAAATAATATGATTTTTGTAAAAGAATAGACAAACAGATCATTAGAACAGAACAGAGAGCCAGAAGTAGACCCACACAAACATAGCCAACTGAATTTTTTGACAAAGGATAAAAGATAATTCAATGGAAAAAGGATAGTCTTTTCAACAACTTATGCTGGAACAAATGGACATCCAGATGTAAAAATAAATGAATGTAAATACCATTGTGAATTCTGGTGAGGCTAGAAAAAATAGTAGGCAGTGGCGAGCTCTTTTAATGTAGCACACAAATATTTGGGCTTCTCAAGTGCTCAGTGGTAAGAATATGCCTGCCAGTGCAGGAGAATCAGGATATACAGGAGATGTGGATATAATTCCTGGGTCACAAAGATCCCCTAGAGTAGGATACAGCAACCCACTCTATTGGGTGGGTTTGGAAAATTCCATGGACACAGGTGTCTGACGATCTATAGTCCATGAAGTTGCAAAGAGCTGGACACGACTGATCAACTAAGCATACACACAAATATTAGCCTTTTGTGTGAATGTAGTTCCTGTTTATTCCATCAATTTCAGAATTAAAGCAGTTCCAGTCCTTGAAAAAATTACATGACATAATAGAATGAACTAGGGCTTTGAGATATCTAAATTATGTCACTTATTAAATCTTTCGTACTGGAAATATTACTTAATATCCCTTAATATCCCTCATCTATAAAATGGAAATAAAGATATTGCCTTTCATTTCTGACATCGTTATAGAGGTATTATTAAATAATGCATGTGAAACAATAACATAACATAAGCACCTATTTGTATTAAATGAAGCTAAGGAAATAGTAATGCAAATTTAAAACCAGATAAGCTTAGAAAATATTATCAGTGATATGGCCAATGTATCACTAAGGACTTCCTACATAAAATAGCATTTGAGAAATATTTATTGGTGTACTAGACTAGTATGTCAAGTTTTGCTTCCCCTTATGAAACAATATTCTTTGAAAATATATTCAGTAGTTTTGATGTATGATTAGATTATGATCCATAAATCTTCAGTGCCTCCTTGGAAACAGGGTACTTTTCATGCTGCTTGACATTGGATCTGACTTAGTTTGGGCAATGGAATATTAGTGAACACGACAGAGCCAAAGGCTTGGAAGGTACCTGCAATATTGGTCCTGTCATTTTGATCCCCATGTCTCCCTGAGAACATGATCTGGCTAGTCCACTGATCCAAGAAATTTGAGAGACACCACAGCAGGCTCGCATACCCGCAGCTTGAAACAGAATACTTATCACTACCGCCTAGATCAGCCAATACCCAGCTAACCCACAGATCTCAACCTAGCTGAGATCTACAGAATTATTCAAGTTGACCTGGAGATGCATGATAAATAAATGGTGTGGACCACTGAGAAGTTGTGGGTGGTTACCTCTCATTGTTGTAGCAATTTGCTTCCTAATATATCACATATCTCATTTTACTTATTTACCTTCTAGAAAGCTCAGAAACAGATTAAAACTCAGTTGTATCTTTATTTTTTTTCTTCTTTTTTTTAAATTTAATTTTATTTTTAAACTTTACGTAATTGTATTAGTTTTGCCGACTATCAAAATGAATCCACCACAGGAACACATGTATATCAGTTGTATCTTTAAATAGTCTGAATATTTGGACATTTATTGGAAAGGGTTTAACATTTTACATGCATTTCCACTTATTTGGATTCTATATTTCCATTAATAATTTGTCCCTTTTTTGCTTATGCTCTGTTTCAAACTTCTCCTGTGCTTTTAAGAATAAGACAGAATATAAGTAGTTGAATACTGAATACTTACTATGTGTCAGGAATTATAAATATAGGTAAAAAGCCTTCCTTGTTGTTGAGAATGTTATAGTCTTATAAAGTACATAGATATCCAGCAATAGATGTAATAATAATATAATAGGTATAATATAATGCTGCAATTCATGGGGTTGCAAAGAGTCGGACACAACTGAGTGATTGAACTGAACTGAATATAATGTAATATACTAGCAACGTGTATAATATGTATATAAAGTTATATAGAAAAAATATTCTGAAAAAACATAGGAAGGGGCTACAATTAATTGTGCCAAGAGTAATGGAGTCACATTCGGAAGGCTTCGCATAGTAATATTTGAGCATAGTATTGAAAGGAAAGAATTTCACTAAACATGGAATTGAAACATTGAAACATTATTTTATAAAATTATCAATACATGAAGTAATTTGATGTGCTTATAGTGTGCAATGTGGAGGAAAAGGGAAAAATGTTTGTTAAAGTTTGTCTACTATGTAAAAGTGTTTGAAGTCACATATGAAGATGAAAATGGGTAATGCCAACAAAGAAAAGGAAATTACAAGAAAAAAATTAAAAAGTACCAGAAATAAAGAATGCCTCCTATAGGCTCATCATTAGACTCAACATAGATGAGGAAAGAA
Organism: Bos indicus; assembly: GCF_029378745.1. Lineage (NCBI taxonomy): Eukaryota > Metazoa > Chordata > Mammalia > Artiodactyla > Bovidae > Bos > Bos indicus. The sequence goes on from NC_091767.1 coordinate 93,993,213, forward strand.
TCAGTGAATTTGAAGTTAGGTCAATAGAGATTTATCAACCTGAAACTCAAAGAGGAAAATACCGGAAAAAGAAAACAATGAAACTGTCAAGAATGGTGGAGCACTATCAAGAGGTATAAAATATCTGAATATGACAAGGATTCACCTTCAGTTTTTAAGACAAAGAATATACATTTTAATGGCTTTATAAGAGTCTTAAAATTTACTCCATAAGAAAATATAGAAGAGGCCACCATTCCTACTTTCAGTTCAGTTGAGTCGCTCAGTCATGTCTGACTCGTTGTGACCCCATGAACTGCAGCAAACCAGGCCTCCCTGTCCGTCACCAACTCCTGGAGTCCACCCAAATCCATGTCCATTGAGTCGGTGATGCCATCCAACCATCTCATCCTCTGTTGTCCCCTTCTCCTCCTGCCCTCAGTCTTTCCCAGCATCAGGTCTTTTCAAATGAGTCAGCTCTTTGCATCTGGTGGCCAAAGTACTGGAGTTTCAGCTTCAACATCAGTCCTGCCAATGAACATCCAGGACTGCTCTCCTTTTGGGAAGGACTGGTTGGATCTCCTTGCAGTCCAAGGGACTCTCAGAAGTCTTCTCCAACACCACAGTTCAAAAGCATCAATTCTACAGCACTCAGCTTTCTTTATAGTCCAATCTAACATCCATACATGACCACAGGAAAAACCATAGCCTTGACTAGATGGACCTTTATTGACAAAGTAATGTCTCTGCTTTTCAATATGCTGTCCAGGCTGGTCATAACTTTCCTTCCAAGGAGCAAGCATCTTTTAATTTCTTGGCTGCACTCACCATCTGCAGTGATTTTGGAGCCCAGAAAAATAAAGTCTGACACTGTTTCCACTGTTTCCCCATCTATTTGCCATGAAGTGATGGGACCAGATGCCATGATCTTCGTTTTCTGAATGTTAACTTTTAAGCCAGCTTTTTCATTCTCTTCTTTCACTTTCATCAAATGGCTCTTTAGTTCTTCTTCACTTTCTGCCATAAGGGTGGTGTCATCTGCATATCTGAGGCTGTTGATATTTCTCTCAGCAATCTTGATTCCAGCTTGTGCTTCCTCCAGCCCAACATTTCTCATGATGTACTTTTAATATATTAAATAAGCAGGTACAATACACAGCTTGACGTACTCCTTTTCCTATTTGGAATCAGTCTGTTGTTCCATGTCCAGTTCTAACAGTTCTTCCTGACCTGCATACAGGGTTCTCAAGATGCAGGTTAGGTGGTCTGGTATTCTCATCTCTTTCAGTATTTCCCACAGTTTATTGTGATCCACACAGTCAAAGGCTTTGGCATAGTCAATAAAGCAGAAATAGATGTTTTTCTGGAACTCTCTTGCTTTTTCGATGATCCAGCGGATGTTGGCAATTTGATCTCTGGTTCCTCTGCCTTTTCTAAAACCAGCTTGAACATCTGGAAGTTCACGGTTCATGTATTGCTGAAGCCTGGCTTGGAGAATTTTGAGCATTACTTTCCTAGCATGTGAGATGAGTGCAATTGTGCAGTAGTTTGAGCATTCTTTGGCATTGCCTTTCTTTGGGATTGGTATGAAAACTGACCTTTTCCAATCCTGTGGTCACTGCTGAGTTTTCCAAATTTGCTGGCATATTGAGTGCAGCACTTTCACAGCATCATCTTTCAGGATTTGAAATAGCTCCACTGGAATTCCATCACCTCCACTAGCTTTGTTCATAGTGATGCTTTCTAAGGCCCACTTGACTTCACATTCCAGGATGTCTGGCTCTAGGTGAGTGATCACACCATCATGATTATCTGGGTCGTGAAGATCTTTTTTGTACAGTTCTTCTGTGTATTCTTGCCACCTCTTCTTAATATCTTCTGCTTCTGTTAGGTCCATACCATTTCTGTCCTTTATCGAGCCCATCTTTGCATGAAATATTCCCTTGGTATGTCTAATTTTCTTGAAGAGATCTCGAGTCTTTCCCATTCTGTTGTTTTCCTCTATTTCTTTGCATTGATCGCTAAGGAAGGCTTTCTTATCTCTCCTTGCGATTCTTTGGAACTCTGCATTCAAATGATGTATCTTTCCTTATCTCCTTTGCTTTTTGCTGCCCTTCTGTTAACAGCTAATTGTAAGGCCTCCTCAGACAGCCATTTTGCTTTTTTGAATTTCTTTTTCTTGGGGATGTTCTTGATTTCTGTCTCCTGTACATTGTCATGAACCTCGTCCATAGTTCATCAGGCACTGTCTACCAGATCTAGTCCCTTAAATCTATTTCTCACTTTCACTGTATAGTCCTGAGGCATTTGATTTAGGTTATACCTTACACGGTTTAGTGGTTTTCCCCAATTTCTTCAATTTCAGTCTGAATTTGGCAATAAGGAGTTCATGATCTGAGCCACAGTGAGCTCCCAGTCTTGTTTTTTTTTTTTTTTTTTACATTTATTTATATATGAACACATATATAAAGCCAGAATTGTCCCTTAAATTAATAAAAAATGAAAATTCATATCTAAATGATAAAATTAGTAATTGCAATAATAATACATCCAGACTTTATTTTAGTATGCTTTTGCATCACTCACACTTAAGGAACTTAAGTTCTGAGAAGAACTTTTTCTATAATTTAGTTTTTCAAGTCAGGCACAACATATTGAATTTATCCTTGGGATTTGTCCAGAGTTTCATGAAATGCCTAAGTTTGAAACTACTACAGAAATAAGAGAATTAAATAATGGGGGGAATCATATGTTTGATTTGAGTCTTTCTTGGCAGAGTCCTTCTCATTTAGTTTTTCACATCCTCAGCAATAACTCATTGAAAAAGGAAAAAGGAAAGGAAATTGAAGGTGCTCTGTTGTGTCAGACTTAACAATAATAAAGATTGTTTAAGCTTACTTGTAAAGCAAAATTTACAAGTGAACTAGAATGGGCTTCCTTTCGTTGTTGTTTCCCTCAGATCACATTGTCAGTATGTATTTTTGGATAGTAGTAATGAGAATATTGGCCTTGATATTTTACCACCTAATAGCTCTTTGTACTTCAATATCAGGTATGTTGGGAATCTCTTCAACATAACTGTAATTGCAATACATTTACCTCACCCCTTTTGCTCATGAAGCAAAGGAGGACATTATAAGGGCTAACTAAAACCTGATGCCAGAGAACAAGTTTTGAGAGATCATATCAAAGAGGAGCATCTTCCCAAAGCTGAAAATTAGTTGCAAGGAATATCAAGTCCTTATCACACCACAATTTCAAAAGCCACGAGGAGAAAGGGAGTAGAAACTTGAGAGTGATGTTGTGCATCAGAGGGAAAGGCAGAGTGTGGGGTAATTGCTGAGAACAGTCTGATGGCAGCCACTGCAAACATATCACAGGTGGATATATAGTAGGTACATGAGGTTTTGAACTGGCTTTTACCATGAGAGTTTATCTATCTCAGCATCAATCTAAGCTGCTCTTCTTCAACTGATTGATCTTCTCAAAGGTAATGACCATTAGTATTAACTTTTATCTTCTAGAAAAAAATTTAATGCCACATGGATAGGTTCATTTCTATTTCCATAGACCAGAATTCCATATATATTGTGTTCTTTATATTGCTTTTTCCCTCTAATGTATATTAGAAATCTTTCCTTTTCAGTATATACCTTATTATTTTCAATGACATGTTTTTCATTTCTCCATTGATTGAAGTTCTGGTTGTATCCAGATCTTTTTGATGTCTGTTCATTTCTTTGTTTTTGGCTATTGATTATTTTTCTATATCACAACATTAAATTAATATTCATATATATATGTATATCTTGGCACAATTGATTGAGGCTATCTAAGAGGTGAATTTTAGTTGCGTGATTTCTGGAACAAAAGGTACGAGCAGTTTTAATTTATATGTGTATTGCCAGGTTGATATTAATGAGGTCCACACCTATTCTCTCAGCTTCAGTACATGCTTCTGCATAAGTTGGTCCTCATCACCTCAAGATGTTATCAACCTTGTAATTTTGTCAACATGATACATAAAAAATGAGATTCTATAATCGTTTTAATGTATCACATTTACTTTTATATGCAAACGTCAAACATCTTTTCATGTTTATTGATTGTCTTCTGTTCTTGTTGACTACACCCTTTTCTGACTTTTATGTTTGACCCACATGGATTCAGAAATCAGATGCTTACGAGCACAGATTCTTTTCCTTTGCTGATGTATTAGAAAAGCACACTAGGGAAATAATGAGAGCAGAGAAAGGGGCCAATAGCAGGTACCATGGCAACCTATACAGAAGCATGAAGAGTATTTCATGGTTCACAGAGGTGGATCTTTCAGATTTCTGATAACTGGTTGACTACCAGCAGCGTCTGAAGCAGAATCTAGAGAAAGTCTGCAAGGAAAGAGAAGAGGGTTATGAGGCTTGCCAAATCCAGCTCTCTTGTCTTTGAGACAGGATTCTGCATCAGTTCCTACACCACACTAGGCATGAAATAGCCTTCCACAAATGGGTCATCCTGCCTGAGAAAATGGCAAGCAAACCTAAGAGGAAACCCAAGGATGGAAAAGGCCTAGGTAGAGATTGAGATTCCCAAGACAAAGCCAGAAAATAATGACTATTGCCAAAATTCACTTACATAAGTCTAGACTGGGAATCTCATTCACATTTTTGAAATGGTTGGCAAATCTTCATCTCTAACAGCCTGCCCAAGGGGAAGAGATGGGGTGACTCTTAAAAATATTTTCATCCCAAGCCACATCCAGAACAGATTATTAGATATTAGCAAGGATCTTTTAAAAGGATTTTAAGAATGTAGTAGAGAAAAAAGTAAGCAGAAGTACCAGTTTAAACCTAAACATCATTCTTTCTTGAAAGAATATGCCCAAAGAAGCAATATAAAGAATTTTTTTTTAATAAAAGGCACAAGGAGGTTGACTTAATAAAACCACAGTCATTGAATAGTCAGAAAGATTTAAAATATAACATGTTTCCCATTCTAAATGTTTTTTCTAGCCCAGTTCCCATTGTAAGTAAATCTAAATTTCATGAGAGGGCAATAGATAAAAGCTGAAAAAGCTAGTTTATAAAAATTGCTATGAATGATTAGGGCACACGTTACACTTCTTTATGGATCTGAAAATGTGTACTTTTATAAAAGCTTTTGCTTCTGAAAGGAGAGCTTTCTCCTTTACTTTTTGTTTACTTGTTCAGGATTGCTTTTTATTTTGTTTTTGCTTCAGAATACCCAAAGCTATTTTGGCACCCTGACCTCACCATAGTGGTAGAAACCCCCAGGAAAAGACCAGCAGTGCAGAAGGCTTAAAACAGTGATGATACTGCCCCTCAGGAGAGGTGGCACATTGTGGAAGTGGGCTCATAGTCACAAGAAATAGACAAAATATGAGGTGGTACCCAGCATTCATACGGCACCAGAGGGGAAATAGTTCACCTGTCAGTACTGGAGAGTGAGATCACAAACTAGCCCAGCTTAGGGGACAGAGCCAGGACCGCTGGAGTCCAGGCAGGCAAGGAAACAAGGAACAAAAAGATGCCATGTGACAGCAGGCTAGCCTCAGCGATAAGTGAAAGTTGCCCAGTCATGTCCGACTCTTTGCAACCCCATGGACTAAACAGTCCATGGAATTCTCCAGGCCAGAATACTGGAGTGGGTAGCCTTTCCCTTCTCCAGGGGATCTTCCCAACCCAGGGATCGAACCCAGGTCTCTCACCTTGCAGGTGGATTCTTTACCAGCCGAGCCATAAGGGAAGCCCAAAATACTGGAGTGGGTAGCCTATCCCTTCTCCATCAGATATTCCCAACCCAGGAATTGAACTGGGGTCTCCCGCACTGCAGGTAGATTCTCTCTCTCTCTCTCTCTTTTTTTGTAATAGTATTTATTTATTTATTTATTTATTTTTTTTACCAACTGAGCTATCAGGGAAGCCCAGCCTCAGTGATAAGCACACCTGAAATAGATAACCAGGAGGCTACAGATATGATGATGGAACAAAGGGAAAGTTGGACTCTGCACTAGCATGCAAAGTATGAACCAGTAAAATAAAACCTATTCCGTATTACCATACTGCCAGGGTATACTAAGGAAATACACATACACATATACACAAAAAGTGAAGAGGAACTAAAGAACCTCTTACTGAGGGAGAAAGAGGGGAGCAAAAAAGCTGGCTTACAACTCAACATTCAAAAACTAAGACCATGGCATCTGGTCCCATCAATTCATGAAAAAAAGATGGAGAAAAAATGGAAACAGTGGTAGATTTCATATTCTTGGGCTCCAAAATAACTGCAGACAGTGACTGAAGCCACAAAATTAAAAGATACTTGCTCCTTGGAAGGAAAGCTATGACAAACATAGACAGCATATTAAAAAGCAGAGGCATCACTTTGCCACCAAAGGTCCATATAGTCAAAGCTATGGTTTTTCCAGTAGTCATGTATGGATGTGAGAGTTGGACCATAAAGAAGATAGAGTACTGAAGAACTGATGCTTTCAAAGTGGTGCTAGAGAAGACTGTTGAGAGTCCCTTGGACTGCAAGGAGATCAAATCAGTCAGTCCTAAAGGAAATTAACCCTGAATATTCGTTGGAAGAACTGATGCTGTTGCAAAAGCTCCAATACTTTGGCCACCTGATGCAAAGAGCTGCTCATTGGAAAAAAACCCTGATTCTGGGAAAGATTGACAAGAGGCAGACTGACAAAGGATGAGATGGCTGGATGGCATAACTGACATGATTTTGAGCAAATTCTACAACTGGATATGAGTTTGAGCAAACTCCAGGAGATTGCAAAGAACAGGGAAGCCTGGCGTGTGGCAGTCCATAGGGTCACAAAGAGTCAGACACAACTGAGTGACTGAACAACAACATATACACAAATGTATGTATTTATGTGTAACCAGAATGTTTAATAATATTTTAAAAAATATGACTCATGTGATAAAATAACACGCAGTCATTTTGAATAAGTTTTCAAATAAATATTTAAAAAGCTTGGGATAAAGTTATATTGTAAGTAGGAAAAGAAGAATATTAAATTGTCTATATTTTGTTGTTGTTTAGTCGCTAAATTGTGTCCTACTCTTCTGCAACCACATGGACTGAAGCCCACCAAGCACCTCTGTCCGTTGGATTTCCCAGGCAATAAAACTGGAATGGGTTGCCATTTCCTTCTCCAGGGGATCTTCCTGACACAGGGATTGAACCCATGTCTCCTGCTTGGCAGGTGGATTCTTTACCACTGAGTCACCAGGTCTAAATATATATTAAAGAAATATATAGGTAGAGATACAAAAAAAAAAAACAAAATATTAATGCTCCTATTTTATCATAGCAGAATTATGTTATTTGCCATCCTGTTTGTTATTGTTCTAAAAGAATAAACATAATTACACTAAAATACTAAATGTAAAAAGCTGGATAGACAAGTGCAAACATGGCTAAGTTTAGTATTCTCACCTAATTCTCAGACCTGTTTATTAGTCCCATAATTACTTAATGAAAAATAATATAAAGTTAAAGCAAAAACAACTGCAATCATTGTACAATATGTACTTTTAACAGACTTGAGTATTATTCAGGAAACTGTTAATGAAGCTAATCTCTGGATGGAAGTATTACAGGAAATTTTTAAAAAAATAATTTGTTTCTCGCTTTTTCTTCCTCCCTTTTTCTCCTTTCTCCTTCTCCTCTTTCTTTTCTTCCCCCTTCTTCCCTCTTCTTCTTACAATTAATCAGAAAAGTAGATATTATTAATCCCTTGAAATGAATCTAGATTTTTACTTCACGAATATGTTTCCTCCAGTTGTCTTTTTGTGCCACTGTGGAAAGCAAAAATCCCACATTTTTTTAAAGCAGATTTGAGTCTCATCCATACCATGAAGTGTCGCAGGTTAACTACTCTTCCCTCTACCTCACCAAGCACTCCCGGAAGGTCTGACATAGAGCATGATGTGCTGTGTCCTACACTGATGCTACAATATTAGCTCTATGAACAGAGTCCTTCAGTCACTCTCCTCAGCAGAACATCCTAGCTGCCTAATATTAATTGGCCAATTAATATTGTTGAATGCTCAGCAGATATTGTTGATCCCAGATTAACCACCTTAGCATCAGAGTATTTAAAATATTAAGAGGGAAGCTATGTATCTTTCCCCTATTGATCTAAATGTAGTATTTTTAAAACACCAGGCTATTTTCCGATTAAGAAAATATTAAGAAGACAATAAATAAGACTGGATATCTGTCAAAATACAATTTGTAAAGCTTAAAAATAAAATAAAATTTTTAAAAAAATTCAAAAAAAAAAAATCCACAGTTCTGGCCACCCCCATATCTCAGAGGACAGGGCAGTGTTTCTGTATTTCAAGAGAGTCAAGTTCACTTTAGTTTTCTCTCCAAATCCCATATGTTTATGGGGAAGGTGCATTTTATTAAAACGTTTGGCAGTGAAGTATTTCTACAGATTAAATGTCAATTTTGCATGCATTTATTTACTCACAGTCAACTCATATTTAGTCTGCAAGTCCTGTTTATTGTCTTCTTAATATCTTTCATATCCATTTCCATCCATATCATTGTCATTGCTTCAGATGACCATATTTTCTCAGACATCAATTATATTGCCTCACCTTTAATTATCCTTCATAATTTGATCCGAATGGCAGAAGGGGCTTTCAAATATGCAAACCTGATTTTTTTTCCTTTGCTTTTTAAAAATCCGTCTGAAGTTCTTTGTTTACAGGATAAAATTTAAATTTATAATTTTATTGAACAAGACTGTCATGATCTGCTCCTTTCCATCATTTGCACTTCTCCCACAACTGTTTACTCTGGATATACTTAATTACTCTAATTAACTGGTATGAATTATGCACATACAGAAGTATACCAAAAAGACATCTATTTAAATACTTGTGGCTACCCCAGTTGTTTCATGACTTTTATTAGCCAGATCAATTCTGACTGAAATATGGTCAATAGACAACCCAAAGTTAACTTAGCTGTATGATCATTTCTCAAGATTTGGCTTAATTTTCTCTGAGAACTTCTTCTCTTCAATTGGATTAAGGCTCTCACTCCCTACTGCCATCCTCTATCTGTGTTTATCTACCTTCATGTCCTCTACTGTATTTTCTTGGTTGCTTGTATGCCTCTACAATTAGAATGTGAGTAAATTAAAGATAATTTCAATTGTTTGATTCATCCTTTTATTACCAATAGGAATTACATTGGATTATACTTAGTAGGGTGTTCAAAAAGCACTTATTGAATGAACACACACATAACCAACATCAAAACTTTGAATAAACATCACTGCTAAATTGTGGTGATGGAGAAGACTCTTGAGAGTCTCTTGGATAGCAAGGACATCCATCAATCCTAAAGGAAATCAACCTTGAATATTTTGGAAGGACTGATGCTGAAGCTAAAGCTCCAATACTTTGGCCACCTGATACGAAGAGCCAACTCACTGGAAAAGACCCTGATGCTGGGAAAGATGGAAGGTAAGAGGAGAAGAGGGTGACAGAGGATGATATGATTGGATGGCATCACTGACTCAATGGACATGAGTCTGAGCAAACACCAGGAGATTGTGAAGGATAGGGAAGTCAGGCATGCTGCAGACTATGGGGTTGCAAAGAATCGGACACAACTTAGTGACTGAACAACAACAACAATACTGACTAGTTCAGCTCAGTTCAGTCTCTCAGTTGTGCCCAACTCTTTTCGACCCCATGATCCGCAGCACTCCAGGCCTCCCCGTCCATCACCAACTCCCAGAGTCCACCCAAACCCATGCCCATTGAGTCGGTGATGCCATCCGACCATCTCATCCTCTGTCGTACCCTTCTCCTCCTGCCCTCAATCTCTCCCAGCATCAGGGTCTTTTCCAATGAGTCAGCTCTTCGCATGGGGTGGCCAAAGTATTGGAGTTTCAGCTTCAATATCGGTCCTTCCAATAAACACCCAGGACTTACCTCGTTTAGGATGGACTGGTTGGATCTCCTTGCAGTCCAAGGGACTCTCAGAAGTCTTCTCCAACACCACAGTTCAAAAGCATCAATTCTACAGCACTCAGCTTTCTTTATAGTCCAATCTAACATCCATACATGACCACAGGAAAAACCATAGCCTTGACTAGACAGACCTTTGTTGGCAAAGTAATGTCTCTGATTTTTAATACGCTGTCTAGGTTGGTCATAACTTTCCTTCCAAGGAGTAAGCGTCTTTTAATTTCATGGCTGCAGTCACCATCTGCAGTGATTTTGGAGCCCAGAAAAATAAAGTCAGCCACTGTTTCCATTGTTTCTCCATCTATCTGCCATGAAGTGATGGGACTGGTTGCCATGATCTTAGTTTTCTGAATGTTGAGCTTTAAGCCAACTTTTTCACTCTCCTCTTTTACTTTCATCAAGAGGCTTTTTAGTTCCTCTTCACTTTCTGCCATAAGGGTGGTATTATCTGCATATCTGAGGTTATTGATATTTCTCCCAGGAATCTTGATTCCAGCTTTTGCTTCTTCCAGCCCAGCATTTCTCATGATGTACTCTGCATATAAGTTAAATAAGCAGGGTGACAATATACAGCCTTGACGAACTCCTTTTCCTATTTGGAACCAGTCTGTTGTTCCATGTCCAGTTCTAACTGTTGCTTCCTGACCTGCATACAGGTTTCTCAAGAGGCAGGTCAGGTGGTCTGGTATTCCCATCTCTTTCAGAATTTTCCACAGTTTACTGTGATCCACAATGTCAAAGGCTTTGGCATAGTCAATAAATCAGAAATAGATGTTTTTCTGGAACTCTCTTGCTTTTTCTATGATCCAGCAGATGTTGGTAATTTGATCTCTGGTTCCTCTGCCTTTTCTAAAACCAGCTTGAACATCAGGAAGTTCACGGTTCACATATTGCTGAAGCCTGGCTTGGAGAATTTTGAGCATTACTTTACTAGCATGTGAGATGAGTGCAATTGTGCGCTAGTTTGAGCATTCTTTGGCATTGCCTTTCTTTGGGATTGGAATGAAAACTGACCTTTTCCAGTCCTGTGGTCACTGCTGAGTTTTCCAAATTTGCTGGCATATTGAGTGTAGCACTTTCACAGTATCGTCTTTCAGGATTTGAAATAGCTCCACTGGAATTCCATCACCTCCACTAGCTTTGTTCATAGTGATGCTTCCTAAGGCCCACCTGACTTCACATTCCAGGATGTCTGGCTCTAGGTGAGTGATCACACCATCATGATTATCTGGGTCATGAAGATCTTTTTTGTATAGTTCGTCTGTGTATTCTTGCCATCTCTTCTTAATATCTTCTGCTTCTGTTAGGACCATACCATTTCTGTCCTTTATTGAGCCCATCTTTGCATGAAATGTTCCCTTGGTATCTCTAACAATACTGATTAATGTTCTAATAATATCTCCACTTTTCATGAGTCCATATGATAGGAGAAAAAAACCCAGAGGAAACCAATGGCAAAATGAAAAGGCAATCCACTGAATGGGAGAAATATTTGCAAATGAAAGGACTGATAAGAGGTTAATATCCAACATATACAAGCGTCTTATATAACTCAACATCAAAAAAACAAAGAACCCAATTAAAAAATGGCAGGAGGCCTGAGTAGACATTTTTCCAAAGAAGATATACTGATGGTCAATAGAAACATGAAAAGATGCTCAACATTATTAATGACCAGAGAAATAGAAATTAAAACCACAATGAGATATCACCTCATACTTGTTGGCATGGCTACCATCAAAAAGAGCACAAATAACAAATTTCAGAAAGGATGTGGAGAAAAGGGAGACCCCGTACATTATTGACGGGAATGTATATTTCTACAGCCACTGTAGATAACAGTATGGAGGTTTGTCAAAAAAACTGAAAATAGAACTATCATGTTGCTGCTGCTGCTGCTTAGTCACTCAGTTGTGTCTGACTCTTTGCGACCCCATGGACTGTAGCCCACCCAGCTCCTCTGTCCATGGGATTCTCCAGGAAAGAGTACCAGAGTGGGTTGCCATGCCCTCCTCTAGTGGATCTTCCCAATCCAGGGGATGAACTCATGTCTCCTATATTGCAGGCAGATTCTTTACCACTGAGCCACCAGGGAAGCCCCTAGAACTATCATGTCAGTTCAGTCGCTCAGTCATGTCCAACTCTTTGTGACACCATGAACTGCAGCACACCAGGCCTCCCTGTCCATCACCAACTCCCAGAGTTCACCCAAACTCATGTCCATCAAGTCAGTGATGCCATCCAGCCATCTCATCCTCTGTCGCCCCCTTCTCCTCCTGTCCACAATCCCTCCTAGCATCAGAGTCTTTTCCAATGAGTCAACTCTTTGCATGAGGTGGCCAAAGTATTGGAGTTTCACCTTTAGCATCATATGACCCAGCAATTCTTCTCCTGTGTATATATCTGAAAAAATAAAACACTAATTTGAAAAGATACATGCTCCCACAATGTTCATAATAGTATTATTTACAATTAGATATTGGCCAGGATTAGGAGCACAGACAAGGAAGAGGAACATTCCAAGTATTGGAAATGAGCAGGACCAAATGTGATGATCTCTAAAATTTAGCCTTTGGGAATTAATGACGAAATCAAAACACAGACCATCATGGGGATTTTCCCTCCAAGATCCTGACTTTCTAGTCTTCTTGATTCAGGTCTACACTGCCAGAGAATAACTGGGCATTAATGGTGTAGACAGCAAACCCAGATAAATTCAGGCCCCTGACTGGTTTTGATTCTGTGCACCCAGGCAGCACTGATTTTAGGGAACCCTCCTGCCAATGCAAGAGATGTAAGACATTTGGGTTCAATCCCTGGGTTGGGAAGATCCCCTGGAGAAGGAGGTGGCAACCCATTCCAGTATTCTTGCTTGGAAAATCCCATGGACAGAGGGGCTTTGGTGGACTTCAGTCCAGGGGGTCACAAAGAGTTGGACATGACTGAAGCAACTTAGCGTGCACAGAAGCAACCTAAGTATCCATCAACAACTGAATGGATTAAGAAGGTACCATATGTCTATACAATGAAAGACTATTCAGCCAAAAAAATGAATGAAATTTTGCCATTTGCAACAACATGGATGGATTTAGAGGGTATAATACTAAGTTAAATAAATCATAAATAAAAAGATACTGTATGAGATCATGTGTATGTGGAATCTAAAAAATAAAACAAGCTACTGAATATAACAGAAAAAGATATAGACTCACAAATCTAGAGACTAAAGTAATGGTTACCAATGTAGAGAAGGAAGGGAGGAGGGTCAAGATAGTGGTAAGGGATTAATTGGTAAAAAATATTATGTATAAAATAAATAAGCTACAGTGATATATGGTATAACATAAGGAATATAGTCAATATTTTATAACAACTATAAATGCAATATAACCATTAAAAATTGTGAATTGCTATGCTATAAGCCTAAATATTATATAATATTGTGCATCAACTATGAGGGCTTCCCTAGTCGCTCAGATGGTAAAGAATCTACCTGCAATGCAGGAGACACAGGTTTAATCCCTGGGATGGGAATATCCCCTGGAGAAGGTAATGGCTAACCACTCCAGTATTCTTGCCTGGAGAACTCCATGGATAGCAACTATATCGCAGCAAAAAAAAAGAGTGGTGCTTTACTCTCTTAAAGACTAGTGTGTGCATGCTAAGTTGCTTCAGTAGTATTTGACTCTCTGAAAGCCTGTGCACTGTAGCCCACCAGGCTCCTCTGTCCATGGGGATTCTCCAGGCAAGAAGACTGGAGTGGGCTGCCATGTTCTCCACCAGGGCATCTTCCTGACCCAGGGACTGAACCCACATCTCCTGCAGTTCCTGCATTGCAGGAGGGTTCTTTACCGCTAAGCACTGGGGAGGCCCCTTAAAAGCCAGATCTCTGTCTTTATTGCCTGGTATATTAGGTAACAAAAACTATGGAGTAGCTATTCTTAGACCTTGATTGAATTACATCACCTAGCTTCTCCTACTGAAAATCTTTATCATTAAACTCAGTGTCTGGCTTGGGCAACTTTATTTTGACAAAAGATCCTGATGAACCTAGAAATCTGAGAACCAAAGCTATGGAGGGTGTTTTGAATATTTTCTGTTTTGTAATTTTCAAGAGACCTTAAAAAGAAACAAAATGTTGCTCCATTTTTACTAGCATATTTTATTCCATCCTCCGGGACTACTATCTTGTCTACTTTCTTTGTCTTTGAAGTCTGTAAATTCTTGTCTTGATGCTCTTTAAAAAAATTTCCCCTTAACACACCTCCATCCTTCCATTTTAATTAAACTGCAGATCCTGGGTCTTTGAAGACATTTCAGGTTTTAGACTGAAACATCCCTCCAGTGACATCAGCCATGGATCAAAGAATCTTTCAGACAACCCTCTGGGACTCTGCTACTCATTTGCAGATGCAATTGCATATGGCATTCTAGCATAACCTGAGTGTTTCAAGTGCCCAAATGGAAGGGAACTTACAAATTTTGGAGCTCTAACATACAGTATCTTAAATAGCATGTTTTCCCCCAAAGCAAGATCTTCATTAATTTATACAACTCACACAAAGTGATATAAAGGAGTTCTTGGAATGATGTATAACAGCATAATGCCCTATGGGAAAGAACTTTTCAGAAATGAAGTCATGCTGCAGTCAGTGGGGTTGCAAAGACTCAGACATGACTTAGTAACTAACAATAGCAATGTTCTACTTTGGCTATACTTTTAGACTTACAAGATGATTAAAAGAAATTCCAGTAAGTTTTTCATATTTTAATTTTTGTAGCATGCATGTGTGTGTGCTAAGTCACTTCAGTCATGCCCAATTCTTTGCTATCCTATGGACTGTAGCCCACCATGCTCCTCTGTCCCTGGGATTCTCCAGGCAAGAATATAGGAGTAGTTTCCATGCCCTCCTCCAGGGGATCTTCCCAACTCAGGGATCAAACCCATGTCTCTTATTTTGTAACAGTGAATGATTAGAATTTCACCATCCCTCTTATTATAGTACTTCAGAGTACTTATACACCTATTTTGTAGAAAAGTAGCTTTCACATTCCACTCAAAAGTGGAAAGAGCCTTTCCTTTACACAGGAGAAAAGACAGTAAGAAATGAAGAGTTAACTCTTCTTATTGTCAAAGGACATTCAGATAGGATCTGTGTTTTACTATAAACTCGTGCACTGTGTACCCATTGATATACAAATGCCAAGAATCAGTACCAATTATTTAAAATAGTACATATGATTTATTAAAGCCTATAGTTCATTACAGTCCCTTATAGCTCAGTCAGTAAAGAATCTGCCTGCAGTGCAGGAGATTGGAGTATGATTCTTGGGTCGGGAAGATCCCTGAAGAAGAAAATGGCAACCCACTCCAGTACTCTTGCCTGGCGAATCCCATGGACAGAGGAGCCTGGCAGGCTATAGTCCATGGGGTTTTGAGAGTTGGACACGACTTGGCAATTAAACTACCACCGTCATAGTTCATATCACATTTTCTTTAACAAGGACTTCAGCTTGAAGTCCATGTGTTACTTTATAAGAGATGGGAAACATGGCGCTTGTTAGAAACAGAATTTGTAAAGTAATTAACCTCCAATTAAAATAAATAAATTTATATTTTAAAAAAATAAATAAAAATAAAAAAGATTTAGGATTTCATAAGAAAAAAAAAAAGCGCATCTCCTCTCTTTTTTTAGAGTGTCTCTCTTCTGATGAGTGCCTGTGTTATAAATGAAAAAAATAAATGTCATTCCCTTAATGTTACTCCCTTAAGATATGAACCCAGGCACAGCACTCCAAGATAGTGGTTTCTCAACTAGAGACTGAGAAATCTTAGGCATTTTAGATTCACTCCAAACCTATGCACCAGAAACCCTTTAAAAGTTGCCCAGGCAATAAAATTTTTAATATTGATAAGCCTACTTACTGAATGTTCATGTACCTAGCACTGTGTTAGGTGCAATTTGTATAAACTAAATTAATCTGTTCTGTACGACAGAAGCGTTTGATTATTCTAATTTTATAAATAGAAAACAAAAGCTCAGAACCTAAATGACTTGCCTAAAGTCATATAGTGGGAGAATAGCAACATGGGGCTCGAATCTTGATCTGTGTCTCTCTAGCTTCTAATTCCTGACCCCTCCTTGTTCTGGGATAACTTGGCCTAGGGCCCTCCTTGTAGACCCCACCCTGTCTTCTACTACAGTCTGATTGCCGCCACTATCTTTGGCATTTTTCTTATTTAAAGTACCTTTCTATTTAGACTTTTGCCTGTTATGCTTTAACTAATTTTGTTATTTTAAAAGAATATTTTTGGGCTTAGCTCTGAAACTTAAGACCTTAAGTCTACAGAAAGTTTTTTGAATCATCCATTCCTTCAATAAAGAAATGTAGGTACTTTTCCTCATCAGATTGCTATCGGCATTCTTCAGTAATCTATTTTTCCTTAGATGAACCACTAAAAGAAGAAACAGGAACTGTTGAGAAAATGCAGTGCAGTGCAGTCATGTGTGTAAAAGGTAAATCATGGTGCCTGGTGCCAAGAAGGCATCCTGTAGGTTCCACAGCCCACCACACTAAGACCTCCTTCCTTACAGACTGGTGTAGAATGTCCTCAGCCTCTCCAACTATATAGACTGTCTTGCTTATTTCTGAGCAGTAAGAACATAGACATTGAGATTCTCCATGCCAGTTTTATTAAAAAAAAAAAGAAAGAAAGAAATATGCTCTTAATATGTACCAGAAAACTCAGGAATTTGGAAAATCCCATGGACAGAGAGCCTGGGAGGCTGCAGACCATGGAGTTGCAAAGAGTCAGACACAACTGAGCGACTTCACTCACTCACTCAAACAATCACAGGGAGGCCTGGCCTGCTGCAATTCATGGGGTCGCAAAGAGTCAGACAAGACTGAGCGACTGAACTGAACTGAACTGAACTGAAACAATCATATCACCCTTTTGTTTTTCCTTCCAGAATTATTTTGCTGTAACAGTGTAAATAATAAGGTCTCAAAGTGTTGACCACTGGGCATTTGTTATCTAATATTAAGGTCCATGTAACCATATTAAAACAAATGTTAAATAATGTTTAAGTTCAGGCAGAATTCTAGCTTTCTAGATTTAAGCACTCTGCACTTAAATCCCAGTATTATCTCATACCTGGGATGGAGCTACCGTTTGTGTGTAAATTTCAAAAAAGTCATGAAGATTAGGAAAATGCAATTTCATGGTTTTCAGTGGTCACTAATAAATGATTCTATAGAACATTTTTGAGAAAAAAAATACATCTAGTAGTTCATTTAAAATAAAATTTCCAAGGAATTCCATGAGATACACACAATTCTTATTTTAAGATAAAAAAGCTGAGACCTTGAGAAGTTAATTCGTCCAAGGGCACAAAGAAAGGACTACTAATGACTTGCGCTTCTCTGCCTGGGTTTCCCAGGCAATAAACAGGCTGAGGAACTGATGTAGGCTCCCAGTGAAAGGAGCTTATTCAGGCTCAGCTTCCCAGGTGTCAGGCCTCCTTCACCTGAGAATTGCAGTGTTGCATAGATTCCAGGGTCTTCAGACAGTGGGCATGAGCATCCCACGTGTGCATGCATTTGCAGTCACTCCAGTTGTGTCCAGCTTTTTGTGACCCTCTGGACCATAACCTGCCAGGCTCCTCTGTCCATGGGATTCTCCAGGCAAGAATAGCAGCAGGGTGACCTGCCATGCTCTCCTCCAGGGGATCTTTCTGTCCCAGGGATTGAACTTGCGTCTCTTACCTATCCTGTATTGGTAGGTTAGGTTCTTTTCCACAAGCGCCACCTGGGAAGCCCATGAGCATTCCAGATGGAATTTATATTCCTATAAATAAGTAATGTCCACAATCGAACCGGTCAATTTATTCCCTCCTTGGTAAAGCCACCTTCTCATTTTTGCCCTTAAAAGGGAGATCCTCAGTTTCATCAGTGGAAGCCTTGCTTCTGGAGTGCTGTGCAATAGTGTGAGACTGGCAGACACGTGCATTTGTGTCACCGGTCTTGTCTTGCATTGTTTCTTTTTACCAAATAAAACCTACTTCTTACCCCTCACTATCTAAACTGATGTGGAATTCACCCCTGTCCTTTGCCTCACAGGACTTAAAGGAGGCCACTCGGCAGCATACTGCCTTTCAACCTTGAATGGAGATGTTTTAAATTTATTTTGGTAGAAGAGAAAAACACTAAATTGATGACAAGCAAAAGAAGAGTCTCCCATTTGTTCAGAAACATGATGACAATAACTATACCTGCTTAAACACCCAAAATATGCCTCTCCTACTTCCTCTACTTCTTTACTTTTTCACCATAAAACTCATATACACATAATAACATCAATTACATCTATATCTACTTTAATCTACTGCAAACAGATGATTTTATCCTTTAAGGAACTTTGAATGTTATATTAATTTTGTAAGAAAACACCAGAATTTTCCACTGTTCCGCCTGTAGTCTTCCTACTGTCTCATTTTTCCTTGTACTTACCTTTAAGTTGCCACCACAATTCCTTTCCTGCTTGGGTTGCTCAGATCTTCTTGGCTCATATACTTCCAAAACTTGGAAATATATTAACTTCTCAGCCTTTCTTACTTTATTGAGCAAATATTTATTGAGAATCTATGATTTGCCAGAACTTGGTATATATTTGAAAATAAAACTGTCTCTGCACTCTACTGCATGAAAGAGATAATAAGCAATTACACGAGTGTTTATAAAATATCAAGTCATGAAGTTTGATGACTATGTAGAGATAATAGAGAGTAAGAAAAGTGAAAAAAGTCATTATAGCCTGGTAGCCTGTGCTGTGCCCTCTCTCTCTGTCTCTCTCTCAGAGACCTCTAACCCCACACTTTCCCTTCTCTGTGTTACTTTATACCAGTACTTTTTCCTCCAACTCTGTCTCTCCATCTCCTTAGGTTTCTCTGTCTCCTAACAGCTTCCCAAAATATGCTTTATATTAGTTCAACCAGTTCATTTTAATGGAATTGAAGTTATTTTTCAAGAAATTAAGTACTATCACACTGGCAACAATTCACAAGGACGGAAATTTGATTTGTGAAGCATCATGGCACCATCACTGGACCTCCAAGCTCGTATTGCTCTAAAAACTCAAATGCACAGTTCCATCTGGAGAGAGGACTATTAGTCAAACAAGGACAGATTTACGCATTCTTTTTAAAACTGGTCCTGAAAGCGTAATTTCAAACACTTAAACTCAGTATCACTTTTTGAAATTTGAAGTGGGCAAGTGCAACTGAAGTGTATTAATGACTTTCAGTGTAGCTTTAACCCACATTAATCAGAAATGTTCTCATTGTTTGCAGATTAACTTTACAGAAATGGCTGTGCAAGTTTTTGTTTACCCATTTGGCAGTTGGAAGCAGAATAATTTATTTGTGAAGCATTTTTTATGCAAACTATATCCTTTCCCCAAATGTTTCCTTGAATTAAATAAGGCAAGAGTGTAGACAGAATAAATTAAAGAAAGTCATAGCATGCAAATATTATAGAGGGAATTAATTAAAACCTGATGGCATTTGACCAGAAAAAAGAGAGGGGGAAATTAATAAGTACGTTCAAGAAAAGGAAAAATAACTTCCTTTGATATTTGGAGGAAATAGAATGTCAAAAGTGATAGAAAATAGTTGAAACCAGAATTATTATGAAGGGGACAATAGGTTATTCTATCAAAAAGAGAATAAACAAAATTCTGTTAAATGTGACTTCAATATTAGATAAGTTTACAGTTAGAAGCAGAATAGGATTTTTTTTAAAGGAATTATCATAAATTGCATTCAGCTAAGATGTAGCTATAGTGTATCTAATAGGACGAGTTTTAGTAAGTAGGCTTTTAGGTTTCCTGTGATATATTCAGCTTTATTTCATAAGTGTAATAACAGTAATGAAATAAGAAAGAATACACAGTACCTACTTGAAGAACTCTGCCCAAACATTTCTGATAACATCAAAATTGTTATGCATTCCTGTAAAATAATGCCACAATGTCTGTTACTAAGATAAGCAGTTGGGTCACTTGGATTATTTTAGATCTTCTGGTTGCTTGTAGGTCTGAAAGTATCTTTTCTATATCAAGCCTAGGTGAAATTTTATTTTAAATGTCAAATGCTGAATAAATTGATGGTCTACTTCTGGAGATGTTCAACCCAATAATTATTGTACAACATACTAAGAGATGCAAGAGAGTTTTGCAAAGTTTTTAGAGAGCAGAGGTGGAATTCCTAACCTAACCTAGGAGGAGTCAGGGAAGACTGCAAAACTGGTATGATACTTGCAGTGACTCTTAAAAGATGACCAAAAATATAAACTTTATAAGGATATTTTAGACCTAAAGAGAACATTTGCAAGACACAGAAGTGTGAAGGTCTCTGACCAACCACCTCCCAATTTGGCAATTGTTGAGCATGAGGAGAACTGGAGAAAGGGCAAGGATGGAACTAGAAGGCATGCATTGACTAGGTGCAGAACAGCCTCATTGCAGGGAGACAAGGCAAGTCCTATGGGCCCGGCAAGAGCCCCAGGCAGAATAGACTTAGCGGAGTCTATATGGAACTAACCAGTTCCACCTGTTTATTAATGCATTGTGTGAATGTGATATTTTATATAAAATATTGCTGTGTCTAAATGAGGAGTTAATTTAAGCTTTAAGAAATTTACAGGCCAAAACAAACATTTCCATGAGCAAATTCAGGTTGAATAGCCTTTAAGTGTAGCCTCTGCTGTAATGTATATGAGAATAATACACACATTGAATTACTCCCAATCCGTGGTATACTTAGTTTTCTAGATCTTGAAGCTAAACTTGTAATTCTATGTTATCAATATATTGTCATGCAGCTTCTTTTCTCTTAAAGTGAATAAAATATCTGAATTATATGAGAGCAGCAATTAATCAATGTAACTATATCTTTTCATATTTTATCCTATAAAACAAGGGTACCCACATTTACACATGCAACAGAATCAGAATGTTAAAAGTTTAGATTCCTGATATTAACTCAAACCAACAATATCAAAATACCAGGACCCAGGAATCTGCCTTTTCAGCAAACTTAACAGATTTTTCTGAAACAATGGTCTCTTAATCACACATTGACAATCTCTTATCTAAAGAATACTCAATGTGAATGAAAAGATCCATCCATTCTTTACTGCCTACACTGAACATGACCTGAAGCAGAGGCTAATCAAAGTCCAGAAAGCTGAGATAATCAGACTTAAAAATTAGAACTTACCTGATGATGGAGAACGACATCTGCCTCATGTGTCTCCTCCTTTAGACCTGTAGTCCCTCACCAAGAGAAAACCTGTAAGCAGCAGTCAAATCCTCCCTCATACTCTGGCTCGGCCTTCCATGCTACCTGTCTTAACCACTAGCCAATATGCTCATAATTACAAAATCAAACAAAGCTACCACATTGCATTCCTTATCATTCTATGGTCTTACAGAACTTTTCCCCATAATAATGCTTTGCAGAGCCTGGGTTCACTGCCTGCAAAGCAATCTCACCTATTCAATTCTTCACCTGGTAAACACTCACCTATCCTTGAAGACTTGACCCAACTGGTACTTCCTCACCAATAAAGCTCTCCTATGCTGCTGCTGCTGCTGCTGCTGCTGCTGCTGCTGAGGTGCTTCAGTCGTGTCTGACTCCGTGGGACCCCATAGACGGCAGCCCACCAGGCTCTCCGGTCCCTGGGATTCTCCAGGCAAGAACACTGGAGTGGGTTGCCATTTCCTTCTTCAATGCATGAAAGTGAAAAGTGTAAGTGAAGCCGCTCAGTCGTGTCTGACTTTTAGCAACCCCATCGACCGCAGCCTACCAGGCTCCTCCATCCATGGGAGTTTCCAGCCAAGAGTACTGGAGTGGGTTGCCATTGCCTTCTCTGAAAGCTCTCCTATAAACTTAAGTAATTTACTGGTCTTACCTCTGGTTCCCACAGCAATTGGTTCAGACAGTTGTAACAACACATTTCATTACAATTATATTTATTTAACTATTTCTTTTACTAGAACTTACAGCCTAAAGAGTAAATTGGATAGCCCTTCACAACACCAACTAGTGGACTCAAGTTTAAAGGAATTTGTGAAAAGACTGCCAGTATGGAGGGCATTGGGGCGATTAAGCCACAGGCAATCAACTCAGTCCAACCATGGCAGAGTAGATCAATAGTTTAAAATCTTTTAGTCAAACAGAGGCCTATTAAAAAATTCTAAATCAGTTCAATTACTAGATATACCACTGTCTTAATTGGTGAGATCTATTCTACTGTTAACATGTAGATTGTTTGCAATGTAGGAGTTTTCTTTACCAGAAACTTGTTGTACTAGTAAAGGACAGGATCTCTATTAAAATGCACTTATAAATTAGAGAGACAGCAGGCAATGGCATAAAGATCTTGGAGTCAAATAAGCCTAGGTTCAAGCCATAAATGTACCACTGTGTGACTAAGTTATTTTATTACCTTGGGCCTCTATTACTTCACCTGTAAAATGAAAATTGTCTCACAGGGCAAAGAGATAACTAAATATATGATAAAGTACCCATCATATTGGCTAACTCGTGGTAATCACTCACAAATATCTTACTGCTGCTGTTGTTGTGTCAAAGAGTTGTACTATAGACAAGTCATGATTAGAACATGTTGACTTTGAAAGAGAAAAGAATGAGCCTCAGCGACTGCTGAGCTTACAGGGCCCAGAGTATGCAGCTTGATTTTGTTTTGTTTTGTTTTCTTTTTTTCCTTAAAGCTTTATTGAGGTATAATTATTATGCAAGAACATATTTGTTCATTTTAATATTTATCTGGTTGTGCTGGGTCTTGAGAAGGAAATGGCAACCCACTCTGGTGTTCTTGCCTTGAGAATCCCAGGGATGGGGGAGCCTGGTGGGCTGCCATCTATGGCGTTGCACAGAGTTGGACACAACTGAAATGACTTAACAGTAGCAGTAGCTGGGTCTTAGTTTTGGCATGAGAGATCTTCTAGTTTTGGCATGCAAACTTAGCTGCAGCATGCGAACTCTTGGTTACAGCATGTGGGATCTTGTTCTCTGACCAAGGATTGACCTGGGCCCCCTGCATTGAGAGCAGGGAGTCTTGGCTACTGGACCGGCAGGGAAGACCCACTGAGCATATTTAAAATATACAACTTCATGAGTTTTGACATATATATACATCCATGAAACTGTCACCCCTATCCAGGTAATAACTATACCCATTATCTCCAAAAACTTCTTCCTTTTTAATCCCCCCAATTTGAATTTGTCAGTGTGCCAAGAGTTAACTGATTTCTTAGGGACTGGTTTATAACAACCACATTCTCAAGAGACAGGTGGTAAAGCAGATACTGGCAGGTTTGTTAATTTAGCATGGAAGAACAAATACCTCCAACAAATTCAGGGCACTCTACCTAGTATTAGATACAGAGATTTCAATTATTTGGAAATGAATATGTCATCAGAAGATTGCTCAGTAACAAAGAATCAGAGCAAAGGAATTGGACGCTCTTTAGGAGTCTTTTAAAGAAGCAATCTCTCCTGGTCTCCCAATCCTGATCACTTTTCTCCTGGTTAGACTGTGTCTTTGGAGAGTTGTTCTGTATTGGCCGAAACCGCTTTTTTTCTTCACTTTAGTAGGTAAGACTTGTCTTTTGTTTATAGGAATATGCACACTGCAGATGACTCAGGGATACTTTTCTTTGTTTTAGCCTGGTCACTTTAGTAAGGTGAGGACACTGCATGTAATACAGTAAGTTATTTTTAAACTGTATGGTTATGTCTGCAGATAATTAAACTCTTAGATAAATAGGATGATTTTATCTACCTACAAGCATTGAAGTGACCTTGCCACAGCTCCTTTAGAAATGGCAGCAGCAGTGCTCGTTGGTCCCAATTAGACTCATAAAACATTTCCATTTCACACTGCAGAAAGACTAGCAATTTTGACTCTGTAATGTGTCTTCATAGTGGTCATTTCTCAAGGTTACTTGGTGTTAACAGTAGTATTCTCTTCATTTTTCGTAGATGATTTACAGATATATTTAAATGTGTTTCAGAAAGTTAAACATGTCAGCATATGTCAAAACACTTAAATTATAATGAAAGTCTATGACCTTGGCACAAACATGATGTCAATATCAAAAGACCTCTTGTTATAATTAACGTCCTCCATGAATTGAATCTCTTTGAAATGACTTTTACCATGCTCTTAAACAAGTTGACTACTTTACATATTCCCTAACTGAAATATTCCTAGCATTAATTTTTATGGAATTAAAGAATTTTCAAAGCCAGAAATTATTTGATCTTTCTCAGAATAGGAAGACTTTTGTCTCTAATAACAGCTTAATAAAGGAAACTTGTCTCTATTAATAGAGTATGATATCCAATTTAATTTGTATTCACATGGTAAGAAAAACTATTATTGTGAAATAATGAATAAAGTCCATAAAAGGAAGTTGCATAAGTCTGAATATCTGATACATAGTAGGGACTCAAGTAATTTAAAATGGGATCTTTAAGCTTGTCATCATGGTGTAAAGTTTTTATTACAAAAGAATTTACATTGCTTTGACTTGAAATTACTTTGTATTTTTTAACTTTTTACTTTATATTGGAATACAGTTGATTAACAATGTTGTGATAATTTCAGGTGGACAGTGAGGGAACTCAGCCATATGCATACATTGTATCCATCCTCCTCCAAACTCACTGAGATTAGTTTTAGACATCTCTCCTTCAATTTTAAATAAATAAATGGTTACTGAGTGCTAGCTAGTCAAGCCAATACCATGCACTAGTCAGGAGCACGAGGTTAGGTGTCATGGTCTATTTATAAGAAATGAGGGTTGCAAAGAATTTATACTTATTTCATGACATGTAATTGTTCTGGTTTATTGATTTATAAATGTGCAAATTTTCTTTACTTTGATATTATAGGCCATACTGCAATTATGTTTGTCAATTTCTAAATTATTTATTCTTAAAAATAATAAAATCAATAATAATTTCTGGGCTTATAGTTTCCTATGACTTGCTTGAAAATCATTTGTCAACTAAATTGGTCCTTTAAGCAGTTTTTAATAGAGCTTCCAATAAGACTACTGAGTTAACTGTTTTCAACCTGTTATACAGTCAGTGAACATGCATTTATGTTGTGCTCAGCGCTGGGAACACAGTGTGAATGAAAACGAATGAGGTGCCATCTTTCATCTGTGTGACTCCTTGAAGACTTGAACCACATCTTATATTAACATGTGGACTTCCATTTTTGTCTAGGTCCTACCACAAGGGCTCCTTTTGCAATTTTTAGGAATATACATTTTGCCTGGCAGTTTTCCACCCTGCTCTCTGGTTGTATTCTCATGTGTCAGAGGGACTCACACTTATGCACTTGGCAGAGCAGCTGAAAAACTCAGTGTTCTCTGAAGACATATTGTTGAGCTAGCATGCAAATGAGGAAGATTTTTTTTTTCTGCAAAAATAGGACTCTATTGCATGAATACATTATATAATTATAATCAGGAATACATTGTTTCACATATTAAAAAGCTGTTGAATAAAACAAAGTTGAGAGCTTTGAAAATAAATTTGAGCCAGTGAAAGGAGAGTTAAGTGTTTAAATAACATTATTTGAGAATGCTGATGGATTGAAGAATCAATGAGTGCGTTAAGGTTAGTAGAGGATATTCAAGAGTCATCCTTCATTGGACTCTAATCATGATGACAATCATACTCAGCAAATGTGCTCAGAGTATATCCAGGAGACGTTCTCCGGATGTCTTGCCTACCCTCACTTGCCTGACCCATAAACGTGGCCGGCAGAACAGTCAAAGAGGTTTGAGAAAAGTGACAACGGCAAGAGCCAAGAATTTCCAACCAGCTGGCAGGGGATGACCATCGACAAGCTGCACATGCAGTTTCTGACTCTTGTCTGGGATTCTGGCACAGGGCTCAGCAGATATTCAGGTATTCTTCATGCTGCTGTTATACACAAGTGTGTATCTAGGTTGTTGAATGACTCAACTGTGTGGAGTGATTCTCCTGAAAAAGAAGATCGTGCCCTATCCAGCTCTGAGTTCTCTGTATGAAGATTGAGCCTTCACACAGAAAGAATTGTTCAGAAGTTTGTTGTAAATGTAAATGAAGAAAACAGCATTTTTCTAATCATATATGGTATGCTGTGCTGTGCTTAGTCACTGAGTCACGTCTGACTTTTTGCGACCCCATGGACTGTAGCCCACCAGGGTCCTCTGTCAATGGGGATTTTCCAGGCAAAAATACTGGAGTGGGTTGCCAAGCCCTCCTCCAGGGGATCTTCCCAACCCAGGGATCGAACCCAGGCCTCCTGCATTGCAGGTGATTCTTTACCATCGGAGCCACCAGGGAATGATGTAAATAATGCATCTTGTGAAGACAAATTTAATTCAACACCAAGAGTTCAGTGACAGTTCAACAGGGTTGACTCATGCACTCACTAAGTTCACTAACATCCTGGTTTTGAATATTCTTCCTTATGGCCAGTTTGGCTGCTAAAGGCCACACCATTCTCCAGGGTGCTTCATCTTGGATAAGAAAGAGGATACAGAAAGATGTTTCAAGCAATTTGCCTTGCCTATGAGGTAAGCAGCTAGTGTCCTTCGAGACTTAAAGAAAAATGGGATTCACTTTGCTAATTGGCCTTAGAATAGCTGTTGTAGGAAACCTAGTTATTCACAATTTAATAAGCTCTATATTGTTATTTTTTGTTTAAAGCATGATGTATGACTGCTAATATTTTACTACTTTAAAAACCTCTCCTTTCCTACCTTTGTGCTCTTCCTGTTTTCTACTGATTCAGTATTTGCTAGTCACGTCCCAGATGTAAGTGCAATACCACTGTGTGAGAAAAAATGAAAAAAAAGAGAGGGAAGGAAAGAGGGAGAAAGAAAAAAAAAGCAGCAATAACTTATCATTGCTTTTTAGCATAAGATTCTATGATACATTTTAAACAGGGGCTCTGTCATGATTTTTAAAAGTCATTGCCCCTAAAAAAGGAAATCAACCAGAAGATACTTATTATACCCTGCAAGAAACTAGTTTTAAAGACTTGTGTTATGAGTTGAATTGTTATCCTTGACTATTCACATGGTGAAGTCCTAACTCCCCAACTCAGAATGTGACCTTACTTGGAAACAAGGTCATTGCAGATATAATTAGTTAAGGTGAGATCACACTGGGGTAGGATAAGCCCTTTCTTATAAAAAGGGAAATTTGGCGGAACTGAGCTGCAGCAGAACTGGACTTGGGTATCCAGAGTGGCTTCACCCAAATGCCTGGTCTTTCCACATGGTAGCTCCAGCAGAGCAGCCAGACTGCTTCCGTGGTGGCTGAGGGTTACAAGACTAAGTGTTCCAAGAGCTAAGAAGTGAAAGCTGCCACTTTCTCAAGGCCTGGGCTGAAAAACTGGTGAACAACGTCTGCAATATTTTATTAGAGCAAGCACAGGGTTTGCTCACAGGTCAGGGGAGGGGACACAGACCCAGGCCCTGCTCTAGAGTGTGCAGGCCAGGAATGTGCAGCTTTCCTTAATCTGCCCATGCCTTTTATCAAAGATCATTTCCATGTGTAATTTGAAAAACCATTACATAAATTACAATTAATAGATCATTTTGATTTTTCCAAATCTTTTTTCAGGCAAGGGTTTATAAATTCAGAGGATAAACATATCTTCCAATCAGCCCCTACTTTGTCCCCTTCAGTCAGCATTTATATGTCTCATTGTATCCTGTGTGTATTTATTTCTTTATAATTAT
Organism: Bos indicus; assembly: GCF_029378745.1. NCBI lineage: Eukaryota > Metazoa > Chordata > Mammalia > Artiodactyla > Bovidae > Bos > Bos indicus. The sequence goes on from NC_091767.1 coordinate 94,021,065, forward strand.
ATTTATAAGTGAATTAATAGCCTTTCAAAAATTATAGTATCCTTAAGCACCTTGTCTTCTACATCCTATGTATTTTCTCTCAGAGGATAAAATAGGTGGAAGAAAGGGAGATTTAGACAGAAATGATCACAGAACTATGCAAAGATGAAGGCAAAGATTGGGGTGATGCTTCTCTAAGCCAAGTACTGCCAAGGATTTCTAGCAGATCATCAGAAGCTAGGCAAGATACAGAACAGATTCTCACAGCCCTCAGAAGGAACCAACCCTGCCAACACTTGACTTTCATCTTGTGGCTTTGAGGACTGCTAGATAGTATACTTCTGTTATTTAAGCTGCCAGATTGTGATCTTCTGTTGTAGCAGCCCTAGCAAATGAATACACTTTCTTTGAGGTCATTGACTGGAGACAATAGTTTCTGTCTTGTCAAGACAGGCTACTACCACACTCCCACTCCCACTAAAACCACACAGTGGGACAACGGAGTTCTGCCTTGGCTGAAGGGTTAAAAATCACTTAATATTGAATATATAAACACTGTGTCTTATCTGGGGCCTACACTAAGCAGATCAACATTAGAGCACAGGTGCTCTTCACAGAGCTTTCCTATTGTTCATCCTGAGCAATGGTGAAGTCAAGGAGCCGCTGACTGATGCATTACATAATGTAAGAGATATTAATAAGTTCAAGGTCAGGGACAAAGCCTTCTCTTTATTGCTATTTCCCGTATATTTCAGCTCAGTGCTGAGAACAGCACTATAACTTATTATTTAATCTTTGATATAAGACACTATAAGGACTTCCCTGGTGGCTCAGATGGTAAAGCGTCTGCCTACAATGCGGGGGACCGGGGTTCAATCCCTGAGTCGGGAAGATCTGGAGAAGGAAAAGGCAACCCACTCCAATATTCTTGCCTGGAAAATCCCATGGACGGAGGAGCTATAGTTCATGGGGTTGCAAAGAGTCAGACACGACTGAGCCACTTCACTTTCTCTTCATTTTTCATAAGGCACTATGGACTTCCCTGGTGGTTCAGACAGGAAAGAATCCGCCTGCAATGGAGGAAATGTGGGTTCGATCCCTGGGTTGGGAAGATCCCCTGGAGAAGGGGATGGCAGCCCATTCCAGCATTCTTGCCTCGAGAATCCCCATAGGCAGAGAAGCCTGGTGGACTACAGTCCTTGGGGTTGCAAAGAGTAGGACACGACTGAGGAACTAACACACACACACATAAGACACTACAAGTCTCTTCGATAGTTCATTTTTGTTTTAAAATATTCTTAATAAAAATATAAGTAAAGTAACTTTTTCACTGCTTGTTGCTATCAATAACAATAGGTAGAATACAAACCAGTGAATTTTTTTTTTTTTTTCCCGAGAAAGCTATTCAATAAGGTGGGCTCAGAGAAAGAAAAATTAGTCTCTGCTGCCATCTAATGGACATAGAGGGTTATAACAGTATAGAGCTAAATTTAACTTCAATCCTTTCACGAAACAGTTAAAACTACTTAGAAAAACGCAAGATGTATAGTTCACATATAGAGCTGCTTCCTATTTCAACACTAGGTAGGCCAGTGTAGCCTTTATTTGCTTGTAGCTTCTGCTGGCTTACATCTGTGAAGCATGACCTCTGTTATGAACCATTTATTCAATTTCTATTTAGCCACTTCTGTTTCCCAGGCACTGTAATGGTAATCAAAAGTGTTATAAGACACTTTATCCACAAAATAGGCAATCATATGATATAAGGGAGTCATACTTAAATTAAATAAATTCATTCTGCACTCCCTACACTACCAGAAATATTAAAAATCTTATCCATTTTAGTTACTCTTTCCACTACAGCCCTCCCTCTGTCCATTTGGATCCATTTTTGCTTGCTTTCATCTCCCTGGACTTTCTAAGCCCTTCGCTTTGCCCTCAGGCTCCTGGTTTAGCTGAAACCACCTTTTATTGTGATGATTCTTTTAATCACACTTTTCTGACTTTGCTCCCAGAAATTTTTCTTAAATATGATTTTTTTAAACTCTAACTTCTATACCTGCCTTAGAGAACCCAAAGGCCAGCAATTGTACTGGGAAGCCAAAATGACACCACATTAGATCTTCAGGCCACGATGTCCCTCTCCACTGGGAATGAGACAATGTCTTCCTTACTCTGTTCAGGAAATGAAGTACGCACACAGTTCTGTGCACCCAGGTGTCAACAACTCCATCACACTCGGCCTAAAGCATCGCTTTGCTGATGTCTGTGTTCAGGGAAGTTGCCAGAACGCTTATCAGGTGGGTATGCTCCCTGACACCACAAAAGAAAATTCACTACTACTTGGAGAGCCGATCAGTATGGATTTTGGCAGGCAGATTGCTTCACAGGACTCTCCAATTTTCCCCCCCAGGTCTTAATAATAGGCCCTGAGAATGTTTCTGAGAAAGTATGAAATAGCCAGCTGAGTGACTATATCCACTACTCTGGGTTGTGCTGTGTCTCCCACAGTTCAGTTCATAAGATGAAATCATAAACTCCAGTACCTCAGAATGGGACCACATTCGAAGACAGGATTTTATTTCAAATCTTTATTGGAGTATAATTGGATTTACACTGTTGTGTTTCAGGTGTACAGTGAAGTGAATCAGTAATACATATATATATATCCACTCTTTTTTTTTTTAGATTATTTTTACATATAGGCCGTTACAGAGTATTGAGTAGATTCCTCTACGCTATATAGCATGTTATTATTTAGCTACTTATTTTATATATAGTCAAGTATATAAGTCAGTCCAAATCTCCCAATTTATCCCTCGCTCATCTTTCTCCCCTGGTAACCATAAGTTTGCTTTCTACATCCACAACTCTACTTCTGCTTTGTAAATAAATTCATTCATACATTTTTTTTAAGATATCACATATAAACTATATCATAAATTTGTCTTTCTGTGTCTGACTTATTTCACTCAGTATGACAATTTCTAAGTCTATTCATGTTGCTGCAAATTGCATTATTTTGTACTTTTTTAAAAGAGATAATCAAGTTAAAATGAGTTTGTTAGGGCAGGCCCTAATCTAATACTATGGTGTCCTTGTAATAAGAGGATATTTGGATACACAGAGACATACCAGAGTGGTGCATTCAGAGAGATTGCCATGCAAATACACACCTATGTAGATGGCAACCACCTACAAACCAAGGAGAGAGGCCTCAGAGGTCTCCTCAGGAGAGAAACCAACCCTGCCAACCCCTTGATTGTAGATGCCCAGTCTCCAGCACTTGTAGAAAATAAGTTTCTGCTGTTTAAGCCTTTATAATGGGTTCAGGCAGCCTACCAAACTAACACATCCTCCTGTGCAATAACCCTAATCTTGGTTCAGATATCTTTCCTCTCCAGAAAAGTTGACTCCATGGAGTCTTCAGCTTAAGTAACAAACCTACTTCTTACAAGATAAGGTTATCTTTTTGATACTCTTGACTCTGCTTTGGGAAAGCTAATAATTTCTCAGCCAGACTTATGTCCACTCAGGATGAATGACTGTTTTCTTTAGGGGAGATCAGTAAAGGATCAGAAACATTCTCTCAGCCCCGCATATTCATCAGGTCACTTCCCTCATGATTTATCTTATGCACATAGATCCTCCTGAAATGACTTAAAGTGATACATCTTTCATGTTGCTCCCAGGAAGTTCTAGAATGCGACAAAATAAGACATTAATTAGGCACATTCCGTTCTCTGCTGAGAGCTCATTTTTCTCTTTTCCCAATTTTCTCGAATTACATTCAACTATCTGGGGCTTCCCTGATGGCTCAGATGATAAAGAACATACCTGCAAGGCAGGAGACCTAGGTTCGATCCCTGAGTCGGGAAGACCCCGTGGAGAAGGAATGGCAAACCCACTTTAGAATTTTTGCCTGGAGATTTCCATGGACAGAGGAGCCTGGAGGGCTTCAGTTCATAGGATCGCAGAGTCGGACACTTACAATATTGATTCCCAGAATCAAGTTATACGGTATAGTGAACACCAGGTGGCGCTTTAACCCAAGTTACACACATCAATTTATCCTAATCCCTCAGCACTCTCTCTTCCATTCAGTTTCTTTCTTTTTTTTAATTTATTTTAATTGAAGGCTAATTACTTTACAATACTATAGTGGTTTTGCCATACATTCACATAAATCAGCCATGGGTGTACATGTGTTCCCCATCCCGTTCAGTTTCATTGCCAGAGCTTAAATTTCAGTCTTATTTTTTATCATTTCCCCCCACTCTCACCAAAGTGATATTCAGAAAATTCAAGCCATATTCATACAGCTTTTCTCCTGGTAAAGAAAACCCTTCTTTAGTACCTAAAATGTGAGCTGGTGGTGGTGGTGGTTTAGTCACCAAGTCGTGTCCAACTTTGCGACCCCACGGAGGTAGCCTGCTAGGCTCCTCTGTCCATGTGATTCTTCAGGCAAGAATACAGGAGTGGGTTGCCATTTCCTTCTCCAGAGGATCTTCCTGACCCAGGAATCGAACCCGGGTCTCCTGAATTGCAGGCAGATAATGTACCGACTGAGCTATGAGGGAAGCCCAAAAAAAACACTCCTAAATTGGCATAAACAATTTTCTGTGACAATTCCAGCCTTATTATCTACTACTCCTTCTTTCATATTTAATGATCAGATAAAACCAATCTACTCACCTTTTCCTGACTGCCAAATGACATTTTACCACTCCAAATTTAACTACATGTTATTCTACTTATCCTGGAAGGCTTTTCTTTCACATACTTATGTGGGTGCCCTTAAGTAACCTCCTAAATTCAATTCTGCTATCAACTCTTCCAGGAAATCCTATGTAACCCATTTCCAGATGACAGCAAAGGTTACTCATTCAATCCCATGCCTCACAAATAACTCATCTTTATACCATATTTCTAGAACTAAGAAGATGGTAAGGGAAGGGTTTATACTTCATCATCTTCTAATCATCAACACTTAAAAAAGTAATAGAAAACTAGTTGTTGTTAATTAAGCCATTTGAACAAGATCAAAGTGGAGCAGGAGAAACATGGTGTTTGTTTGCCTGCCTGCTTGCTTTTTTGCAGGGCAGCAGGAATGGGAATGTTAAAAATGTTGATTTTGCAATAACTGGGTTATCTAAGTAATAGCCTCTCAGTCCAGCAGAGGTTATGCCCAAGTGCTGGTGAGGACAGAGAAGTTGAAATCCTTGTGCACTGTTAGTGAGAAGGTAAAATAGTGTGGCCATTATTAGAACATTAAATAGCTTCCTCAAAAATTAACACTAGAACTACCAGATGACTAGTAACCCCACTTCTGGGTATATGTCTAAGAGAATTCAAAGTATTAACTTAAAGAGATACCTCCATGCTCATGTTTAATGCAGCATTACTCACAATAGACAAGAGAAAGAAGTAACCCAAATGTCACATTAACAATTGAAAGGATAAAGAAAATGTGGTGTATACAAAAATAGAATATCCTGCAGCTTTAGAAAGAAGGGATTCCTGTCACTTGCTACAACATGAATGAACCTCAAGGACATTATACTAAGTAAGCTAGTCACAAAAGAACACATGCTATATGATTTCTACTCAGATGAAGTAGTCAAACTTATAAAAGCTGAAAATAGAAAGTTGGTTTCCAATGATGGAGGGAACAAGGATTATCCTATAGTGGCTACAGAGTTTCAGTTTTGCAAGATGAATAGGTTCTAGAGATCTGATGCACTATAATGTGAATATGCTTAACATAACTGAATTGTACACTTAAAATTGGTTAAGACAGTAAATTTAAACAATTTTGCCACAGTTAAAAATTTTTAAAGATATATTTATTTCAATTCCTTCTATATATAGACTAGAAAAAAGGCAGAATGTAAGGATATGAGCAAAAAGAAATAGCAACAAAAAGAGAGTTTAAAGACTTTCTTTCCTTTTCCTAAGATCAAGAATGAAGCAAGATATTTCTTTAACAATGAAATATCAGAAAGTGAATGTAAAAAAAAAATCCCTTTGAAAATTGCATCCAAAAGAACCCCCAAAATACTCGTTACTGAGTCCAAGTTTGCCCTGCTTGCTGCACAACAGGCCAATGAATCTGAGAGACAAGGGGTTGAGGCAAGGGAAGTACTTTAACTAGGAAACCAGCACAAGAACACAGCCGACTAGGGCCTCAAAATAACCATCTCAGTGGGGTCTGGATGCCAGACTCTTTCATAGAACAGAGAGAAAAAAGCAATGAGGAATGAAAGTCAAAGGGCAAAATAGAGAGGGGAAGCAAAGTGAAAGGGTCTTCAGTCTTGGACAACATCTCCAAAGGAATGGCTTGCCTTTGGAAGGGGTGTGTTAATCTCTTCGGTAAAAAAGCTGGCTTAAATCTCAACATTCAGAAAACTAAGGTCATGGCATCTGGCCCCATCAGTTCAGTTCAGTCACTCGGTCATGTTCGACTCTTTTCAAACCCTTGAACTGTATAGCACACCAGGCTTCCCAGTCCATCACCAACTCCGGGAGTTTACTCAAACTCATGTCCATTGAGTCAGTGATACCATCCAACCATCTCATCCTCTGTCGTCCCCTTCTCCTGCCACCTTCAATCTTTCCCAGCCTCAGGTTCTTTTCAAATGTTTCAAATGAGTCAGTTCTTCACATCAGCAGTCCAAAGTATTAGAGTTTTAGCTTCAGCATCAGTCCTTCCAATGAATATTCAGGGCTGATTTCCTTTAGGATGGACTGGTTGGATCTGCTTGCAGTCCAAGGGACTCTCAAGAGTCTTCTCCAACACCACAGTTCAAAAGCATCAATTCTTCAGCGCTCAGCTTTCTTTATAGTCCAACTCTCACATCCATACATGACTACAGGAAAAACCAAAGCTTTGACTAGATGGAGTTTAGTTGGTAATGTAATGTCTCTGCTTTTTAATATGCTGTCTAGGTTGGTCATAATTTTTCCTACAAGGAGTAAACATCTTTTAATTTCATGGCTGCAGTCACCATCTGCAGTGATTTTCGAGCCCAAGAAATTAAAGTCTTGCCCCATCACTTCATGGCAAATAGGTGGGGAAACAATGGAAACAGTGACAGGCTTTAAATTCTTGGGCTCCAAGATCACTGCAGATGGTGACTGCAGCCATGAAGCTTACTCCTTGGAAGGAAAGTTATGATCAACCTAGACAGCATATTAAAAAGTAGGGGCACTACTTAGTCAACAAATGTCTGTCTAGTCAAAGCTATGGTTTTTCCTGTAGTCATGTATGGATGTGAGAGTTGGACTATAAAGAAAGCTGAGCACCAAAGAACTGATGGTTTTGAACTTCAGTGCTGAATAAGACTCTTGAGAGTCCCTTGGACTGCAAGGAGGTCAAACCAGTCCATCCTAAAGGAAATCAGTCCTGAATATTCATTGGAAGGACTGATGCTGAAGCTGAAACTCCAATGATTTGGCTACTTGATGTGAAGAGCTGACTCATTTGAAAAAACCCTGATGCTGGGAAAGAATGACAGCAGGAGGAAAAGGGGACAACAGAGGACATGGTTGGATGGCATCACTGACTCAACAGACATGGGTCTGAGCACATGCCGGGAGATGGTGAAGGACAGGGAAGCCTGGCATGCTGCAGTCTGTGGGGTCACAGAGTCAAACATGACTGAATGACTGAACAACAACAACAACAGCAACAATCTCTTCTATTAATAAGTGGACGGGGACAAACTCTCTCTCCATGAGCTGAGCCAATGCACTTTAGTTTACAGTCAAGCAGAGGGGCAGAGACCTCCAGACAAGCCGTTAAGCACAACCGTAATAACAAGAGCAATGAAAAGCAAGTCAAAGAAACAATTTCCAACATGTAGTCAGAATTGCTTTCTTCCCTGCAACATATTACCAATAAACCAGACCAAGAAGGTGAAAGCCTTATATGCTGAGACCTATAAAACATTTTAAAGGAAATTGAAAATGATTCAGGGAGGAGCCAAGATGGCGGAGGAGTAGGACGGGGAGAACACTTTCTCCCCCACAAATTCATCAAAAGAGCATTTAAACGTCGAGTAAATTCCACAAAACAACTTCTGAATGCCGGCAGAGGACATCAGGCACCCAGAAAAGCAACCCAACTCTTCGAAAGGAGGTAGGAAAAAATATTAAAAACAAAAAAAAAGAGACAAAAGAGGGAGGGACGGAGTTCCGTCCCGGGAAGGGAATCTTAAAAAGAGAAACGTTTCCAAACATCAGGAAACCTTCTCACTGCCGAATCTGTGCCGAGCTTTGGAAGCACAGAGAGCAACATAACAGGGAGAAAAAATAAATAAACAATTTAAAACTCGCAGATTGCGAGCCCTACGGTAACTCCCGCAGCAGAGAAGCAGCGCAGACGCCTGCATCCGCCATTAGCAAACCGGGGCTGGGCAGGGAGGCGCGGCGTGGGCTGCATCGCTGAGAGTAAGAATCTGGCCTGAATACCCTGAGCGCTATCTGAGCGAAATAATTTGGGCTAGCAAACCAGACTGTGGGATACCTACCACGCGAAAAGCCAGCCCTAACCTAAGACCGCCAGGCCCGCGCACGGAACAAAGGACTAAACAGAGATAGCCGGCTGCAGACCTTCCCCCTCCGGTGACAGGCAGCCAGAGCCGGAAGGGGGCAATCGCAGCCCCAGAGAGACATTATCTATAAAACTGTAAGCAGGCTTCTTTGCTAACTAAAACTTCTTGGGGGTCTGGACGGTCAACATCTGCCTGAGAAGGTGCGCCGGTTTTACATCCAGATAACCGAGTGGCGGGGAGGCGATAAGTCGCAGCATTGGCGCTCGCCTGGGAAGAGCAAATTGGCGCTCGGACCTGGGAAGAGCACAAAACGCAGGCCCAACTGAGTCTGCGCCTCTGAGGACTACCCGAGTGCCTGAACCTGAGCGGCTTGGACCTGGGAGGTGCATGCAGCCCAGGGCCAGCCTCGGATTGTTCCCGGCGGAACAACCTAGAGTCCGAGCAGTGTGGACAGGGAGGCTACACGCGCCGTGAGCGGGGGCAGACCCAGGGTGGCTGAGGCACTGCGAGCCCACGCCAGTGTTATTTGTTTGCAGCATCCCTCCCTCCCTCCCCACAGCGCGACTGAACAAGTAAGCCTTAAAAAAAAAAAAAAAAAGTGTCCTCCACCGTGCCCTTTGAGTCAGGGCGGAAACCAGATACTGAAGAGACTAGCAAACAGAAGAAGATATAACAGAGGGAAACGCCTTGGAAGCTACAGGCAATAGATCAAAACCCTGTGGTTACTACGGACTACATAGGAAGGGGCCTATAGATCTTGAGAAATATAAATCTGACCAAGGAACTAGCCAAAAATGAACTGAACCCACAACACCCACAAAAAAAAAAAAAAAAAAAAGTCCTAGATATATTTTTATTATTTTTACGATCATTCTTTCTTTTTTTTTTTTAATTAAAAAAAAAAAAATTTTAAGTCCTCTATTGTTCCTTTAATTTTCACCTTTATATCCTATTACTTTGCAAAAAAAAAAAAAAAAAGACCTTATTTTTTTCTTCTTCAGCAAACTTCATATATATGTATTTTATAATTTTTTGACCTTGTTTTTTTTTTGTTTGTTTTTGTTTTTTTCTTCTTTTCTTTAACATTATATTTTTGAAATTCTAAACTCTACTCTAGATTTTTAATTTTCGCTTTTTGGTATATGTTATCAATTTTGTACCTGTAGTTTTTTTTTAATATAATTTCTGTGACTTTTTTTTTTTTTTTTTTTCTTCTTCTCTGTTTCTTTCTCTTCTTCTTTTATATAACATTGTATATCTGAAATTCCAAACTTTACTCTAGATTTTTAATTTATGCTTTTTGGTATTTGATATCGATTTTGTACCTGTATTTTCTTTATAATTTTTGTGACATTGTTCGTATTTGTTTGTTTTCTCTCTTTATTTTTCTTCTTCTTTTTTTTTTTAACATTGTATTTTTGAAATTCCAAACTCTACTCTAGATTTTTAATTTTTGCTTTCTGGTATTAGTTATCAATTTTGTACTTGTACTTTCTTTATAATTTTCGCGACCTTGTTTGTTTTTGTTTGTTCGTTTTTTCTCTCTTTCTTTTCCTTCTTCTTTTCTTTAACATCATATTTTTGAAATTCCAAACTCTACTCTAGATTTTTAATTTTCGCTTTCTGGTATTAGTTATCTATTTTGTACCTGTACTTTCTCTATAATTTTCGCGACCTTGTTTGTTTTTGTTTGTTCGTTCTTTCTTTCTTTCTTTTCCTTCTTCTTTTCTTTAACATCGTATTTTTGAAATTCCAAACTCTACTCTAGATTTTTAATTTTTGCTTTTATGTATTTGTTACCAATTTTGTACCTATAAGGACCCAATCTTCAGGACCCATTTTTCACTAGGGAGTGAGATTACTGGCTTGACTGCTCTCTCTCCCTTTGGACCCTCCTTTTTCTCCACCAGGTCGCCTGTGTCTCCTCCCTAACCCCTCTCTACTCTACCCAACTCTGTGAATTTCTGTGTGTTCCAGACGGTGGAGAACACTTAGGGAACTGATTACTGGCTGGATCTGTCTCCTTCCTTTTCATTCCCCCCTTTTATCCTTCTGGCCACCTCTGTTACCTTCCTCCTTCTTCTCTTCTCTGTATAACCCCGTGAACATCTCTGAGTGGTCGAGTTGTGGAGTGCACATAAGGAAGTGACTACTGGCTAGCCCACTCTCTCCACTATTGATTCACCTCATCTCATTTGGGTCACCTCTAACTCCCTCCTCCCTCTTCTCTTCTCCATGTAACCCTGTGAACCTCTCTGAGTGACCCTCACTGTAGAGAAACTTATCATCTTTAATGTAGATGTTTTATCAATGGTGCTGTATAGAAGGAGAAGTTTTGAAACTACTGTAAAAATAAGACCGATAATCAGAAGCAGGAGACTTAAATCCAAACCCTGACTCCAGGGAACTCCTGACTCCAAGGCACATTCATTGACAGGAGCTCATCAAATGCCCCCATACCGACACTGAAACCAAGCACCACACAAGGGCCAATAAGTTCCAGGGCAAGACATACCAAGCAAATTCTCCAGCAACAAAGGAACACAGCCCTGAGCTTCAAGATACAGGCTGCCCAAAGTCACCCCAAAACTATAGACATCTCATAACTCATTACTGGACATTTCATTGCACTCCAGAGAGAAGAAATACAGCTCCACCCACCAGAACACCGACACAAGCTTCCCTAAGCAGGAAACCTTGACAAGCCACCTGTACAAACCCACACACAGTGAGGAAACGCCACAATAAAGAGAACTCCACAAACTGCCAGAATACAGAAAGGACACCCCAAACTCAGCAATTTAAACAAGATGAAGAGACAGAGGAATACTCAGCAGATAAAGGAACAGGATAAATGCCCACCAAACCAAACAAAAGAGGAAGAGATAGGGAATCTACCTGATAAAGAATTCCGAATAATGATAGTGAAATTGATCCAAAATCTTGAAACTAAAATGGAATCACAGATAAATAGCCTGGAGACAAGGATTGAGAAGATGCAAGAAAGGTTTAACAAGGACCTAGAAGAAATAAAAAAGAGTCAACATATAATGAATAATGCAATAAGTGAAATTAAAAACACTCTGGAGGCAACAAATAGTAGAATAACAGAGGCAGAAGACAGGATTAGTGAATTAGAAGATAGAATGGTAGAAATAAATGAATCAGAGAGGATAAAAGAAAAACGAATTAAAAGAAATGAGGACAATCTCAGAGACCTCCAGGACAATATTAAACGCTACAACATTCGAATCATAGGGGTTCCAGAAGAAGAAGACAAAAAGAAAGACCATGAGAAAATACTTGAGGAGATAATAGTGGAAAACTTCCCTAAAATGGGGAAGGAAATAATCACCCAAGTCCAAGAAACCCAGAGAGTACCAAACAGGATAAACCCAAGGAGAAACACCCCAAGACACATATTAATCAAATTAACAAAGATCAAACACAAAGAACAAATATTAAAAGCAGCAAGGGAAAAACAACAAATAACACACAAGGGAATTCCCATAAGGATAACAGCTGATCTTTCAATAGAAACTCTTCAAGCCAGGAGGGAATGGCAAGACATACTTAAAATGATGAAAGAAAATAACCTACAGCCCAGATTATTGTACCCAGCAAGGATCTCATTCAAGTATGAAGGAGAAATCAAAAGCTTTTCAGACAAGCAAAAGCTGAGAGAATTCTGCACCACCAAACCAGCTCTCCAACAAATACTAAAGGATATTCTCTAGACAAGAAACACAAAAACGGTGTATAAACTTGAACCCAAAACAATAAAGTAAATGGCAACGGGAACATACTTATCAGTAATTACCTTAAATGTAAATGGGTTGAATGCCCCAACCAAAAGACAAAGACTGGCTGAATGGATACAAAAACAAGACCCCTACATATGTTGTCTACAAGAGACCCACCTCAAAACAGGGGACACATACAGACTGAAAGTGAAGGGCTGGAAAAAGATTTTCCATGCAAATAGGGACCAAAAGAAAGCAGGAGTAGCAATACTCATATCAGATAAAATAGACTTTAAAACAAAGGCTGTGAAAAGAGACAAAGAAGGTCACTACATAATGATCAAAGGATCAATCCAAGAAGAAGATATAACAATTATAAATATATATGCACCCAACACGGGAGCACCACAGTACGTAAGACAAATGCTAACAAGTATGAAAGGAGAAATTAACAATAACACAATAATAGTGGGAGACTTTAATACCCCACTTACACCTATGGATAGATCAACTAAACAGAAAATTAACAAGGAAACACAAACTTTAAACGATACAATAGACCAGTTAGACCTAATTGATATCTATAGGTCATTTCACCCCAAAACAATGAATTTCACCTTTTTCTCAAGCGCACATGGAACCTTCTCCAGGATAGATCACATCCTGGGCCATAAAGCTAGCCTTGGTAAATTCAAAAAAATAGAAATCATTCCAAGCATTTTTTCTGACCACAATGCAGTAAGATTAGATCTCAATTACAGGAGAAAAACTATTAAAAATTCCAACATATGGAGGCTGAACAACACGCTGCTGAATAACCAACAAATCACAGAAGAAATCAAAAAAGAAATCAAAATTTGCATAGAAACGAATGAAAATGAAAACACAACAACCCAAAACCTGTGGGACACGGTAAAAGCAGTCTTAAGGGGAAAGTTCATAGCAATACAGGCACACCTCAAGAAACAAGAAAAAAGTCAAATAAATAACCTAACTCTACACCTAAAGCAACTAGAAAAGGAAGAAATGAAGAGCCCCAGGGTTAGTAGAAGGAAAGAAATCTTAAAAATTAGAGCAGAAATAAATGCAAAAGAAACAAAAGAGACCATAGCAAAAATCAACAAAACCAAAAGCTGGTTCTTTGAAAGGATAAATAAAATTGACAAACCATTAGCCAGACTCATCAAGAAACAAAGGGAGAAAAATCAAATCAACAAAATTAGAAACGAAAATGGAGAGATCACAACAGACAACACAGAAATACAAAGGATCATAAGAGACTACTATCAACAATTATATGCCAATAAAATGGACAACATGGAAGAAATGGACAAATTCTTAGAAAAGTACAACTTTCCAAAACTGGACCAGGAAGAAATAGAAAATCTTAACAGACCCATCACAAGCATGGAAATTGAAACTGTAATCAAAAATCTTCCAGCAAACAAAAGCCCCGGTCCAGACGGCTTCACAGCTGAATTCTACCAAAAATTTAGAGAAGAGCTAACACCTATCCTGCTCAAACTCTTCCAGAAAATTGCAGAGGAAGGTAAACTTCCAAACTCATTCTATGAGGCCACCATCACCCTAATACCAAAACCTGACAAAGATCCCACAAAAAAAGAAAACTACAGGCCAATATCACTGATGAACATAGATGCAAAAATCCTTAACAAAATTCTAGCAATCAGAATCCAACAACACATTAAAAAGATCATACACCATGATCAAGTGGGCTTTATCCCAGGGATGCAAGGATTCTTCAATATCCGCAAATCAATCAATGTAATACACCACATTAACAAATTGAAAAATAAAAACCATATGATTATCTCAATAGATGCAGAGAAAGCCTTTGACAAAATTCAACATCCATTTATGATAAAAACTCTCCAGAAAGCAGGAATAGAAGGAACATACCTCAACATAATAAAAGCTATATATGACAAACCCACAGCAAACATTATCCTCAATGGTGAAAAATTGAAAGCATTTCCTCTAAAGTCAGGAACAAGACAAGGGTGCCCACTTTCACCATTACTATTCAACATAGTTTTGGAAGTTTTGGCCACAGCAATCAGAGCAGAAAAAGAAATAAAAGGAATCCAAATTGGAAAAGAAGAAGTAAAACTCTCACTATTTGCAGATGACATGATCCTCTACATAGAAAACCCTAAAGAGTCCACCAGAAAATTACTAGAAATAATCAATGACTACAGTAAAGTTGCAGGATATAAAATCAACACACAGAAATCCCTTGCATTCCTATACACTAATAATGAGAAAACAGAAAGAGAAATTAAGGAAACAATTCCATTCACCATTGCAACGGAAAGAATAAAATACTTAGGAATATATCTACCTAAAGAAACTAAAGACCTATATATAGAAAACTATAAAACTCTGGTGAAAGAAATCAAAGAGGACACTAATAGATGGAGAAATATACCATGTTCATGGATTGGAAGAATCAATATAGTGAAAATGAGTATACTACCCAAAGCAATTTATAGATTCAACGCAATCCCTATCAAGCTACCAACAGTATTCTTCACAGAGCTAGAACAAATAATTTCACAATTTGTATGGAAATACAAAAAACCTCGAATAGCCAAAGCGATCTTGAGAAAGAAGAATGGAACTGGAGGAATCAACCTACCTGACTTCAGGCTCTACTACAAAGCCACAGTTATCAAGACAGTATGGTACTGGCACAAAGACAGAAATATTGATCAATGGAATAAAATAGAAAGCCCAGAGATAAATCCACGCACATATGGACACCTTATCTTCGACAAAGGAGGCAAGAATATACAATGGATTAAAGACAATCTCTTTAACAAGTGGTGCTGGGAAATCTGGTCAACCACTTGTAAAAGAATGAAACTGGACCACTTTCTAACACCATACACAAAAATAAACTCAAAATGGATTAAAGATCTAAACGTAAGACCAGAAACTATAAAACTCCTAGAGGAGAACATAGGCAAAACACTCTCCGACATACATCACAGCAGGATCCTCTATGACCCACCTCCCAGAATATTGGAAATAAAAGCAAAAATAAACAAATGGGACCTAATTAACCTTAAAAGCTTCTGCACATCAAAGGAAACTATTAGCAAGGTGAAAAGACAGCCTTCAGAATGGGAGAAAATAATAGCAAATGAAGCAACCGACAAACAACTAATCTCAAAAATATACAAGCAACTCCTACAGCTCAACTCCAGAAAAATAAACGACCCAATCAAAAAATGGGCCAAAGAACTAAATAGACATTTCTCCAAAAAAGACATACAGATGGCTAACAAACACATGAAAAGATGCTCAACATCACTCATTATCAGAGAAATGCAAATCAAAACCACTATGAGGTACCATTTCACACCAGTCAGAATGGCTGCGATCCAAAAGTCTACAAATAATAAATGCTGGAGAGGATGTGGAGAAAAGGGAACCCTCTTACACTGTTGGTGGGAATGCAAACTAGTACAGCCACTATGGAGAACAGTGTGGAGATTCCTTAAAAAACTGGAAATAGAACTGCCTTATGATCCAGCAACCCCACTGCTGGGCATACACACTGAGAAAACCAGAAGGGAAAGAGACACGTGTACCCCAATGTTCATCGCAGCACTGTTTATAATAGCCAAGACATGGAAGCAACCTAGATGTCCATCAGCAGATGAATGGATAAGAAAGCTGTGGTACATATACACAATGGAGTATTACTCAGCCATTAAAAAGAATACATTTGAATCAGTTCTAATGAGGTGGATGAAACTGGAGCCTATTATACAGAGTGAAGTAAGCCAGAAGGAAAAACATAAATACAGTATACTAACGCATATATATGGAATTTAGAAAGATGGTAACAATAACCCGGTGTACGAGACAGCAAAAGAGACACTGATGTATAGAACGGTCTTATGGATTCTGTGGGAGAGGGAGAGGGTGGGAAGATTTGGGAGAATGGCAATGAAACATGTAAAGTATCATGTGGGAAACGAGTTGCCAGTCCAGGTTCGATGCATGATGCTGGATGCTTGGGGCTGGTGCACTGGGACGGCCCAGAGGGATGGTATGGGGAGGGAGGAGGGAGGAGGGTTCGGGATGGGGAACACATGTATACCTGTGGCGGATTCATTTTGATATTTGGCAAAACTAATACAATTATGTAAAGTTTAAAAATAAAATAAAATTGGAGAGAAAAAAAAAAAAAAAAAAGAAAATGATTCAAAAAAATGAAAAGGTATCTCATACTGTTGGATTGGAAGGATTAATATTGTTAAAATGGCCATACTACACAAAGAAATCTATAGATTTAGTGTGATCCTCTCAAATAATCAAGACTTTTTTCACAGAAGTAGACAAATAATACTAAAACTTATCAGTTCAGTTCAGTCACTCAGTCCTGTCCGACTCTTTGCCACCCCAGGAATTGCAACATGCCAGGCCTTCCTGTCCATTATCAACTCCCAGAGTTTACTCAAACTCATGTCCATTGGGTTGGTAATGCCATCCAACCATCTCATCCTCTGTTGACCCCTTCTCCTCCTGCCTTCAATCTTTCCCAGCATCAGGGTCTTTTCCAATGAGTCAGTTCTTTGCATCAGGTGGCCAACGTATTGGAGTTTCAGTTTCAGCATCAGTCCTTCCAATGAATATTTAGGACTGATTTCCTTTATGATGGACTTGTTGGATCTGCTTGCAGTCCAAGGGACTTTCAAGAGTCTCCTCCAATACCACAGTTCAAAAGCATCAATTCCTTGGTGCTCAGTTTTCTTTAAGTCCAACTCTCATATCCATACATGACTTCTGGAAAAACCATAGCTTTGACTAGATGGACCTTTACTGGCAAAGTAATGTCTCTGTTTTTTAATATGCTGTCTAGGTTGGGCTTCCCTGGTGGCTCAGAGGTTAAAACATCTGCCTACAATGTGGGAGACCCGGGTTTGATCCCTGGGTCAGGAAGATCCCCTGGAGAAGGAAATGGTAAACCACTCCTGTATTCTTGCCTGGAGAATCCCATGGATGGAGATGCCTGGTAGGCTATAGTCCATGGGGTCACAGAGAGTTGGACAAGACTGAGCGACTTCACCTTCATCACCTTCACCTAGGTTGGTCATAACTTTCCTTCCAAGGAGTAAGCGTCTTTTAATTTCATGGCTGCAATCACCACCTGCAGTGATTTTGGAGCCCAGAAAAATCAAGCCAGCCACTGTTTCCACTGTGTCCCCATCTATTTGCCATGAACTGATGGGACTGGATGCCATGATCTTAGTTTTCTGAATGTTGAGCTTTAAGCCAACTTTTTCACTCTCCTCTTTCACTTTCATCAAGAGGCTCTTTAGTTCTTTGCTTTCTTCCATAAGGATGGTGTTATCTGCATATCTAAGGTTATTGATATTTCTCCTGGCAATCTTGATTCCAGCTTGTGCTTCATCCAGCATTTCTCATGATGTACTCTGCATATAAGTTAATTAAGCAGGGTGACAATATACAGCCTTGATGTACTCCTTTTCCTATTTGGAACCAGTCTGTTGTTCCATGTA
Organism: Bos indicus; assembly: GCF_029378745.1. Classification (NCBI taxonomy): domain Eukaryota; kingdom Metazoa; phylum Chordata; class Mammalia; order Artiodactyla; family Bovidae; genus Bos; species Bos indicus. Next base: position 94,038,897 of record NC_091767.1, read on the forward strand.
CAGTTCTAACTGTTGCTTCCTGACCTGCATACAAATTTCTCAAGAGACAGGTGAGGTGATCTTGTATTCCTATGTCTTTCAAAATATTCCATGGTTTATTGTGATCCACACGGTCAAAAGCTTTCCATAAAAGACTCAGAAATACCAAAGCAAATTGATGAAAAAGAACAAAGCAGGCATTAGACCCCTCACAGATATCAGACAATACTACAAAGTTGCAGTAATTTAAACAGTGTGGTATTGGCACACACAAAAAAAGACATATAGATCAATGGAGCAGAATAGAGAGCCTTGAAATAAACCCATACACCTATGGTCAATTAATCTTCAACAAGATAGGCAAGAACGTATAACGGAAAAAAGACAATTTCTTCAGCAAGCAGTGCTGGGAAAGTTGGATGCTGCTGCTGCTGCTGCTAAGTCGCTCCAGTCGTGTCCGACTCTGTGCGACACCAGAGATGGCATAGCTGCATGTAAATCAATGAAGTTAAAACACACTCTTACACCATACACAAAAATAAGCTGAAAATAGCTTTAAAGACTTAAACATAAGACATGATACCATAAAACTCCGAAAAGAGAACACAGGCTAAATAGTCTCTGACATAAACCATACCAATGTTTTCTTAAGGTCAGTTTCCAAAAGCAACAGAAGTAAAAGCAAAAATAAGGAAATGGGACCCAATCAAACTTACAAACTTTTTACAGCTAAGGAAACAAAATGAAAAAACAACCTACAGACTGGGAGAAAATATTTGCAAATGATGTTACCAAGAGGAACTTAATTACCAAAATATACAACAGCTTACACAATTCAACATCAAAAAACAAACAACCCAATCAAAAATAGACAGATGGCCTAAATAGTCACTTCTCCAAAGAATACATACAGATTAACAACAGGCACATGAAAAGATGCTCAACACTATTAATTTTTAGAGAAATACAAATCAAAACCATAATGAGGCACCACCTCACACCAGTCAGAATAGCCATTATTAAAAAAAAAATCTACAGATGGTGGAGAGGATGTGGGGAAAAGGACCATTCCTACACTGTTGGTGGGAATGCCAATTGGTACAGCCATTGTGGAATGCATTATGGAGGTTCCTCAAAAAATTACAAATAAAAGTTGCCATATGATCCAGCAATCCCAATCCTGGGCCTATATCCAGACAAAACTATAATTAGAAAAGTTACATGTACCCCAGTGTTCACAGCAGTATTATTCACAATAGCCAAGACAAGGAAACAATCTGAATGTCCATCAATAGATAAATGGATAAAGAAGATGCAGTACATATATAAATGGAATACTAGTCAGCCATTAAAATCAATGAAGTAATGCCATTTGCAGCAACATGGACAAATGTAGAGATTATCCTTCTAAGTGAAGTAAATCATAAAGAGAAAAATAAATATTATATCGCTTACCTGTTGAACCTAAAATATGACAGAAATGAACTTGTCCATGAACCAGAAACAGGTTCACTGACATAGAGAACAGACTTGTGGTTTCTAAGCGGGTGGGGGAGTGGAGAGGGGTGTACTGGAAATTTAGGATTAGAAGATTAAACTGTTATATATTGAATAGATAAATAATAAGGTCCTACTGTATGGCACAGACAGCTATATGTAATATCCTGTTATAAACCATAATGGAAAAGAATATGAAAAAGAAAGTGTATGTATATATCTGAATCACTTTGCTGTACAGAAACATTAACACAACATTGTAAATCAATTATACATAAATAAAATAAATTTTTTAGTATACTGTATTGGTGTTTTTCTTTCTGGCTTACTTCACTCTGCATAATAGGCTCCAGTTTCATCCACCTCATTAGAACTGATTCAAATGTATTCTTTTTAATGGCTGAGTAATGCAGATGACACCACCCTTATGGCAGAAAGTGAAGAGGAACTAAAAAGCCTCTTGATGAAAGTGAAAGAGGAGAGTGAAAAAAGTTGGCTTAAAGCTCAACATTCAGAAAATGAAGATCATGGCATCTGGTCCCATCACTTCATGGGAAATAGATGGGGAAACAGTGGAAACAGTGTCAGACTTTATCTTTTTGGGCTCCAAAATCACTGCAGATGGTGACTGCAGCCTTGAAATTAAAAGATGCTTACTCCTTGGAAGAAAAGTTATGACCAACCTAGATAGCATATTGAAAAGCAGAGACATTACTTTGCCAACAAAGGTCTGTCTAGTCAAGGCTATGGTTTTTCCAGTGGTCATGTATGGATGTGAGAGTTGGACTGTGAAGAAGGCTGAGCACCGAAGAATTGATGCTTTTGAACTGTGGTGTTGTAGAAGACTCTTGCGAGTCACTTGGACTGCAAGGAGATCCAACCAGTCCATTCTAAAGGGGATCAGCCCTGGGTGTTCTTTGGAAGGAATGATGCTAAAGCTGAAACTCCAGTACTTTGGCCACCTCATGTGAAGAGTTGACTCATTGGAAAAGACTCTGATGCTGGGAGGGATTGGGGGCAGGAGGAGAAGGGGACGACAGAGGATGAGATGGCTGGATGGCATCACTGACTCGATGGACGTGAGTCTGGGTGAACTCTGGGAGTTGGTGATGGACAGGGAGGCCTGGCGTGCTGCGATTCATGCGGTCTCAAAGAGTCGGACACGACTGAGTGACTGAACTGAACTGTACTGAATATTCCATTGTGTATATGTACCACAGTTTTCTTATCCTTTCGCCTGCTGATGTACATCTAGGTTGCTTCCATGTCCTGGCTATTATAAACTGTGCTGCGAAGAATTTAGAAAGAAGGTAATGATAACCCTGTATGCAAGACAGCAAAAGAGACACAGATGTATTGAACAGTCTTTTGGACTCCGTGGGAGAGCGTGAGGGTGGGATGGTTTGGGAGAATGGCATTGAAACATGTAAATTATCATATGTGAAACGAATCACCAGTCCAGGTTTGATGCATGATACATGGTGCTTGGGTCTGGTGCACTGGGAGACCCAGAGGGATGGGATGGGGAGGGAGGAGGGAGGGGGATTCAGGATGGGGAACATATGTACACTCATGGCAGATTCAAGTCAATGTATGGCAGAACCAATAAGATATTGTAAAGTAAAATAAATTAGTTGACTTAAAAAATAAAATAAATTTTTTAAAATTAAAAAGAAAGGAGCAAGGCAAGAATGTTCACTATAACCACTCTGTATGGTATTGTTATGGGTGTCCCAGGCAGTACAATAAGGCAAGAGAAATAAATAAAAGACATTACAGTTGGAAAGAAGAAAACTGTCTTTTTCACAAACAGATTGTGTATTTTAAATAACTATAAAAATCCTAAGAAATACACAAAAAAACTAATAAAATTAACAAGAGAACTTACCAAGCTATTGCGTGTGTCAGATCACCCAAACCAATTGCATTTCATTTATAAAAAAATATTTCTTTATTTATTTGGCTGGGCTGGGTCTCAGTTGTGACATGTGGAATTTTAAGTTGTGGCATGCAGGCTTTTCAGGTGTGGCATGTGGGGATCTTTAGTGGCAGCGTGCAAACTCTTAGTTATAGCATGTGGGATCTAGTACCCTGGCTAAGAATCAAACCCAGGTCTCCTGCATTGAGAGCATGGAACCTTGGCCAGTAGACCACCAGGGAAGTCCCACAAACCAATTGCATTTCTATTCACCAACAAAGAAATAAGTGGAAAACAAATTTCAAAACATCATTTGTAATATATTAAAAATATAAAATAGCTGAAAGAAAATTAACAAGATGTGCAACACTTTCATACTGAAAGCTACAAAGCACTGCAGAGAGAAACTGAGGAAGACCTACTACAGAAATATTGTGGATTAGAAGGCTCAGTGTTATTTAGATATCAATTCTTCCCAGTCAGCTTACAGATTAACGTTATTCCATACAAAATCCAGGCAAAAATTTTTGACAAGAGGATTCTAAGCTGATATGGAAATGTAAAGGAACTGGAAGAGCCAAAACAGTCTTGAAAAATATGAATCAAGTTAGATAATTTACACTAACTCATTATTAAACTTATTATAAACCTATAATATCAAGTCTTTGCAGTACTCATACAAAGAAAGACAAATAAGTCAATAAACAGAATAAAGATGTACAGAAAGGAACCCACACATAGCTGATCAATTTATTTTTAACAAAGATGTCAAGGTAATTCAATGGGGAAAGGATAGGTTTTTCAACAAATAATTCTGGAACGAGTATATATCCAGATCTCAAACTATATAAAATAATCAATTAGAGGTAGGTAACAGACCTAAACATAAACATTCTATCAATAAAATTTCTTGTGGGGCACACAGAATATCATTTTTATCCTAGGGAATACAAAGATTTTTAGATAGGACCCAAAAACATCAACCTTTGAACTGTGCTTTTGAACTGTGGTGTTGGAGAAGACTCTTGAGAGTCCCTTGGACAGCTAGGAGATCCAACCAGTCCATCCTAAAGGAAATCAGTCCTAAATATTCATTGGAAGGACTGATGCTGAAACTGAAACTCCAATACGTTGGCCACGTGATGTGAAGAACTGACTCATTTGAAAAGACCCTGTTACTGGGAAAGATTGAAGGCAGGAGGAGAAGGGGATGACAGAGGATGAGATGGTTGGATGGCATCACTGACTCAATGGAAATGAGTTTGAGTAAACTCTGGGAGTTGACAATGGATAGGGAGGCCTGGTGTGCTGCAGTCCATGGGTTCGCAAAGAGTCGGACAGGACTGAGTAACTGAACTGAACTGAATTGAGCTGAAAAACATCAACAGCCATAAGGGAATATTTCAAATGTCATGGTATTCAAAATTAAAAACTTCAGCTCTTCTTTTCTTATATTTTATGGTAGCTGAAGTTTCCACAGATGTCCATTTTATGTTTTGGAAGTATCCTTTGTTGTTGTTGTTGCATACTATTTTTTTCCTCTGGCTTTGACAATTGACAAACAAAAAGTATATATATTTATGATGCATAATGTGATATTTTAAAATGTATATACACTATGAAATGATTATCAAAATAAAATTAATTAACATATCCATCACCTTACATAGTTATTTTTGAGGGTATATGGAGAGAACATTTAAGATCTACTCTCTTAAAAAATTTCAAGTGTAAAATATAGTATTATTAACTATGCTCACCATACTGTACATTAGATCTCCAGAAGTTATTCATCCTGCATAACTAAAACTCTGTACCATTTTACCAAAAATCTCTTCGTATTTCTCTAATCTTGAACCCCTAGCATCATTCTATTCTATTATCCTATGAATTCAACTGTTTTAGAACCCACATATAGATGAGATCTTGTACCATTTGTCTTTCTGTGTCTGGCTTATTTCACTTAGTGTAATATCCTTGAGATTCATCCTTACTGTAGCATGTGACAGGATGTTCTTCTGTTTTAAAGCTGAATAGTATTTTATGAATATACCACATTTTCTTTCCATTCATATATCAATAGACACTTAGGTTGATTCCATTATCTTGGCTATTGTGAATAATGCTACAGTGAACATGGGAAGAGAGATACCTCTATGAGATACTGATTTCACTTCCTTTAAATATATACCCAGAAGCAGATGGTAGTACTACTTGTAACTCTTTGAGGAACTTCCATACTGCTCTCCATAATAGTAGTATTAATTTATACCCTCACCGATAGTGTACCAGGGTCCCTTTTCTCCACATCCTCACCAATATTTTATTTTATTTTATTTTTATAATAGCCATTCTAACAGATGTTAGGTGATATCTCAGTGTAGTTTTGATATACATGTTCCTGATGATTAGTTATGTTGAGCATTTTCTTTCTCAAGTACCTATTGGCTATTTGTATATCTTCTTTGGAAAATGTCTATTCAGGTCTTTCGCCGATTTTTTTAACGGGGTATTTATTTTTTTGCCATTGAGTTGTTCAAATTCCTTTAGACATTACCATATATATGGTTTACAAATATTTTCTCCCATTCCGTAGTCTTACCCTTCACTCTATTATTCTCTTTGCTGGACAGAAACATTTTAGTTTGGTGCCAGCTGAATTGCCCAGTTTTGCTTTTCTTGCCTGTGCTTTTGGACTTATAACCAAAAGTCATTGTCAAGGCCAGCGTCAGAAAGCTTTTCTCCTGTTTCCTACTAGTAATTCTATAGTTTCAACTCATATTTAAGCCTTTAATCCATTTTAAGGTGATTTTAGTAGATGGTATGAGATAATGAAAAGAAGAATAAAGAATAAAATCTTTCTGATTTTATTCTTCTACATGTGTATATCCAGTTTTACAAACACCATTTGTAAAAGAAGAATAAAAGAATAAAATCTTTCTGATTTTGTTCTTCTACATGTGTCTATCCAGTTTTACAAACACCATTTACCTGAAGAGACTATTTCTATAGTCTAGGCACTTTTGTTAAAGATTAACTGATTATAAATTATAAAAGTATGGATTTATTTCTGGTCTCTTATTCTCTTCCATTGGTCAATTTGTCTATTTATTCCCTTGTGGCTCAGCTGGTAAAGAATCTGCCTGCAATGCAGGAGATCTGGGTTCAATCCCTGGGTTGGGAAGATCCCCTGGAGAAGGGCATGGCAACCTACTCCAGTATTCTGGCCTGGAGAATCCCAGGGACTGTTATAGTCCATGGGGTTGCAAAGAGTCAGACATGACTGAGCAACTTTCACTTTCACCAGTGTCATACTGTTTTAATTGCTACAGCTTTATAGTATATTTTGAATTTAGGAAGTGTGATACTTCCAGATTTGATCTTTATCAAGACTGTTTTGGCTGTTTGAGGTCTTTTGTGATTCTGTATGGGGGCTTCCCTGGTGGCACAGGGGTTAACACATCTGCCTGCAATGTGGGAGACCTGAGTTTGATCCCTGGGTCAGGAGGATTGCCTTTTTTATTTCTGTGGAAACTGTCATCACAATTTTAGTAGGGATGCACTGAATCTGTAGATTTCTTGGGGTGGTATGACATTTTAACAATATTAGTTGTTCTAATCTATGAGCATAGAATATCTTTCCATTCATTTGTCTTTTTTAATTTCTTTCATCAGTGTCTTGTAACTTTTACTGTATGTATCTTTCACCTTCTTAATTAAGTGTATTCATATGTATTTTATTACTTTTGATACTATTATAAATTGTTTTCTTAATATCTTTTCATGCTAATTGTTAGTGTATAGAAATACAACTGGTTTTTGTGTGCTGATTTTTGTATCTTGCAACTTACTGAGATTGTTTATTAGTTCTGCTTTTTCTTTTTTTGCCAGAGATTTTAGGGTTTTATATGTACAAGTGTCAGACACAGGCAATCTTACTCCTTCCTTTTCAATTTGGATACCTTTTATTTCTTCTTCTTTTCTAATTACACTGGCTAAAACTTCTAGCATTATATTGAATTGAAGTAGCAAGAGTGGGAACATTTGTCTTGTTTCTTATCTTGAAGGAAAAGCTTTTAACTTTTCATCTTTGGTTATGAAGTTAGTTGTGGGCTTGTCATATATGGCCTTTATAATGTTTAGGTACATTTCTTATAATTTGTCAAAGTGAAGTGATAAGTGAAAGTTGCTTAGTCATGTCTGACTCTTTGCAACCCCATGGACTATACAGTCCACTGAATTTTCCAGGCAAAAATACTGGAGTAGGTAGTCTTTCCCTTTTCCAGGGGATCTTCCCAACCCAGGGATCGAAGCCAGGTCTCCCACATTGCAGGCAGATTCTTTACCAGCTGAACCAAAAGGGAAGCTCCACAAGGGAATTTGTCAAAAGTTTTTATCATAGAAGTGTGTTGAATTTTGTCAAATACACTTTTCTGCATTTATCAAAATTATCAGCCGTGGATGGTCCAGATCCTGGGGCTGCAGGTGACAGCTGAACCTAGTGTACGCCTGGAAGCTGGGTCACCAGGGGCAGGTATTGAGCTTGGGTCCACAGGGGCTGAACTGGACCCTGGAACCTTGGAGCCTGGACTGGCATGGTGATGACCAGGAGCCTAGATCTGGACGGGGAAGCCTGGAGCCTTGGACAACAGGAGCTAGCCTGGTGCCAGAGTTCACTGGGGTAAGCCTGGTCCTGGGTTCCATGGCAAAGTCAGGTACACACTTTTCTTCTTCAATGAACTGGGAGTCTCTCTATGAACTGCACTGCTAGGTCTTAGAAGAAGGATGACATAGATGATGAGAAACAGTCATTTTACTCTCTTTAATAGATCTTTTCTTAATTATGTGCTGAGTTTCAATGGAAATTCAGAAGGTTTTCCAATCTTTAATCTCTCGCTTGGAATCCTTAACTCTTGTGAAGGTATTTTCATCTGTAGATAGTTACTCAAACTGATGTTTCTGTGAGGGGACAAGCTCTGAAAACTCCTGTTTTATTATATTGCTGAGGTCCTTTTTAAAGTATTCTTTTACTGTTAGTTTGCAGAGAGATTTTGTAAGATTTTACTTTCATAAGTTTGAATTTTTGTGAAAATGTTTTATTTGCATTTATAGACATGGTCATAAGAATTTTTCCTCTATTCTATTAAAGTGATAAAATTAATTGGCTATATTCAGATACTAAACCTACCTTTCCTCTTTTGTATAACACCCTCTTGTTCATGATATATCCTTTTGATACCCTTTTGATATGGTGGATACTATTTACTAATATTTTATTGATAGTTATTGAGTCTATAGCCGCTAGTAATACTGGACTATAATTTGCTTTGACCATAATATTCTCATCAGGTTTTGCTATTACCAGAGTTTGATGACCTCATAAAAAAGACTCATAGGTGTTCTCTCCTGATAGCTGGAAGTTTATCTTCTTTTCTGAGTTCATATAAATGGTTCTGAAAGATTAATATTGTTTACTCTTTACATTGACAAAATTCACTACCAAAGCTATCCAGGTTGTGGTAGTATCTCCTCTTTTATTCCTGAAGTGTTTAATTTGTGCTTTCACATATTTTTCTTAATGAGTTAGCTAGAGGTTTATCCTCTTCATTAATCTTTTCAACTAACTGACTTCTGGCTTTGTTAATTTCTCTGTTTTTGGTGGGGGGGGTGTTGCTTTCTAATCATTTATTTCTGCTCTTTATTATTTCCTTTTACTTACTTTGAGTTACTTTAGTCTTATTTTTCCAGCCTTAGTTGAAATTTCAGGTAGCTGACCTAAAACTTTTCTTCTTTCCTAGTCTAGTCATTTAATACTATTCCTTTCTGTCTAAACACTGATTTAGCTGCATCCCACAAATTTTGACATATTCTATTTCCATGATCATTTAACTCAAGATATGTTTGAGTTTCCCTTGTGATTTCTTGCTTGAAACATTATTTAGAAGTACACTGCTTAATTTACAAGTATTTTGGCGTTTTCTAGGTATTATTTTTATATTCGCTTAAAATTTATTTCTGTTGTGGTCAGAAAACATCTATATATTTTCAGTGTTTTGAAATGTATTGAGTTTTTTTTGAACAAGCATATATGTATCTTGGTGAATATTCCATATTCACTTGAAAAAATTATATATTCTGCAATTTTTGAATAGTGTTTTATAAATTTTAATGAATCAATTTGTTTGACAATATTTTTCAATTTTCTAAATTCACACTAAATTCTAATTTACTTACTCTACCAATTATTGAAGGGAAGTATTAAAATTTTCACGATATAATCATGCTGCTGCTGCTGCTAAGTCGCTTCAGTCATGTCCAACTCTGTGCAACCCCATAGACGGCAGCCCACTAGGCTCCTCTGTCCCTGGGATTCTCCAGGTAAGAACACTGGAGTGGGTTGCCATTTCCTTCTCCAATGCATGAAAGTGAAAAGTGAAAGTGAAGTCGCTTAGTCGTGCCTGACTCTTAGCGACCCCATGGACTGCAGCCTACCAGGCTCCTCCATCCATGGGATTTTCCAGGCAAGAGTACTGGAGTGGGTTGCCATTGCCTTCTCCAATATAATCATAGATTTGTCTATTTACCCTTTAGCTGTGTTGATTCTTGCTTTGTAGATTTGAAGCTATGCTATTATCCACATATATATTTAGCTTTTATTTTGATGTTTTCTTAATGCTTTGACCATTTTATCATTTATTTCTGGCAATACTCTATTTCTTGAAGTGAATTTGCCTGCCATCCCAGCTTTCATTTAGTCTTTGATTGTTATAACTTTATCTTTTTACTTCAACCTCTCTGTATCTTTATACAAAGTGTACTTTTAAAAACAACAAAGTTGTATCTTCCTTTTTTATATCCAGTCACATCATCTCTGTCTTTCAACTGGAGTTTTTAGTATTTATATTTAATGTAATGATTAATATGTTTTAGTTTAAATCCATTGTTTTACTATTTGATTTCTATCTGTCTCTCCCATTTTTCTTATCTGTTTTCTCCTATTTCTATATTTTTGGGTGAAGTTTTAAATTATTATTTTATTCCATTGTATTCCATCTATTAGCTTTTAAGCTAAATTTAATTTTAAAACTTATAGTGGGTTTTTTGGGTTACAGTATGGTTCTTTAATTTCTTTCAATCTGTGTTTTTCAGTTCAGTTCAATCACTCAGTCGTGTCTGACTCTTTGTGACCTGATGGACTGCAACACACCAGGCCTCCCTGTCCATCACCAACTCCCTGAATTTACTCAAACTCATGTCCACTAAGTCGGTGACGCTATCCAACCATCTCATCCTGTGTCATACCCTTCACCTCCTCCCTTCAATCTTTCCCAGCATCAGCATCTTTTCAAATGAGTCATTTCTTCACATCACGTAGCCAGAGTATTGGAGTTTCAACTTCAGCATCAGTCCTTCCAATGAATATTCAGGACTGATTTCCTTTAGGATGGACTGGTTGGATTTCCTTGCAGTCCAAGGGACTCTCAAGAGTCTTCTCCAACACCACAGTTCAAAAGCATCAATTCTTCAATGCTCAGCTTTCTTTATAGTCCAACTCTCACATCCGTTCATGACTACTGGAAAAACCATAGCTTTGGCTAGATGGACCTTCATTGGCAAAGTAATGTCTCTGCTTTTTAATACACTGTCTAGGTTGGTCATAAGTTTTCTTCCAAGGAACAAATGTCAATGTAAAGTGTAAAAACCTTATGACAGAAATTTTCAGTTGCTTAAGGATGAAGGAATTAAAGCAACTTACCAGTGATCTATTCAGTTCCTCTAACAGGGGAATCTCTTTGGGGAGAGGGGGAAAAAAAAAAAAAAGCAGGTTATCCGGAATAGGCCCCTTATCAACTGGATTTCTGAGAAGAGATTAATGATGTTTGTTGGAATGAACTGAACTTATCTATTCACTGCCCTTTTCAGGGTGTTACTAAATAAAGAATCATTTACAGAAAATAAACCTTTCTGTGGTTATACATTCATCTATAATACATGACTCTCTGAAGAATTTTTCATATGCTACACAATTCACTGGGGTATGATATAAGATGCTTCTTAAATGTTCTGTGTGATATAACTGCAAATATCATGTAGTACCACACCCATTATTTGGGCCAATATGTCTGTCTGATGCATGGAAAAACAACTAGGGTTTCGATGGAAATCTAAAAGTATTTACCAAGTCTTTCTTTTTGATGGTATTTGAATGCCAAACTCTGTCTCCCCTGCTATCAGCTTCTCATTAAATCTCTGTTCAACTCTTTATCCTTCTAATTGTCATTTTCCCTTGGATTCTAATGGGCTTCCCAAGCAACACTAGTGGTAAAAAAATCCACCTGCCAATGCAGGAGATATAAGAGCTGTGGGTTTGATCCCTGAGTCAGGAAGATCACCTGAAAGAGGGCATGGCAGCCTATTCCAGTATTCTTGTATGGAGAATTTCAGGGACAGAAGAGCCTGGCAGGCTACAGTCCCTAGCGTTTCAAAAAGTCAGACACAACTGAAGTGACTTAGCATTCACTTGGGTTCTAAGAAGACTCACTCTCTTCATTCCCAATTCAATGGTCAGTCAGATGAGAGATTTTACACAAAGTTTAGGTTCCCCCTGAATGGTTCCCTCTTTTCCAGGATTTATCCCTAAATTTCCAGCTACTCTGGCAGCCACAAATGTAACAGGAGGGAAAGGGGCAGGGCACAACGTTTGAAAGAATGATGTAGTCCAAGGACACAACATAAAATCAATTAGAATGAAATGGGACCAAGATGGCAGACAAAACTAGACCTCAATCAGCAAGTGAAATGACACATCCAGAGGTGCCATGACAGTTTCAAGGCACTGTTTAAAGACAAGGGGGTGGGTGGTGGCCCAAATCTTGGAAATCTCCACCCCTTCCCAAAAATAGTTGGAATAATCCTCCCACTTATTAGCATATGAAATTACACAGCCTATAAAAACTAACCATGCCAAATTTCAGGGCTGCATTCGCCCTCTGTGATGGCCCACTCTCTCTCTGTGGAGTGTGCTTCTCTCTGTATCTGAATAAATCCACTTCTTACCTATCACTCTGTCTCTCACTGAATTCTTTCTGCAATGAGACATTAAGAACCTGAGCTTCGTTAGCTCCTGAAACCAGGTACTCTGGGTTTTGACCGGGTTTGAGTCCAAGCCACGTGGGTTCAAGTGCCAGGCAAGGTTTTGGCTGGATTCAAGTCCCAGCACATGGGTTTGAGTCCTTATCTGTGGTAAATGATTTCACAAATCCTGATCTGATTTCTCAGATCAGGGCTGTTACTTTTTGCTTGAGTACCATCTGCTACATGGACTGGGGAGAACCCTGTTGATATCACCCAGTCTGGTTCATATCTTTTATGAGTTGAATTCCCTTCTGTTCTGCCTGACTTTGATCACTTTTAAGTGCCATGAAATAGCTGCTATTTTATACTTGATTTGGAGTTTATAATTGTTAGTAGCATGAGGGTTAGTCTGATCTAAGCTACTCTGACACAAGATACTTCATCATTAGTAGAAATTGGAAGTCTAAGATGTACTTTTCAGGAAGATCTGACAGACTTCCTTCTGGGCTGGGTATGTAATAAGAGGGGGAGAAATAACTCAAAGATTACTTCTAGATTTTTGGCTTAAGTATGTGAGCAAATGCTATTGCTATTATTGGAGATAGAGAAAAATACAGACTCATAAGCATGAGAAAACTTGTCAAATTTTTGGCAATTTCTTTTTCAGGCAGAAATTATCATGGAGGTTCTAAATTTCTTTTCTTTTCAATGTGAGTTAATGTAATTCCAAAGCAGAAGTGTGGTTTGGTACTGTATATGTAACAGGGAGTCTGTTTGGTAACTTTCCTCAGTCTTAGTCACTGCCTCCATTTATTTAACTTTTCTGAATGTATTCCTCAAGTTCAGTTCTCTTCTGACATTTACTCCTAGACACAATCAGGTCAACCTAAGTGATTTACCTGCAACCATATAAGCCTTGGTCTACAGGAATTGAACAAGTGAGTCAGAAATGGGACTCTGGGCCAGATGTCAGTCAATCTCTTTTCTCCCTTTTGGTCAACTGTTTACATTATGCTTGCAGTGAATCTTGCCTAAATGAGAAAGACAATCAACGACATTGCCAGTCAAAGAAAGAAAGAAACAGTGAAAACTGAAAACCTGACTGACTGATTTAATAGCACAATTAGGAGCAGAGCAGAGTTCCCCTTCCCAAAGTCAGCATAGACAGGAAAATGTTTATTTCTTATTTTAATAACACAACAGTTAGAGCAGATCAGCTACTACCTATAATTGGATCTATGGGACATTGTCCCTGGAGTTTCAGAATTTGTCAGACTGTGCAAATAGATTTATAACTTTAATTTGCTGCATGAATTAGAAACTTTTCACAAGCAACAGAAAACTTAAATTGCCTTACAGAGTGAAAGGATGGTCCTTTGGAGGATGTTTCTGGAGTACAAATGTCAAGGCAATTCTGGCTATATGAAGGAAATGTTGCTATATGTCCCATCATGAGAATATCTATCACCATTTTCCTGGGCTTAAGATGGAAAACCTGGACTTGTTTAACTTTCAAGATTTTCAGTTAATTAATCTTTGGTTGCAGAAATCATTTTTACTAAATGAATCTCCTAAAATTATTTTGGCAGAAGATACTGAACGTGGAAAGCAGAAAAACTCCCAAGTAAGAAGACTGTTAGCCAACTATGGGAATAAAATCATCCCAGTCGTTCAGAGTTAAATTGATGTCTTCACCATCTATCAGTTACAGATGTGGTTTTGGAAAAAGAAAGAATCCATAAGATTTTCTTTCCTCAAGATCTCATGATATTTATGTAATAACCTTGGCCTTTCTCAACTTTACCTTTAAAAAGTATTACAGCAAAAAGAAAATCTTGACGATACTTTATCTGCTTGACTCCCTACTTGAAATTTTCCTTATTGATGATAAATTACTTCAAATACATATTAATAATACTATTAGCAAGCTAGAGAAGCAGTTAAGCACATATTGTAAGTTGATGTGAAGGAAAAATACCAGAAAATAAAAATGGGGCAGATCTTGTGTTTATATATAATATGTGATGATAATCTTTCTATGTGTATATACAAATGACCTCAACATAATAAAATGTTCCAGGCAAATTGGACATCTGTAACAATGTTTTTCTTCCTGGGATTTTCCCACTACCCCAAAGGAGAGATCATCATATTTGTGCTGTGTTTGCTGATGTACCTGACCACCTTGCTGGGAAATATGATTCTGATCTCCATCACTATCTTGGATTCCCGCCTACACACACCTATGTACTTCTTCCTCAGCAATCTCTCTTGTTTAGACATCTGGTACACCTCTTCTGCTTTCCCTCCAATGCTGATAAACTTTGTTTCAGGGGAAAACACCATCTCATTCTTAGGATGTGCTGCTCAGATGTACTTCTCTCTGGCCATGGGCTCTACCGAGTGTGTGCTCCTGTCCATGATGGCATATGACCGATACGTGGCCATCTGCAACCCTCTAAGATACCCCACTATCATAAACAAGAGGGTTTGTGTGCAGATTGCAGCTGGCTCCTGGGTGACAGGTTGCTTCACTGCCCTGGTGGAAACAGTGTTTGTGTTGCAGTTGTCTCTGTGTGGTAGGAGTGTCATCAATCATTTTGCTTGTGAGATTCTTGCTGTCTTAAAACTTGTTTGTGTGGACACTTCCAAAGCGCAGTTAATCATACTGGTATTCACCATACTTCTTGTTCCCATGCCAATGCTCCTAATTTGTATCTCTTATGCATTCATCCTCTCCAACATCCTGAGAATCAGCTCAGTGGATGGTCAAAGCAAAGCCTTTTCAACATGTGCAGCCCACCTGTCTGTGGTTGTTTTGTTCTATGGGACAGCTCTTTCCATGTACCTGAAGCCTTCAGCTATAGATTCACAGGAAATAGACAAATTTGTAGCTTTGGTATATGGTGCATTAACCCCAATGTTGAATCCTATCATCTACAGTCTACGAAACAAAGAGGTGAAAGCTGCTGTGAAAAAATTGCTGATAGGAAATTCTTTGGTATTGTCCTAATTTCTGTCTTCAAGTAATATGAGAGCAAGCACACTCATCTGTATAATCTCCAACATTATCCAGAAAACTGCAAAATAGGTGGAATAAACTAAATCCTGGAAAACACCTAGTTTTGAAAGGAGTTCAATATTAAATCCAATATCTTGATTTACCTGGTAAATAAAATTTTTGATATTAATAAGTAATTTAGGAAGAATGAATTACATTTCTAGAGATGTATTTACCACTCACTGAATATTAATATAATGTTAAAATTATATGACTGCTTAGTTTTTCATATTTGATTCACTATATCATCTAAATGTTTAAATCTAGCATCACTATGACAATAACTAGTATGCCAAAAGTGTAAGATATTAAGCCTAGGATATTTTGAAATAACTTATCATCATATGATTAGTAATTATGTCTGAAATTATGAAGAAGTAATATTTTACATAAATGTGTATATAGTTCAAAGTATAAATACATCATAATTCATAAAACCAAGATACCATTAATTTTAGAACTTTTCCTACTCTAAAGGTTAAAATGTAAAATTTAATAAACTTCCATATGAATGATTTTGTTTATTTAGGATGTGAATGTAGGAGATGAGTAAATACCTGTATATGTGCGAAGACATCATGACAAGGACTTACAATAATCTTGCATTTGAAGTGGAATAAAGGAAAAGCATTCAGGGGATCTATAAAGGCTCCTTAAAGTATCTATGGTTATGAGGTCAAAGTATTCTCATATTGTAATCTGAATGTGGGAGTGAATTCATTAATACACACACACATATACCATGTTGCATATTTTTCTTAGTACATGCTGAATTGACCAGTTAAGGCTGAGAAAGAACATATTCCTACCTTGTAGAGATTACACTGCAAAAGAAATTGCTAATGTACACATATATTGTGGGAAAAGATTCATGGATATATTTGACATATGTGAGCAAAATTACGGAAATCATATTTTCACCAATATTTCATATTAATTAGTTTTTCTTTGCCTTTTCCATCCTCACTGGTGCTGGGAAATTATGAGACCAATACATGTACGTTAATCCCTCTTTATCAGAGAGATGCCCTTAAGTATATGTGGGTGATGGCTTTATTCTATGGAGAAGGTGACTCTTGCTAGCATTGACAGAATATCTTTGAATTTTAGACTTAGAGATGGTAAGACAGTCCTAGATAATTATAACAGAAAGCTCTATCCTGAATAGAGCTTTCGAGAAACAGTTCAGTTGAGGGTGAACTGATTCATAAAAGAACCATGTAGGAGAAAAGAATTCAACAAGTAGGAACTGTGCTGGTGTTCTTAATTCAAGTACCATTACCATACATGAGAATTTTTGTTGTTGTTGTTGTTTCTCAGATAGATGCACAGTTCTATTAATTCAGAAACCTTCCAAAGGGGATTTGTATTATTGAATAAAAGCAGGATAATATATTAGGGTTTTCATCCTTAGTTTCATTTCACTATCAGACAACAATGACCATGGTATCTGATGTTATCTGGTTGAAAAGGAGGAAGAAATGTTAACCCTATTACCACCCAAACTCTACAGTCATTTATAACAAAGACTGATTCCAGGTAATCACAATCACTGAGCCTATACACATTCATCTTATTTGTTTATATGGGTAAAAATAAAATCTATAGTTTCATGCCTCATCAGCTACTGTCAGCATGTGCTATCTTTTTCAACAACTTTGTCTGTGTTTTAAAGGGATATGGATGAGCTAATTAATGCCTGAAAGATGGGCCAACCAGATGTCCAGAGACAAAACTCAATAAAATGGCTTGTAACCCATCTGGTTAAATCATCATAGGCCTAGAGAGGGTCCTCAGATTTCAGGCACTTCAGCAAGAATAATTTTATCTACACAAATAGATCCAGGATGGAGTAAATTTCTGCATGATCCAAATATGTTTTGTTTTCTGTCTTCCAAGGATAGAATTGTATATGTAAACCAAAATTGCATTTTGATTACTTCTTTATCATTTTGTGTTCCATTATGAGCAATCTCCATTGTTTAACATTCTTTATCAAAAGAGGAGACAAATTCATTAGAAAGCAGCTTACCAAACTGTATCACATTTCAGTCCTGCCTCTCTGCAATAGCATTCAGTTCATACTTTGCAATATTTATATTTAGCATCCTTGGAGGGGTCACTCATGCAGGTGATTAGTTTAAACAGATGAGTAACTTCAACCCCTTGTGGAAAACTTACTATTTTACCTCTAAAAAAGCAACTTTGATTCCACAGTCTTAAGGAACATCTCACTGTGGCCCACTCATATATGGTTTTCAAATATATTTATGTGAACTCAGAGGAAACAATGCTTACATTTGCAATCACAAAATAAATGGAAACTTAACCATACCACTAGATACCTGAAAGTCTAATTAATGTCTTTTTCTAAATATCTCTGCTTTTCTTTTCTTCAGGTGAATAAGATTTTAAATGATTTCTGATATGGTCTTTTATTCTTCATTTCACTAATTTGCCACAATCTGAGAACATACTGAACACACAACAGGTATTGTTTTTTTTTGCTCCATCCCTTCATTCTTTCTGGAGTTATTTCTCCACTGATCTCCAGTAGCATATTGGGCACCTACCGACCTGGGGAGTTCCTCTTTCAGTATCCTATCATTTTGCCTTTTCATACTGTTCATGGGGTTCTGTATTCTTGCTTTGAGAACCCCATGAACAGTATGAAAAGGCAAAATGATAGGATACTGAAAGAGGAACTCCCCAGGTCGGTAGGTGCCCAATATGCTACTGGAGATCAGTGAAGAAATAACTCCAGAAAGAATGAAGGGATGGAGCCAAAGCAAAAACAATACCCAGCTGTGGATGTGACTGGTGATAGAAGCAAGGTCCGATGCTGTAAAGAGCAATATTGCATAGGAACCTGGAATGTCAGGTCCATGAATCAAGGCAAATTGGAAGTGGTCAAACAAGAGATGGCAAGAGTGAACATTGACATTCTAGGAATCAGTGAACTAAAATGGACTGGAATGGATGAATTTAGCTCAGATGACCATTATATCTACTACTGTGGGCAGGAATCCCTCAGGAAAAATGCAGTAGCCATCATGGTCAACAAAAGAGTTCAAAATGCAGTACTTGGATGCAATCTCAAAAAAGACAGAATGGTCTCTGTTCGTTTCCAAGGCAAACCATTCAATATCATGGTAATCCAAGTCTATGCCCCAACCAGTAACGCTGAAGAAGCTGAAGTTGAATGGTTCTATGAAGACCTTCAGGACCTTTTAGAACTAACACCCAAAAAAGATGTTCTTTTCATTATAGGGGACTGGAATGCAAAAGTAGGAAGTGAAGAAACACCTGGAGTAACAGGCAAATTTGGCCATGGAATACTGAATGAAGCAGGGCAAAGACTAATAGAGTTTTGCTAAGAAAATGCACTGGTCATAGCAAACACCCTCTTCCAACAACAAAAGAGAAGACTCTACACATGGACATCACCAGATGGTCAACACCGAAATCAGATTGATTATATTCTTTGCAGCCAAAGATGGAGAAGTTCTATATAGTCAACAAAAACAAGACCAGGAGCTGACTGTGGCTCAAATCATGAACTCCTTATTGCCAAATTCAGACTGATATTGAAGAAAGTAGGGAAAACCACTAGACCATTCAGGTATGACCTAAATCAAATCCCTTGTGATTATACAGTGGAAGTGAGAAATAGATTTAAGGGACTAGATCTGATAGATTGCCTGATGAACTATGGACTGAGGTTCGTGACATTGTACAGGAGACAGGGATCAAGACCATCCCTGTGGAAAAGAAATGCAAAAAAGCAAAATGGCTGTCTGGGAAGGCTTTACAAATAGCTGTGAAAAGAAGAGAAGCAAAAAGCAAAGGAAAAAAGGAAAGATATAATCATCAGAATGCAGAGTTCCAAAGAATAGCAAGAAGAGATAAGAAAGCTTTCCTCAGCGATCAATGCAAAGAAATAGAGGAAAATAACAGAATGGGAAAGACTAGAGCTCTCTTCAAGAAAATTAGAGATGCCAAGGGAATATTTCATGCAAAGATGGGCTCAATAAAAGACAGAAATGGTATTGACCTAACTGAAGCAGAAGATATTAAGAAGAGGTGGCAAGAATACATAGAAGAACTGTACAAAAAAGATCTTCATGACCAGATAATCAAGATGGTGTGATCACTCACCTAGAGCCAGACATCCTGGAATGTGAAGTCAAGTGGGCCTTAGAAAGCATCACTATGAACAAAGCTAGTGGAGGTGATGGAATTCCAGTTAAGCTATTCCAAATCCTGAAAGATGATGCTGTGAAAGTAGTGCACTCAATATGCCCTCAAATTTGGAAAACTCAGCAGTGGCCACAGGACTGGAAAAGGTCAGTTTTTATTCCAATCCCAAAGAAAGGCAATGCCAAAGAATGCTCAAACTACCGCACTATTTCACTCATCTCACATGCTAGTGAAGTAATGCTCAAAATTCTCCAAGCCAGGCTTCAGCAATATATGAACTGTGAATTTCCAGTTGTTCAAGTTGGTTTTAGAAAAGGCAGAGGAACCAGAGACCGAATTGCCAACATCCGCCGGATCATGGAAAAAGCAAGAGAGTTCCAGAAAAAACATCTATTTCTGCTTTATTGACTATGCCAAAGCCTTTGACTGTGTGGATCACAATAAACTGTGGGAAATTCTCAAAGAGATGGGAATACCAGACCACCTGACCTGCCTCTTGAGAAATCTGTATGCAGGTCAGGAAGCAACAGTTAGAACTTGACATGGAACAACAGACTGGTTCCAAATAGGAAAATGAGTTCATCAAGGCTGTATATTGTCACCCTGCTTATTTAACTTATATGCAGAGTACATCATGAGAAACTCTGGGCTGGAAGAAACACAAACTGGAATCAAGATTGCCAGGAGAAATGTCAATAACCTCAGATATGCTGATGACACCACCCTTATGGCAGAAAATGAAGAGGAACTAAAGTGCCTCTTGATGAAGGTGAAAGAGGAGAGTGCAAAAGTTGGCTTAAAGCTCAACATTCAGAAAACGAAGATCATGGCATCTGGTCCCATCACTTCATGGGAAATAGATGGGGAAACAGTGTCAGATTTATTTTGGGGAGGCTCAAAATCACTGCAGATGGTGACTGCAGCCATGAAATTAAAAGACGCTTACTCCTTGGAAGGAAAGTTATGACCAACCTAGATAGCATATTCAAAAGCAGAGACATTACTTTGCCGACAAAGGTCCATCTAGTCAAGGCTATGGTTTTTCCTGTGGTCATGTATAGATGTGAGAGTTGAACTGTGAAGAAAGCTGAATGCTGAAGAATTGATGCTTTTGAACTGTGGTGTTGGAGAAGACTCTTGTGAGTCCCTTGGACTGCAAGGAGATCCAACCAGTCCATTCTGAAGGAGATCAGATAAAGTTAGAGAGAAAGTCAGTGAAATTGAGAGAGAGCAGGTAGGGAGAGGGAGAAAGAGTTTAAGGAATTGGCTTATGTGATTGTTGGGATGTGTAAGTCTAAAATCTGCAAGGAAGGCTAGCAGGCTGGAAATTCCAGCAAGAGTCAGTGTTGCAATCTTATATTTGAAGACAGTCTGGAGGTAGAATTCTTTCCATTTCTGAGGACCTCAGTCTTTTCTTTTAAGGCTAACTGACTGGATGAAGTCTACCCCCATTACAAAGAGTAATCTGTTCTCCGTGTGCATATGCTCGGTCACTCAGTTATGTCTAACTCTTTGTGACCCCATAGACTGCTGCCCACCAGGTTCCTCTGTTCATGTAACTTGACAGCCAAGAATACTAGATTAAGTTGCCATTTCCTACTCTCGGGTATCTTCCAACCCAGGGATTGAAAACGCATCTAAATCTGTTCTACTCAAAGTCTACTGTTTAACTGTCAATCACATCTAAAAACTACCTCACAGCAACATCTAAACTAATGCTTGACCAAATAAGAGCATAGCATAACTCAAAACTGACACACAAAATTAACCATCACTGAGTAGCAACAGGGAGTTTCCTGATAGTTAGAGAATAGGTATATATTTCAATTATGGTGGTGGTTACAAGAATCTACATATAAGATAAAAGTGTATAGAACTACACACAGAGACATATGAATATGTGGGAAAATGGTAAAAACTTAATATGTTTTGCAGTGTAGCTAAGAGTATTGAACTAATATCAATTTTGTGGTTGTGATATTATAATACTAACACTAATATCTTATTGTAATAAGGTATCACAATTAGGGGAAGTGAAGTGAACTATACATGATACTCTATATACTATGTTTACAATTTTCTATGAGTCTATAATAATCACCAAATAAAAATTTGAAATTCATATAATTGTCAGGGGCCATGAAGAATTATGCAGGTCAGGAAGCAACAGTTAGAACTGGACATGAAACAACATACTGGTTCCAAATAGGAAAAGTACATCAAGGCTGTATATTGTCACATATAAATTGTATATTTAACTGTATAAGTTAAATATATTATTTAACTTCTATGCAGAGTACATCATGAGAAATGCTGGGCTGGAAGAAGCACAAGCTGGAATCAAGATTGCCAGGAGAAATATGAATAACCTCAGATATGCAGATGATACCGCCCTTATGGCAGAAAGTGAAGAGGAACGAAAAAGCCTCTTGATGAAAGTGAAAGAGGAGAGGGAAAAAGTTGGCTTAAATCTCAACATTCAGAAAACGAAGATTATGGGGTCTGGTCCCATCACTTCATGGCAAATAGATGGGAAAACTGTGGAAACAGTGTCAGACTTTATTTTTCTGGGCTCCAAAATCACTGCAGATGGTGACTGCAGCCATGAAATTAAAAGACACTTACTCCTTGGAAGGAAAGTTATGACCAACCTAGATAGCATATTCAAAAGCAGAGACATTACTTTGCCAGCAAAGGTCCGCCTAGTCAAGGCTATTGTTTTTCCTGTGGTCATATAGGGATGTGAGAGTAGGACTGTGAAGAAAGCTGAGTGCTGAAGAATTGATGCTTTTGAACTGTGGTGTTGGAGAAGACTCTTGAGAGTCCGTTGGACTGCAAGGAGATCCAACCAGTACATTCTAAAGGAGATCAGTCCTGGGTGTTCTTTAGAAGGAATGATGCTAAAGCCGAAACTCCAGTACTTTGGCCACTCATGCAAAGTGTTGACTCATTGGAAAAAGCTCTGACGCTGGGAGGGATTGGGGGCAGGAGGAGAAGGGGACGACAGAGGATGAGATGGCTGGATGGCATCACCGACTCATAGAACGTGAGTTTGAGTGAACTCCGGGAGTTGGTGATGGACAGGGAGGCCTGGCGTGCTGTGATTCATGGGGTCACAAAGAGTTGGACACGACTGAGTGACTGAACTGAATTGAACTGAACTGATAAAGAATTATATATTTTTTAAAATTTTTCAACAATTTAAAAATCATTTCTAGCTCATAGACCACACAAACATAGGTGGTAAGCCAAGGCTCAGGGTCAGTGTTTAGCTGACTGCTAAGTTAAAAAGTATTTTTTCTTCATGTCAACAGTTATATTCAGTTTATGGTAAAAACTGAATGAAATATTTAGGGGTTAAGAGTCATAGTATATGTACCTCACTCTCAAACAGTTCTCTGTATATGTATTTATACTCTTACATATATGCTGCTGCTGCTAAGTCGCTTCAGTAGTGTCCGACTCTGTGCGACCCCATAGACGGCAGCCCACCAGGTACATATACATATATAAATATATGAAGAAATGATAAGGCAAATGTGGTAAGATGTAATATCTGTAGATTCTCAGTGAAAGCTCAAAGAAAATTCTCTCTGTGATTTTTGAAACTTTTCTATAAGTCTGAAGTATTTCAAAATACAAAATTATTTACACTCACATATGTATCCAATATTTACTAAAAAACCTGGAGAAAGGAACTGAGTGGGTTTAGATATCAATGTAACAATTAACTAACAGTTCTTTAAACTGAGTGATTAGTGCATGAAGTTCCATTACATAGCTTTATTTTTATTATTTGAAGATTTTCAAAATTCAAAGTTTATAATCTATGTATACACACACATGCACACACAAGCCAGAGCTGCAAACATTTGAGGAAACATTTACAGTGACATTGACAGCAGGTAATATGATTTGGGAGGGAGGGCATAT
This sequence comes from Bos indicus, assembly GCF_029378745.1. Taxonomy (NCBI): domain Eukaryota; kingdom Metazoa; phylum Chordata; class Mammalia; order Artiodactyla; family Bovidae; genus Bos; species Bos indicus. Next base: position 94,062,560 of record NC_091767.1, read on the forward strand.
AATTTAAAAAGAGAAACTAAAAAATCATATTGCCTGCTATAGTCGTTTGTCTAGATTTTATTCTATGAAACCTAATGAGTTGGATACACATTATTTTTTTTTCAAAATAGCAATTTCAAGTGCATATGGTGCATCAAAATAAATCAACCTTAAAACGATTAATTTTATGCCTCCAAGTTAATAACACAAATAATAAAAATGTTAATGGTGGTCACCTGTAGGAGGTATCAACATTGCTAACAATATCTTCCCTATTGTCTTCCATTTTTAAAAAATTTATAAAATATCTATTATTTTATCACAAAAGGTATGCGTGTATGTTAAGTCATTTCAATCATGTCCGACTCTTTGCGACCCTGTGGACTGTAGCCTGCCAGAATCCTTGCCAGGATTCTCCAGGCAAGAATACATGAGTGAGGTACCATGCCTTCTTCCAGGGATATCACAAGACAATAAACATACAATCTTTCTGAGACTTCTCAGTTTCTTGGGAGGGCAGATTAGTTTTAAAACTGTTAATTTTTCAGGCATTCATCAACATAAGCCAAACTTGTCAAAATTGAAGCAACATAGCACCAACTTTTGATATGGCAATGGAAAGAATAATTTTAATCAATTGTTATAAATAAAGCATTCAGTTTGATATAAAAATGCATTTGAGATGCTAGCACCCTTTGCTTTGTGGGGGAAAAAATAAGATGCTAAGGAATTGCCTGAGACAACAGAAGCAGGACCATGTACATACAGACATGTGTTAAAACCTTGGTGGCATAGGTCAAAGTTTTCAAAGAATCAAACCTGCAACAGACTGAAATATAGGGCTCATCCCAGTGATTACACTTCACCTACAAAGCTTGCTACATACCTGTCTAAATAGAACCAAAAGCAGCACCCATTGTGATACATGCCAGAGGAGAAGAATCCACAGTTATAAGTTTGCTAGAGTGACAACCCTCCAACCCAGAGGGGACAGAAGACAGGCAGCAGGATTTCAGTGACCAGATCACACACATCAAAAATATGGATTTACCTAAGGACATAGATTGGCATGGAGTACAGCTCTCAGTTAGGAGGTCTGGGGTCATACTATGGTTCTGATCCCAATAAGAAAGAAAAAACTTAGGTAGTATCATAAGCCTGAAACCAACTGTCACAAAAGACTGATGGTGTGGACCAATGACATGCTGTGCTCAGCTATGGCAAAAGAATCTACAGAAAGTAAAAAAAAAGGAAAGAACAACCAACTCAAAACCTGTAATAGGTTTATTGAGAAATTTCATCTCACTGGGATATAAAATGAAATTAATTTCTCTTCCCAGTCACAAATTTCAGTCTTTCACAGCTGAAAAAAGTATTTCAGGCAAACTAAAAGGTTTCTGGTTATTTTCAGCCCTAAGATACCCATCCTACAGCCCTCTGGTAGTGTAGCTGCCCTCCTAGGCTACAGCCTAGAGAGAAAAGGCTCAGCAATCCTCCATTCATCAAGCCAGATGTCAGTTCTTTGCAGGCAGCCAAAACCTCAACAGGTTTTGCAGAATCACCTTACTTGGCTTGGGTAAGAACAGTCTTCCCATTCTTTCATAGGAACAGTAGTGAAACACCTCTCACCATTCACTGAGCACTTCTCATGTTATAAAAGTCTTCTTTGATTCTATCTTCTCTTTTCTTGAAGTTCACATTATATAGTGTAGATAAGAAGAGTGGTGGTTGATACTAATAGGAAGACAAAGGGAAGATGTCTGCCTCTAACAACTGATAGCTTAAAAAAAATTTTTTAAGTGCAAGTTGGTGCCATTCATCTTAAATTTGGAGTCTCTACTTCAATTCTTATATTCTAAGTCAAAGAAAAAGTCAAGTTCAACGTCCTCTACAAAGGAAATTAGTATAAACTGACACTATGCTGGGTGCTTTGTACAACTTACTGAATCTTTATAATAAAACTGAGAGCAATGTTTAATTACTCCTTTTCATTCAAATAAGGGAGGAGCATTGTAGAAAAAAATGAATAACATTCCCAACATTAAGTGATTTGTGATGGAGCAGAATTTATATTCCTTACTCGCTATTTTCAAAGAGTGTGTGTGATATTTTCCACTGTATCTCCAATACTTTGGCAAACTGATGTGAAGAGCTGACTCATTGGAAAACACCCTGGTGCTGGGAGACATTGAGGGCAGGAGAAGTGGGCAACAGAGGATGAGACGATTGGATGGCATCACCGATTCAGTGGACGTGAGTTTGAGCAAACTCCGAGCAAACTCCAGGAGATAGTGAAGGACAGCAGGAAGCCTGGTGTGCTGCAGTCCATGGGGTTACAGTCAGACATGACCTAGTGACTGAACAACAACATCTACACAGTACACCAAAAAAAAAAAAAAAAATTCATTTCAGATATCACCAGGGATAAGGTTCTAAAGTAATTAACTGTCTTTCTGAAATGTGGATCAGAACCTATTGAAATCTGAGTTTATAGCAGACTACTGAACCCAGGGATTGTAGCTAAGCTGAGCTAGTGAAGACAAAGAATGAAAATCTCTAGGCATAACTTTGGTTTCCCCAAAGAAGGTCATCAATGATCCCCTACTAATGCCATGTCTTGTCTTGACACACTAAAACCACATTTCACTTTGATCTTAATTGGTTAACAGATTTCTGACTCAGTAAATATTTCACAGCAGCTTTTACATCCTTGTTTCTCAAGCTATAGATTATAGGATTTAGCATTGGGGTCACCACCCCATAAAACACGGAAAAAAGCCCTTCTCTAGCTTGCAAATTGTCTTGTCCAAGGAGGTCTTGAGACTTGGGTTTGGCATACATGAAGAAAATGGTACCATAAAATATGATCACCACAGTCAGATGTGCTGAGCAGGTAGAAAAGGCCTTGCGTCTCCCTGTGGCTGAGTTCATTCTCAAGATGGTATAGAGGATAAGCATATAGGAGAAAAAAATGCCCAGAAGGGGTAGAACCAAGAAAGCCATATTTGACACTGCTAAAGTAACAACATTGAGGGATATATCAGCACAAGCTAACTTGAGAACAGCCAGTATTTCACATAAGAAATGATTGATAATATTATTCTCACAGAAAGGCAATTGCATAGCAAGAGATGTTTGCACAATTGAGTTGATTCCACCAGAGAGCCATGAAACAGAAGCCATCAGGACATACACCACCTTGCTCATGATGACAGGGTATCTCAGAGGGTTACAGATGGCCACATAGCGGTCAAAAGCCATCATGCCAAGGAGGAAACACTCTGTTGACCCCATTGCAAATCCTAAGAACATCTGCATTGCACATCCAGAGAAGGAAATGTTCCTTTTTTTTGAGATTAAGCTCACCAAAGTTGAGGGAACAGAGGAGGATGTATAGCAGATATCCAGAAAAGAGAGGTTTCCCAGAAAGAAGTACATGGGGGTGTGAAGACGGGAATCAAATATGCTTGCTATGATCAGAACACTGTTGCCAATTAGAATCACTAGATACATAACTAGAATTACAGCAAAGAAAATAATCTCAAGTTTTGGGTAACCAGAGAGTCCCAGAAGAATGAATTCATTCACAAATGTCTTATTTATTCTATCCATGTTCCAGCTTTCAGGATGTCAGAAAAGTACCAATATAAAATATTTTCACTGCCAAGTAACAAATATAACAAATTTCTTGAATAGACATTATTCTAGGGTGAAATAGTGTGTTTTCTTCAAAACTCTGTCATTCAGTTATCTTCAAGAATGTCTTTGCCAAAAACACAGTGATATTGAGAAATTGAGAATTTCAGTGCCCTGTGTCTAATGTTTGAAGTGGCTTCTTTGGTATCTCAGCTGGTAAAGAATCCACCTGCAATGCAGGAAACACGGGTTCGATCCTTGGGTTTTGAAGATCCCCTGGAGGAAGGCATGGCAACCCACTCCAGTATCTACCTAGGATCAGAAGCAAATTCAGAAGCGACCTTCCCCACTGTTGAAGACACTGTAAATTGAGTTTTATGAAAGCCCTAGAATATTTCAGATGATAAATCTGACTTCATGAAATCAGTTTCAGTGAGAGAGTGGTGGGGAAGGCAAAAGACCACAAAGACTGGAATTTTGATCCAGTATTTTACAGAAATGTTGAAAATCTTAAAGCAAGTGTGATTTTATGCAGACTTGTTTGTCTGCCTGACACCTTAGTTCTCTATTCAGTCTGCTAAATTGTGTATTTCTATAGGGCAGACATTTGATTGTAGTAAACTGAATCATATACACAGCAATTTAACATTTATTCAAACATCAAGTTTGTTGTTGATCTTGTAGTCTCAGTCTGCTCTTACTATTTTATTACTTCCCATTACAAGACTAGTGTGTAAACTAGTTCTGCAAGAATACACTGGAGATCTCTGAAGAAAAACAGTCTCTCCATTTGCTTCATTCCATGACATCAGAATTATTCTTGATAATTTATGTATTTAAGTGAACCTGAGAAAACAGTAATAATGCTTAAATATCTAACTGTATATATGTGTGTAGCACTTTATTAAAAAAATCAATCTTCTCATTACCTTTATTTTCTTTCAAATGTGAAATACAGAATGTGGCCAAAGTAATCCAGCCTATAAGTAAACAGTGGAGCTTGAAGCACAGATATTTACCTGTGAAGTCTAGAATTCTGTGGACTACAACACCAAAAGTTATTATATCAAGTTTTCCCACCAAGTACTACCCAGAATTTTGGGCCTTGGTGGATTAATGAAGAATCAGTTATTTCAGTCTTTGCTAAATTCTTCATATGTATATAAACTTCCTGGATATTTTGTTAAAATGTAGATTTTCTTTTGCCAAGGCTGATTGATGCAGGGCCTGTGACTCTGCATTTCTACTACACTCCCAAAGTGTGCCAAATAATAAATCACAGCTGTATTTGGTCCTAATAATTAATTAGAGGCTGCACTGCCTCATGCTGTTCATATTTTAAGTCAATATTTAATGAGAATTTTAATTACAGAATGAAAGGGTATATTTTCATTTTATTCAAGACTTACCCTTACACTGATAAGTTATTTCTACCTCCTAGAAGAACATGTTAATTTCTTCTTAGTATTTATGTCAGCATTCTGAACTAAGGTCAAGTTCAACAAACAATGTGAGATTCCACAGATCTGAAAGACTAAATATTTGTCATGCAATAGTTGTAATTATTCCCCATTCCCAAAGCAATTTAAAGTTGGAATGAGAGATCTGTTGAATGGAGAAACTTCTGGTGCATTAGGGACATTGTCCCACAGACACAATTAAGAACGATGTCAAGACTATAATGTGGCTGAACTAAAGCTCAAAAATGAAATAACATTCTCCCACCTGTGTAACTTTTTGAAATAGGGGCAAATGTTCACCAAACTAACTTTATGAAATGTGAGAGCTTTTTAGTTTAAAATTTATTTACAAAGCAAAGTTAATCTAAATTAAGTTCCTAATTGGAACAACCAAAATGATAGACTTGAAAATGATCTAGATATTAGGAATGAAATAAAATAGACATTTTCTGTGAATTAATTGCATTGCCACTTTTTTTTTTACTTACTTTCATTTTTTTAGATAAGTTCATTGCATCCAGGATATCAATACCAACCTATTTTGAAACTAAAAAAAATAAACATAAGGAATAAAATAAATAAAGTTATAGGATAAAAGTGATTTCATATATTCAAGGCCAGAAAGAAATTTTAAAAGTCCAGAATGGATAGTTTGGGTCATGAATTTATTCAGATAGCACATTGTTGAATTAGAGTGACTCAGAAAGTCTATTAAGCTACATTGTATAATAGATCAGAGCTTTTTCATCAGCATACACCTTATATTGCTCTATGATTTTATATGTGCTTTTCTTTGTCCATTTCTTTTTAAACTTTTGTCTATTTAACTATAAGTTAATCATGCTCCTCTGTATTTTTAATTTCTACTCCTCTGCACATTAATTTCCTCAATCCTTAAAAAGTCACCTATCTTCTCCTATAATAATTGATTCTACTAATATTTCCTTCCCAACTCAAAACTATGGTTTTGATTTGTCCCAAAATATGCACATGCTCTTGTAAAATATGTATTTAAATTTGTATATAAACTTCATTGTGCTAGAAATCACAACACTGCTTAGTTTTTCAACGATTTCAGCGATCTATTTATATTTCTATATGGATGTCTCGGAGAAGACAATGGCACCCCACTCCAGTACTCTTGCCTGGAAAATCCTATGGATGGAGGAGCCTGGTAGGCTGCGGTCCATGGGGTCGCTAGGCGTTGGACACGACTGAGCGACTTCACTTTCACTTTTCACTGTCATGCATTGGAGAAGGAAATGGCAACCCACTCCAGTGTTCTCGCCTGGAGAATCCCAGGGATGGGGCAGCCTGGTGGGCTGCCGTCTCTGGGGTTGCACAGAGTTAAACACGACTGAAGCGACTTAGCAGCAGCAGCAGCATGGGCGTCTAGTTTATTTGCTCCTCATTTGTGTTATTAATAACTGTTCCATAATGAATACTCACGTGATATTAACAGAACCATTCCTCTGATGATGGATGTCAAAGTTGCTGTCAAACTGCTTTTGCCACAAACAATACAAGGATGAACATCCTCACGCTTATCCCATTATAGACCTGGTCAAGAGCTTATCTGAGACATCTTCCCAGGACTGGATCATTGGGTCCTGCCCAATTTTAATATAGCCAGAGAGTTTTCCAGTATATCAATGTACCTGCATGTATGCTAAGTCCCTTCAGTCTTGTCTGACACTGGTGACCGCATGGACTGTAGCCTGCCATGCTCCTCTGTTCATTTTCCAGGCAAGAATATTGGAGTGACTTGACATTTCCTTCTCCAGGGGATCTTCCTGACCCAGGGATCAAACCCGGGTCTCCTGCATTGCAGGCAGATTCTTTACCATCTTAGCCACTAGGGAAGCCCATATAATGTACACTCCCATCAGGATTCTACCTCCCCACATGTTTGCCAACATTTGATATTTCCTTTCCAAGAAAATAAATATTTTATGACTATTTTAATGAAAAATTTTCTGATTTGGAGCATTACTGAGCACTGTTCAGATTTTCTTAATGTTAGAATCTCTCAATGTCAGCCATTTAGGAAAACCCTTCAGTGAGTCACTGATTCGTATCCTTTGATCAATTTTCTATTAGTTTAAGACTTCATGTTTTGTTTTGTTTTTTTAGCTTGAAACTTCTGTTTCTTTTTTTTTTTTAACTTTATTTTATGTTTTAATTTTTTTTCTTCTAAGTGTCCAAGATTTTCTATATTGTTTCATTAAATAATATTTTTACAGGCAAATTGTTAATATATCTGGTCTGCAATTACATAAATGATAATCCAAGGATCAGAGTTTTTTTCATATATGAAAACATTTTCCTAACATGGCCTACTAAGCTATCCCCATTGCTTTAGGGTAACAGCTTTATGATATGCCAAATATAAACATGTGTCTATATCTGAGATCTCTTTTCTTTTCTATTGGACTATTTAAATGACCCTGAAACATTATCAGAATATTTAAATTACTGTGGCTTTGTTGTGTGCTTCAAATATGGATTTTCCCCTTACTTTTCTTTTATAAAACTATGTGAAAGTTGTATAAAATTATTCCATCCTATAAATTTTAGAACAGGTAATAATATTCATCAAAATAATTCATTTAATATTTTGAATGCATTTAATTGAATGTATAGACTAATTTGGGGGAAAATGGCAGCCTTATGTTTTTATCCCATCTATCTATTAACGTATTTTACTTTTTGAATTACTCATATTTTGTTATGCTGTTTATTTTAAATTTAAATGGTTTCTATAAAGGTCCTGTACATGCTCAGTTAGGATAAAACTCAGATGTTTTATAATTTGTTACTTTTATTATATTTATTTCTATTATATATGCTAATTATTTATTGCTAATGTAAAGAGAACTATTTTTCCATTTATCTTATATCCAAACTTCTTACTAATTTTTAAAATGAGGTCTTAAAATTTTTTAAATCTCTTTTTTTTTTTTACTTCTGTCTTTTTCTGGTCTTAAGATTTTGACCAGGACTACCAAGCTAATATCAAATATTAGCTGTGAGAGTAGGCATCCTTACATTAATACCAATCTTAATGAGAATATAGAAGCTGTTTGGATTAATTACTAGTGAATAGGACTTTCCTAACCCACTCCAGTGTTCTTGCCTGGAGAATCCCAGGGATGGGGGAGCCTGGTGGGCTGCCGTCTATGGGGTCACAGAGTCGGACATGACTGAAGTGACTTAGCAGCAGCAGCAGTACTTTCCTATAGACTTTTGGAATACAGTTTCCTTTCAAGATTAGGAAATTACCTGCTCTTTATGAACTTCAAATATTTTATATAATAATTATTATTAATGATCTTTACCAAATTTACTCCCTGCATATATTGAAATAGTTGCTTTTGATTTTCTTTACTGATATCATGATTACTGGTGACATTTACCAAATTTTTAAGGAAGGATAACACATATGTTATATGATAATAGTCCTCACTCCCTTCGATTGCTATGAATACAGAAATTACATGTGTATCTGGCATAAAGTAATCAATATATTAATTACTATTTTATAATTGTTGTATGAAAATTATTTAAAATGCCGATTATTAACATTAATTGTTATTTATTCCATTGGTAGTTTTCAAACTATGCCCCTTGGAATTCTATAAAAACCAAATTGAAGGAGCAAGAGTAAATAAGATACTAAAGGGACACTGCTTCTTCCTTCCTTTCAGACCAGTGTAACTTCAACCACAGAAACTCTTTTTTGTTTGTTTTGTATGTTTTGCTTCTTATAAATTTTATTTGTGAAAAAATGAGTTACATGTCACTAATTTAGTTAAATGTATGGATTTTGAATAATATATTTTTATACATGTATATATAATAATAATAAACTTACCTTTAATTTGTTCATTTATTTACTATTTGTGTCCACCAACACATAATGTTCTCTTTCATGGTAAGAACTTGTTTATTACCCTACAATATCTTGAAGACCTACACTAGAATATGAAATGTCACAGAAGCTCAAAATACTTTTAGTAAATAAATGAACCACATCATATATAAACATAGAAATGCATACCTGTCATATCTGAAGTAGCAGTAGCTCTTCAAGAAGATATCTGACTCAATATTGTATAAGTGAACTACATTGGCATTTTTTCATTTGAACTCCATTCATAAATTACTACTTTTTATTTTGATGTAATATATATCATAATTTAGAAAAGTGGTTTTATTATTAGTTACCATAACTTGTTTGGATTTTTTACATAATGGGGTTAGTTGAAAGAGTCCCCTAGACAGTCATTCAGTCAGTTCAGTCGCTCAGTCGAGTCTGACTTTTTGCGATCCCATGAATTGCAGCACGCGAGGCCTCCCTGTCCATCACCAACTCACGGAGTTCACTCACGTCCATCAAGTTAGTGATGCCATCCAGCCATCTCATCCTCTGTCATCCCCTTCTCCTCCTGCCCCCAATCCCTCCCAGCATCAGAGTCTTTTCCAATGAGTCAACTCTTCGCATGAGGTGGCCAAAGTACTGGAGTTTCAGCTTCAGCATCATTCCTTCCAAAGAACACCCAGGACTGATCTCCTTCACAATGGACTGGTTGAATCTCCTTGCAGTCCAAGGGACTCTCAAGAGTCTTCTCCAACACCACAGTTTAAAAGCATCAATTCTTCGGTGCTTAGTTTTCTTCACAGTCCAACTCTCACATCCATACATGACCACTGGAAAAATCATAGCCTTGACTAGACGGAGCTTTGTTGGCAAAGTAATGTCTCTGTTTTTCAATATGTTATCTAGGTTGGTCATATCTTTCCTTCCAAGGAGTAAGCGTCTTTTAATTTCATGGCTGCAGTCACCATCTGCAATGATTTTGGAGCCCCAAAAAATAAAGTCTGACACTGTTTCCCCATCTATTTGCCATGAAGTGATGGGACCAGATGCCATGATCTTAGTTTTCTGAATGTTGAGCTTTAAGCCAAATTTTTCACTCTCCTCTTTCACCTTCATCAAGAGGCTTTTTAGTTCCTCTTCACTTTCTGCCATAAGGGTGGTGTCATCTGCATATCTGAGGTTACTGATATTTGTCCTGGCAATCTTGATTTCAACTTGTGCTTCTTCCAGCCCAGTATTTCTCATGATGCACTCTGCATAGAAGTTAAATAAGCAGGGTGACAATATACAGCCTTGATGTACTCCTTTTCCTATTTGGAACCAGTCTGTTGTTTCATGTCCAGTTCTAACTGTTGCTTCCTATAGGTTTCTCAAGAGGCAGGTCAGGTGGTCTGGTATTCCCATCTCTTTCAGAATTTTCCACAGTTTATTGTGATCCACACAGTCAAAGGCTTTGGCATAGTCAATAAAGCAGAAATAGATGTTTTTCTGGAACTCTCTTGCTTTTTCCATGATCCAGCGGATGTTGGCAATTTGATCTCTGGTTCCTCTGCCTTTTCTAAAAGCACCTTGAACATCTGGAAGTTCACGGTTCATGTATTGCTGAAGCCTAGCTTGGAGAATTTTGAGCGTTACTTTACTAGCGTGTGAGATGAGTGCAATTGTGCTGTAGTTTGAACATTCTTTGGCATTGCCTTTCTTTGGGATTGGAATAAAAACTGATCTTTTCCAGTCCTGTGGCCACTGCTGAGTTTTCCAAATTTTCTGGCATATTAAGTGCAGCACTTTCACAGTATCATCTTTTAGGATTTGAAAGAGCTCAACTGGAATTCCATCACCTCCACTAGCTTTGTTCATATTGATGCTTTCTAAGGCCCACTTGACTTAACATTGCAGGATGTCTGGCTCTAAGTCAGTGATCACACCATCGTGATTATCTGGGTCGTCAAGATCTTTTTTGTACAGTTCTTCTGTAATGCACCCTAATTTTTAACCCAATTAGATAAAAGTGATATGGTGGCAGAGAATTCCTCTTGGACTTTGAGAAGAGACCAGGTCAAAATGAGGATTTCTTTCTTACCCAGCACTGGACCAACAGCTCTTAAGTGGCAGGAGAACTAAGCAGAACTGGGAACTGACGATAATGTCGATAAGAGGATAAAAAGAGGCAAAGAGGATCAAACTGTTCAATGAACTGAACAGCTTCAGGGTGTTGGGCACTAGAGGATGAGACAAGGATAGCCCCAGATTGAGATAATCTCTATTGTCTGAAGAGTGCAGCCACTGGAGTAGTGCCAGTGGGAGAAATGGAAGCCTCATTGCCCTTGAAGGAATCGAATCAGATGTATCAGTAGAGGAAAGCACTTTTTTTCTTCTAGCCCTTTGAGAAGTCGATGAGAGTTGAAATACAGAAGACATGTCTAAAGTAAAACACTATTGTCATTTAGTCACTAAGTCGTGTCCAACTCTTTTGTGACCCCCAGGGGCTGTAGCCTGCAAGGCTCCTCTGTCCATGGTATTTCCCAGGCAAGAATACTGGAGTGGATTGCCATTTCCTTCTCCACAGGATCTTCCTAATCCAGGAATCAAATTCACATCCAGTCTCCTGCTTTGGCAGATGATTCTTTACTACTGAGCGACCAGTGAAGGCCAAAAGACTATAACATCTAAATTGTAAAAGTAAGCCCTTAATGTCTTACTTTCTTCCGAACAAGTAATTATTATTTCTTCATATGATTAAATAAGTCCATTTATACTCTGTTAAATAGTACCTAAGATGTCCTAATGGAGAAGGAAATGGCAACCCACTCCAGTATTCTTGCCTGTAGAATCCAAAGGATGGAGGAGCCTGGTGGGCTGCTGTCCATGGGGTCGCACAGAGTCGGACACGACTGAAGCGTCTTAGCATGCATGCATGCATTGGAAAAGGAAATGGCAACCCACACCAGTATTCTTGCCTGGAGAATCCCAGGGATGGAGGAGCCTGGTGGGATGCTATTTATAGGGTTGCACAGAGTCGGACACAACTGAAGCAATGCAGCAGCAGCAGCAGGATGTTCTAAATTTCCAATAAATATTGGTGATTTTGTATTGTTAATGCTCTATAATGCTCTTTTACTTTTGGTAGATAAGCAGTCCTGCTAAGTTTTTATTTTATCTTGAGGTATCTTTAAAAACAATAATATATGCAATTCTGTGCTTGAGAAATATAGTAAATCAGATGGAGCATACGCAAAGATTTGGTTAGACTGTCACTTCCATACATAACTAAATAACATGTATGGGGAAAGACATTTGTATTTCCTCTATAGTTTGTTGCTTGTGTCTAAAATGTAGTTTATAAAAACCTCTTCAGTATGCTCTAAAATGACATATAATAATTATAATATGTCCATATGAAAGGAAAACATCAAGTAGTTCACTAAATACTAAAATATATGTGAGAAGGGATAAACTTAGGACTGTGAGAGAAAGAAACAAAATTAATGATCAAGGGATCAACCCAAGAGGAAGACATAACAATTGTAAATATCTATGCACCCAACATAGAAGCAGCTCAATACATAAGACAAACACTAAAAGACATAAAAGGAGAAATTGAAAGTAACACAATAATAATAGGAGACCTTAAGACCCCACTCAAACCAATGGACAGATCATCAAAACAGAAAATTAATAAGGAAATGCAGTCTTAAATGCTACATTAGAGGAAATGGATCTCATTGATATCTTCAGGACATTCCATCCAAATGCAGAAGAATAAACCTTTCTCTCAAGTGTGCATGAAACATTCTCCAGGATAGAGCACATCTTGGGTCACAAATCAAGCCTTAATAAATTTAAGAAAACTGAAATCATATCAAGCATCTTCTCTGACCACAATGCTATGAGACTAGATATCAATTACAAGAAAACAAAACAAAACAAAACAATAAGAAACATAAACACATGGAGGTTAAGCAATATGTTTCCAAATAACCAAAAGGTTACTGAAGAAATCAAAAGGGAAATCAAAAAATTTCTAGAAACAAATGACAATGAAAACACAACAACTCAAAACATGGGATGCAGCGAAAGCAGTCCCAAGAGGGAAGTTTATAGACAATACAATCCTACCTCAAGAAGCAAGAAAACCATAGAATAGACAGCCTAACTTTACACCTAAAACAACTGGAAAAAGAAGAACGAAAAAACCCTGAAATTAGTACAAAGAAAGAAATCATAAAGGTCTGAGCAGAAATAATTGAAAAAGAAATGAAAGAAACAATAGTCAAGATTAATAAAACTAAAACCTGGTCCTTTGAGAAGATAAACAAAATTAACAAATATTTAGCCAGACTCATCAAGAAAAAAAAGAGAGAAGAATCAAATCAACAAAATTAGAAATGAAAAAGGAGAGATTGCAACAGACAATGCAGAAATACACAGGATTTATGAGCAACTATACGGCAATAAAATGGATAACCTGGAAGAAATGGACAGATTCTTAGAAAAGTTCAATCTTCCAAGACTGAACCAGGAATAAATAGAAATTATGAACAACTCAATTACAAGCACTGAAATTGAAGCTGTGATCAAAAATCTCCCCTAAACAAAACCCCAGAACCAGACGGCTTCACAGGGGAATTCTATTCAACGTTTAGAGAAGAGCTAATAGCTATCCTTCTAAAACTCTTTCAAAAAATTGCAGAGGCAGGAACACTTCCAAACTCATTCTAGAAGGCCACCATCACCCTGATACCAAACCCAACAAAGACAACACAAAAAAGAAAACTACAGGCCAATAGCTAGCAGAAGTGATGGAATTCCAGCTGAGCTATTTCAAATCCTAAAAGATGATGCTGTTAAAGTGCTGTATTCAATATGCCAGCAAATTGGAAAACAGCAGTGGCCACAGCAATGGAAAACGTCAGTTTTCATTCCAGTCTCAAAGAAAGGCAATGCCAAAAAATGTTCAAACTACCACACAAATGAATTCATCTCACACAAGCAATTTTTCAATTCAAGCCAAGCTTCAACGGTACATGAACCGAGAACTTCCAAATGTTCAAGCCGGATTTAGAAAAGGCAGAGGAACCAGAGATCAAATTGCCAACATCCTTTGGATCATTGAAAAAGCAAGAGAATTCAGAAAAACATATGCTTCTGCTTTATTGACTACATCAAAGCCTTTGACTGCAGCATCACAACAAACTGTGGAAAATTCTTCAAGAGATGGGAATACCAGACCATCTCACCTGCCTCCTAGAAATCTGTATGCCCATCAAGAAGCAACAGTTAGATCCAGACATGGAATAATAGACTGGTTCCAAATTGGGAAAGGAGTACGTCAAGGCTACATATTCTCACCTTGCTTATTTAAATTATAGGTAGAGTCAGTCAGTCAGTTCAGTCACTCAGTCATGTCCGACTCTTTGTGACCCCATGAATCGCAGCACGCCAGGCCTCCCTGTCCATCACCAACTCCCAGAGTTCACTCAGACTCATGTCCATCGAGTCAGTGATGCCATCCAGCCATCTCATCCTCTGTCGTCCCCTTCTCCTCCTGCCCCCAATCCCTCCCAGCATCAGAGTCTTTTCCAATGAGTCAACTCTTCACATGAGGTGGTCAAAGTACTGGAGTTTCAGCTTTAGCATCATTCCTTCCAAAGAAATCCCAGGGCTGATCTCCTTCAGAATGGACTGGTTGGATCTCCTTGCAGTCCAAGGGACTCTCAAGAGTCTTCTCCAACATCACAGTTCAAAAGCATCAATTCTTCGGCGGTCAGCTTTCTTCACAGTCCAACTCTCACATCCATACATGACCACTGGAAAAACCATAGCCTTGACTAGATGGACCTTTGTTGGCAAAGTAATGTCTCTGTTTTTCAATATGCTATCTAGGTTGGTCGTAACTTTCCTTCCAAGGAGTAAGTGTCTTTTAATTTCATGGCTGCAGTCACCACCTGTAGTGATTTTGGAGCCCAAAAAAATAAAGTCTGACACTGTTTCCACTGTTTCCCCATCTATTTCCCATGAAGTGATGGAACCAGATGCCATGATCTTTGTTTTCTGAATCTTGAGCTTTAAGCCAACTTTTGCACTCTCCTCTTTCACCTTCATCAAGAGGCTTTTTAGTTCCTCTTCACTTTCTGTCATAAGGGTGGTGTCATCTGCATATCGGAGGTTATTGATATTTCTCCTGGCAATCTTGATTCCAGCTTGTGCTTCTTCCAGCCCAGCGTTTCTCATGATGTACTCTGCATACAAGTTAAATAAGCAGGGTGACAATATACAGCCTTGATGTACTCCTTTTCCTATTTGGAACCAGTCTGTTGTTCCCATGTCCAGTTCTAACTGTTGCTTCCTGACCTGCATACAGGTTTCTCAAGAGGCAGGTCAGGTGGTCTGGTATTCCCATCTCTTTCAGAATTTTCCACAGTTTCTGGGAATTGTGACTCCCAGAAGACATAAAATCATGCAGATAGTTCATTTTCATCCTGGGAATTTAAGAATCAATATCAGTAAAGTGACTTTTTTAAAAATATCATTAGATTTTTTGAAAATAGAACAATCTACCTTTTGAAGTGGAGAGTTCTTTTATCTATAGTGTTCAGTAAGTCCAGGACAATCATGAATTGAGTCACAATAAAGGAGAATCCTGAAACACCTACATAGGATTCAATAAATATTGGGATTTTTTTCATCACTCCAAATTTACAAAATCTACAATGATATTTTTAAAAGGCACAAGTTAAGTTCTTAGATCAGGAGCAGTAAGAGGAAACATGGCAAATAAACAAAGAATGGTGTTAAATAATAAAACAATAAATAACAATTTAAATAATAAAGGTGTACATACTAATCAGCATTCTCTTTCTGGGAATTCAGATAAGCAAACTACCTAGATGTGTGAGCCTCTATTACAGAAATTGGAATATGTAGGCGTCCAAGGTTTCTAATAGTAGCTACAGGGTAGATAGCTTCTAACAGTAGATAACATGAGCTGATCTGCTGAAAAAATTTTTATATTGAAAATAACACAGATATGAACAAGGACATTAGGGTTAAACAAACCAGTATCTTTGATTGGAAATTTTTCATGGTTGTGCTAATTTGCAAGTAATTTTTCAAATTTGAAAGTCTCAAATAAATACATCACATCATTTTATTTATTTATTTTTGTTTGTTTTTAATTTAAATTTATTTATTTTAATTGGAGGCTAAGTACTTTACAATATTGTATTGCTTTTGCCATACATTAAACATTACCTAGAAATCATCACAACTAACAGTTTATCAATACTGTCCCTTTGGTATCTGGTAGCATTCAACATATGCATCTGCAGTGAGAAGAGAACTGGGCCATGCTGGCCTATTAGACATCATGTATTCCTTCCATACCCTCCACTTTACCCACCCTGCCCCCCTGCCCAAACTTCAGGAGAAGCAGAAAGTGCTATCTCAGCCCTGCTGCTGCTAAGTCGCTTCAGTCGTGTCTGACTCTGTGTGACCCCATAGACAGCAGCCCACCAGGCTCCCCTGTCCCTAGAATTCTCCAGGCAAGAACACTGGAGTGGGTTGCCATTTCCTTCTCCAATCTCAGCCCTAGTTAAAATGAAAAATCCAAATATAAGGATGGGAGTGACAGCTCTGACCCTTGAATATATGAGCACTGCTTCTTCCAAATAGTTTTCACTTTTTTTCATAGGAACTTGTGCTGAATGTGAAAGCAGAGAACATGCAGTCAGATTGCAGCAGTGTCTTCTCTCATCTGGAGATAGATTTCACTCTCTACAACACAGTCCTCATAAAATATCAAGTAGTGGTTACTTCACAGTTTAGTTTGAATGTGAAACTGGATCCTGACAAGTGATGATATTCAAGAAAATATCTGACAAGTAAGGGGTAGATAACAATGAATCAGAATAGAAACATAGCTGGAATAACATATTATATTAGATGGTTTGCAGAGTAGTGATTTTATTTATATCACATTTTAAGAAGATCCACAGTGTCATTGTCTGCAGAATATTCTGATGGAAGGCAAGAGTGAAAGTTGAGAGACCAGTAAGGAAGTTCCTGCAGAAATGCCACTTCACTCAGGAGCTCATGACTTATCAGAGCCATGCATCACCCTATTTTATTTCCCCCACAACTTATTGGCCTGGGAGTGTAACTGCTGAAGTATATTGACTTAAACACACTTGTCAAGAAAAATGAGCCTCCTCTGATTTTTATGGAATTAAATGATTTGTCAAGGCTTTGTGTAATCAAATTCAGTAAGTTTTACAATTTTGTCTCATACAAGGAACCTGTATTATCCACAATTCATCAAGGAATAGATTCTATTTTTGGCAGCAGTGATCCTGATATTTTTTTTTTGCTGATTTTTATAGTATCTTATTGAAGCAGGATTATTATACGTCTTTTATTTATGCAAACAAACCAAAAATGATCATTTATAGCACTAATGGTAGTTAGTGCTAACAGCACTAAGTATATTCAAACTAACTGACCAGTAATCAAATATAACAACATTAACTATCTTTTATGGAGTGCCTATTAAATACCAAGAAACATAAGTACTGTATCATATACCAACACTACAAGGTAGATATAATACTCAATTGCAACTTAAATATCTTCCCCAGGATCACCAACCGACAAGTCAGGAAATTGGAATTCAGAGTATCCAATTCTAAAGCCATCTCTTTTTATAACTGCAAGGTAAGGTATGTATATTAAATCATAAATGTAATTAGATTAGTAAGCACCATTATTGATAACTACTATGCATTCATAACTACATCAAATTCTTTATATGTACTGCCTCATTAATTCTCAGAACAATATTAGGTATTTTTAAGTTTCTCATTTTACAGACACGGAAAGCAAGGCTTAGAGAGTTTCAGTGACCTCACTGAGGTCATAGAGGTAGTGCTTGACAAAACTGGGCTGTCTAACTTCAGAATCTAATGTTCTCAACCATCTCACTGTTCTGCCTCCAAAATGACAGAAAACACTTTGTTCCTGTAGAATTAGCAAAATCAATACCAGCAATATATTGCGGAGCCAAAGTCCTTTTGTATCACAGAGAATCTCACAATCCTAAAATATTCTCTTTGGCAATGTATGTTCTTAGATATTTTAACAAAACACATGGGGAATGGCTGAAGAACAACAAAAGTGTAGCCTGGTACAAGAAAGAATCAGAAACAGCAAGCTGGAAGTACCTGAAAAGCTGTCATGAAAAAACGAGCATATATACTGTTGTTACACAAGGAAAAATGAGGGTTGCATATATGTAAAGTTAAATGTCAAGAGCTTTCTAATAAGAAGAATTCTCCCAAAATAACCCGAGTGGCCTCATATAGTGCTATAATCATCACTGGGTTGGAAACAGAAGTAAAATGAACATCAACCCAACTTTAGAGAAAACAACATAGTTTTCATATGGATGAAACAAAACTAAATAAAATCATAGGTGAAATTTCATTCATATTTTTCAGGGATATAATGAAAATCTTAATGAAAATTTAAATTGCATGTCAAAAATGAGAAGGAAAACTACAAATTGGAAAAGTATTTACAGAGACAAACGTGTTAATTAAGAGTTCATACAATTTAAGAGGAAAACTATCAAAATACCAAGAGACAAGAATAATAAAAAGGTAAATATAAGTAATACATAAACATAGACATAATATTCAAATTAATGAGCAATCATAGGAACAAAAAGTAAAACAAAGTAATGGTTTATACAAATAGAAAAGTAGATACCATTTCTGGTTCTAGAAAATATGCAAAAAATAGTCTGTGCAAATACTGCAGTAGCACAGTAAAATGTTAAGCTTGGAAAAATAATTCTGCAAATGTATCAAGAATTCTCTCAATTTATATCTTTCCATTCTATAATCACATCACTAGAGGTTAACCTTATGTTATTTCTAGTAGAAGGAAAGCAGATGACAAAGATACCAATGATCATTTTATCAAAATCTCAAAATATTAAAATAAAATTAATATATCCAACAGTATTAAAATTAAGGCTAGATTATTCTTCAAATATTAGAGAGAAAGGTTATAAAGACTGCAAAGTCACAGAAAATTATTGTTTTGAAATGCAATATGCTAATTAAATTTTATCCATACTGGTATAAAGAAAAATTGTTTCTATGTAGTTTTGAGTTAACAAGGATATGGATGATAAAAATAATTTAAAGAAGTAGAATAACTTTCTCTTACTAGGATTTTATTAGCACTGATCTAGCATTATCTGTGGAAGCCAAAGAAAAACAAATTCTTAGGGAAAGTTTAAGTGTTTTGAGAACTTTGCTGAGGTCATCAAATAGATGTGTTCAAAGAAAATTCCAAGAAATACATGGCTAGGGAAGGTTTTTGTTAAGTCTGGTTAATTGGGTTTTTGGAATGAACAGAAGTGGGGACTTCTCTAGAGAATTCTAAGTTTCTGACTCACAACCTTAAGGACTAAAGAAGTTTATAAAAATGAGTGCTAAATTAGCTTCCAAAAGAAGCTGAGTCTCTTGAGTAAGTGTCAACTTTAAGACAAATCATGTGAATCTAGCGTTGCATCATTGATCTTTTTTTTAACATGTTTCATTTCTTTCATGCCTCTTAAGATTATTCATGCACAGACAGGTTGCCTAATCATGGCTGCTCTTTCTCTCATTTATTTTTAGGAAGGAGCAACTGAAGTTTAGCATCTTCTGGCCTTATTAATAAAATGCAAATGAAATTCAAAAATGATAATTCTTTCAGGTAATAGAATGGAATGGTATGAATGACTAAAACTCAGTCAGAAGGTAAGATAAAGAGAGAAGTTTTATTTAAATTTTTCAAGAGAAAAACATACCATCAATAAATATACAAATATTGAGCTGAGGTGACCATTGCTCAGAGGTTTAGAAAATATGTATATATTTATTTATGGAATAGGAAAAAAATATAAAAACCCACCAGGCATCATCTCCAAGACCGGGATACAACTAAATTTTTTTATCTCAAATTTTTCCATGGGAGAGACTGTGAGGAAAAGAAAGTAGTGCAATGCAAAAGAGCCTCATAAATAATAGACTTAGGCTTCCCTGATGGCTCAGGTGGTAAAGAATCTGCCTGCAATGCAGGAGACCCAGGTTTGACCCCTAGGTTGGGAAGATCTCTTAGAGAAGGAAATGGTCCCTGCAGTATTCTTGCTTGGAGAATCCCATGGACAGAGGAGCTTGGTGGGCTACAGTTCATGGGGCTGCAAAGTCAGATAGGACTGAGCAACTAACACTTTTGCTTTCAGTGGCTATGCATTTGAGTATTGAGAAGTATTGAGTTCACTAAAATTTTAAGTAAAAAGTACCTGGAGGAAAAAAAAAAAGTATCTGGAGAAAGAATGCCTGGTGATTTATATATCATTCACACATAAACTATGTTCGATAAGAGCTTGAGGATACACGTAATTAAAGATGTTTGTCATAAAAACAGGATTAGAAACCAAAAAAAAAAAAAAAAAAGTAACAAAGGGAAGAAATAATCATGAGGGTTAGTCTGATCCTCAGAAGTCCAAAGCAAAAAAATAAATAAATAAAAAAAAAGTATTAAAAGTTTTTGAATTTTCATTTATATAATTAATCAAATTCCACTACTGAGACCTTAATTCTCTACACCAAACCTGAGAGAAATTTTCAATATTTTTTCATATGAATTCATTATTAGATAATGTCTTCATAAGTGGAAGATGATGAAGTCTTCAATGTTTTCAGAGGAAAATATACATTTTATGTGTGTCTTTATCATATGGGTCCTTGAAAAAACTTGAGCGTATCATTTTAAATTGTGCTTTATTTAAAAATTCATACTTGTGTAAGCATTTTCACAAAGCAATAAAAATAGAGGTTGGGGACCATAAAGATACAGATTTAAAATTAATTAAAACTGCATTTTGATGTTGGGTTCCTGGTTCATTTTGTATGGAAAAAACTGCATAACTGGAACACTTTCTACCTTGAAAAACAGCACAACAATAGTAGTCTGAAAATTTTTTCGTATAAAGTAAATTAAATACCTATTTAAAAAATAAAGATAAGGGTTCAAATAATAATTCTGGTATTTACCAACTACAAGACATTGAAATTGTACTTGAAATTTGAAATATCAAATTAATTTCTTCACTGTTAAAATATCAATAATAATTTTGAATTATTCTGAAAGATAAATGTTAAAAATTATTTGAAGTGCCAAATACAGACTAGGACCTCACATGTTGTCAATTACTCTTCTCTTTGTGAGCTAAAATAATACACCTTTCCATGTGGTATGTTAATTGAAGATCAGAGTTTATAAAACCTACAGCATAAAAGTTGGTAACTCTACTTATTTTTTCACAATATCAATTGTCTTAATTGATCTATTTAGAAGAACTGGAGAGGATAACAGAATTATATCCTCTAGTGAGAATTTAGAGTATAGATGGCATCTGCTTTTCAATGAAAAATCTTAGAACTTTAAATATTAGACCTTCAAGTAAGCAAGTCAATAAAAGTGAAAAAATATTTTAGAAAGTTAGGGATCTTTCTAGAAAATTAGAAAGCTTAACTTCTGTCTTGAATAAAAAAGTCACATGTTTCTTTAGGTCTGTTACAACAGTAAAAGAGTGCCTGAATGAAATCTCACAGCATGGAACCACAGAGTGATTACTCTAAAAGACCAGGAGTTGGTTGAGAAGGATTAGAGGACAGCTAAGATTTAGGTCAGTTCAAATCCTCAACAAATAAGAATATCATCATCTAGTGACAATTCTATTCTAGGGACCATGGATCGGAAATCTCTTTTGAGATTATATTAATATGACTAAGAACTCAAATTCTTTATCTTGGTTCACTCCAAAAATAATTAACACTGTTAACCTGCAAGATTTAGAGAGTAGGGATCATAAATGCTCCAGGCCTACCAGAAATAGTAGCTTCCTATGGATAACTAGACAAGATGCACCAGTACAACTCAGCCTTAATGTTTAGTATCTAGACACATGAGACAACCACTGTAATGTTTAAATTGTTTTAGCATATTTTACTCTGAGTTAATCTTCCTAATATAATTTGACACCTACTTCAGTGTCTTTCTCTTTTTCATTATACTTTTCCTTTTGCATATTTATTTTAGAATTTGAGTACTTCAGAAATGTAGGAAAAAAGTATCTAATATATTGGTTAATGTTTTGATATTTCTTTTCAGTCTTTCAATTCTGTCTAGGTTATCTTGGTTTAGATTTTGACCTTTCAAATAATGTTATAATTGTTTTGTTATCACTTAGTCATTCTAAAATAATGTAAATGTAATTTTGGGGTTAGTGGAAATTTATCACAAATGTCATATTAAAAGGTGAATAATGACCCAATATAAGTGTACTATGATTATTTAACAATTCTCCTCCCATTAGACAAGAATGAAAAACTGTTTTAAAAGATCACTTCCAATATACAGATACCATGGAAAGTGATTGTATTATAAATTACCAAGAATCTTTTAAAATCTTCATTTCCTTGTTCCCAGATTCTATAAATTCATTTTAGAGAAGTAAAGTTAAATGGGGAAAGCATTTCAGGCACAATGCAATTCAATAGAGTATTTGTTAACTGTTTCTTAAAAGGTACTCTAGCATTGCAAGAGTAATGAAAATTGTCTCCTCTATATTATCTGTTTTCGTTCCTCTCCACCTCCATTTGAAAACCTTAAAGCAGATTGGTGGTCTCTCTTTAAAAAATCTGCAAATAAATTTTTTTTGCATAAATTATCAAAGGGCTGTTAGGATACTTCATGTACACATTTATTTACTATAAGTAATTTCCAAATAGGAATCAGGTTTATAAGATGTTCCTAAAAACAGAAGGTTTTTGACCTGATTCACATCTGTCCTCCCAAAACTGCAGTACATTCAGATCTCAGATGACTGAAGTTCTGCTATCAGAATTTTATTCTCAAACTCTTTTGGTATGTGTACCTACAGTCAATCAAGCTCCAATCTTAATACCAAGTAAACGTATATCCTGGCTTACCCAACACTTGCTACCCTTTTTGAAATGTATGCCTACAAAGTAGGGTGCAGCCTGAATTAAATGAGTGTCTTCCTTTCTATGGACAGAGGAGCTGGCTGGGCCATAGTCCATGAGGTCACAAAAGAGTCAGATAAGACTTGGAGACTAAACAACAACAATCTCCTTTCTACAGTCAATAGATATGTAAATATTCTATTATTTTGAATGAATCGTCTCACTATTGTAAACTAGAGTTTTCATAGAAAGCAGTATAACTCATTGGCAAATGACTATCACAGAAATAGCTAGTCCTATACTGGAAACATAACTACTTTTTGAAAACCCTAAGTAAAAACCCATCTATTCGATCAACTTTTTTTCTCTAGGAATATTTTTTTTAATTTTATTTTATTTTTAAACTTTACAATATCGTATTGGTTTTGCCAAATATCTAAATGAATCTGCCACAGTTATACATGTTTTTTTTTAATCTAGGTAGAATATCTTGAGAATGAAGAAGTGTTTTCAAAATTATACTCAGTTTTACTTAGTTGTTTTAGGGAAGAATATCATATACTAATATCTGCTCTTTATATTTTTTCAAATTAAAGTCATTTTCTCTACATTCTATAGCACACAACTCTGATCTTGTTCAGTTCAGTCTCTCAGTCATGTCCGACTCTTTGGAGCACCATGGACGGTAACACGCCAGGCTTCCCTGTCCTTCACCATCTCCCCAGAGCTTGCTCAAACTCATGCCTACTGAGTTCATGATGCCATCCAACAAGATTATAGAATACTATAGTGACTCTTTTTTTTTCAGTACTTTAATGTTGTGGTTTCTTCATTATCTCAGGCTTGCAGTGAGTACTAACCTCTCTCTTATGAACATAAGGTACCTCTTTTCTGATTTTTAAGCAGTTTGTTGCTGAATCTTGGTGTGGTTTTCTTTCTGTTTCTCATTATTTTGGCTACTGAGATTCTTTTGTCTGTGTATTTAGTTTTTTCATCAAGTTTAGAAAGTTTCTATCCATTATTTAAATATTATTTATGTTTTTCATTTTGTATTTACTTAAAATACATTTTATTTCAATGCATTTTGTCTTTACTACTGCTTTTTATTTTTTGGACTCCAGTTATATGTATACCATATCACTTAAAGCTGTCTCACACAGTTAATGGCCTGTTCACTTTTTTTCATTCCTTTTCTCTTTGTTTTATTTTAAAGTGTTACTATTTCTCTGATTCCTTGTTCACTAATCTTTCCTTCTGCAGGGTCCAATTACTTTAATTCCACCCAAAGTATACTGGATAGATTCATATTAGATACACTTCATTACTAGGTCTTAGAATTTGTATTTTAAAAATATCTCTAAATATAATTTTATACTTATAAATATAAATAAATATATTTATTTATAAATATATATCTCTAAATATAATTTTATGTATCTCAAATGACGTGATTTTTTTCTCAACCTTCTGAACTATATTAAATACAGTCAGAATAACTTCTTAATGTCATGTCTAGTAATTCTATCAGTGTCCTGTTTGCTGCTTTAAAAATCTACTTTCTTTCTCTTTTGTTGTTTTATTAAAATATTATTAACAACTAAAAGGTGTGTCCATTCAGGTTATACAAGGTGAATTTTATAGGTGTGCAATGTGTTGATTTTATTCTCAGCCTTGTGTGAGCTCTGAAAATCATTCCCTCCAGTTCTCCTGGATGATCCTTTCCCAGGTCCCGCTTAGTTTCTTCATACACCTTCACTGATCAGTACTCAGCTGAAAGCAGAGCGGTGTCCCTTTAGAACCCTAGCTCTTTTTTCTGTAGCTTCCTCCTCTCTGGATTTGGACTTGAAAACTAGCTGCCTTGTTCTTCCTGGCCTCTCAATTCCATTCTCATATCCTTTCCCGATGGGTTCCCTCTCCTTATCTTATTACCTGGAAATTCATCATTCAGGGAAGTAAGTTGGGAAAATTAAAGGGTTCACTTCATTTGTTCCTCATCTCTCGGGGATCACTGTCCTATGTTGTTTGATGTTCAATATCTTAAAATTGATTTTTCACACTTATTTCTGTTTTATTTTTATTGCTTCAGGTAGAAGGGCAAAACACAGTCCCTGTTTCTTCTTGGTCAGAAGCAGAAATCTAATCCTCCCCACCTGTTTTCCCCACAGAAAACAAATCCTTTCAGTTCAGTCACTCAGTCATGTCCGACTCTTTGCAACCTCGTGGACTGCAGCACACCAGGCTTCCCTGTCCAGTACCATCTCCCAGAGCTTGCTCAAACTCATGTCCATCAAGTTGGTGATGCTGACTTAATTAATGAAATATTAAACAAATATTTCAGTATATTCTAGAATGGGTGGCAATGGATTAAAGCTGAGAAAGAAAGGTAAATAGAGAGACAAAGAGGACAGAGATAGAGTGGAGAGACAGACAGCAATGAGAGGAGGAAAGATTTGGGGGTATTTTATGCTAATATTCCTAAGAGCTGCCAGAGTGAAAGGACTAGACATGAAATAAAGTAACAGATGCTGCTCAATATAATTGAAATCACAAGTAAATTCAAAGGAGCTGAATTTAGAATCTAGCCAGAATAAAGATCAAAATCTGACTATGTAGCCAAGACATGGAAGCAACCTAAGTATTCACTGACAGCTGAGTGGAGAAAGAGGTGATATACATACAGAAAGGAATATTACTCAGCTATTGAAAAGAATGGAATAATGACATGTGCAGCAACATGGATGGACATATAGATTGTCATACTGAGTAAAGTAAGTCAGATAGAGAAGGACAAATACTGTATTATATCAGTTTTATTCAGAATCTAGAAGAATTGATGCTTTTGAACTGTGGTGTTGGAGAAGACTCTTGAGAGTCCCTTGGACTGCAAGGAGATCCAACCAGTCCATTGTGAAGGAGATCAGTCCTGGGTGTTCATTGGAGGGACTGATGTTGAAGCTGAAACTCTAATATTTTGGCCACCTGATGCAGAGAGCTGACTCATTTGAAAAGACCCTGATGCTGGGAAAGATTGAAGGTGGGTGGAGAAGTGGACGACAGAGGATGAGATGGTTGGATGGCATCACCGACACAATGGACGTGGGTTTGGGTGGACTCTGGGAGTTGGTGATGGATAGGAAGGCCTGGCGTGCTGCGGATCATGGGGTTGCAAAAAGTCGGACATGACTGAGTGACTGAACTGAACTCAAAAGTAGACATGAATTTATAAAACAGAAACAGTCTTACCGGCTTAGAGAATGAACTTACTATTACCAAGGGAGAAGGAATGAGGGGGCAGAATAGATAGGGAATTTGTGATGGACATGTACACACTGCTGTATATGAAATGAATAACTAGCAAAGATATACTGTATAGCAAGGGAACTCTGCTCAGTGTTACTAACAACTTATATGGGAGAAGAATTTGAAGATTAATAGATACATAAACATATTATTGAATCACTTTGCTGTAAACTTAAAACTAACACAACATTTTTTATCAATTACACTCTAAAATAAAATAAGTTGACTGACAGGTGGTCTTTCAGAAGTAGCAAGAAAGAATTTTATTTTAAGTATAGTAAATAAGTTATCTGTATTTCATAGAAGAGAAAATCAAACTAGCATGTTTAAAAAATAGCCTAAGTTCACTCAGCTTGTGCAGACAACAGTCAAATTGGAATTCTATACTCCAAATCACAAGTGTTCTGTTCTTTTCCCTTTACTTCAACTCTGACCAATTGTAGAAAAATGAAGCCAATCATTTAATAGATATCTGTTGTAAACTTCTGCGTAGACCATATCATCCACACCTAGGGCTCAACTGGCATCTCTGAGCAAAGGACTTTTTAATATACAGCTTGACTCCTGATTTCTCTCCTGGACTTCACTAATCTCTCTTCACCTGGAAGTCTAATCATCAACACAGTCAGCCAGTCATCCAACTTACATCATTAACTTTATGAAGTCATCATTACCTTTATGAAGTCATCATTCTTAATCTTCTCCTCTTATTCAATCAATGGCTGCATCAGAGTTCTTCCCTTATACTAGTAGGATCATTGTTGATGACTATCCATACATGAAAGATCCTCAAACCAATACGGTAACCTTGAAATTCCCATATTCGTCCTATCTTTTCATCTCATTGCTTTCTAAGTCTTCACTGCCTCTATGTACACTGTCTCCATGGTCCTCTAACTCATTTATCCCATTCTCAATTGATTCTCTATACTGTCGAAAGACCAGTCTTTCTAAACCTAACATCTTAGCCTGATCACATCACAAGAGTATGAGAAAATATTCACTGACCTGCTCTTTCTACAGTAAAAAGCCCAGTATGATAAGATTTTTGACAAACAGGCTTCATCAAACCATTTCACCTTCATCTCTTAAATGCATGCTCATATAAGTCCGGAGAGGATCTCTCTCTTCCCTTGCCTTTGATAATAAAAATTACTAGCAATTGGTTGCTGCTTTTTATTTTCTCATCTGATTGTCATAGGTTCATAATGTAGACATTGCAGTGTCCATCTTCCAAAGCACAGAGAGGTCACGTTCTTATATGGAAGAAACCATTAGCCTTGACTTCCAATTTCCTTTTTTTATGATATTTAAAAAGAAATAAATAATGGTAACACCATCCTAATATTAAACATATTAAATATGTATTAAATGTATTAAAATAATGTATTAAATGTATTAAAATAACCAACTATGAAATACTAGTCATAGGAAAAATTTGGCTTAAAACTCAATATCCAAAAAACTAGGATCATGGCATTTGGTCCCATCAATTCATGGCAAGTAGATGGGGAAAAACTGGAAACTGACAGATTTTATTTTCTTCTGCTCCAAAATCACAATGGATAATGACTGTAGCCATGAAATTAAAAGATTCTTACTTCTTGGAAGAAAAGTTATGACAAACCTAGACAGTATATTAAAAATCAGAGAAATTACTTTGCCGACAATGGTCTGTATGGTCAAAGATATGTGTTTTGTTTTTTTTTTTTTCAGTAGTCATGTACAGATGTAAGAATTGGACCATAAAGAAGGGTAAGCAACAAAAAATTGATGCTTTCAAATTGTGATGCTGGAGAAGATTCTTGAGAGTCCCTTGGACAGCAAGGAGACCAAACCAGTCAATCCTAAAGGAAATTAATACTGAATATTCATTGGAAGAACTGACGCTGAAGCTGAAGCTCTAATACTTTCACCACTTGATGTGATGAGCCAGCTCATTGGAAAAACCCTAATGCTGGGAAAGACTGAGGGCAGGAGGAGAAGGGGACGTCAGAGGATGAGATGGTTGGATGGCATCACCGACTCAATGGACGAGTTTGAGCAAATTTCAGGATATAGTGAAGGACAGGGAAGCATGGTGTACTGCAGCCCATGGGGTCTCAAAGTGTCAGATATGACTTAGCAACTGAAAGACACATCATAGGCAATAAAATAACAGCAATCCACCATTATCAAGTATGTGTACTATGGAAGTTTATTAAAATCAGGCAGACCAACCAACAATACTAACACCTATAATGGTATCAGAAGACTTAGGTCTTCACAAAGTGAAGTTATAATCATAGGCTTATAGATATTTGGGGAAGTCAGTTTCAGAAAAGTACTTGCTTGGAAAATACTTGTTCATGATGATGGGGTATCTCAGGGGGTTTCAGATGGCTACATATCGGTCATACGCCATCACAGACAGGAGCACACACTCAGTGGAGCCCATGGCCAGAAAGAAGTACATCTGAGCAGCACACCCTGAGAATGAGATGGTGTTCTTCCCTGAAATAAAATTTGCCAGCATTGGAGTCAGGGCAAAAGAAGTATACCAGATGTCCAGACATGACAGGTTGCTGAGGAAGAAGTACATGGGTGTGTGTAGGTGAGAATCCAGGACACTAACCAAGATCAGAATACTATTACCCAGTAAGGTGATCAAGTACATCAGCAAGCACAGCACAAATATGGTGATTTCAACTTTGGGATAGTGAGTAAATCCCAGAAAAATAAAATTAGAAATGACTATTCCATTTGTCTTGTCCATTTTATTCTTCTTTGTTCATCTGTAATAGTGAATAAAAGTATACATGGCCTATATTTAAAATTTACACTCTACCAACTTTCAAGGAGTTTTTGTTAGAGGAACTTTAAAGGGAGCATTGCCTTCCAATATTACTAGCAATATTCACTCATTCATCTGACATTTACTGAATACACTCTAAGGCAATGAGAATCTAGAGTGAGGTTATACAAGTTCTTCTCTCAGGCAAATCAAAATCAAATAAAAGACACACTCAAGTAAATTAAAAGTTACAATAACATGATATACATATGCCCCAAGATACTAGGCAAACACAGAGACAAATGCTAACCTATGTCAGGGGTATTGATTAGTAAGATATTTTGAGATTTGTTTTAATCAAAATATGAACTGGCCTCAGTCAAGTTAAAGATCAGAAGACGTTTCTGGGCAAAGAAACTTTTTTTTTGTTGTTGTAGAAGTTGAAACAGGAAAGGTTTGGTTGCACCCCAAAAAGTTTCAAATTATGTGGGAAAAAAAAAAAAACAGATGGAAATGCCACACACTAAGGAATATAAACAGGAGATCAGCAAGAGTCCACTCACTCTAACACTATGTGATATCTGTCTTCAAGAAGGCGTTTGTGACTATGGAATAATCTTGAACCCATCCTTTATTACAAAGGTAAGCAATTCATAATGTAAAGCAAATTATTTACAATATATCTCACAACTGATCACATATGGAAGTACGTTTGAAAACCACTGTCTTTCAAAATAGAGTTCAAATAAATTCAGTCACAAATTACACAAGCCTCACATTCTCATCATTGCCTACTTCTCTGATCTCATCTTCCAACACTACTTCTACCTTCTGGGCTAAAACAACCACTCTGTGGGTCCACATTCTTAGCATGCAAATTTATTTTTTATATATTTTAATATGCAATTATCAACCTGAAGTACCTTTCCTTCCCAGCTCTAATCTTTACTTTCTTGAATATTTCAATTAGTTATCAAAACTGTATGCCATAAATCATAAGTACAGCTTCATTCTTTGTACACAGTTACGTTGTTCAAGTATATCACACTGACTACACCCAGATATGCATATCCCTATTGCCACTGCAGTGGACGCTAAACTTGTGAAGAGATTGTTCCTCACAATACTAGCAAAGTAATGTCATGTTTAAGATTTTTAATTACACATGGCTGCTTTGAACATGGCAAGTTTTTGATATGTGTTAAGATAAATGCATTTTCACTTTGGTTCTCTGTGTCAACATAAAAGCCTGAAGACCTCTGAACTTGTTATATACATCTGCAAAGTTCTCTGATCATTTCTCTGATCTCAAAGAAACCAGTTGAATTAAGAAACAAAATGATTAGCTCTTAGTTTTAAGTATTTGATATATGGTGAGATGTGAAAAAGACAATGATCACTTGTGCTCTTAGACAAGGAAGAAATACTTTCCAAAAGGTCATCTTCTGTAAGGATTAGAGCACTGTCCTCAGAGTGTGAGATTTTAAGCTCTGAAATCAACCATGCTATTTACTGGCATGCAAAATTTAGCAAATCACTTGACCTCTTTGAAACATGATTTTACCGGCTCTCTGGTGGCTCAGCAGTAAAGAATCTGCAACAGATGCAAGAGACACAAGTTTGATTCATGGGAGAAGAAGAAAGCCTGGAGGAGTGTATGGCAACCCCCACCAGTATGCTTGTCAAGAAAATGCCATGGACAGAGGAGCCTCATGGGCTACAATCCATGGGGTCACAAAGAGTTGGACACAACTGAAGGGTAATAGCTTCTATCTTGTGCAGATTAAATGATTTAGATTAACTTGCTTTAAATTCTCCCTCCATAACCCCAAAACCATGATCGCTTTAATGTTTCACAGGATCACAATAGTGGTTTATGATTTCATGTTCTCCCTGCTTTCCTGAAGCATAATTGCCTCTGTGCTGCTACAGTGCTGGCCCACATTGACTCAGATTTTTAAAACATAGCAAATTTTTCAAAATTTATTAAAATTTCAACCTCCAAGCAATGTATGAAAATGAAACACTTTACCAATTATTTCCAGAAAAGCAAAAGTTAGGCATGCCTGGTCTCTAACATCCCCTTTGATCAGCAAATACCTCCACTCCACTGAGGGTTTCTACATTGGGTTTTCCCCACCCAGCACTCAGTTTTCTTTTTCTGGCTCTGGGCCCTCGTGTTCCTTCTCCCTTCACCTGCTCTTCTGTCTACTTTTAGAAACAAAACAATGAAGTCTTCACCTTTTCTCATCCAGATGGAGTCCCACTCATTCCCTCATTCTTATCTGAGATCTTTGTCAGGGTCTCACCTACTCCAAGTCATTTTATATTTTCTCTTTCTCTAAAATGATTTCTGATTACAATGTTAAGATAATTAAACTTGTTTCAACAAATTCCTCTCTTTCTTTCTAAATGTCAGAGCCAGAATAGACTCCAAACTCCTAACCCAACCTTCTCATTTTAAAATTGACAGATAATTCAGGGAACTATAATATATGTAAATCCTATAATAAACCATAATGTAAAAGAATATGTGGATATATTTGACTGAATCACTTTGCCATACACTAGACACTGACATATATTGCAAATCAACTATATATAAATAAAAAATTTTAAATGCAAAGAAATAGATGACATATACTTGAGGGAGTTCAATGACTTGTCTGGGCATATGAGAAACTCTGGAACACGCATAGTCAAAAGTTTTATCCCACCTTCAAAACTCATTTCTTCATCTCAATATTTTTCCTACCAACTAGTGTTTCTTCTTAAAGTAAATATCTTTATTCTGGTTTCCTGGCAGAGCTAAGACATAGCTAAGGCATAGTTAATAAAATAGCTAATAAATTTTGTAAATCTGAGATTACAGAAGGAGATGGCTAATGTCTGTTCCCATTTACCTCAGCACATGGAATGCACATCTTCACTTTTCGTTAGAGTGTGCTTCAATATTTAAAAGTGATCTTCAGCAAAGTCATTCTTGAGACTCTAGTGTAGTGCTCCAAAGAGTAAAGGAGTCTAAAATTGCAATTTTGATAGTATTCTATGAAAACTATATTAAAGTGGGTTGTGCAGAGGTATTTTTACTCAGAAGATTATACTAGAAAAGGACATGGATGTTCCTAGTTTGCAAAAAATCATCCCAAATCTTGCCTGACTCACTGTGTCACATACATAGCTCATGTTAATTAAAAACTGTTTAATAATTTCTTAAGAGAAATAATGATATGAAGATTTGTTCTGCCCAAATCACCCCCTGTGATTTTCTCCAAAAATCTTCCAAAGGGCAATCCCTAGAACTTCAGTTCTAAAGTCTCCTACTGCTTTTACGGACCTTCCACCTCCATTAATAATTTAAATTTGTTATTCTGAAAACTAAAGAAGTTAAGAAAGTTTCCATTTCTCCTTGGGGGTGAAATTCTCCAAGTTCAATTAAGAAATTTAGGGCAAAAAAAAAAAAAAAATAGTAAAATTTTTGTAATTATTTCAGGCACTTGGCTAAGTAAAAGGCCTGATTCTTGAGAAATATCTGTGCAAACAGAACTAGAGGGCACTATTTGCCTATTCCATCCCTCTGCAGATGGCCCTTGAACTATATAGCAAACATTCCAATTAATAGAACTGTAGAGATGCCATCCCAAGTAGCCTCTGAGCTTGTAATGTGACCCGTTCATTTTCAGCAATCTCTACAGTTATCTCAGTTATCAGAGTAATAGAAGATAAAACATTCTTATTCCACTTTTAAATGGCCACAAGGTGAGATTTGGGCTCTAGATTATTTTCTTGTTTTGCTCTACTTCTCTATTTGCTCTACTTGCTTCTACTTCTTTGTGGAAAAATGTCTGTTATTTACTTTGACTATATTTATTTGTATTATTGGTTTTCTAAAATTTTACAAAGAGATTCTTAAATGTGGCTTTCTTTTTATTTATCCTTCTTAACATTATAGATCTTCTTGAGTTTAAGGCTTGATGTCTTTCATAAGTTTGAAAAAATCATTCAGTATTAGCTAATTTCTTTTCTACCCCATTTCCCCTTTTTCCTCTCCCCCTCAGTGTTCAGCTATATATACTAGTCTTTTCCAACATGACCCATATAAGCTCTTACACTCCTTTCTGTATTTTCCATTCTTTTTTTCCTCTATACATCAGTCTGGATATTTCTACTGATTAATCTTTCAATTTGCTAAGCCTTTCTTCAATTGTGTCTAAGTTGTGGTAAATCCATCTCTAGTTTCTCATTCTGGCTGTATTTTTCAGCTCCATAATATCTACTTGACCTTTTAATATAACATCGAATGCTCTAGTGAACTCATCATCTTGTAATGTATGTAAAGGTACATGTTAACACTGGTTATTTTCAAATAGGTCTGGTAACTTCTATGTTTGGATCATCCTGAGAGACTTTCAATCATCTGTTTTCATCTTTTGATCTTATATCTTACCAGTTATCATACATAAAAATCATATAATCTCTGGATGATGTTTTATTTATACAAAGAGAATTTCCTTTATCCTTTGATATAAGCCTAGATTGAGAAAGACTGCTTTAATCCAAAGAGTCACTGAGACAAGGTAGAGATGGATTTCAGATTTTGTAGAACTTGGCCAAAAATCTGTTTCATCTCCTATTTTAGATTTATCCCTCTAGGTTCCAAACTGAGAACCTGGAGTTTGTACAAGGGAGATTTCCCTTTCAAGAGTCAATGGACTTCAATTTTTATCTCATACCCACTGTGGGACTGATAAAACCTAACTTAACATATTTAACCTCCTTTTGCTCAATTTCTAGCACTCTTACTCTGGGCAGCTTAAAAATTAGCAAGTGATTCATGTGGTAAATGAATTATATCTGTTGAGATCATTTAACTTCCTTAATTCAGAAACTTGGCATCCTTTCAGTTCAGAATAGAATGTCTTGGTAGGTTTAACTCTCTCTCTATAACCTTAGCTCCTCATATCCTGACTCATTCAGAAGCAATCTAATTTGTTTAAAAAAATTATGCTTCTCTAGGTTTGTCAAAACTTTTCTTCCAAGGAGCAAGCACCTTTTAATTTCATGGCTGCAGTCACCATCTGCAATGATTTTGGAGCCCAAGAAAATGAAATCCATCACTGTTTCTACTTTTTTCCCATCTCTTTGCCATGAAGTGATGGGACCAGATGCCATGATCTTCGTTTTTGAATACTGAGTTTTAAGCCAGCTTTTTCACTCTCGTCTTTCACCTTCATCAGGAAGCTCTTTAGTTTCTCTTTGCTTTCTGCCAATAAAGTGGTAACCTCTGCACATCTAAGGTTGTTGATATTTCTACCAGCAATCTTGCTTCCAGCTTTTGATTCATCCAGCCCAGCATTTAACATGATGTACTCTGCATATCCATCCCCATGGAAAAGAAATGCAGAAAAGCAAAATGGCTGTCTGGGGAGGCCTTACAAATAGCTGTGAAAAGAAGAGAAGTGAAAAGCAAAGGAGAAAAGGGAAAATATAAGCATCTGAATGCAGAGTTTCAAAGAATAGCAAGAAGAGATAAGAAAGCCTTCCTCAGTGATCAATGCAAATAAATAGAGGGAAACAACAGAATGGAAAGACTAGAGATCTCTTCAAGAAAATTAGAGCTACCAAGGGAAAATTTTATGCAAAGATGGGCTCGATAAAGGACAGAAATGGTATGAACCTAACAGAAGCAGAAGATATTAAGAAGAGGTGGCAAGAATACACAGAAGAACTGTACAAAAAAGATCTTCATGACCCAGATAATCACAATGGTGTGATCACTGACCTAGAGCCAGACATCATGGAATGTGAAGTTAAGTGGGCCTTAGAAAACATCAC
This sequence comes from Bos indicus, assembly GCF_029378745.1. Classification (NCBI taxonomy): domain Eukaryota; kingdom Metazoa; phylum Chordata; class Mammalia; order Artiodactyla; family Bovidae; genus Bos; species Bos indicus. The sequence goes on from NC_091767.1 coordinate 94,097,462, forward strand.
TATGAACAAAGCTAGTGGAGGTGATGGAATTCCAGTTGAGCTACTCCAAATCCTGAAAGATGATGCTGTGAAAGTGCTGCACTCAATATGCCAGCAAATTGGAAAATTCAGCAGTGGCCACAGGACTGGAAAAGGTCAATTTTCATTCCAATCCCAAAGGAAGGCAATGCCAAAGAATGCTCAAACTATCGCACAATTGCACTCATCTCACATGCTAGTAAAGTAATGCTCAAAATTCTCCAAGCCAGGCTTCAGCAATACATGAACCATGAACTTCCTGATGTTCAAGCTGGTTTTAGAAAAGGCAGAGGAACCAGAGATCAAATTGCCAACATCCGCTGGATCATGGAAAAAGCAAGAGAGTTCCAGAAAAACATCTATTTCTGCTTTATTGACTATGCCAAAGCCTTTGACTGTGTGGATCACCATAAACTGTGGAAAATTCTGAAAGAGATGGGAATACCCAGACCACCTGACCTATATGCAGGTCAGGAAGTAACAGTTAGAACTGGACATGGAACAACAGACTGGTTCCAATAGGAAAAGGAGTACGTCAAGGCTGTATATTGTCACCCTGCTTATTTAACTTCTATGCAGAGTACATCATGAGAAACGCTGGACTGGAAGAAACACAAGCTGGAATCAAGATTGCCAGGAGAAAGATCAATAACCTCAGATATGCAGATGACACCACCCTTATGGCAGAAAGTGAAGAGGAACTAAAAAGCCTCTTGATGAAAGTGAAAGTGGAGAGTGAAAAAGTTGGCTTAAAGCTCAACATTCAGAAACTATTTTCATGGCATCCGGTCCCATCACTTCATAGGAAATACATGGGGAAACAGTGGAAACAGTGTCAGACATTATTTTTTGGGGCTCCAAAATCACTGCAGATGGCGACTGCAGCCATGAAATTAAAAGACGCTTACTCCTTGGAAGGAAAGTTATGACCACCCTAGATAGCATATACAAAAGCAGAGACATTACTTTGCCAACAAAGGTCCATCTAGTCAAGGCTATGGTTTTTCCTGTGGTCATGTATGGATGTGAGAGTTGGACTGTGAAGAAGGCTGAGCGCGGAATAATTGATGCTTTTGAACTGTGGTGTTGGAGAAGACTCTTGAGAGTCCCTTGGACTGCAAGGAGATCCAACCAGTCCATTCTGAAGGAGATCAGCCCTGAAATCTGAAGGATTTCTTTGGAGGGAATGATGCTGACACTGAAACTCCAGTACTTTGGCCACCTCATGTGAAGAGTTGACTCATTGGAAAAGACTCTGATGCTGGGAGGGATTCAGGGCAGGAGGAGAAGAGGACGCCAGAGGATGAAATTTTTGGATGGCATCACTGACTCGATGGACTTGAGTCTGAGTGAACTCTGAGAGTTTGCGATGGACAGGGAGGCGTGGTGTGCTGCAATTTATGGGGTCGGAAAGAGTCGGACAGGACTGAGCGACTGAACTGAACTTATTTAAACTCTGCATATGAGTTAAATAAGCAGGATGACAATATACAGTGTTTGCCATTGCAAATAGTCCCACTATGTACATTGGGGTGCACATATCTTTTTAAATTAGTGTTTTCTGGATGTATATCCAGGAGTAGAATTGCTAGGTCATATAGTAGTTCTATTTTTAGTTTTTTGAGAAATTTCCATATTGTCTTCCACAGTTGCTACACAAATTTATATTCCCACTAACAGTGTACAAGGGTTCCCTTTTCTCTACATTCTCATCAACATTTGTTATTTATCTTCTTTTTGATGGTAGCCATTCTGACATGTGGGAGGTGATATCTCATTATGATTTTGATTTGAATTTCCCTCATAATTACCTATGTTGAGTATCTCTTCATGTACCTGTTGGCCATCTGCATTTCCTCTCTTAAAGAATATCTATTCAGTTCTTCTGCTCATTTTTAAATTAGGTTGTTTTCTTTTTAGAGGTTGAGCTGTATGATTCATTTATATATATTGGATGTTAATCCTTTATCAGTCATATGATTTACAAATATCTTCCCCTATTCACTAAGTGGTCTTTTCATTTTGCTGATGGTTTCCTTTACCATGCACTAGCCTTTACATTTAAGTAGGCTCCTTTTTTTAATTTCTGCTTTTATTTCCTTTACTTTAAGATACACATCCAAAAAAATTATTGCTGCAATTTATGTCAAAGAGTGTTCTGCCTATGTTTTCCTCTAGGATTTTTGTGGTATCTGGCCTTAAACTTAGATAAAAGATTTGCCTTTTGCAGCAATATGGATGGTCTCAGAGGGCATTATGCTAAGTGAAACAAGTCAGACCAAGAAAGAAAAGTGATATGATATTACTTATACATAGAACCTAAAAAATACAACAAACTAGTGCATGTAACAGAAAAAAAGAAGACTCACAGATCTAGATCTTCCCTCTACCTTGATGTTGGGAAAGATTGAGGATGGGAGGAAAATGGGGGGACAGATGATGAGATGGTTGGATGGAATCACCAGCTCAGTGGACATGAGTTTGATCAAACTCCAGGAGATAGTGAAGGACAAGGAAGCCTGACATGCTGCAGTTCATACGGTCACAAACAGTTGGATGTGACTTCTCAACTGAACAACAAATAGAACAAATGAGGGCTTACCAGTGGTATTAAGTGGGGTAGGATATATGGGCAGGGAAGTGGGAGATAGAAACTACTGAGTATAACATATGCTAGAAATATGTATTTACAACATGGAAAATATAGCCAATATTTAGTAATAACTAAATATTATATAACCTTTTGAATTGTATTTTTAAATATTTTAATTATTTTTTAAAGTGATCTTCTGATGAAAAACTAACATTTTCAGTGGGAAAACAAAGTTTCTTTGTTTTGGACTCATATTTTTTACTTGTTATTTAATGCTTACATATCATTTTAGATGAGTTGGTCATCAGTCCCTCTATAATGAAGAAAATAACACTTTTTAAATAAACTGATGATACAGTATTAGTATCCTAATGAGGAGCTGCCAGAAATAATGTCTATTCTAGTGAATTACTGCCTGAATGTTCATAGATCCATACAAAGTTACTATTATGGATAGGCATTACATAATTTTCAGTGACAACTCAAAATCTAACTTGTAGCATGTTTTCCTAGTGGACTATCTCCAAATTTGATGAATGACCTTCCCAATTAACTTGAAGAGTCCCTGGGAGTATCTCACATGTGGTGAATATATGTCCACCTCTTCCCCCTCAGAATACTGCTATCACACTGTTATGATCTGCTATTCCTATCACTCCCCTGGAATCTGATTCTTCAGTTCAATTCATTTCAGTTCAGTTGCTCAGTGTGTCCGACTCTTTGTGACCCCATGAATCACAGCACGCCAGGCCTCCCTGTCCATCACCAACTCCCGGAGTTCACTCAGACTCACGTCCATCGAGTCAGTGATGCCATCCAGCCATCTCATCCTCTGTCGTCCCCTTTTCCTCCTGCCCCCAATCCCTCCCAGCATCAGAGTCTTTTCCAATGAGTCAACTCTTCCTCAAATTTTCACTTAGAAAGAAGTCCAGAGCCAGCTATAGCTCAGGGAACAAAGGCAAAATAATCCACACATGGCATAAAACAAACTGGAAAAAGAACCACATCAACATTGATGACACTGAAGAACAGGCTCAAATGACTAGCAATGAAGCCTAAATAGTGATCAGAAATAAGAAATGATTAGCCACAACCAGAAGTTTCTAAAAACAACTATTCCCTCACACTTCTGTATTCTATCTCCCTCTGAATGGCACATTTTTTGTCCTAATAAAGTCGAATAAAATTCAAAAATTGCTAGTCTCTGTTCCCAAAGAAAGACCAATCTTCCATATGGTGTTTCCACTTTCTGGGAGGGTGCATAATGACCAACATTGAATCCAACTATGAGAAAACCTGAAAACCAGGGAAAAAACTGTGATCTCATTTTTCAAAAAAAAAAAAAATCTTTGGGGGCAGCTTCTTATTGACCATCATGATGAAAGAAGTAAATGTAAAAGAATAACAAAAAATAATATATATATAAACTTTTCAGAAAAGAAACTCACAAGAACTCATTTTATTCCCTGTACAGATTCAGAAAGCACACCATTCCAAGAGGAAGTCAGTTAGGTCTTTTTTTTTTTTCCTTTTTTTTTAGTTATATGTAGAATCTGGGAATGATTAACTGATGGTTATCTCAAATTTCTTAAAGAACATACTCAAAAAATTACTAATAGAGTTAAAACAACGTTTCAAGGAGATAGAGATAGAAATAGAAAGGACTCAAGAGAAATAGACTCAATTTCTCTCTTTGTGTTATGGTAGTCTGTATAATGTTCCTCACTGCCTCATTTGTGAAATATAAGGGGAGAAATTTATGCCTTCCTTATAGTGAAAACAAATACAACATTAAAAAAAATTAAAGGATAAGATAGAAAAACAAGAAGACTTTAAAATCTAAATAAAAATGAACAATTAAGTATTATGGGATTTTTGTTAGCATTAGAAAGCTAAAGCAATCAAAGAGAAATAAAACCAAGTTACTTAGTCCTCAATTTTTTTTTTTAATTCTAAAATAAACATAATCAAACTAAATAAAATTTAAAATTCAGAGGCTAATATGATAGCAGTTACAGAGAAAAGAGATATAATTTTAAAATAAACATTAAAGTCTAAGATGAAAATCTGAAGTGTGCAACTCAGATCAAGAAGAAATAGGGACTTCCTTTATGGTCCAATGGGTGGGAATCTGACTTGCAGTGAAATGGACATGGGTTCGATCTCTGGTTGGAGAACTAAAATCCCACATACCTGGGACAACCAAGCCCAGTAAGCCTGAGTGCTACAACTATTGAGACCGTGAGCTCTGGAGTCCACATGCCATAACTAGAAAGTTCATGTGCTGCAATATCCCACATGCTGCAACTAAGATCCAACAGAGCCAAATAAATAAATATTTTAAATAAAAGGAAGAAATAAAATGACAAAGGGGATTTTTTTCAAGACTGAAGGTTACAAACAGAGGAAAGAAATATAAACCCCAGATAAAAATCAAATGTAAAAACCATCTGAAAGATAGATTCACATTTCTTAATAAAGGATTCCTCTTGGATTGGCAGTACATTAAATATTTCATGGATAGAGAGCCTATAGAACAGAGAAAAATATATAGCTCTATTTTTAACAGTGGGTAATTTGACTCAGAAGTTATTTATATGTACAGCTTTAAATATCAGTTATTTGGTTGTAAGACTAAAGCAGTTAGATCCCATGTATCAGAAGGTATATATATTAAAAAAAAAAAAAACTGCCAAAGTAGATATGTTGAAAGTATAATTTATATGTTGAAAATATATGAAAGTATACTATATATGTTGAAAGAATAATTTAATGCCTCCTAGTTGGAGGAGGCAATGGCAACCCATTCCAGTACTCTTGCCTGGAAAATCCTATGGACAGAGGAGCCTGGTAGGCTGCAGTCCATGGGGTCACGAAGAGTTGGACATCACTGAGCAACTTCACTTTCCCTTTTCACTTTCATACATTGGAGAAGGAAATGGCAACCCACTCCAGTGTTCTTCCCTGGAGAATCCCAGGGGCGGTGGAGCCTGGTGGGCTGCCGTCTATGGGGTCGCACAGAGTCGGACACGACTGAAGCGACTTAGCAGCAGCAGCAGCAGTTGGATATGAGGGGCTTCCAGGTGGCTCAGTGGTAAAGAATCCGTCTGCCAATGCAGGAGATGAGGGTTTGATCCCCAGATCAGGAAGATCCCCTGGAGAAGAAAATGGCAACCCATTCATATTCTTGCCTAGGAAATAGACAGAGGAGCATGGTGGGCTACAGTCCACTGGGTTGCAAAAAAGTTGGAGAAGACTCAGCAACTAACCAACAAAATTGATTAATTGATTTCTACATTGTGATGACAAAAGTTACCTGTCCCTTTTCCATTTACTTATTAAAAACTTTTCTTCTCAGTAAGTGTTTTACTGCTTCCTTCACATCCTTGTTCCTGAGACTGTAGATTAAAGGATTAATCATAGGAGTCATCACTCCGTAGAACACAGATACAAGTTTGTCAGTAGCATCCATGTCATCTGAATTAAGTGTCTCTTTAGACTTGGGCTTCATGTACATGAAGAGAATGGTTCCGTAGAATATTATCACCACAGTCAAGTGGGCTGAGCAGGTAGAGAAGACTTTGCTCCTCCCCTCAGAAGAGCGAATTCTGAGGATGCTGATAATAATTAATGTGTAAGAGATAATGATTAACAATAATGGTGTCATTATGAATAAGGTTGTGGCCACAAGCATGATGAACTCGTTACCTGAGATATCAGCACAGGCCAATTTCATGACAGCCAGAATTTCACAGGTGAAATGATTGAGGACATTATTCCTGCAGAAGGGCAATTGTACTACACACCCAGTTTGTACTGTAGAGTTGACAATTCCTATGATCCAGGAGCCAGCTGCCATAGGCACATAGGAACCCTTGCTCATGATGACAGAATATCTCAGAGGGTTGCAAATAGCCACATACCTGTCAAAGGCCATCATGCCCAGGAGCACACACTCTGTTGTCCCCATGGCCAAGCCAAGGAACATTTGCACAGCACAGCCAGAGAAGGAGATGGTCTTTTTTTCTGAGAGGAAGCTCACCAGCATGGGGGGAATGGAGACAGTGGTGTAGCAGATGTCCAGGAAGGAGAGGTTCCCCAGGAAGAAGTACATAGGGGTGTGAAGGTGGGAGTCTAAGATGCTAATGAGAATAAGGGTGCCATTCCCCAGAAGGATGACCACATACATTATTAAGACAAGCACATAAAAGAGTAGCTCAAGCCTTGGATAACCAGAAAGCCCCTTCAGAAAAAATTCCACCAGAATGGTTTGGTTTTCCCATTCCATCGTATGGTTTCTTTTTCACCTGTAATATATTAGAATATGTTAAAATATGTATTCTACTATGATTATATTCATCTATGTACCAATGTACCATATACTCATAGAAAGAAAAGAAAATATAAAAAGGAATAGACCAAAGAAAGAAGAAAAGAAATAAAGTGGACCAAATAGAATAGAGGCGGGAAGGGAAGAGAAATGAACATATTTTCAAGCTACAAGCAATATGCCATGCAATTTATTGAATCTCATCAAGGTTCTAGGAGTGAGGTGTCATCATCCACATTTTACAATAAATAAATCAAAGCAAAAATATTAAGTAAACTTAACTAAAGGTAAATTTAGAGCAGAGGTAAGATTCAAACCCAATTCTTCCTTGCTGAAGCCTGAGCTTTTGGTCGTATTTGTCACCACAAGTTAACTAAGGTTTAAAACAAATACGAGTATTGCATTATGTGTAACTGAAAAGTAAACTGTTTTTATTGGCTACAAAGCACCACTAGAGAAGGAAAGGGCCACTCACTCCAATATTCTCGCCTGGAAAATCGCATGGACAGAAGAGCCTGGTGGGCTACAGTGCATGGAGTCACAAAGAGTTGGACATAACTTAGTGACTAAACGACAACAAAGCCCCACACAATAGATTAATGATCTTGTCACTGTTCCATGTTATACTGCTATGCTTATTATCTGACTTGTCTATTAGCATGAAAAATTTATTAAGGCAGGGACTTTTTCTTGTTTACTTCTACAATACCTGTATCTACAATATAACAGACACAGAGATAAGAGGTTCAGAAATATTTGTTGAATAAATGAATACAGTCAAGGACCAGATGACTACTAATTATTTTATTTGTACTTTACCTAATTTAGTCTCAGAAGCAACCCTATTAGGCAATTATTGCTATTATTAGCATTGTCATTTTCATTATAAAAAAGGAAGAAAAAAGGTCAAGGTCATAGCTAAATAAGTGGTTGAGGCAGAACTTGAATCCAAGCCATATGGCTGTGGAGTTCAAACTTAACTGCTCATTTTGCAGAGAACTTGACTCACAGTCTAGAATATCTTGTAATCTAATAGACAATACTAATATTTCAAAAGAAACGTCAGACCAAAATAGGGGATTAGTCAGAAAGAAGAGTTCATTATGGTGATTTTAGAGCACTTTAATTCTTTATATTTTGAGGGAAATTATTCATTTCTGTGAACAAAATATATCTATTAGTGTATAATTCTATAGTCTCCCCTTATGAGTAGTTCTGTCTACTTTTTCATTGCTATTCTTAACTGATTTCTCTTTTCATGAGTTTCACAATAGGTTTTCCCCTATTACAAGTTTTCTCCAAAAATAATTTTTAATGCTTTTGGAAAGATTTGTCCTTTCCACTTTGTTTCATTGATGTAGGTTTTTGTGTTTGTAAATTTATTTATGCTTATTTGGCATTTTATAATTTCATGAAATAAGAAAAACTATTTCTTAATATTTTATCTTTATCCTCTTTCTAGCTCTGAGTCATTTAAAATACTTTGTTTTCCTATAGACTTAGATTTCTATATGAAATTTCCTTGTTACTGGTTTCCAGATAATTTTTTTCTCCTTCTGTCTTTAATCTTTAATCTAGATATGCATACCTAGTGATCAGATACTTTTATTCCATTTTATTTTATCTAATTCATTTTATTATGATAAAAAATGTGACCTTTAATTCTAAAGGTATATATTTTTGGGTTCCATTTACTTGATCCATGTTGTAAATGTCAACAAAATATATGAATTCTCTTTGGGGAAGATATATTATTTATATATATGTATATATACACACAACAATACATGTATACACATAATCAGGTTTATTAAATGCCCTATTCAAATCCTTGAGATTATTTTCTGTTATCTATATTTAATTAACTCTATATAACGATGGTTGGATGATTTCACTGACTTGATGGACATGAGTTTGAGCAAGCTCCGGGAGTTGGTGATGGACAGGGAATCCTGGCGTGCTACAGTCCATTGGGTAGCCAAGAGTCAGACATAACTGAGTTACTGAACTGAACTGAACTGAATCAAGTTTTACTTGTATATCTAGAATTATTTTTATATGCTTAGTTACTGTGTTGTTTAGTGTATACCTATTTATGGCTGATAAACTTCATACATTGTGAATGTTACAATTAATTTTTATCACATTTTGTATGTTAAATTTAAATTCTACGTTTATGATATTGATATCCAAGCAAGAATACTGGAGTGGGTTGCTATTTCCTTCTCCAGGGGTTCTTTCTGGCCCAGGGATTGAACCTGCATCACTTACATCTCCTGTGCTTGGCAGGCAGGATCCTTACTACCAGTGCCACCTGGGAAGCCCAACTTTAGCTCTCTTTGTTGTGTGTACTCAGTCGTGTCTAGTCCTTTGCGACCCTATGCACTGCCAGGCTCCTCTGTCCATGGGATTTTCTAGGCAAGAATACTGGAGTGGGTTGCCATTTCCTACTCCAGGGGATCTTCCTGACCCATGGATAAAATGGGATAAAATAGATTAATTAATTACAACGTTCACAATTTATGAAGAAGGTTATCAGCCATAAACAGGTGTACACTAAACACAGAAACTAAGCATATAAAAATAATCCTAGATACACAAGTAAAACTTGATTATAACTATTTATGTAGAACTGATTATATATAGATAACAGAAAATTATCTCAAAGATTTGAATAGGGCATTCAATAAATGTCCTGATTATGTGTATACATGTATTATGTGTATATATATAAATCATAATATCTCTCCCAAAGAGAATTCATATTTTTTGTTGACATTTTCAACATGGATCAAGTAACTTGCTGTCAAAAATATATAACTTTAGACTTACAGGTCACATTTTTTATTATAATAAAATAAATTAAATATAATAATAATTGTATAAAAATATCTGATCACTAAATATGTGCAACATATATCTGGATGTAAGTTGTTAATTCTTTTTACAGTCATTGCTTTTTTATGACCATATTCACTCCATTCCCTTTAGAACACAATTTAAATGTACTTCATTTCTTTCCTTCCATATACTTTATTTTTATTACATACTTATTTTGCATTACTTATATTTCCCACTTTCTATTTCTGCTGGCTGATTAAATTGTCATTCACTAATTGTTTGCCTTAACTTGAACACTTTGTTCATTTTTTCCGTTCCATGAGTGGTGAGTTACCTTCTTTCTCTACTTTCACAATCTGACATACAGACCAAACATTTGTTTGTAAAAACTAACTATTGCATTAGCCAAAAGGTTCATGCAGGTATTTCTGCACCACCTTACAGATAAATCCAAATGAACTTTTTCAACTAGAATGCTCCCAAGCTCCTAAATTATCCCTCAAACACAAAATGAAAATAGAACTACAATAGTTTTATCCCTCCATTTCTATCCCTACTCCACAATTCCAAGATGCTACCAAGATAAATTGCTAAGTCACTTCAGTCGTGTCCAACTCTGTGTGACCCCATAGACAGCAGCCCACCAGACTCCCCCATCCCTGGGATTCTCCAGGCAAGAACACTGGAGTGGGTTGCCGTTTCCTTCTCCAAAACATGAAAGCGAAAAGTGAAAGGGAAGTCTCTCAGTCGTGTTCGACCTAGCGACCCCATGGACTGCAGCCTACCAGGCTCCTCCATCCATGGGATTTTCTAGGCAAGAGTACTGGAGTGGGGTGCCATTGCCTTCTCTGACCAAGATAAATTAGGAGAATCAAATTTAGATTAATTTGAAGATCAAAATCTATATTAGCTAGAAACACACAAATGGATACATGAATTGAGGCTATTATTGCTAATTGACATGTTGCTACTCTATTTGGTACTTTATATGTTTATATATATATATATATATATATATATATATATACACACACATACATATATATATTGAAAGGAATGTTTAAGAAGCTTAGTGACCAAATTACTAAGGAACTTCTGCTCAGAGAAATTTCCTAATATCACTCACTGTGACTTATCCTCTAGGTAGCACTGCACTGATGTCTTACAGGGACGAGCCATGGTTTCATTTCTAATGACCTTGCCTTCTAAAGGTACGGAGACAGGCATTCTTATACATTCTCAGTGAACACATAAACTGGTGCATCCTCTGTGGAGGACAAATTGGCAGTGTTAAACAGAATCATAAAGGCATGCGTATAACCTTTGACTATAGAATTTACCACTAGGTAATTCCCACACAATTATGCCTGTGCATGTGTAAAGTAATTTATTTAAAAACTGATTCATTAAAGTACCATTTGTAATAGCAGATGTGGAAGCAATTTAAATTTCTATGAGAAGGGGACATAGAAATAATGAAATACCGATCTGCTGTCAAAAAGATTAAGACATTCTTTGTGCATTGACATGGAAAGATCGTCAAGAACTATTAAGTGTAAAGGTAATATTCAGAATTGACTTCCCTGGTGGCTCAGTGGTAGTCCACAAGAACCCCTGGAGAAGGAAATGGCAACCCACTCCAGTATTCTTGCCTGGGAAATCCCAAGGACAGAGGAGCCTGGTGGGCTATGGTCCACGGAGTTGCCAAAGAGTAGGACATGGTTTAATGACTAGACAGCAATACGAATGTTCAGAACAGTATATAAGGCACAGTAACCGTTGTGTATAAATATTTTACATACATGCCTGTGTACACACACACACACATGCGCGCACACACGTGTGTGTGTGTGTTAGTAGCTCAGTTGTATCTGACTCTTTGTGACCCCATGGATTGGGGCCTGCCAGACTCCTCTGTCCATGGGATTTTCCAGACAAGAATACTGGAGTGGGTTACCATTCCCTTCTCCAGGGAATCTTCTTGACCCAAGGATTGAGCCCAGGTCTCCCGCACTGCAGGCAGAATCTTTACCGTCTGAGTCACTATTTGTGTCTGTACACACACACACGCACGTGCGTGCATGCACACACACACCCCAACAATTTTTTGCTCCTATGTAGAATACCTATAGAAAAATAAACAGGAATAACTTGTTATCTTTAGGAAAGGAAATGAATAGTTCACTAACAGAAATGGAAGGGAGGCTGTTTACTGTATGTTATTCAGTACCTTTTAAACATTTTGAATCTTGTGACTATAATACCTACCATAAAATAAATTACGTTTAAGCTAAAGAGTTCTTGTCTTTGAGATGTATAACCTTTCTCCTTTCACTTTTCTGATGGCACACTACATCAAACCATCCACTGCCATGGGACACAACTACATACAGTTAAAAACTGTTCTTATTCAGTAGCACACCTTAAATGGGAATTGCCAAAGACTGATAAGTCCTTTGCTTCCCTTGTAGCTCAGTCGGTAAAGACTGCCTGTAGTACAGGAGATCCGGGTTCGATCCCTGGGTTGGGAAGGTCCCCTGGAGAGGGAAATGGCAACCCACTCCAGTATCCTTGCCTGGAAAATCTCACGGACAGAGGAGCCTGGTGGGCTGCAGTCCATGGATCGCTAGTCGGGGACGACTGAGCGACTAACACACACTAACACGTCCTTTAAATATAGTCATAATTTAATATCCAAGATACTTTCAGAAGTATCATTAGGATTTTCAGGCCCATATGGATCTCCTGACCCTCCATCAAACTGCAAGCTATCCTCTGATCTGGTTTAGAATCTATACTTCTATCCCATTCATTTCCTTTCCATTAAATGTGCTACTACGTTTAGGAGCTAGTAAGATTCCTGGAACAAAATTACAGCTCAATAAATGTTAGCTATTATTCTTGTTTCATTCACAAGTCCAAAGAGCGATCCCTCTTTGGGAATTATTTGTCCACCTATCATTAAAAGATACTTGCTCTGAATCTTAGGTCTATCTTCCCAATTTCCGGACATAATTAGTCACCTCAGAATCACTCCAAACTCAACTTCATTTCTCCATTCTAAACTCATCTCCTATCCCCAGCTTTTAACATTTTGTAGCTTTTTATAAAATTTGAATTTGTTAGAATTTTTCAGATTTTCTGGGTTACTGTGTAAACTACTTGAGACACCAAAGGGCATTAGATAACATGTGAAGTTCATTGAATAATGGAGTTTATACCTACACCTGTAAAAGTCATCTCTACAAAAACCCTTGTTCCATGAGCTGCCTCCATGCAACATGATATTCTACCAAACTTATTCCATAATATTGTTAGGAACACAGGCCTTGGAGGTAGGCTTAGTTTAAATGGTATCTCTGCCCCTTACTAAGCAGGGTGGCCTGGGCATATTTCTGATCATCACCTTCCCCAGCTATAGCATGAAGATAAAGACAGCACCTGTACCATATATTTGTTGATAAGATTAAATGAGATAGTATATATTATACAATTACCACAGGAATGGTTTCCACTATTAGCAGTTTCCTTTAAGCCACTCTATCACGGTTCTTCCTTTTGTTAGAAACTTTTTACATCTTTGAAACAGTCATTGTCTTTTCCATGGCCAGGTATATACAGCTGAAGAGTTTAATCACGTCGCACACAGTGTTCTGGCAAAGGGTATTCTGTTCATCTTACCATAAAATCCTAATACACTTCATCACAGTATATAACACTCCAGTCCTTTATCACACTCTGATCCTTTGGATGTCAGCAAATTGAGTGGCAAATAGGAAAAATCACTCATAAGGTTCAATTCACTCCATAAAAAAATAGGATTTTAGGAAGGCATTAGTATGTTCCTTGTCTTAAAAAGATGGCTGATTTTTTTTTTTTTTTTTACTGAGACTGTGTTAACATTTTTAGCAAGCCTATAACATTAAAAAAAATAGAAAAGTCATTCATTTTTACAATTATAACCTAATAATAGAAAAACAAATATTCAAAACAGTCACCAATACTGTATGCAAACACACTAGGATAATGCTCAGTCAGGTCTCTTTCTGGCTATTCACTGCTTTGGTAAATCATCTGTTTCACATATGAGGTTTCTTTAAAGCAAATTGGTCGTAGTTCTCCTCTTCACATGTTTTCTCTGCACAAAGAGTCCCTAGCACAATATGTGGCATATTCATCTTGCTCTCAGTTGATTGAGCCAAATGAAGCAGAGTTGCTGCTAGGGGACCAGGAAAGTCTTGTTTGTTATGAATCTCATGCTACAGAACACAGAGTTCCCTCTGTACTGTGTAGTGAGCCTTAATGAACTAAAAATGATAACAGAGTGTTCAAATACTGTGTGCTACTCTAAAAAGCTACACACTGACAAAAAGGAATTCATAACTACTGAAATTCCATTCTGTTCCTTGCTCAAAGCCTTTACATGTTAAACTGCTCTTGTGATCTCAAAAGTCTTTATTTTTCCCTACTACCTCTCAGTGACTAGACCCTTAAATTCCATTTCCAATATTTAGTCTCTCTTCAGTGAGAAAAACATCTTAATTTCAAACTTGACACATTTAACCCATCAGTCTAACTCTTGCTTGTAGTTGATAAGATTTGGTTCTTGTCTTTACAATAACTTACCTTCAAACCAGGTTCTGACCCTCTTTCTAGGTTGGAGCAACAATAAATATTTTTATCTTTCTTTTTTACATGTAGCCAGTTTTCATGACTCCTCATTTCATGAACCTCTAAAGAGGCAGCTACTGATGAGTAATCATTTTGCCATGGAAATTCACTCATTTGTTGACATCTATAGAAGTATGCAGGTTGCAGGTATGATAATTAGGATAAATTCCTCTAGTTCAAATAGAGAATTGTTAGATTCCTCTAGTTCAAAATAGAAAGAAAATTAATATTTAGTAATAAATTTTAGGAATAGGACAACTTGCCCCTGAAGCCCAGGCTGAAATACGACCCCATTGTGGAGACCCACAAATACCTAAAGAACATGCTTCAGGCTTTGGGACACAATTTAAATGTTCTAAAGGATGTTTCTAAACCTCTGTGCAAAATTTTCAATTGCTTCATAGATGAAATATGTATAAAACTTATGAAACTCCAGAAATAAAGCCCTGAAGACCTAATTACAGGAAGCCTATTACTCTGCTTCACACAGCATCAGGAGGAGTCTTGTGCAATGTTATCAAAATTTCCCCAGTTGAATTCTCTCTCTGTCTCTCTCTCTCTCTATCTCTGTCTATCTCTCCCCCGGCTCTCTCTTACACACATACTCATATTAACACACAAACACACCTACACCATTTTTGAAGTATAAATGGTTATTACAGTACACAATTTCTTTATACATTTTTTAGAAACTCTAGATTTTATAGACATTCACTTTATATATTTAGCTTATATAAATGCTGACTTTTTGAATAAACATATTATAAATTTCTAAAACTGAGACATACTTTAAAAGAAAAATTTTTTAAAAAGTAAAGAAAGAAAAAAAGGAAGGAAGAGAAAGTAAGGCAAGGAAAGAAAGTATATCCTTAGGCAATACACACATAGAGATGTAAAGAACAAGGATGAAAATAAATTGAGACTTCTGGTTCAAGATGGCAGAATAGAAGGATGTGCACTTATCTCCTCCCGAGAGAACACCAACATTAAACTAGTTGTTCAACAACCATCAGAAGAGGACTCTGGAACCCACCAAAAAAGATACACCACATCCAAAGACAAGAAGAAGCTGCACAAAGACAAAGCTGCAGCGAGATGGTAGCAGCATGATAAAATCAAATCCCACACTGCCAGGCGGGTGACCCACAAACTGGAGAACAATAATACCCAATAAGTTCTCCTACTGTTGTGAAAGTTCTGAAACCCACGTCAGGCTTCCCCTCCTGAGGATCCAACAAAGGGACTGGGAATGAGGGAGAAATTGCTAGGTAGTCAGGGTAGGACTCTGAGACCTCGGTCCTGTTTTCAATAAACATCTCGCCCCATTAACCTAAAACTATACCTTTTGTCCCGAATTCCTAAAATGTGTCCTTTGTCTGATAAATTATCAGCACTCAGATCCAGGAAAGGTCAGTAATTAACATCTGTTCCATAAGCTTGAGGGAAAAACAACTGGTGATCCATTCATCTTTAGCCCTTACATCTGGTCTACTTTTAAATGGCCAGGGGGCACAATAAAGGGTGGCAACTTAATCTAAGGATCAATATAAACCATTCAGTTCAGTTACTCAGTAGTGACTCTTTGCCACATCATGGACTGCAGTATGCCAGGCTTCCTTGTCCATCACCAACTCCTGGAGCTTGCTCAAACTCCACTGAGTTGGTGATGCCATCCAACCATCTCATTCTCTGTCATCCCCTTCTCCTACTGCTTTCAATCTTTCCTAGCATCAGGGTATTTTCTAATGAGTCAGTTCATCGCATCAGGTGGCCAAAGTATTGGAGCTTCAGCTTCAGCATCCATCCTTCCAATGAGTATTCAGGACTGATTTCCTTTAAGATAGATTGGTTTGATCTTCTTGCTATCCAAGGGCCATAAAGATGTTAAGTTAAAATGTGATCTTTAAACTGATTGGTTACAAATGACATATTTTAAGGACAGGAGACAACCAAAAATGCACAGATCAGTGCCAGTAAATCCTGTCTTTCTGGGGGACTATTTATCCCCTCTCAGGGTTTATGCTGTCTATGCAAGGAGATCAAGCCACAGTCAATCCTAAAGCAAATCAGTCATGAATATTCATTGGAAGGACTGAGACTGAAGCTGAAACTCCAACACTTTGACCACCTGATGTAAAGAACTGATTCCTTGGAAAAGACCCTGATGCTGGGAAAGATTGAGGGCAGGAGGAGAAGGGGACGGCAGAGGATGAGATGGTTGGATGGCATCACTGACTCAAAGGACGTGAGTCTGAACAAGCTCCAAGACTTGGTGATGGACAGGGAAGCCCAACATGCTGCATTCTATGGGGTTGCAAAGAGTTGGTCCTGACTGAGCAACTGAACTGAACTGACTGAGTGTCTGTGCTAAGAGCTTTGTACTTTTTTCTCTTTTAAAATAAATCCTATTCACTTGCATGCAACTGTGAGTGTTTGCATGTTCTGTTCGTGAAGTTCAGCTCCAGAAATTAGAACTCACATTCCCATCTCAGGAATCTCCAGGGAATCTGGCCTTGAAGTTGGCCTTAGGCCAAATAACTACCAGGGAGGGAATGCAATGCCACTCATCAGCAAATAATTGGATTAAAGTTTTATTGAGTAAGGCCCTGCTCATCAGGGCAAGACCCAGTTTTTCCCATTGCCAGTCCCTCCCATTAGGAAGCCTACACTTACCTAATGCTGCAACGAAAAATGATGACTTGGTGTGCTACTGAGGTATGCTGTTGCTGCTGCTGCTGCTGCTAAGTCACTTCAGTCGTGTCTGACTCTGTGCCAGCCCACAGACAGCAGCCCACCAGACTCCCCCGTCCCTGGGATTCTCCAGGCAAGAACACTGGAGTGGGTTGCCATTTCCTTCTCCAACGCATGAAAGTGAAAAGTGAAAGTGAAGTCTCTCAGTCCTGTCTGACTCTTTGCAACCCCATGGACTGCAGCCTACCAGGCTTCTCCGTCCATGGGATTTTCCAGGCAAGAATACTGGAGTGGGGTGCCATTGCCTTCTCCGCTCAAACTAACTGACCTGTAATCAAATATAATAATGTTAACTGTCTTTTATGGAGTGCCTATTAAGTACCAAGAAACATAAATACTGTATCATATACCAACACTACAAGGTAGATATAATACTCAATTGATCTTCCCCAAGATCACCAACCAACAAGTCAGGAAATTGGAATTCAGAGTATCCAATTCTAAAGCCATCTCTTTTTATAACTGCAAGGTAAGGTGTGTATCTTAAATCAACAGTGTAATTAGATTAGTAAGCACCATTATTGATAATTACTATGCATTCAAAACTACATTAAATTCTTCATATGTATTGCCTCATTAATTCTCAAAACAATATTGGGTATTCTTAAGTTCCTCATTTTACAGACATGGAAACCAAGGCTTAGAGAGTTCCAGGACCTCACTGAGGTCATAGAGGTAGTGCTTGACAAAACTGGGCTAACTTCAGAATCTAATGTTGTCAACCATCTCACTCTTCTGCCTCCAAAATGAGAGAGAACACTTTGTTCCTGTAGAATTAGCAAAATCAATATCAGAAATATCTTGCGGAGCCAAAGTCCTTTTGTATCACAGAGAATCTGACAATCCTAAAATATTCTCTTTGGCAGTATGTTCTTAAATATTTTAACAAAACACATGCGGAATGGCTGAAGGAACAACAAAAGTGTAGCCTGGTATATTTCTCCATCTATTAGTGTCCTCTTTGATTTCTTTCACCAGTGTTTTATAGTTTTCTATATATAGGTCTTTAGTTTCTTTAGTTAGATATATTCCTAAGTATTTTATTCTTTCTGTTGCAATGGTGAATGGAATTGTTTCCTTAATTTCTCTTTCCGTTTTCTCATTATTAGTGTATAGGAATGCAAGGGATTTCTGTGTGTTGATTTTATATCCTGCAACTTTACTATAATCATTGATTAGTTCTAGTAATTTTCTGGTAGAGTCTTTAGGGTTTTCTATGTAAAGGATCGTGTCATCTGCAAACAGTGAGAGTTTTACTTCTTCTTTTCCAATTTGGATTCCTTTTATTTCTTTTTCTGCTCTGATTGCTGTGGCCAAAACTTCCAAAACTATGTTGAATAGTAATGGTGGAAGTGGGCACCCTTGTCTTGTTCCTGACTTTAGAGGAAATGCTTTCAATTTTTCACCATTGAGGATAATGTTTGCTGTGGGTTTGTAATATATAGCTTTTATTATGTTGAGGTATGTTCCTTCTATTCCTGCTTTCTGAAGAGTTCTTATCATAAATGGATGTTGAATTTTGTCACAGGCTTTCTCTGCATCTATTGAGATAATCATATTGTTTTTGTTTTTCAATTTGTTAATGTGGTGTATAACATAGATTGATTTGCGGATATTGAAGAATCCTTGCATCCCTGGGATAAAGCCCACTTGGTCATGGTGTATGATCTTTTTAATGTGTTGTTGGATTCTGATTGCTAGAATTTTGTTAATGATTTTTGCATCTATGTTCATCAGTGATATTGGCCTGTAGTTTTCTTTTTTTTGTGGGACCTTTGTCAGGTTTTGGTATTAGGGTGATGGTGGCCTCATAGAATGAGTTTGGAAGTTTACCTTCCTCTGCAATTTTCTGGAAGAGTTTGAGCAGGATAGGTGTTAGCTCTTCTCTAAATTTTTGGTAGAATTCAGCTGTGAAGCCGTCTGGACCTGGGCTTTTGTTTGTATACTACCCAAAGCAATTTATAGATTCAATGTAATCCCTATCAAGCTACCAACGGTATTCTTCACAGAGCTAGAACAAATAATCTCACAATTTGTATGGAAATACAAAAAAAACCTCAAATAGCCAAAGCTATCTTGAGAAAGAAAAATGGAACTGGAGGAATCAACCTACCTGACTTCAGGCTCTACTACAAAGCCACAGTTATCAAGACAGTATGGTACTGGCACAAAGACAGAAATATTGATCAATGGAACAAAATAGAAAGCCCAAAGATAAATCCACACACATATGGACACCTTATCTTTGACAAAGGAGGCAAGAATATACAATGGATTAAAGACAATCTCTTTAACAAGTGGTGCTGGGAAATCTGGTCAACCACTTGTAAAAGAATGAAACTAGAACACTTTCTAACACCTTACACAAAAATAAACTCAAAATGGATTAAAGATCTCAATGTAAGACCAGAAACTATAAAACTCCTAGAGGAGAACATAGGCAAAACACTCTCCGACATACATCACAGCAGGATCCTCTATGACCCACCTCCCAGAATATTGGAAATAAAAGCAAAAATAAACAAATGGGACCTAATTAAACTTAAAAGCTTCTGCACAACAAAGGAAACTATTAGCAAGGTGAAAAGGGAGCCTTCAGAATGGGAGAAAATAATAGCAAATGAAGCAACGGACAAACAACTAATCTCAAAAATATACAAGCAGCTCCTACAGCTCAATTCCAGAAAAATAAATGACCCAATCAGAAAATGGGCCAAAGAACTAAATAGACATTTCTCCAAAGAAGACATACAGATGGCTAACAAACACATGAAAAGATGCTCACCATCACTCATTATCAGAGAAATGCAAATGAAAACCACTATGAGGTACCATTTCACGCCAGTCAGAATGGCTGCGATCCAAAAGTCTACAAGCAATAAATGCTGGAGAGGGTGTGGAGAAAAGGGAACCCTCTTACACTGTTGGTGGGAATGCAAACTAGTACAGCCACTATGGAGAACAGTGTGGAGATTCCTTAAAAAACTGGAAATAGAACTGCCTTATGATCCAGCAATCCCACTGCTGGGCATACACACTGAGGAAACCAGAAGGGAAAGGGACACGTGTACCCCAATGTTCATTGCAGCACTGTTTATAATAGCCAGGACATGGAAGCAACCTAGATGCCCATCAGCAGATGAATGGATAAGAAAGCTGTGGTATATATACACAATGGAGTATTACTCAGCCATTAAAAAGAATACATTTGAATCAGTTCTAATGAGATGGATGAAACTGGAACCTATTATACACAGTGAAGTAAGCCAGAAAGAAAAACACCAATACAGTATACTAACGCATATATATGGAATTTAGAAAGATAGTAACAATAACCCTGTGTACGAGACAGCAAAAGAGACACAGATGTATAGATCAGTCTTATGGACTCTGTGGGAGAGGGAGAGGGTGGGGAGATTTGGGAGAATGGCATTGAAACATGTATAATATCATGTATGAAACGAGTCACCAGTCCAGGTTCGATGCACGGTACTGGATGCTTGGGGCTGGTGCACTGGGACGACCCAGAGGGAGGTTAGGGGAGGGAGGAGGGAGGAGGGTTCAGGATGGGGAACGCGGGTTTACCTGTGGCGGATTCATTTCGATATTTGGCAAAACTAATACAATATTGTAAAGTTTAAAAATAAAATAAAATTAAAAAAAAAAAAAGTGTAGCCTGGTACAAGAAAGAATCAGAAACAGCAATCTGGAAGTACCTGAAAAGCTCTCATGAAAAAATGAACAAATATACTTGTTGTTACACAAGGAAAAATGAGGGTTGCATATATGTAAAGTTAAATGTCAAGAGCTTTCTAATAATAAGTATTCTCCCAAAGCAACCTGAGTGGCCTCTTACAGTGCTCTAACCATCACTGGGTTGGGAACAGAAGTAAAATGAATATCAACCCAACTGTAGAGAAAACAACATAGTTTTCATATGGATGAAACAAAACTAAATAAAACCATAGGTGAAATTTCCTTCATATTTTTCAGGGATATAATGAAAATCTTAATGAAAATTTAAACTGCATGTCAAAAATAAGAAGGAAAACTACAAATTGGAAAGGTATTTACAGAGACAAAATTGTTCATTAAGAGTTCATACAATTTAAGAGGAAAACTATCAAAATACCAAGAGACAAGAATAATAAAAAGGTAAATATAAGTAATACATAAACATAGACGTAATATTCAATTTCATGAGCAATCATAGGAATAAAAAGTTAAACAAAGTAATGTTTTATATAAATAGAAAAGAATAGATACCATTTCTGGTTCTAGAAAATATGCAAAAATTAGTCTACGTGCAAATACTGCAGGAGCACAGTAAAATGTTAAGCTTTGGAAAAATAATTTTGCAAATGTATCAAGAATTCTCTCAATTCATATCTTTACATTCTATAATCACATCACTAGAGGTTAACCTTATGTTATTTCTAGTAGAAGGAAAGCAGATGACAAAGATATCATTGATTATTATATCAAAATCTCAAAATATTAAAATAAAATTAAAATATCCAACAGTATTAAAATTAAGGCTAGATTATTCTTCAAATATTAGAGAGAAAGGTTATAAAGACTGAAAAGTCACAGAAAATTGATTTAAAATGCAATATACTAATTAAATTTTATCCATACTGGTATAAAGAAAAATTATTTCTATGTAGTTTTGAGTTAACAAGCATATGGATGATAAAAATAATTTAAAGAAGTAGAATGACTTCCTCTTTTACTAGGATTTTATTAGCACTGATCTAGCATTATCTGTGGAAACCAAAGAAAAACAAATTCTTAGGGAAAGTTTAAGTGTTTTGAGAACTTTGCTGAAGTCATCAAATAGATGTGTTCAAAGAAAATTCCAAGAAATGTATGGCTAGGGAAGGTTTTTGTTAAGACAGGTTAACTGGGTTTTTGGAATGAACAGAAGTGGGGACTTCTCTAGAGAATTCTAAGTTTCTGACTCACAACCTTAGGGACTAAAGAAGTTTATAAAAATGAGTGCTAAATTAGCTTCCAAAAGAAGCTGAGTCTCTTGAGTAAGTGTCAACTTTAAGACAAATCATGGGAAACTAGAGTTGCATCACATCTTCTTTTTAACTTGTTTCATTTCCTTCATGCCTCTTAAGAATATTCATGCACAGACAGATTGCCTAAACATGGCTGCTCTTTCTCCCATTTATTTTTAGGAAGGAGCAAATGAAGTTTACCATCTTCTGGCCTTATTAATAAAATGCAAATGAAATTCAAAAATGAGAATTCTTTCAGTTAATACAATGGAATGGTATGAATGACTAAAACCCAGTCAGAAGGTAAGATAAAGAAAGAAGTTTTATTTAAATTTTTCAAAAGAAAAACACCCCATCAATAAATATACAAATATTGAGCTGAGGTGACCATTGCTCAGAGGTTTAGAAAATATGTATATATTTATTTATGTGAAAGGAAAAAAATATAAAAACCCGCCAGGCATCATCTCCAAGACCGGGATACAACTACATTTTTTTATCTCAAATTTTTCCATGGGAGAGACTGTGAGGAAAAGAAAGTAGTTTGCAATGCAAAAGAGCCTCATAAATAATAGACTTAGGCTTCCCTGATGGCTCAGGTGGTAAAGAATCTGCCTGCAATGCAGGAGACCCAGGTTCAATCCCTAGGTTGAGAAGATCTCTTAGAGAAGGAAATGGTCCCTGCAGTATTCTTGCTTGGAGAATCCCATGGACAGAGGCGCTTGGTGGGCTACAGTTTGTGGGGCTGCAAAATCAGATAGGACTGAGCAATTAACACTTTTGCTTTGAGTGGCTATATCATTTGAGTATTGAGAAGTACTGAGTTCACTAAAATTTTAAGTAAAAAGTATCTGGAAAAAGAACGCCTCGTGATTTATATATTATTCACACATAAACTATGTTCAATAAGAGCTTGAGGATACAGGTAATTAAAGATGTTTGTAATAAAAACAGGATTAGAAACCAAAAAAAAAAAAAAGTAACAAAGGGAAGAAATAATCATGAGAGTTAGTCTGATCCTCAGAAGGCCAAACCAAACAAAAAAAAAGTATTAAAAGTTTTTGAGTTTTCATTTATATAATTAATCAAATTCTGCTACTGAGACCTTAATTCGCTACACTAAACCTGAGAGAAATTTTCAATATTTTTTCATATGAATTCATTGTTAGAATAATGTCTTCATAAGTGGAAGATGATGAATGTCTTCAATGTTTTCAGAGGCAAATATACATTTTATGTGTGTATTTATCATATGGGTCCTTGAAAAAACTTGAGTGCATCATTTTAAAATTGTGCTTTTTTAAAAAAATTCATACTTATGTAAGCATTTTGACATAGCAATAAAAATAGGGGTTTGGGGACCATAAAGATACAGATTTAAAATTAATTAAAACTGAATTTTGATGTTGGGTTCCTGGTTCATTTTGTATGGAAAAAACTGCATAAATGGAACACTTTCTACCTTGAAAAACAGCACAAAAATGTAGTCTCAAAATTTTTTTTTTATAAAGTAAATTAAATACCTATATAAAAAATAAAGATAAGGGTTCAAAAAATAATTCTGGTATTTACCAACTATAAGACATTGAAATTGTACTTGAATTTTGAAATATCAAATTAATTTCTTCACTGTTAAAATATGGATAATAACTTTGAATTATTCTGAAAGATAAATATTAAAAATTATTTGAAGTGCCAAATACAGACTAGGACCTCACATGTTGTCAATTAGTCTTCTCTTTGTGAGCTAAAATAATACACCTTTCCATGTGTTATGTTAATTGAAGATCAGAGTTTATAAAACCTACAGCATAAAAGTTGGTAACTCTACTTATTTTTTCATAATATCAATTGTCTTAATTGATCTATTTAGAAGAACTGGAGAGGATAACAGAATTATATCCTCTAGTGAGAATTTAGAGTATAGATGGCATCTGCTTTTCAATGAAAAATCTTAGAACTTTAAATATTAGATCTTCAAGTAAGCAAGTCAATAAAAGTGAAAAAAAATTCTAGAAAGTTAGGGATGTTTCTAGATAATTAGAGAGCTTAACTTCTGTTTTGAATAAAAAAGTCACAGACTTTTCTTTAGGTATGTTACAACAGTAAAAGAGTGCCTGAATGAAACCTCACAGCATCGAACCACAGACTGATTACTCTAAAAGACTGGGCGTTGGTTGAGAAGGATTAGAGGACAGCCAGGATTTAGGTCAGTTCAAAGCCTCAACAAATAAGAATATCATCGTCTAGTGACAATTCTATTCTAGGGACCATGGATCGGAAATCTCTTTTGAGATTATATTAATATGACTAAGAACTCAAATTCTTTATCTTGGTTCACTCCAAATATAACACTCTTAACCTTCAAGATTTAGAGAGTAGGGATCATAAATGCTCCAGGCCTACCAGAAATAGTAGCTTCCTATGGATAACTAGACAGGATGCACCAATACAACTCAGCCTTAATGTTTAGTATCTAGACACATGAGACAACCACTGTAATGTTTAAATTGTTTTAGCATATTTTACTCTGAGTTAATCTTTCTAATATAATTTGACACCTACTTCAGTGTCTTTCTCTTTTTCATTATACTTTTCCTTTTGCATTTTTATTTTAGAATTTGGGTAATTCAGAAATGTAGGAAAAAAGTATCTAAGATATCCATTAATGTTTTGATATTTCTTTTCAGTCTTTCAATTCTGTCTAGGTTATCTTGGTTTAGATTTTGATCTTTCAAATAATGTTATAATTGTTTTGTTATCACTTAGTCATTCTAAAATACTTTAAATGTAATTTTGAGGTTAGTGGAAATTTATCACAAATGTCATATTAAAAGGTGAATAATGACCCAATATAAGTGTACTATGATTATTTAACAATTCTCCTTGCATTAAACAAGAATGAAAACCTGTTTTAAAAGATCACTTCCAATATACAGATACCATGGAAAGTGATTGTATTATAAATTACCAAGAATCTTTTAAAATCTTCATTTCCTTGTTCCCAGATTCTATAAATTCATTTTAGAGAAGTAAAGTTAAATGGGGAAAGCATTTCAGGCACAATGCAATTCAATAGAGTATTTGTTAACTGTTTCTTAAAAGGTACTCTAGCATTGCAAGAGTAATGAAAATTGTCTCCTCTATATTATCTGTTTTCGTTCCTCTCCACCTCCATTTGAAAACCTTAAAGCAGATTGGTGGTCTCTCTTTAAAAAATCTGCAAATAAATTTTTTTTTTTTTGCAGAAATCATTAAAGGACTGTTAGGATACCTCATGTACACTACATTTATTTACTATAAGTAATTTCCAAATAGGAATCAGGTTTATAAGATGTTCCTAAAAAGAGAAGGTTTTTGACCTGATTCACATCTGTCCTCCCGAAACTGCAGTACATTCAGATCTCAGATGACTGAAGTTCTGCTATCAGAATTTTATTCTCAAAGTCATTTGGTATGTGTACCTACAGTCAATCAAGCTCCAATCTTAATACCAATTAAAGGTATATCCTGGCCTACCCAACACTTGCTACCCTTTTTGAAATGTATGCCTACAAAGTAGGGTGCAGCCAGAATTAAGTGAGTGTCTTCCTTTCTATGGACAGAGGAGCTAGCTGGGCCATAGTCCTTGAGGCCACAAAAGAGTCAGATAAGACTTGGAGACTAAACAAGAAAAATCTCCTTTCTATAATCAATAGATATATAAATATTCTATTATTTTGAATGCATTGTCTCACATTGTAAAATAGAGTTTTCATAGAAAGCAGTGTAACTCATTGGCAAATGACTATCACAGAAATAGCTAGTCCTATACTGGAAACATAACTACTTTTTGAAAACCCTAAGTAAAAACCCATCTAGTCAATCAACTTTTTTTCTCTAGGAATATTTTTTAATCTAGGTGGAATATCTTGAGAATGAAGAAGTGTTTTCAAAATTATACTCAGTTCTACTTAGTTGTTACAGGGAAGAATATCATATACTAATATCTACTCTTTAGATTTTTTCAAATTAAAGTCATTTTCTCTACATTCTATAGCACACTACTCTGATCTTGTTCAGTTCAGTCTCTCAGTCATGTCCGATTCTTTGGAGCACCACGGACGGTAACACGCCAGGCTTCCCCGTCCTTCAACATCTCCCAGAGCTTGCT
The DNA here is from genome assembly GCF_029378745.1 of Bos indicus. Lineage (NCBI taxonomy): Eukaryota > Metazoa > Chordata > Mammalia > Artiodactyla > Bovidae > Bos > Bos indicus. The sequence continues at coordinate 94,123,825 of NC_091767.1, forward strand.
CAAACTCATGCCTATTGAGTTCATGATGCCATTCAACTATCTCATCGCATTCTGTTCATGCCTTCAATATTTCCTAGAATCAGGGTCTTTTCAAATAAGTCAGTTCTTTGCATCAAGTGGCCAAACTATTGGAGTTTCAGCTTCAGCATCAGTCCTTCCAATGAATATTCAGAACGGATTTCCTTTAGGATGGACTGGTTTGGTCTCCTTCCTGTCCAAGGGCTTCTCAAGAATCTTTCCAACACCACAGTTCAAAAGCACCAATTCTTCAGCTCTCAGCTTTCTTTATAGTCCAACTCTCATATCCATACATGACTACTGGAAAAACCATAGCTTTGTTTAGACAGAACTTTGTTGGCAAAGTACTATCACTGATCTTTAATATGCTGTCTAGGTTGGTAATAGCTTTTCTTCCAGGGAGCAAGCATCTTTTAATTTCATGGCTGCAGTCACCATGTGCAGTGATTTTAGAGATCAAGAAAATAAAGTCTGTCACTGTTGCCATTGTTTCCATGTTTGCCATGAGGTGATGGGTTCGGATGTCATGAGCTTAGTTTTCTGAATGTTGAGCTTTAAGTCAACTTTTTCACTTTCCTCTTTCATTTTCATCAAGAGGCTCTTTAGTTCTTCTTTGCTTTCTGCCATAAGGGTGGTGTCATCTGCATATCTGAGGTTATTGATATTTCTCCTGGCAATCTTGATTCCAGCTTGTGCTTCATCCAGTCTTGCATTTTGCATCATGTACTCTGCATAGAAGTTAAATAAGCAGGGTGACAATATACAGACTTGATGTACTCCTTTCCCAATTTGAAACCAGTCTGTTGTTCCATGTCTGCTTCTAATTGTTGCTTCTTAACCTGCATACAGATTTCTCAGGAGGCAGGTAAGGTGGTCTGGTAGAATCTCAATTTCCTTTCTTGGAAAATATTGAGCTTAATTGCAAATTCAGCAAATGGAAAAGGAATGCCTTTCATATGGACAGAAATAAAGGGCAAACTGTTCTATGTGTGATTTTGTAGGTTGTACTTCTAAAAACTAAGGAATCCAAAACAAATTGCAATACACTTACACAGAAGTCTCACCAAAATGTTTAGTTTTGTATTGTCTGCTGTTCAATTTCAATCCTACATAGAACTGAAACCCCAATGGCAAGTTCCAAAGATATCAGGGAGAGATGATTTAAAAGGCCTTGCTATTCATGTGCTTATACACAAGCAACATCAACAACATCTGAAAATATGTTAATGAATACAGATCTTAAAACCTACTTCAGATCCACTGATTGAGAGTCTTTTACAAAAATTTCACATGTGATTCATCTGTATACTAAGATCTGGATGGGTGTTTTCTTCCTCAGCTACACAATAGAATCATCTGGAGAGCGTTATTCTAAAAGATGCCTTAGACACTCCCACTCAGACAACTTCTATAATTTTGAGAGCAATAACCAAGTAATTTCAAAAGGGGGATGTAAAGTCAGAAAACATAGAACTTAATAGTAGGTTGTTTACCTACTGTGTTTTAAAATACTTCTTACGTTATGAACTTTATCTCCCTCAGAGTATTATAGTGATGATAAAATAAGTATGATGAAAATTTTCATAATTTGTAAAACCCTAACCAATGTTACTGTTAGTGACTGGCATGATATAAAATCATAAATCAATATTTTAATGATGTTAAGCATGTTATTTCCAAAATGATGATATTCAAAGTAAATCTGAATCAGGAATAACAAATATTTATTAAATAATTCTTCCCTGACTCAGAATTTGTGCACATAAAGTCAGAAATGGAATATTAAGTTTGTATTTTTAATAAATTACCAACATAATTATTGTCTTTCTTTTATTCCCTGACACATGAGCTAAAAGAAAAGTTTGAAAATCTAAACTCACAACTGTAAACCCAGCCAGCTAATACTGACCTGTTGCCCTTCCTCCAATATTCTCTTATTTCATATTATAATACTGTATAGAGTCCTTAAACCCGCATCTCTTCTGGATTACTCCAGGTATGAAAATGTGATATGGAAAGGACCAATTGGACAGACATTGAGTTCATTCTACAGGGACTTTCTGAGTATCCAAGAGCAGAAAAACTCCTTTTTGCGATGTGTTTGTTGATGTACCTGGTGATTCTCCTGGGGAACAGCACTCTGGTCATCCTCACTCTCCTGGATTCCCACCTTCACACCCCTGTGTACTTCTTCCTCTGTCATCTTTCCTTCCTTGACATTTGGTACACATCCTCCTTTATCCCCTCAGTGCTGATACACTTTCTATCAGAGAAAAAAACTATCTCCTTCACTAGGTGTGTTGTTCAGATGTCTGTCTCTTACACTATGGGGTCGACAGAGTGTGTACTTCTAGCAGTGATGGCATATGACCGTTCCATAGGCATCTGTAACCCTCTGAGATGCCCTATCATCATGAGCAAGGCGCTTTGTATTCAGATGGCAGCTCTCTCCTGGGGACTGGGCTTTCTCAACTCATTGACAGAAACAATTCTTGCAGTACAGTTGCCCTTCTGTGGAAAAAATCTCATCAATCATTTTGTTTGTGAAATATTGGCTTTTGTCAAGCTAGCTTGCACAGATATATCCTTGAGTGAGATAACTATCATGGTGGGCAATGTAATATTTTTATTTGTTCCATTACTGTTGGTTTGTATCTCCTATATTTTCATCCTTTCCACTGTCCTAAGAATCGATTCAGCAGAAGGAAGAAAAAAGGCTTTTCCCACCTGCTCAGCCCACATAATGGTGGTGACTGTGTTTTATGGGACAATCCTCTTCATGTATATGAAGCCAAAGTCCAAAGATGCTGCTTTTGATAAATTGATTGCCCTGTTCTATGGAGTAGTCACACCGATGCTCAATCCTATCATCTATAGCCTGAGGAATACAGAAGTGCATGACGCTATGAGAAAATTGACAGCTAGACTGGTTCTGGAGGAAAGAATGAGAAATTTGTATCTTTGAATTTATGTACAAAATAAGCTCATATATTGGATGCAAGGTTTTCAGTATAAGCAGAACAAAGGAAATAAAGGCTATACGTAAAATCACAGAATTTAAGAGTTGGGAAGAAATTTCAGGTAATAATCTAACTTCAATATTTATGAAAATATCATAAAAATGTAGGGACATGTAGTCCATGAAGTGAGAACAAACTTTCAGAAACAAGAAAAAAATTGAAATTAAACTTTTCCAGAAATATCCAAGTTTAATTTTTGACAATTAAAAATATGTATTTTTTATTCCCCTTTTTGAGAGAACTACTTGAGTTCATGTTTTTTCTCTTTATTATTCATTTTTGTTTTATTCAGGACTTGATCAGCCCCAACCTCCTTTTTCTAGTGTGTGTGTGTATATATATATAAAATGTTCCTTCTTCTTTCCCTTGCTGTGTTTCTTCTACCCAGTCTGCTACACTATGCTGCAGGCACCATGTAGTTATCCAAATATATCCTATTCTTTCACACTTAAGGACAATAGTATATGTCACTTCATCCCCATTATCATATTTCTCCTATGGTGACAACTCAGGCATCTAATTAAAGAAAATTTAAATGTTTTAATTCTGAAAAATCCTTCCAAATTTACCCACAGTGATAGCACTGTTTACAATTGCCAAGATATGGAAGCAACATAAGTGTCCATCAGCTGATGAATGGATAAAGAAGATGTAATGTGTGTGTATATATATATGTGTGTGAATATCGTTGTTGTTTACTTGCTATGTCCAAAACTTTTGGGAACCCATAGACTGTCTCCTGCCAGCTTCTCTGTCGAAGAGATTTCTCAGGCAATAATACTGGAGTGGGTTGCCATTTCCTTCTCCTGGGGATCTTCCTGACCCAGAGATCAAATCTATGTGTCCTGAATTGGCAGGGGCATCTTTACCATTCAACCATCAGGGAAGCCCCAATAGAATATTACTCAGCCACAAAGAAAGAATGAAATTCTGCCACCTAAAGCAACACAGATATACCTAGAATATATTACACTTAGTGAAATGAGTCAGAGAATGACAAATACTCTGTTACTACTTTTATGTGAAATCTAAAAAATAGAACTAATAAATTTATGTTAACAAACAGTAACAGAGTCACAGATATAGAGAACAAGCTAGTGGTCATCAGTCAGGAGAGGGAAATGGGGAGGATGAGCCAAGGTATGGAATGAAGAAACACAAACTATTATGTATAAATAAGCAACAAGATTTCCTTTCCAGAAGAGGAAATATATCCATTATTGTCTATTAATACTTTAAATGGAGTACAATCTATAAAAATAGTAAATCACCATGCTGTATAACTGAAACAAATGCAATATTGTAAATCAACTCTATTTCAAGAGAAAAGAAGTAAAAATTAAAAATAAGGAAATAAGGATGCATCCTTCATCCATGTAACATAAGAATTTTCAGGTGCATGTATTCTGAAAGGTGGGAGTAATTAAGGACAACGTTTCTACCATTAATCTCTTTTTTATAACCTATATCTTTTTAAAAAATGTATTTTCAGAAAACTTACCACACATGTTTTGTTTGAAGTTCTGTATATTAAAATTTTTCAGCTGTGAGGACAAGTATTAAAATTAAAATTCCACTTGTGATCATTATCGTATTATAAGAAGAAAAGGATGTTAGTGTGGGAATTGTGGAGAGATAGAGGTAAAGTGAATCAAAAGGAATGGGAGCTCAATTATATACAGGACATGACACAAGAGATAAGTAAACATATGAGGTATAGTGAGAGCCTGCTTACCACTGACAGAAGAGTTACACACACAGAAAGAGAAAAACTAGAAAAAACCACGAGATACTGGGTAAGAAGATAGTGTGAACTCACTGCTTTCAGTATATACATAGAGCAATATGCATACAGAAAAATAGAGATATAGATATGGGAACAGTCTCAGACTTTATTTTTCTGGGCTCCAAAATCACTGCAGATGGTGACTGCAGCCATGAAATTAAAAGACGCTTACTCCTTGGAAGGAAAGTTATGACCAACCTAGATAGCATATTGAAAAGCAGAGACATTACTTTGCCAACAAAGACCGTCTAGTCAAGGCTAGTCGAAAACCACTGGTTTTTCCAGTGGTCATGTATGGATGTGAGAGTTGGACTGTGAAGAAAGCTGAGCGCCGAAGAATTGATGCTTTTGAACTGTGGTGTTGGAGAAGACTCTTGGGGGTCCCTTGGACTGCAAGGAGATCCAAGCAGTCCATTCTGAAGGAGATCAGCCCTGGGATTTCTTTGGAGGGAATGATGCTGAAGGTGAAACTCCTCATTCGAAGGGTTGACTCATTGGAAAAGACTCTGATGCTGGGAGGGATTGGGGCCAGGAGGAGAAGGGGATGACAGAGGATGAGATGGCTGGATGGCATCACCGACTCGATGGACGTGAGTCTGAGTGAACTCCTGGAGTTGGTGATGGACAGGGAGACCTGGGTGCTGAAATTCATGGGGTTGCAAAGAGTCAAACAAGACTGAGCAACTGAACTGAACTGAACTGATACATATATATAGAAATTCATATGGATTACACAAATGTTCAAACTACCACAAAATATTCAAACTACCACACAATTGCACTCATTTCACGTGTTAACAAGATAATATCAAATAGCAAGATAATGCTCAAAATCCTTCAAGCTAGGCTTCAACTGTACATGAACCAAGATCTTCTAGATGTAAAAGCTTGATTTAGAAACATCATAGGAAACAGAGATCAATTTTCCAACATCTATTGGATCATAGAAAAAGCAAGGGAATTCCAGAAAAAACACCTACTTCTGCTTTATTGACTATGCTAAAGTCTTTGACCTTGTGGATAACACCAAACTGTAGAAAATTCTTAAAAGAGGTGGGAATACCAGACTGCCTTACCTGCCTCTTGAGAACCTGTATGCAGGTCAAGAAGGAACAGTTAGAACTGGACGTGGAACAACGAACTGGTTCCAAATTGGGAAAGATGTACATTAGATTGGATTCTTTCACCTTGCTTATTGAATTACTATGCAGAGTACATCATGAGAAATGCTGAGCTGGATGAAGCACAGGCTGGAATCCAGATTGCTGGGAAAAATATCAATAACCTCAGGTAAGCAAATCACACCAGCCTAATGACAGAAAGCAAAGAGGAACTAGAGATCCTCTTGATGAGGATTAAACAGGAGAGTGCAAAAATAGCTTAAAACACAACATTCAAAAAGTAAGATCATGGCATTCAGCCCCATCACTTCATGGCAAATAGACATGGGGGGAAAAATGGAAACAATGAGACACTTTGTTTTCTTGGGCTCCAAAATCACTGTGGGTGATGACTGGAGCCATGAAATTAATTGATGATTGTTCCTTGGAAGAAAAGCTATGACAAACGTACTTCAGTTCAGTTCAGTTCAGTTGCTCAGTCATCCAACTCTTTGCAACCCCATGAATCACAGGAAACCAGGCCTCCCTGTTCATCAGCAACTCCTGGAGTCCACCGAAACCCACTTCCATCGAGTCAGTGATGCCATCCAGCCATCATCCTCTGTCATCCCCTTCTCTCTTGCCCCCAATCCCTCCCAGCATTAGGCTCTTTTCAAATGAGTCAGCTCTTTGCATCAGGTAGCCAAAGTACTGGAGTTTCAGCTTCAACATCAGTCCTTCTAATGAACACCCAGGACTGATATCCTTTAGGATGGACTGGTTGGATCTCCTTGCAGTCCAAGGGACTCTCAAGAGTCTTCTCCAACACCACAGTGCAAAAGCATCAATTCTTTTGTGCTCCACTTTCTTTATAGTCCAACTCTCTCATCCATATATGACCACTGGAAAAACCATAGCCTTGACTAGACAGATGTTTGTTGGCAAAGTAATGTCTCTGATTTTGAATATGCTGTCTAGTTTGGTCATAACTTTCCTTCCAAGGAGTAAGCGTCTTTTAATTTCATGGCTGCAATCACCATCTGCAGTGACTTTGGAGCCCAGAAAAATAAAGTCAGCCACTGTTTCTCCATCTGTCTGCATGAAGTGATGGGACTGGATGCCATGATCTTAGTTTTCTGAATGTTGAGCTTTAAGCCAACTTTTTCACTCTCCTTTTTCACTTTCATCAAGAGGCTCTTTAGTTCTTCACTTTCTGACATAAGGATCTTGTCATCTGCATATCAGAGGTTATTGATATTTCTCCCGGCAATCTTGATTCCAGCTTGCGTTTCCTCCAGCCCAGCGTTTCTCATGATGTACTCTGCATATAAGCTAAATAAGCAGGGTGACAATATACAGCCTTGACATACTCCTTTTCCTATTTGGAACCAGTCTGTTGTTCCATGTCCAATTCTATCTGTGCTTCCTACCTGCATATAGGTTTCTCAAGAGGCAGGTCAGGTGGTCTGGTATTCCCATCTCTTTGAGAATTTTCCACAGTTTATTGTGATCCACATAGTCAAAGGCTTTGGCATATTCAATAAAGCAGATAGATGTTTCTCTGGAACTCTCTTGCTTTTTCCATGATCCAACGTATGTTGGCAATTTGATCTCTGGTTCCTCTGCCTTTTCTAAAACCACCTTGAACATCTGGAAGTTCACGGTTCATGTACTGCTGAAGCCTGGCTTGGAGAATTTTAATCATTACTTCACTAGCATGTGAGATGAGTGCAATTGTGTGGTAGTTTGAGCATTCTTTGGCATTGCCTTTCTTTGGGATTAGAATGAAAACTGACCTTTTCCAGTCCTGTGGCCACTGCTGAGTTTTCCAAATTTACTGTCGTATTGAATGCCGCACTTTTACAGCATCATCTTTCAGGATTTGAAATAGCTCAACCTGAATTCCATCACCTCCACTAGCTTTGTTTGTAGTGATGCTTCCTAATGCCCACTTCACTTCATATTCCAGGATGTCTGGCTCTAGGTGAGTGATCACACCATTGTGACTATCTTTATCATGAAGATCTTTTTTGTACAATTCTTCTGTGAATTCTTGCCACCTCTTCTTAATATCTTCTGCTTCTGCTAGGTCCCTACCATTTCTGGCCTTATTGAGCCCATATTTGCATGAAATGTTCCCTTGGTATCTCTAATTTTCTTGAAGAGATCTCTAGTCTTTCCCATTCTGTTGTTTTCCTCTATTTCTTTGCATTGATCACTGGAGAAGGCTTTCTTATCTCTCCTTGAATGCAGAATAGAACTCTGCATTCAAATGGGTATATCTTTCCTTTTCTCCTTTGCTTTTTTTTTTTTTTTTTTATTTTATTTTTAAACTTTACAATATTGTATTAGTTTTGCCCAACATCGAAATGAATCCACCACAGGTATACCTGTGTTCCCCATCCTGAACCCTCCTCCCTCCTCCCTCCCCATACCATCCCTCTGGGTCGTCCCAGTGCACCAGCCCCAAGCATCCAGTACCGTGCATCGAACCTGGACTGGTGACTCGTTTCATACATGATATTATACATGTTTCAATGCCATTCTCCCAAATCTCCCCACCCTCTCCCTCCCCCTCTCCCACAGAGTCCATAGGACTGATCTATACATCAGTGTCTCTTTTGCTGTCTCATATACAGGGTTATTGTTACCATCTTTCTAAATTCCATATATATGTGTTAGTATACTGTATTGGTGTTTTTCTTTCTGGCTTACTTCACTCTGTATAATAGGCTCCAGTTTCATCCACCTCATTAGAACTGATTCAAATGTATTCTTTTTAATGGCTGAGTAATACTCCATTGTGTATATATACCACAGCTTTCTTATCCATTCATCTGCTGATGGGCATCTAGGTTGCTTCCATGTCCTGGCTATTATAAACAGTGCTGCAATGAACATTGGGGTACACGTGTCCCTTTCCCTTCTGGTTTCCTCAGTGTGTATGCCCAGCAGTGGGATTGCTGGATCATAAGGCAGTTCTATTTCCAGTTTTTTAAGGAATCTCCACACTGTTCTCCATAGTGGCTGTACTAGTTTGCATTCCCACCAACAGTGTAAGAGGGTTCCCTTTTCTCCACACCCTCTCCAGCATTTATTGCTTGTAGACTTTTGGATCGCAGCCATTCTGACTGGCGTGAAATGGTACCTCATAGTGGTTTTCATTTGCATTTCTCTGATAATGAGTGATGGTGAGCATCTTTTCATGTGTTTGTTAGCCATCTGTATGTCTTCTTTGGAGAAATGTCTATTTAGTTCTTTGGCCCATTTTCTGATTGGGTCATTTATTTTTCTGGAATTGAGCTGTAGGAGCTGCTTGTATATTTTTGAGATTAGTTGTTTGTCCGTTGCTTCATTTGCTATTATTTTCTCCCATTCTGAAGGCTGCCTTTTCACCTTGCTAATAGTTTCCTTTGTTGTGCAGAAGCTTGTAAGTTTAATTAGGTCCCATTTGTTTATTTTTGCTTTTATTTCCAATATTCTGGGAGGTGGGTCATAGAGGATCCTGCTGTGATGTATGTCGGAGAGTGTTTTGCCTATGTTCTCCTCTAGGAGTTTTATAGTTTCTGGTCTTACATTGAGATCTTTAATCCATTTTGAGTTTATTTTTGTGTATGGTGTTAGAAAGTGTTCTAGTTTCATTCTTTTACAAGTGGTTGACCAGTTTTCCCAGCACCACTTGTTAAAGAGATTGTCTTTAATCCATTGTATATTCTTGCCTCCTTTGTCAAAGATAAGGTGTCCATATGTGCGTGGATTTATCTCTGGGCTTTCTATTTTGTTCCATTGATCAATATTTCTGTCTTTGTGCCAGTACCATACTGTCTTGATAACTATGGCTCTGTAATAGATCCTGAAGTCAGGTAGGTTGATTCCTACAGTTCCCTTCTTCTTTCTCAAGATAGCTTTGGCTATTCGAGGTTTTTTGTATTTCCATACAAATTGTGAAATTATTTGTTCTAGCTCTATGGAGAATACCGTTGGTAGCTTGATGGGGATTGCATTGAATCTATAAATTGCTTTGGGTAGTATACTCATTTTCACTATATTGATTCTTCCAATCCATGAACATGGTATATTTCTCCATCTATTAGTGTCCTCTTTGATTTCTTTCACCAGTGTTTTATAGTTTTCTATATATAGGTCTTTAGTTTCTTTAGGTAGATATATTCCTAAGTATTTTATTCTTTCCGTTGCAATGGTAAATGGAATTGTTTCCTTAATTTCTCTTTCTGTTTTCTCATTGTTAGTGTATAGGAATGCAAGGGATTTCTGTGTGTTGATTTTATATCCTGCAACTTTACTATAATCATTGATTAGTTCTAGTAATTTTCTGGTAGAGTCTTTAGGGTTTTCTATGTAGAGGATCATGTCATCTGCAAACAGTGAGAGATTTACTTCTTTTCCAATTTGGATTCCTTTTATTTCTTTTTCTGCTCTGATTGCTGTGGCCAAAACTTCCAAAACTATGTTGAATAGTAATGGTGAAAGTGGGCACCCTTGTCTTGTTCCTGACTTTAGAGGAAATGCTTTCAATTTTTCACCATTGAGGATAATGTTTGCTGTGGGTTTGTCATATATAGCTTTCATTATGTTGAGGTATATTCCTTCTATTCCTGCTTTCTGGAGAGTTTTTATCAGAAATGGATGTTGAATTTTGTCACAGGCTTTCTCTGCATCTATTGAGATAATCGTATGGTTTATATTTTTCAATTTGTTAATGTGGTATATTACATTGATTGATTTGCAGATATTGAAGAATCCTTGCATCCCTGGGATAAAGCCCATTTGGTCATGGTGTATGATCTTTTTAATGTGTTGTTGGATTCTGATTGCTAGAATTTTGTTAAGGATTTTTGCGTCTATGTTCATCAGTGATATTGGCCTGTAGTTTTCTTTTTTTGTGGGATCTTTGTCAGGTTTTGGTATTAGGGTGATGGTGGCCTCATAGAATGAGTTTGGAAGTTTACCTTCCTCTGCAATTTTCTGGAAGAGTTTGAGCAGGATAGGTGTTAGCTCTTCTCTAAATTCTTGGTAGAATTCAGCTGTGAAGCCGTCTGGACCTGGGCTTTTGTTTGCTGGGGGATTTTTTATTACAGTTTCAATTTCCGTGCTTGTGATGGGTCTGTTAAGATTTTCTATTTCTTTCTGGTCCAGTTTTGGAAAGTTGTACTTTTCTAAGAATTTGTCCATTTTATTGGCATATAATTGTTGATAGTAGTCTCTTATGATCCTTTGTCTTTCTGTGTTGTCTGTTGTGATCTCTCCATTTTCATTTCTAATTTTATTGATTTGATTTTTCTCCCTTTGATTCTTGATGAGTCTGGCTAATGGTTTGTCAATTTTATATATCCTTTCAAAGAACCAGCTTTTGGCTTTGTTGATTTTTGCTATCGTCTCTTTTGTTTCTTTTGCATTTATTTCTGCCCTAATTTTTAAGATTTCTTTCCTTCTACTAACCCTGGGGTTCTTCATTTCTTCCTTTTCTAGTTGCTTTAGGTGTAGGGTTAGGTTATTTATTTGACTTTTTTCTTGTTTCTTGAGGTATGCCTGTATTGCTATGAATTTTCCCCTTAGGACTGCTTTTAAAGTGTCCCATAGGTTTGGGGTTGTTGTGTTTTCATTTTCATTCGTTTCTATGCAAATTTGGATTTCTTTTTTGACTTCTTCTGTGATTTGTTGGTTATCCAGCAGCGTGTTGTTCAGCCTCCATATGTTGGAATTTTTAATAGTTTTTCTCCTGTAATTGAGATCTAATCTTATTGCATTGTGGTCAGAAAAGATGCTTGGAATGATTTCTATTTTTTTGAATTTACCAAGGCTAGATTTATGGCCTAGGATGTGATCTATCCTGGAGAACATTCCATGTGCGCTTGAGAAAAAGGTGAAATTCATTGTTTTGGGATGAAATGTCCTATAGATATCAATTAGGTCTAACTGGTCTATTGTATCGTTTAACGTTTGTGTTTCCTTGTTAATTTTCTGTTTAGTTGATCTATCCATAGGAGTGAGTGGGGTATTAAAGTCTCCCACTATTATTGTGTTATTGTTAATTTCTCCTTTCATACTTGTTAGCATTTGTCTTACATATTGCGGCGCTCCCGTGTTGGGTGCATATATATTTATAATTGTTATATCTTCTTCTTGGATTGATCCTTTGATCATTATGTAGTGACCATCTTTGTCTCTTTTCACAGCCTTTGTTTTAAAGTCTATTTTATCTGATATGAGTATTGCTACTCCTGCTTTCTTTTGGTCCCTATTTGCATGGAAAATCTTTTTCCAGCCCTTCATTTTCAGTCTGTATGTGTCCCCTGTTTTGAGGTGGGTTTCTTGTAAACAACATATGTAGGGTCTTGTTTTTGTATCCATTCAGCCAGTCTTTGTCTTTTGGTTGGGGCATTCAACCCATTTATGTTTGAGGTAATTACTGATAAGTATGATCCCATTGCCATTTACTTTATTGTTTTGGGTTCGATTTTATACACCATTTTTGTGTTTCCTATCTAGAGAATATCCTTTAGTATTTGTTGGAGAGCTGGTTTGATGGTGCTGAATTCTCTCAGCTTTTGCTTGTCTGAAAAGCTTTTGATTTCTCCTTCGTATTTGAATGAGATCCTTGCTGGCTACAATAATCTGGGCTGTAGGTTATTTTCTTTCATCACTTTAAGTATGTCTTGCCATTCCCTCCTGGCTTGAAGAGTTTCTATTGAAAGATCAGCTGTTATCCTTATGGGAATTCCCTTGTGTGTTATTTGTAGTTTTTCCCTTACTGCTTTTAATATTTGTTCTTTGTGTTTGATCTTTGTTAATTTGATTGATATGTGTCTTGGGGTTCTACTCTAGATTTTTAATTTTAGCTTTTTGTTATTTGTTATCAATTTTGTACCTATAGTTTTTTTTTTTCCATAATTTCTGTGACACTTTTTTATTTTCTCTTTTTCTTTTTCTCTGTTTCTTTCTCTTCTTCTTTTAAATAACATTGTATATCTGAAATTCCAAACTCTACTCTAGATTTTTAATTTATGCTTTTTGGTATTTGTTATAAATTTTGTACCTGTACTTTCTTTATAATTTATGCGACTTTGTTTGTCCTTGTTTGTTTTTTTTCCTCACTCTTTCTTTTTCTTCTTCTTTTTTTAACATTGTATTTTTGAAATTCCAAACTCTACTATAGATTTTTAACTTTTGCTTTTTGGTATTAGTTATCAGTTTTGTACCTATATTTTCTTTATAATTTTCACGACCTTGTTTGTTTTTGTTTGTTCATTTTTTCTTTCTTTCCTTCTTCTTTTCTTTAACATCGTATTTTTGAAATTCTAAACTCTACTCTAGATTTTTAATTTTTACTTTTATGTATTTGTTATCAATTTTGTACCTTTAAGAACCCAATCTTCAGTACCCATTTATCACTAGGGAGCGAGATTACTGGCTTAACTGCTGTCTCTCCCTTTGGACTCTCCTTTTTCTCCACCAGGTCGCCTGTGTCTCCTCCCTAACCCCTCTCTACTCTACCCAACTCTGTGAATTTCTGTGTGTTCCAGACGGTGGAGAACACTTAAGAAACTGATTACTGGCTGGATCTGTCTCCCTCCTTTTCATTCCCCTCTTTTAACCTCCTGGCCACCTCTGTCACCTTCCTCCTTCTTTTCTTCTCTGTATAACTCCATGAACAACTCTGAGCAGTCCAGTTGTGGAGTGCACATAAGGAAGAGATTACTGGATAGCCCACTCTCTCCTCTATTGATTCCACCTCATCTCATTCGGGTCACTCTAACTCCCTCCTCCCTCTTCTCTTCTCCATATAATGCTGTGAACCTCTCTGGGTGACCTTTACAGTAGAGAAACTTTTCATCTTTAACGTAGATGTTTTATCAGTGATGCTGTATAGAAGGAGAAGCTATGAAACTACTGTAAAAATAAGACTGATAACTGGAAGCAGGAGGCATAAGTCCAAACCCTGACCCCAGGGAGCTCCTGACTCCAAGGACCATTAATTGACAGGAGCTCATCAAATGCCTCCATACCTGCACTGAAACCAAGCACCACACAATGGCCAACAAGTTTCAGGGCAAGACATACCAAGAAAATTCTCCAGCAACAAGGAACACAGCCCTGAGCTCCAAGATACAGGCAGCTCAAAGTCACCCCCAAACCATAGACATCCCATAACTCATTACTGGACATTTCATTGCACTCCAGAGAGAAGAAATACAGCTTCACCCACCAGAACACCGACACAAGCTTCCCTAACCAAGAAACCTTGACAAGCCACCTGTACAAACCCACACACAGTGAGGAAATGCCACAATAAAGAGAACTCCACAAACAGCCAGAATACAGAAAGGACACCCCAAACTCAGCAATTTAAACAAGATTAAGAGACAGAGGAATACCCAGTAGATAAAGGAACAGGATAAATGCCCACCAAACCAAACAAAGGAGGAAGAGATAGGGAATCTACCTGATAAAGAATTCCGAATAATGATAGTGAAATTGATCCAAAATCTTGAAATCAAAATGGAATCACAGATAAATAGCCTGGAGACAAAGATTGAGAAGATGCAAGAAAGGTTTAACAAGGACCTAGAAGAAATAAAAGAGAGTCAATATATAATGAATAATGCAATAAATGAAATTAAAAACACTCTGGAGGCAACAAATAGTAGAATAACAGAGGCAGAAGATAGGATTAGTGAATTAGAAGATAGAATGGTAGAAATAAATGAATCAGAGAGGATAAAAGAAAAACAAATTAAAAGAAAGGAGGACAATCTCAGAGACCTCCAGGACAATATTAAATGCTACAACATTCGAATCATAGGGGTTCCAGAAGAAGAAGACAAAAATAAAGACCATGAGAAAATACTTGAAGAGATAATTGTTGAAAACTTCCCTAAAATGGGGAAGGAAATAATCACCCAAGTCCAAGAAACCCAGAGAGTCTCCTTTGCTTTTTGCGTCCCTTCTTTCACAGTTATTTGTAAGGCCTCCTCAGACAGCCATTTTGCTTTTTTGCATATCTTTTTCTTGGGGATGGTCTTGATTCCTGTCTCCTGTACAATGTCACAAACCTCCATCCATAGTTCATCAGGCACTCTGTCTATCAGATCTAGTCCCTTAAATTTATTTCTCACTTCCACTGTATAGTCGTAAGGGATTTGATTTAGGTAATACCTGAATGGTCTAGTGGCTTTCTCCATTTTCTTCAATTTCAGTCTGAATTTGGCAATAAGGAGTTCATGATCCAAGCCACAGTCAGCTCCTAGACAGCATATTAAAAAGCAGAGACATCACTTTGCCAAGAAAGGCCAGAGAGTCAAAGCTATGGTTTTTCCAGTAGTCACATACAGATGTGAAGTTGAACCATAAAAAAGGCTGAGCACCAAAGAACTGATGCTTTCAAATTGTGGTGCTGAACAAGACTCTTGAGAGTTCCTTGGACAGAAAGGAGATCAAATCAGTCAATCCTAAAGGAAACCAACCCTGCCTATTCATTGGAAGGACTGATGCTGAAGCTGAAGCTCCAATACTATGGTCACCTGATTCAAAGAACCGACTCACTGGAAAAGACCCTGATGCTGGGAAATATTCAGAGCAGAAAGAGAAGAGGGTGGCAGAGGATGAGATGATTGGACGGCATCCTCAACTCAATGGACATGAGTTTGAGCAAACTCCTGGAGTTAGTAAAAAACAGGAAAGCCTGGTGGGCCACAGTCCATTGGGTTGCAAAGAGTCAGACGTGACTGAGCGACTGAACAACAGCAAAATATGGACGCAAATATCAGTAAAAGTGTGTATATTTACATGTACATAGGTGCATATAAAAGCACACTTATTCCACACTTGTGACCGCTGAGAACACCTGGGAGCAGTGATATGTTAATAGTAATTGTAAATCTATTGCCAGACCTTGATTACTAAATTCAATTTTCCACTAAAATGGAACCAGTGCTGATTCTAAGAATGATAAATGAAAAAATGTTAATTTTGAAATCTATGTACATTGGGTATAGAATTCTATCTGTTCAGTTTAGTCAGTGCATGTCCGATCTTTGCAAGCCCATGGACTGCAGCACACCAGGTTTCCCTGTCCATTACCAACTCCCAGAGTCCACCCAAACCCATGTCCATTGAGCCGGGGATGCCTTCCAACCGTATCATCCTCTATTGTCCCCTTCTCCTCCTGCCTTCAATCTTTCCCAGCATCATGCTCTTTTCCAAGAAAAAGGTGCCAAATCAAGTTGCCAATGTATTGGAGTTTCAGCTACAGAATCAGTCCATCCAGTGAATATTCAGGACTGATCTCATTTAGGATTGACTGGTTGGTTCTCCCTGCTGTCCAAGGAACTCTCAAGAGTCTTCTCCAACACCACAGTTCAAAAGCATCAGTTCTTCAGTGCTCAGCTTTCCTTATGGTCCAACTTTCACATCCATACATGACTACAGGAAAATCCATAAGCTTTGACTAGACAGACCATTGTTGGGAAAGTAATGTTTCTGCTTTTTAATATGCTATCTAGATTGGTCATTGCTTTTCCTCCAAGAAGCAAATGTATTTGATTTCATGGCTACAGTCACCATCTGCAGTGATTCTGGAGCCCAAGAATGTAAAGTCTGTCACTGTTTCCATTGTTTCCCTATCTATTTGTCATGAAGTGAAGGGATTACCTGCCATGATCTTAGTTTTTTGAATTTTGAGTTTTAAGCCTGCCTTTCACTCTCTTCTTTCACTTTCATCAAGAGGTTCTTTAGCTCCTCTTCATTTTATGCCATAAGGGTGGTGTCACCTGCATATCTGAGGTTATTGATATTTCTCTTGGCAATCTTGATTCCAGCTTGTGCTTCTGCAGCCAGCGTTTCTCATGATGTACTCTTCATTTAAGTTTAATAAGCAGGATGACAATATACAGCCTTGATGTATTCCTTTCCCAATTTGGAACCAGTCTGTAGTTCCATATCTGGTTCTAACTGTTCCTTCTTGACCTGCATACAGATTTTTCAGGAGGCAGGTAAGGTGGTCTGGTATTCCCAACTTGTTAAGAATTTTCTTCCATAGTTTGTTGTGATCCACACAGTCAAAGGCTTTGGCATAGTCAATAAAGCAGAAGTAGATAGTTTTTTTGTTTGTTTGTTTGTTTTTCTGGAATTCTCTTGCTTTTTCTATGACCCAACAGATTGTTGGCAATTTGATCTCTGGTTCCTCTACCTTTTCTAAATCCAACTTGATCATCTGGAAGTTCTCAGTTCATGGACTGTTGAGGCCTAGCTTGGCGAATTTTGAGTATTATTTTGCTAGCTTGTGAAATGAGTGCAGTTCTGTGGTATTTGAACATTCTTTGGCATTGCTTCTCTTTCTACAGATTACAGAATATTATAGTGACTCTTTTTCTTTCAGTACTTTAATGTTGTGGTTTCTTCATTATCTCAGGCTTTCAGTGAGAACAAACTTCTCTCTTATGAACATAAGCTACCTCTTTTCTGATTTTTAAGCAATTTGTTGCTGAACCTTGGTGTGGTTTTCTTTCTGTTTCTCATTATTTTGGCTACTGAGATTTTTTTTGTCTGTGTATTTATTGTTTTCATCAAGTTTAGAAAGTTTCTATCCATTATTTAAATATTATTTTTGTTTTGCATTTTGTATTTACTACTCCTTTTTCTTTTTTGGACTCCAGTTATATGTATACCATATCACTTAAAGCTGTCTCACACAGTTAATGGTCTGTTCACATTTTTTTCATTGTCTTTTCTCTTTGTTTTATTTTAAAAAGTGTAACTATTTCTCTGATTCCTTGTTCACTAGTCTTTCCTTCTGCATGGTCCAATTACTTTAATTCCACCCAAAGTATACTGGATAGATTCATATTAGATACACTTCATTACTAGGTCTTAGAATTTGTATTTTTAAAATATCTCTAAATATAATTTTATATTTATAAATATAAATAAATATATTTATTTATAAATATATATCTATAAATATAATTTTCTGTATCTCAGATGACATGATTTTTTCTCTACCTTCTTGACAATATTAAATACAGTCAGAATAACTTCTTAATGTCATGTCTAGTAATTCTATCAGTGTCCTGTTTGCCACTTTAAAAATCTACTTTCTTTCTTTTATGTTGTTTTATTAAAATATTATTAACAACTAAAAGGTGTGTCCATTTAGGCTATACAAGGTGAATTTTATAGGTGTGCAATGTGTTGATTTTATTCTCAGCCTTGTGTGAGCTCTGAAAATCATTCCCTCCAGTTCTCCTAGATGATCCTTTCCCAGGTCCCGCTTAGTTTCTTCATACACCTTCACCGATCAGCACTCAGCTGAAAGCAGAGCGGTGTCCCTTTAGAGCTCTAGCTCTTTTTTCTGTAGCTTCCTCCTCTCTGGATTTGGACTTGAAAACTAGCTGCCTTGTTCTCCCTGGCCTCTCAATTCCATCCTCAAATCCTTTCCCGATGGGTTCCCTCTCCCTATCTTATTACCCGGAAATTCATCATTCAGGGAAGTAAGTTGGGAAAATTAAAGGGTTCACTTCATTTGTTCCTCATCTCTCAGGGATCACTGTCCTATGTTGTTTGATGTTCAATATCTTAAAATTTATTTTTCACATGTATTTCTGTTTTATATTTATTGCTTCAGGTAGAAGGGCAAAACATGGTCCCTGTTTCTTCTTGGTCAGAAGAAGAAATCTAATCCTCCCCTCCTTTCTGTTTTCCCCATCAGAAAACAAATCCATTCAGTTCAGTCACTCATTCGTGTCCGACTCTTTGCAACCCCATGGTCTGCAGCACACTGGGCTTCCCTGTCCAGTACCAACTCCCAGAGCTTGCTCAAACTCATGTCCATCAAGTTGGTGATGCCGACCTAATTAATGAAATATTAAACAAATATTTCAATATATTCTAGAATGGGTGGCAGTGGAGTAAAGCTGAGAAAGAAAGGTAAATAGAGAGAGACAAAGAGGAGAGAGATAGAGTGGAGAGAGACAGACAGCAAAGAGAGGAGGAAAGATTTGGGGCTATTTTATGCTAATATTCCTAAGAGCTGCCAGAGTGAAAGGACTAGACATGAAATAAAGTAACAGGTGTTGCTCAATCTAATTGAAATCACAATTAAATTCAAAGGAGCTGAATTTAGAATCTAGCCAGAATAAAGATCAAAAACTGACTATATAGCCAAGAAATGGAAGCAACCTAAGTGTTCATTGACAGGTGAGTGGATAAAGAGGTGATGTACATACAGAAAGGAATATTACTCAGCTATTAAAAAGAATGGAATAACGACATGTGCAGCAACATGGATGGACATATAGATTGTCATACAGAGTAAAGTAAGTCAGAAAGAGAAGGACAAATACTGTATGATATCACTTTTATTCAGAATCTAGAAGAATTGATGCTTTTGAACTGTGGTGTTGGAGAAGACTCTTGAGAGTCCCCTGGACTGCAAGGAGATCCAAACAGTCCATCCTAAAGGAGGTCAGTCCTGGGTGATCATTGGAGGTACTGATGTTGAAGCTGAAACTCCAATACATTGGCCACCTGTTGCAGAGAGTTGACTCATTTGAAAAGACGCTCATGATGGGAAAGATTGAAGGTAGGCGGAGAAGGGGATGACGGAGGATGAAATCGTTGGATGGCATCACAGACACAATGGACATGGGTTTGGGTGGACTCTGGGAGTTGGTGATGGACAGGAAGGCTTGGCGTGCTATGGGTCATGGGGTTGCAAAGAGTCAGACACAACTGAGCGACTGAATTGAACTGAAAAGTAGATATGAACTTATAAAACAGAAACAGACTTACTGGCTTAGAGAATGAACTTACTATTACCAAGGGAGAAGAAGGGAGGGGGAGGAATAGATAGGGGGTTTGTGATGGACATGTACACACTGCTGTATATGAAAGGAATAACTAGGAAAGATACACTGTATCACAAGGGAACTCTGCTCAGTATTACTAACAACTTATATGGGAGAAGAATTTGAAGATTAATAGATACATAAACATATTATTGAATCACTTTGCTGTAAACTTAAAACTAACACAACATTTTTTATCAGTTACACTCTAAAATAAAATAAGTTGACTGACAGGTGGTCTTTCAGAAGTAGCAAGAAAGAATTTTATTATAAGTATAGTAAATAAGTTATCTGTATTTCATAGAAGAGAAAATCAAACTAGCATGTTTAAAAAATAGCCTAAGTTCACTCAGCTTGTGCAGACAAAAATCAAATTGGAATTCTATACTCCAAATCACAAGTGTTCTGTTCTTTTCCCTTTACTTCAACTCTGACCAAGTGTAGAAAAATGAAGCCAATCATTTTATAGATATCTGTCCCAAACTTCTGCATAGACCGTATCATCCACACCTAGGGCTCAGTTGCCATCTCTGAGCAAAGGACTTTTTCATATACAGCTTGACTCCTGATTTCTCTCCTGGACTTCACTAATCTGTCTTCCCGTGGAAGTCTAATCATGAACACAGTCAACCAGTCATCCAACTTACATCATTACCTTTATGAAGTCATCATCCTTAAGCTTCTCCTCTTATTCAATCAATGCTTGCATTAGAGTTCTTTACTTATACTACTAGAATCATTGTTGATGACTATCCATACATGAAAGATCCTCAAATCCAATACTGTAACCATGAAATTCCCATATTCATCCTATCTTTTCACTGCCTCTATGTACACTGTCTCCATGGTCCTCTAACTCATTTGTCCCATTCTCAGTTGATCCTCTATACTGTCGAAAGACCAGTCTTTCTAAACCTAATATCTTAGCCTGATCACATTGCAAGAGTATGAGAAAACATTCACTGACCTGCTCTTTCTACGGAAAAAAGCCCAGTATGGTAAGATTTTTGACAAACAAGCTTCATCAAACCATTTTACCTTCATCTCTTAAACAAATGCTCATTAAAGTCCTGAGAGGATCTCTCTCTTCCCTTGCCTTTGATAATAAAAATTACTAGCAATTGGTTGCTGGTTTTTATTTTCTCATCTGATTGTCACAGCTTCATAATGTAGACATGGCAGTGTCCATCTTCCAAAGCACAGAGAGGTCACATTCTTATATGGAAGAAATCATTAGCCTTGACTTCTAATTTCTTCTTTTTTGTATTTAAAAAGAAATAAATAATGGTAACACCATCCTAATATTAAATGTATTAAATATGTATTAAATGTATTAAAATAATGTATTAAAATAATCAACTATAAAATACTAGTCATAGGAAAAATTTGTCTTAAAACTCAATATCCAAAAACTAAAATCGGGCATTTGGTCCTGTCAATTCATGTCAAGTAGATGGAGAAACACTGGAAACTGACAGATTTTATTTTCTTGGGCTCCAAATCACAATGGATAGTGACTGAAGCCATGAAATTTAAAAGATTCTTGCTTCTTGGAAGAAAAGTTATGACAAATCTAGACAGTATATAAAAAAAGAGAAATTATTTTGCTGACCGTGGTCTATATGATCAAAGTTATGGGTTTTTTTTTTTTTCTCAGTAGTCATGTACAGGTATTAGAGTTGGACAATAAAGAAGGGTAAGCATCAAAAAGTTGATGCTTTCAAATTGTGATGCTGGAGAAGATTCTTGAGAGTCCCTTGGACTGCAAGGAGATCAAACCAGTCAACCCTAAAGGAAATTAATACTGAATATTCATTGGAAGAACTGACGCTGAAGCTGAAGCTCTAATAGTTTCACCACTAGATGTGAAAAGCCAGCTCACTGGAAAAACCCTAATGCTGGGAAAGATTGGGGGCAGGAGGAGAAGGGGACGTCAGAGGATAAGATGGTTGGATGGCATCAACAACTCAATGGGCTAGTTTGACCAAATTTCAGGATATAGTGGAGGACAGGGAAGCATGGTGTACTGCAGCCCATGGGGTCTCAAAAAGTAGGATATGACTTAGCAAGTGAACGACAAGTCATAGGCAATAAAATAATGAGCATCCACCATTATCTAGTATGTATACTATGGAAGTTTATTAAAATCAGGTGATTTTATAGCGATACCTATAGTGATACCTATACATTATAGGGATACCTATAATGGTATCAGAAGACTTAAGAGGTCTTCACAAAGTGAAGTTAAAATCATAGGATTAAAGATATCTGGTGAAGCCAGTTTCAGAAAAGTACTTACTGGAGATAATAAACCCAAGGCCAGATAACAGAAAATTTTTAAAGGAATGCAAACTTTACTTTAGAAAGGCTCCATATAGAAATAGAGTTTTAGGGGCTTGGTTAAGTTCTATTTCCTCATCCATAGATCAGAATCTCTCTGACCTTGTGAAGACAGTGAAAGTCTAATCTTTGAAGGAAGGCAGATGAGTGAATATGAAAAGTTGGAATTAATAACTATCTTAAGCCTCATTACTGGGTTAGCTTTTATTTATATATACTTCTGATACCTCCATTCTTTCACCTTTCTATTATTTCTCCAATAGTCATAAACCATTGCTTTCAAGTATTATTATCAGATAATTATTGATCAGTTCATTGACTCCAATCTAATGACCTGAGGTTGTTGCTCTTTGGACAAACTAGATAAATCTTTGTTATAATTTGCTAACATGTCCTAAAATTAATCCCAGTACATCTTCTGTCTCTTTCTTCTTTACCAATGGCCAGTCCTCAACCTGAGTCCAAGCCATTAAAAAAAATCTACAGATATCATTAATGAATCCATGACAAAAACCAAATATGTGTTGTATGTTTAGCTATCTGGTCCAGAGAGGGATTACAAATGCTATGAAAATTTCTAAGTATACATTTTAATTCTTTGTATATTGTGGTTTATATAATAAGATATTTAACATATTTCAATATTTTACACCCATTTAATAGGCTTTCATTATTGTAACATCTATAGCACAGATTTCATGTCCTTTTTTTTTTTTCCTAAGTGCTAATGAGTTCCTTTATACCATTGGATTTAAACCAGGTGTCTGGAATAACAGGATTAAACAGAGTACTAATAGTTTTTGAATATTCATTGGAAGGGCTGATGCTGAAGCTGAAGCTCCAATACTTTGGCCACCTGATGCGAAGAGTAGACTCATTAGAAAAGACCCTGATGCTGGGAAAGATTGAAGGCAGGAGGAGGAGGGAATGACAGAGGATGAGGTGGTTGGATGGCATCACTAACTCAATGGACATGAGTTTGAGCAAGCTCAAGGGATAGTGAAGGACTGGGGAGCCTGGTGTGCAGCAGTCCATGGGGTCACAAGAGTCAGACACTACTGGGCAACTGAACAACAACAGCAACAACTAGTAGTTTCACTGAAACACCTTTTATCTTCTTGTGAATTTACTTAAAAAAAAAAAAAAAAAGATGTCAGCATCTGAAGACTAATAACATGCCACTAAAGTCTCTGGTATTTTTTTCTTGACTGGAACTCATCCACTCTACTCTAGTCAGGATATATTTCTGCAGATATTTTATATCTGTATATAGATGTTCACATTACACACACATACATAAATGCATACAGAAACATATCCACACATTTAAAACACAGCCACACATTTAGAGAATATGTAATTATTTCTATTCCATTTAGTTATGTTAAAAAAGAGTTCATACTAGTTTGCTAATGCTGCCATAACAAAACATCAGGGACTGGGTGGCTTAAACAACAGAAATTTATCAGGTGATAGTTTTGGAAGCTAGAACCAAGATTAGGATGTTAACAGGTTTAAAGTCTTCTGAGGCCTCTGCTTGGCTTCTAGAGCGTCACCTTCTCACTATGTGCATTCAAATTTTCTTTTCTTATAATGACACAAATCAAGAGCCTACAATAACAGTCTTGTTTCAATTTAACCACCTTTTAAAAGGTCATATCTCCAAATATAGATGCATTCTGAGGTACTAGGTATGTGTGGGAGTAGGGGTGGGGGGCTAGGCCATCAACATTAGAGTTTTGAAGGAACACAACTCAGCATTACACAGAGGCTAATAATAAACTAGCTAAAAATCTAGTAAAGTAATTACATTCACCTATTGTTGTTGTTATATCAGTTGTTGTTGTTCAGTTGCTCAGTCGTGTTCAACTTTTGCGACCCCATGGACTGCAGCACAGGATTGAGTAATGCCATCCACTGAGACAGTGTTGCCACCAACCATCTCATCCATTGTCATCCCCTTCTCCTTCTGCCTTCAATCTTTCCCCGCATCAGGGTCTTTCCTAATGAGTTGGCTCTTTGCATCGGGTGGCCAAAGTATTGGAGCTTCAGCCTCAGCATCAGTCCTTCCAATGAATATTCAGGATTAATTTCCTTTAGGATTGACTGGTTTGATCTCCTTGCAGTCCAAGGACTCTCAAGAGTCTTATCTAACACCACAGTTCAAAAGCATCAAGTCTTCAGTGCTCAACCTTCTTTATATCCAACTCTTCACATCCATTTGTATATTACATGTACATAATTTTGAATACTTACCAATATGCTAATTTAATGTTTAAGTTATATTTACACTGAAGTAGAAACTCACACTGATCAGAAGGGCCATCATCAATATGTCTACAAATAATAAATGCTGGAGAAGGTGTGGAGAAAAGTGAACTCTCCTACATTGTTTGTGAAGATGCAGATTGGTACAACCACAATGGAAACCAGTATGGAAGTTCTTTAAAAAACTAATAATAGAGTTGCCATAGAATTCTGAAATCTACTCCTGGGCATATATACAGAGAAAATGCTAATTCAAAAAGATACATGCACCCCAATGTTCATAACAGCAATATTTAAAACAGGCAAGACATGGAAGCAACCTAAGTGTCCACTGACAGATGAATGAATAAAGAAGATGTGGAATACATATACAGTGTAATGTTACTCAACTATGAAAAGGATAAAACAATGTCATTTGCAGCTTATTTATTTCTAGGCAATTATTGCTAGGCTGGACCTAGACTTAATTATACTAAGTGAAATAAATTAGAGAAAGACAAATAGATGATACCATCAATTTGTGGAGTCTACAAAAAATGATAAAAATGAATTTATTTACAAAATAAACTCACAGATACAGAAAACAAGCTTATCATTAACAAAAAAGAAAGGAGGATGATGGATAAATTAAGAATTTGAGACTAATTGATTGCTGCTGTTGTTTAGTTACTAAGTTGTGTCTGACTCTTTTGCAACCCCATAGACTATATAGCGCCCCCGGGCTCCTCTGTCTGTAGGATTTCCCTGGCAATAATACTGAAGTGAGTTGCCATTTCCTTTTCTAGGGGATCTTCTTGACCCAGTGATAAAAGCTGTGCCTCCGACATTGTCAGGCAAATTCTTCACCACTGAGCCACCAGAGAAGCCTGAGGTTAATAGATACCCAGTTAGCTGATACTACATACAAAACAGATAAATAACAAGGACTTACTATAAACATGGGGAAATATATTCAATATCTTATCATAACCTACTTTGGAAAAGAATCTGAAAAAGAATACACACACACACATAACTGAATTATTTTGTTATACACTTGAAACAATATTAATCAATATATTTCAGTTTTTAAAAATTTTAGAAAGAAATAAAAATATCACTAAGCCAACAAAAATAATTATATTTAGCCCTATCAGATCAGATCAGTCACTCAGTCGTGTCCAACTCTTTGAAACCCCATGAATCGCAGCACGCCAGGCCTCCCTGTCCATTGCCAACTCCTGGAGTTCACTCAGACTCACGTCCATCGAGTCAGTGATGCCATCCAGCCATCTCATCCTCTGTCGTCCCCTTCTCCTCCTGCCCCCAATCCCTCCCAGCATCAGAGTCTTTTCCAATGAGTCAACTCTTCGCATGAGGTAGGCAAAGTACTGGAGTTTCAGCTTCAGCATCATTCCTTCCAAAGAAATCCCAGAGCTGATCTCCTTCAGAATGGACTGGCCGGATCTCCTTGCAGTCCAAGGGACTCTCAAGAGTCTTCTCCAACACCACAGTGCAAAAGCATCAATTCTTGGGTGCTCAGCTTTCTTCATAGTCCAACTCTCACATCCATACATAACCACTGGAAAAACCATAGCCTTGACTAGATGGACCCTTTTGACAAAGTATGTCTCTGCTTTTCAATATGCTATCTAGGTTGGTCATAACTTTTCTTCCAAGGAGTAAGCGTCTTTTAATTTCATGGCTGCAGTCACCATCTGCAGTGATTTTGGAGCCCCAAAAAATAAAGTCTGACACTGATTCTTACATTGTCTCATATAGGCCCTACTGTTTAGTGTCCCATAAATTAGATGATCCAAACTAGGACACTTTTGACATGAAATGAGTAATAACTAATTACACTGTAGCAGCTGGTATTAATTAGATAAGTTCTGAGCAAATCATAAGATATGGCCACCATTCCAAGGTTGTTTCCATTAGGGTCATCATGTTCCAAGACCACAGGATGTTTCACACACAAAATATTGGCATCATATTTCACTACCAGCACCCTAAAACAGTACTGTTTGTGCCATGGCTGATGGAAACTACTTTGGGTTACACCTGATCACTTCCAAGGACCAGATCTAAGTCCATGGAGTCAAGCTAGGAAAACAATCAATCTCTGACAATATCTTATACCCTTGGAACTCGGGGTGATAATACACTTAAGATATTTAATCTGAGGCACAGTGAACCCTATTAATATAATAGGAGACCAGGGATAAGAAGAGAGTTAGATGATAAAAAATCTTCCTTATGGTGGAGGTTAGGAAGAAAGAGATGTCTAATTAAGGTTTTCTTGTTTCCTTTTCTGCATTTTAATTTCCTTATTAGTTCAGTTCAGTCGCTCAGTCATGTCCGACTCTTTGCGACCCCATGAATCTCAGCAGGCCAGGCCTCCCTGTCCATCACCACTCCCAGAGTTCACTCAAACTCATGTCCATCGAGTCAGTGATGCCATCCAGCCATCTCATCCTCTGTCGTCCCCTTTTCCTCCTGCCCCCAATCCCTCCCAGCATCAGAGTCTTTTCCAGAGTCAACTCTTCCTCAAATTTTCACTTAGTAGAAAGAAGTCCAGAGCCAGCTATAGCTCAGGGAACAAAGGCAAAATAATCCACACATGGCATAAAACAAACTGGAAAAAGAACCACATCAACATTGATGACACTGAAGAACAGGCTCAAATGACTAGCAATGAAGCCTAAATAGTGATCAGGAATAAGAAATGATGAGCCACAACCAGAAGTTTCTAAAAACAACTATTCCCTCACACTTCTGGATTCTATCTCCCTCTGAATGGCACATTTTTCTGTCCTAATAAAGTCAAATAAAATTCAAAAATTGCTAGTCTCTGTTCCCAAAGAAAGACCAATCTTCTATATGGTGTTTCCACTTTCTGGGAGGGTGCATAATGACCAACATTGAATTCAACTATTGAGAAAACCTGAAAATCAGTGAAAAAACTGTGATCTCGTTTTTCAAAAAAAAATCTTTGGGGGCAGCTTCTCATTGACCATCATGATGAAAGAAGTAAATGTAAAAGAATAACACAAAAAATAATATATATATAAACTTTTCAGAAAAGAAACTCCCAGGAGTTCATTTTATACCCTGTACAGTTTCAGAAAGCATACCATTCTAAGAGGAAGTCAGTTAGGTCTTTTTTTTTCCTTTTTTTAGTTATATGTAGGATCTGGGTGTGATTAACTATTGGTTATCTCACATTTCTTAAAGAACATTCTCAAAAAATTACTAATAGAGTTAAAACAATGTTTCAAGGAGATAGAGATAGAAATAAAAAGGACTCAAGAGAAATAGAGTCAATTTCTCTCTTTGTGTTATGGTAGTCTGTATAATTGGAGAAGTCAATGGCACCCCACTCCAGTACTCTTGCCTAGAAAATCCCAAGGACGGAGGAGCCTGGTAGGCTGCAGTCCATGGGGTCGCTAAGAGTCGGACACGATTGAGCGACTTCACTTTGACTTTTCACTTTCATGCATTGGAGGAGGAAATGGTAACCCACTCCAGTGTTCTCGCCAGGAGAATCCCATGGACAGAGGAGCCTGGTGGGCTGCCATCTATGTGGTCACACAGAGTCGGACATGACTGAAGCGACTTAGCAGCAACAGCAGCAGCAGTCTGTATAATGTTCCTCACTGCCTCATTTTTGAAATATAAGGGGAGACATGTATGCCTTCCTTATAGTGAAAATAAATACAAGATTAAAAAACAATTAAAGGATAAGATAGAAAAATAAGAATGTTTTAAAATCTAAATAAAAATGAACAATTAAGTATTATGGGATTTTTGTTAGCATTAGAAAGCTAAAGCAATCAAAGAGAAATAAAACCAAGTAATTTAGTACCTCAAAGTTTTCTTTAATTCTAAAATAAACATAATCAAATCTAAATAAAATTTAAAATTCAGAGGCTAATATGATAGCAGTTACAGAGAAAAGAGATGTAATATTAAAATAAACATTAAAGTCTAATATGAAAATCTGAAGTGTGCAACTCAGATCAAGAAGAAATAGGGACTTCCTTTATGGTCCAATGGGTGGGAATCTGACTTGCAGCAAAAGGGACATGGGTTCAATCTCTGGTTGGGGAACTAAAATCCCACATACCTGGGACAACCAAGCCCAGTAAGCCTGAGTGCTACAACTATTGAGACTGTGAACTCTGCAGTCCACATGCCATAACTAGAAAGTTCATGTGCTGCAATATCCCACATGCTGCAACTAAGATCCAACAGAGCCAAATAAATAAATATTTTAAATAAAAGGAAGAAATAAAATGAGAAAGGTGCTCCTTTTACAGATTGAAGGTTACAAACAGAGGAAAGAAATATAAACCCCAGATAAAAATCAAATGTATAAACCATCTAAAAGATAGATTCACATTTCTTAATAACAGATTCCTTTTGGATTGGCAATACATTAAATATTTCATGGATAGAGAGCCAATGGAACAGAGAAAAAGATATAGCTCTATTTTTATCAGTGGGTAATTTGACTCAGAAGTTATTTATATTTACAGCTTTAAATATCAGGTATTTGGTTGTAAGACCAAAACAGTTGGATCCCATGTATCAGAAGGTATATATATTAAAAAAAAAAACAAAAAAAAACACTGCCAAAGCAGATAATGTTGAAAGTAGAAAAGAATAACTTAATGCCTCCTAGTTGGATATGAGGGGCTTCTCAGGTGGCTCAATGGTAAAGAATCCGTCTGCCAATGCAGGAGATGAGGGTTTGATCTCTGGATCAGGAAGATCCCTTGGAGAAGAAAATGGCAACCCATTCATATTCTTGCCTAGGAAATCCTATAGACAGAGGAGCATGGTGGGCTACAGTCCACTGGGTTGCAAAAAAGTTGGAGAAGACTCAGCGACTAACCAACAAAATTGATTAATTGATTTCTACATTGTGATGACAAAAGTTACCTGTCCCTTTTCCATTTACTTGTTAAAAATTTTTCTTCTCAGTAAATGTTTTACTGCTTCCTTCACATCCTTATTCCTGAGACTGTAGATTAAAGGATTAATGACAGGAGTCATCACTCCATAGAACACAGATACAAGTTTGTCAGTAGCATCCATGTCATCTGAATTAAGTGTCTCTTTAGACTTGGGCTTCATGTACATGAAGAGAATGGTTCCGTAGAATATTATCACCACAGTCAAGTGGGCTGAGCAGGTAGAGAAGACTTTGCTTCTCCCCTCAGAAGAGCGAATTCTGAGGATGCTGATAATAATTAACGTGTAAGAGATAATGATTAACAATAATGGTGTCATTGTGAATAAGGTTGTGGCCACAAGCATGATGAACTCGTTACCTGAGATATCAGCACAGGCCAATTTCATGACAGCCAGAATTTCACAGGTGAAATGATTGATGACATTATTCCTGCAGAAGGGCAATTGTACTACACACCCAGTTTGTACTGCAGAGTTGACAACTCCTATGATCCAGGAGCCAGCTGCCATGGGCACATAGGAACCCTTGCTCATGATGACAGAATATCTCAGAGGGTTGCAAATAGCCACATACCGGTCAAAGGCCATCATGCCCAGGAGCACACACTCTGTTGTCCCCATGGCCAAGCCAAGGAACATCTGCACAGCACATCCAGAGAAGGAGATGGTCTTTTTTTCTGAAAGGAAGCTCACCAGCACGGGGGGAATGGAGACAGTGGTGTAGCAGATGTCCAGGAAGGAGAGGTTCCCCAGGAAGAAGTACATAGGGGTGTGAAGGTGGGAGTCTAAGATGCTAATGAGAATAAGGGTGCCATTTCCCAGAAGGATGACCACATACATTATTAAGACTACCACAAAAAAGAGTAGCTCAAGCCTTGGATAACCAGAAAGCCCCTTCAGAACAAATTCCACCAGAATGGTTTGGTTTTCCCATTCCATCGTATGGTTTCTTTTTCACCTGTAATATATTAGAATATGTTAAGATAAAATATGTATTCTACTATGGTTATATTCAACTATGTACCAATGTAGAAGTACCATATACTCATAGGAAGAAAAGAAAATATAAAAAGGAATAGATCAAAGAAAGAAGAAAAGAAATAAAGTGGACCAAATAGAATAGAGAGGGGGAAGGGAAGAGAAAAGAATGTATTTCAAGCTACAAGCAATACGCCATGTAATTTATTGAATCTCATCAAGGTTCTGGGAGAGAGGTATCATCATCCACATTTTACAATAAATAAATCAAAGCAAAAATATTAAGTAAACTTAATTAAAGGTAAATTCAGAGTTGAGGTAAGATTCAAACCCAAGTCTTTCTTGCTGAAGCCTGAGCTTTTTGGTCGTTTGTTACCACAAGTTAACTAGAGTTTAAAATAAATTCGAGTATTGCATTATGTGTAACTGAAAAATAAACTATTTTTATTGGCTACAAACCACCACTGGAGAAGGAAAGGGCAACTCACTCCAATGTTCTTGCCTGGAAAATCTCATGGACAGAAGAGCCTGGTGGGCTACAGTGCATGGGGTCACAGAGAGTTGGACATAACTTAGTGACTAAACAACAAAGCCCCACACAATAGATTAATGATCTTGTCACTTTTCCATGTTACACTGCTATGATTATTATCTGACTTGTCCATTAGCATGAAAAATTCATTAAGGCAGGGACTTTTTCTTGTTTACTTCTACAATACCAATACCTACAATATAACAGACACAGAGATAAGAGGTTCAGAAATATTTGTTGAATAAATGAATACAGCCAAGGACCAAATGACTAATATTTCTTACTCTACTAATTATTTTATTTGTACATTACCTCATTTAGTCTGAGAAGCAACCCTATTAGGCAATTATTCATATTATTAGCATTGTCATTTTCATTATAAAAAAGGAAGAAAATAAGTAATTTGCTTAAGGTCAAGGTCAAGGTCATAGCTAAATAAGTGGTTGAGCCAGAACTTGAATCCAAGCCATATGGCTATGGAGTTCAAACTTAATTGTTCATTTGCAGAGAACTTGACTCACAGTCTAGAATATCTTGTAATCTAATAGACAAGACTAATATTTCAAAAGAAATATCAGACCAAAATAGGTTTAATATGGTGATTTGAGAGCACTTTAATTCTTTATATTTTGAAGGGAAATTATTCATTCTGTGACAAAAATATATCTATTAGTGTATAATTCTTCATAATTCTGTAGTCTTCCTTTATGAGTAGTTCTATCTACTTTTTCACTGCTATTTTTAATTGATTTTTCTTTTCATGAGTTCCACAAGAGGTCTTCCCATATTACAAGTTTTCTCCAAAAAAAAAAATTTTAATGTTTTTGGAGAGATTTGTCCTTTCAATTTTGTTTCACTAATGTATGTTTTTGTGTTTGTAAATTTCTTTAGGCTTATTTGGCATTTTATAATTTCATGAAATAAGAAAAAATATTTCTTAATATTTTATCTTTATCCTCTTCCTAGTTCTGAGTCATTTAAAACTTTTTTAAACTTTTAAAAACATTTTAAAACTTTGTTTTACTATAGACTTAGATTTTGCTATAAAAGGTTCTTGTTAATGGTTTCCAGATAATTTTTTTCTCCTTCTGTCTTTAATCCAAATGTTATCTAGATATGTATATCTAGTGATCAGATATTTTTATTCCATTTTATTATATCTAATTCATTTTTTATGATAAAAAATGTGACCTGTATATCTATAGTTATATATTTTTGGTTCTATTTACTTGATCCATGTTGCAAATGTCAACAAAAAATATGAATTCTCTTTGGGTGAGATAGATATATATATATATATATATATACACATATACATACATACATATATCTATATAAAAGAAAGTGAAAGTGAAGTCGCTCAGTCTTGTCTGACTCTCTGCAACCCTGTGGACTGTAGTCCACCAGGCTTCTCCGTCCATGGGATTTTACAGGCAAGAATACTGGAGTGGGTTGCCATTTCCTTCTCCAGGAGATCTTCCCGACCCAAGTATTGAACCCAGGGACACCGCATTGTAGGCAGGCGCTTTATTGTCTGAGCCACCAGGGAAGTCCCATATATGTTGAAAGGAATGTTTAAGAAACTTAGTGACCAAATTCCTAAAGAACTTCTGCTCAGAGAAATAATATCGCTCACTGTGACTTATTCTCTAGGTAGCACTGCACTGATGTCTTACAGGGACGAGCCATGGTTTCATTTCTAATGACCTTGCCTTCTAAAGGTAGGGAGACAGGCATTCTTATACATTCTCAGTGAACACATAAATTGGTGCATCCTCTGTGGAGAACAAATTGGCAGTGTTAAACAGAATCATAAAGGCATGCGTATAACCTTTGACTACAGAATTTACCACTAGGTAATTACCACACAATTATGCCTGTGCATATGTAAAGTAATTTATTTAAAAACTGATTCATTAAAGTACCATTTGTAATAGCAGATGTGGAAGTAAATTAAATTGCTATGAGAAGGGGACATAGAAATAATGAAATACCGGTCTGCTGTTAAAAAGTTTAAGAGACTTTTTGTGCATTGATATGGAAAGATTGTCAAGAACTATTAAGTGGAAAACTAATATTCAGAACTGACTTCCCGGTGGCTCAGTGCTCGTCGACAAGAACCCCTGGAGAAAGAAATGGCACCCCACTCCAATATTCTTGCCTGGGAAATCCCAAGGACAGAGGAGCCTGGTGGGCTATGGTCCACGGAGTTGCCGAAGAGTCCCGTATTCTTGCCTGGAGAATCCCAAGGACGGGGGAGCCTGGCGGGCTGCCGTCTATGGGGTCGCACAGAATCGGACACGACCGAAGCGACTTAGCAGCAGCAGCAGCAGCAGGACATGGTTCGGAGGAGGCGATGGCAACCCACTCCAGTACTTTTGCCTGGAAAATCCCATGGAAGGAGGAGCCTGGTAGGCTGCAGTCCATGGGGTCGCAAAGAGTCGGGCACGACTGAGCGACTTCACTTTCACTTTTCACTTTCATGCATTGGAGAAGGAAATGGCAACCCACTCCAGTGTTCTTGCCTGGAGAATCCCAGGGATGGGGGAGCCTGGTGGGCTGCCGTCTATGGGGTCGCACAGAGTCGGACAGGACTGAAGCGACTTAGCAGCAGCAGCAGCAGCAGCAGGACGTGGTTTAATTACTAGACAGACATAGGAATGTTCAGAACAGTATATAAGGCACAGTAACATTTGTGTATAAATATTTTAAATATATGTGTGTGTTAGTAGCTCAGTTGTGTCTGACTCTTTGCGACCCCATGGATTGGAGCCTGCCAGACTCCTCTGTCCATGGGATTTTCCAGACAAGAATACTGGAGTGGGTTGCCATTCTCTTCTCCAGGGGACCTTCTCCACCCAGGGATTGAACCCAGGTCTCCTGCACTACAGGGAGACTCTTTACCGTCTGAGTCACTATATGTGTCTGTACACACAAACACACACGTGCACACACACACATACCAACATTTTTTTGCTCCTATGTAGAATACCTATAGAAAAATAAACAGGAATAGCTTGGTATCTCTAGGAAAGGAAATGAATAGTTCATTAACAGAAATGGAAAGGAGGCTGTTTACTGTATGTTGTTCAGTACCTTTTAAACATTTTGATCCTTGTGACTATAATACCTACCATAAAATAAATTACATTTAAGCTAAAGAGTTCTTGTCTTTGAGATGTATAACCTTTCTCCTTTCACTTTTCTGATGACACACTACATCAAACCATCCATTGCCATGGGACACAACTACATATAGTTAAAAACTGTTCTTATTCAGTAGCACATCTTAAATGGGAATTGCCAAAGACTAACAAGTCCTTTAAATATGGTCATAGTTTAATATTCAAGATACTTTCAGTAGTATCATTAGGATTTTCAGGCCCATATGGATCTCCTGTCCCTCCATCAAACTGCAAGCTATCCTCTGATCTGGTTTAGAATCTATACTTCTACCCCAGTCATTTCCTTTCCATTAAATGTGCCACTATCTTTAGGAGCTAGTAAGACTCCTGGAACAAAATTACAGCTGAAAAATGTTAGCTATTATTCTTGTTTCATCCACAAGTCCAAAGAGCCGTCCCTCTTCAGAATTGTTTGTTCATCTCTCTTTAAAAGGTACTTTGCTCTGAATCTCAGGTCTACCTTCCCAATTTCTGGACATAATTAGTCACCTCAGAATCACTCCAAACTCAACTTCATTTCTCCATTCTAAACTCATCTCCTATCCCCAGCTTTTAACATTTTGTAGCTTTTTATAAAATTTGCATTTTGTTAGAATTTTTCAGATTTTCTACGTTACTGTGTAAACTACTTGAGACCCCAAAGGGCAGTAGATACACGTGAAGTTCATTTAATAATGGAGGTTATACCTACACCTATAAAAATCATCTCTACAAAAACCTTTGTTCCATGAGCTGCCTCCATGCTACATGATATTCTACCAAACATATTACATGATATTTTTAGGAACACAGGCCTTGGAGGTAGGCTTAGTTTAAATGGTATCTCTGCCCCTTACTAAGCAGGGTGGCCTGGGCATATTTCTGATCATCACCTTCCCCAGCTATAGCAAGAAGATAAAGACAGCACCTGTACCATATATTTGTTGATAAGATTAAATGAGATAGTATATATTATACAATTACCACAGTAATGGTTTCCACTATTAGTAGTTTCCTTTATGCCACTCTATCACGGTTCTTCCTTTTGTTAGAAACTTTTTACATCTTTGAACCAGTCATTGTCTTTTCCATGGCCAGGTATATACAGCCGAAAAGTTTAATCACGTCACACACAGTGTTCTGGCAAAGGGTATTATGTTCATCTTACCATAAAATCCTAATACACTTTATCACAGTATATAACACTCCAGTCCTTTATCACACATCCTTTGGATGTCAACAAATTGAGTGGCAAATAGGAAAAATCACTCATAAGGTTCAATTCACTCCATTAAAAATAGGATTTTAGGGAAGCATTAGTATGTTCCTTCTCTTAAAAACATGGCTGATTTTTTTTTTTTTTTTTTTACTGAGACTGTGTTAACATTTTTAGCAAGCCTATAACATAAAAAAATAAATAGAAAATTCACTCATTTTTACAGTTATAACCTAATAAGAGAAAAACAAATATTAAAAATAGTCACCAAGAGTGTATGCAAACACACTAGTATAATGCTCAGTCAGGTCTCTTTCTGGCTATTCACTGCTTCGGTAAATCATCTATTTCACATACGATGTTTCTTTAACCAAATTGGTCATAGTTTTCCACTTCACATGTTTTCTCTGCACAAAGAGTCCCTAGCACAGTATCTGGCATGTAGTTCATCTTGCTCTCAGTTGACTGAGCCAAAGGAATCAGAGTTGCTGCTAGGGGACCAGGAAAGACTTCTTTGTTATGAATTTCATGCTACAGAACACAGAGTTCCCTCTCTACTGTGTGAGAGAGTGAGTGAATTGGCTCAGTTGTGTCCGACTCTATGCGACCCCATAGATGGCAGCCCATCAGGCTCCCCCGTCCCTGAGATTCTCCAGGCAAGAACACTGGAGTGGGTTGCCATGTCCTTCTCCAATGCATGAAAGTAAAAAGTTAAAGTGAAGTCGCTCAGTCAACTCTTAGCAACCCCATGGACTGCAGCCTACCAGGCTCCTCCATCTATGGGATTTTCCAGGCAAGAGTACTGGAGTGGGGCGCCATTGCCTTCTCTACTGTGTAGTGAGCCTTAATTAGCTAAAAATTATAACAGAGTGTTCAAATACTGTGTGCTACTCTAAAAAGCTACACACTGACACAAAGGAATTCATAACTACTGGGCAAATTCCATTCTGTTCCTTTACTCAAAGCCTTTGCATGTTAAACTGCTCTTGTGATCTCAAAAGTCTTTATTTTTCCCTACTACCTCTCAGTGACTAGACACTTAAGTTCCATTTCCAATATTTAGTCTCTCTTCAGTGAGAAAAACATCTGAATTTCAAACTTGACACATTTAACCCATCAGTCTAACTTTTGCTTGTAGTTGATAAGATTTGGTTCTTGTCTTTACAATAACTTACCTTCAAACCAGGTTCTGACCCTCTTTCTAGGTTGGACAACAAAAGATATTTTTATCTTTCTTTTTTACATGTAGCCAGTTTTCATGATTCCTCATTTCATGAACCTCTAAAGAGGCAGCTACTGATGAGTAATCATTTTGCCATGGAAATTCACTCATTTGTTGACATCTATAGAAGTATGCAGGTTGCAGGTATGATAATTAGGATAAATTCCTCTAGTTCAAATAAAGAATTGTTAGATTCCTCTAGTTCAAAATAGAAAGAAAATTAATATTTAGTAATAAATTTTAGGAATAGGACAGCCTGAAGCCCAGGCTGAAATACGACCCCATTGTGGAGACCCACAAATACCTAAAGAACATGCTTCAGGCTTTGGGACACAATTTAAATGTTCTAAAGGATGTTTCTAAACCTCTGTGCAAAATTTTCAATTGCTTCATAGATGAAATATGTAAAAACTTATGAGACTCCAGAAATAAAGCCCTGAAGACCTAATTACAGGAAGCCTATTACTCTGCTTCACACAGAATCAGGAGGAGTCTTGTGCAATGTTATCAAAGTTTCCCCAGTTGAATTCTCTCTCTGTCTCTCTCTCTCTATCTCCGTCTATCCCTCCCCTGGCTCTCTCTTACACACATACTCAAATTAACACACAAACACACCTACATCATATTTGAAGTATAAATGGTTATTACAGTACACAATTTCTTTATACATTTTTTAGAAACTATAGATTGTATAGGCATTCATTTTATATATTTAGCTTATTTAAATGCTGACTTTTTGAATAAACATATTGTAAATTTCTAAAACTGAGACATCCTGTAAAAGAAAAAATTTTTTTAATTAAAGAAAGAAAAAAAGGAAGGAAGCGAAAGTAAGGCAAGGAAAGAAAGTATATCCTTAGGCAATAAACACACAGAGATGTAAAGAACAAAGATGAAAATAAATTGAGACTTCTGGTTCAAGATGGCAGAATAGAAGGACATGCACTTATCTCCTCCTGAGAGAACACCAACATTAGACTAGTTGTTCAACAACCATCAGAGGAGGACTCTGGAACCCACCAAAAAGATACACCACATCCAAAGACAAGAAGAAGGTGCACAAAGACAAAGCTGCAGCGAGATGGTAGCACCATGATAAAATCAAATCCCATACCTGCCAGGCGGGTGACCCACAAACTGGAGAACAATAATACCCAATAAGTTCTCCTACTGTTGTGTAAGTTCTGAAACCCACCTCAGGCTTCCCCTCCTGAGGATCCAACAAAGGGACTGGGAATGAGGTAGAAATTGCTAGGTAGTCAGGGTAGGACTCTGAGACCTTGGTCCTGTTTTCAATAAACATCTCGCCCCGTTAACCTAAAACTATACCTTTTGTCCCGAATTCCTGAAATGTGTCCTTTGTCTGATAAATTACCATCGACTCAGATCCAGGAAAGATCAGTAATTAACATCTGTTCCAAAAGCTTGGGGGAAAAACAACTGGTGATCCATTCATCTTTAGCCCTTACATCTGGTCTACTTTTAAACGGCCAGGGGGCAGATAAAGGGTGGCAACTTAATCTAAGGATCAATATAAACCATTCAGTTCAGTTGCTCAGTAGTGACTCTTTGCCACATCATGGACTGCAGTATGCCAGGCTTCCTTGTCCATCACCAACTCCTGGAGCTTGCTCAAACTCCATTGAGTTGGTGATGCCATCCAACCATCCCATTCTCTGTCATCCCCTTCTCCTAATGCTTTCAATCTTTCCTAGCATCAGGGTATTTTCCAATGAGTCAGTTCTTTGCATCAGGTGGCCAAAGTATTGGAGCTTCAGCTTCAGCATCCATCCTTCCAATGAATATTCAGGACTAATGTCCTTTAAGATAGATTGGTTTGATCTTCTTGCTATCCAAGGGCCATAAAGATGTTAAGTTAAAATGTGATCTTTAAACTGATTGGTTAGAAATGACATATTTTAAGGACAACAGCCAACCAAAAATGCACAGATCAGTGCCAGTAAGTCCTGTCTTTCTGGGGGACTATTTACCCCCTCTCAGTGTTTATGCTGTCTATGCAAGGAGATCAAGCCACAGTCAATCCTAAAGCAAATCAGTCATGAATATTCATTGGAGGGACTGAGGCTGAAGCTGAAACTCCAACACTTTGACCACCTGATGTAAAGAACTGATTCCTTGGAAAAGACCCTAATGCTGGGAAAGATTGAGGGCAGGAGGAGAAGGGGATGGCAGAGGATGAGATGGTTGGATGGCATCACTGACTCAAAGGACATGAGTTTGAACAAGTTCCAAGAGTTGGTGATGGACAGGGAAGCCCAACATGCTGCATTCTATGGGGTTGCAAAGAGTTGGACATGACTGAGCAACTGAACTGTACTGACTAAGTGTCTGTGCTGAGAGCTTTGTACTTTTTTCTCTTTTAAAATAAATCCTATTCACTTGCATGCAACTGTGAGTGTTTGCATGTTCTATTCGTGAAGTTCAGCTCCAGAAATAAGAACTCACATTCCCATCTCAGGAATCTCCAGGGAATCTGGCCTTGAAGTTGGCCTTAGGCCAAATAACTAACAGGGAGGGAATGCAATGCCACTCATCAGCAAATAATTGGATTAAAGTTTTACTGAGTAAGGCCCTGCTCAACAGGGCAAGACCCAGTTTTTCCCATTGCCAGTCCCTCCCATTAGGAAACTTACACTTACCTAATGCTGCAACAAAAATGATGATTTGGTGTGCTATTGAGGTATGCTGTTGCTGCTGCTGCTGCTGCTAAGTTGCTTCAGTCGTGTCTGACTCTGTGGGACCCCACAGACAGCAGCCCAACGGGCTCCCCCATCCCTGGGATTCTCCAGGCAAGAACACTGGAGTGGGTTGCCATTTCCTTCTCCAATTCATGAAAGTGAAAAGTGAAAGTGAAGTCGCTCAGTCCTGTCTGACTCTTCGCGACCCCATGGACTGCAGCCTACCAGGCTCCTCCTTCCATGGGATTTTCCAGGCAAGAATACTGGAGTGGGGTGCCATCGCCTTCTCCGCTCATACTAACTGACCAGTAATCAAATATAACAACGTTAACTGTCTTTTATGGAGTGCCTATTAAATACCAAGAAATGTTAAGTACTATATCATATACCAACACTACAAGGTAGATATAATACTCATTTGCAAATTAAATATCTTCCCCAAGATCACCAACCGACAAGTCAGGAAATTGGAATTCAGAGTATCCAATTCTAAAGCCATCTCTTTTTATAACTGCAAGGTAAGGTGTGTATCTTAAATCACCAGTGTAATTAGATTAGTAAACACCATTATTGATAACTACTATGCATTCATAACTACATTAAATTCTTCATATGTATTGCCTCATTCATTCTCAGAACAATACTAGGTATTTTTAAGTTCCTCATTTTACAGACAGGGAAACAAAGGCTTAGAGAGTTTCAGTGACCTCACTGAGGTCATAGAGGTAGTGCTTGACAAAACTGGGCTGACTTCAGAATCTAATGTTCTCAACCATCTCACTCTTGTGCCTCCAAAATGACAGAAAACACTTTCTTCCTGTATAATTAGCAAAATCAATACCAGAAATATATTGCGGAGCCAAAGTCCTTTTGTATCACAGAGAATCTCACAATCCTAAAATATTCTCTTTGGCAATGTATGTTCTTAAATATTTTAACATACACATGGAGAATGCCTGAAGGAACAACAAAAGTGTAGCCTGGTACAAGAAAGAATCAGAAACAGCAATCTGGAAGTACCTGAAAAGCTCTCATGAAAAAACGAGCATATATACTTGTTACACAAGGAAAAATGAGGGTTGCATATATGTAAAGTTAAATGTAAAGAGCTTTCTAATAAGAAGAATTCTCCCAAAATAACCTGAGCAGCCACATACAGTGCTCTAACCATCACTGGGCTGGGAACAGAAGTAAAATGAACATCATCCCAACTTTAGAGGAAACAACATAGTTTTCATATGGATGAAACAAAACTAAATAAAACCATAAGTGAAATTTCATTCATATGTTTCAGGGATAAAATGAAAACCTTAATGAAAATTTAAACTGCATGTCAAAAATAAGGAAAACTACAAATTGGAAAGGTATTTACAGAGACAAAAGTGTTAATTAAGAGTTCATACAATTTAAGAGGAAAACTATCAAAATACCAAGAGACAAAAATAATAAAAAGGTAAATATAAGTAATACATAAACATAGACATAATATTCAATTTCATGAGCAATCATAGGAATAAAAAGTTAAACAACGTAATGGTTTATATAAATAGAAAAGAATAGATACCATTTCTGGTTCTAGAAAATATGCAAAAAATAGTCTGTGCTAATACTGCAGTAGCACAGTAAAATGTTAAGCTTGGAAAAATAATTTTGCAAACGTATCAAGAATTCTCTCAATTTATATCTTTCCATTCTATAACCACATCACTAGAGGTTAACCTTATGTTATTTCTAGTAGAAGGAAAGCAGATGATAAAGATATCAATGATCATTATATCAAAATCTCAAAATATTAAAATTAAAATATCCAACAGTATTAAAATTAAGGCTAGATTATTCTTCAAATATTAGAGAGAAAGGTTATAAAGACTGCAAAGTCACAGAAAATTATTGATTTAAAATTCAATATGCTAATTAAATTTTATCCATACTGGTAT
The DNA here is from genome assembly GCF_029378745.1 of Bos indicus. NCBI lineage: Eukaryota > Metazoa > Chordata > Mammalia > Artiodactyla > Bovidae > Bos > Bos indicus. The sequence continues at coordinate 94,164,929 of NC_091767.1, forward strand.
AAAGAAAAATTATTTCTATGTAGTTTTGAGTTAACATGGATATGGATGATAAAAATAATTTAAAGAAGTAGAATGACTTCCTCTTTTACTAGGATTTTATTAACATTGATCTAGCATTATCTGTGGAAGCAAAAGAAAAACAAATTCTTAGGGAAAGTTTAAGGGTTTTGGGAACTTTGCTGAAGTCATCAAATAGAGGTGTTCAAAGAAAATTCCAAGAAATGTATGGCTAGGGAAGGTTTTTGTTAAGTCAGGTTAATTGGGTTTTTGGAATGAACAGAAGTGGGGACTTCTCTAGAGAATTCTAAGTTTCTGACTCACAACCTTAGGGACTAAAGAAGTTTATAAAAATGAGCACTAAATTAGCTTCCAAAAGAACCTGAGTCTCTTGAGTAAGTGTCAACTTTAAGACAAATCATGTGAAGCTAGAGTTGCATCACATCTTCTTTTTAACTTGTTTCATTTCCTTCATGCCTCTTAAGAATATTCATGCACAGACAGATTGCCTAATCATGGCTGCTCTTTCTCCCATTTCTTTTTAGGAAGGAGCAACTGAAGTTTAGCATCTTCTGGCCTTATTAATAAAATGCAAATGAAATTCAAAAATGAGAATTCTTTCAGTTGATACAATGGAATGGTATGAATGACTAAAACCCAGTCAGAAGGTAAGATAAAGAGAGAAGTTTTATTTAAATTTTTCAAAAGAAAAATATATATACAAAAAATATATATATATATACAAAAAATAAATATATATACAAAAAATAAATATACAAATATTGAGCTGAGGTGACCATTGCTCAGAGGTTTTAAAAATATGTATATATTTATTTATGTGAAAGGAAAAAAATATATAAAAACCCACCAGGCATCATCTCCAAGACCGGGATACAACTAAATTTTTTTATCTCAAATTTTTCCATGGGAGAGACTGTGAGGAAAAGAAAGTAGTTTGCAATGCAAAAGAGCCTCATAAATAATAGACTTAGGTTTCCCTGATGGCTCAGGTGGTAAAGAATCTGCCTGCAATGCAGGAGACCCAGGTTTGATCCCTAGGTTGGGAAGATCTCTTAGAGAAGGAAATGATCCCTGCAGTGTTCTTGCTTGGAGAATCCCACGGACAGAGGAGCTTGGTGGGCTACAGTTCATGGGGCTGCAAAGTCAGATAGGACTGAGCAACTAACACTTTTGCTTTCAGTGGCTATGCATTTGAGTATTGAGAAGTATTGAGTTCACTAAAATTTTAATTAACAAGTATCTGGAGAAAGAACGCTTCATGATTTATATATTATTCACACATAAACTATGTTCAATAAGAGCTTGAGGATACAGGTAATTAAAGATGTTTATAATAAAAACAGGATTAGAAACCAAAAAAAAAAAAAAAGTAACAAAGGGAAGAAATAATCATGAGGGTTAGTCTGATCCTCAGAAAGCCAAAGCAGAAAAAAAAAAAAAAAAAGTATTAAAAGTTTTTGAGTTTTCATTTATATAATTAATCAAATTCCACTACTGAGACCTTAATTCTCTATGCTAAACCTGAGAGAAATTTTCAATATTTTTCATATGATTTCATTATTAGAATGATGTCTTCATAAGTGGAAGATGATGAATGTCCTCAATGTTTTCAGAGGCAAGTATACATTTATGTGTGGCTTTATCATATGGGTCCTTGAAAAAACTTGAGTGCATCATTTTAAATTGTGCTTTATTTAAAAATTCATACTTATGTAAGCATTGTGACATAGCAATAAAAATAGGGGTTTGGGGACCATAAAGATACGGATTTAAAATTAATTAAAACTGCATTTTGATGTGGGGTTCCTGGTTCATTTTGTATGGGAAAAACTGCATAACTGGGACACTTTTTACCTTGAAAAACAGCACAAAAATTGTAGTCTGAAAGTTTTTTTCATATAAAGTAAATTAAATACCTATTTAAAAAATAAAGATAAGGGTTCAAATAATAATTCTGGTATTTACCAACTATAGGACATTGAAATTGTACTTGAATTTTGAAATATCAAATTAATTTCTTCACTGTTAAAATATCGATAATAATCTTGAATTATTCTGAAAGATAAATGTTAAAAATTATTGGAAGTGCCAAATACAGACTAGGACTCACATGTTGTCAGTTACTCTTCTCTTTGTGAGCTAAAATAATACACTTTTCCATGTGGTATGTTAATTGAAGATAAGAGTTTATAAAATCTACAGCATAAAAGTTGGTAACTCTACTTATTTTTTCACAATATCAATTGTCTTAATATTTAGAAGAACTGGAGAGGACAACAGAAATATATCCTCTAGTGAGAATTTAGAGTATAGATGGCATCTGCTTTTCAATGAAAAATCTTAGAACTTTAAATATTAGACCTTCAAGTAAGCAAGTCAATAAAAGTGAAAAAATATTCTAGAAAGTTAGGGATCTTTCTAGAAAATTAGAGAGCTTAACTTCTGTCTTGAATTAAAAAGTCACAGACTTTTCTTTAGGTCTGCTACAACAGTAAAAGAGTGCCTGAATGAAACCTCACAGCATGGAACCACAGAGTGATTAGAAGACCAGGAGTTGGTTGAGAAGGATTAGAGGACAGCCAGGATTTAGGTCAAGTCAAAGCCTCAACAAATAAGAATATCATCGTCTAGTGACAATTCTATTCTAGGGACCATGGATCGGAAATCTCTTTTGAGATTATATTAATATGACTAAGAACTCAAATTCTTTATCTTGGTTCACTCCAAAAATAACACTGTTAACCTGCAAGATTTAGAGAAGAGGGATCATAAATGCTCCATGTCTACCAGAAATAGTAGCTTCCTATGGATAACTAGACAGGATGCACCAGTACACCTCAGCCTTAATGTTTAGTATCTAGACACATGGGACAACCACTGTAATGTATAAATTGTTTTAGCATATTTTACTCTGAGTTAATCTTCCTAATATAATTTGACACCTACTTCAGTGTCTTTCTCTTTTTCATTATACTTTTCCTTTTGCATTTTTATTAGAATTTGGGTAATTCAGAAAAGTAGGAAAAAAGTATCTAAGATATCCATTAATGTTTTGATATTTCTTTTCAGTCTTTCAATTCTGTCTAGGTCATCTTGGTTTAGATTTTGATCTTTCAAATAATGTTATAATTCTTTTATTATCACTTAGTCATTCTAAAATAATTTAAATGTAATTTTGGGATTAGTGGAAATTTATCACAATGTCATATTAAAAGGTGAGTAATGACCCAATATAAGTGTACTATGATTATTTAACAATTCTCCTCGCATTAGACAAGAATGAAAACCTGTTTTAAAAGATCGCTTCCAATATACAGATACCATGGAAAGTGATTGTATTATAAATTACCAAGAATCTTTTAAAATCTTCTTTCCTTGTTCCCAGATTCTATAAATTCATTTTAGAGAAGTAAAGTTAAATGGGGAAAGCATTTCATGCACAATGCAATTCAATAGAGTATTTGTTAACTATTTCTTAAAAGGTACTCTAGCATTGCAAGAGTAGAAAATCGTCTCCTCTATATTATCTGTTATCCTTCCTCTCCACCTCCATTTGAAAACATTAAAGCAGATTGGTGGTCTCTCTTTAAAAAATCTGCAAGTAAAATTTTTTTTGCAGAAATTATCAAAGGGCTGTTAGGATACCTCATGTACACTACATTTATTTACTATAAGTAATTTCCAAATAGGAATCAGGTTTATAAGATGTTCCTAAAAACAGAAGGTTTTTGACCTGATTCACATCTGTCCTCCCGAAACTGCAGTATATTCAGATCTCAGATGACTGAAGCTCTGCTATCAGAATTTTATTCTCAAAGACATTTGGTATGTGTACCTACACTCAATTAAGCCCCAGTCTTAATACCAAGTAAAGGTATATCCTGGCCTACCCAACACTTGCTACCCTTTTTGAAATGTATGCCTACAAAGTAGGGTGCAGCCTGAATTAAGTGAGTATCCTCCTTTCTATGGACAGAGGAGCTGGCTGGGCCATAGTCTTTGAGGCCACAAAAGATCAGATAAGACTTGGAGACTAAACAAGAAAAATCTCCTTTCTATAATCAATAGATATATAAATATTCTATTATTTTGAATACATTGTCTCACCATTGTAAAATAGAGTTTTCATAGAAAGCAGTGTAACTCATTGGCAAATGACTATCACAGAAATAGCTAGTCCTATACTGGAAACATAACTGCTTTTTGAAAACCCTAAGTAAAAACCCATCTAGTCAATCAACTTTTTTTCTCTAGGAATATTTTTTAATCTAGGTAGAATATCTTGAGAATGAAGAAGTGCTTTCAAAATTATACTCAGTTCTACTTAGTTGTTATAGGGAAGAATATGATATACTAATATCTGCTCTTTAGATTTTTTCAAGTTAAAGTCATTTTCTCTACATTCTATAGCACACAACTCTGATCTTGTTCAGTTCAGTTCAGTCTCTCATCATGTCCGACACTTTGGAGCACCACAGACGGTAACATGCCAGGCTTCCCTGTCCTTCACCATCTCCCAGAGCTTGCTCAGACTCATGCCTATTGAGTTCATGATGTCATCCAACTATCTCATCAATTCTGCTCCTGCATTCAATCTTTCCCAGAATCAGGATCTTTTCAAATGAGTCAGTTCTTTGCATCAGGTGGCCAAACTATTGGAGTTTCAGCTTCAGCATCAGTCCTTCCAATGAATATTCAGAACTGATTTCCTTTAGGATGCACTGGTTTGGTCTCCTTGCTGTCCAAGGGCCTCTCAAGAATCTTTCCAACACCACAGTTCAAAAGCATCAATTCTTCAGCATTCAGGTTTCTTTAGAGTCCAACTCTCATATCCATACATGACTTCTGGAAAAACCATAGCTTTGTCTAGACAGAACTTTGTTGGCAAAGTACTATCTCTGCTCTTTAATATGCTGTCTAGGTTGGCAATAGCTTTTCTTCCAAGGAGCATGTACCTGGTGATTCTCCTGGGGAACAGCACTTTGATCATCCTCACTCTCCTGGATTCCCACCTTCACACCCCTGTGTACTTCTTCCTCTGTCATCTTTCCTTCCTTGACATTTGTTACACATCCTCCTTTATCCCCTCAATGCTGATACACTTTCTATCAGAGAAAAAAAACTATCTCCTTCACTAGGTGTGTTTTTCAGATGTCTGTCTCTTACACTAAGGGGTCGACAGAGTGTGTACTTCTAGCAGTGATGGCATATGACCGTTCCATAGCCATCTGCAACCCTCTGAGATGCCCTATCATCATGAGCAAGGCACTTTGTATTCAGATGGCAGCTCTCTCCTGGGGACTGGGCTTTCTCAACTCATTGACAGAAACAATTCTTGCAGTACAGTTGCCCTTCTGTGGAAAAAATCTCATCAATCATTTCGTTTGTGAAATATTGGCTTTTGTCAAGCTAGCTTGCACAGATATATCCTTGAGTGAGATTACTATCATGGTGGGCAATGTAATATTTTTATTTGTTCCATTACTATTGGTTTGTATCTCCTATATTTTCATCCTTTCCACTGTCCTAAGAATCAATTCAGCCGAAGGAAGACAAAAGGCTTTTTCCACCTGCTCAGCCCACATAATGGTGGTGACTGTGTTTTATGGGACAATCCTCTTCATGTATATGAAGCCAAAGTCCAAAGACGCTGCTTTTGATAAATTGATTGCCCTGTTCTATGGAGTTGTCACACCGTTGCTCAATCCTATCATCTATAGCCTGAGGAATACAGAAGTGCATGGCGCTATAAGAAAATTGACAGCTAGACTGGTTCTGGAGGAAAGAATGAGAAATTTGCATCTTTGAATTTATGCACAAAATAAGCTCATATATTGGATGCAGGTTTTCAGTATAAGCAGAACAAAGGAAATAAAGGCTATACATAAAATCACAGAATTTAAGAGTAGGGAAGAAATTTCAGGGTAATAATCTAAGTTCATTATTTATGAAAATATCATAAAAATGTAGGGACATGTAGTCCATGAAGTGAGAACAAACTTTCAGAAACAAGAAAAAAATTGAAATTAAACTTTTCCAGAAATATCCAGGTTTAATTTTTAACAATTAAAACTATGTATTTTTCATTCCCCTTTTTGAGAGAACTACTTGAGTTCATGTTTTTTCTCTTTATTACTCATTTTTGTTTTACTCAGGGACTTGATCAGCCCCAACCTCCTTTTTCTAGTATGTATATATATATATATATATATATATATATATTCCTTCTTCTTTCCCTTGCTGTGTTTCTTCTACCCAGTCTGCTACACTATGCTGCATGCACCATGCAGTTATCCAAATATATCCTGTTCTTTCACACTTAAGGACAATAGTATATGTCACTTCATCCCCATTATCATATTTCTCCTATGGTGACAACTCAGGCATCTAATTAAAGAAAGTTTAAATGTTTTATCCTCTGAAAAATCCTTCCAAATTTACCCACAGTGATAGCACTGTTTACAATTGCCAAGATATGGAAGCAACATAAGTGTCCATCAGCTGATGAATGGATAAAGAAGATGTAATGTGTGCGTGTATATATATGTGTGTGAATATCATTGTTGTTTACTTGCTATGTCCAAAACTTTTGGGAACCCATAGACTGTCCCCTGCCGGCTTCTCTGTCTAAGAGATTTCTCAGGCAAGAATACTGGAGTGGGTTGCCATTTCCTTCTCCTAGGGATCTTCCTGACCCAGAGATCGAATCTGTGTGTCCTAAATTGGCAGGGGCATCTTTACCAATGAACCATCAGGGAAGCCCCAATAGAATATTACTCAGCCACAAAGAAAGAATGAAATTCTGCCACCTAAAGCAACATAGATATACCTAGAATATATTACACTTAGTGAAATGAGTCAGAGAATGACAAATACTCTATGCTCTTACTTTTATGTGAATTCTAAAAAATAGAACAAATGAATTTATGTTAACAAACAGTAACAGAGTCACAGATATAGAGAACAAGCTAGTGGTCATCAGTGAAGAGAGGGAAATGGGGAGGATGAGCCAAGGTATGGAATGAAGTGACACAAACTATTATGTATAAAGAAGCAACAAGATTTCCTTCCCAGAAGAGGAAATAAATCCATTATTGTCTATTAATACTTTAAATGGAGTACAATCTGTAAAAATAGTAAATCACCATGCTGTATAACTGAAACAAATACAATATTGTAAATCAACTCTATTTCAATAGAAAAGAAGTAAAAATTAAAAATAAGGCAATAAGGATGCATCCTTCATCCATATAACATTAGAATTTTCAGGTACATGTATTCTGAAAGGTGGGAGTAATTAACGACAATGTTTCTACAATTAATCTCTTTTTTATAACCTATAACTTTTTTTTAAATGTATTTTCTGAAAACTTACCACACACATTTTGTTTGCAGTTCTGTATATTAAAATTTATCGGCTATGAGGACAAGTATTAAAATTAAAATCCACTTGTGATCATTATCATATTATAAGAAGAAAAGGATGTTAGTGTGGGAACTGTGGAGATGGAGGTAAAGTGAATCAAAAGAAATGGGAGCTCAATTATATACAGGACATGACACAAGAGATAAGTAAACATATGAGGTATAGTGAGAGCCTGCTTACCACTGACAGAGTTACACATACAGAAAGAGGAAAAACAAGAATAAACCATGAGATACTGGGTAAGAAGATAGTGTGAACTCACTGCTTTCAGTATATACATAGAGAAATATACATACAGAAAAAATAGAGATATAGATATGGCTAAGCATATATATAGAAATTAATATGGATTACACAAATGTTCAAACTACCACAAAATGTTCAAACTACCACACAATTGCACTCATTTCACATGTTAACAAGATAATATTAAATAGCAAGATAATGCTCAAAATCCTTCAAGCTAGGCTTCAACAGTACATGAACCAAGACCTTCTAGATGTAAAAGCTTGATTTAGAAACATCAGAGGAATCAGAGATCAATTTGCCAACATCTATTGGATCTTAGAAAAAGCAAGGGAATTCCAGAAAAAACATCTACTTCTGCTTTATTGACTACGTTAAAGCCTTTGACCTTGTGGATAACACCAAATTGTAGAAAATTCTTAAAAGAGGTGGGAATACCAGACTGCCTTACCTGCCTCTTGAGAACTTGTATGCAGGTCAGGAAGGAACAGTTAGAACCGGACATGGAACAACGAACTGGTTCCAAATTGGGAAAGATGTACATCAGGTTGGATACTTTCACCTTGCTTATTGAATTACTATGCAGAGTACATCATGAGAAATGCTGAGTTTGATGAAGCACAAGCTGAAATCAAGATTGCCAGGAAAAATATGAATAACCTCAGATAAGCAAATGACACCAGCCTAATGACAGAAAGCAAAGAGGAACTAGAGATCCTCTTGATGAGGATGAAACAGGAGAGTGCAAAACTAGCTTAAAACACAACATTCGAAAAACTAAGATCATGGCATTCAGCCCCATCACTTCATGGCAAATAGACGGGGGGAAAATGGAAACAATGAGAAACTTTATTTCTTGGGCTCCAAAATCACCATCGATGATGACTGGAGCCATGAAATTAAATGACGATTGTTCCCTGGAAGAAAAGCTATGACAAACGTACTTCAGTTCAGTTCAGTTCAGTTACTCAGTCATCCGACTCTTTGTGACCCCATGAAGCACAGCACACAAGGCCTCCCTGTTCATCAGCATTCTAAAACCAGCTTGAACATCAGGAAGTTGACGAATCACGTATTGCTGAAGCCTGGCTTGGAGAATTTTAAGCATTACTTCACTAGCGTGTGAGATGAGTGCAATTGTGCGGTAGTTTGAGCATTCTTTGGCATTGCCTTTCTTTGGGATTAGAATGAAAACCGACCTTTTCCAGTCCTGTGGCCACTGCTGAGTTTTCCAAATTTGCTGGCATATTGAGTGCAGCACTTTCACAGCATCATCTTTTAGGATTTGAAATAGCTCAACCTGAATTCCATCACCTCCACTAGCTTTGTTCATAGTGATGCTTCCTAAGGCCCACTTCACTTGACATTCCAGGATGTCCGGCTCTAGGTGAATGATCACACCATCATGATTATCTGGGTCGTGAAGATCTTTTTTGTACAGTTCTTCTGTGTATTCTTGCCACCTCTTCTTAATATCTTCTGCTTCTGTTAGGTCCCTACCATTTCTGTCCTTTTGACCTCATCTTTGCATGAAATGTTCCCTTGGTATCTCTAATTTTCTTGAAGTGATCTCTAGTCTTTCCCATTCTGTTGTTTTCCTCTATTTCTTTGCATTGATCACTGGGGAAGGCTTTCTTATCTCTCCTTGTTAGTCTTTGGAACTCTGCATTCAAATGGGTGTATCTTTCCTTTTCTCCTTTGCTTTTTGCTTCCCTTCTTTCATAGCTATTTGTAAGGCCTCCCTAGACAGCCATTTTGCTTTTTTGCATTTCTTTTTCTTGGGGATGGTCTTGATTCCTGTCTCCTGTACAATGTCACAAACCTCCATCCATAGTTCATCAGACACTCTGTCTATCAGATCTAGGCCCTTAAATTTATTTCTCACTTCCACTGTATAGTCGTAAGGGATTTGATTTAGGTCATACCTGAATGGTCTAGTAGTTTTCTCCATTTTCTTCAATTTCAGTCTGAATTTGGCAATAAGGAGTTCATGATCCAAGCCACAGTCAGTTCCTAGACCACATATTAAAGAGCAGAGACATCACTTTGACAAGGAAGGCCATATAGTCAAAGCTATGGTTTTTCCAGTAGTCACATACAGATGTGAAAGTTGGACCATAAAAAAGGCTGAGCATCAAAGAACTGATGCTTTCAAATTGTGGTGCTGAACAAGACTCTTGAGAGTTCCTTGGACAGCAAGGAGATCAAATCAGTCAGTCCTAAAGGAAAGCAACCCTGACTACTCATTGGAAGGACTGATGCTGAAGCTGAAGCTCCAATACTATGGTCACCTGATTCAAAGAACCGACTCACTGGAAAAGACCCTGATGCTGGGGAATATTCAGAGCAGGAAGAGAAGAGGGTGGCAGAGGATGAGATGATTGGATGGCATCCTCAACTCAATGGACATGAGTTTGAGCAAACTCCGGGAGTTGGTGAAACACAGGAAAGCCTGGTGGGCCACAGTCCATTGGGTTGCAAAGAGTCAGACGTGACTGAGCAACTGAAAAACAAAATATGGATGCAAATATTTGTAAAAGTGTGTATATTTACATGTACATAGGTGCATATAAAAGCACATTTATTCCCCACTTGTGACCACTGAGAACGCCTAAGAATGATAAATGAAAAAATGTTAACTTTGAAATCTATGTACATTGGGTATAGAATACTATCAGTTCAGTTCAGTCAGTGTATGTCCGACTCTTTGCAAGCCCATTGACTGCAGCACACCAGGTTTCCCTGTCCATTACCAACTCCCGGAGTCCACCCAAACCCATGTCCATTGAGTCGGGGATGCCATCCAGCCATCTCATCCTCTGTTGTCCCCTTCTCCTCCTGCCTTCAATCTTTCCCAGCATCATGGTCTTTTCCAAGAAAAAGTGCCAAGTCAGTTGGCCAGTGTATTGGAGTTTCAGCTTCAGCATCTGTCCATCCAGTGAGTATTCAGGACTGATCTCATTTAGGATTGACTGGTTGGTTCTCCCTGCTGTCCAAGGAACTCTCAAAAGTCTTCTCCAACACCACAGTTCAAAAGCATCAGTTCTTCAGTGCTCAGCTTTCCTTATGGTCCAACTTTCACATCCATACATGACTACAGGAAAATCCATAAGCTTTGACTAGACAGACCATTGTTGGGAAAGTAATGTCTCTGCTTTTTAATATGCTATCTAGATTGGTCATTGCTTTTCTTCCAAGGAGCAAGTGTATTTAATTTCATGGCTACAGTCACCATCTGCAATGATTTTCAAACCCAAGAATGTAAAGTCTGTCGCTGTTTTCATTGTTTCCCCATCTATTTGTCATGAAGTGAAGGGATTACCTGCCATGCTCTTAGTTTTTTGAATGTTGAGTTTTATGCCTGCCTTTCACTCTCTTCTTTCACTTTCATCAAGAGGTTCTTTAGCTCCTCTTCATTTTATGCCATAAGGGTGGTGTCGCCTGCATATCTGAGGTTATTGATATTTCTCCTGGCAATCTTGATTCCAGCTTGTGCTTCCTCCAGCCAGCATTTCTCATGATGTACTCTTCATTTAAGTTTAATAAGCAGGATGACAATATACAGCCTTGATGTATTCTTTTCCCAATTTGGAACCAGTCTGTAGTTCCATATTTGGTTCTAACTGTTCCTTCTTGACCTGCATACAGATTTCTCAGGAGGCAGGTAAGGTGGTCTGGTATTCCCAACTTGTTAAGAATTTTCCAGTTTGTTGTGATCCACACAGTCAGAGGCTTTGGCATAGTCAATAAAGCAGAAGTAGATGTTTGTTTGTTTGTTTGTTTCTGTAATTCTCTTGCTTTTTCTATGATCCAATGGATTGTTGGCAATTTGATCACTGGTTCCTCTACCTTTTCTAAATCCAACTTGATCATCTGGAAGTTCTCAGTTCATGGACTGTTGAAGCCTACTTGGCGAATTTTGAGTATTACTTTGCTAGCTTGGGTAATGTGTGCAGTTCTGTGGTATTTGAACATTCTTTGGCATTGCTTTTCTTTCTACAAGATTATAGAATACTATAGTGACTCTTTTTCTTTCAGGACTTTAATGTTGTGGTTTCTTCATTATCTCAGGCTTACAGTGAGAAGAAACCTCTCTCTTATGAGTATAAGGTATCTCTTTTCTGATTTTTAAGCAGTTTGTTTAAGATGAACCTTGGTGTGGTTTTCTTTCCATTTCTCATTATTTTGGATACTGAGATTCTTTGTCTATGTATTTATTGTTTTCATCAAGTTTAGAAAGTTTCTATCCATTATTTAAATGTTATTTTTGTTTTGGTTTGCATTTTTTATTTACTTAAAATACATTTTATTTCAATGCATTTTGTATTTACTACTGCTTTTTATTTTTTGGACTCCAGTTATATGTATACCATATCACTTAAAGCTGTCTCACACAGTTAATGGTCTGTTCACTTTTTTTCATTGTCTTTTCTCTTTGTTTTATTTTAAAGTGTTACTATTTCTCTGATTCCTTGTTCACTAATCTTTCCTTCTGCAGGGTCCAATTACTTTAATTCCATCCAAAGTATACTGGATAGATTCATATTAGATACACTTCATTACTAGATTTTAGAATTTGTATTTTTAAAATATCTCTATATAATTTTATATTTATAAATATAAATAAATATATTTATTTATAAATATATATCTCTAAATATAATTTTTTGTGTCTCAAATGACATGATTTTTTTCTCAGCCATATTGACTATATTAAATACAGTCAGAATAACTTCTTAATGTCATGTCTAGTAAGTCTATCAGTGTCATGTTTGCTGCTTTAAAAATCTACTTTCTTTCTTTCTTTTTTTTTTTTTTTTTATTAAAATGTTTTTAACAACTAAAAGGTGTGCCCATTTAGGTTATACAAGGTGAATTTTATAGGTGTGCAATGTGTTGATTTTATTCTCAGCCTTGTGTGAGCTCTGAAAATCATTCCCTCCAGTTCTTCTGGATGATCCTTTCCCAGGTCCTGCTTAGTTTTTTCATACACCTTCACTGATCAGTACTCAGCTGAAAGCAGAGCGGTGTCCCTTTAGAGCTCTAGCTCTTTTTTCTGTAGCTTCATCCTCTCTGGATTTGGACTTGGAAACTAGCTGCCTTGTTTTCCCTGGCCTCTCAATTCCATCTTCAAATCCTTTCCTGATGGGTTCCCTCTCCCTATCTTATTACCTGGAAAGTCATCATTCGGGGAAGTAAGTTGGGAAAATTAAAGGGTTCACTTCATTTGTTCCTCATCTCTCAGGGATCACTGTCCTATGTTGTTTCATGTTCAATATCTTAAAATTGATTTTTCACATTTATTTCTGTTGTATTTTTATTGCTTCAGGTAGAAGGGCAAAACACAGTCTCTGTTTCTTCTTGGTCAGAAGAAGAAATCTAATCCTCCCCTCCTTTCTGTTTTCCCCATCAGAAAACAAATCCATTCAGTTCAGTCACTCAGTCATGTCTGACTCTTTGCAACCCCATGGACTGCACACACCAGGCTTTCCTGTACAGTACCAACTCCCAGAGCTTGCTCAAACTCATGTCCATCAAGTTGGTGATGCTGACTTAATTAATGAAATATTAAACAAATATTTCAGTATATTCTAGAATGGGTGGCAATGGAGTAAAGCTGAGAAAGAGAGGTAAATAGAGAGAGACAAAGAGGACAGAGATAGAGTGGAGAGAGACAGACAGCAATGAGAGGAGGAGAGATTTGGGGGTATTTTATGCTAATATTCCTAACAGCTGCCAGAGTGAAAGGATTAGACATGAAATAAATTAACAGATGCTGCTCAATCTAATTGAAATCACAAGTAAATTCAAACAAGCTGAATTTAGAATCTAGCCAGAATAAAGATCAAAAACTGACTATGTAGCCAAGACATGGAAGCAACCTAAGTGTTCATTGACAAGTGAGTAGATAAAGAGGTGATGTACATACAGAAAGGAATATTACTCAGCTATTAAAAAGAATGGAAAAATGACATGTGCAGCAACATGGATGGACATATAGATTGTCATACAGAGTAAAGTAAGTCAGACAGAGAAAGACAAATACTGTATGATATCACTTTTATTCAGAATCTAGAAGAATTGATGCTTTTGAACTGTGGTGTTGGAGAAGACTCTTGAGAGTCCCTTGGACTGCAAGGAGATCCAACCAGTCCATCCTAAAGGAGATCAGTCCTGGCTGTTCATTGGAGGGACTGATGTTGAAGCTGAAACTCTAATATTTTGGCCACCTGATGCAGAAAGCTGACTCATCTGAATAAACTCTCATGCTGGGAAAGATTGAAGGCGGGTAGAGAAGGGGATGACAGAGGATGTGATGGTTGGATGGCATCACAGATACATTGGACATGGGTTTGGGTGGGTTCTGGGAGTTGCTGATGGGCAAGAAGGCCTGGCGTGCTGCAGTTCAGATCAGATCAGATCAATCGCTCAGTCGTGTCCGACTCTTTGTGACCCCATGAATCGCAGCATGCCAGGCCTCCCTGTCCATCACCAAAACTCGGAGTTCACTCAGACTCACGTCCATCAAGTCACTGATGCCATCCAGCCATCTCATCCTCTGTCATCCCCTTCTCCTCCTGCCCCCAATCCCTCCCAGCATCAGAGTTTTTTCCAATGAGTCAATTCTTCACATGAGGTGGCCAGAGTACTAGAGTTGCAGCTTTAGCATCATTCCTTCCAAAGAAATCCCAGGGCTGATCTCCTTCAGAATGGACTGGTTGGATCTCCTTGCAGTCCAAGGGACCCTCAAGAGTCTTCTCCAACACCACAGTTCAAAAGCATCAATTCTTTGGCGCTCAGCCTTCTTCACAGTCCAACTCTCACATCCATACATGACCACAGGAAAAACCATAGCCTTGACTAGACGAACCTTTGTTGGCAAAGTAATGTCTCTGCTTTTGAATATGCTATCAAGGTTGGTCATAACTTTCCTTCCAAGGAGTAAGCGTCTTTTAATTTCATGGCTGCAGTCACCATCTGTAGTGATTTTGGAGCCCAAAAAAATAAAGTCTGACACTGTTTCCACTGTTTCCCCATCTATTTCCCATAAAGTGGTGGGACCGGATGCCATGATCTTCGTTTTCGAATGTTGAGCTTTAAGCCAACTTTTTCACTCTCCACTTTCACTTTCATCAAGAGGCTTTTAAGTTCCTCTTCACTTTCTGCCATAAGGGTGGTGTCATCTGCATATCTGAGGTTATTGATATTTCTCCCGGCAATCTTGATTCCAGCTTTGTTTCCTCCACTCGAGCGTTTCTCATGATGTACTCTGCATATAAGTTAAATAAGCAGGGTGACAATATACAGCCTTGACGAACTCCTTTTCCTATTTGGAACCAGTCTGTTGTTCCATGTCCAGTTCTAACTGTTGCTTCCTGACCTGCGTACAAATTTCTCAAGAGGAAGATCAGGTGTTCTGGTATTACCATCTGCAGTTCATGGGGTTGCAAAGAGTCGGACATGACTGAGCGACTGAACTGAACTGAAAAGTAGACATGAACTTATAAAACAGAAACAGACTTACCAGCTTAGAGAATGAACTTACTATTACCAAGGGAGAAGGAGGGAGGGGAGGAATAGATAGGGGGTTTGTGGTGGACATGTACACACTGCTGTATATGAAATGAATCACTAGCAAAGATATACTGTATAGCAAGGGAACTCTGCTCAGTATTACTAACAACTTATATGGGAGAAGAATTTGAAGATTAATAGATACATAAACATATTACTGAATCACTTTGCTGTAAACTTAAAACTAACACAACATTTTTTATCAAGTACACTCTAAAATAAAATAAGTTGACTGACAGGTGGTCTTTCAGAAGTAGCAAGAAAGAATTTTAAGTATAGTAAATAAGTTATCTGTATTTCATAGAAGAGAAAATCAAACTAGCATGTTTAAAAAATAGCCTAAGTTCACTCAGCTTGTGCAGACAAAAATCAAATTGGAATTCTATACTCCAAATCACAAGTGTTCTGTTCTTTTCCCTTTACTTCAACTCTGACCAAGTGTAGAAAAATGAAGCCAATCATTTTATAGATATCTGTCCCAAACTTCTGCATAGACCATATCATCCACTCCTAGGGCTCAATTGCCATCTCTGAGCAAAGGACTTTTTAATACACAGCTTGACTCCTGATTTCTCTCCTGGACTTCACTTATCTCTCTTCACCTGGAAGTCTAATCATGAACACAGTCAACCAGTCATCCAACTTACATCATTACCTTTATGAAGTCATCATCCTTAAGCTTCTCCTCTTATTCAATCAATGGTTGCATCAGAGTTCTTTACTTATACTAGTAGAAACATTGTTGATGACTATCCATACATGCTGCTGCTGCTACTAAGTCGCTTCAGTCATGTCCGACTCTGTGCGACCCCAGAGACGGCAGCCCACGAGGCTCCCCCGTCCCTGGGATTCTCCAGGCAAGAACACTGGAGTGGGGTGCCATTGCCTGAAATATCCTCAAATCCAATACTGTAACCGTGAAATTCCCATATTCATCCTATCTTTTCACTGCCTCTATGTACACTGTCTCCATGGTCCTCTAACTCATTTGTCACATTCTCAGTTGATCCTCTATACTGTCGAAAGACCAGTCTTTCTAAACCTAACATCTTAGCCTGATCACATCACAAAAGTATAAGAAAATATTCACTGACCTGCTTTTTCTACAGAAAAAAGCCCAGTATGATAAGATTTTTGACAAACAAGCTTCATCAAACCATTTTACCTTCATCTCTTAAACAAATGCTCACTAAAGTCCTGAGAGGATCTCTTTCTTCCCTTGCCTTTGATAATAAAAATTACTAGCAATTGGTTGCTGGTTTTTATTTTCTCATCTGATTGTCACAGCTTCATAATGTAGACATTTCAGTGCCCATCTTCCAAAGCACATAATGGTCACGTTCTTGTATGGAAGAAACCATTAGCCTTGACTTCCAATTTCCTCTTTTTATTGTATTTAAAGAGAAAAAAATAATGGTAACACCATCCTAATATTAAATGTATTAAATATGTATTACAATAATCTATTAAAATAACCAACTATGAAATACTACTCATAGGAAAAACTTGGCTTAAAACTCAATATCCAAAACTCTAAGATCAGGCATTTGGTCCCGTCAATTCATGGCAAGTAGATGAGGAAAAACTGGAAACTGACAGATTTTATTTTTGTGGGCTCCAAAATCACAATGGATAGTGACTGCAGCCATGAAATTAAAAGATTCTTGCTTCTTGGAAGAAAAGTTATGACAAACCTAGACAGTATATTAAAAACAGAGAAATTATTTTGCCGACCATGGTCTATATGGTCAAAGTTACGAGTTTTTTTTTCCCAGTAGTCATGTACAGATGTAAGAGTTGGACAACAAAGAAGGGTAAGCATCAAAAAGTTGATGCTTTCAAATTGTGATGCTGGAGAAGATTCTTGAGAGTCCCTTGGACAGCAAGGAGATCAAACCAGTCAATCTAAAGGAAATTAATACTGATATTCATTGGAAGAACTGACGCTGAAGCTGAAGCTCTAATACTTTCACCACTAGATGTGAAGAGCCAGCTGATTGGAAAAACCCTAATGCTGGGAAAGATAGGGGACAGGAGGAGAAGGGGACATCAGAGGATGAGATGGTTGGATGGCATCACCAACTCAATGGATGAGTTTGAGCAAATTTCAGGGTATAGTGAAGGAGAGGGAAGCATGGTGTACTGCAGCCCATAGGGTCTCAAAGAGTCGGATATGACTTAGCAACTGAATGACAAGTCATAGGCAATAAAATAACGAGCAATCCACCATTACCTAGTATGTGTACTATGGAAGTTTATTAAAATCAGGTGATTTTATAGTGATACCTATAGTGATACCTATACATTATAGGGATACCTATAATGGTATCAGAAGACTTAAGAGGTCTTCACAAAGTGAAGTTATATCATAGGCTTGAAGATGTCTGGTGAAGTCAGTTTCAGAAAAGTACTTACTGGGGATAATAAATACAAGGCCAGATAACAGAAAATTTTAAAAGGAATGCAAACTTTACTTTAGGAAGGCTCCATATAGAAATAGAGTTTAAGGGGCTTGGTTAAGTTCTACTTCCTCATCCATAGATCAGATTCTCTCTGACCTTGTGAAGACAGTGAAAGTCTAATCTTTGAAGGAAGGCAGATAAGTGAATATGACAAGTTGGATTTAATAACTATTTTAAGCCTCAATACTGTGTTATTGATATATACTTCTGATACCTCCATTCTTTCACCTTTCTATTATTGCTCCAATAGTCATAAATCATTGCTTTCAAGTATTATTATCAGATACTTATTGATCAGTCCATTGACTCCAATCTAACTACCTGAGGTTGTTGCTCTTTGGACAAACTAGATAAATCTTTGTTATAATTTGCTAACATGTCCTAAAATTAATCCCATTACATCTTCTATCTCTTTCTTCTTTACCCATGGCCTGTTCTCAACTTGAGTGCAAGCCATTAAAAAAATCTACAGATATCATTAATGATTCCATGACAAAAAACAGATAAGTTTTGTACATTTAGCTATCTGGTCCAGAGAGGGATTACAAATGCTATGAAAATTTCTAAGTATACATTTTAATTCTTCGTATATTGTGGTTTATATAATAAGATATTTCACATATTTCAATATTTTACACCCATTTAATAGGCTTTCATTATTGTAACATCTATAGCACAGATTTCATGTCTTTTTATTTTCTCTAAGTGCTAATGAGTTCATTTATACCATTGGATTTAAGGAACCAGGTATCTGGAATAACAGGATTAAACAGAGTACTAATAGTTTTTGAATATACATTGGAAGGGCTGATGCTGAAGCTGAAGCTCCAATACTTTGGCCAACTAATGCAAAGAGTAGACTCATTAGAAAAGACCCTGATCCTGGGAAAGATTGAAGGCAGGAGGAGAAGGGAATGACAGAGGATGAGATGGTTGGATGGCATCACTGACTCAGTGGACATGAGTTTGAGCAAGCTCAGGAGATAGTGAAGGACAGGGGAGCCTGGTGTGCAGCAGTCCATGGGGTCACAAGAGTCAGACATTACTGGGAAACTGAGCAACAACAGCAACAACTAGTGGTTTCACTGAAACACCTTTTATCTTCTTGTGAATTTACTTAAAAAAAAAAGATGCCAGCATCTGAAGACTAACAACATGCCACTAAACTCCCTGATATTTTTTTTCTTGACTGGAACTCATCCATTCTACTTCTAGTCAGAATATATTTCTGCAGATATTTTATATCTGTATATAGATGTTCACATTACACACACACACATATCTGCATACGGAAACATATCCACACATTTAAAACACAGCCACACATTTAGAGAATATGTAATTATTTCTATTCCATTTAGTTATGTTAAAAAAGAGTTCATACTAGTTTGCTAATGCTGCCATAACAAAACATCAGGGACTGGGTGGCTTAAACAACAGAAATTTATCAGGTCATAGTTTTGGAAGCTAGAAGTCCAAGATTAGGATGTTAGCAGGTTTAAAGTCCTCTGAGGCCTCTGCTTGGCTTCTAGAGAGTCACCTTCTCACTATGTGCATTCAAATTTTCTTTTCTTATAATGACACAAATCAGATTGTATAAGGGCCTACAGTAACAGCCTCGTTTCAATTTAACCACATTTTAAAGGTCATATCTTCAAATATAGATGCATTCTGAGGTACTAGGTATGTGTGGGAGTAGCGGATGGGGGGCTAGGCCTTCAACATTATAGTTTTGAAGGGACACAATTCAGTATTACACAGAGGCTAATAATAAATTAGCTAAAAATCTAGTAAAGTAATTACATTCACCTATTGTTGTTGTTATATCAGTTGTTGTTGTTCAGTTGCTCAGTCGTGTTCAACTGTTTGTGACCCCATGGACTGCAGCACACTATTGAGTAATGCCATCCACTGAGTCAGTGTTGCCATCCAACTATCTCATCCATTGTCATCCCCTTCTCCTTCTGCCTTCAATCTTTCCCCGCATCAGGGTCTTTCCTAATGAGTTGGCTCTTTGCATCGGGTGGCCAAAGTATTGGAGCTTCAGCCTCAGCATCAGTCCTTCCAATGAATATTCAGGATTAATTTCCTTTAGGATTGATTGGTTTGATCTCCTTACAGTCCAAGGGACTCTCAAGAGTCTTCTCAAACACCACAGTTCAAAAGTATCAAGTCTTCAGTGCTCAGCCTTCTTTATATCCGACTCTTCACATCCATTTGTATATTACATGTACAAAATTTTGAATACTCACCAATATGCTAATTTAATGTTTAAGTTATATTTACACTGAAGTAGAAATTCACACTGATCAGAAGGGCCATCATCAATATGTCTACAAATAATAAATGCTGGAGAAGGTGTGGAGAAAAGTGAACTCTCCTACATTGTTTGTGAAGATGCAGATTGGTACAACCACAATGGAAACCAGTATGGAAGTTCTTTAAAACACTAATAATAGAGTTGCCATAGAATTTTGAAATCTCCTCCTGGGCATATATACAGAGAAAATGCTAATTCAAAAAGATACATGCACCCCAATGTTCATAACAGCAATATTTAAAATAGGCAAGACATGGAAGCAACCTAAGTGTCCACTGACAGATGAATGAATAAAGAAGATGTGGAATACATATACAGTGTAATGTTACTCAACTATGAAAAGGATAAAACAATGTCATTTGCAGCTTATTTATTTCTAGGCAATTATTGTTAGGCTGGGCCTAGAAATAATTATACTAAGTGAAGTAAATTAGAGAAAGACAAATAGATGATACCATCAATTTGTGGAGTCTACAAAAAATGATAAAAATGAATTTATTTACAAAATAGACTCACAGATACAGAAAACAAGCTTATCATTACCAAAAAAGAAAGGATGATGATGGATAAATTGAGAATTTGAGACTAATTGATTGCTGTTGTTGTTTAGTTACTAAGTTATGTCTGACTCTTTTGCAGCCCCATAGACTATATAGCCCCCCAGGCTCCTCTGTCTGTAGGATTTCCCTGGCAATAATACTGGAGTGAGTTGCCGTTTCCTTTTCTAGGGGATCTTCTCGACCCAGTGATAGAACCTGTGCCTCCTGCATTGTCAGGCAAATTCTTCACCACTGAGCCACCAGAGAAGCCTGAGGTTAATAGATACCCAATTAGCTGATACTACATACAAAACAGATAAATAACAAGGACTTACTATAAACATGGGGAAATATATTCAATATTTTATCATAACCTACTTTGGAAAAGAATCTGAAAAAGAATACACACACACACACATAACTGAATTATTTTGTTATACACTTGAAACAATATTAATCAATATATTTCAATTTTTAAAAATTTTAGAAAGAAATAACCAACCAAAATAATTATATTTAACCCTATAACCCCAAATAAAAATTAAAATTTGCCATCATGAGACTATTTGTTTAAGTTCAGATAAACTTATGCATGATACATTGATATTACTTAGACTTTCAGTGATTAGTCGAAGAAGAGACTTAGAAAATTACACATCACATTTAAAAATGAGTGTCTACCCCAATTATCTCCTGATATATATAGAAAGCATTAAATATCCTTAATATTTACAGATATTATGTGCTACTAGAGACTGAAAGAGCACAGAGAGTTCTTAACCAGCAATTTTTTCACAGCCACTTTCACTTCTCTGTTCCGTAAACTATAAATGATAGGATTCAACATGGGGGTTATGCCAGCATATACCAAGGCTATAAATTTATCTATTTCCTGTGAATCTATATTTGATGGCTTCAGGTACATGGAGAGAGCTGTCCCATAGAATAAAACCACTACACTCAGGTGGGCAGCACATGTTGAAAAAGCTTTGCTTCGACCATCCAATGAGCTGATTCTTAGGATGCTAGAGAGGATGAATGCATAAGAAATACAAATGAGGAGCATTGGCATAGGAAGAAGAAGTACACTGATCACCAGCATGATTAACTGCACCTTGGAAGTGTCTACACAAGCCAGTTTCAGGACGGCCAGAATCTCACAAGTGAAATGATTGATGACACCACTTCCACACAGTGACAGCTGCAACACAGACACAGTTTCCACCAGGGCAGTGAAGGAGCCTGTCACCCACGAGCCAGCTGCAATCCGAACACAAATCTTCTTGTTCATGATGATGGGGTATCTCAGGGGGTTGCAGATGGCTACATATCGGTCATACGCCATCACAGACAGGAGCACACACTCAGTTGAGCCCATGGCCAGAGAGAAGTACATCTGAGCAGCACACCCTGAGAATGAGATGGTGTTTCTCCCTGAAATAAAATTTGCCAGCATTGGAGTCAGGGCAGAAGAAGTATACCAGATGTCCAGACATGACAGGTTGCTGAAGAAGAAGTACATGGGTGTGTGTAGGTGAGAGTCCAGGACACTAACCGAGATCAGAATACTATTACCCAGTAAGGTGACCAAGTACATCAGCAATCACAGCATAAATATGGTGATTTCAACTTTGGGATAGTGAGTAAATCCCAGAAAAATAAAATTAGAAATGACTGTTGCATTTGTCTTGTCCATTTTATTCTTCTTTGTTCATCTGGAATAGTGAATAAAAGTATACATGGCCTATATTTAAAATTTACACTCTACCAACTTTTCAAGGAGTTTTTGTTGGAGGAACTTTAAAGGGAGCATTGCCTTCCAATATTACTAGCAATATTCACTCATTCATCCAACATGTACTGAATACACTCTAAGGCACTGAGAATCTAGAGTGAGCTTATACATGTTCTTCTCTCAGGCAAATCAAAATCAAATAAAGGACACACTCAAGTAAATTAAAAGTTACAATAACATATACATATGCCCCAAGATAATAGGCAAACACAGAGACAAATTCTAACCTATGTCAGGGGCATTGCTTAGTAAGATATTTTGAGATTTGTTTTAATAAAAATATGAACTGGCCTCAGTCAAATTAAAGATCAGAGGTTTCTGGGCAAAGAAACATTTTTTTTGTGGTTGTAAAAGTTGAAACAGGAAAGGTTTTGGTTGCACTCTAAAAAGTTTCAAATTATGTGGGAAAAAAAAAAACAGATGGAAATGCCACACACTAAGAAATATAAACAGGAGATAAGCTAGAGTCCACTCACTCTAACACCATGTGATATCGTCTTCAAGAAGGCATTTGTGACTATGGAATAATCTTGAACCCATCCTTTATTACAAAGGTAACTACTTCATAATGTAAAGCAAATTATTTACAATATATCTCACAACTGATCACATATGGAAGTATGTTTGAAAACCACTGTCTTTCAAAATAGAGTTCAAACAAATTCAGTCACAAATTACACAAGCCTCACATTCTCATCATTGCCTAATTCTCTGATCTCATCTTCCAACTCTACTTCTACCTTCTGGTCTAAAACAACCACTCTGTGGGACCACATTCTTAGCATGCAAATTTATTTTTTATATATTTTAATATGCAAATATCTACCTGAAGTACCTTTCCTTCCCGGCTCTAATCTTAACTTTCTTGAATATTTCAATTAGTTATCAAAACTGTATGCCATAAATCATAAGTACAGCTTCATTCTTTGTACACGGTTACGTTGTTCAAGTATATCACACTGACTATACCCAGATATGCACATCCCTATTGCCGCTGCAGTGGACGCTGAGCTTGTGAAGAGATTGTTCCTCACAATACTAGCAAAGTAATGTCATGTTTTAGATTTTTAATTACACATGGCTGCTTTGAACATGGCAAGTTTTTGATATGTGTTAAGATAAATGCATTTTCCCTTTGGTTCTCTGTGTCAACATAAAAGCCTGAAGACCTCTGAACTTGTTATATACATCTGCAAAGTTCTCTGATCATTTCTCTGATCTTAAAGAAACCAGTTGAATTAAGAAACAAAATGATTAGCTCTTAGTTAAGTATTTGATATATGGTGAGATGTGAAAAAGACAATGATCACTTGTGCTCCTAGAAGAGGAAGAAATAGTTTCCAAAAGGTCATCTTCTGTAAGGAATTAGAGCACTGTCCTCAGAGTGTGAGATTTTAGGCTCTGAAACCAACCATGCTATTTACTGGCATGCAAAATTTAGCAAATCACTTGACCTCTTTGAAACGTGATTTTACTGGCTCTCTGGTGGCTCAGCACTAAAGAATCTGCAAGTGATGCAAGCGATGCAAGAGACACAAGTTTGATTCATGGGAGAAGAAGAAAGCCTGGAGGAGTGTATGACAACCCCCACCAGAATGCTTGTCAAGAAAATGCCATGGACAGAGGAGCCTCACGGGCTATGATCCATGGGGTCACAAAGAATTGGACACAACTGAAGGGTAACAGCTTCTACTGTGTGCAGATTTGCAAGATCTAGATTAACTTGCTTTAAATTCTCCCTCCATAACCCCAATTCCATGATCGCTTTAATGTTTCACAGAATCACAATAGTGGTTTATGATTTCATGTTCTCCTTGCTTTCCTGAAGCATAACTGCCTCTGTGCTGCTACAGTGCTGGCCCACACTGACTCAGATTTTTAAAACATAGCAAATTTTTCAAAATTTATTAAAATTTCAACCTCCAATCCATGTATGAAAATGAAACACTTTACCAATTATTTCCAGAAAAGCAAAAGTTAGACATGTCTGGTCTCTAACATTCACTTTGGTCAGAATATACCTCCACTCCACTGAAGGTTTCTCCATTGGATTTTCCCCACCCAGCACTCAGTTTTCTTTTTCTGGCTCTGGGCCCTTGTGTTCCCTCTCCCTTCACCTGCTCTTCTGTCTACTATTCGAAACAAAACAATTAAGTCTTCTCCTTTTCTCATCCAGATGGAGTCCCACTCATTCCCTCATTCTTATCTGAGATCTTTGTCAGGGTCTCACCTACTCCAAGTCACTTTATATTTTCTCTTTCTCTAAAATGATTTCTGATTACAATGCTAAGATAATTAAACTTTTTTCAACAAATTCCTCTCTTTCTTTCTAAATGTCAGAGCCAGAATAGACTCCAAATTCCTAACCCAACCTTCTCATTTTAAAATTGACAGATAATTCAGGGAACTATAATATATGTAAATCCTATAATAAACCATAATGAAAAAGAGTATGTGGATATATTTGACTGAATCACTTTGCCATACACTAGACACTGACACATATTGTAAATCAACTATACATCAATAAAAAATTTTAAATGCAAAAAAATAGTTGACATATACTTGAGGGAGTTCAATGACTTGTCTAGGCAAATCAGAAACTCTGGAACACACATAGTCAAAAGTTTTATCCCACCTTCAAAACTCATTTCTTCATCTCAATATTTTTCCTACCAACTAGCGTTTCTTTTTAAAGTAAATATCTTTATTCTGATCTCCTGGCATAGCTAAGATCTGTTAATAAATTTTGTAAATCTGAGATTATAGAAGGAGATGGCTAATGTCTGTTCCCATTTACCTCAGCACATGGAATGCACATCTTCACTTTTGGTTAAAGTGTGCTTCAATATTTAAAGGTGATCTTCAGCAAAGTCTTTCTTGAGAGTCTAGTGTAGTGCTCAAAAGAGTAAAAGATTCTAAAACTTGCAATTTTGATAGTATTCTATGAAAACTGTATTAAAGTGGGTTGTGCAGAGGTATTTTTACTCAGAAGATTATACTAGAAAAGGACATTGATGTTCCTAGTTTGCAAAAAATCAACCCAAATCTTGCCTGACTCACTGTGTCACATACACAGCTCATGTTAATTAAAAACTGTTTAATAATTTCTTAAGAGAAATAATGATATGAAGATTTGTTCTGCCCAAATCACCCCCTATGATTTTCCCCAAAATCTTCCAAAGGGCAATCCCTAGAACTTCACTACTAAAGTCTCCTACTGCTTTAGGGACCTTCCAACTCCCTTAACAATTTAACTTTGTTATTCTGAAACCTAAAGAAGTTAAGAAAGTTTCCATTTCTCCTGGGTGTAATTCTCCAAGTTCAACTAAGAAATTCAGGTCAAAAAAAAAAAACAATAGTAAAAATTTTCTAATTATTTCAGGCACTTGGCTAAGTAAAAGGCCTGATTTTTGAGAAATATCTGTGCAAACAGAACTAGAGGGCACTATTTGCCTATTCTATCCCTCTGCAGATGGCCCTTGAACTATATAGCAAACATTCCAATTAATAGAACTGTAGAGATGCCATCCCAAGTAGCCTCTGAGCTTGTAATGTGACCCGTTCATTTTCAGCAATCTCTACCATTATCTCAGTTATCAGAGTAATAGAAGATAAAACATTCTTATTCCACTTTTAAATGGCCACAAGGTGAGATTTGGGCTCTAGATTGTTTTCTGGTTTTCTTGGGCTCTACTTCTTTGAGGAAAAATGTCTGCTATTTACTTTGACTGAATTTTATATTCATTTTTATTATTGGCTTTCTAAAATTTTACAGAGATTCTTAAATGTGGCTTTCTTTTTATTTACCCTTCTTAACATTATAGATCTTCTTGAGTTTAAGGCTTGATGTCTTTCATAAGTTTGAGAAAATCATTCAGTATTAGCCAATTTCTTTTCTACCCCATTTCCCCTTTTTCCTCTCCCCTTGAGTGTTCAGCTATACATACAAGTCTTTTCCAACATGACCCATATAAGCTCTTACACTCCTTTCTGTATTTTCCATTCTTTTTTTCTCCATACATCAGTCTGGATATTTCTACTGATTGACCTTTCAATTTGCTAAGCCTTTCTTCAACTTTGTTTAAGTTGTGGTAAATCCACCTCTAGTTCCTCATTCTGGCTGTATTTTTCAGCTCTATAACATCTAATTGACGTTTTAATATAACATCAAATGCTCTACTGAACTCATCATCTTGTAATGTATGTAAAGGTGCATGTTAACACTGGTTATTTTCAAATAGATCTGGTAACTTCTATGTTTGGATCATCCTGAGAGACTTTCAATCACCTGTTTCCATCTTTTGATCTTATATCTTACCAGTTATCATGCATAAAAAACATATAATCTCTGGATGATGTTTTATTTATACAAAGAGAATTTCCTTTATCCTTTGATACAAGCCTAGATTGAGAAAGACTGCTTTAATCCAAAGAGTCACTGAGACAAGGTAGAGATGGGTTTCAGGTTTTGTAGAACTTGGCCAAAAATCTGTTTCATCTCCTATTTTAGATTTATCCCTCTAGCTTCCAAACTGAGAACCTGGAGTTTGTACAAGGGAGATTTCTCTTTCAAGAGTCAATGAACTTCAATTTTTATCTCATACCCACTATGGGACTGATAAAACCTAAGAGAAAGCAAAGTTGCTGAGTTGTGTCCGACTCTGCGACCCCATGGACTGTAGCCTACCAGGCTTCTCAGTAAAACCTAACCTAACATATTTAACCTCCTTTTGCTCAATTTCCAGCACTCTAACTCTGGGCAGCCTAAAAATTAGCAAGTGCTTCATTGGTAAATGAATTATACCTGTTGAGATCATTTAACCTCCTTAATTCAGAAACTAGACCTCCCTTCAGTTCAGAAGAGAATGTCTTGGTTGGTTTAACTCTCTCTAGAACCTTAGCTCTTATACCCTGACTCATTCAGAAGCAGTCTAATTTGTTAAAAAAAAAATTATACTTGTCTAGGTTTGTCATAACTTTTCTTCCAAGGAGCAAGCACCTTTTAATTTCATGGCTGCAGTCACCATCTGCAATGATTTTGGAGCCTAAGAAATAAAATCTATCACTGTTTCCACTTTTTTCCCATCTATTTGCTATGAAGTGATGGGACCAGATGCCATGATCTTCATTTTTTGAATACTGAGTTTTAAGCCAGCTTTTTCACTCTCGTCTTTCACCTTCATCAGAAGCTTTTTAGTTTCTTTTTGCTTTCTGCCATTAAAGTGGTAACATCTGCATATCTAAGGTTGTTGATATTTCTATCAGCAATCTTTGTTCCAGCTTTTGATTCATCCAGCCCAGCATTTAACATGATGTACTCTGCATATAAGTTAAATAAGCATAAGCAGGATGACAATATACAGTCTTGGCTATTGAAAATAGTGCCACTATGTGCATTGGGGTGCACATATCTTTTTGAATTAGTGTTTTTGTGTTTTCTGAATGTATATCCAGGAGTAGAATTGCTAGGTCATATGGTAGTTCTATTTTTAGTTTTTGAGAAATTTCCATATTGTCTTCCACAGTGGCTGCACATATCTATATTCCCTCCAACAGTGTACAAGGGTTCCCTTTTCTCTACATTCTCATCAACATTTGTTATTTATGTTCTTTTTGATGGTAGCCATTCTGACATGTGGAAGGTGATATCTCATTATGATTTTGATTTTAATTTCCTGGATAATTATCTATGCTGAGCATCTCTTCATGTACCTGTTGGCCATCTGCATTTCTTCTCTTGAAGAATATCTATTCAGTTCTTCTGCTCATTTTTAAATCAGGTTGTTTTCTTTTTTGAGGTTGAGCTGTATGACTCATTTATATATATTGGATATTAATCCTTTATCAGTGACGCTGAAGAAGCTGAAGTTGAATGGTTCTATGAAGACCGACAAGACCTTTTTGAACTAACACCCAAAAAAGATGTCCTTTTCATTATAGGGGACTGGAATGCAAAAATAAGAAGTCAAGAAACACCTGGAGTAACAGGCAAATTTGGCCTTGGAATATGGAATGAAACAGGGCAAAGACTGATAGACTTTTGCCAAGAAAATGCACTGGTCATAGCAAACACCCTCTTCCAACAACACAGGAGAAGACTCTACACATGGACATCACCAGATGGTCAACACCAAAATCAGATTGTTTATGTTCTTTGCAGCCAAAGATGGGGAAGCTCTATACAGTCAATAAAAACAAGACTGGGAGCTGACTGTGGCTCAGATCATGAACTTCTTATTACCAAATTCAGACTTAAATTGAAGAAAGTAGGGAAAACCACTAGACCATTCAGGTATGACCTAAATCAAATGCCTTATGATTCTAAGGTGGAAGTGAAAAATAGATTCAAGGGCCTAGATCTGATAGATAGAGTGCCTGATGAACCATGGACTGAGGTTCGTGACATTGTACAGGAGACAGGGATCAAGACCATCCCCATGGAAAAGAAATGCAAAAAAAGCAAAATGGCTGTCTGGGGAGGCCTTACAAATAGCTGTGAAAAGGAGAGAAGTGAAAAGCAAAGGAGAAAAGGAAAGACATAAGCATCTGAATGCAGAGTTCCAAAGAATAGCAAGAAGAGATAAGAAAGCCTTTCTCAGTGATCAATGCAAAGAAATAAAGGAAAACAACAGAATGGGAAAGACTAGAGATCTCTTCAAGAAAATTAGAGATACCAAGGGAACATTTTATGCAAAGATGGGCTCGATAAAGAACAGAAATGGTATGGACCTAACAGAAGAAGAAGATATTAAGAAGAGATGGCAAGAATACACAGACAAACTGTACAAAAAAGATCTTCATGACCCAGATAATCACGATGGTGTGATCACTGACCTAGAGCCAGACATCCTGGAATGTGAAGTCAAGAGGGCCTTAGAAAGCATCACTATGAGCAAAGCTAGTGGAGGGGATGGAATTCAGGCTAAGCTATTTCAAATCCTGAAAGATGATGCTGTGAAGTGCTGCACTCAATATGCCAGCATATTTGGAAAACTCAGCAGTGGCCACAGGACTGGAAAAGGTCAGTTTTCATTCCAATCCCAAAGAAAGGCAATACCAAAGAATGCTCAAAGTACAGCACAGTTGCACTCATCTCACATGCTAGTAAAGTAATGCTCAAAATTCTCCAAGCCAGGCTTCAGCAACACATGAACCGTGAACTTCCAGATGTTCAACTGGTTTTAGAAAAGGTAGAGGAACCAGAGATCAAATTGGCAACATCCGCTGGATCATGGAAAAAACAAGACAGTTCCAGAAAAACATCTATTTCTGCTTTACTGACCATGCCAAAGCCTTTGATTGTGTGGATCACAATAAACTGTGGAAAATTCTGAAAGAGATGGGAATAACAGACCACCTGACCTTCCTCTTGGGAAATCTGTATGGAGGTCAGGAAGCAACAGTTAGAACTGGACATGGAACAACAGGCTGGTTCCAAATAGGAAAAGGAGGAAGTCAAGGCTGTATATTGTCACCCTGCTTATTTAACTTCTATGCAGAGTACATCATGAGAAACGCTGGACTGGAAGAAACAAAAGCTGGAATCAAGATTGCCGGGAGAAAGATCAATAACTTCAGATATGCAGATGACACCACCCTTATGGCAGAAAGTGAAGAGGAACTCAAAAGCCTCTTGATGAAAGTGAAAGAGGAGAGTGAAAAAAGTTGGCTTAAAGCTCAAGATTCAGAAAACGAAGATCATGGCATCCGGTCCCATCACTTCATAGGAAATACATGGGGAAACAGTGGAAACAGTGTCAGACATTATTTTTTTGGGCTCCAAAATCACTGCAGATGGTGACTGCAGCCATGAAATTAAAAGACGCCTACTCCTTGGAAGGAAAGTTATGACCAACCTAGATAGCATATTCAAAAGCAGAGACATTACTTTGCCAACAAAGGTCCATCTAGTCAAGGCTATGGTTTTTCATGTGGTCATGTATGGATGTGAGAATTGGACTGTGAAGAAGGCTGAGCACCGAAGAATTGATGCTTTTGAACTGTGGTGTTGGAGAAGACTCTTAAGAGTCCCTTGGACTACAAGGAGATCCAACCAGTCCATTCTGAAGGAGATCAGCCCTGGGATTTCTTTGGAGGGAATGATACTAAAGCTGAAACTCCAGTATTTTGGCCACCTCATGCAAAGAGTTGACTCATTGGAAAAGACTGATGCTGGGAGGGACTGGGGGCAGGAGGAGAAGGGGACAACAGAGGATGAGATGGCTGGATGGCATCACTGAATCGATGGACGTGAGTCTGAGTGAACTCCGGGTGTTGGTGATGGACAAAGAGGCCTGGCGTGCTGCGATTCATGGGGTCGCAAAGAGTCAGTTATGACTCAGGGACTGAACTGAACTGAACTGAATCCTTTATCTGTCATATGATTTACAAATATCTTCCCCTATTCACTAAGTGGTCTTTTCATTTTGCTGATGGTTTCCTTTACTGTGCAAAAGCCTTTACGTTTAAGTAGGCCCCCCCTTTTTTTAAATTTCTGCTTTTATTTCCTTTACTTTAATATATGTATCCAAAAAAATTATTGCTGCAATTTATGTCAAAGAGTGTTCTGCCTATGTTTTCTTCTAGGATTTGTGTAGTATCTGGCCTTACACTTAGATAAAAGATTTGCCTTTTGCAGCAATATGGATGGACTCAGAGAGCATTATGCTAAGTGAAACAAGTCAAAGAATGGAAAGTGATATGATATTACTTATATATGGAACCTAAAAAATACAGCAAAATAGTGAATGTAACAGAAAAGAAGCAGACTCACAGATCTATATCTTCCCTCTACCATGATGTTGGGAAAGATTGAGGATGGAAGGAAAATGGGGTGACAGATGATGAGATGAATGGATGGAATCACCAGCTCAGTGGACATGAGTTTGATCAAACTCCAGGAGATAGTGAAGGACAAGGAAGCCTGACGTGCCGCAGTTCATGGGGTCACAAAGAGTTGGACGTGACTTCTCAGCTGAACGACAACAAACAGAAGAAATGAGGGCTTACCAGTGGTATTGAGTGGGGCAGAATATATGGGCAGGGAAGTGGGAGATAGAAACTACTGAGTATAACATAGGCTAGAAATATGTATTTACCACATGGAAAATATAGCCAATATTTAGTAATAACTAAATATTATATAACCTTTTGAATTGCATTTTTAAATATTTTAACTATTTTTAAAGTGATTTTCTGATGAAAAACTAACATTTTCAGTGGGAAAACAAAGTTTCTTTGTTTTGGACTCATATTTTTTACTTGTTATTTAATGCTTACATATCATTTTAGATGAGTTGGTTATCAGTCCCTCTATAATGAAGAAAATAACACTTTTTAAATAAACAGATGGTACAGTATTAGTATCCTAATGAGGAGCTGCCAGAAATAATGACTATTCTAGTGAATTACTGCCTCAGTGATCATAGATCCATACAAAGTTATTATTATGTACAGGCATTACATAATTTTCAGTGACAAATCTAAATCTAATTTGCAGTATGTTCTCCTAGTGGACTACTCCAAATTTGATGAATGACCTTCCCAATTAACTTCAAGAGTCCCTGGGAGTATCTCTCATGTGCTGAATATATGTCCACCTCCTCCACCTCATGATACTGCTATCACACTGTTATGATCTGCTATTCCTATCACTCCCCTGGAATCTGATTCTTCAGTTCAGTGCAGTTCAGTTCAGTTCAGTTGCTCAGTCATGTCCGACTCTTTGTGACCCCATGAATTGCAGCACGCCAGGCCTCCATGTCCATCACCAGCTCCCAGAGTTCACTCAGACTCACGTCCATTGAGTGAGTGATGCCATCCAGCCATCTCATCCTCTGTCGTCCCCTTCTCCTCCTGCCCCCAATCCCTCCCAGCATCAGAGTCTTTTCCAATGAGTCAACTCTTCGCATGAGGTGCCCAAAGTACTGGAGTTTCAGCTTTAGTATCATTCCTTCCAAAGAAATCCCAGGGTTGACCTCCTTCAGAATGGACTGGTTGGATCTCCTTGCAGTCCAAGGGACTCTCAAGAGTCTTCTCCAACACCACAGTGCAAAAGCATCAATTCGGTGCTCAGCTTTCTTCACAGTCCAACTCTCACATCCATACATGACCACTGGAAAAACCATAGCCTTGACTAGATGGACCTTTTTGACAAAGTAATGTCTCTGTTTTTCAATATACTATCTAGGTTGGTCATAACTTTCCTTCCAAGGAGTAAGCATCTTTTAATTTCATGGCTGTGGTCACCATCTGCAGTGATTTTGGAGCCCAGAAAAATAAAGTCTGACGCTGATTCTTACATTGTCTCAAATAGGCCCTACTGTTTAGTGTGCCCATAAATTAGATGATCAAAACTAGGACACTTTTGACATGAAATGAGTAATTACTAATTATACTGTAGCAGCTAGTATTAATTAGATAAGTTCTGAGCAAATCGAAAGATATGGTCTCTACTCCAAGGTTGTTTCCATAAGGGTCATCACGTTCCAAGACCATAGGATGTTTCACACACAAAATATTGGCATCATGTTTTGCTACCAGTACCCTAAAACAGTACAGTTTGTGCCATGGCTGATGGAAACTACTTTGGGTTACACCTGATCACTTCCAAGGACCAGATCTAAGTCCATGGAATCAAGCTAGGAAAACAATCAATCTCTGACAATATATACCCTTGGAACTCAGGGTGATAATACATTTAAGATAGCATTCTAATCTGAGGCACAGTGAGCCCTATTAATAAAATAGGAGACCAGGGATAAGAAGAGACTTAGATGATAAAGAAACTTCCTTAAGGTGGAGGTTAAGAAGAAAGAGATGTCTAATTAAGGTTTTCTTGTTTCCTTTTCTGCATTTTAATTTCCTTATTAGTTCAGTTCCGTTGCCCAGTCATGTCCGACTCTTTGCGACCCCATGAATCGCAGCATGCCAGGCCTCCCTGTCCATCACCAACTCCCAGAGTTCACTCAAACTCACGTCCATTGAGTCAGTGATGCCATCCAGCCATCTCATCCTCTGTCGTCCCCTTTTCCTCCTGCCCCCAATCCGTCACAGCATCAGAGTCTTTTCCAATGGGTCAACTCTTCCTCAAATTTTCACTTAGAAGGAAGTCCAGAGCCAGCTATAGCTCAGGGAACAAAGGCAAAATAATCCACACATGGCATAAAACAAACTGGAAAAAGAACCACATCAACATTGATGACACTGAAGAACAGGCTCAAATGACTAGCAATGCAGCCTAAATAGTGATCAGGAATAAGAAATGATTAGCCACAACCAGAAGTTTCTAAAAACAAATATTCCCTCACACTTCTGTATTCTATCTCCCTCTGAATGGCACATTTTTTGTCCTAATAAAGTCAAATAAAATTCAAAAATTGCTAGTCTCTGTTCCCAAAGAAAGACCAATCTTCCATATGGTGTTTCCACTTTCTGGGAGGGTGCATAATGACCAACATTGAATCCAACTATTGAGAAAACCTGAAAACCAGTGAAAAAACTGTGATTTCATTTTTCAAAAAAAAGTCTTTGGGGGCAGCTTCTCATTGACCATAATGATGAAAGAAGTAAATGTAAAAGAATAACAAAAAATAATATATATATAAACTTTTCAGAAAAGAAACTCCTAAGAGCTCGTTTTATTCCCTGTACAGTTTCAGAAAGCATACCATTCCAAGAGGAAGTCAGTTAGGTCTTTTTTTTTTTTTTTTTCTTTTTTTTAGTTATATGTAGGATCTGGGAATGATTAACTGATGGTTATCTCACATTTCTTAAAGAACATTCTCAAAAAATTACTAATAGAGTTAAAACAACGTTTCAAAAAGATAGAGATAGAAATAGAAAGGACTCAAGAGAAATAGACTCAATTTCTCTCTTTGTGTGATGGTAGTCTGTATAATGTTCCTCACTGCCTCATTTGTGAAATATAAGGGGAGAAATGTATGCCTTCCTCATAGTGAAAATAAATACAAGATTAAAAAAAATTAAAGGATAAGATAGAAAAATAAGAATATTTTAAAATCTAAATAAAAATGAACAATCAAGTATTATGGGATTTTTGTTAGCATTAGAAAGCTAAAACAATCAAAGAGAAATAAAACCAAGTAACTTAGTACCTCAAAGTTTTTTTTTTTTAATTCTAAAATAAACATAATCAAAACTAAATAAAATTTAAAATTCAGAGGCTAATATGATAACAGTTACAGAGAAAAGAGATGTAATATTAAAGTAAACATTAAAGTCTAAGATGAAAATCTGAAGTGTGCAACTCAGATCAAGAAGAAATATGGACTTCCTTTATGGTCCAATGGTTGCAGTGAAACGGACATGGGTTCAATCTCTGATTGGGGAATAAAATCCCACATACCTGGGACAAACAAGCCCAGTAAGCCTGAGTGCTACAACTATTGAGACCATGAGATCTGGAGTCCACATGCCATAACTAGAAAGTTCATGTGCTGCAATATCCCACATGCTGCAACTAAGATCCAACACAGCCAAATAAATAAATATTTTTAATAAAAGGAAGAAATAAAATGACAAAGGGGATTTTTTTCAAAATTGAAGGTTACAAACAGAGGAAAGAAATATAAACCCTAGATAAAAATCAAATGTAAAAACGACCTAAAAGATAGATTCACATTTCTTAAAACAGATTCCTCTTGGATTGGCAATACATTAAATATTTCATGGATAGAGAGCCAATGGAACAGAGAAAAAGATATAGCTCTATTTTTATCAGTGAGTAATTTGACCCAGAAGTTATTTATATTTACAGCTTTAAATATCAGGTATTTGGTTGTAAGACCAAAGCAGTTAGATCCCATGTATCAGAAGGTATATATATTAAAAAAAAAAAAAAAAAACTGCCAAAGCAGATATGTTGAAAGTAGAAAAGAATAATTTAATGCCTCCTAGTTGGATACGAGGGGCTTCCCAGGTGGCTCAGTGGTAAAGACTCCATCTGCCAATGCAGAAGATGAGGGTTTGATCCCTGGATCAGGGAGATCCCCTGGAGAAGAAAATGGCAACTCATTCATATTCTTGCCTAGAAAATCCCATAGACTGAGGAGCCTGGTGGGCTACAGTCCACTGGGTTGCAAAAAAGTTGGAGAAGACTCAGTGACTAACCAACAAAATTAAATAATTGATTTCTGCATTGTGATGATAAAAGTTACCTGTCCCTTTTCCATTTACTTATTAAAAACTTTTCTTCTCAGTAAGTGTTTTACTGCTTCCTTCACATCCTTGTTCCTGAGACTGTAGATTAAAGGATTAATCATCGGAGTCATCACGCCATAGAACACAGATACAAGTTTGTCAGTAGCATCCATGTCATCTGAATTAAGTGTCTCTTTAGACTTGGGCTTCATGTACATGAAGAGAATGGTTCCGTAGAATATTATCACCACAGTCAAGTGGGCTGAGCAGGTAGAGAAGACTTTGCTTCTCCCCTCAGAAGAGTGAATTCTGAGGATGCTGATAATAATTAATGTGTAAGAGATAATGATTAACAATAATGGTGTCATTATGAATAAGGTTGTGGCCACAAGCATGATGAACTCGTTACCTGAGATATCAGCACAGGCCAATTTCATAACAGCCAGAATTTCACAGGTGAAGTGATTGATGACATTATTCCTGCAGAAGGGCAATTGTACTACACACCCAGTTTGTACTGCAGAGTTGACAACTCCTATGATCCAGGAGCCAGCTGCCATGGGCACATAGGAACCCTTGCTCATGATGACAGAATATCTCAGAGGGTTGCAAATAGCCACATACCGGTCAAAGGCCATCATGCCCAGGAGCACACACTCTGTTGTCCCCATGGCCAAGCCAAGGAACATCTGCACAGCACATCCAGAGAAGGAGATGGTCTTTTTTTCTGAAAGGAAGCTCACCAGCACAGGGGGAATGGAGACAGTGGTGTAGCAGATGTCCAGGAAGGAGAGGTTCCCCAGGAAGAAGTACATAGGGGTGTGAAGGTGGGAGTCTAAGATGCTGATGAGAATAAGAGTACCATTCCCCAGAAGGATGACCACATACATTATTAAGACTACCACAAAAAAGAGTAGCTCAAGCCTTGGATAACCAGAAAGCCCCTTCAGAAAAAATTCCACCAGAATGGTTTGGTTTTCCCATTCCATTGTATGGTTTCTTTTTCACCTGTAATACATTAGAATATGTTAAGATAAAATATGTATTCTACTATGATTATATTCTACTATGTACCAATGTAGAAGTAGCATATACTCATAGGAAGAGAAGAAAATATAAAAAGGAATAGACCAAAGAAAGAAGAAAAGAAATAAAGTGGGCCAAATAGAATAGAGAGAGGGAAGAAAAGAGAAACGAATGTATTTCAAGCTACAAGCAATATGCCATGTAATTTATTGAATCTCATCAAGGTTCTGGGAGAGAGGTATCATCATCCACATTTTACAATAAATAAATCAAAGCAAAAACATTGAGTAAACTTAATTAAAGGTAAATTTAGAGCACAGGTAAGATTCAAACCCAAGTCTTCCTTGCTGAAGCCTGAGCTTTTGGTCATGTTTGTTACCACAACTAGAGTTTAAAATAAATTCGAGTATTGCATTATGTGTAATTGAAAAATGAACTATTTTTATTGGCTACAAACCACCACTTAAGAAGGAAAGGGCAACTCACTCCAATGTTCTTGCCTGTAAAATCTCATGGACAGAAGAGCCTGGTGGGCTACAGTCCATGGGGTCACAAAGAGTTGGACATAACTTAGTGACTAAACAACAACAAAGCCCCACACAATAGATTAATGATCTTGTCACTTTTCCATGTTACACTGCTATGCTTATTATCTGACTTGTCCATTAGCATGAAAAATTCATTAAGGCCGGGACTTTGTCTTGTTTACTTCTACAATACCAGTATCTACAATATAACAGACACAGAGATAAGAGGTTCAGAAATATTTGTTGAATAAATGAATACAGTCAAGGACCAAATGACTACTAATTATTTTATTTGTGCATTACCTAATTTAGTCTGAGAAGCAACCCTATTATGCAATTATTGCTATTATTAGCATCGTCATTTTCATTATAAAAAAGGAAGAAAATAAGTAATTTGCTTAATGTCAAGGTCAAGGTCATAGCTAAATAAGTGGTTGAGCCAGAACTTGAATCCAAGCCATATGGCTGTGGAGTTCAAACTTAATTGTTCATTTTGCAGAGAACTTGACTCACAGTCTAGAATATCGTGTAATCTAATAGACAACACTAATATTTCAAAAGAGATATCAGACCAAAATAGGTTTAATATGGTGACTTGAGAGCACTTTAATTCTTTATATTTTGAAGGGATATTATTCATTTCTGTGACAAAAATATATCTATTAGTGTATAATTCTTCATAATTCTTGTATAACTCTTCATAATTCTGTAGTCTCCCCTTATGAGTAGTTCTACCTACTTTTTCACTGCTATTTTAATTGATTTCTCTTTTCATGAGTTTCACAAGAGGTTTTCCCATATTACAAGTTTTCTCCAAAAAAATTTTTTAATGCTTTTGGAGAGATTTGTCCTTTCCATTTTGTTTCATTAATGTAGGTTTTTGTGTTTGTAAATTTCTTTAGGCTTATTTGGCATTTTATAATTGCATGAAATAAGAAAAAATATTTCTTAATATTTTATCTTTATCCTCTTCCTAGTTCTGAGTCATTTAAAACACTTTGTTTTACTATAGACTGAGATTTTGCTATGAAATGTTCTTGTTACTGGTTTCCAGATAATTTTTTTCTCCTTCTGTCTTTAATCCAAATATTATCTAGATATGTATACCTAGTGATCAGATATTTTTATTCCATTTTATTATATCTAATTCATTTTTATGATAAAAAATGTGACCTGTAATTCTAAAGTTATATATTTTTGGTTCTATTTACCTGATCCATGTTGTAAATGTCAACAAAAAATATGAATTCTCTTTGGGTGAGATATATTATTTATATATGGCAATGGCAACCCACTCCAGTACTCTTGCCTGGAAAATCCCTTGGATGGAGGAGCCTGGTAGGCTGCAGTCCATGGGGTTACTAAGAGTTGGACATGACTGAGCGACTTCACTTTCACTTTTCACTTTCATGCATTGGAGAAGGAAATGGCAACCCACTCCAGTGTTGGGTCTCCTGCCTGGAGAATCCCAGGGACAGGGGAGCCTGGTGGGCTGCCGTCTATGGGGTCGCACAGAGTCGGACACGACTGAAGTGACTTAGCAGCAGCAGCATACACACATATAACAATACATGTATACACATAATCAGGTTTATTAAATGCCCTATTCAAATCCTTGAGATTATTTTCTGTTATCTGTATTTAATTAACTCTATATAATGATGGTTGGATGATATCACTGACTTGATGGACATGAGTTTGAGCAAGCTCCGGGAGTTGGTGATGGATAGGAAATCCAGGCGTGCTGCAGTCCATTGGGTTGCAAAGAGTCAGACACAACTTAGTTACTGAACTGAACTGAACTGAATCAAGTTTTACTTGTATATCTAGAATTATTTTTATATGCTTAGTTCTGTGTTGTTTAGTGTATATCTGTTTATGGCTGATAAAATTCTTCATACATTGTGAATGTTACAATTAATTTTTATCACATTTTGTATTTTAAATTTAAATTCTACGTTTATGATATTGATATCCAAGCAAGAATACTGGAGTGGGTTGCTATTTCCTTCTCCAGGGGTTCTTTCTGGCCCAGGGATTGAACCTGCATCTCTTACATCTCCTGTGCTTGGCAGGCAGGATCTTTACCACCGGTACCACCTGGGAAGCCCAACTTTAGCTCTCTTTGTTGTGTGTACTCAGTCGTGGCCAGTCCTTTGCGACCCTATGCACTGCCAGGCTCCTCTGTCCATGGGATTTTCTAGGCAAGAATACTGGAGTGGGTTGCCATTTCCTACTCCAGGGGATCTTCCTGATCCAGGGAAGTACAAAATGTGATAAAAATAGGTCAATTAATTGTAACATTCACAATTTATGAAGAAGGTTATCAGCCATAAACAGGTGTACACCAAACAACACAGAAACTAAACATATAAAAATAATCCTAGATACACAAGTAAAACTTGATTATAAATATTTATATAGAACTGATTAAATATAGCTAGCAGAAAAATTATCTCAAAGACTTGAAAGCGCATCCAATAAATGCCCTGATTATGTGTATACATGTATTATGTGTATATATATAAATCATAATATCTCCCCCAAAGAGAATTCATATTTTTTGTTTACATTTTCAACATGGACCAAGCAACTTGCTGCCAAAAATATATAACTTTAGACTTACAGGTCACATTTTTTATTATAATAAATAAACTAAATATAATAATAATTGTATAAAAATATCTGATCACTAAGTATGTGCAACATATATGTGGGTGTAAGTTGTCAATTCTTTTTACAGTCATTGCTTTTTATGAGCATATTCACTCCATTCACTTTAGAATACAATTATAAATGTACTTCATTTCTTTCCTTCCATACACTTTATTTTTATTACATGCTTATTTTGCATTACTTATATTTCCCACTTTCTTTTTTCGGCTGGCTGATTAAATTGTCATTCACCAATTGTTTGCCTTACTTGAACACTTTGTTCATTTTTTCCGTTCCATGAATGGTGAGTTACCTTCTTTCTTTACTTTCACAATCTGACATACAGACCAAACATTTGTTTGTAAAAAAGAACTTGCATTGGCCAAAAAGTTCAGGTATTTCTGCACCAGTTTACAGATAAATCCAAATGAACTTTTTCAACTAGAATGCTCCTAATCTCCTAAATTATCCCTCAAACACAAAATGAAGATAGAACTACAATAGTTTTATCCCTCCATTTCTATCCCTACTCCACAATTCCAAGACGCTACCAAGATAAATTAGGGGAGTCAAATTTAGATTAATTTGAAGATCAAAACTTATATATTAGCTAGAAACAAACAAATGGATACATGAATTGAGGCTATTGCTAATTGACATGTTGTTACTCTATTTGGTACTATATATATATATACATATAATATACACACACATACATATATATATTGAAAGGAATGTTTAAGAAACTTAGTGACCAAATTACTAAGGAACTTCTGCTCAGAGAATTTCCTAATATCACTCACTGTGACTTATCGTCTAGGTAGTACTGCACTGATGTCTTACAGGGACGAGCCATGGTTTCATTTCTAATGACCTTGCCTTCTAAAGGTAAGGAGACAGGCACTCTTATACATTCTCAGTGAACACATAAATTGGTGCATCCTCTGTGGAGGACAAATTGACAGTGTTAAACAGAATCATAAAGTCATGCATATAACTTTGACCACAGAATTTACCGCTAAATTGTGTAATTCCCACACAATTATGCCTGTGCATGTGTAAAGTAATTTATTTAAAAACTGATTCATTAAAGTACCATTTGTAATAGCAGATGTGGAAGCAATTTAAATTTCTATGAGAAGGGGACATAGAAATAATGAAATACCGATGTGCTGTCAAAAAGATTAAGAGACTCTTTGTGCATTGACATGGAAAGATCATCAAGAACTATTAAGTGTAAAGGTAATATTCAGAACTGACTTCCCTGGTGGCTCAGTGGTAGTCGACAAGAACCCCTGGAGAAGGAAATGGCAACCCAACCCAGTATTCTTGCCTGGGAAATCCCAAGGACAGAGGAGCCTGGTGGGCTATGGTCCACGGAGTTGCCAAAGAGTAGGACATGGTTTAATGACTAGACAGCAATGCGAATGTTCAGAACAGTATATAAGGCACAGTAACCTTTGTGTATAAATATTTTACATATATGCCTGTGTACACACACGCACACATGCGCACACACACGTGTGTGTGTGTGTGTGTTAGTAGCTCAGTTGTATCTGACTCTTTGCGACCCTATGGATTGGGGCCTGCCAGACTCTTCTGTCCATGGGATTTTCCAGACAAAAATACTGGAGTGGGTTACCATTCCCTTCTCCAGGGGACCTTCTTGACCCAGGGATTGAACCCGGGTCTCCTGCACTGCAGGCAGACTCTTTACCATCTGAGTCACTATATGTGTCTGTACACACACACACATGCATGCGCGCGTGGACACACACACACACACACCATTTTTTTGCTCCTATGTAGAATACCTATAGAAAAATAAACAGGAATAACTTGTTATCTCTAGGAAAGGAAATGAATAGTTCCTTAACAGAAATGGAAGGGAGGCTGTTAACTGTATGTTGTTCAGTACCTTTTAAACATTTTGCATCTTGTGACTATAATACCTACCATAAAATAAATTACATTTAAGCTAAAGAGTTCTTGTCTTTGAGATCTATAACCTTTCTCCTTTCACTTTTCTGATGGCACACTACATCAAACCATCCACTGCCATGGGACACAACTACATATAGTTAAAAATTGTTCTTATTCAGTATCAAACCTTAAATGGGAATGGCTAAAGACTAACAAGTCCTTTGCTTCCTTTGTAGCTCATAGCTCAGTCAGTAAAGAATCTGCCTGCAGTGCAGGAGATCCGGGTTTGATCCCTGGGTTGGGAAAATCCCTGGAGAGGGAAATGGCAACCCACTCCAGTATCCTTCCCTGGAAAATCTCATGGACAGAAGAGCCTGGTGGGCTGAAGTCCATGGGTCGAAAAGAGTCGGGCACGACTGAGCGACTAACACACACTAACAAGTCCTTTTGGAGAAGGCAATGGCACCCCACTCCCATACTCTTGCCTGGCAAATACCATGGACGGAGGAGCTTGGTAGGCTGCAGTCCATGGGGTCGCTGGGAGTCAGACAAGAATGAGTGACTTCACTTTCACTTTTCACCTCCATGCATTGGAGAAGGAAATGGCAACCCATTTCAGTGTTCTTGCCTGGAGAATCCCAGGGACGGGGGAGCCTGGAGGGCTGCCGTCTATGGGATCGCACAGAGTCGGACACGACTGAAGCGACTTAGCAGCAGCAGCAGCAACAAGTCCTTTAAATATAGTCATAATTTAATATTCAAGATATTTTCAGAAGGATCATTAGGATTTTCAGGCCCATATGGATCTCCTGTCCCTCCATCAAACTGCAAGCTATCCTCTGATCTGGTTTAGAATCTATACTTCTACCCTAGTCATTTCCTTTCCATTAAATGTGCTACTACTTTTAGGAGCTAGTAAAATTCCTGGAACAAAATTACAGCTTAATAAATGTTAGCTATTATTCTTGTTTCATTCACAAGTCCAAAGAGCCATCCCTCTTCGGGAATTCTTTGTCCGCCTATCTTTAAAAGATACTTTCTCTGAATCTCAGGTCTATCTTCCCAATTTCCGGACATAATTAGTCACCTAAACATCACTCCAAACTCAACTTCATTTCTCCATTCTAAACTCATCTCCTATCCCCAGCTCTTAACATTTTGTAACTTTTTATAAAATTTGCATTTTGTTAGAATTTTTCACATTTTCTGGGTTACAGTGTAAACTACTTGAGACCCCAAAGGGCGGTAGATAGATACATGTGAAGTTCATTGAATAATGGAGGTTATACCTACACCTATAAAAATCATCTCTACAAAAACCCTTGTTCAAGAGCTGCTTCCATGCTACATGACATTCTACCAAACTTATTCCATAAAGTTGTTAGGAACACAGGCCTTGGAGGTAGGCTTAGTTTAAATGGTATCTCTACCCCTTACTAAGCAGGGTCGCCTGGACATATTTCTGATCATCACCTTCCCCAGCTATAGCATGAAGATAAAGATAGCACCTGTACTATATATTTGTTGATAAGATTAAATGAGATAGTATATATTATACAATTACCACAGGAATGGTTTCCA
Organism: Bos indicus; assembly: GCF_029378745.1. Taxonomy (NCBI): domain Eukaryota; kingdom Metazoa; phylum Chordata; class Mammalia; order Artiodactyla; family Bovidae; genus Bos; species Bos indicus. The sequence continues at coordinate 94,208,186 of NC_091767.1, forward strand.
CTATTGGTAGTTTCCTTTATGCCACTCTATCATGGTTCTTCCTTTTGTTAGAGTCTTTTTACATCTTTGAACCAGTCATCGTCTTTTCCATGGCCAGGTATATACAGCTGAAAAGTTTAATCATGTCACACACAGTGTTCTGGCAAAGGGTATTATGTTCATCTTACCGTCAAATCCTAATACATTTCATCACAGTATATAACACTCCAGACCTTTATCACACTCTGATCCTTTGGATGTCAGCAAATTGAGTGGCAAATAGGAAACATCACTCATAAGGTTCAATTCACTCCATAAAAAAATAGGACTTTAGGGAGGCATTAGTATGTTCCTTGTCTTAAAAAGATGGCTGTTTTTTTTTGTTTGTTTGTTTGTTTGTTTGTTTTTACTGAGACTATGTTAACATTTTTAGCAAGCCTATAGTATAAAAAAAATAGAAAAGTCATTCATTTTTACAATTATAACCTAATAATAGAAAAGCAAATATTCAAAACAGTCACCAATACTGTATGCAAACACACTAGGATAATGCTCAGTCTGGTCTCTTTCTGGCTATTCACTGCTTTGGTAAATCATCTATTTCACATATGAGGTTTCCTTAAGGCAAATTGGTCATAGTTTTCCTCCTCACATGTTTTCTCTGCACAAAGAGTCCCTAGCACAGTATGTGGCATGTAGTACATCTTACTCTCAGCTGATTGAGCCAAATGAAGCAGAGTTGCTGCTAGGGGACCAGGAAAGACTTGTTTGTTATGAATTTCATGCTACAGAACACAGAGTTCCCTCTCTACTGTGTAGTGAGCCTTAATGAGCTAAAAATGATAACAGAGTATTCAAATACTGTGTGCTACTCTAAAAAGCTACACACTGACACAAAGATATTCATAACTACTGAAATTCCATTCTGTTCTTTGCTCAAAGCCTTTGCATGTTAAACTGCTCTTGTGATCTCAAAAGTCTTTGTTTTTCCCTACTACCTCTTAGTGATTAGACCCTTAAATTCCATTTCCAATATTTAGTCTCTCTTCAGTGAGAAAAACATCTTAATTTCAAACTTGACACATTTAACCCATCAGTCTAACTCTTGCTTGTAGTTGATAAGATTTGGTTCTTGTCTTTACAATAACTTACCTTCAAACCAGGTTCTGACTCTCGTTCTAGGTTGGAGCAACAATAGATATTTTTATCTTTCTTTTTCACATGTAGCCAATTTTCATGACTCCTCATTTCATGAACCTCTAAAGAGGCAGCTACTGATGAGTAATAATTTGCCATAGAAATTCACTCATTTGTTGACATCTATGGAAGTATGCAGGTTGCAGGTATGATAACTAGAATAAATTCCTCTAGGTCAAATAAAGAATTGTTAGATTCCTCTAGTTCAAAATAGAAAGAAAATTAATATTCAGTAATAAATTTTAGGAATAGGACAACTTGCCCCTGAAGCCCAGGCTGAAATACGACCCCATTGTGGAGACCCACAAATACCTAAAGAACATGCTTCAGGCTTTGGGACACAATTCAAATGTTCTAAAGGATGTTTCTAAACCTCTGTGCAAAATTTTCAATTGCTTCATAGATGAAATATGTATAAAACTTATGAGACTCCAGAAATAAAGCCCTGAAGACCTAATTACAGGAAGCCTATTACTCTGCTTCACACAGAATCAGGAGGAGTCTTGAGCAATGTTATCAAAGTTTCCCCAGTTGAATTCTCTCTCTGTCTCTCTCTCTCTATCTCTGTCTATCTCTCCCCTGGCTCTCTCTTACACACATACTCATATTAACACACAAACACACCTACACCATATTTGAAGTATAAATGGTTATTACAGTACCCAATTTCTTTATACATTTTTTAGAAACTCTAGATTTTATAGACATTCACTTTATATATTTAGCTAATGTAAATGCTGACTTTTTGAATAAACATATTATAAATTTCTAAAACTCAGATATCCTGTAAAAGAAAAATTTTTAAAAAGTAAAGAAAGAAAAAAAGGAAGGAAGAGAAAGTAAGGCAAGGGAAGAAAGTATATCCTTAGGCAATACACACACAGAGGTGTAAAGAACAAAGATGAAAATAAATTGAGACTTCTGGTTCAAGATGGCAGAATAGAAGGACATGTACTTATCTCCTCCTGAGAGAACACCAACATTAAACTAGTTGTTCAACATCCATCAGAGGAGGACTCTGAAACCCATCAAAAATATACACCACATCCAAAGACAAGAAGAAGCTGCACAAAGACAAAGCTGCAACGAGATGGTAGCAGCATGATAAAATCAAATCCCATACTGCCAGGTGGGTGACCCACAAACTGGAGAACAATAATACCCAATAAGTTCTCCTACTGTTGTGAAAGTTCTGAAACCCACGTCAGGCTTCCCCTCCTAAGGATTCAACAAAGGGACTGAGAATGAGGTAGAAATTGCTAGGTAGTCAGGGTAGGACTCTGAGACCTCGGTCTTGTTTTCAATAAACATCTCGCCCCATTAACCTAAAACTATACCTTTTGTCCCGAATTCCTAAAATGTGTCCTTTGTCTGATAAATTATCAGCACTCAGATCCAGGAAAGGTCAGTAATTAACACCTGTTCCATAAGCTTGAGGGAAAAACAACTGGTGATCCATTCATCTTTAGCCCTTACATCTGGTCTACTTTTAAATGGCCAGGGGGCACGATAAAGGGTGGCAACTTAATCTAAGGATCAATATAAACCATTCAGTTCAGTTGCTCAGTAGTGACTCTTTGCCACACCATGGACTGCAGTATGCCAGGCTTCCCTGTCCATCACCAACTCCTGGAGCTTGCTCAAACTCCACTGAGTTGGTGATGCCATCCAACCATCTCATTCTCTGTCATCCCCTTCTCCTACTGCTTTCAATCTTTCCCAGCATCAGGATATTTTCTAATGAGGCAGTTCATCGCATCAGGTGGCCAAAGTATTGGAGCTTCAGTTTCAGCATCCATCCTTCCAATGAATATTCAGGACTGATTTCCTTTAAGATAGATTGGTTTGATCTTCTTGCTATCCAAGGGACATAAAGATGTTAAGTTAAAATGTGATCTTTAAACTGATTGGTTAGAAATGACATATTTTAAGGACAACAGCCAACCAAAAATGCACACATCAGTGCCAGTAAGTCCTGTCTTTCTGGGGGACTATTTACCCCCTCTCAGTGTTTATGCTGTCTATGCAAGGAGATCAAGCCACAGTCAATCCTAAAGCAAATCAGTCATGAATATTCATTGGAAGGACTGAGGCTGAAGCTGAAACTCCAACACTTTGACCACCTGATGTAAAGAACTGATTCCTTGGAAAAGACCCTGATGCTGGGAAAGATTGAGGGCAGGAGGAGAAGGGGACAGCAGAGGATGAGATGGTTGGATGGCATCACTGACTCAAAGGACATGAGTTTGAACAAGCTCCAAAACTTGGTGATGGACAGGGAAGCCCAACATGCTGCATTCTATGGGGTTGCAAAGAGTTGGACATGACTGAGCAACTGAACTGAACTGACTGAGTGTCTGTGCTGAGACCTTTGTACTTTTTTCTCTTTAAAATAAATCATATTCACTTGCATGCAACTGTGAGTGTTTGCATGTTCTGTTCGTGAAGTTCAGCTCCAGAAATAAGAACTCAGGTTCCCATCTCAGGAATCTCCAGGGAATCTGGCCTTGAAGTTGGCCTTAGGCCAAATAACTACCAGGGAGGGAATGCAATGCCACTCATCAGCAAATAATTGGATTAAAGTTTTATTGAGTAAGGCCCTGCTCATCAGGGCAAGACCCAGTTTTTCCCATTGCCAGTCCCTCCCATTAGGAAGCTTACACTTACCTAATGCTGCAACAAAAAATGATGACTTGGTGTGCTACTGAGGTATGCTGTTGCTGCTGCTGCTGCTGCTAAGTCGCTTCAGTCGTGTCTGACTCTGTACGACCCCATAGACAGCAGCCCACCAGGCTCCCCCATCCCTGGGATTCTCCAGGCAAGAACACTGGAGTGGGTTGCCATTTCCTTCTCCAATGCATGAAAGTGAAAAGTGAAAGTGAAGTCGCTCAGTCCTGTCTGACTCTTCGTGACCCCATGGGCTGCAGCCTACCAGGCTTCTCTGTCCATGGGATTTTCCAGGCAAGAATACTGGAGTAGGGTGCCATCGCCTTCTCCGCTCAAACTAACTGACCTGTAATCAAATATAATAATGTTAACTGTCTTTTATGGAGTGCCTATTAAATACCAAGAAACGTAAGTACTATATCATATACCTATATCATATATATCATATTATATCATATTATATTATATCATATATATCATATTATATCTACAAGGTAGATATAATACTCAATTGCAATTTAAATATCTTCCCCAAGATCACCAACCAACAAGTCAGGAAATTGGAATTCAGAGTATCCAATTCTAAAGCCATCTCTTTTTATAACTGCAAGGTAAGGTGTGTATCTTAAATCATCAGTGTAATTAGATTAGTAAGCACCATTATTGATAACTACTATGCATTCATAACTACATTAAATTCTTCATATGTATTGCCTCATTCATTCTCAGAACAATATTAGGTATTTTTTAAGTTCCTCATTTTACAGACATGGAAACCAAAGCTTAGAGAGTTTCAGTGACCTCACTGAGGTCATTGAGGTAGTGCTTGACAAAACTGGGCTAACTTCAGAATCTAATGTTCTCAACCATCTCACTCTTCTGCCTCCAAAATGACAGAAAACACTTTGTTCCTATAGAATTAGCAAAATCAATACCAGAAATATATTGTGGAGCTAAAGTCCTTTTGTATCACAGAGAATCTCACAATCCTAAAATATTCTCTTTGGCAATGTATGTTCTTAGATATTTTAACAAAACACATGGGGAATGGCTGAAGGAACAACGAAAGTGTAGCCTGGTACAAGAAAGAATCAGAAACAGCAATCTGGAAGTATCTGAAAAGCTGTCATGAAAAAACGAGCATATATACTTGTTGTTACACAAGGAAAAATGAGGGTTGCATATATATAAAGTTAAATGTCAAGAGTTTTCTAATAAGAAGAATTCTCCCAAAATAACCTGAGCAGCCACATACAGCTCTAACCATCACTGGGCTGGGAACAGAAGTAAAATGAATATCAACCCAACTGTAGAGGAAACAACATAGTTTTCATATGGATGAAACAAAACTAAATAAAACCATAGGTGAAATTTCATTCATATTTTTCAGGGATATAATGAAAATCTTAATGAAAATTTAAACTGCATGTCAAAAATAAGAAGGAAAACTACAAATTGGAAAGGTATTTACAGAGACAAATGTGTTAATTAAGAGTTCATACAATTTAAGAGGAAAACTATCAAAATACCAAGAGACAAGAATAATAAAAAGGTAAATATAAGTAATACATAAATATAGACGTAATATTCAATTTCATGAGCAATCATAGGAATAAAAAGTTAAACAAAGTAATGTTTTATATAAATAGAAAAGAATAGATACCATTTCTGATTCTAGAAAATATGCAAAAAATAGTCTGTGCTAATACTGCAGTAGCACAGTAAAATGTTAAGCTTGGAAAAATAATTTTGCAAATGTATCAAGAATTCTCTCAATTGATATCTTTCCATTCTATAATCACATCACTAGAGGTTAACCTTATGTTATTTCTAGTAGAAGGAAAGCAGATGACAAAGATATCAATGATCAATATATCAAAATCTCAAAATATTAAAATTAAAATATCCAACAGTATTAAAATTAAGGCTAGATTATTCTTCAAATATTAGAGAGAAAGGTTATAAAGACTGCAAAGTCAGAGAAAATTATTGATTTAAAATGCAATATGCTAATTAAATTTTATCCATACTGGTATAAAGAAAAATTGTTTCTATGTAGTTTTGAGTTAACAAGGATATGGATTATAAAAATAATTTAAAGAAGTAGAATGACTTCCTCTTTTCCTATGATTTTATTAACATTGATCTAGCATTATCTGTGGAAGCAAAAGAAAAACTAATTCTTTGGGAAAGTTTAAGTGTTTTGAGAACTTTGCTGAAGTCATCAAATAGATGTGTTCAAAGAAAATTCCAAGAAATACATGGCTAGGGAAGGTTTTTGTTAAGTCAGGTTAATTGGGTTTTTGGAATGAACAGAAGTGGGGACTTCTCTAGAGAATTCTAAGTTTCTGACTCACAACCTTAAGGACCAAAGAAGTTTATAAAAATGAGCACTAAATTAGCTTTCAAAAGAAGCTGAGTCTCTTGAGTAAGTGTCAACTTTAAGACAAATCATGTGAAGCTAGAGTTGCATCACATCTTCTTTTTAACATGTTTTATTTCCTTCATGCCTCTTAAGAATATTCATGCACAGACAGATTGCCTAATCATGGCTGCTCTTTCTCCCATTTCTTTTTAGGAAGGAGCAACTGAAGTTTAGCATCTTCTGGCCTTATTAATAAAATGCAAATGAAATTCAAAAATGAGAATTCTTTCAGTTGATACAATGGAATGGTATGAATGACTAAAACCCAGTCAGAAGGTAAGATAAAGAGAGAAGTTTTATTTAAATTTTTCAAAAGAAAAACATCCCATCAATAAATATACAAATATTGAGCTGAGGTGACCATTGCTCAGAGGTTTAGAAAATATGTATATATTTATTTATGTGAAAGGAAAAAAATATAAAAACCCACCAGGCATCATCTCCAAGACTGGGATACAACTAAATTTTTTTATCTCAAATTTTTCCATGGGAGAGACTATGAGGAAAAGAAAGTAGTTTGCAATGCAAAAGAGCCTCATAAATAATAGACTTAGGCTTTTCTGATGGCTCAGGTGGTAAAGAATCTGCCTGTAATGCAGGAGACCCAGGTTCAATCCTTAGGTTGGGAAGATCTCTTAGAGAAGGAAATGGTCCCTGCAGTATTCTTGCTTGGAGAATCCCATGGACAGAGGAGCTTGGTGGGCTACAGTTCATGGGGCTGCAAAGTCAGATAGGACTGAGCAACTAACACTTTTGCTTTCAGTGGCTATGCATTTGAGTATTGAGAAGTATTGAGTTCACTAAAATTTTAAGTAAAAAGTATCTGGAGAAAGAACGCTTCATGATTAATATATTATTCACACATAAACTATGTTCAATAAGAGCTTGAGGATACATGTAATTAAAGATGTTTGTAGTAAAAACAGGATTAGAAACCAAAAAAAAAAAAAAAAGTAACAAAGGGAAGAAATAATCATGAGGGTTAGTCTGATCCTCAGAAGGCCAAAGCAAAACAAACAAAAAAAAAGTATTAAAAGTTTTTGAGTTTTCATTTATATAATTAATCAAATTCCACTACTGAGACCTTAATTCTCTATGCTAAACCTGAGAGAAATTTTCAATATTTTTTCATATGAATTCATTGTTAGAATAATGTCTTCATAAGTGGAAGATGATGAATGTCTTCAATGTTTTCAGAGGCAAATATACATTTTATGTATATCTTTATCATATGGGTCCTTGAAAAATATTCAGTGCATCATTTTAAATTGTGCTTTTATTTAAAAATTCATACTTATGTAAGCATTTTGACATAGCAATAAAAATAAGGGTTTGGAGACCATAAAGATACGGATTTAAAATTAATTAAAACTGCATTTTGATGTTGGGTTCCTGGTTCATTTTGTATGGAAAAAATTGCATAACTGGAACACTTTCTACAAAAATAGTAGTCTGAAAATTTTTTTCATATAAAGTAAATTAAATACCTATTTAAAAAATAAAGATAAGGGTTCAAATAATAATTCTGGTATTTACCAACTATAGGACATTGAAATTGTACTTGAATTTTGAAATATCAAATTAATTTCTTCACTGTTAAAATATCGATAATAATCTTGAATTATTCTGAAAGATAAATGTTAAAAATTATTTGAAGTGCCAAATACAGACTAGGACCTCACATGTTGTCAATTAGTCTTCTCTTTGTGAGCTAAAATAATACACCTTTCCATGTGGTATGTTAATTAAATATAAGTTTATAAAATCTACAGCATAAAAGCTGATAACTCTACTTATTTTTTCACAATATCAATTGTCTTAATTGATCTATTTAGAAGAACTGGAGAGGATAACAGAATTATATCCTCTAGTGAGAATTTAGAGTATAGATGGCATCTGCTTTTCAATGAAAAATCTTAGAACTTTAAATATTTGATCTTCAAGTAAGCAAGTCAATAAAAGTGAAAAAGAATTCTAGACAGTTAGGGATCTTTCTAGAAAATTAGAGAGCTTAACTTCTGTCTTGAATTAAAAAGTCACAGACTTTTCTTTAGGTCTGCTACAACAGTGAAAGAGTGCCTGAATGAAACCTCACAACATGGAACCACAGAGTGATTAAAAGACCAGGAGTTGGTTGAGAAGGATTAGAGGACAGCCAGGATTTAGGTCAATTCAAAGCCTCAACAAATTAGAATATCATAATCTAGTGACAATTCTATTCTAGGGACCATGGATCAGAAATCTCTTTTGAGATTATATTAATATGACTAAGAACTCAAATTCTTTACCTTGGTTCACTCCAAAAATAATTAAGACTGTTAATCTGCAAGATTTAGAGAGTAGGGATCATAAATGCTCCAGGCCTACCAGAAATAGTAGCTTCCTATGGATAACTAGACAAGATACACCAGTACACCTCAGTCTTAATGTTTAGTATCTAGACACATGAGACAACCACTGTAATGTTTAAATTGTTTTAGCATATTTTACTCTGAGTTAATCTTCCTAATATAATTTGACACCTACTTCAGTGTCTTTCTCTTTTTCATTATACTTTTCCTTTTGCATATTTATTTTAGAATTTGGGTAATTCAGAAAAGTAGGGAAAAAGTATCTAAGATATCCATTAATGTTTTGATATTTCTTTTCAGTCTTTCAATTCTGTCTAGGTTATCTTGGTTTAGATTTTGATATTTCAAATAATGTTATAATTGTTTTGTTATCACTTAGTCATTCTAAAATACTTTAAATGTAATTTTGGGGTTAGTGGAAATTTATCACAAATGTCATATTAAAAGGTGAATAATGACCCAATATAAGTGTACTATGATTATTTAACAATTCTCCTCGCATTAGACAAGAATGAAAAACTGTTTTAAAAGATCACTTACAATATACAGATACCATGGAAAGTGATTGTATTATAAATTACCAAGAATCTTTTAAAATCTTCATTTCCTTGTTCCCAGATTCTATAAATTCATTTTAGAGAAGTAAAGTTAAATGGGGAAAGCATTTCAGGCACAATGCAATTCAATAGAGTATTTGTTAACTGTTTCTTAAAAGGTACTCTAGCATTGCAAGAATAGAAAATCGTCTCCTCTATATTATCTGTTATCCTTCCTCTCCACCTCCATTTGAAAACCTTAAAGCAGATTGGTGGTCTCTCTCTAAAAAATCTGTAAGTAAAATTTTTTTTTGCAGAAATTATCAAAGGGCTGTTAGGATACCTCATGTACACTACATTTACTTACTATAAGTAATTTCCAAATAGGAATCAGGTTTATAAGATGTTCCTAAAAAGAGGTTTTTGACCTGATTCACATCTGTCCTCCCGAAACTGCAGTACATTCAGATCTCAGATGACTGAAGCTCTGCTATCAGAATTTTATTCTCAAAGTCTTTGGGTATGTGTACCTACAGTCAATCAAGCTCCAATCTTAATACCAAGTAAAGGTATATCCTGGCCTAACCAACACTTGCTACCTTTTTTGAAATGTATGCCTACAAAGTAGGGTGCAGCCTGAATTAAGAGAGTGTCCTCCTTTCTATGGACAGAGGAGCAGGCTGGGCCATAGTCCTTGAGGCCACAAAAGAGTCAGATAAGACTTGGAGACTAAACAAGAAAAATCTCCTTTCTATAATCAATAGATATATAAATATTCTATTATTCTGAATGAATTGTCTCACCATTGTGAAATAGAGTTTTCATAGAAAGCAGTGTAACTCGTTGACAAATGACTAGCACAGAAATAGCTAGTCCTATACTGGAAACATAACTACTTTTTGAAAACCCTAAGTAAAAACCCATCTATTCGATCAACTTTTTTTCTCTAGGAATATTTTTTAATTTAGGTAGAATATCTTGAGAATGAAGAAGTGTTTTCAAAATTATACTCAGTTCTACTTAGTTGTTATAGGGAAGAATATCATATACTAATATCTGCTCTTTAGATTTTTTCAAGTTAAAGTCATTTTCTCTACATTCTATAGCACACAACTCTGATCTTGTTCTGTTCAGTTCAGTCTCTCAGTCATGTCCGAGTCTTTGGAGCACCACGGACGGTAACATGCCAGGCTTCCCTGTCCTTCACCATCTCCCAGAGCTTGCTCAAACTCATGCCTATTGAGTTCATGATGCCATCCAACTATCTCATCCCATTTGCTCCTGCCTTCAATCTTTCCCAGAATCAGGGTCTTTTCAAATGAGTCAGTTCTTTGCATCAGGTGGCCAAACTATTGGAGTTTCAGCTTCAGCATCAGTCCTTCCAATGAATATTCAGAACTGATTTCCTTTAGGATGGACTGGTTTGGTCTCCTTCCTGTCCAAGGACCTCTCAAGAATCTTTTCCAACACCACAGTTCAAAAGCATCAATGCTTCAGCACTCAGCTTTCTTTATAGTCCAACTCTCATATCCATACATGACTTCTGGAAAAACCATAGCTTTGTCTAGACAGAACTTTGTTGGCAAAGTACTATCTCTGCTCTTTAATATGCTGTCTAGGTTGGTAATAGCTTTTCTTCCAATGAGCAAGCATCTTTTAATTTCATGGCTGCAGTCACCATGTGCAGTGATTTTAGAGATCAAGAAAATAGTCTGTCACTGTTGCCATTGTTTCCATTGTTTGCCATGAGGTGATGGGTTCGGATGCCATGAGCTTAGTTTTCTGAATGTTGAGCTTTAAGCCAACTTTTTCACTCTCCTCTTTCATTTTCATCAAGAGGCTCTTTAGTTCTTCTTTGCTTTCTGCCATAAGGGTGGTGTCATCTGCATATCTGAGGCGATTGATATTTCTCCTGGCAATCTTGATTCCAGCTTGTGCTTCATTCAGTCTGGCATTTTGCATCATGTGCTCTGCATATAAGTTAAATAAGCAGGGTGACAATATACAGACTTGATGTACTCCTTTCCCAATTTGAAACCAGTCTGTTGTTCCATGTCTGCTCCTAATTGTTGCTTCTTAACCTGCATACAGATGTCTCAGGAGGCAGGTAAGGTGGTCTGGTAGAATCTCAACTTCCTTTCTTGGAAAATATTGAGCTTAATTGCAAATTCAGAAAATGGAAAAGGAACGCCTTTCATATGGACAGAAATAAAGGGCAAACTCTTCTATGTGTGATTTTGTAGTTTGTATTTCTAAAAATTAAGGAATCCAAAACAAATTGCAATACACTTACACAGAAGTCTCACCAAAATGTTTAGTTTTGTATTGTCTGCTGTTCAATTTCAATCCTACATAGAACTGAAACCCCAATGGCAAGTTCCAAAGATATCAGGGAGAGATGATTTAAAAGGCCTTGCTATTCATGTGCTTATACACAGGCAACATCAACAACATCTGAAAGCATGTTAATGAATACAGATCTTAAAACCCACTTCAGATCCACTGATTGAGAGTCTTTTACAAAAATTTCCCATGTGATTCATCTGTATACTAAGATCTGGATGGGTGTTTTCTTCCTCAGCTACACAATAAAATCATCTGGAAAGCGTTATTCTGAAAGATGCCTTAGACACTACCACTCAGACAACTTCTATAATTTTGAGAGCAATAACCAAGTAATTTAAAAAGGGGATATAAAGTCAGAAAATGTAGAACTGAATCGTAGTTTGTTTACCTACTGTGTTTAAAAATACTTCTTACCGTTATGAACTTTATCTCCCTCAGAGTATTATAGTGATGATAAAATAAATATGATGAAAATTTTCATAAATTGTAAAACCCTAAACCAATGTTATTGTTAATGACTGGCATGATATAAAATCATAAATTAATATTTTTAAGAAGTTAAGCATGTTATTTCCAAAATGATGATATTCAAAGTAAGTCTGAATCAGGAATAACAAATATTTATTAAATAGTTCTGTCCTGACTCAGAATTTGTGCACATAAAGTCAGAAATGGAATATTAAACTACCAACATAATTATTGTCTTTCTTCTATTCCCTGACACATGAGCTAAAAGAAAAATTTGAAAATCTAAACTCACAACTGTAAACCCACCAGCTAATACTGACCTGTTGCCCTTCCTCCAATATTCTCTTACTTCTTATTATAATACTGTATAGAGTCCTTAAACCCGCATCTCTTCTGGATTACTCCAGGTATGAAAATGTGAAATGGAAAGGACCAATTGGACAGACATTGAGTTCATTCTACAGGGGCTTTCTGAGTATCCAAGAGCAGAAAAACTCCTTTTTGCGATGTGTTTGTTGATGTACCTGGTGATTCTCCTGGGGAACAGCACTCTGATCATCCTCACTCTCCTGGATTCCCACCTTCACACCCCTATGTACTTCTTCCTCTGTCATCTTTCCTTCCTTGATATTTGGTACACATCCTCCTTTATCCCCTCAATGCTGATACACTTTCTATCAGAGAAAAAAACTATCTCCTTCATTAGGTGTGTTGTTCAGATGTCTGTCTCTTACACTATGGGGTCGACAGAGTGTGTACTTCTAGCAGTGATGGCATATGACCGTTCCATAGCCATCTGCAACCCTCTGAGATACCCTATCATCATTAACAAGGCGCTTTGTATTCAGATGGCAGCTGTCTCCTGGGGACTGGGCTTTCTCAACTCATTGACAGAAACAATTCTTGCAGTACAGTTGCCCTTCTGTGGAAAAAATCTCATCAATCATTTTGTTTGTGAAATATTGGCTTTTGTCAAGCTAGCTTGCACAGATATATCCTTGAATGAGATTACTATCATGCTGGGCAATGTAATATTTTTATTTGTTCCATTACTGTTGATTTGTATCTCCTACATTTTCATCCTTTCCACTGTACTAAGAATCAATTCAGCCGAAGGAAGAAAAAAGGCTTTTTCCACCTGTTCAGCCCACATAATGGTGGTGACTGTGTTTTATGGGACAATCCTCTTCATGTATATGAAGCCAAAGTCCAAAGACGCTACTTTTGATAAATTGATTGCCCTGTTCTATGGAGTCGTCACACCGATGCTCAATCCTATCATCTATAGCCTGAGGAATACAGAAGTGCATGGAGCTATGAGAAAATTGACAGCTAGACTGGTTCTGGAGGAAAGAATGAGAAATTTGCATCTTTGAATTTATGCACAAAATAAGCTCATATATTGGATGCAAGGTTTTCAGTACAAGCAGAACAAAGGAAATAAAGGCTATACGTAAAATCACAGAATTTAAGAGTTGGGAAGAAATTTCAGGGTAATAATCTAATTCCATTATTTATGAAAATAGCATAAAAATGTAGGGACATGTAGTCCATGAAGTGAGAACAAACTGTCAGAAACAAGAAAAAAATTGAAATTAAACTTTTCCAGAAATATCCAGGTTTAATTTTTCACAATTAAAAATATGTATTTTTCATTCCCCTTTTTGAGAGAACTACTTGAGTTCATGTTTTTTCTCTTTATTACTCATTATTGCTTTACTCAGGGACTTGATCGGCCCCAACCTCCTTTTTCTAGTGTATATATATATATACATATATATACACTATATATATATATATATATATATACATATATATATGTATACATGTATATGTATATGCATATGTATATGTATATGTATACATGTATATGTATATATATATACATATATATACACTTCTTCTTTCCCTTGCTGTGTTTCTTCTACCCAGTCTGCTACACTATGCTGCATGCACTATGTAGTTAACCAAATATATCCTGTTCTTTCACACTTAAGGACAATAGTATACATCACTTCATCCCCATTATCATATTTCTCCTATGGTGAAAACTCAGGCATCTAATTAAAGAAAATTCAAATGTTTTATCTTCTGAAAAATCCTTCCAAATTTACCCACAGTGATAGCTCTGTTTACAATTGCCAAGATATGGAAGCAACCTAAATGTCCATCAGCTGATGAATGGATAAAGAAGATATAATGTGTGTGTGTGTATATATATGTGTGTGAATATCGTTGTTGCTTACTTGCTGTGTCCAAAACTTTTGGGAACCCATAGACTGTCCCCTGCTGTCTTCTAAGATCTGTCTAAGAGATTTCTCAGGCTAGAATACTGGAGTGGGTTGCCATTTCCTTCTCCTGGGGATCTTCTTGACCCAGAGATCGAATCTGTATGTCCTGAATTGGCAGAGGGATCTTTACCATTGAACCATCAGAAAAGCCCCAATAGAATATTACTCAGCCACAAAGAAAGAATGAAATTCTGCCACCTAAAGCAACATAGATATACCTAGAATATATTACACTTAGTGAAATGAGTCAGAGAATGACAAATACTCTATGTTATTACTTTTACATGAAATCTAAAAAACAGAACTAGTGAATTTATGTTAACAAACAGTAACAGAGTCACAGATATAGAGAACAAGCTAGTAGTCATCAGTGAGGAGAGGGAAATGGGGAGGATGAGCCCAGGTATGGAATCAAGAGACACAAACTATTATGTATAAATAAGCAACAAGATTTCCTTTCCAGAAGAGGAAATATATCCATTATTGTCTATTAATACCTTAAATGGAGTACAATCCATAAAAGTAGTAAATCACCATGCTGTATAACTGAAACAAATACAATATTGTAAATCAACTCTATTTCAATAGAAAAGAAGTAAAAATTAAAAATACGGAAATAAGGATGCATCCTTCATCCATGTAACATAAGAATTTTCAGGTGCATGTATTCTGAAAGGTGGGAGTAATTAAGGACAATGTTTCTACCATTAATCTCTTTTTTATAACCTATATCTTTTTTAAAAAATGTATTTTCAGAAAACTTACCACATACATTTTGTTTGTAGTTCTGTATATTAAAATTTATCAGCTGTGAGGACAAGTATTAAAATTAAAATTCCACTTGTGATCATTATCATATTATAAGAAGAAAAGGATGTTAGTGTGGGAACTGTGGAGAGATAGAGGTAAAGTGAATCAAAAGAAATGGGAGCTCAATTATATACAGGACATGACACAAGAGATAAGTAAACATATGAGGTATAGTAAGAGCCTGCTTACCACTGACAGAAGAGTTACACACACAGAAAGAGAAAAACTAGAATAAACCATGAGATACTGGGTAAGAAGATAGTGTGAACTCACTGCTTTCAGTATATACATAGAGCAATATGCATACAGAAAAATAGAGATATAGATATGGGAACAGTCTCAGACTTTATTTTTCTGGGCTCCACAATCACTGCAGATGGTGACTGCAGCCATGAAATTAAAAGACGCTTACTCCTTGGAAGGAAAGTTATGACCAACCTAGATAGCATATTCAAAAGCAGAGACATTACTTTGCCAACAAAGGACCGTCTAGTCAAGGCTATGGTTTTTCCTGTGGTCATGTATGGATGTGAGAGTTGGACTGTGAAGAAAGCTGAGCACCGAAGAATTGATGCTTTTGAACTGTGGTGTTGGAGAAGACTCTTGAGGGTCCCTTGGACTGCAAGGAGATCCAAGCAGTCCATTCTGAAGGAGATCAGCCCTGGAATTTCTTTGGAGGGAATGATGCTGACGCTGAAACTCCAGTACTTTGGCCACCTCATGCGAAGAGTTGACTCATTGGAAAAGACTCTGATGCTGGGAGGGATTGGGGGCAGGAGGAGAAGGGGACGACAGAGGATGAGATGGCTGGATGGCATCACTAACTCGATGGATGTGAGTCTGAGAGAACTCCGGGACTTGGTCATGGACAGGGAGGCCTGGTGTGCTGAAATTCATGGGGTCGCAAACAGCCAGACAAGACCAAGCAACTGAACTGAACTGAACTGATACATATATATAGAAATTAATATGGATTATACAAATGTTCAGACTACCACAAAATATTCAAACTACCACACAATTGAACTCATTTCACATGTTAACAAGATAATATCAAATAGCAAGAAAATGCTCAAAATTCTTCAAGCTAGGCTTCAACAGTACATGAACCAAGATGTTCTAGATGTAAAAGCTTGATTTAGAAACATCAGAGGAACCAGAGATCAATTTGCCAACATCTATTGGATAATAGAAAAAGCAAGGGAATTCCAGAAAAACATCTACTTCTGCTTTATTGACTATGCTAAAGTCTTTGACCTTGTGGATAACACCAAATTGTAGAAAATTCTTAAAAGAGGTGGGAATACCAGATTGCCTCACCTGCCTCTTGAGAACTTGTATGCAGGTCAAGAAGGAACAGTTAGAACTGGACATGGAACAACGAACTGGTTCCAAATTGGAAAGATGTACATCAGGTTGGACACTTTCACCTTGCTTATTGAATTACTATGCAGAGTACATCATGAGAAATGCTGAGCTGGATGAAGCACAGGCTGGAATCCAGATTGCTGGGAAAGATATCAATAACCTCAGATAAGCAAATGACACCAGCCTAATGACAGAAAGCAAAGAGGAACTAGAGATCCTCTTGATGAGGATGAAACAGGAGAGTGCAAAAATAGCTTAAAACACAACATTCAAAAAAATAAGATCATGGCATTCAGCCCCATCACTTCATGGCAAATAGACAGGGGGAAAAATGGAAACAATGAGACACTTTATTTTCTTGGGCTCCAAAATCACTGTCGATGATGACTGGAGCCATGAAATTGAATGACAATTGTTCCTTGGAAGAAAAGCTATGACAAACGTACTTTAGTTCAGTTCAGTTCAGTTGCTCAGTCATCCGACTCTTTGCAACCCCATGAATCACAGCATATCGGGCCTCCCTGTTCATCAGCAACTCCCGGAGTCCACCAAAACCCACGTCCATCCAGTCAGTGATGCCATCCAGCCATCATCCTCTGTCGTCCCCTTCTCCTCTTGCCCCCAATCCCTCCCAGCATTAGGCTCTTTTCAAATGAGTCAGCTCTTTGCATCAGGTGGCCAAAGTACTGGAGTTTCAGCTTCAACATCAGTCCTTCCAATGAACACCCAGGACTGATCTCATTTAGGATGGACTGGTTGGATCTCCTTACAGTCCAAGGGACTCTCAAGAGTCTTCTCCAACACCACAGTGCAAAAGCATCAATTCTTTTGTGCTCCACTTTCTTTATAGTCCAACCCCCTCATCCATATATGACCCCTGGAAAAAGCATAGCCTTGACTAGACAGATGTTTGTTGGCAAAGTAATGTCTCTGATTTTTAATATGCTGTCTAGGTTGGTCATAACTTTCCTTCCAAGGAGTAAGCATCTTTTAATTTCATGGCTGCAATCACCATCTGCAGTGACTTTGGAGCCCAGAAAAATAAAGTCAGCCAATGTTTCCCCATCTGTCTGCATGAAGTGATGGGACTGGATGCCATGATCTTAGTTTTCTGAATGCTGAGCTTTAAGCCAACATTTTCACTCTCCTTTTTCACTTTCATCAAGAGGCTCTTTAGTTCTTCACTTTCTGACATAAGGGTTGTGTCATCTGCATATCTGAGGTTATTGATATTTCTCCCGGCAATCTTGATTCTAGCTTGTGCTTCCTCCAGCCCAGCGTTTCTCATGATGTACTCTGCATATAAGCTAAATAAGCAGGGTGACAATATACAGGCTTGACATACTCCTTTTCCTATTTGGAACCAGTCTGTTGTTCCATGTCCAGTTCTAACTGTTGCTTCCTGACCTGCATATAAGATTCTCAAGAGGCAGGTCAGGTGGTCTGGTATTCCCATCTCTTTCAGAATTTTCCACAGTTTATTGTGATCCACACAGTCAAAGGCTTTGGCATATTCAATAAAGCAGAAATAGATGTTTTTCTGGAACTCTCTTGCTTTTTCCATGATCCAACATATGTTGGCAATTTGATCTCTGGTTCCTCTGCCTTTTCTAAAACCAGTTTGAACATCTAAAAGTTAACGGTTCATGTATTGCTGAAGCCTGGCTTGGAGAATTTTAATCATTACTTCACTATCATGTGAGATGAGTGCAATTGTGCGGTAGTTTCAGCATTCTTTGGCATTGCCTTTCTTTGGGATTAGAATGAAAACTGACCTTTTCCAGTCCTGTGGCCACTGCTGAGTTTTCCAAATTTGCTGGCATATTGAGTGCAGCACTTTCACAACATCATCTTTCAGGATTTGAAATAGTTCAACCTGAATTCCATCACCTCCACTAGCTTTGTTCGTAGTGATGCTTCCGAAGGCCTACTTCACTTCACATTCCAAGATGTCTGGCTCTAGGTGAGTGATCTTACCATTGTGATTATCTTTGTCATGAAGATTTTTTTTTGTACAGTTCTTCTGTGTATTCTTGCCACTTCTTCTTAATATCTTCTGCTCTCTTAAGTCCCTACCATTTCTGTCCTTTATGGAGCCCATCTTTGCATGAAATGTTCCCTTGGTATCTCTAATTTTCTTGAAGTGATCTCTAGTCTTTCCCATTCTGTTGTTTTCCTCTATTTCTTTGCATTGATCACTGGGGAAGGCTTTCTTATCTCTCCTTGCTAGTCTTTGGAACTCTGCATTCAAATGGGTATATCTTTCCCTTTCTCCCTTGCTTTTTCTGTCCCTTCTTTCACAGCTATTTGTAAAGCCCCCTCAGACAGCCATTTTGCTTTTTTGCATTTCTTTTTCTTGGGGATGGTCTTGATTCCTGTCTCCTGTACAATGTCACAAACCTCCATCCATAGTTCATCAGGTACTCTGTCTATCAGATCTAGTCCTTTAAATTTATTTCTCACTTCCACTGTATAGTCATAAGGGATTTGATTTAGGTAATACCTGAATGGTCTAGTGGCTTTCTCCATTTTCTTCAATTTCAGTCTGAATTTGGCAATAAGGAGTTCATGATCCCAGCCACAGTCAGCTCCTAGACAGCATATTAAAAAGCAGAGACATCACTTTGCCAAGAAAGGCCAGATAGTCAAAGGTTTGGTTTTTCCAGTAGTCACATACAGATGTTAAAGTTGGACCATAAAAAATGCTGAGCACCAAAGAACTGATGCTTTCAAATTGTGGTGCTGAACAAGACTCTTAAGAGTTCCTTGACAGCAAGGAGATCAAATCAGTCAATCCTAAAGAAAACCAACCCTGCCTATTCATTGGAAGGACTGATGCTGAAGCTGAAGCTCCAATACTATGGTCACCTGATGCAAAGAACCGACTCACTGGAAAAGACCCTGATGCTGGGAAATATTCAGAGCAGGAAGAGAAGAGGGTGGCAGAGGATGAGATGATTGGATGGCATCCTCAACTCAATGGACATGAGTTTGAGCAAACTCCGGGAGTTAGTGAAACACAGGAAAGCCTGGTGGGTCACAGTCCATTGGGTTGCAAAGAGTCAGACGTGACTGAGCAACTGAACAACAGCAAAATATGGATGCAAATATTTGTAAAAGTGTGTATATTTACATGTACATAGGTGCATATAAAAGCACATTTATTCCCCACTTGTGACCACTGAGAACACCTGGGAGCAGTGATATGTTAATAGTAACTGTATACCTATTGCCAGACCTTGATTACTAAATTCAATTCTCCACTAAAATGGAACCAGTGCTGATTCTAAGAATGATAAATGAAAAAATGTTAACTTTGAAATATATGTACATTGGGTATAGAATACCATCAGTTCAGTTCAGTCAGTGCATGTCCAATCTGTGCAAGCCTTGGATGGCAGCACACCAGGTTTCCCTGTCCATTACCAACTCCTGGAGTCCACCCAAACCCATGTCCATTGAGTCGGTGATGCCATCTAATTGCTCCTTCTTGAACATCTAATTGTTCCTTCTTGACCTGCATACAGATTTCTCAGGAGGCAGGTAAGGTGGTCTGGTATTCCCAACTTGTTAAGAATTTTCTTCCATAGTTTGTTGTGATCCACACAGTCAAAGGCTTTGGCATAGTCAGTAAAGCAGAAGTAGATGGTTTTTTTTTTTTTTTTTCTTGAATTCTCTTGCTTTTTCTGTGATCCAACGGATTGTTGCCAATTTGATCTCTGGTTCCTCTACCTTTTCTAAATCCAACTTGATCATCTGGAAGTTCTCAGTTCATGGACTGTTGAAGCCTAGCTTGGTGAATTTTGAGTATTACTTTGCTAGCTTGTGAAATGAGTGCAATTCTGTGGTATTTGAACATTCTTTGGCATTGCTTCTCTTTCTACGGGATTACAGAATATTATAGAGACTCATTCTTTCAGTATTTCAATGTTGTGGTTTCTTCATTATCTCAGGCTTGCAGTGAGAACAAACCTCTCTCTTATGAACATAAGCTACCTCTTTTCTGATTTTTAAGCAGTTTGTTGCTGAACCTTGGTGTGGTTTTCTTTCTGTTTCTCATTATTTTGTCTACTGAGATTCTTTTGTCTGTGTATTTATTGTTTTCATCAAGTTTAGAAAATTTCTATCCATTATTTAAATATTATTTTTGTTTTGCATTTTGTGTTTTCTTAAAATACATTTTATTTCAATGCATTTTCTATTTACTACTGCTTTTTATTTTTTGGACTCCAGTTATATGTATACCATATCACTTAAAGCTGTCTCACACAGTTAGTGATCTGTTCACTTTTTTTCATTGTCTTTTCTCTTTGTTTTATTTTAAAAAGTGTTACTATTTCTCTGATTTCTTGTTCACTAATCTTTCCTTCTGCAGGGTCCAATTACTTTAATTCCATCCAAAGTATACTGGATAGATTCATATTAGATACACTTCATTACTAGGTCTTGGAATTTGTATTTTTAAAATATCTCTAAATATAATTTTATATTTATAAATATAAATAAATACATTTATTTATAAATATATATCTCTAAATATAATTTTATGTATCTCAAATGACATGATTTTTTCTCTACCTTCTTGACTATATTAAATACAGTCAGAATAACTTCTTAATGTCATGTCTAGTAATTCTATCAGTGTACTGTTTGCCACTTTAAAAATCTACTTTCTTTCTTTTATGTTGTTTTATTAAAATACTATTAACAACTAAAAAGTGTGTCCATTTAGGTTATACAAGGTGAATTTTACAGGTGTGCAATGTGTTGATTTTATTCTCAGCCTTGTGTGAGCTCTGAAAATCATTCCCTCCAGTTCTCCTAGATGATCCTTTCCCAGGTCCTGCTTAGTTTCTTCATACACCTTCACTGATCAGTACTCAGCTGAAAGCAGAGTGGTATCCCTTTAGAGCTCTAGCTCTTTTTTCTGTAGCTTCCTCCTCTCTGGATTTGGACTTGAAAACTAGCTGCCTTGTTCTCCCTGGCCTCTCAATTCCATCCTTAAATCCTTTCCCGATGGGTTCCCTCTCCCTATCTTATTACCTGGAAATTCATCATTCAGGAAGGTAAGTTGGGAAAATTAAAGGGTTCACTTCATTTGTTCCTCATCTCTCAGGGATCACTGTCCTATGTTGTTTCATGTTCGATATCTTAAAATTGATTTTTCACACTTATTTCTGTTTTATTTTTATTGTTTCAGGTAGAAGGGCAAAACACAGTCCCTGTTTCTTCTTGGTCAGAAGCAGAAATCTAATCCTCCTCACCTTTCTGTTTTCCCCATCAGAAAACAAATCTGTTCAGTTCAGTCACTCAGTTGTGTCAGACTCTGCAACCCCATGGACTGCAGCACACCAGGCTTCCCTGTCCAGTACCAATTCCCAGAGCTTGCTCAAACTCATGTCCATCAAGTTGGTGATGCTGACTTAGTTAATGAAATATTAAACAAATATTTCAGTATATTCTAGAATGGGTGGCAATGGAGTAAAGCTGAGAAAGAAAGGTAAATAGAGAGAGACAAAGAGGACAGAGATAGAGTGGAGAGAGACAGACAGCAAAGAGAGGAGGAAAGATTTGGGGGTATTTTATGCTAATATTCCTAGAGCTGCCAGAGTGAAAGGACTAGACATGAAATAAAGTAACAGGTGCTGCTCAATCTAATTGAAATCACAAGTAAATTCAAACGAGCTGAATTTAGAATCTAGCCAGAATAGAGATCAAAAACTGACTATGTAGCCAAGAAATGGAAGCAACCTAAGTGTTCATTGACAGGTGAGTGGATAAAGAGGTGATATACATACTGAAAGGAATATTACTCAACTATTAAAAAGAATGGAATAATGACACGTGCAGCAACATGGATGACATATAGATTGTCATACAGAGTAAAGTAAGTCAGAGAAGGACAAATACTGTATGATATCACTTTTATTCAGAATCTAGAAGAATTGATGCTTTTGAACTGTGGTGTGGAGAAGACTCTTGAGAGTCCACTGGACTGCAAGGAGATCCAACCAGTCCATCCTAAAGGAGGTCAGTCCTGGGTAATCATTGGAGGGACTGATGTTGAAGCTGAAACTCCTGTACCTTGGCCACCTGATGCAGAGAGTTGACTCATTTGAAAAGACTCTCATGCTGGGAAAGATTGAAAGTGGGGGAAGAAGGGTACGACGGAGGATGAAATGGTTGGATGGCATCACAGACACAATGGACATGGGTTTGGGTTGACTCTGGGAGTTAGTGATGGACAGGAAGGCCTGGTGTGCTGCGGTTCATGGGGTTGCAAAGAGTCGGACACGACTGAGTGAACTGAACTGAAAAGTAGACATGAACTTATAAAACAGAAACAGACTTACCGGCTTAGAGAATGACTTACTATTACCAAGGGAGAAGGAGGGAGGGGGAGGAACAGATAGGGGGTTTGTGGTGGACATGTACACACTGCTGTATATGAAATGAATCACTAGCAAAGATATACTGTATAGCAAGGGAACTCTGTTCAGTATTACTAACAACTTATATGGGAGAAGAATTTGAAGATTAATAGATACATAAACATATTACTGAATCACTTTGCTGTAAACGTAAAACTAACACAACATTTTTTATCAAGTACACTCTAAAATAAAATAAGTTGACTGACAGGTGGTCTTTCAGAAGTAGCAAGAAAGAATTTTATTATAAGTATAGTAAATAAGTTATCTGTATTTCATAGAAGAGAAAATCAAACTAGCATGTTTAAAAAATAGCCTAAGTTCACTCAGTTTGTGCAGACAAAAATCAAATTGGAATTCTATACTCCAAATCACAAGTGTTCTGTTCTTTTCCCTTTACTTCAACTCTGACCAAGTGTAGAAAAATGAAGCCAATCATTTTATAGATATCTGTCCCAAACTTCTGCATAGACCATATCATCCACACCTAGGGCTCAATTGCCATCTGTGAGCAAAGGACTTTTTCATATACAGCTTGACTCCTGATTTCTCTCCTGGAATTCACTAATCTGTCTTCCCCTGGAAGTCTAATCATCAACACAGTCAGCCAGTCATCCAACTTACATCATTACCTTTATGAAGTCATCATCCTTAAGCTTCTCCTCTTATTCAATCAATGGTTGCATCAGAGTTCTTTACTTATACTACTAGAATCATTGTTGATGACTATCCATACATGAAAGATCCTCAAATCCAATACTATAACCATGAAATTCCCATATTCATCCTATCTTTTCACTGCCTCTATGTACACTGTCTCCATGGTCCTCTAACTCATTTGTCCTATTCTCAGTTGATCCTCTATACTGTCAAAAGACCAGTCTTTCTAAACCTAATATCTTAGCCTGATCACATCACAAAAGTATGAGAAAACATTCACTGACCTGCTTTTTTTTACAGAAAAAAAGCCCAGTATGATAAGATTTTTGACAAACAAGCTTCATCAAACCATTTTACCTTCATCTCTTAAACAAATGCTCATTAAAGTCCTGAGAGGATCTCTTTCTTCCCTTGCCTTTGATAATAAAAATTACTAGCAATTGGTTGCTTGTTTTTATTTTCTCATTTGATTGTCACAGGTTCATAATGTAGACATTGCAGTGTCCATCTTCCAAAGCACAGAGAGGTCACATTCTTATATGGAAGAAACCATTAGCCTTGACTTCCAATTTCCTCTTTTTATTGTATTTAAAAAGAAATAAATAATGGTAACACCATCCTAATATTAAATGTATTAAATATGTATTAAATGTATTAAAATAATGTATTAAAATAACCAACTATGAAATACTAGTCATAGGAAAAATTTGGCTTAAAATTCAATATCCAAAAAACTAAGATCAGGCATTTGGTCCCATCAATTCATGGCAAGTAGATGAGGAAAAACTGGAAACTGACAGATTTTATTTTTTTGGGCTCCAAAATCACAATGGATAGTGACTGGAGTCATGAAATTAAGATTCTTGCTTCTTGGAAGAAAAGTTATGACAAATCTAGACAGTATATAAAAAAAAGAGAAATTATTTTGCTGACCATGGTCTATATGGTCAAAGTTATGGGTTTTTTTTTTCCAAGTAGTCATGTACAGATGTAAGAGTTGGACAATAAAGAAGGGTAAGCATCAAAAAGTTGATGCTTTCAAATTGTGATGCTGGAGAAGATTCTTGAGAGTCCCTTGGACAGCATGGAGATCAAACCAATCAATCCTAAAGGAAATTAATACTGAATATTCATTGGAAGAACTGACACTAAAGCTGAAGCTCTAATACTTTCACCACTAGATGTGAAGAGCCAGCTCATTGGAAAAACCCTAATGCTGGGAAAGACTGGGGGCAGGAGGAGAAGGGGACGTCAGAGGATGAGATGGTTGGATGGCATCACCAACTCAATGGATGAGTTTGCGCAAATTTCAGGATATAGTGGAGGACAGGGAAGCATGGTGTACTGCAGCCCATGGGGTCTCAAAGAGTCGGATATGACTTAGCAACTGAACGACAAGTCATAGGCAATAAAATAACAAGCATCCACCATTATCTAGTATGTGTACTATGGAAGTTTATTAAAATCAGGTGGTTTTATAGTGATACCTATAGTGATACCTATACATTATAGGGATACCTATAATGGTATCAGAAGACTTAAGAGGTCTTCACAGTGTGAAGTTATATCATAGGCTTGAAGATGTCTGGTGAAGTCAGTTTCAGAAAAGTACTTACTGGAGATAATAAACCCAAGGCCAGATAACAGAAAATTTTAAAAGGAATGCAAACTTTACTTTAGGAAGGCTCCATATAGAAATAGAGTTTTAGGGGCTTGGTTAAGTTCTACTTCCTCATCCATAGATCAGATTCTCTCTGACCTTGTGAAGACAGTTAAAGCCTAATCTTTAAAGGAAGGCAGATGAGTGAATATGACAAGTTGGAATTAATAACTATCTTAAGCCTCATCACTGTGTTAGCTTTTATTTATATATACTTCTGATACCTCCATTCTTGCCAAGGTCCAGCCCCGGCTGATCCAGGGTATTCGAAGGGGAGACGGCTTTGGCAACTATTTAAATATTCATCAAAGATATAAAGAGTAATAGAATGAGGATAGCTCAGTAGGAAAATTCAGTGGAGAAAAGAGGCTGAGTAGCTTGGTTTATGCGGGAGACCAATAAAACTTCAAGACAAGAAGTTTGCACCACTTACGTAGGCCACAGGCGTCCTTCCGTTCTCCCGAAGGAGAGGAGACACTGAGGCCACCCCGGTCGGATCTTAGAAGCCCAGGCATAATTAGCAAGCATGGCGGGTTCCATGCTCCAGATGGAGACTCAGCCAGAGTGAGAGAGCAACATGGGGAGACCAGTCTTTCGAGGAACTGATCCCAATTCTTTATTTTCCATGGTCTACTTTTATACACTGAGATGTTATGCAAAAGTCACGTGGGGTCAGCAGTCCTGACTTTTATCAAAGTCAGGTGCTTCATACAAATGTATACAGAGGTCTTAGTGGTGTTACATCATCTTCTGGCCAGGGAGGCCTGCTGACAATTTATGACCCTCTCCTTGTAACAGTGGTCAGTCAACCAGAACACTTTTTTCTCCAAGGGTGATTATTCTTAAAACAGACATCACTCAAATAAAGTTACATTCCTATAGGGTGAGGGTGTAGTGAGTTTTAGTTAAGGAAAGAATTTACTTAGCCTAAGGTCTAATGTGATTTATATCAAAGGTTAATACTTATTTCTTCTATATATTCATTAATGTGTATAAGGGCAGGGGATGTGGAGTCAGCAACAAACATTGGCTCAACAAATGAAAAACCCTTCACCAATACAATTTCTAATCAGCCTACTATACTTATGCTAATAGTTTTCTAACTTCTCTAAAGAACCTGTTTTTAGAAGGTTTAAAGCATCTCGTGCCTCACACGGTTGGGAGGCTGTGAGCAATCCCATGTGGCCGGACAAGCCTGTCAGGCAGGCTAGAGAACCTTCAGAGGAGTTTGTAAGTTGAAACACTCCTGTCAGGCCCAGGAATTATTATTAACTGGAGTTCTGAGTAAACTCCTTCTCTGAAAGAGGTGGTGGGGGACAGCCCCCCGTAAAGTCAGAGGTGTAGGTGAGAGCACAAAGTAGTAAAGTAGGCAGGCTCTGGTTATGGGGGTAGATGCTCGAGAATTTCCAGGGGGACTCCTGAGGCTCGATCCCGCCTTTGCATACATCGAGCCTCCTTCCTCATGACCTTTGCCATGGGCGGAGTGCCTCACGCCGACCCCCAACACATTCTTTCACCTTTCTATTATTGCTCCAATAGTCAGAAATCATTGCTTTCAAGTATTATTATCAGATACTTATTGATCAGTCCATTGACTCCAGTCTAACTACCTGAGGTTGTTGCTCTTTGGACAAACTAGATAAATCTTTGTTATAATTTGCTAACATGTCCTAAAATTAATCCCAGTACATCTTCTATCTCTTTCTTCTTTACCAATGGCCAGTCCTCAACTTGAGTCCAAGCCATTAAAAAAAATCTACAGATATCATTAATGATTCCATGACAAAAAACAAATATGTTTTGTACATTTAGCTATCTGGTCCAGAGAGGGATTACAAATGCTATGAAAATTTCTAAGTATACATTTTAATTCTTTGTATATTGTGGTTTATATAATAAGATATTTCACATATTTCAATATTTTACACCCATTTAATAGGCTTTCATTATTGTAACATCTATAGCACAGATTTCATGTCTTTTTTTTTTTCCTAGGTGCTAATGAGTTCATTTATACCATCGGATTTATACCAGGTGTCTGGAATAATAGGAATAAACAGAGTACTAATAGTTTTTGAATATTCATTGGAAGGGCTGAAGCTGAAGCTGAAGCTCCAATACTTTGGCCACCTGATGCGAAGAGCAGACTCATTAGAAACGACCCTGATGCTGGGAAAGATTGAAGGCAGGAGGAGAAGGGAACGACAGAGGATGAGGTGGTTGGAAGGCATCACTGACTCAATGGACATGAGTTTGAGTAAGCTCAGGGGATAGTGAAGGACTGGGGAGCCTGGTGTGCAGCAGTCCATGGGGTCACAAGAGTCAGACACTAGTGGGCAACTGAACAACAACAGCAACAACTAGTAGCTTCACTGAAACACCTTTTATCTTCTTGTGAATTTACAAAAAAAAAAAAAAGATGTAAGCATCTGAAGACTAACAACATGCCACTAAAGTCTCTGATATTTTTTTCTTGACTGGAACTCATCCACTCTATTTCTATTCAGGATATATTTCTGCAGATATTTTATATCTGTATATAGATGTTCACATTACACACACACACATATCTGCATACGGAAACATATCCACACATTTAAAACACAGCCACACATTTAGAGAATATGTAATTATTTCTATTCCATTTAGTTATGTTAAAAAAGAGTTCATACTAGTTTGCTAACGCTGCCATAACAAAACATCAGGGACTGGGTGGCTTAAACAACAGAAATTTATCAGGTCATAGTTTTGGAAGCTAGAAGTCCAAGATTAGGATGTTAGCAGGTTTAAAGTCTTCTGAGGCCTCTGCTTGGCTTCTAGAGCGTCACCTTCTCACTATGTGCATTCAAATTTTCTTCTCTTATAATGACACAAATTAACTTGTATAAGGGCCTAAAATAACAGTCTTATTTCAATTGAACCACCTTTTAAAGGTCATATCTTCAAATATAGATGCATTCTGAGGTACTAGGTATGTGTGGGAGTAGCGGATGTGGGGCTAGGCCTTCAACATGAGAGTTTTGAAGGGACACAATTCAGCATTACACAGAGGCTAATAATAAATTAGCTAAAAATCTAGTAAAGTAATTACATTCACCTATTGTTGTTGTTATATCAGTTGTTGTTGTTCAGTTGCTCAGTCGTGTTCAAATGTTTGTGACCCCATGGACTGCAGCACACAATTGAGTAATGCCATCCATTGAGTCAGTGTTGCCATCCAACCATTTCATCCATTGTCATCCCCTTCTCCTTCTGCCTTCAATCTTTCCCCGCATCAGGGTCTTTCCTAATGAGTTGGCTCTTTGCATCGGGTGGCCAAAGTATTGGAGCTTCAGCCTCAGCATCAGTCCTTCCAATGAATATTCAGGATTAATTTCCTTTAGGATTGACTGGTTTGATCTCCTTGCAGTCCAAGGACTCTCAAGAGTCTTATCTAACACCACAGTTCAAAAGCATCAAGTCTTCAGTGCTCAACCTTCTGTATATCCGACTCTTCACATCCATTTTTATATTACATGTACATAATTTTGAATACTCACCACTATGCTAATTTAATGTTTAAGTTATATTTACACTGAAGTAGCACCTAACACTGATCAGAATGGCTATCATCAATATGTCTACAAATAATAAATGCTTGAGAATGTGTGGAGAAAAGTGAACTCTCCTACATTGTTTGTGAAGATGCAGATTGGTACAACCACAATGGAAACCAGTATGGAAGTTCTTTAAAAAACTAATAATAGAGTTGCCATAGAATACTGAAATCTACTCCTGGGCATATATACAGAGAAAAATGCTAATTCAAAAAGATACATGCACCCCAATGTTCATAACAGCAATATTTACAATAGGCAAAACATGGAAGCAACCTAAGTGTCCACTGACAGATGAATGAATAAACAAGACGTGGAATACATATACAGTGTAATGTTATTCAACTATAAAAAGGATGAAACAATGTCATTTGCAGCTTATTTATTTCTAGGCAATTAGTGCTAGGTTGGGCCTAGAAATAATTATACTAAGTGAAGTAAATTAGAGAAAGACAAATAGATGACACCATCAATTTGTGGAGTCTACAAAAGATGATAAAAATGAATTTATTTACAAAATAGACTCACAGATACAGAAAACAAGTTTATCATTAACAAAAAAGAAAGGAGATGACGGATAATTTGAGAATTTAACACTAATTGATTGCTGTTGTTGTTTAGTTACTAAGTTATGTCTGACTCTTTTGCAATCCAATAGACTATATAGCCCCCCAGGCTCCTCTGTCTGTAGGATTTCCCTGGCAATAATACTGGAGTGTATTGCCATTTCCTTTTCTAGGGGATCTTCTCGACCCAGTGATAGAACCTGAGCCTCCTGTATTGTCAGGCAAATTCTTCACCACTGAGCCACCAGAGAAGCCTGAGGTTAATAGATACCCAGTTAGCTGATACTACATACAAAACAGATATATAACAAGGACTTACTATAAACATGGGGAAATATATTCAATATCTTATCATAACCTACTTTGGAAAAGAATCTGAAAAAGAATACACACACACACATAATTGAATTATTTTGTTATACACTGGAAACAATATTAATCAATATATTTCAATTTTTAAAAATTTTAGAAAGAAATAAAAATATCACTAAGACAACAAAAATAATTATATTTAGCCCTATCAGATCAGATCAGTCACTCAGTCATGTCAGACTCTTTGTGACCCCATGAATCACAGCACGCCAGGCCTCCCTGTCCATCACCAACAACCAGAGTTCACTCAGACTCATGTCCATCGAGTCGGTGATGCCATCCAGCCATCTCATCCTCTGTCATCCCCTTCTCCTCCTGCCCCCAATCCCTCCCAGCATCAGAGTTTTTTCCAATGAGTCAACTCTTCGCATGAGGTGGCCAAAGTACTGGAGTTTCAGCGTCAGCATCATTCCTTCCAAAAAATCCCAGGGCTGATCTCCTTCAGAATGGACTGGTTGGATCTCCTTGCAGTCCAAGGGACTCTCAAGAGTCTTCTCCAACACCACAGTTCAAAAGCATCAATTCTTCGGCGCTCACCCTTCTTCACAGTCCAACTCTCACATCCATACATGACCACAGGAAAAACCATAGCCTTGACTAGACGGTCCTTTGTTGGCAAAGTAATGTCTCTGCTTTTGAATATGCTATCTAGGTTGGTCATAACCTTCCTTCCAAGGAGTAAGCGTCTTTTAATTTACCCCCAATAAAAATTAAAATTTGTCATCATGAGACTATTTGTTTAAGATCAGATAAACTTATGTATGATACATTGATATTACTTAGACTTTCAGTGATTAGTCAAAGAAGAGACTTAGAAAATTACACATCACATTTAAAAATGAGTGTCAAAAAATAAATAAATGAATAAAAATGAGTGTCTACCCCAATTATCTCCTGATATATATAGAAAGCACTAAATATCCTTAATATTTACAGATATTATGTGCTACTAGAGACTGAAAGAGCACAAAGAGTTCCTAACCAGCAATTTTTTCACAGCCACTTTCACTTCTCTGTTCCGTAAACTATAAATGATAGGATTCAACATGAGGGTTAAGCCAGCATATACCAAGGCTACAAATTTATCTATTTCCTGTGAATCCATAGTTGACGGCTTCAGGTACATGGAGAGAGCTGTCCCATAGAATAAAACCACTACACTCAGGTGGGCTGCACATGTTGGAAAAGCTTTGCTTCGACCATCCAATGAGCTGATTCTTAGGATGCTAGAGAGGATGAATGCATAAGAAATACAAATGAGGAGCATTGGCATAGGAAGAAGAAGTACACTGATCACCAGCATGATTAACTGCACCTTGGAAGTGTCTACACAAGCCAGTTTCAGGACGGCCAGAATCTCACAAGTGAAATGATTGATGACACCGCTTCCACACAGTGACAGCTGCAACAAAGACACAGTTTCCACCAGGGCAGTGAAGGAGCCTGTCACCCACGAGCCAGCTGCAATCTGAACACAAATCTTCTTGTTCATGATGATGGGGTATCTCAGGGGGTTGCAGATGGCTACATACGGTCATATGCCATCACAGACAGGAGCACACACTCAGTTGAGCCCATGGCCAGAGAGAAGTACATCTGAGCAACACACTCTGAGAATGAGATGGTGTTTTTCCCTGAAATAAAATTTGCCCAGAATTGGAGTCAGGGCAGAAGAAGTATACCAGATGTCCAGACATGACAGGTTGCTGAGGAAGAAGTACATGGGTGTGTGTAGGTGAGAATCCAGGACACTAACCAAGATCAGAATAATATTACCCAGTAAGGTGATCAAGTACATCAGTAAGCACAACACAAATATGGTGATTTCAACTTTGGGATAGTGAGTAAATCCCAGAAAAATAAAATTAGAAATGACTGTTGCATTTGTCTTGTCCATTTTGTTCTTCTTTGTTCATCTGGAATAGTGAATAAAAGTACACATGGCCTATGTTTAAAATTTACACTCTACCAACTTTTTAAGGAGTTTTTGTTGGAGGAACTTTAAAGGGAGCATTGCCTTCCAATATTACTAGCAATATTCACTCATTAATCCAACATTTACTGAATACGCTCTAAGGCACTGAGAATCTAGAGTGAGATTATACAAGTTCTTCTCTCAGGCAAAACAAAATCAAATGAAAACACACTCTTGTAAATTAAAAGCTACAATAACATGATATACATATTCCCCAAGATACTAGGCAAACACAGAGACAAATGCTAACCTATGTCAGGGGTATTGCTTCGTAAGATACTTTGAGATTTGTTTTAATCAAAATATGAACTGGCCTCAGTCAAGTTAAAGATCAGAAGAAGTTTCTGGGCAAAGAAACATTTTTTTGTGGTTGTAAAAGTTGAAACAGGAAAGGTTTTGGTTGCAATCCAAAAAGTTTCACATTATATGGGGAAAAAAAAAAAAAAAAACAGATGGAAATGCCACACACTAAGGAATATAAACAGGAGATCAGCAAGAGTCCACTCACTCTAACACCATGTGATATCTGTCTTCAAGAAGGCATTTTTGACCATGGAATAATCTTGAACCCATTCTTTATTACAAAGGTAACTACTTCATAATGTAAAGCAAATTATTTACAATATATCTCACAACTGATCACATATGGAAGTATGTTTGAAAACCACTGTCTTTCAAAATAAAGTTCAAACAAATTCACTCACAAATTACACAAGCCTCACATTCTCATCGTTGCCTAATTCTCTGATCTCATCTTCCAACACTACTTCTACCCTCTAGTCTAAAACAACCACTCTGTGGGTCCACATTCTTAGCATGCAAACTTATTTTTTATATATTTTAATATACAATTATCTACCTGAAGTACCTTTCCTTCCCGGCTCTAACCTTAACTTTCTTGAATATTTCAATTAGGTATCAAAACTGTATGCCATACATCATAAGTACAGCTTCATTTTTTGTACACAGTTATGTTGTTCAAGTATATCACACTGACTATACCCAGATATGCACATCCCTATTGCCACTGCAGTGGATGCTGAGCTTGTGAAGAGATTGTTCCTCACAATACTAGCAAAGTAATGTCATGTTTAAGATTTTTAATTACACATGGCTGCTTGAACATGGCAAGTTTTTGATGTGTGTTAAGATAAATGCATTTTCCCTTTGGTTCTCTGTGTCAACATAAAAGCCTGAAGACCTCTGAACTTGTTATATACATCTGCAAAGTTCTCTGATCATTTCTCTGATCTTAAAGAAACCAGTTGAATTAAGAAACAAAATGATTAGCTCTTAGTTTTAAGTATTTGATATACGGTGAGATGTGAAAAAGACAATGATCACTTGTGGTCTTAGAAGAGGAAGAAATAGTTTCCAAAAGGTCATCTTCTGTAAGGATTTAGAGCACTATCCTCAGAGTGTGAGATTTTAGGCTCTGAAACCAACCATGATATTTACTGGCATGCAAAATTTAGCAAATCACTTGACCTCTTTGAAACGTGATTTTACCGGCTCTCTGGTGGCTCAGCAGTAAAGAATCTGCAAGCGATGCAAGAGACAGAAGTTTGATTCATGGGAGAAGAAGAAAGCCTGGAGGAGTGTATGGCAACTCCCACCAGTATGCTTGTTAAGAAAATGCCATGGACAGAGGAGCCTCACGGGCTACGATCCATGGGGTCACAAAGAGTTGGACACAACTGAAGGGTAACAGCTTCTACTGTGTGCAGATTTGCAAGATCTAGATTAACTTGCTTTAAATTCTCCCTCCATAACCCCAATTCCATGATCGCTTTAATGTTTCACAGAATCACAATAGTGGTTTATGATTTCACGTTCTCCCTGCTTCCCGAAGCATAATTGCCTCTGTGCTGCTACAGTGCTGGCCCACATTGACTCAGATTTTTAAAACATAGCAAATTTTTCAAAATTTATTAAAATTTCAACCTCCAATCCATGTATGAAAATGAAACACTTTACCAATTATTTCCAGAAAGGCAAAAGTTAGACATGTCTAGTCTCTAACATCCACTTTGGTCAGAATATACCTCCACTCCACTGAGGGTTTCTCTATTGGGTTTTCCCCACCCAGCACTCAGTTTTCTTTTTCTGGCTCTGGGCCCTCGTGTTCCTTCTCCCTTCACCTGCTCTTCTGTCTACTTTTAGAAACAAAACAACGAAGTCTTCTCCTTTTCTCATCCAGATGGAGTCCCACTCATTCTCTCATTCTTTTTTTTTTTTTTAAACTTTACAATATTGTATTAGTTTTGCCAAATATCGAAATGAATCCGCCACAGGTATACTTATCTTACATCTTTGTCAGGGTCTCACCTACTCCAAGTCACTTTATATTTTCTCTTTCTCTAAATGATTTCTGATTACAATGCTAAGATAATTAAACTTTTTTCAACAAATCCTTCTCTTTCTTGCTAAATGTCAGAGCCAGAATAGACTCTAAACTCCTAACCCAACCTTCTCATTTTAAAATTGACAGATAATTCAGGGAACTATAATATATGTAAATCCTATAATAAACCCTAATGAAAGAGAATATGTGGATATATTTGACTGAATCACTTTGCCATACACTAGACACTGACACAAATTGTAAATCAACTATTTTTCATTAAAAAATTTTTAATGCAAAAAAATAGTTGACATATACTTGAGGGAGTTCAATGACTTGTCTAGGCAAATGAGAAACTCTGGAACACACATAGTCAAAAGTTTTATCCCACCTTCAAAACTCATTTCTTCATCTCAATATTTTTCCTACCAACTAGTGTTTCTTTTTATTCATTTATTTATTTTATTTTATTTTTAAACTTTACAATATTGTATTGGTTTTGCCAAATATCTAAATGAATCCGCCACAGGTATACATGTGTTCCCCATCCTGAACCCTCCTCCCTCCTCCCTCCCCATACCATCCCTCTGGGTCATCCCAGTGCACCAGCCCCAAGCATCTCGTATCGTGCATCGAACCTGGACTGGCGACTCGTTTCATATATGATATTGCTCATATTTCAATGCCATTCTCCCAAATCATCCCACCCTCTCCCTCTCCCACAGAGTCCAAAAGACTGTTCTATACATCAGTGTCTCTTTTGCTATCTCGTATACAGGGTTATTGTTACCATCTTTCTAAATTCCATATATATGCATTAGTATACTGTATTGGTGTTTTTCTTTTTGGCTTACTTTACTCTGTATAATAGGCCCCAGTTTCATCCACCTCATTAGAACTGATTCAAATGTATTCTTTTTAATGGCTTAGTAATACTCCATTGTGTATATGTACCATAGCTTTCTTATCCATTCATCTGCTGATGGACATCTAGAATATTGGAAATAAAAGCAAAAATAAACAAATGAGAACTAATTAAACTTAAAAGCGTCTGCACAACAAAGGAAACTATAAGCAAGGTGAAAAGACAGCCTTCAGAATGGGAGAAAATAATAGCAAATGAAGCAACTGACAAACAACTAATCTCAAAAATATACAAGCAATTCCTACAGCTCAATTCCAGAAAAATAAATGACCCAATCAAAAAATGGGCCAAAGAACTAAATAGACATTTCTTCAAAGAAGATATACAGATGGCTAACAAACACATGAAAAGATGCTCAACATCACTCATTATCAGAGAAATGCAAATCAAAACCACTATGAGGTACCATTTCACCCCAGTCAGAATGGCTGCGATCCAAAAGTCTACAAGCAATAAATGCTGGAGAGGGTGTAGAGAAAAGGAAACTCTCTTACACTGTTGGTGGGAATGCAAACTAGTACAGCCACTATGGAGAACAGTGTGGAGATTCCTTAAGAAACTGGAAATAGGACTGCCTTATGATCCAGCAATCCCACTGCTGGGCATACACACTGAGGAAACAAGAATTGAAAGAGATACGTGTACCCCAATGTTCCTCGCAGCACTGTTTATAATAGCCAGGACCTGGAAGCAACCTAGTGTTTCTTTTTAAAGTAAATATCTTTATTCTGGTTTCCTGGCATAGCTAAGATCTATTAATATATTTTGTAAATCTGAGATTTCAGAAGGAGATGGCTAATGTCTGTTCCCATTTACCTCAGCACATGGAATGCACATCTTCACTTTTGGTTAAAGTGTGCTTCAATATTTAAAGGTGATCTTCAGCAAAGTCTTTCTTGACAGTCCAGTGTAGTGCTCAAAAGAGTAAAAGATTCTAAAACTTGCAATTTTGATAGTATTCTATGAAAACTGTATTAAAGTGGGTTGTGCAGAGGTATTTTTACTCAGAAGATTACACTAGAAAAGGACATGGATATTCCTAGTTGGCAAAAAATCAACCCAAATCTTGCCTGACTCACTGTGTCAACATACATAGCACATGTTAATTAAAAACTGTTTAATAATTTCTTAAGAGAAATAATGATCTGAAGATTTGTTCTGCCCAAATCACCCCCTATGACTTTCTCCAAAATCGTCCAAAGGGCAATCCCTAGAACTTCACTACTAAAGTCTCCTACTGCTTTAGGGACCTTCCAACTCCCTTAACAATTTAAATTTGTTATTCTGAAACCTAAAGAAGTTACCAAAGTTTCCATTTCTCCTGGGTGTAATTCTCCAAGTTCAATTAAGAAATTCAGGGCAAAAAAAAAACAATAGTAAAATTTTTGTAATTATTTCAGGCACTTGGCTAAGTAAAAGGCCTGATTCTTGAGAAATATCTGTGCAAGCAGAACTAGAGGGGCCTATTTGCCTATTCCATTCCTCTGCAGATGGCCCTTGAACTATATAGCAAACATTCCAATTAATAGAACTGTAGAGATGCCATCCCAAATTAGCCTCTGAGCTTGTAATGTGACCCATTCATTTTCAGCAATCTCTACAATTATCTCAGTTATCAGAGTAATAGAAGATAAAACATTCTTATTCCACTTTAAAATGGCCACAAGGTGAGATTTGGGCTCTAGATTGTTTTCTTGGGCTCTATTTCTTTGAGGAAAAATGTCTGTTATTTACTTTGACTGAATTTTATATTCATTTTTATTATTGGTTTTCTAAAATTTTACAAAGAGATTCTTAAATGTGGCTTTCTTTTTATTTACCCTTCTTAACATTATAGATCTTCTTGAGTTTAAGGCTTGATGTCTTTCATAAGTTTGAAAAAATCATTCAGTATTAGCCAATTTCTTTTCTACCCCATTTCCCCTTTTTCCTCTCCCCCTGAGTGTTCAGCTATACATGCTAGTCTTTTCCAACACAACCCATATAAGCTCTTACACTCCTTTCTCTATTTTCCATTCTTTTTTTCTCCATACATCAGTCTGGATATTTCTACTGATTAACCTTTCAATTTGTTAAGCCTTTCTTCAACTTGGTCTAAGTTGTGGTAAATCCATCTCTAGTTCCTCATTCTGGCTGTATTTTTCAGCTCTATAATATCTACTTGACGATTTAATATAATATCAAATTCTCTAGTGAACTCGTCATCTTATAATGTATGTAAAGGTACATGTTAACACTGGTTCTTTTCAAATAGATCTGGTAACTTCTATATTTGGATCATCCTGAGAGACTTTCAATCATCTGTTTTTATCTTTTGATCTTATATCTTACCAGTTTTCATACATAAAAAACATATAATCACTGGATGATGTTTTATTTATACAAAGAGAATTTCCCTTATCCTTTGATACAAGCCTAGATTGAGAAAGACTGCTTTAATCCAAAGAGTCACTGAGACAAGGTAGAGATGGATTTCAGATTTTGTAGAACTTGGCCAAAAATCTGTTTCATCTCCTATTTTAGATTTATCCCTTTAAGTTCCAAACTGAGAACCTGGAGTTTGTACAAGGGAGATTTCCCTTTCAAGAGTCAATGGACTTCAGTTTTTATCTCATACCCACTGTGGGACTGATAAAACCTAACTTAACATATTTAACCTCCTTTTGCTCAATTTACAGCACTCTTACTCTGGGCAGCCTAAAAATTAGCAAGTGCTTCATGTGGTAAATGAATTATATCTGTTGAGATCATTTAACTTCCTTAATTCAGAAACTTGGCCTCCCTTCAGTTCAGAATAGAATGTCTTGGTAGGTTTAACTTGCTCTCTAGAACCTTAGTTCCTCATATCCTGACTCATTCAGAAGCAATCTAATTTGTTAAAAAATATATATATATATACTTGTCTAGGCTTGTCATAACTTTTCTTCCAAGAAGCAGGCACCTTTTAATTTCATGGCTGCAGTCACTATCTGCAATGATTTTGGAGCCCAAGAAAATGAAATCTATCACCGTTTCCACTTTTTTCCCATCTCTTTGCCATGAAGTGATGGGACCAGATGCCATGATCTTCATTTTTGAATACTGAGTTTTAAGCCAGCATTTTCACTCTCGTCTTTCACCTTTATCAGGAAGCTCTTTAGTTTCTCTTTGCTTTCTGCCATTAAAGTGGTAACATCTGCATATCTAAGGTTGTTGATATTTCTACCAGCAATCTTGCTTCCAGCTTTTGATTCATCCAGCCCAGCATCTAACATGATGTACTCTGCATATAAGTTAAATAAGCAGGATGACAATATACAGTCTTGGCTATTGCAAATAGTGCCACTATGTACATTGGGGTGCACATATCTTTTTCAATTAGAGTTTTTGTGTTTTCTGGATGTATATCCAGGAGTAGAATTGCTAGGTCATATGGTAGTTCTATTTTTAGTTTTTTGAGAAATTTCCATATTGTCTTCCACAGTGGCTGCACAAATTTATATTCCCTCCAACAGTGTACAAGGGTTCCCTTTTCTCTACATTCTCATCAACATTTGTTATTTATGTTCTTTTTGATGGCAGCCATTCTGATATGTGGGAGGTGATATCTCATGATTTTGATTTGAATTTCCCTGATAATTAGCTATGCTGAGCATCTCTTCATGTACCTGTTGGCCATCTGCGTTTCCTCTCTTGAAAAATATCTATTCAGTTCTTCTGCTTATTTTTAAATCAGGTTGTTTTCTTTTTTGAGGTTGAGCTGTATGATTAACTTATATATACTGGATATTAATCCTTTATTGGTCATATGATTTACAAATATCTTCCCCTATTCACTAAGAGGTCTTTTCATTTTGCTGATGGTTTCCTTTACTGTGCAAAAGCCTTTACATTTAAGTAGGCCCCATTTTTTTATTTCTACTTTTATTTCCTTTACTTTAAGATACATATCCAAAAAAAATTATTGCTGCAATTTATGTCAAAGAATGTTCTGCCTATGTTTTCCTCTAGGATATGTGTAATATCTGACCTTACACTTAGATAAAAAGATTTGCGGTTTGCAGCAATATGGATGGTCTCAGAGGGCATTATGCAAGTGAAACAAGTCAGACAAAGAAAGAAAAGTGATATGATATCACTTATACATGGAACCTAAAAAATACAACAGACTACTGAATGTAACAGAAAAGAAGCAGACTCACAGACCTAGATCTCCCCTCTACCCT
Source organism: Bos indicus (assembly GCF_029378745.1). Lineage (NCBI taxonomy): Eukaryota > Metazoa > Chordata > Mammalia > Artiodactyla > Bovidae > Bos > Bos indicus. The sequence goes on from NC_091767.1 coordinate 94,247,358, forward strand.
GATGTTGGGAAAGATTGAGGATGGAAGGAAAATGGGGCGACAGATGATGAGATGGTTGGATGGAATCACCAGCTCAGCGGACATGAGTTTGATCAAACTCCAGGAGATAGTGAAGGACAAGGAAGCCTGACGTGCTGCAGTTCATGGGATCACAAAGAGTTGGATGTGACTTCTCAACTGAACAACAACAAACAGAACAAATGAGGGCTTACCAGTGGTATTGAGTGGGGCAGGATATATGGGCAGGCAAGTGCGAGATAGAAACTACTGAGTATAACACAGGGTGCTGCTGCTGCTGCTAAGTCGCTTCAGTCATGTCCGACTCTGTGCGACCCCATAGAGGGCAGCCCACCAGGCTCCCCCATCCCTGGGATTCTCCAGGCAAGAACCCTGGAGTGGGTTGCCATTTCCTTCTCCAATGTGTGAAAGTGAAAAGTGAAAGTGAAGTCGCTCAGTCGTGTCCAACTCTTTTCGACCCCATGGACTGCAACCAGGCTTCTCTAGAAATATGTACTTACAACATGGAAAATATAGCCATATTTAGTGATAACTAAATATTATATAACTTTTTAAATTGTACTTTTAAATATTTTAATTATTTTTTAAAGTGATTTTCTGATGAAACACTAACATTTTCAGTGGGAAAACTAAGTTTCTTTGTTTGGGGCTCATATTTTTTACTTGTTATTTAATGCTTACTTATCATTTTAGGTAAGTTGATTATCAGTCCCTCTATAATGAAGAAAATAACAGTTTTTAAATAAACAGATGATACAGTATTAGTATCCTAATGAGGAGCTGCCAGAAATAATGACTATTCTAGTGAATTACTGCCTGAATGTTCATAGATCCATACAAAGTTACTATTATGGATAGGCATTACATAATTTTCAGTGACAACTCAAAATCTAATTTGTAGCATTTTTACCTCACTGCTTCATTTGTGAAATATAAGGGGAAAAATGTATGCCATCCTTATGGTGAAAATAAATACAAGATTAAAAAGAATTAAAGGATAAGATAGAAAAATAAGAATATTTTAAAATCTAAACAAAAATGAACAATTAAGTATTATGGGATTTTTGTTAGCATTAGAAAGCTAAAGCAATCAAAGAGAAATAAAACCAAGTAACTTAGTACCTCAAAGTTTTTTTTATTTTAATTCTAAAATAAACATAATCAAATCTAAATAAAATTTAAAATTCAGAGGCTAATATGATAACAGTTACAGAGAGAAGAGATGTAATATTAAAATAAACATTAAAGTCTAAGATGAAAATCTGAAGTGTGCAACTCAGATCAAGAAGAAATAAGGACTTCCTTTATGGTACAATAGTTGGGAACCTGACTTGCAGTGAAAGGGACATGGGTTCGATCTCTGATTGGAGAACTAAAATCCCACATACCTGGGACAACCAAGCCCAGTAAGCCTAAGTGCTACAACTATTGAGACCGTGAGCTCTGGAGTCCACATGCCATAACTAGAAAGTTCATGTGCTGCAATATCCCACATGCTGCAACTAAGATCCAACAGAGCCAAATAAATAAATATTTTAAATAAAAAGAAATAAAATGACAGAGGTTATTTTTTTAAAGATTGAAGATTACAAACAGAGGAAAGAAATATAAACCCCAGATAAAAATCAAATGTAAAAACCACCTAAAAGATAGATTGACATTTCTTAATAACAGATTCTTCTTGGATTGGCAATACATTGAATACTTCATGGATAGAGAGCCAATGGAACAGAGAAAAAGATATAGCTCTATTTTTATCAGTGGGTAATTTGACTCAGAAGTTATTTATATTTACAGCTTTAAATATCAGGTATTTGGTTGTAAGACCAAAGCAGTTAGATCCCATGTATCAGAAGGTATATATATTTTAAAAGAAAACTGCCAAAGCAGATATGTTGAAAGTAGAAAAGAATAATTAATGCCTCCTGGAGAAGGAAATGGCAACCCACTCCAGTGTTCTTGCCTGGAGAATCCCAGGGATGGGGGAGCCTGGTGGGCTACCGATTATGGGGTCACACGGAGTCGGACACGACTGAAGCGACTTAGCAGCAGTAGCAGCAGCAGCAGTTGGATATGAGGGGCTTCCTAGGTTGCTCAGTGGTAAAGAATCCGTCTGCAATGCAGGAGATGAGGGTTTGATCCCTGGATCAGGGAGATCCCCTGGAGAAGAAAATGGCAACCCATTCATATTCTTGCCTAGGAAATCCCATAGACAGAGGAGCCTGGTGGGCTACAGTCCACTGGGTTGCAAAAAAGTTGGAGAAGACTCAGCGACTAACCAACAAAATTGATTTCTACATTGTGATTATAAAAGTTACCTGTCCCTTTTCCATTTACTTATTAAAATTTTTTCTTCTCAGTAAATGTTTTACTGCTTCCTTCACATCCTTGTTCCTGAGACTATAGATTAAAGGATTAATCATAGGAGTCATCACTCCATAGAAAAAAGATACAAGTTTGTCAGTAGTATCCATGTCATCTGAATTAAGTGTCTCTTTAGACTTGGGCTTCATGTACATGAAGAGAATGGTTCCGTAGAATATTATCACCACAGTCAAGTGGGCTGAGCAGGTAGAGAAGACTTTGCTTCTCCCCTCAGAAGAGCGAATTCTGAGGATGCTGATAATAATTAATGTGTAAGAGATAATGATTAACAATAATGGTGTCATTGTGAATAAGGTTGTGGCCACAAGCATGATGAACTCGTTACCTGAGATATCAGCACAGGCCAATTTCATGACAGCCAGAATTTCACAGGCGAAATGATTGATGACATTATTCCTGCAGAAGGGCAATTGTACTACACACCCAGTTTGTACTGTAGAGTTGACAATTCCTACGATCCAGGAGCCAGCTGCCATGGGCACATAGGAACCCTTGCTCATGATGACAGAATATCTCAGAGGGTTGCAAATAGCCACATACCGGTCAAAGGCCATCATGCCCAGGAGCACACACTCTGTTGTCCCCATGGCCAAGCCAAGGAACATCTGCATAGCACAGCCAGAGAAGGAGATGGTCTTTTTTACTGAGAGGAAGCTCACCAGCACGGAGGGAATGAAGACAGTGGTGTAGCAGATGTCCAGGAAGGAGAGGTTCCCCAGGAAGAAGTACATAGGGGTGTGAAGGTGGGAGTCTAAGATGCTGATGAGAATAAGGGTACCATTCCCCAGAAGGATGACCACATACATTATTAAGACTACCACAAAAAAGAGTAGCTCAAGCCTTGGATAACCAGAAAGCCCCTTCAGAAAAAATTCCACCAGAATGGTTTGGTTTTCCCATTCCATCGTATGGTTTCTTTTTCACCTGTAATATATTAGAATATGTTAAGATGAAATATGTATTCTAGTATGATTATATTCAACTATGTACCAGTGTAGAAGTACCATATACTCATAGGAAGAAAAGAAAATATAAAAAGGAATAGACCAAAGAAGGAAGAAAAGAAATAAAGTGGACCAAATAGAATAGAGAGGGGAAGGGAAGAGAAATGAACATATTTTCAAGCTACAAGCAATATGCCATGCAATTTATTGAATCTCATCAAGGTTCTGGGAGAGAGGTATCATCATCCACATTTTACAATAAATAAATCAAAGCAAAAACATTGAGTAAACTCAATTAAAGGTAAATTTAGAGCAGAGGTAAGATTCAAATCCAAGTCTTCCTTGCTGAAGCCTGAGCTTTTGGTCATATTTGTCACCACAAGTTAACCAAGGTTTAAAACAAATACGAGTATTGCATTATGTGTAACTGAAAAGTAAACTGTTTTTATTGGCTACAAAGCACCACTGGAGAAGGAAAGGGCCACTCACTCCAATGTTCTCGCCTGAAAATCGCATGGACAGAAGAGCCTGGTGGGCTACAGTCCATGGGGTCACAAAGAGTTGGACATAACTTAGTGACTAAACAACAACAACCCCACACACAATAGATTAATGATCTTGTCACTTTTCCATGCTATACTGCTATAATTATTATCTGTCTTGTCCATTAGCATGAAAAATTCATTAAGTCAGGGACTTTTTCTTATTTACTTCTACAATACCAGTATCTACAATATAACAGACACAGAGATAAGAGGTTCAGAAATATTTGTTGAATAAATGAATACAGTAAAGGACCAAATGACTACTAATTATTTTATTTATACATTACCTAATTTAGTCTGAGAAGCAACCCTATTAGGCAATTATTGCTATTATTAGCATTGTCATTTTCATTATAAAAAGGGAGAAAATGAGTAATTTGCTTAAGGTCAAGGTCAAGGTCATAGCTAAATAAGTGGTTGAGCCAGAACTTGAATTCAAGCCCTATGGCTGTGGAGTTCAAACTTAATTGCCCATTTTGCAGAAACTTGACTCACGGTCTAGAATATCTTATAATCTAATAGACAATACTAATATTTCAAAAGAAATATCAGACCAAAATAGGGGATTAGTCAGAAAGAAGAGTTCAAAATGGTGATTTGAGAACACTTTAATTCTTTATATTTTGAATGAAATTATTCATTTCTGTGACAAAACTATACCTATTAGTGTATAATTCTTCATAATTCTGTAGTCTCCCCTTATGAGTAGTTCTATCTACTTTTTCACTACTATTCTTAATTGATTTCTCTTTTCATGTGTTTCACAAGAGGTTTTCCCCTATTACAAGTTTTCTCCAAAAAAAAGTTTTAATACTTTTGAAGAGATTTGTCCTTTCCACTTTGTTTCATTAATGTAGGTTTTTGTGTTTGTAAATTTCTTTAGGCTTATTTGGTATTTTATAATTTCATGAAATAAGAAAAACTATTTCTTAATATTTTATCTTTATCCTCTTCCTAGCTCTGAGTCATTTAAAACGCTTTGTAGATTTCTATATGAAATGTTCTTGTTACTGGTTTCCAGATATTTTTTTTCTCCTTCTGTCTTTAATCCAAGTGTTATCTAGATATGCATACCTAGTGATCAGATACTTTTATTCCATTTTATTATATCTAATTCATTTTATTATGATGAAAAATGTGACCTGTAATTCTAAAGGTATATATTTTGGGGTTCCACTTACTTGATCCATGTTGTAAATGTCAACAAAAAATATGAATTCTCTTTGGGGAGATATATTATTTATATGTATGTATATACACACACAACAATACATGTATACACATAATCAGGTTTATTAAATGCCCTATTCAAATCCTTGAGATTATTTTCTGTTATCTATATTTAATTAACTCTATATAATGATGGTTGGATGATTTCACTGATTTGATGGACATGAGTTTGAGCAAGCTCCGGGAGTTGGTGATGGATAGGAAATCCTGGCATGCTGCAGTCCATTGGGTAGCAAAGAGTCTGACATAACTGAGTTACTGAACTGAACTGAACTGAATCAAGTTTTACTTGTATATCTAGAATTATTTTTATAAGCTTAGTTCTGTGTTGTTTAGTGTATACCTATTTATGGCTGATAAACTTCATACATTGTGAATGTTACAATTAATTTTTATCACATTTTGTATTTTAAACTTAAATTCTATGTTTATGATATTGATATCCAGGCAAGAATACTGGAGTGGGTTGCTATTTCCTACTCCAGGGGATCTTTCTGGCCCAGGGATTGAACCTGCATCTCTTACATCTCCTGTGCTTGGCAGGCAGGATCTTTACACCAGTGCCACCTGGGAAGCCCAACTTTAGCTCTCTTTGTTGTGTTACTTTGTTGTGTGTACTCGTGTCCAGTCCTTTGCGACCCTATGCACTGAAGAACACCAGGCTCCTCTGTCCATGGGATTTTCTAGGCAAGAATATGGGAGTGGGTTGCCATTTCCTACTCCAGGGGATCTTCCTGACCCAGGGAAGTACAAAATGTGATAAAAATAGGTCAATTAATTATAACATTCACAATTTATGAAGAAGGTTATCAGCCATAAACAGGTGTACATTAAACAACACAGAAACTAAGCATATAAAAATAATCCTAGATACACAAATAAAACTTGATTATAAATATTTATATAGAATTGATTAAATATAGCTAGCAGAAAAATTATCTCAAAGATTTGAATAGCGCATTCAATAAATGCCCTGATTATGTGTATACATGTATTATGTGTATATATATAAATCATAATATCTCCCCCAAAGAGAATTCATATTTTTTGTTGACATTTTCAACTTGGATCAAGTAACTTGCTGCCAAAAATATATAACTTTAGACTTACAGGTCACATTTTTTATTATAATAAAATAAACTAATATAATAATAATTGTATAAAAATATCTGATCACTAAGTGTGTGTAACATATATGCGGATGTAAGTTGTTAATTCTTTTAACAGTCATTGTTTTTTATGAGCATATTGACTCCATTCACTTTAGAATACAATTATAAATGTACTTCATTTCTTTCCTTCCATATACTTTATTTTTATTACATACTTGTTTTGCATTACTTATATTTCCCACTTTCTTATTTCTGCTGGCTGATTAAATTGTCATTCACCAATTGTTTGCCTTAACTTGAACACTTTGTTCCTTTTTTCCGTTCCATAAGTGGTGAGTTACCTTCTTTCTTTACTTTCACAATCTGACATACAGAGCAAACATTTGTTTGTAAAAAGTAACTATTGCGTTGGCCAAAAAGTTCATTCAGGTTTTTATGCACCAGCTTACAGATAAATCCAAATGAACTTTTTCAACTAGAATGCTCCTAATCTCCTAAATTATCCCTCAAACACCAAATGAGGATAGAACTACAAGCATACCCCACAATTCCAAGATGCTACCAAGATAAATTAGGAGAATCAAATTTAGATTAATTTGAAGATCAAAATATATATTAGCTAGAAACACACAAATGGATACATGAATTGAGGCTATTATTGCTAATTGACATGTTGTTACTCTATTTGGTACTTTATATGTTTATATATATATAAAATATACACACACATATATATATATATTGAAAGGAATGTTTAAGAAACTTAGTGACCAAATTAGTAAGGAACTTCTGCTCAGAGAATTTTCCTAATATCACTCACTTATCCTCTAGGTAGCACTGCACTGATGTCTTACAGGGATGAGCCATGGTTTCATTTCTAATGACCTTGCCTTCTAAAGGTAGGGAGACAGGCATTCTTATACATTCTCAGTGAACACATAAATTGGTGCATCCTCTGTGGAGGACAAATTGGCAGTGTTAAACAGAATCATAAATGTGTGTGTACATACACACGCATGCACATGAACACACGTGTGTGTTTTAGTAGCATGGTTGTGTCTGACTCTTTGTGACCCCATGGAATGGGGCCTGCAGACTCCTCTGTCCATGGGATTTTCCAGACAAGAATACTGGAGTGGGTTGTCATTCCCTTCTCCAGGGCACTTTCTTAACCCAGGGATTGAACCCGGGTCTCCTGCACTGCAGGCAGACTCTTTACCGTCTGAGTCACTATATGTGTCTGTACACACACACACACATGTGCACACACACAGATACCAACATTTTTTTGCTCCTATGTAGAATACCTATAGAAAAATAAACAGGAATACCTTGGTATCTCTAAGAAAGGAAATGAATAGTTCATTAACAGAAATGGAAGGGAGGCTGTTTACTGTATGTTGTTCAGTACCTTTTAAACATTTTGATCCTTGTGACTATAATACCTACCATAAAATAAATTACATTTAAGCTAAAGAGTTCTTGTCTTTGAGATGTATAACCTTTCTCCTTTCACTTTTCTGATGACACACTACATCAAACCATCCATTGCCATGGGACACAACTACATACAGTTAAAAACTGTTCTTATTCAGTAGCACATCTTAAATGGGAATTGCCAAAGACTAACAAGTCCTTTAAATATGGTCATAGTTTAATATTCAAGATATTTCCAGTAGTATCATTAGGATTTTCAGGCCCATATGGATCTCCTGTCCCTCCATCAAACTGCAAGCTATCCTCTGATCTGGTTTAGAATCTATACTTCTACCCCAGTCATTTCCTTTCCATTAAATGTGCCACTATCTTTAGGAGCTAGTAAGACTCCTGGAACAAAATTACAGCTGAAAAATGTTAGCTATTATTCTTGTTTCATCCACAAGTCCAAAGAGCCGTCCCTCTTCAGAATTGTTTGTTCACCTCTCTTTAAAAGGTACTTTGCTCTGAATCTCAGGTCTACCTTCCCAATTTCCAGACATAATTAGTCACTTCAGCATCACTGCAAACTCAACTTCATTTCTCCATTCTAAACTAATCTCCTGTTCCCAGCTCTTAATATTTTGTAGCTTTTCATAAAATTTGCATTTTGTTAGAATTTTTCAGGTTTTCTGGGTTACTGTGTAAACTACTTGAAACCCCAAAGGGCAGTAGATACACGTGAAGTTCATTGAGTAATGCAGGTTACACCTACACCTATAAAAATCATCTCTACAAAAACCCTTGTTCCATGAGCTGCCTACATGCTACATGATATTCTACCAAACTTATTCCATAATATTGTTAGGAACACAGGCCTTGGAGGTAGGCTTAGTTTAAATGGTATCTCTGCCCTTTACTAAGCAGGGTGGCCTGGGCATATTTCTGATCATCACCTTCCCCAGCTATAGCATGAAGATAAAGACAGCACCTGTACCATATATTTGTTGATAAGATTAAAAGAGATAGTATATATTATACAATTATCACAGGAATGGTTTCCACTATTGGTAGTTTCCTTTATGCCACTCTATCACGGTTCTTCCTTTTGTTAGAGTCTTTTTACATCTTTGAACCAGTCATTGTCTTTTCCATGGCCAGGTATATACAGCCGAAAAAAGTTTAATCACGTCACACACAGTGTTCTGGCAAATGGTATTATGTTCATCTTACCATCAAATCCTAATACACTTTATCACAGTATATAACACTCCAGTCCTTTATCACAACTGATCCTTTGGATGTCAACAAATTGAGTGGCAAGTAGGAAAAATCACTCATAAGTTTCAATTCACTCCATAAAAAAAAAAAGGATTTTAGGGAGGCATTAGTATGTTCCTTGTCTTAAAAAGATAGCTGATTTTTTTTTTTTTTTTTTTTACTGAGACTGTGTTAACATTTTTAGCAAGCCTATAACATAAAAAAATAAATAGAAAAGTCACTCATTTTTACAGTTATAACCTAATAATAGAAAAACAAATATTAAAAATAGTCACCAATAGTGTATGCAAACACACTAGGATAATGCTCAACCAGGTCTCTTTCTGGCTATTCACTGCTTTGGTAAATCATCTGTTTCAGATATGAGGTTTCTTTAAGGCATGTTGGTCATAGTTTTCCTCCTCACATGTTTTCTCTGCACAAAGCGTCCCTAGCACAGTATGTGCCATATAGTTCATCCTGCTATCAGTTGATTGAGCCAAATGAAGCAGAGTTGCTGCTAGGGGACCAGGAAAGACTTGTTTGTTATGAATTTCATGCTACAGAACACAGAGTTCCCTCTCTACTGTGTAGTGAAGCTTAATTAGCTAAAATGATAACAGAGTGTTCAAATACTGTGTGCTACTCTAAAAAGCTACACACTGACACAAAGGAATTCATAACTACTGAAATTCCATTCTGTTCCTTGCTCAATGCCTTTGCATGTTAAACTGCTCTTGTGATCTCAAAAGTCTTTATTTCTCCCTATTAGCTCTCAGTGACTAGACCCTTAAATTCCATTTCCAATATTTAGTCTCTGTTCAGTGAGAAAAACATCTTAATTTCAAACTTGACACATTTAACCCATCAGTCTAACTCTTGCTTGTAGTTGATAAGATTTGGTTCTTGTCTTTACAATAACTTACCTTCAAACCAGGTTCTGACTCTCTTTCTAGGTTGGAGCAACAATAAATATTTTTATCTTTCTTTTTTTACATGTAGCCAATTTTCATGACTCCTCATTTCATGAACCTCTAAAGAGGCAGCTACTGATGAGTAATCATTTGCCATAGAAATTCACTCATTTGTTGACATCTATAGAAGTATGCAGGTTGCAAGTATGATAACTAGGATAAATTCCTCTCGTTCAAATAAAGAATTGTTAGATTCCTCTAGTTCAAAATAGAAAGAAAATTAATATTTAGTAATAAATTTTAGGAATAGGACAACTTGCCCCTGAAGCCCAGGCTGAAATACGACCCCATTGTGGAGACCCACAAATACCTAAAGAACATGCTTCAGGCTTTGGGACACAATTTAAATGTTCTAAAGGATGTTTCTAAACCTCTGTGCAAAATTTTCAATTGCTTCATAGATGAAATATGTAAAAACTTATGAGACTCCAGAAATAAAGCCCTGAAGACCTAATTACAGGAAGCCTATTACTCTGCTTCACACAGAATCAGGAGGAGTCTTGTGCAATGTTATCAAAGTTTCCCCAGTTGAATTCTCTCTCTGTCTCTCTCTCTCTATCTCTGTCTATCCCTCCCCTGTCTCTCTTACACACATACTCATATTAACACACAAACACACCTACACAATTTTTGAAGTATAAATGGTTATTTACAGTACACAATTTCTTTATACATTTTTTTAGAAACTATAGATTTTATAGACATTCACTTTATATATTTAGCTTATATAAATGCTGACTTTTTGAATAAATATATATAAATTTCTAAAACTGAGACATACTGTAAAAGAAAATTTTTTAAAAAATAAAGAAAGAAAAAAGGAAGGAAGAGAAAGTAAGGCAAGGAAAGAAAGTATATCCTTAGGCAATACACACACAGAGATGTAAAGAACAAAGATGAAAATAAATTGAGACTTCTGGCTCAAGATGGCAGAATAGAAGGACATGCACTTATCTCCTCCTGAGAGAACCCCAACATTAGACTAGTTGTTCAACAACCATCAGAAGAGGACTCTGGCTCCCACCAAAAAAGATACACCACATCCAAAGACAAGAAGAAGCTGCACAAAGACAAAGCTGCAGCGAGATGGTAGCAGCATGATAAAATCAAATCCCACACTGCCAAGTGGCTGACCCACAAACTGGAGAACAATAATACCCAATAAGTTCTCCTACTGTTGTGAAAGTTCTGAAAACCACCTCAGGCTTCCCCTCCTGAGGATCCAACAAAGGGACTGGGAATGAGGGAGAAATTACTAGGTAGTCAGGGTAGGACTCTGAGACTTCGGTCCTGTTTTCAATAAATATCTCGCCCCATTAACCTAAAACTATACCTTTTGTCCCGAATTCATGAAACGTGTCCTTTTTCTGATAAATTATCAGCACTCAGATCCAGGAAAGGTCAGTAATTAACACCTGTTCCATAAGCTTGAGGGAAAAACAACTGGTGATCCATTCATCTTTGGCCCTTACATCTGGTCTACTTTTAAATGGCCAGGGGGCACAATAAAGGGTGGCAACTTAATCTAAGGATCAATATAAACCATTCAGTTCAGTTGCTCAGTAGTGACTCTTTGCGTGGACTGCAGTATGCCAGGCTTCCCTGTCCATCATCAACTCCTGGAGCTTGCTCAAACTCCACTGAGTTGGTGATGCCATCCAACCATCTCATTCTCTGTCATCCCCTTCTCCTACTGCTTTCAATCTTTCCTAGCATCAGGGTATTTTCTAATGAGTCAGTTCTTCGCATCAGGTAGCCAAAGTATTGGAGCTTCAGCTTCAGCATCCATCCTTTCAATGAATATTCAGGACTGATTTCCTTTAAGATAGATTGGTTTGATCTTCTTGCTATCCAAGGGCCATAAAGATGTTAAGTTAAAATGTGATCTTTAAACTGATTGGTTAGAAATGACAGATTTTAAGGACAGGAGCCAACCAAAAATGCACAGATCAGTGCCAGTAAGTCCTGTCTTTCTGGGGGATTATTTACCCCTCTCAGTGTTTATGCTGTCTATGCAAGGAGATCAAGCCATAGTCAATCCTAAAGCAAATCAGTCATGAATATTCATTGGAAGGACTGATGCTGAAAGTGAAACTCCAATACTTTGACCACCTGATGTAAAGAACTGATTCCTTGGAAAAGACCCTGGTGCTGGGAAAGATTGAGGGCAGGAGGAGAAGGGGACAGCAGAGGATGAGATGGTTGGATGGCATCACTGACTCAAAGGACATGAGTTTGAACAAGCTCCAAGACTTGGTGATGGACAGGGAAGCCCAACATGCTGCATTCTATGGGTTTGCAAAGAGTTGGACATGACTGAGCAACTGAACTGAACTGACTGTGCTGAGAGCTTTGTATTTTATTCTCTTTTAAAATAAATCCTATTCACTTGCATGCAACTGTGAGTGTTTGCATGTTCTGTTCATGAAGTTCAGCTCCAGAAATTAGAACTCAAGTTCCCATCTCAGGAATCTCCAGGGAATCTGGCCTTGAAGTTGGCCTTAGGCCTAATAACTACCAGAGAGGGAATGCAATGCCACTCATCAGCAAATAATTGGATTAAAGTTTTATTGAGTAAGGCCCTGCTCATCAGGTCAAGACCCAGTTTTTCCCATTGCCAGTCCCTCCCATTAGGAAACTTACACTTACCTAAAGCTGCAACAAAAAATGATGACTTGGTGTGCTATTGAGGTATGCTGTTGTTGCTGCTGCTGCTGCTAAGTCGCTTCAGTCATGTCTGACTCTGTGAGACCCCATAGACAGCAGCCCACCAGACTCCCCCGTCCCTGGGATTCTCCAGGCAAGAACAGTGGAGTGGGTTGCCATTTCCTTCTTCAATTCATGGAAGTGAAAAGTGAAAGTGAAGTCACTCAGTCATGTCCAACTCTTAGCGACCCCAAGGACTGCAGCCCACCAGGTTCCTCCGTCCATGGGATTTTCCAGGCAAGAGTGCTAGAGTGGGGTGCCATTGCCTTCTCCAATAAATGAAGGCAATTCAGAATCAAGAAGTAATTTCCAAGAGAGGTAATAGATGAACTGATCCTTAATTTGTGAGTAAAAACTTGAGAAAGAAGGAATATGGGAAGAAAATTTCAAGAAACAGAACTAATAACATCAAGAGTGAAAGACAAGACATGGCATGATGAATCCAGGGAAAGAAAAACTCTGCATCAAAGAAACCTAAATAAAGGGGCAGATGGGGGTTAGGGGAAGATGGATGAAACCAAACAAACCGAAGCAAAGAGGGCCTCATTTGCCATGTGTCAATCATGGCTTAGTTACAAATTACAGTATACACTCTGGATGACTTAACCAGAATGAAATTATTTCATTTAATTTTATTATTATATGATAGTGTGGGGGTGTTATCATTCCTTCTAAAAAACTTTTTTTTCCAAATCACAAATCCTAAGAAAAATTAGTAAAATATAGAAGACTTTCATAATAAATTTTCTGAATGAAGAACCCTTTACAGGCTCAAGTATTAAACAAGTATATCAGTATTATGATAGTGTATTTAACATAATGATAGTGTATTTGCCAAGAAAACTTGATACATGGCTACATCAAAACAAGTGACTTGCCTTTCTTTCCTCCACATCTTGATTCCACAACCCTTTGAAGGGGAAACCCTTCTGGTGTCCTACTCTGAGGAGAAATACGCACATTAAAATTTCTATTTGCTTTAATAAATTTTCTAGAGGAAATTCATAAATTGTTAAAAGATTGGGACCTAGATCAGTCATCTCAGAGGGTTTCTGGAAGCAGCTGGACTCAAGTTCTTAGAAAAGACAAAATTACTATAAGGGATATCCTATGGGTCAAACATAACATGCCTAAGTTTAGACGTTTTCCACCTACTTGGAACTCTTAGTTGGGGTGGGTGGAGTTCTATGAGCTGGTGTATGGGAAGTAATAGGTTCTCATAACTTATTTTGTCACTGTATGAATCTGATACATCAATGGTCTCAACTTTTGCCATCAGATGTAATCTGTGAATGATTATTATGGAAGTGAAAGTGAAGTCACTCAGTCATGTCCGACTCTTAGTGGCACCATGGACTACAGCCCAAAAGGCCTTCCGTCCATGGGATTTCCCAGGCAAGAATACTGGAGTGGGGTGCCATTGCCTTCTCCCTTAACAGCGGCAAGGCATATTATATTTACTTGGAGCTGGTATACTTGGTGACAGCCTTAGTGCCCTCGGACATGGCGTGCTTGGCCAGCTCCCCAGGTAGCAGCAAGCGCACGGCGGTCTGGATCTCCCTGGATGTGATAGTTGAACACTTGTTGTAATGTGCCAGGTGCGATGCCTCGCCAGCGATGCACTCGAAAATGTTGTTTACGAAGCTAGAGGTAATGGAATATAGTTCATGACTGTTTAATACTCCTACTAAAATTAAAAAATAAACTTGGAATAATAAAATAAATATACCTCAAATTCCACAAACATTTTTTCTTATTTGTCTATGTAAAAAATGTTATGCTCAACATCCTATGAATTTACAGATTTATCAATATAAAATGTGTCCAACCAAATGAATTTCCTAGGATGTTCCTCATTCTTGAACAAACCTATCATTCATCTTAGACTGTAAATTAGAAGTGTTCTCTTTTGATAGAGTGAAAATTTGAAGAGAAAGCCAAGGAAAATCAAGATAATGTTATCTTCTTCTGACATCTCCCAATCCTCTGCTTCCAAAGATCACTATGCTAGTTAGTAACAGAGATAAGACATAAAGGCAGATATATACTAAAACCAAGAGCTTGGATATTCTAAGATTTAGAAAAGTAATTAAGATCCTCAGGATAACAAAGAATCTGGTCTTCTAAATCACACTGATATGACCTCCCATCTAACTCAACATTTGTCCACGTTTTAACTTGGATCAGCAGACTGAATTTCAAACTATGTTTTAATTTTGCAAAATGTTCTTTATGATAATACTATCATGTAAGCTGAAAACAATTTTAAGGAAAAACAAAAGGCATCCTGATTGATTGCATAGGGCTCACCCAAAAGCCCCATTTACCCACTCCCTCTATAGTTGCAAATGTTCAATATCATTAAATTCCATAGAAAAAAATATTGTAAATACTGAACAAGAAAATAGCATTTACTGGTTTCGGACTCTTTGTAGATTAGTGGGAAACTACAACTGAAATGTGGGTACGGTGTTTTGGGAGATTTCTGTTTAGATTTTTTTCCCCAACAAAGACAATTATTTATTTTGAAAGATTTAATGAAGTAATGCCTATAAAATAATATTGCATAAAATGTGAACATAAAAGGGCATATAACACACAATGCAATGAATATAGCATATTTTTCATAAAGTTTTAGAGCAATACATGATCTCTTTTCTTCTCATTCTACTGTCCTGCATCTTTCAAATTCTTTATAAACAGCATGAAATAACTTTGAAATGCTATATGCCATTATTGATTTTTTTAAATATAAAAAAGTTAAAACATAAAATAAAATACAAAAAACACAAAAAGAAGTCAAGATAACCAAAACACTACATAATTCTCAAGTTTCAACACTGTCCAACATGTTTCCAATCCTATGCTTCTTCCATTCACTTGTTGAAGAAACTTCTATTAAATAGATGTGTTACTGCTTCCTTCACATCCTTGTTTCTGAAACTGTAGATTAAAGGACTCATCCTGAGAGTCATCACTCCATAGAACACAGTTATAAGTTGTCAGTAGCATCCATTTCATCTGAATTGAGTGTCTCTTTAGACTTGGGCTTCATGTACATGAAGAGAATGCTTCTGAAGAATACTATAACCACAGTCAGATGAGCAGAGCAGGTAGAGAAGGCTTTGCTTCTCCCCTCAGAAGTGTGGATCTTCAAAATGCTGGAAATGATTAATGAGTAAGATGACAATTAAGAGAAGGGGTATCAATGTGAACAATTCCAGAGCCACAAACATGATGAATGCATTGCCTGAGATGTCAGCACAAGCCAGTTTCATGACAGCCAAAATTTCACAGGAGAAATGATTGATGACATTATTCCTGGAAAAGGGCAACTGTACTACAAATGCAATTCGTGCGGCAGAGTTGATAACCCCTGCAAACCAGGAGCCAGCTGCCATGGGCACATAGGAACCCTTGCTCATGATAACAGAATTATCTCAGAGGGTTACAGATAGACATATATCTGTCAAAGGACATCATGCCCAGGAGCACACACTCTGTTATCCCCATGGCCAAGCCAAAGAACATCTGCACAGCACAGCTAGAGAAGGAGATGGTCTTTTCTTTCTGAGAGGAAGCTCACCACCATGAGAGGAATGGAAGTGGTGGAGTAGCAGATGTCCAAAAAAGAGAGGTTCCCCAGGAAGAAGTACATAGGGGTGTGAAGATGGGAGTCTAAGATGCTGATGAGAATAAGGTGCCATTTCCCAGAAGGATAACCACATGCATTATTAAGATTAGCACAAAAAGAGTAGCTCAAACCTTGGATAACCAGAAAGCCGCTTCAGGAAAAATTCTACCAGAATGGTTTTGTTTTCCCACACCATTTTACATCTCTCTTTTACCTGGAAGTAGTCAAATAATTTTTTTTTAGTAATAGTTTATTTACTATAGTAAGTTCATCAATGAACAAATACAGAAATTTTCCTGAACCCAGTGAAAAGAGGGAAGAAAGAAAATAAGGAAGGGGAAGAAGAGAGGTGTAAGGGAATAAAGAAGTAAATAATACAAGAATAATACAAGAAGAGAAATATGAGGGAGAAGCTATTGTACAAATCACTCTTTGTGAACCGGCAACTGTGTATGAGGTTTTCTTCCATGCATTACCTCATTTAAACTTCACAATATATATCACTTTAAAGATAAGGATCTTATCTAAGTAAAACTAAGACAGTTTAAGTCTAAAGTCATATAACTGATGTGTAGCAAAACCTGGGCTCAAATTCAAGCCTGCTTGTAGCCCATAATTATCTAAGAGTTAGGCAGCCTAGCTCCCGGGTCAGGAGGATCAACAGTAACCCACTGAATACTGAAACACTGAAAGATGTGTGTCAATCTGATGACAGAATGGTTAGCAGTAAACCCAACTAGTGGCTACTGACTGCCTAATTGCCAAAAAAAAAGAAAAACAGTTGCGATTCATATGAAGCCCAGTAATCTAAAGTCTTCTTACAATACAAATACCTTTCTTGGTGAGATATAGAGTGACTTTTAAAATTTTATTTTAAATTATCAGGCAGTAAAATATGCAGAAAAATTTTGTCTCTCTCAGCTTATAGTTCTTTGAGTTCTAACACATATACAGATTCATGTAACTATCATGGTGATCAAGACATAGAACTCTTCTCTCACCCTAAAACCCCCTTGTTTTAGGGGGTTAATAATCACTCATTTCATCTATTCATAAATCCTGGTGGAGATGTATATGTTTTTGATCCCTATAGTTTAACCTTTTGCAGAATGCCATATATAAGGAATCATATGAGTCATTGTTGTCTGGCTTCTTTCACTTATTATAAATCCTTTGAGATTCTTCAAAGTTGTTATAAGTGAGTTGTACTCCATTGTATTGATATTGACTGATATTGTATTGATACAGTTTATCTATTTACCTGTTGAAAGACATTTGAGTTCTTTCCAGTTTGGGGTAGTTATGAATAGGCTGTTATAGACTTTTATGCTCAGATTTTTGTGTCAACACAAGTTGCCATTTTTTAGGGCAAAAATCAAGGGATAGCATACTAGATGATATACGACATGAATATTTAATTTTATAAGACACTGTTAAACAGCTTTCTAGAGTGGTTGCTATCATTTTTCAGTTTTGACAAATTTAAGTTCTAGTTGCTTCCCACCCTGATCAACAATTGGTATTGTCACTATATATATTTTACCCATTCTGTTAGGTATGTGGGGATATAATATCATAGACATTTCCTTAATGACTATTGTTTTGGGGTTTTGCCACCCTTGTGTTCTCTTTAGTAAAGCATCATTCATGTGTTATGCTCATTTTTAATTGGGTTATTTACTATCATTGCAGCTTGAGAATTCTTTATCTAGTCTGAGTATGAAATGTTATCAGATATATGACTTGAATATACTGTCTGTATATTTTCCCTGGTGGCTCAGATGGTAAAGAGTCTGCCTACAATGCCAGAGACCCGGGTTAGATCCCTGGGTTGGGAAGATCCCCTGGAGAAGGAAATGGCAACCCACTCCAGTACTCTTGCCTGGAGAATCCCATGGATGGAGGAGCCTGGCAGGTTACAGTCCATGGGGTCGCAAAGAGTCGGACACGACTGAGCGACTTCACTTTCTTTCTTTCTTATACTATCTGTAAGTCTGTGACTTGTATTGCAAACACCTTTAAGTGCCATTTTAATTGGCTTCTGCTTAAGTCCAGTGGAACTACCCTGGTGGCTCAGATGGTAAAGTGTCTGTCTACAATGTGAGAGACCTGGGTTCGATCCCTGGGTTGGGAAGATTCCTGGAAAACGAAATGGCAACCCACTCCAGTATTCTTGCCTTGAAAATCCCATGGATTTTCATGGAGGAGAGTGGTGCAGGCTACTGTCCAAGGGGTCACAAAGAGTCAGGCACAACTGAGTGACTTCACTTGCACTTAAGTCCAGTGGAAGGGGACACACAGAAAGACTGTGACCAAAAAGACACATCTTCCAACAGGTCTATTCTTTGACAGATCTCACTTGAAGTGATTTGTCAGGGAGACATCCACTGCCACCACCCAGAGAGCACAAACAATGTGCCCTGTATCCAAATACCTTGCTTCATTAAAGCCTCAGGCCCTTCCTTTTAAAGTTTCCTCAGAAATAGCACCTCTCTCCCTCAACACACACAGACACACACATATACATTTCCAGTAATATTGTTCATGGTCACAGAATCCACTGAAACTGCTCTAATTCATTTACCAAACACACAGGCACTTAACATATAGACCATTTCTCCTTACTCAAGTAATTGGTGCATTTAGCCTTTAATTAACACTTTTGGAACTATGCAAACAGCTACTAATCATTTTTATGTGCTTGCTGTTGTTCAGTTGCTAAGCAGTGCCTGACTCTTGGCGACCCCATGAACTGCAGCACACCAGGCCCACCTGTCCTTTAGTATCTCAAAAGTTTGCTCAGATTCATTTCCAATTAGTTGGTGATGCCATCCAATCATCCATCCTCTGACCCCTTTTCTCCTCCTGCCCTCAATATTTCCAAGCATCAGAGTTTTTTCCAATGAGTTGGCTTTTTGAATTAGGTGGCCAAAGTACTGGAGCTTCAGCATCAATATCAGTCTTTCCAATGAATATTCAGGGTTGACACTTCTTTTAGGGTTTGATCTCCTTGCAGTCTAAGGAGCTCTCAAGAGTCTTCTCAGTTCAGTTCAGTCGCTCAGTCATGTTCGACTCTTTGCGACCCCATGAATCGCACCACGCCAGGCCTCCCTGTCCGTCACCAACTCCCGGAGTTCACTCAGACTCACGTCCATTGAGTCAGTGATGCCATCCAGCCATCTCATCCTCTGTCGTCCCCTTCTCCTCCTGCCCCCAATCCCTCCCAGAATCAGAGTCTTTTCCAATGAGACAACTCTTCGTATGAGGTGGTCAAAGTACTGGAGTTTCAGCTTTAGCATCATTCCTTCCCAAGAAATCCCAAGGTTGATCTCCTTCAGAATGGACTGGTTGGATCTCCTTGCAGTCCAAGGGACTCTCAAGAGTCTTCTCCAACACCACAGTTCAAAGACATCAATTCTTCGGTGCTCAGCTTTCTTCACAGTCCAACTCTCACATCCATACATGACCACTGAAAAAACCATAGCCTTGACTAGCAAGAGTCTTCTAAAGCACCACAATTTGAAGGCATCAGTTCTTCAACACTCAACCTTTATGGTCTTACTCTGACATCTATACATGACTACTGGAAAAATCACAGCTTTGACTATATGATTTTTGTTGACCAAGTGATTTTAATACACTGTCTAGCTTGTCATGGCTTTCCTTTCCAGGAGCAAGCATTTTTTAAATTTCATGACTATAGTCATGAAAAACTATAGTTTTGGAGCCCAAGAATAGAAAATCTATCACAGCTTCTACTTTTTACCCTTCTATTTGCCATGAAGTGATGAAACCAGATGCCATGAGCTTCATTTTTTGAATGTTGAGTTTTAAGCCAGTTTTTTTTCACTCCACTTTGATCCTCATAAAGAGGCTCTTTGCTGCTGCTGATGCTAAGTCACTTCAGTCGTGTCCGACTCTGTGAGACCCCATAGATGGCAGCCCACCGGGCTCCCCCGTCCCTGGGATTCTCCAGGCAAGAACAGTGATGGGTTGCCATTTCCTTTTCCAATGCATGGCACTGAAAATTGAAAGTGAAGTCACTCAGTTGTGTCCGACTCTTAGCGACCCTATGGACTGCAGCCCACCAGGCTCCTCCATCCATGGGATTTTCCAGGCAATAGTACTGGAGTGGGGTGCCATTGCCTTCTCCGAAAGAGGCTCTTTAGTTCTTCATTTTCTGCCATTAGATTGGTATTATCTGCATATCTGAGGTTGATAAGATTCCTCCTGGCAATTTTAATTCCAGCTTGTGATTCACCCAGCCCAGCATTTCACATGATGTACTCTGCATAAAATTTAAATATGCACAGTTACAATATACAGCCTTGTTGTTCTCCTTTCCCAACTTTGAACAAGTCCTTTGTTCCATGTCTGGTTCTAACTGTTGCTTCTTGACCTACATACAGGTTTCTCAGGGGCAGGTAATGTGGGTTGGTATTCCCACCTCTTCCAGAATTTCCCAGTTTGTTGTGATTCACACAGTCAAAGGCTTTCATGTAGTCAATGAAGCACAAGATGTTTTTCTGAAATTCCCTTGCTTTCTCTATGACCCATTGAATGTTGGCAATTTGATCTCTTGTTCCTCAGCCATTTCTAAACACAGCTTGTACATCTGGAAGTTCTTGGTTCACATGCTGTTGAAACCTAGCTTGAAGGATTTTGAGCACAACCTTATTAACATGTAAAATGAGCACAATTGTATGGTAGTTTGAACATTCTTTGGTATTGCCCTTCTTTGGAATTGGAATGAAAACTGAACTTTTCCAGTTTTTCTGAGTTCTCCAAATTTGCTGGCATTTTGAATGTAACACTTTAACAGCATCATTCTTTAGGATTTGAAATAGCTCAGCTGAAATTCCATCACCTCCACTAGCTTTATTCATAGGAATGCTTCTAAATGCATTACATACACACTCTGTCTACCAGATATAATGCCTTAAATCTATTCTTCACCTCCACTGTATAATAATCTTCAGGGTTTTCATTTAGGTCATACCTGAACGACCTAGTGGTTTTCCCTACTTTCTTAAATTTAGGTCTGAATTTTGATCTGAGTCACAGTCAGCTCCAGGTCTTGTTTTTGTTGACTGTATAGAGCTACTCCATCTTTGGCTGCAAGAATATAAGCAACCTGATTTTTGTATTAATAATCTGGTGATATCCATATGTAGAGTTGTCTCTTGTGTTGTTGGAAGAGGTTATTTGCCATGACCAGTGTGTTCTCTTGACAAAACTCTGTAGCTTTGGTCCTGCTTTATTTTGTACTTTAAGGCCAAACTTTCCTGTTACTCCAGGTATCTCTTGGCATCCTACTTTTGCATTCCCCTATAATGAAAAGGACATCTTTATCTTGGTATTAGTTCTAGGTCTTGGGGGACTTCTTAGAACCAGTCAACTTCATCTTCTTTGGCATTAGTGGTTGGGGCATAGGCATGGATTACTATGATGTTCAATGGTTTACCTTTGAAACGAACAGAGATCATTCTGTCATTGAGACTGCACCCAAATACTGAATTTCAAACTCTTTGTTGACTATGAGGGCTATTCCATTTCTTCTAAAGGATTCTTGTCCAGAGTGGTAGATTTAATTGTCATCTGAATTAAATTTGCCCAGCCCATCCATTTTAGTTCACTGATTCCTAAGATGTCACTGTTCACTCTTTCTATTTCCTGCTTGACCACCTTCAATTTACCTTCACTCATAGACCTAACATTCCAGATTCCTATGCAGTATTAATCTTTATAGCATCGGACTTTACTTTCACCACCAGACATATCGATAACTTAGTGTCATTTCCTCTTTGGCCCAGCTGCTTCATTCTTTCTGAAGCTACTAATAATTGCCCTTCCGCTTTTCCTCAGTAAAACACTGGACACCTTCTGACCTGAGGGGAGCTCATCTTCAGAATCGTATCCTTTTGCTATTTCATAGTGTTCATGAGGTGGTCAAGACAAGAATATTGGAGTGGCTTGCCATTCCCTCCTCCAGTGTATCTGGAGTGTTTTGCCATCCTCTCCTCCAATGTAATTGTACTGGACCAATATTAGGGTACCTCTCCTTTTATCCTATTTCCCCTACTTCAATCAATCTAACTTTTTATGCTTTTGGATATTTTTATTCCGTAAACATGCATTCTTCTTTCACTCTGAGTCCCAGATTTAGCTTTCTTAATTCTAGGTGATAAAAAAAGGCACTCAAGAACCAATTACCTGGTAAATAATGACTAACAAGCAGTTTTACTCTGTAAACTCACTATGTCTGTTGGAAAGAATATCCATTTTTTGGTATGAAGTTGAGATTTTTTTTACTAATAGGCAGATGTGCTTTAATATTTCTGTGAAAAAGTTATAAAGACAGTATAAAAATTCTAGCATGAAGCCACAAGATGTTAAAAATATTCAGTTCAGTTCAGTTCAATCACTCAGTCGTGTCCGACTCTTTGTGACCCCATGAATCGCAGCCCGCCAGGCCTCCCTGTCCATCACCAAAACCTGGAATTCACTCAAACTCACATCCATCGAGTCAGTGATGCCATCCAGCCATCTCATCCTCTGTCGTCCCCTTCTCCTTCTGCCCCCAATCCCTCCCAGCATCAGAGTCTTTTCCAATGAGTCAACTCTTCGCATGAGGTGCCCAAAGTACTGGAGTTTCAGCTTTAGCATCATTCCTTCCAAAGAAATCCCAGGGCTGATCTCCTTCAGAATGGACTGGTTGGATCTCCTTGCAGTCCAAGGGACTCTCAAGAGTCTTCTCCAACACTACAGTTCAAAAGCATCAATTCTTTGGCACTCAGCCTTCTTCACAGTCCAACTCTCACATCCACACATGACCACTGGAAAAACCATAGCCTTGACTAGATGGACCTTTGTTGACAAAGTAATGTCTCTGCTTTTCAATATGCTATCTAGGTTGGTCATAACTTTCCTTCCAAGAAGTAAGCGTCTTTTAATTTCATGGCTGTGATCACCATCTGCAGTGATTTTGGAGCCCAAAAAAATAAAGTCTGACACTGTTTCCACTGTTTCCCCATCTATTTCCCATGAAGTGATGGGACCGGATGCCATGATCTTTGTTTTCTGAATGTTGAACTTTAAGCCAGCTTTTTCACTCTCCACTTTCACTTTCATCAAGAGGTTTTTTTAAGTTCCTCTTCACTTTCTGCCATAAGGGCGGTGTCATCTGCATATCTGAGGTTATTGATATTTCTCCCGGCAATCTTGATTCCACCTTGTGTTTCTTCCAGTCCAGCGTTTCTCATGATGTACTCTGCATAGAAGTTAAATAAGCAGGTGACAATATACAGCCTTGACGTACTCCTTTTCCTCTTTGGAACCAGTTTGTAGTTCTATGTCCAGTTCTAACTGTTGCTTCCTGACCGGCATACAGATTTCTCAAGAGGCAGGTCAGGTGGTCTGGTATTCCCATCTCTTGAAGAATTTTCCACAGTTTATTGTGGTCCACATAGTCAAAGGCTTTGGCGTAGTCAATAAAGCAGAAATAGATGTTTTTCTGGAACTCTCTTGCTTTTTCCATGATCCAGTGGATGTTGGCAATTTGATCTCTGGTTCCTCTGCCTTTTCTAAAACCAGCTTGAACATCAGGAAGTTCACAGTTCACATATTGCTGAAGCCTGGCTTGGAGAATTTTGAGCATTACTTTACTAGCATGTGAGATGAGTGCAATTGTGTGGTAGTTTGAGCATTCTTTGGCATTGCCTTTCTTTGGGATTGGAATGAAAACTGACCTTTTCCAGTCCTGAAGCTACTGCTGAGTTTTCCAAATTGGCTGGCATATTGAGTGCAGCACTTTCACAGCATCTTCTTTCAGGATTTGGAATAGCTCAACTGGAATTCCATCACCTCCACTAGCTTTTTTCGTAGTGATGCTTTCTAAGGCCCACTTGACTTCACATTCCAGGATGTCTGGCTCTAGGTCAGTGATCACACCATCATGATTATCTGGGTTGTGAAGATCTTTTTTGTACAGTTCTTCTGTGTATTCTTGCCATCTCTTCTTAATATCTTCTGCTTCTGTTAGGTCCATACCATTTCTGTCCTTTATCGAGCTCATCTTTGCATGAAATGTTCCTTTGGTATCTCTGATTTTCTTGACGAGATCCCTAGTCTTTCCCATTCTGTTGTTTTCCTCTATTTCTTTGCATTGATGGCTGAAGAAGGCTTTCTTATCTCTTCTTGCTATTCCTTGGAACTCTGCATTCAGATGTTTATATCTTTCCTTTTCTCCTTTGCTTTTCTCTTCTCTTCTTTTCACAGCTATTTGTAAGGCCTCCCCAGACAGCCATTTTGCTTTTTTGCATTTCTTTCCCATGGGGATGGTCTTGATCCCTGTCTCCTGTACAATGTCACGAACCTCATTCCATAGTTAATCAGGCACTCTATCTAGGCCCTTAAATCTATTTCTCACTTAAATGGGTTTCCCTGGTGACTCAGTGATAAAGAATCCACCTGCAATGCAGGAGACATGGGTTCGATCCCTGGGTCAGGAAGATACCCTGGAGATGGAAATCGCAACCAACTCCAGTATTCTTGCCTGGGAAATCCCATGGACAGAGGAGCTTCACAGGTGACAGTCCATGGGGTTGCAAAAGACTCATACACGACTTAGCAACTAAACCATAACAACAACAAAAAATTATATAAATGTCTATCTCTATATAATGGGGTCCACAGAGTGTGTGTTCCTTGCAGTGATGACATACATTCCTACATGGTAATCAACAAATTTCTGTGATAACTCATCATCATAAACAGGACATCTTGTGTTTAGATGACAGCTATCTCCTGGGGACTAAACTTTCTTAATGGATTGGCCGAAATATACTCATATTATGAGTATTCTTTTGTGAAAGAATAGAAGTAATATTTTTTGTGTGTGAAATACTGCCTTTATTAAATCTGTCTTCATTAAGTATTTTCTTGAATGAAAGTATAATGTTAGACAATGTAATATTTTCATTTGCTCCATTGCTGTTAATTTGTTTCCTATATTTTCATCATCTATGCTGTTACTGAGAATCAGTTCAGCTGAAGAAAGAAAAAGGCCTCTTCTACCTGCTCAGCCCACATAACAGTGGTTATTTGTGTTTTATGAGACGATTTTATTCATGTGCATGCAGCTAAAGTCCAAAAAATGACTTGAACAAACTGATTACCCTGTTCTATGGTGTAGTCACCCCTATGATCACTCCTATTATCTGTAGCCTGAGGAACGAGGAAGTTCTATGAGAAAAATAGCAAGTAAGAACTGTTTCTGGAGAAAATAATAAGAAACTGACACCTTTGAGTTTATGAACAAAACAAGCTGACATATTTTGAGGCAAGGGTTTTAAATATAAACAGAACAAATGAAAGTCATACATAGAATCATAGAAATTCAGAGTTAGAAATGTCAATATCACAAGTCTAATTATACCATGTTCTGAAAACAACTGTGATCTCATAAAAGTAAACATTAAGTAGTCTAAGAAATTCAACTAAACTTATGAGGACAAGACAAAAAATATATTTAAAATTAAGTCTTTTCCAGAAAACCAAACACATCTATTTTCAGTACCCTTTATCTGAAATACTTTTGACATTTTTTTTTTTTTTTTTAACCCAGAGAACTCAAAAACTGCCTCAGCCTACATTTTGAACCACATATTTCACCTTCTGGTTTCCTGCCCACATTGCCCCCATTCCTTCACACATACTGTGTGACATTCAGTGTAGTTACCCAATTATTTCATGTTCTTTCTCACCTAAGGACAATAATGCACACTATTTCCTCTGCATTACTAAATTTCTCTTTCTCTAGTGGAATCATAGTGGAATTCTAGTGGAATCATAGAAGTAAATCAAGTGATACATCCTCTGTGAATCTTTCTAATACTTGCTTGTGTTAGTCACTCCCTCCTCTATGCTATTCTTACCCTTACCTACTCCAGAAATTTTTCTTTTATGCTGTAATCACTTAGCTTCTGAAATCTTCCCAGTGATACACTATCATTCACTGTTCTCTGTTCAAAGTACAATGCCAATTTAATTAAAAATAGGGGACATTTATTCATTGTTGAATTATTTTAAATGGAAAAAAATGGTTAAAATAGAAGTTAAAGTATCTAAAATACTACATAAGAAAATAAGAGAAATAAACTTTATATACTATTCCATCCCCCAAACCACAATTTCACATGCTTTTGTAAAACAGAACATAATCTTTAAATGTAGGATAGAACAAGGGAAGATAAAGGTCTGAGTAGAATGTACTGAAGAGGTCAAAAATGTCCCCTTTGAATGACTAATGTAAAGTTATGGTAGTGTTTCTTAAGATCTCATTGACCCTCTGATTTTATATTTCTTCTCCAATTCTGCACTATAAACTCAGGTTTTATTTTTAAGAACAAATTTTAAATTAATTCTACATATATGCTGATGATAAGAATGTTGTCAAAATTCCTTGGAAGATAAAGGTTTTCTTTGCTGCTTTGTTTTCCACAGATGGGGAGATTTTCCTAATTCAAAATAAAACTTCAGAATCAAAACTACAATCATCTTCCAGAGAAATGACAGCATGCCTAATAGACAATCTTTTTTTTCACTTTCTAACAATTTCTCAC
Organism: Bos indicus; assembly: GCF_029378745.1. Taxonomy (NCBI): domain Eukaryota; kingdom Metazoa; phylum Chordata; class Mammalia; order Artiodactyla; family Bovidae; genus Bos; species Bos indicus. The sequence goes on from NC_091767.1 coordinate 94,274,204, forward strand.
AGTTCCTATCCTTCTGAAATATCTCTTCATATTTTACCTATTCCTCAAATGTATTCTAAATGTAATATAGGAAATATAGGCATACAATGCACTCAAGTCTTGGCCACCATGTATGACCTGTGTGATTTTTATTCAAGCCTAAATTTTCTTATCTACCTTACAACATTATCTGGTGATAATCCTTAAGAGTAGGGAAAATGTCATATCCATAATGAATCCCCAGCACATACGAGGCACTTATGCAGTGTTGAATAAATGAAAAAAGAAATAAACCCAAAATCACTACATACACTAACACAATCTATCACTATTAATTAGTGAAAAAATTTTAAAAGATGGTGTATATATATATATATATGACACCTAGCACACCACATAGCATATCTTATACATTAATTAAATTATACTGCCTCTTCCACCTATTACATTCCTGATTTGCTCTCTGGTTTTTGAAAATAAGGAAGACAAGCAAGGATTCCTGGTTATCTGTATCTGAATGGGACAGTGAGAGACAATCTTATGTTGCACTTTTCACCATTGTTACTTAATTATAAGGAACTTTAAAATAACTATATGTATATTTTTGAGATTAGTTGTTTGTCAGTTGCTTCATTTGCTATTATTTTCTCCCATTGTGAAGGCTGCCTTTTCACCTTGCTTATAGTTTCTTTGTTGTACAGAAGCTTTTAAGTTTAATTAGGTCCCATTTGTTTATTTTTGCTTTTATTTCCAATATTCTGGGAGGTGGGTCATAGAGGATCCTGCTGTGATGTATGTCGGAGAATGTTTTGCCTATGTTCTTCTCTAGGAGTTTTATAGTTTCTGGTCTTACGTTGAGATCTTTAATCCATTTTGAGTTTATTTTTGTGTATGGTGTTAGAAAGTGTTCTAGTTTCATTCTTTTACAAGTGGTTGACCAGTTTGCCCAGCACCACTTGTTAAAGAGATTGTCTTTAATCCATTGTATATTCTTGCCTCCTTTGTCAAAGATAAGGTGTCCATATGTGCGTGGACTTATCTCTGGGCTTTCTATTTTGTTCCATTGATCTATATTTCTGTCTTCCTCCAGCTCAATTCCAGAAAAATAAATGACCCAATCAAAAAATGGGCCAAAGAACTAAATAGACAATTCTCCAAAGAAGACATACAGATGGCTAACAAACACATGAAAAGATGCTCAACATCACTCATTATCAGAGAAATGCAAATCAAAACCACTATGAGGTACCATTTCACACCAATCAGAATGGCTGCGATCCAAAAGTCTACAAGCAATAAATGCTGGAGAGGGTGTGGAGAAAAGGGAACCCTCTTACACTGTTGGTGGGAATGCAAACTAGTACAGCCACTGTGGAGAACAGTGTGGAGATTCCTTAAAAAACTGGGATTAGAACTGTCTAATGATCCAGCAATCCCACTGCTGTGCATACACACTGAGGAAACCAGAATTGAAAGAGACACATGTACCCCAATGTTCATCACAGCACTGTTTACAATGGCCAGGACATGGAAGCAACCTAGATGTCCATCAGCAGATGAATGGATAAGAAAGCTATGGTACATATACACAATGGAGTATTACTCAGCCATTAAAAAAATACATTTGAATCAGTTCTAATGAGGTGGATGAATCTGGAGCCTATTATACAGAGTGAAGTAAGCCAGAAAGAAAAATACCAATACAGTATACTAATGCATATATATGGAATTTAGAAAGATGGTAACAATAACCCTGTATACGAGACAGCAAAAGAGACACTGATGTATAGAACAGTCTTTTGGACTCTGTGGGAGAGGGACAGGGTGGGATGATTTGGGAGAATGGCATTGAAACATGTATAATATCATATATGAAATTAGTCGCCAGTCCAGGTTCGATGCACGATACTGGATGCTTGGGGCTGATGCACTGGGACGACCCAGAGGGATGGTATGGGGAGGGAGGAGGGAGGAGGGAGGAGGGTTCAGGATGGGGAACACATGTATACCTGTGGTGGATTCATTTTGATATATGGCAAAACCAATACAATATTGTAAAGTTAAAAAATAAAATAAAAAAATAATTTAAAAAAGAGCATATATGAATTTCCTAGTTATGTTTTTGACCTAGTACATTTCATGTATAAATCACTTATCTTCCTCATTTGTTCTCTGAGATTTGGACAATAAAGTAGCTAATCATGATTTGCTGGGGGGCCACATTTAAGAAGGGAGAAGGCAATGGCACCCCACTCCAGTACTCTTGCCTGGAAAATCCCATGGACGGAGGAGCCTGGTGGGCTGCAGTCCATGGGGTCACTAAGGGTTGGACACGACTGAAGTGACTTCACTTTCACTTTTCACTTTCATGCATTGGAGAAGGAAATGGCAACCCACTCCAGTGTTCTTGCCTGGAGAATCCCAGGGACGGGGGAGCCTGGTGGGCTGCCGTCTATGGGGTTGCACAGAGTCAGACACGACTGAAGCGACTTAGCAGCACCAGCAGCAGCACATTTAAGAAAGATGCAAACTGAAGGAAATACTAGCAGTAAGTGAGCAAAAAAGAGAGGTTGGCCAAAGGAAGTAAACTCTGGAGTTCAGCCTTCATTTTACTTGATCAAGGCAGGAATGGATGATGGGGAGACTAGGCATGAAAAGAGACTAAAAGGGAAGATGGAAAAAAGAAAGCTACAAAATGTAATGAGGCCACGATACTGGATGCTTGGGGCTAGTGCACTGGGACGACCCAGAGGGATGGTATGGGGAGGGAGGAGGGAGGAGGGTTCAGGATGGGGAGCACATGTATACCTGTGATGGATTCATTTTGATATTTGGCAAAACTAATACAATTATGTAAAGTTTAAAAAAAAAAAAAAAATGTAATGAGGACTTCCTATGAGCCAGATCAGAGAAGGCAATGGCACCCTACACCAGTACTCTTGCCTGGAAAATCCCATGGACAGAGGAGCCTGGTAGGCTGCAGTCCATGGGGTTGCTAAGAGTCAGACACGACTGAGCAACTTCATTTACATTTTTCACTTTCATGCATTGGAGAAGGAAATGGCAACCCACTCCAGTGTTCTTGCCTGGAGAATCCCAGGCACCATGGAGCCTGATGGGCTGCCGTCATGGGGTCGCACAGAGTCGGACACGACTGAAGCGACTTAGCAGTATGAGCCAGATGTTTTTAAATAATGCCACATTTAACACTTAGCAGGACAAAATTAAATTTGACTATTAAGTTATATTTTACTGTTTAACCCTTATGATATGCTCAACTCTAGCCTCTAGCCTCAGGAGTATTTCAAATTCCTAATTCACTGTAGCATATTCTCCATCTCAAATATAAGCATTACTTTGTTTTGATGTATACTAGGAAATAACATTAAGTATGAGCAGTTAATGAATTAGAAAGGGGATCATCTCAGAGAAAGGAAGAGGTGTAAACCTTCTAGTCATACAATAGGAAGCAGGGGACTTCTGATTTCTGTCGTGCTCACTGTGGCTGAATAAGCTCCTATAAGACTCAAGCATGTCAGAGATGAAACTATAAGCTTTACATAAAGTATCAAAAAAATTACTGAAAGAAGTAATGTTTTTGTGTGAGTTTCACATCTGTATGGCTCTAGGCTGAGCTAAGCATTGTATGGAGTGGGAAAAGAAAAAAGAAAACTCTGATATTAAACTGGCACTCTTTCTGGAAAAGCTAGCAATCTTCTGGGAAAACAGCCATTGTAATGTAAGTGAGAAATCCCACAAAGGGGAGCTATAAAAGAGGAAGCATCAAATTCTACATTAAAATCTTGATCAAGTTCTATAATTGACCCCTGTGCCATGTACGTACAATTCAGCTAAAGATGAAAATAAAGTACATGTTGAACTCAAATACGAACTCTTAACAAAAAGACCCACTTTGCAATTTCAGGCAAACCACATTCATCACAAAACCAACACACTAGTAGTCAGAGGAAGTTAATGGAATTTAGAGTCTCCACAATACCATGTTATCCAAAATACAATCCAAAATTACTCATCATATAAAGAATGAGTAATATGTGACACATTCCCAAAATAAAGTCAATCAACAGAAAACAACTCTGTGATAGCCCAAATGCTGAAATTTTCAGAAAGCATGATAAAGCAACTAGTATAAGAAGAAGTGGCAAGAATACACAGAAGGATTATACAAAAAAGATCTTAATGACCCAGATAACCACGATGGTGTGATCACTTACTCAGAACCAGGCATCTTGGAGTGTGAAGTCAAGTGGGCCTTGGGAAGCATCATGAATAACAAAGCTAGTAGAGGTGATGGAACTCCAGCTGACCTATTTCAAATCCTAAAAGATGATGCTGTGAAAGTGCTGCACTCAATATGCCAGCAAATATGGAAAACTCAGAAGTGGCCACAGGACTGGAAAAGATCAGTTTCATTGCAATCCCCCAAAAGGTCAATACCAAAGAATGTTCCAACTACCACCCAATTGTATTCATTTCACACATTAGCAAAGTCATGCTCAAAATTCTCCAAGCCAGGCTTCAACAGTATGTGAACGGAAAACTTCCAGATATTCAAGCTGGATTTAGAAAAGGCAGAGGAACCAGAGATCAAATTGCCAACATCTGTTAGATCATAGAAAAATCAAGAGAATTCCAGAAAAACATCTACTTCTGCTTCACTGACTATGCTAAAGCCTTTGACTGTGTGGATCACAACAAACTATGGAAAATTCTTACAGACATGGAAATAGCAGACCACCTTACCTGCCTCCTGAGAAACCTGAATGCAGGTCAAGAAGCAACAGTTAGAATTTGACATGGAATAATGGACTGGTTCCAAATTGGGAAAGGAATATGTCAAGGGTGTATACTGTCACCTTGCATATTTAACTTATATGCAGCGTACCTCATGCAAAATGCCAGACAGGATGAAGCACAAGCTGGAGTCAAGATTGCGGGGAGAAATATCAATAACCTCAGATACACAGATGACACCACCCTTATGGCATAAAGTGAAGAGGAACTAAAGAGGCTTTCGATGAGGGTAGAAGAGGAGAGTGAAAAGGCTGGCTTAAAACTTAACATTAAAAAAAAAAATCAAAAAACTAAAATCATGGCTTCTGGTCCCATCACTTCATGGCAAATAGATGGAGAAAAAATGGAAACTGTAACAGACTTTATTATCTTGGGCTCCAAAATCACTGCGGATGGTGACTGCAGCCATGAAATTAAAAGATGCTTACTCCTTGGAAGAAAATCTATGACAAACCTAGACAGTGTATTAAAAAGCAGAGACAACAAAGGTCTATCTAGTCAAAGCTATGGTTTTTCCAGTATGCATGTGTGGATGTGAGAGTTGGACCATAAAGAAGGCTGAACATTGAACAAATGATGCTTTTGAACTGTGTTGTTGAAGAATCTTGAGAGGAGTCCCTTGGGCTACAAGGAGATCAAACCAGTCAATCCTAAAGTAAATCAATCCTGAATATTCATTATAAGGACTGAGGGTGAAGCTAAAGCTCTAATAATTCGGCCACCTGATGCGAAGAGCCAACTCATTAGAAAAGACCCTGATGCTGGGAAAGATTGAAGGCAGGAAGAGAAGCAGACAACATCCGGACAAGATGGTTGGACTGCCCTGATTCAATGCCATCACTGATTCAAGGGCCATGAGTCTGAGCAAGCTCCAGGAGTTGGTGATGGGTGGGGAGGCCTGGCATGCTGCAGTCCATGGGGTTGCAGAGTTGTACATGACTGATCAACTGAACAACAACAAATAACTATTTAGATAAAGTAAAGGAAAAAAAAATATTCACAAGAGATGAAAAGAAACCAAATCTCAGTAAAGAATTAACTACAAAAAGAAAGAAATAGAGATCTAGAGCCAAAATTTAAGCTTTCAGAAGTTTAAAATTCTTAGAATGGGTTAAACAACAGAATACAGGTGATAAAGAACCCGAGATTTGCAATATCAGTATCATAATACCATGAATCATTATTTTTCCTCTCCCCTTTAATTTACAAGTAATTAGACACCCATAAACAAATGAAAAAAGCTCTACACAGCCCACCAAGACACCCAAGATATCCATCTATCTGTACATGTGAAAGTGCATGGGTGCTCAGTTACTCAGTTGTGTCTGCCTCTTTGCAACCCTATGGACTATAGCCTGGCAGGCTCCTCTGTCCATGGGATTTTCCAGGCAAGAATGTGGGAGTGGGTTATCATTTCTTCCTCCAGAGGATCTTCCTGACCCAGGGATCAAACCAGAGTCTCCTGTGGCTCAATCATCAGCAGGCGAGTTCTTTACCACTGAGCCGCCTGGGTGGATGGATTAAACTTCAGGGAGGCTTTAGAGCCAGAGGAGTGGTGCCAGAGGAAGCAACAGCAGAGGCAGCAGTGGCTGGAATGGCACAGAGTCAGCATAATCTTTCTGACAGGGGAGGTGATTGGTGAAGATGGTGAGTAGGATACCGCCCCTACCATGCATTTTGCAGGTGAAAGGACTGATTGCTCTCTGAGGGGAAACCATAGTGAGAGGTGGGAAGGAAGGAAGAAAGAAGAAAGGCAGACAAATACAGCTGAAGGGATATCTGTCCAGGAATTTTGGCAAGAGATCCACCAGGAACCTCGGAATTCCCCCTTCATAGATCCCTCTTATGGACTACTGTTGTTCAGTCGCTAAACCATGTTTGACTATTTGTGACCCCATGGACTGCAACACACTAGGCTTCCATGTCCTTCACTATATCTCAGAGTTTGGTCAAACTCATGTCCATTGAGTTGGTGATGCTATTCAACCATCTCATCTTCTGTCCCACCCTTCTCCTCCTGCCTTCAATCTTTCCCAGCATCAGAGTTTTCTCCAATGAGTCAGCTCTTCAAATAAGGTGGCCAAAGTATTGGAGCTTCAGCTTCAGCATCAGTTCTTCTAATGAATATTCATGGTTGATATCCTTCAGGATTGACTGGTTTTATCTCCTTGCTATCCAAGGGACCCTAAAGAGTCTTTTCCAGTATCACAATTTGAAAACATCAATTCTTCAGTGCTGAGTCTTCTTTATGGGTCAACTTTTACATCCATACATGACCACTAACAAAACCATAACTTTGAATATATGCATCTTTGTTTGCCTCTGGTTTTTAATATAGGTACACCTAAAAGAGCTAAGTACTAAGAATATACTTTTCACCACCCAAAACTGCTACCACCCAACTTTTTGTTTAAAAATTCTAAAAAAGAAAGAAAGGAAAGAAGCCCTTGCTGCTGCTAAGTCGCTTCAGTCATGTCTGACTCTCTGCGACCCCATAGATGGCAGCCCACCAGGCTCCCCCATCCCTGGGATTCTCCAGGCAAGAACACTGGAGTGGGTAGCCATTTCTTTCTCCAATGCATGAAAGTTAAAAGTGAAAGTGAAGTCGCTCTGTTGTGCCCAACTCTTAGTGGCCCCATGGACTGCAGCCTACCAGGCTTCTCCGTCCATGGGATTTTCCAGGCAACAGTACTGGAGTGGGTTGCCATTGCCTTCTCTGAAAGAAACCCTTAGAATACCCCAATTTCTCAGATTTATAGAGTATGAGAAATAGTATTTCTGAGCAACTCTACTCTGTGGCAAGGGCCAGACATCACTTATAATCCAAACTTGGACACTTTTGACACTGAAACGGAATGTTTTTAACAATTGTACTTGGACATTCAGTATAAATTTGGATCACCTAATGAAAATCATACTATATGGTCACAGAGATTATGCCATAAACATAGTTTAAAAGAACATTCTTTTCCTGATGTTAGTGGCATATTTCATTGACCAAAGGTTGTAATCATCCTTTTAGCTCAGGCCCCTGCCCTTGATATTATTGGGGTCTGTTTCAGAAGACCTTTACATACTTTAACTTTTATTTACCATGTGTGTCCCACCAAGAAGTCTGAAACATTTTCAGAGCTAATATCCAGTTTTCTTTACAAACGCATGTCTGTGGATAAATGGTATATTTTCATTACACACAGATGGAATCCTCTTAGGCAAGACACTGTAGATCAATTTAGAAGAAATCTGACAATCTAAAAATATTTGTCTTCATTTGAAATTACTACATTTTTTTTTCTAATAAGGGCAACAATATATATGGATCCATAAAAATAATCTATTCCATTTGTTAACACAACAGATATGTTCTATGATGAAAAAAGCAAAACATTCTCTAATGATCTATATCCATTATCCTGACTTAAGTTTCTTAAGACCAGGTGGAGTAGGCTGTAAGTAAAATTGGGCAGAAGAATCCTCCCTTACACTTAACACCTGCATGAGGAGCTTTTTTCCAAAGAATGTTACAGGAAAACCATAGCAGTGTGTCTCTCTTCTAAGTGTCAGACAGGAGCCAAGCAGGACTTTAAGAGATCCAAATACATGAGAGTATAAGGAAGTCTTAATTCTGAATTCACAAAATCTATATATTGGGTACATCTTATTAGCACTTCTAATCATTTATTCATTGTTAAAATAAATCCCCTGTATCCTTATTAAATAAAGTACCTAAGCTTTGTTCTGACTCCTGTCATCTTTTTAACATGCCCCAAGAATCAAATCCCCATCTTCCTTTGAAAAGGCTGTTCTACTGTATTCTTCACCTGGGATGTCTGTCCTCAAATTTGCACTTGGAAAAACATTACTTATCCTTCAAATCCAGGTAAAATGCTCATGATTTACTCATGCAAGATATTTTTCTGTTCAGATAGTTCAGTCACTCAGTCATGTCCAACTCTTTGTGACGCCATGGACAGCAGCATGCCAGGCTTCCCTGTCCATCACCAATTCCCGGAGCTTGCTCAAATGAATATTCAGGACTGATTTCCTTTAGGATTGACTGGTTTGATCTTTTTGCAGTCCAAGGGACTCTCAAGATACTTCTCCAACACCACAGTTCAAAAACATCAATTCTTCGGCGCTCAGCTTTCTTTATGGTCCAGCTCTCACATCCATACATGACTACTGGAAAAAATCACAGCTTTGACTAGACGGACCTTTGTCAGCAAAATCATGGTCTTCAAGGAGATCAAACCAGTCAATCCTAAAGGAAGTCAGTCCTGAATATTAATTGGAAGGATTGATGCTGAGCTGAAACTCTAATGCTTTGGCCACCTGTTGTGAAGAACTGACTCATTTGAAAAGACTCTGATGCTGGGAAACATTGAAGGCAGGAGGAGAAGGGGATGACAGATGAGAAGGTTGGATGGAATCACCGACTCAATGGACATGAATTTGAGCAAGCTCCAGGAGTTGGTGATGGACAGGGAAACCTAGTGTGCTGCAGTCCATGGGGTCTCAAAGAGTTGGACACAACTGAGCAACTGAACTGAACTGAACTGAATTTACCTTAATTCATGGACCTAACATTCCAGGTTCCTATGCAATATTGTTCTGCTACAGCATTGGACTTTGCTTCCATCACCAGTCACATCCACAACTGGGTGTTGTTTTTGCTTTGGCTCTGTCTCTTCATTCTTTCTGGAGTTATTTCTCCAATCTTCTCCAGTAGCATATTGGGTACCTACGACCTGGGGAGTTCATTTTTCAGTGTTATATCCTTTTGCCTTTTCATACTGTTCATGGGGTTCTCAAGGCAAGAATACTGAAGTGGTTTGCCATTCCCTTCTCCAATGGACCATGTTTTGTCTGAACTCTCCACCATGACCTGTCCATGTTGGGTGGCCCTACATGGCATGACTCATACTTTCATTGAGTTAGACAAGGCTGTGGTTCATGTGATCAGTTTGGTTAGTTTTCTGTCATTGTGGTTTTCAGTCTGTCTGCCCTCTGATAGATAAGTATAAGAGCTTTATGAAACTTCCTGAAGGGAGAGACTGACTGTAGGGGAAACTGGGTCTCCTTCTGATGGGAGGGCCATGCTCAGTAAATCTTTAATCCAATTTTCTGTTGATGGGCGGGGCTCTGTTCCCTCCCTGTTGTTTGACCTGAGACCAAACTATGGTGTGGGTAATGAAGATAATGGTGACCTCCTTTAAAAGGTCGTATGCAAGCAGTGCTGCATTCAGTGCCCCTGACCCTACAGCAGGCCACTGTCGACCCACGCCTCCACCAGAGACTCCTGGACACTCACAGACAAATCTGGGTCAGTCTTTTGTGGGGTCACTGTTACTTTCTCCTGGGTCCTAGTGCATACAAGACTTTCTCTGTGCCCTCCAAGAGTCTATTTCCCCAGTCCTGTGTAAGTTCTGTGATCAAATCCCACTGGCCTCCAAAGTCAAATTCCCTGGGGGTTCTCAGTCCCTTTGCTAGATCCTCAGGTTGGGAAATCTGTTGTGGGTCCTAGAACTTTCTTAACAGTGTGAGAAATATTTGGTATAATTGTTCTGCAGTTTGTGGGTCATCTGCTTGGTGGCTCTATAGTAGGGTTAATGGTGATCTCCTCCAAGAGGGCTTATGCCACAGGCTGTGTGACCCAGGTAGCTGCACCCAGAGCCCCTGCCCCTGCTACAGGCCACTGCTGACCTGTGTCTCCACAGGAGATACTCACACTCTCAAAGGCAGGTCTGGCTCAGTCTCTGTAGGGCCTCTGGGTCCTGGTGCACACAAGCTTTTGTTTGAGGTGGGCTCCACATCCTCCTACTACACTATCTTGAGGTGGGGCCACTGCTGACCCATGTATCTGCAGGAGATACTCAAACACTCAAAGGCAGGTCTGGCTAAGTCTCTGTGGGGTCTCTGCGTCCTGGTGCACACAAGGTTTTGTTTGAAGTGAGCTCCACATCCTCCTACTATACCATAACCTACATTTGTCTGTGATTTTACTGTTTTTAGCTTTAAAATAGGTTTTATCATAACATATAATAGCTTCATTACCTCATTCTCTTCCATGTGATTCAACATTACTCAAGAGTAAGATACAAAGCTTATTTGTCTTTGCTTTTCCATTCCTTACTACAGCATATTGATTTTCTGTACCCTGGGGTTTGTGATCTTTGAGTAAAACAAATATATCTTGAACATCACTTCTGAATGGTTTTCTTCTCAGAAGTATCATAAAGCCTTCCAATTAACACATAAAGTCAAATTACATCTGGCAGCCAGCAAAAATCCACTTCTTCTATTTAGTAGGACTGAACCTCTCATTTTCTCAACAATCTCTCCTCTCTCTCTCACTTTTTTTTTTTTTTGCCTATGACTTTATTTTCAGTTGTTTTATCTTTTCATTCACCTTAGCATAACAAACATATCTCTCCAATGGTACATTCTACATTCAGTTCAATTAGCAAAATTCAATAAATCCATCAACTAAACAACAAGTATCCTATTCAGTGGACTCTTAATAGACCTAAAAACATTTATAGAAATTATGGTATACTGGTAGGTTATAGTGGGACAGAGAATATACAAAGGATCTATTACTACTCAGGGAGGATCAAGGTGGTATAGTGGGAGGATCAAGGTGGTATAGTAGGAGAATGTGAAGCTCACCTACTCATACAGACACATCAAAAATACATCTACATGTGGAACAATTCTCACAGAAAACCAACTGGAAACTGGCAGAAGATCTCTTATACAACCAAAGTTACAGGAAATATCCCCACATAACCAGGCAGGATGTGCTGGCTGGCTAGAAATCAGGACAGAGAGAGATTGTTACTGGTGGCTGCCACCTCCTTGCACTTCCCAACTCAAAATACATGCAACTGCTGGTATGCATGGTGGCTAGGCACTGAATTTTGGTCAGGCCAACCCTGGGAGAAGACTTATCTAGCTGAAAGGGGACATCTGGAGAGCTTCAGATATGGTCCAGACTGAACCTCAGAGTGCACTGTCAGTGAATACACTGTAGGGTTGCACAACCATCTTGATTCCTACAGCCACAGCACTTCATTTCCCCAAACCACCTAGCACTAGATCAGGGACAAACACAAAAGAGCAAGGGATATGACCTTAGGATGGTTCCAGACACCTGCACCAGCAGTGAATAGGTTCACTGTGCCCACATGGGCCTCATCTGATTCAGTGCTCATCTCCTTTTGGATGGAGTACACACTTAAGTGCAACAGAGCCAAATAGAACCAGATACTCATTACTATTACTTCAACAACTGGGGAGCAAACCCTGCCTCCAATAAGCCTGTAACAACTATTAAGCTAAGAGGGGCCCTGCCTCCAATCGGGCTGTGATAGCTTTAAAGCAAAGAGGAGGACACATCCAAAACCCAGTGCAGGCTCTGGACACCACAATATCAATTATACCCCTTCTATCAAGTGGATAACATTCAGCACACTCAGAAAAAAACATGGCTTACATCCATACCCAAAGTGGCAATTGCATCAAAAATATTGGACTCACTTAATCTACTTAAGGATGCTCCTACATAAAAACACCTTTCAAGACCACAGCAGATTACTGTTTCCACTCATTTCATAGAAACAGAGATAATTAAGAAAAACGAAAGAGAAGAGAAACTACTGTCAGTTAAAAGAACAAGAGAAATCCCTTGAAAGAACACATAATGAAACACACATCACCAATCCAGTAGACCCTGAGTTTAAAAAGGAAATAAAAAAAAGTGCTAACAGAATTAAGAAAGTTTATCAACAGAAACACAGATCACTCTAGCAAGGTAGCAGAAACTATACAGAGGAATCAATCAAAATTAAACAATTTAACTGTTGAGATAAAAATCAATCTAGAAGCAATGAAAAAAGACTAAATAATGCAAAGTGAATAAATTATCTGGAACACATAATTCACTGTACAACATACAAGATAATATAATATGAAGTGTGCCAACCTGTGCATAATAGGCTCCAGAAAGAGAAGAGAGAAAAAAGGGATTAAAAATGTATTTATAGAAATGATGGCTGAAAATTTCCTGAATCTAAAGAAGGAAATAAGGGGAAATCACAATAGGAAAGGTAAATGTATGAAAAGACTGAAGATCATTTTAACAGGCTAATATATAGATTTAAAAAAACATTTATAATAACTAAAACACACAGCAACAGGAGTACACATGCACATGTACAATAGAACATCACAAAATTTGGGGGAGAGAATTAAAAATGTAGATCTTTCAGAATGTGTTTCAACTTATATGACTATTAGGCTAATGCAAGCAGATAGAGTTATGGGTTAACATACTTAAAACTATGGTAACCACAAACAAAACATATAATAATATATGTTTTATTATAATAATAAATATTAATAATTCACAAAATAATATATATAATAATAAATAATAATAATTCACAAAAACAAACAAACCATAAAAGTAACTAATGCATAATATGAAAGAAAACCTTTAAAATTACAAAAAGAAAATCAGAAAAAAGAAGAAATACACAAGGAAGAACTAAGAACTCAACTATAAACAAGGTTTAAAATGGCAATAATTATATCAGTTCAGTTCAGTCGCTCAGTCATGTCAGATTCTTTGTGGCATCATGGACTGCAGCACACTAGGCTTCCCTGTCCTTCACCAACTCCCGGAGCTTGCTCAAACTCATGTCCATCCAGTCGGTGAAGGCATCCAACCATCTCATCCTCTGTCTTCCCCTTCTTCTGCCTTCAATGTTTCCCAGCATCAGGCTCTTTTCTAATGAGTCAGTTCTTCACATCAGGTGGCCAAAGTATTAAAGTTTCAGCTTCAGCATCAGTCCTTCCAATGACTATTCAGGACTGATTTCCTTTAGAATGGACTGGTTTCATCTTCTTGCAGTCCAAGGGACTCATAGTCTTTTCCAATGCCACCGTTCAAAAGCATCAATTCTTCGGCACTCAGCTTTCTTTATAGTCCAACTCTCATATCTATACATGGCTGCTTGAAAAACCATATCTTTGACTAGATGGACCTTTGCAGGCAAAGTAATGTCTCTACTTTTTAATATGCTGTCTAAGTTGGTTACACCTTTTCTTCCAAGGAGCAAGTGTCTTTTAATTCCATGGCTGCAGTCACCATCTGCAGTGATTTTGGAGCCCCAAAATATAAAGTCTCTCACTGTTTCCATTCTTTCCCCATCTATTTGCCATGAAGTGATGGGACCAGATGCCATGATCTTCGTTTTCTGAATGTTGAGTTTTAAACCAACTTTTTCACTCTCCTCTCTCACTTTCATCAAGAGGCTCTTTAGTTCTTCTTCACTTTCTGCCGTAAGGGTGGTGTCATCTGCATATCTGAGCTTATTGATATTTCTCCTGGCAGTATTAATTCCACCTTGTGCTTCATCCAGTCCAGCATTTCTCATGATGTACTCTGGATATAAGTTAAATAGGCAGAGTAACAATATACAGCCTTGATATACTCCTTTCCCAATTTGGAACCAGTCTGTTATTCCACGTCCAGTTCTAACTATTGTTTCATTTAAAAAAAATAATACTTTATTTATTTTAATTATAGGTTAATTACTTTACAATATTGTAGTGGGTTTTGCCATACACTGACACGAATCATCCATGGATGTACCTGTGTATCCCATCCCGATCACCCCTCCTATCTCCTTCCCCATCCTATCCCTCTGGGTTGTCCCAGTGCACCAGCTTTAAGTGGCCTGTTTCATGCAACAAATTTGGACTGGTGATCTATTTCACATACGGTAATATACATATTTCAATGCTATTCTCTCAAATTATCCCACCTTCGGCTTCTCCCAGAGTCCAAAAATCTCTTTTTATATCTGTGTCTCTTTTGCTGTCTTGCGTTTAGGATTGTTGTTAAAATCTTTCTAAATGTCATATATATGCATTATTGTACTTTACTGGTGTTTTTCTTTCTGACTTACTTCACTCTGTATAATAGGCTCCAGTTTCATCCACCCCATTAGAACTGATTCAAATGTGTTTTTTAATAGCTGACTAATATTCCATTGTTTATATGTATTAGAACTTTCTTATCCATTCGTCTGCTGATGGACATCTAAGTTGCTTCCATGTCCTAGCTATTGGAAACAGTGCTGTGCTTAACATTGGGGTACAAGTGTCTCTTTCAATTCTAGTTTCCTCATTGTGTATGCCCAGCAGTAGGATTGCTGGGTCATATGGCAGTTCTATTTTCCATTTTTTAAGGAATCTCCACATTGCTCTCCATAGTGGTCGTAGTAGTTTGTATTCCCACCAACAGTGTAAGAGGGTTCCCTTTTGTCTGTACCCTCTCGAGCATTTATTGTCTGTAGACTTTTTTATAGCAGCCATTCTGACCCGCTTGAGATAGTACCTCACTGTGGTTTTGATTTGCATTTCTCTGATAATGAATGATGTTGAGCATCTTTTCCTGTGTTTGTTAGCCATCTGTATGTCTTCTTTGCAGAAATGTCTGTTTAGTTCTTTGGTCCAGTTTTTGATTGGGTCATTTATTTCTGGTATTGAGCTGCATGAGCTGCTTGTATATTTTGGAGATTAATTCTTTGTCACTTGCTTCATTTGGTATTATTTTCTCCCATTCTGAAGGTTGTCTTTTCATCTTGCTTGTAGTTTCCTTCTTTGTGCAAAAGCTTTTAAGTTTAATTAGGTCTCATATGTTTATTTGTGCTTTTATTTCCATTACTCTGGGAGGTGGGTCATAGAGAATCTTGGTGTGATTTATGTCAGAGAGTGGTTTGCCTATGTTTTCCTCTGGGAGTTTATAGTTTCTGGTCTTACATTTAGATCTTTAATACATTTTGAGTTTCTTTTTGTGTATGATGTTAGAAAGTGTTCTAGTTTCATTCTTTTATAGGTGGTTGACCAGTTTTTCCAGCACCACTTGTTAAAGAGATTGTATTTTCTCCGTTGTATATCCTTGCCTCCTTTGTCAAAGATAAGGTGTCCAGAGGTGTGTAGATTTATCTCTGGGCTTCCTATTTTGTTCCATTGATTTATATTTCTGTCTTTGTGCTGGTACCATACTGTCTTGATGACTGTAGCTTTGTAGTATAGTCTGAAGTCAAGCAAGTTGATTCCTCCAGTTTAATTCTTCTTTCTCAAGATTGCTTTAGCTATTAAAGTTTTTTTGTATTTCCATACAAATTGTGAAATTATTTGTTCTAGTTCTGTTAAGAATACCGTTGGTAGCTTGATAGGGCTTGTGTTGAATCTATAGATTGCTTTGAGTAGAATACTCATTTTCATTGTATTGATTCTTCCAAACCATGAACATGGTATATTTCTCCATCCATTTGTGTCATCTTTGATTTCTTTCATCAGTGTTTTATAGTTTTCTATATATAGGTCTTTTGTTTCTTTAGGTAGATTTATTCCTAAATATTTTATTCTTTTCATCTCAGTGATGAATGGGATTGTTTCCTTAATTTCTCTTTATGTTTTCTCATTGTTAGTGTATAGGAATGCAAGGGATTTCTGTGTATTAATTTTATA
Source organism: Bos indicus (assembly GCF_029378745.1). Taxonomy (NCBI): domain Eukaryota; kingdom Metazoa; phylum Chordata; class Mammalia; order Artiodactyla; family Bovidae; genus Bos; species Bos indicus. The sequence goes on from NC_091767.1 coordinate 94,290,542, forward strand.
TCCTACAACTTAGCTATATTCTTTGATTAGCTCTAGTAATTTTCTGGTGGTGTCTTTAGGGTTTTCTATGTAGAGGATTATGTCATTTGCAAAGAGTGAGAGTTTTACTTCTTTCCAATCTGGGTTCCTTTTTTTCTTTTTCTTTTCTATTTGCTGTAGCTAAAATTTCCAAAACTATGTTGAAAAGTAATGGTGAGAGTGGGCACCCTTGTCTTGTTCCTAACTTTAGCGAAAATGCTTTCAATTTCTCGCCATTGAGGATAATGTTTGCTGTGGGTTTATTGTATATGGCTTTTATTATGTTGAGGTGTGTTCTTTCTATGCATGCTTTATGGAAAGTTTTTATCATAAATGCTTGTTGAATTTTGTCACAGGCTTTTCTGCATCTATTGAGATAACCACACAGTTTTTATCTTTCAATTTGTTAATGTGGTGTGTCACATTGATTGATTGGTGAATATTGAAGAATCCTTGCATCTCTGGGATAAAGTTCACTTGGTCAGGATGTATGATTTTTTTAATATGTTGCTGGATTATGTTTGATAGAATTTTGTTGAGGATTTTTCCATCTATGTTCATCAGTGATATTGGCCTCTTCATTTCAGTTCAGTAGCTCAGTTGTGTCCGACTCTTTGCAACCCCATGATTGCAGCACGCCAGGCTTCCCTGTACATCACCAACTGCTGGAGATCACCCAAACCCATGTCCATTGACTTGGTGATGCCATCCAACCATCTCATCATCTGTCGTCCCCTTCTCCTCCTGCCCTCAATCTTTCCAAACATCAGGGTCTTTTCAAATGAGTCAGCTCTTCACATCAGGTGGCCAAAGTATTGGAGTTTCAGCTTCAACATCAGTCCTTCCAATGAACACCCAGGACTGATCTCCTTTAGGATGGACTCGTTGGATCTCCTTGCAGTCCAAGGGACTCTCAAGAGTCTTCTCCAACACCACAGTTCAAAAGCATCAATTCTTTGGTGCTCAGCTTTCTTCACAGTCCAGCTGTCACATACATACATGACTACTGGAAAAACCATAGCCTTGACTAGACAGACCTTTGTTGGCAAAGTAATATCTCTGCTTTTTAATGTGCTGTATAGATTGGTCATAACTTTCCTTCCAAGGAGTAAGTGTCTTTTAATTTCATGGCTACAATGACCATCTGCAGTAATTTTGGAGCCCAAAAATATAAAGTCAGCCACTATTTCCACTGTTTCCCCACCTATTTGCCATGAAGTGATGGGACTGGATGCCATGATCTTAGTTTTCTGAATGTTGAGCTTTAAGCCAAAATTTTCACTCTCCCCTTCATTTTCATCAAGAGGCTCTTTAGTTATTCTTTACTTTTTGACATAAGGGTGGTGTCATATGCATATCTAAGGTTATTGGTATTTCTCCTGGCAATCTTGATTCCACCTTGTGCTTCCTCCACCCCAGTGTTTCTCATGATATACTCTGCATAGAAGTTAAATAAGCAGGGTGACAATATACAGCTTTGATGTACTCCTTTCCCTATTTGGAACCATTCTGTGTCCCAAGTCCGGTTCTAACTGTTGCTTCCTGACCTGCATACAGGTTTCTCAAGAGGCAGGTCAAGTGGTCTGGTATGTCCGTCTCTTTCAGAATTTTCCACAGTTTATTGTGATCGACACAGTCAAAGGCTTTGGCCTAGTCAATAAAGCAGAAATATATGTTTTTCTAGAACTCTCTTGCTTTTTCCATGATCCAGCAGATGTTGGCAATTTGATCTCTGATTCCTCTGCCTTTTCTTAAATCCAGCTTAAACATCTGGAAGTTCATGGTTCATGTATTGCTGAAGCCTGGCTTGGAGAATTTTGAGCATTACTTTGCTAGTGTGTGAGATGAGTGCAATTGTGTGGTAGTTTGAGTATTCTTTGGCATTGCCTTTCTTTGGGATTGGAATGAAAACTGACCTTTTCCAGTCCTGTGGCCACTGTTGAATTTTCCAAATTTGCTGACATATTGAGTGCAGCATTTTCATGGCATCCTCTTTTAGGATTTGAAATAGCTCAACTGGAAATCCATCACCTCCACTAGCTTTGTTCACGGTGATGCTTCGTAAGGCCCACTTGATTTCACATTCCAGGATGTCTGTTCTAGGTGTTAGTGATCATATCATCTTGATTATCTGGTTTGTGAAGATCTTTTTTGTACAGTTCTTCTGTGTATTCTTGCCACCTCTGTAGCTTTCCTTTTTGTGTGTGGCATCTTTGTCTGGTTTTGGTATTAGGGTGTTGGTGGCCTCATAGAATGAGTTTGGGAGTTTACCTTCCTCTGCAATTTTCTGGAAGAGTTTGAGTAGGATAGGTATTAGCTCGTCTCTAAATTTTTGGTAGTATTCACCTAAGAAGACATCTGGTCCTGGGTTTTTGTTTATTGGAAAATTTTTGTTTACTCTTTTGATTTCCATGCTTGTGATGGGTCTGTTAAGATTTTCTATTTCTTTCTGGCTCAGTTTTGGAAGGTTATACTTTTCTAAGAATTCGTCCATTTCTTCTAAGTTGTCCATTTCGTTGTCATATAATTGCTGTTAGTAGTCTCATGATTCTATGTATTTTTGTGTTATCTGTTGTGATTTCTCCATTTTAATTTCTAATTTTTTATTTGATTCTTCTGTCTTTTTTCTTGATGAATCTGGCTAATGGCTTATCTATTTTATTTATCTTCTCAAAGAACCAGCTTTTAGTTTTGTTGATTTTTGCTATAGTCTCCTTTGTTTTGTTCTCATTTACTTCTGCCCGAATTTTTGTGATTTCTTTCCTTCTACTAACCCTGAGGGTCTTCATTTCTTCTTTTTTTCTGGTTGCCTAGGTGTCTGGTTAGGTTATTTATTTGATTTTTCTCTAATTTCTTAGGTAAGCTTGTATTTCTATGAACCTTCCCCTTAGCACTGCTTTTCCTGAATCCCATAGGTTTTGCATTGTCGTGTTTTCCTTTTCATTTGTATCTATACATATTTTTATATCCTTTTTGATTCCTTCCATGATTTGTTGATTATTCAGAAGCATGTTGTTTAGCCTCCATATGTTTGCATTTTTAATAGATTCTTTTCCCCTGTAGTTGACATCTAATCTTACCTCATTGTGATCAGAAACGATGCTTGAAATGATTTCAATTTTTTTGGATTTACCAAGACTAGATATATGGCCCAGGATGTGATCTATATGGAGAATGTTCTATGTGCACTAAAAGGTGAAATTCATTGTTTTGGGATGAAATGTCCTATAGATATCAATTAGGTCTAACTGGTTGCCGGAGTCCAACTCCAGCAACCAGGGATTCAACCTGAAGAGATGGACAGTGTTGGCGAGAGAAATGAGACAGCCTCTCAGTTTTCTATGGACTGCCTATTTATTCCAAGTTTAAGATTCTCTTTTATACTTTTACAAAAACATTAGGCCAGAGGTTTGACATTTTCAATTCCCGCTTTCCCAGATTTATTATCTCCATAAATCATAGTTGCTCTTCAGAGTTCCTGCTTCAGGGATTCTCTCCAGCCCAGCCTTATCATCTATTATCTATCTCCTCTAATGTGTCTAATGTGTAATCTAAGTTAACTTGTGATTACATTGTAACTCATGCTACATTCCTCAGTTTACTACTTATCTTCCTAAGTCCTGTTTGCCCCTAACATCCTGAGCTCACTATCTCTTAAAAAGGCTTCTAGCTATAGTGTCTCTAAAAAATTCCTAACTTCTAGAAGCGATAGTAAAATATGCTAACTTTACAACATTCCTTAAATCTTTAACTTCTAACTATTTTAATTATTTCTAAGCCCTAAATTCAGTAAACTTCTTTGCCATAAACGTTCTCCTCACAAATAGGCTTCAGATATCAATCCCTCCCATGGCCTCAAGCTACAGCCTATGTGCTAATCCTGGAACACTCTTTTGTAAAAGTCCTTGAACAAATGTCAATGATTAACTTTATGAATTATTTTCTGAGCAATGCTGCAGAAGGCTTTGTGCCTTCTCATGCTCCTCTCAAGAACAATAAGCACCTTAATATTCCTTTTCAGTCAACTCAGCCAAGGAGAGGAAAAGACAAGTCAGAATTACAAGGCTTAAATCCTTCATCCCGGGATCCGTGCCTGCAGAATGAGGAGAGGGGGTTGGGGATCGTGCCTCCATTTTGTCAGCAATGCCTAACGTGGCTCCCGACAACTGGTCCATTGTATCATTTAAAGTTTGTGTTTCCTTGGTACTTTTCTGTTTGGTTGATCAATCCATAGGGGTAAGTGGTGTACTAAAGTCTCCCACTATTATTGTGTTACTGTTAATTTCCGCTTTCATACTTGTTAGTATTTGCCTTCCATATTGCAGTGCTCCTATGTTGGGTGCATATATATTTATAATTGTTACATCTTCTTGGATTGATCCTTTGATCATTATGTAGTGTCCTTCTTTGTCTCTTTTCAAGGCCTTTATTGCAAAGTCTATTTTATCTGATATACGTATTGCTACTCCTGCTTTCTTTTTGTCTCCATTTGCATGAAATATCTTTTTCCAGCCCTTCACTTTCAGTCTGTATGTGGCCCTTGGTTTGAGATGGGTCTCTTTTAAACAGCATGTATAGGGGTCTTGTGTTTGTATCCATTCAGCCAGTCTTTATCTTTTGGTTTAGGCATTCAACCTATTTGCATTTAAGATAATTATTGATAAGTATCTCCTGTTACCAATTACTTTGTTGTTTGGGGTTTGAGTTTATAAACCTTTTCTGTGTTTCCTGTCTAGAGAAGATCCTTTAGCATTTGTGAAGAGCTGGTTTGGTGGTGCTGAATTCTCTCAGCTTTTGTCTGTCTGTAAATCTTTTTATTTCTCATTCATATACATGTACATATACACCCATAAGCAAAATAAAAACAGCCCAACAAAAATAAAGTACAATAGATTGACCTGGTGAACAAAGGGAACCAAAGATTATGTCTACCAGAACAGAACTAACTAAAGCACAAGCTGGAAAACAAAACCAAAGCAAGGTGCCCAGTGGGGAATAAAGCAATGAAAATAAAACTAACAAATATGTTGAGACTAAAGAGAAAAAAAAAAAAAAGAAAGTAAGAATAGATATCCAAAGTTAAATAGAAGTAAATAAAGATTTATATACATTAAAGATTAACTTCAAGGGAAAAAGAACAATAGGAAAAGCAAACAAAGGAATAAATGTAAAAAATAATAATAGATTTAAAAAATTAAAATTAAAAAAAGTGAGAGAGGGGGAAAAAAAAACCTCCTCAGAATCACAAAAGCCCAGTATAGAGGCAGAGGTTTATAATAACAATAGAAAATATGACTGAGAGAAAAAAGAGAAGAAAAAAAAAGCTCAAAAGCTTAGTTATATTTCATAGTGCCAAAAAAAAACAACAATTACAACAGAGGGGGGAAAAGGAAGAAAAAGGAAAAAAAAAAAAATCCATAGAATCTACAGAACAAGTCAAAACATAAGAATAAAAAATGTTTTTCTTGAGTCACTGTTGTCAGAGTCCTTTCCCTCTCTGGAAGTCACAGTCCACTTCACTTCCCTAGGATGTGAAGAAAGGATGCCCTCCAACACTGTGCTGATCTCTGGACCTGCTGTGAGGGCAGCTCAGATGCTAATCTGCTCCTACTCCTCTATGTTCTTGCCTCCAAGGTCCACAGCTATCAGAACTAGTGTGTTTTCTTTTGTGAGAGCTTTCAATGACCTTTTATATGTTCCATAGACACAGAGTATGCCTAGTTGATCATATAGATTTGATCTGTAGCTGTACAGCTGGTAGGAGGGTTTTGGGTCTTCTTCCTTAGTCACACTGCCCCTGGGTTTAAATTGTGATTTTATTTCCACCTCTGGATATGGGTTGTTCACTGGGGTTTGCTCCTGAGGCTGTGCTAGAGGACTTGGGTTTGCCCATGTGAGGCCAGGTGTGGAGGTGGTGCAGCTGCTTGAGTCGCAGGGGTTCTGGAAGCACCAGGTACTCAGGGGAGTTGGCAGCTAGGGCAGCAGGAAATATAGCACCCTAGAAGGGTATGGCAACCAGTATTGGCCAATACGCTTCAGTATTCTTGCCTGGAGAACTCCCTTCCCTGCAGAGAGGCCTGGCAGGCCACCATCCAGAGAGTCACAGTGAGTCGGACACTAAGGAAGCAACCCTATGCACACAGAAGCAAGACTTTTTTGCCTGTGGCAGCTCTGCTCCAGTGAGAGTTGAATGTGAAGGTAGCACAACTGCTTGTCTTGCAGGGGCCCTGGCAGTGCTAAGTGGGCAGGGAGACAGACTGCCACTGCCACAGGAGTTATGGCACTTGGTTCAGTTCAATTCAGTCACACAGTCATGTCCAACTCTTTACGACCCTTTGGACTGCAGCATGCCAGGCTTCCTAGTCCATCACCAACTTTGGAGCTTGCTCAAACTCATATCCATCGAGTTGATGATGCCATCCAACCATCTCATCCTCTCTCTTCCCCTTCTCCTGCCACCTTCAATCTTTCCCAGAATCAGGGTCTGCCAGGGTCCAGCCTTGGTGGATCCAGGGAAATTAGAAGGAGAGACAGCTTCGGCAAATACACTGGCTTTAATTAGATATTAATTAGAGATATAAAGAGTAATAGAATGAGGATAGCTCAGCAGGAAAATTCAGTGGAAAAAAGAGGCTGAGTAGCTTGGTTTACATGGGAAACCAATAAAACTTCAAGACAAGAAGCTTGCACCACTTACGTAAGCCGCAGGCGTCCTTCCATTCTCCCGAAGGAGAGGAGACACAGAGGCCTCCCCGGTCGGATCTTAGAAGGCCAGGCATAATTAGTAAGCTTGGCTGGCTCCGCTCTTCAGATGGAAACTCAGCCAGAGTTTGAGAGAGAGAGCGACATGGGGAGACCAGTCTTTTGAGGAACTGATCCCATTTTTTATTTTTCCAGGGTCTGTTTTTATACACTGAGATGTTATACAAAAGTCACGCAGGGTCAGCAGTCCTGACTTTTATTAAGTCAGGTGCTTCATACAAATGTATACAGAGGTCTTAGGGGTGTTACATCATCTTCTGGCCAGGGGGGCCTGCTGACAATTTATGACCCTCTCCTTGTGACAGTGGTTAGTCAACCAGAACACTTATTTCTCCAGGGGTGATTATTTTTGAAACAGACGCCACCTTCCGAAGGTACCAGATAAAGTTACATTCCTATAGGGTGAGGGTGTAGTGGGTTTTAATTAAGGAAAGAATTTGCTTAGCCTAAGGTCTAACGTGATTTATATCAAAGGTTAATACTTATTTCTTCTATGTATTCATTAATGTGTGTAAGGGCAGGGGATGTGGAGACTTAGCAGTAAACATTGGCTCAACAAATGAAAAACCCTTCACGAACACAATTTCTAATCAGCCCACTATACTTATGCTAATAGTTTTCTAACTTCTCTAAAGAACCTGTTTTTAGAAGGTTTAAAGCATCTCGTGCCTCTCACGGTTGGGAGGCTTGTGGCCAGACAAGCCTGTCAGGCAGGCTAGAGAACCTTCAGAGGAGTTTGTAAGTTTGGAACACTCCTGTCAGGCCCAGGAATTATTATTAACTGGAGCTCTAAGTTAACTCCTTCTATGAAAGAGGTGGTGGGGGACAGCCCCCCATAAAGTCAGAGGTGTAGGTGAGAGCACAAAGTAGTAAAGTAGGCAGGCTCTGGTTTTGGGGGTAGATGCTCGAGAATTTCCAGGGGGACTCCTGAGGCTCAATCCTGCCTTTGCGTATGTCGAGCCTCCTTCCTCATGACCTTTGCCACGGGTGGTGGTCCTCACGCTGGCCCCCAAAAAGGGTCTTTTCAAATGAGTTGGTTCTTCCCATCATGTGGCCAAAGCATTGGAGTTTATGCTTCAGCATCAGTCCTTCCAATGAGTATTCAGGACTGATTTCCTTTAGGATGGACTGATTGGATCTCCTTGTGGTCCAAAGGACTATAAAGAGTCTTCTTCAACAACAGTGTTCAAAAGCATCAACTCTTCGGCACTCAGCTTTCTTTATAGTCCAAATCTCACATCCATATATGACTACTGGAGAAACCATAGCCTTGACTAGACGGACCTTTGTTGGCAAAGTAATGTCTCTGCTTTTGAATATGCTGTCAAGGTTGGTCATAACTTTTCTTCCAAGGGGCAAGTGTCTTTTAATTTCATGGCTGCAACCATCATCTGCAGTGATTTTGGGGCCCAAAAGGGTAAAGTCTGTCACTGTTTCCAATGTTTCCCCATCTATTTGCCATGAAGTGATGGGACTGGATGTGATAATCTTAGTTTTCTGAATGTTGAGTTTTAAGCCAACTTTTTCACTGTCCTCTTTCACTTTATTCAAGAAGCTCTTTAGTTCTTCTTCACTTTCTTCCATAAGAATGGTGTCATCTGCATATCTGAGGTTACTGATATTTCTCCTGGCAATCTTGATTCCACCTTGTGCTTCCTCCAGCCCAGCATTTCTCATGATGTGGAAAATTCTGAAAGAGGTGGGAATACCAGACCACCTGATCTGCCTCTTGAGAAATTTGTATGCAGGTCAGGAAGCAACAGTTAGAACTGGACATGGAACAACAGACTAGTTCCAAATAGGAAAGGGAGTTCGTCAAGGCTGTATATTGTCACCCTGTTTATTTAACTTATAGGCAAAGTACATCATGAGAAACGCTGGACTGGAAGAAACACAAGCTGGAATCAAGATTGCCAGGAGAAATATCAATAACCTCAGATATGCAGATGACACCACCCTTATGGCAGAAAGTGAAGAGGAACGCTAAAGCCTCTTGATGAAAGTGAAAGTGGAGAGTGAAAAAGTTGGCTTAAAGCTCAACATTCAGAAAATGAAGATCATCACATCCGGTCCCACCACGTCATGGGAAATAGATTTTCTGGGCTCCAAAATCACTACAGATGGTGACTGCAGCCATGAAATTAAAAGACGCTTACTCCTTGGAAGGAAAGTTATGACCAACCTAGATAGCATATTCAAAAGCAGAGACATTACTTTGCCAACAAAGGTTCGTCTAGTCAAGGCTATGGTTTTTCCTGTGGTCATGTGTGGATGTGAGAGTTGGACTGTGAAGAAGGCTGAACGCTGAAGAATTGATGCTTTTGAACTGTGGTGTTGGAGAAGACTCTTGAGAGTCCCTTGGACTGCAAGGAGATCCAACCAGTCCATTCTGAAGATCAGCCCTGGGATTTCTTTGGAAGGAATGATGCTAAAGCTGAAACTCCAGTACTTTGGCCACCTCATGCGAAGAGTTGACTCATTGGAAAAGACTCTGATGCTGGGAGGGATTGGGGGCAGGAGGAGAAGGGGACGACAGAGGATGAGATGGCTGGGTGGCATTTGACTCAATGGACGTGAGTCTGAGTGAACTCCGGGAGTTGGTGATGGACAGGGAGGCCTGGCGTGCTGCGATTCATGGGGTCGCAAAGAGTCTGACACGACTGAGCGACTGATCTGATCTGATTTGATTCTGCGTACAAGTTAAATAAGAAGCGTGACAATATATAGCCTTGACGTACTCCTTTCCCTATTTGGAACCAGTCTGTTTTTCCATATCCAGTTCTGACTGTTTATTCCTGACCTGAATACAGGTTTCTCAAGAGGCATGTGAGGTGGTCTGGTATTCCCATTTCTTTCAGAATTTTCCATAGTTTGTTGTGATCCACACAGCCAAAGGCTTTGGCATAGTCAATAAAGCAGAAATAGATGTTTTTCTGGAACTCTCTTGCTTTTTCCATGATCCTGCGGATGTTGGCAATTTGATCTCTGGTTCCTCTGCCTTTTCTAAAACCAGCTTGAACATCTGGAAATTCACGGTTCACATACTCTTGAAGGCTGGCTTGAAGAACTTTGAGCATTACTTTGCTAGCGCCTGAGGTGAGTGCAGTTGAGAGGTAGTTTGAGCATTCTTTGGCATTGCCTTTCTTTGGGATTGGAATGAAAACTGACCTTTTCCAGTCCTGTGGCCACTGCTGAGTTTTCCAAATTTGCTGGCATATTGAGTGCAGCACTTTCACAGCATCATCTTTTAGGATTTGAAATAGCTCAACTAGGTTCCATCACTTCCAAAAGCTTTGTTCGTAGTGATGCTTCCTTAGGCCCACTTGACATCACATTCCTGGATGTCTGGCTCTAGGTGAGTGATCACACCATCGGGTTTATCTAGGTTGTGATGATCTTTTTTGTATAGTTCTTCTGTGGATTCTTGCCACCTCTTCTTAATATCTTCTGCTTCTGTTAGGTCCACAACATTTCTGTCCTTTATTGAGCCCACCTTTGCGTAAAATGTTCCCTTGGTATCTCTACTTTTCTTGAAGAGATCTCTAGTCTTTCCCATTCTATTTTTTTCCTATATTTCTTTGCACTGATCACTGAGGAAGGCTTTCTTATCTCTCCTTGCTATTCTTTGGAACTCTGCATTCAAATGGGTATTTCTTTCCTTTTCTCCTTTGCTTTTTGCTTCTCTTCTTTTACAGCTATTTGTAAGGCCTCTTCAGTCAACCACTTTGCCTTTTTGCATTTCTTTTTCTTGGTGATGCTCTTGATCCCTGCCTCCTGTATAATATCAGGAACCTCCATCCACAGTTTTTCAAGCATTCTATCAGATCTAATTCCCCGAATCTATTTCTCACTTCTACTGTCTAAACATAAGGGATTTGATTTAGGTCATACCTGAATGGTCTAGTGGTTTTCCCTACTTTCTTCAATTTCAGTCTGAATTTGGCAATAAGGAGTTCATGATCTCAGCCACAGTCAGCTCCTGGTCTTGTTTTTGCTGACTGTATAGAGCTTCTCCATCTTTGCTGTAAAGAATATAATCAATCTGATTTTGGTATTGACCATCTGGTGATGTCCACGTGTAGAGTCTTCTCTTGTGTTGTTGGAAGAGGGTGTTTGCTATGACTACTGCATTCTCTTAGTAAAACTCTATTAGCCTTTGCCCTGCTTCATTCTGTACTCCAAGGCCAAATTTGCCTGTTACTCCAGGTATTTCTTGACTTCGTACTTTTGCATTCCAGTTCCCTATAATGAAAAGCACATCTTTTGGGGTGTTAGTTCGAGAATGTCTTGTAGGTCTTTTTAGAATGGTTCAACTTCGGTTTCTTTAGCATTACTGGTCGGGGCATAGACTTGGATTACTGTGATATTGAATGGTTTTCCTTGGAAATAATCAGAGATCCTTCTGTCGTTTTTGAGATTGCATCAGGGTCTTTTTTCAAGCCTCCTGTAGCTGGTGATCAGAAGGCCTCTTTGGCCAGTCTTTCTTTGTAGCTCCACCTGTTCAAGCACTTAGAGGACTTCCTTGCCTGGGGTCCTTTGTTGCTTGAAGTGTCAGGCACATAGAGGGACCCCCTGCCTGGGGTCCTTCTCTGTAATCAATGCATCAGTCACTTAAAAGAGCACCCTGGATGGGGTCCTACTCAGTAGTTCAGCACAGCCTCTCTATTTTATGGGCCAGCCTCTCTATTTTTTAGCTGCCAATGCTGGTGTGTCAGGAGAGAGAGGCTATGGTGATGGCTCCACCCCCACTCACGACTTAGCATAATCGCCTTGTTTCCATGGCTGCCCGGCTTTCCTCCACAGGTATTCCCCACCACAATCTTCTCCCTCACATCCCCTCTATCTGTCTCTCTCCAGTCAACAGCAGCCCTCACCCTGGGATTGCTCCATAACCTCTAAACTCCAGCTCCCAGCCACTGCACCATCCAGGGTATGTATGGCTGCAGCAAGGACTGTCTGATTTTCATTCCATTTAGGCTGCCACAGATCAGCTGTTTCTCTCTTATCCTTAAATGTTTCTCCTCTGACTCAGACAATTGCCCCTGTGTGGGGATCGGACCCTGCTTCAGTTTCCCCATCCACTGAAGGCAGGTCAAGTCCTACTAACATTCCCATTTTTACCCCTAGTTCCTTCATCCTATTGAATCTTGTGTGGGCCTATATATTATTTTCTACTGGTCAGGTACTCCTGTCCAATCTTAGCTGGTGTTCTGCATTCACTTCTGTGTCTAAAGGTGTATTCCTGATGTATCCGTGGACAGAGATGTATTCCATGTCCACCTATTCCTCTGCCATCTTGTTCCAGGTGTTAATTTTTATCTCCTATGTTTTCATCCTCTCTTCCATCCTGATAATTAAATCTGCAGAAGGGAGATAAAAGGGCTTTTCTACCTGTTCAGCCCACCTGATTGTAGTCATTTTATTCTATTGTTCAGCTCTCTTTATGTACATGAAACCCAAGTCAAAGGACACAAAGACATCTGATGAGATCATTGGGCTGTCTTACGGAGCAGTAACCCCAATGTTGAACCCCATCATCCACATCCTGAGAAATAAGGATGTGAAAGAAGCTGTGCATAAAATTTTGAGTAGACACTTGTACTCATGGAAAATATGAAAGAGCTTAAGAATTCTTTGGGGAAAAGATATACTTTGGTATTCCGAGATGAACCTGCAGAACTTAGTAAAATAAGAGCACTCTTAATGTGCTCTTTAATGTGGAGTTCTCATTTTCATAACAGTATACATCCTTGTCTTCAGAGGCCCATTCAACTCCAGCTTCTTTGGTATTACTGGTTGGGGCATAGGTTTGGATTACCATGATACTGAATGGTTTACCTTAGAAATGAACAGAAATCATTCTGTCATTTTTGATACTGCACCCAACTACTGCATTTCAGGCATCCAATCCCATCACTTCATGGCAAATAGATGGGGGTAACAATGGAAACAGTGAGAGATTTTATTTTCTTGGGCTCCAAAATCACTGCAGATGGTGACTGAATCCATGAAATTAAAAGATGCTTGTTCCTTGGAAGAAAAGCTATGACCAACCTAGACAGCATATTAAAATGTAGAGACATTACTTTGCCAACAAAGGTCCATCTAGTCAAAGCTATGGTTTTTCCAGTAGTCATGTATGGATGTGAGAGTTGATCCATAAAGAAAGCTGAGTGCTGAAGAATTGATGCTTTTGAACTGTGGTGTTGGAGAAGAATCTTGAGAGTCCCCTGGATTGCAAGGAGTTCAAACCAGTCATTCCTAAAGGAAATCAGTCCTGAATGTTCATTGGAAGGACTGATGCTGAAGGTGAAGCTCCAATACTTTGGCCACCTGATGGGAAGACCTGACTCCTTGGAAAATACCCTGATGCTGGGAAAGATTGAAGGCAGGAAGAGAAGGGGATGACAGAGAATGAGATGGTTGGATGGCATCACCGAATTGATGGACATAAGTTTGACCAAATTCTGGGAGTTGGTGATGGACAGGGAAGTCTGGCGTGCTGCATTCCATGGGGTCACAAAGAGCTGGACACAACTGAGCAACTGAACTGACTGATATATCCTTGTAAACCTTTCCATATAATATCTTTTCAACAGTCTTTCTAGTTATAGGCATCAATAGCTCTTGGTTGCACACAGGCCATAAAAGAATGATGAATAGCATTCTCTCTGTTTGTCTCTCTCTCCCTTTGTGTGTGTGTGTTGGGGGAGGGACTCAGTTGTGTCCAACTCTATGAACTGTAACCCACCAGGTTCCACTGCCAATGGAATTTTCCAGGCAAGAATACTGGATTGGGTTGCCATTTCCTACTTCAGGGGATCTTCCCGGCTCAGAGATCAAACCCACATCTCTTGTGCCTCCTGTATTGGCAGCTGGATTCTTTACCACTTTGACACCTGGGAAACCTGTCTCTCTGTGTATCTCACTCTATTTTTCACTCTCTGTAACACTCTCTCTCTGTCCCCTTCCCAATTTCTTCTTCCTTTTCATACCCTTCTCTTTCTTCTCTTTTTCATCATCTTTCTTAGTCTCCTTGAAGTATTCGCTCTTTTTGTCTATCCAGCATCCCCTCATCTTGTCAAAGAATGCCTCTTTTCATGTTAAAGAATCAACTGCCTCCCAATCTCAATGCATATTTTGCTGCGTAGTCCAGACCACACTATCTGGATTGAATGATAATCATGAAACACAGTTTGGACCAATGAAAAATGAACATCCTCCCTAGCCACAGTGATTTATTCAGGGTAGCATGTGACCTAAGCCATGTTAATCAGTCTTCATTGCTGGAATGTTGTCTGAGTATCATAAAAGAGTCACTCGTTTTCTAAGGTAACCCTGGATTTTCTCATTTGCGTCTTTGTCAGTATGTAAGAGTCAGACTAAGAATCAAATCACCCAAGAGGAAAGTAAGCTGAGGGAAGGAAATAGACTATGCTTGATGGCATCATTAACTCCTGGAAAGTTGGGTCTAAAAAGTACAGACTACTCAGTAGACTACTCGTTGCTTGAATTAATATACTTCCTTTAATAAATAGTTTGAATAGATTTTTTAATTGCTTAAAACCACGTGTATTCTGATTAATACATTATTTTACCTTACCTCATCCACTCTTTCTCCCTCACTAGTCCCAGCTCTAATTTTCCTTAATTTTTTTCTAATATGATCTACATGTGCTCCTCCCACCTTCTGTTATTTTTTATTCTCTGTTTCAGTCTCTTTCTCAGTCTTGCACTTTCATCCTTTCTTTCCCAAAGAAAATTTTCATTTTTAGGAATCACTGGAACTCAGAAGTGGCCACAGGACTGGAAAAGGTCAGTTTTCATTCCAATCCCAAAGAAAGGCAATGACAAAGAATGCTCAAACTATCGCACAACTGCACTCATCTCACATGCTAGGAAAGTAATGCTCAAAATTCTCCAAGCCAGGCTTCAGCAATACATGAACCATGAACTTCCAGATGTTCAAGCTGGTTTTAGAAAAGGCAGAGGAACCAGAGATCAAATTGCCAACATCCGCTGGATCATGAAAAAAGCAAGAGAGTTCCAGAAAAACATCTATTTCTGCTTTATTGACTATGCCAAAGCCTTTGACTGTGTGGATCACAATAAACTGTGGAAGATTCTGAAAGAGATGGGAATACCAGACCACTTGACCTGCCTCTTGAGAAACCTATTGCAGGTCAGGAAGCAACAGTTAGAACTGGACATGGAACCACAGACTGGTTCCAAATAGGAAAAGGAGTACGTCAAAGCTGTATATTGTCATCCTGCTTATTTAACTTATATGCAGAGTACATCACAAGAAATGCTGGACTGGAAGAAGCACAAGCTGGAATAAAGATTGCCGAGAGAAATATCAATAACCTCAGATATGCAGATGACACCACCCTTATGGCAGAAAATGAAGAGGAACTAGAAAGCCTCTTGATGAAAGTGAAAGAGGAGAGTGAAAAAGTTGGCTTAAAACTTAACATTCAGAAAACAAAGATCATGGCATCTGGTCCCATCACTTCATGGGAAATAGATGGGGAAACAGTGGAAACAGTGTCAGACTTTATTTTGGGGGACTCCAAAATCACTGCAGATGGTGACTGCAGCCATGAAATTCAAAGACGTTTGCTCCTTGTAAGAAAAGTTATGACCAACCTAGATAGCATATTGAAAAGCAGAGACATTACTTTGCCAACAAAGGTCCGTCTAGTCAAGGCTATGGTTTTTCCAGTGGTCATTTATGGGTGTGAGAGTTGGACTGTGAAGAAAGCTGAGCACCAAAGAATTAATGCTTTTGAACTGTGGTGTTGGAGAAGACTCTTGCGAGTCCCTTGGACTGCAAGGAGATCCAACCAGTCCATTCTAAAGGAGATCAGTCCTGGGTGTTCTTTGGAAGGAATGATGCTAAAGCTGAAACTCCAGTACTTTGGCCAACTCATGCGAAGAGTTGACTCATTGGAAAAGACTCTGATGCTTGGAGGGATTGGGGGCAGGAGGAGAAGGGGACAACAGAGGATGAGATGGCAGGATGACATCACCGATTCAGTGGACGTGAGTTTGAGTGAAGTCCGGGAGATGGTGAGGGACAGGGAGGCCTGGCATGCTGCGATTCATGGGGTCACAAAGAGTTGGACACGACTGAGCAACTGAACTGAACTGAACTGGGAGTCCCAATTTCTCTAGCATTCAGGAGTCACCTCTTCTTTTAGTTACCGAATTTCAATAATATAATCTTTATATTGCATAAATGCACACATTTTGCTACTTCTTGATTATTTTTCCCCAGAATGCTCTATTGTACTTCTCTAAAATTTTCTATTATAATCTTATAACTATTTCTCCATTGTATTTAAGCTGTTCACAGTCCATTTTGCCCCCCAAAGAGTGAAAAAAACACAAACATGTTCAAGAAGTTGTCATGTTTAATAAACAACTGAACATGAGAACAAATTTAAGTGATGCAGGTTTTTTAAAAAAGAATTTAATATAGAATATCACTGCTTCTCATATCTTCTAGATGGTTCTAGATACTTTTGTTATAACCGTCTTTGTCATAGACATTTTTGCTGCATAGCCAATTGGCCATAAGGCAATTTTGCCATAAAAGGTAAAATAACAACAACAACAAAAAAAGGGAACATCAAAAAGTACATAAACATACCACACAAAGATGAATGACAAAATTTAAAGGATTTTATTGGAAAAGACCTTGATGCTGGGAGGGATTTGGGGCAGGAGTAGAAGGGGACGACAGAGGATGAGATGGCTGGATGGCATCACTGACTTGATGGACGTGAGTCTGGGTGAACTCCGGGAGTTGGTGATGGACAGGGAGGCCTGGGGTTCTGTGATTCATGGGATAGCAAAGAGTCGGACACGACTGAGCGACTGAACTGACTGATTGCAAAATACAAAATATTTTAATGCATTTAAAATGTGTGCATAGTCATGGTGATACTATGGAAATAAAATATTTTACTTTGTGACTTGTACCTGAACATTTGTCTTCTGAATCATTCATTCATTCATAGTATTTTATACACTTTTTTGCTTGATATATTTCCTTGTTCAACATTGCATTTTTTCTTTTTCCCCATTTTTTTTACTTCATTGATGGAGGTATCAGTTTCCAAATACTAGTATGCATATTTGTAACTGTACTTTGTATTGTTTTGTGAAAACCTCTAGACTGCTGTTTTTTTTTTTTTTTTTTTCTTAACATTTTCACAGCTGTTGACAGATGTTCCAAAGTTCTATAGGAAATATCGGTTCAAACCTGTGCCATTGAGACCATCAGCCTCTTTCTACCTAGTGTAACATTTTTCAAACTAAGAAACCAATTCTTGAAGCAAAAGCAAATTATCATCATTTGCCAGCTAAATAAAGCCCTCAATAATATTGCTAACTAGAAGAAATGTTAATGCATTTCAACTAATTGAAATCAAACTTTCAGATAAAAAAATGTGAACAAGTCGCTTTGTCTTTCATAGTAACACTGCCTTATGGCCAATTAATTAGGCAGCAAAATATATTTGGGTAGAAATTCTTGCTGCAAAGATATCTATGGCAAAAGTGCTTATAGTGGAAGTAACAGGCATGCTACTAGCCATTCTTCCTCACAGTGGAATCTTTAAACGTTTTTCTCTTTAATTCCTTATTCTGAGGTCTATTCACTTCCTTTTTCTACAAGAACTAGGCTTAACTCAAAAAAATTGGGGTATATGACTAAAAGCACTTCTTATTGTTCAGTTTAATTCAGTCGCTCCGTCGTGTCCAACTCTTTGCAGTCCCATGCACTGCAGCACACCAGGCTTCCCAGTCCATCACCAACTACAGAGCTTGCTCAAACTCATGTCCATCAAGTCGGTGATGCCATCGAACTGTCTCATCCTCTGTCATCCCCTTCTCCTCCTGCTTTCAATCTTTCCCAGCATCAGGGTCTTTTCCAATGAGTCAGTTCTTCCCATCAGGTGGCCAAAGTACTGGAGTTTCCGCTTCAGCATCATTCTTCCAATGAATATTCAGGACTGATTTCCTTTAGGATTGACTAGTTTCATCTCCTTGCACTTCAAGGGACTCAAAGAGTCTTCTCCAACACCACAGTTCAAAAGCATCAATTCTGAGGCACTCAGTTTTCTTTATAATCTAACTCTCACATCTATACATGGCTACTGGAAAAACCGTAGCTTTGACTAGACGGACCTTTGTCAGCAAAGTAATGTCTCTGCTTTTTAGTATGCTATTTAGGTCGTTTATGCTGTCTAGGTTTTCTTCCAAGGAGCAAGCATCTTTTAATTTCATGTCACCACCTACAGTTTTTTTGGAGCCCCCCAAAATAAAGTCTGACACTGTTTCCATTGTTTCCCCATCTATTTGCCATGAAGTGATGGGACCGGATGCCATGACCTTCATTTTTTGAATGCTGAGTTTTAAGCCAGCTTCTTCACTCTCTTCTTTCACTTTGATCAAGAGGCTCTTTAGTTTCTCTTCACTTTCTGCCATAAGGGTGGTATCATCTGTGTATCTGAGATTGTTGATATTTCTCCTGGCAATCTTGATTTCAGCTTGTGCTTCATTCAGCACAATAAGATCCACTGCTTATTGTGGTCCTTCCCCAAAGAAAGAATGAGCCTCAAAATAGATGGCAGTTTCTACTCTTATCACTACAGAAAAGAAATTCAGGCAATTTTTCAATATTATGAGACCTCAGTATCACACCAGAGATTTAGAAATACTGGAGAGCAGAACCTTATCACATATATACATGATTAACTTCAAGAATAACAAGCATGAAATAATAAAAATATATCTACATCATCTTCACCTATCCAAAGAAATGAAGAATTTCAAGGTAAAAATTCTCTTCAGGCAAACCTCTAAGACATATTGTCAACCAAATCATGTCATATTCCCATTATCACCAAAAGACCTTGACTCAAATTATTTGTATCCTTTCACATGTAGTTCCTGGTTACCAATATCACATGTAACTTATCCTATCTTCCTCAAAGGAAAGGTGTTTTTAACCTACCAAATAATGTTTAAAGGCAGTCAGCACAACAATCAGATCTCACAGAATTAAAAGCACCTATCTCTACACTTTATGCTTGAATATCCTCTAAGAGATACATAATGGGCTTTTATCCATCCTTTCTTACACACCTCTAGTTATGGGGAGCTCATCAGCTCCTCAGGGAATCTAGTTGTTAGCTGTTAGAAACACTTTTTTATATGAAGCCAAAATACATTCTTCTATATTTTCTACTTTTCATTCTTATTGTATTCTTTGGGACAGTATAACTTGAGTTTATTTTTAGAACTAGAATTAGAATTGGAGTTTATATTTTAGAGTAGGTTATTAGTTCTTAGAATTTATAGAAATAGTTCAGTTATTTCAACAGATATATGAGTGCCTGTGCTCTTCCAAATAATGGTAATCATGGATGTTAGCGTCTGAGATGGGGTTTGAACACAGATCTGTTTTATCCTAAAGGCCATATAATACCATTTGTTCTCTGCTACTGTCATGATCTTAGCTCTTACAACCTTTTAGCTTGGCTGGTACAATAACATTCTAAGTGGTTACACAGTCTCTGCATATTTCCTAATTCTATACAGTGTATCTACTTTCTAATTAATGGGTCTTCAAATATGCCAGCAAATTTGGAAAAGTCACCAGTGGTCACAAGACAGGAAAAGGTTAGTTTTCATTCCAATCCCAAATAAGGGCAATGCCAAAGAATGTTCAAAATACCTCACAATCACCCTCATTTCACAGGCTAACAAGGTAATGCTCAAAATCCTTCAAGCTAGGCTTCATAGCAGGACATGGCCTGAGAACTTCTAGATGTACAAGCTGAATTGAGAAAAAGCAGAGGAACCAGAGATCAAATTGCCAACATTTTTTTTTGCATCATAGACTAAGAAAGGGAGTTCCAGAAAAACATCTACCTCCACTTCATTGACTATGCTGAAGCCTTTGACTGCATAGTTCACACCAAACTATGGAAAATTCTTAAAGATATGGGAGTAAAAGACCACCTTACCTGTTTCCTGAGAAACCTGTATGTGGGTCAAGAAGCAACAGTTAGAATTTAGACATGAAACAATTGACTGGTTCAAAACTGGGAAAGAAGTACAACAAGACTGTATATTGTCACCCTGCTTATTTAACTTACACGCAGAGTAAATCATGTGAAATGCCAGGCTGGGAGAAATATCAATAAACTGAGATATGCAGAAGATACCACTCTAATGGCAGAAAATAAAAAGGTTCTAAAGAGCCTCTTGATGAAGGTGAAAGAGGAGTAGAAAAGCTGGCTTAAAACTCAACATTCCAAAAATGAAGATTATGGCATCCAGTCCCACTGCTTCATAGCAAATAGATGGGGAAAATATGGAAACAGTGAAATACTTTTTTTTTTTTTTGGTTGGCGGCGGGGGGGGGATGCTCCAAAATCACTGCAGATGGTGACTGCAGCCATGAAATTAAAAGACTCTTGCTCCTTGGAAGAAAAGCTGTGACAAACCTACACAGCATATTAAAAAGCAGACATCACTTTGCTGACAAAGGTCCATATAGTCAAAGCTATAGTTTTTCCAGTAGTCATGTATGGATTTGAGAGTTGGAAGAAAGAAAGTTGAGGCCCGAATAATTGATGCTTTTGAACTGTAGTGTTGGAGAAGACACTTGAGAGTCCTTTGTACTGCAAGGAGATGAAACCAGTCAATCCTAAAGTAAATCAGTCTTGAATATTCATTGGAAGGACTGATGCTAAAGCTCCAATGCTTTGGCCACCTTGTGTAAAGAGCCAAATGATTGGGAAAGAACCTGATGCTGGAAAAGGTTGAAGGCTGGAGGAGAAGCGGGTAATATGATGAGATGGTTAGATGCCATCACTGACTCAGTGGACATGAGTTTGAACAAACTCTGGGAGATGGTGAAGGACAGGAAAGGCTGGCATGCTGCAGTCCATGGGGTCAAAAAGAGTTAGACACAGTTGAACGACTGAACAACAATTCAAAAATTACTTTGGTCTTCCACCTAAAATGAAAACATATTGACCTGACATGAATATCCCTCCACAAAATGGTCACCACCTGATTGTAGTATTATCTCATACGGCAAATTTATCCATTCTCATTGTTTCAATGAATCACCCATAACTGATGAATCCAAATCTATAGTCACATCCCAGATTTCTCTTCCATGTGTTTTACAGCAGTATCTTATTGAAATAGAATAAGTAAAACACATGTCTTTTACTCATCATGTTAATTTATATCATATTGTCTTCTTCCTGTTTTTCCATGTTCCCTCTTCAAGAGTTTTTCCTAGATACTAAAATAATTTCCAAAATTCTTAAAATGAGAGCATGACATTATGCCAGTAAGATGGCATAATAAGAAGCCCCCAGCCCTAGTTCTGCAGGAGAATTACAGATTTGACAATCATCTATAGATAAAAGTACCTTTGTGGGAGCTGCAGGATCTAATTTGTAAGGGTACTACACACCAGTGGAGACAGACTGAGGAACAAAGTTTGAGAAAGCAGGCCAACACCTCAGTAGCAGGCCCACCAACTGTGGACCTAACTGCAGACACAAACGCTGCCCTATCCTCCTGCAGACCTGGCTGTAGTCCTGCTTATCCTTGGTTTTCTCACCAGCTCTGACCTTAAATGGATTTAGCGGTAGCCACACTTAAACTAACCCCAGTAATAGGTTCCCAAGCCATAGTCCTGACTGAAAACTTTGAAGCAGTCCCATGATCAAGCACCAGCTCAACTTTATCATGGTCTTGGAAACAGTAACATCTATCCAGGATGAACTATGCCCACTTATATCCCTATTAACAAGGGTATCAGACCTGATATCAACCATAGACCCTACTACAGACAGAGATGCAGCCCTGTGACCCAGCTCCAGGCTCACTTGACTGCAATCCTGGAGGTAGTACTGGTTGTCTAAGAATCCAACAGGAGAGGGTCAATACCTGCCAAAATCATCTGTAAAGACTGGAAGAGGGGACATGCTCCTTCAAATGCACAAAAACAAATGCAAGTCTACAAGAATAATGAAGAATCAGGCAAAAATGATACATCCAAGGAAAGCAAAAAAGCTTCAGAAACCAACCTTAAAAAAAAAAAAAAAAAAACACAAAAAAACAGAGATCCAAGAACTATTTGACAAAGAATTCCAAAAAAATATCTTAAAAGAGCTCAATGAGCTGCAGAGAAACAAGTGAAAGCAGGAAAATGACACATGAACAAAGTGAGAAATTCAGTACAGAAAGAAAAACCATTCAAGAAGAATGGTTACCAGAATCTTACTGCTAAGAATAAATATATGCAGTATATATATTATATATACAGTATATATATCATAGATTATTATATACTGTAATTGTGGCATGTAAGTCACTTTTAATACTAGCATATACATTAAAAGACAAAAGTAGCAGAATAACTGTAACCACTGATATTTTTAAATAAAAACACAATACAAAAATAAGTAAAATCTGACATCAAAAGGGAAGTAACATGTAAAATTTCTGCACACAATTGTCTTAAGTTATGAACTTAAAAGGGACTGCTATAATTTTTAAATGTTGATACAAATCCTATGGTAAAGATAAAACATATAGTAGGTACACAAAAGAGACCAGAAAACAATCAAAGAATACAACTGTAAAAATTTCATAAAACCACAAAGAAAGACAAGACATAAATAAGAGAGCTACAAAACAGACAGAAAGTATTTTTTAAAATGACAAGGTTAACTCCTTACCATGCTATCAATAATTACTTTGAATGTAAATGGACTAAACTTCATAATCAAAAAAGAGTAGCTGAATTAATTAAAAAAATAAGACTCAAGTATATGTCACCTACAAGAGATTTACTTTAGATTTAAGGACACACAAAGGCTGAAAGTGAAGGGGTGAGGAAAGGCATTCCAAGCAAATGATAACCAAAGAGAGAGGTAGCTATATTTATATTAGAAAAATACACTTCAAGTCAAAAATTATCATAAGAGACAAAGAAAGTCATTGTATAATGATAAAAGTGTCAATTTGTCAGGAAAATATAGCAATTATATATATACCCAATAGAGTTGGACACGACTGAAGCGACTTAGCAGCAGCAGCAGCAGCAATGTCAAAGTACCTAAGTATACAAAGCAAATGGTGACAGATCTAATGGAAGAAATTGATAGCAATACAATAATAGTAGGAAACTTCCATACCCCACTCTCTAAATGAATAGTTATCTAGAAAATCAAAAAGGAAGTAGCAGGCTTAAAATCACTATCACCAAATGAACCTAACAGACATGTATAGAACACTCCACTCAACAGACTATTCATTCTTATCAAATCCGTATGGAACATCCTCCAGTACAGGTCAGAAAACAAGTCTTAACAAACTTAAGGTGACTAAAAAGGTGACTAAAATCATTTTAAGTATCCTTTCCTCATCACAGTGGACTGAAAGTAGAACTAAATAATAGAAAGAAAATGGAAAGCTCACAAACATATAGAAACAACGCATTCTTAAACAACTATTTTCTCAAGAAAAAAAAAAGAAAATTATTAATAAAAGAAGATATCAAGACAAAAACACAATACGAAAAATATGGGATGCATTAAAGTAATATTAAAAGGGAAGTTTATAGTGATCAACACCACATTGAAAAATAAAAACTTCCCAAATAAACAACCTAAATTTACACCACAAGGAACCAGAAAAAGAACAAGCCAAACACAACTTAGCAGAAGGAAGAAAACAACAAAGATAGAGCAGAAATGAATCAGAGAACAGAAAAATAATTTTTAAAATTGATGAAAATAAAAGCCATTTTTCTGAAAAGATAAACAAAATTGAAAACCTTTAGCTGGATTAAGAGAAAAAGAAGATTCAAATAAATTCAGAAATGAAAGAGAAGACTTTACAACTGATACTACAGACTGTAATTGTTATGAACAATTATATGCCAACAATCTGGCGGCTTTGGAAAAAAGTGAAAACCCTAGAAACATATATCTTACCAAGACTGAATCAATAAGAAGTATAAAACCTAAATAAACAAATAACAAAAAAGAGATGGAAAGAAGCAATCAGGAGAAAGTCCCCAAAAGGAAAGTCCAAGACCAGATATCTTGATGGGTGAATTCTACTAAATATTTAGAGAAGAATGAATATCAACTCATCTTAAACTCTTCCAAATGATAAAAGTAGAACACCAGAAACACTCACTTTGGATTTTACCAGGGATGAGATTTTGACATCCTTGGTACTTGGATCTTGTAGGAGGGGTGGCTGTGCAGCCCAGGAGCTACCCCTGTCCAAGGTCAAGAGCAGTAGCCCAGAGGAGATACCCCATGTCCAAGGTAAGAGAAACCCAAGTAAGACTGTAGGTGCTAAGAGAGGGCATCAGAGGGTAGACACACTGAAACCACAATCACAGACAACTAGCCAGTCTGATCACATGGACCACAGCCTTGTACAACTCAGTGAAACTAAGCCATGCTGTGTGGGGCCACCCAAGACAGATGGATCATGGTGGAGAGGTCTGACAGAATGTGGGCCACTGGAGAAGGGAATGGCAAACCACTTCAGTAGTCTTGCCTTGAGAACCCCATGAACAGTATGAAAAGGTAAAAAGATAGGACACTGAAAGGTAAACTCCCGAGGTGGGTAGGTGCCCAATAAGCTACTGGAGATCAGTGGAGAAATAACTCCAGAAAGAATGAAGGCATGGAGCCAAAGTAAAACCAACACCCAGTTGTGGATGTGACTGGTGATAGACACAAGGTCCGATGTTGTATAGAGCAATATTGCATAGGAACCTGGAATGTTAGGTCCATAAATCAAGGCAAATTGGAAGTGGTCAAACAGGAGATGGCAAGAGTTAACATCGACATTCTAGGAATCAACAAACTATAATGGGCTAGAATGGGTAATTTTAACTCAGATGACCATTGTCTACTACTGTGGGCAGGAATCCCTTAGAAGAAATGGAGTAGCCATCATAGTCAACAAAAGAGTCTGAAATGCAGTGTTTGGATGCAATCTCAGAAATGACAGGAGGATCTCTGTTCGTTTCCAAGGCAAGCCATTCAATATCACAGTAATCCAAGTCTATGCCCCAACAAGTAACACTGAAGAAGCTGAAGTTGAACAGTTCTATGAAGACCTACAAGACCTTCTAAACTAAAACCCAAAAAAAAGATGTCTTTTTCATTACAGGGTACTGGAATGCAAAAGTAGGAAGTCAAGAAACACCTGGAATAACAGGCAAATTTGGCCACAGAGTACAAAATGAATCAGGGCAAAGGCTAATAGAGTTTTGCAAAGAGAACGCACTGGTCATAGCAAACACCCTCTTCCAACAACACAAGAGAAGACTCTACACGTGGACATCACCAGATGGCCAACACTGAAATCAGATTGATTATATTCTTTGCAGCCAAAGATGGAGAAGCTCTATACAGTCAGCAAAAACAAGACCAGGAGCTGACTGTGGCTCAGATCATGAACTCCTTACTGCCAAGTTCAGACTGAAATTGAAGAAAGTGGGGAAAATCACTAGACCATTCAGGTATGACCTAAATCAAATCCCTTATGATTATACAGTGGAAGTGAGAAATAAACTTAAGGAACTAGATCTGATAGAGCACCTGATGAACTATGGACAGAGGTTCATGATTGTCCAGGAGACAGGGATCAAGACCATCCCCCAAAAAAAAGAAATGCAAAAAGGCAAAATGGTTGTCTGAGGAGGACTTACAAATAGCTGTGAAAAGAAGAGAAGTGAAAAGCAAAGGAGAAAAGGAAAGATATAAGCATCTGAATGCAGAGTTCCAAAGAATAGCAAGGAGAAATAAGAAAGCCTTCCTCAGTGATCAATGCAAAGAAATAGAAGAAAACAATAGAATGGGAAAGACTAGAGATCTCTTCAAGAAAAGTAGAGATACCAAGGGAACATTTCATGCAAAGATTGGCTCAATAAAGGACAGAAATGCGATAGACCTAACAGAAGCAGAAGACATTAAGAGGTGGCAAGAATCCACAGAAGAACTGTACAAAAAAGATCATCACAACCCAGATAATCATGATGGTGTGGTCACTCACCTAGAGCCAGACATCCTGGAATGTGAAGTCAAGCGGGCCTTAGGGAGCATCACTATGAACAAAGCTGGAGGTGGAGGTGACAGAATCCCAGTTGAGCTATTTCAAATTCTAAAGGATGATGCTGTGAAAGTGATGCACTCCATAAATCAGCAAATTTGGAAAATTCAGCAGTGGCCACAGGACGGAAAAGGTCCATTTTCATTCCAATCCCAAAGAAAGGCAATGACAAAGAATGCTCAAACTATCGCACAATTGCACTCATCTCACATGCTAGGAAAGTAATGCTCAAAATTCTCCAAGCCAGGCTGCAGCAATACATGAACCGTGAACTTCCAGATGTTCAAGCTGGTTTTAGAAAAGGCAGAGGAACCAGAGATCAAATTGCCAACATCTGCTGGATCATCGAAAAAGCAAGAGAGTTCCAGAAAAACATCTATTTCTGCTTTATTGACTATGTCAAATCCTTTGACTGCATGGATCACAATAAATTGGAAATTCTGAAAGAGACGGGAATACCAGACCACCTGACCTGCCTCTTGAGAGACCTGTATGCAGGTCAGGAAGCAACCATTAGGACTGGACATGGAACAACAGACTGGTTCCAAATAGGAAAAGGAGTACGTCAAGGCTGTATATTGTCACCCTGCTTATTCAACTTATATGTAGAGTACATCATGAGAAATGCTGGGTTGGAGGAAATACAAGCTGGAGTCAAGATTGCTGGGAGAAATAATGACCTCAGATATGCAGATGACACCACCCTTATGGCAGAAAGTGAAGAAGAACTAAAGAGTCTCTTGATGAAAGTGAAAGAGGAGAGTGAAAAAGTTGGCTTAAAGCTCAACATTCAGAAAATGAAGATTATGGCATCTTGTCCCATCACTTCATGGCAAATAGATGGTGAAATGGTGGCTGGATTTATTTTGGGGCACTCCAGAATCACTGCAGATGGTGACTGCAGCCAGGAAATTAAAATACGCTTACTCCTTGGAAGGAAAGTTATGACCAACCTAGATAGCATATTAAAAACAGAGACATTATTTTGTCAACAAAGGTCTGTCTAGTCAAGGCTATGGTTTTTCCAGTGGTCATGTATAAGTGTGAGACTTGATCCATAAAGAAAGCTGAGTCCTGAAGAACTGATGCTTCAGAACTGTGGTTTTGGAGAAGACTCTTGAGAGTCCCTTGAACTACAAGGAGATCCAACCAGTCCATCCTAAAGGAGATCAGTCCTGGGTGTTCATTGGAAGGACTGATGTTGAAGCTGAAACTCCAATACTTTGGCCACCTGATGCAAAGAGCTGTTTCATTTGATAAGACCCTGATGCTGGGAAAGATTGAGGGCAGGGGGAGAAGGGGACAACAGAGGATGAGATGGTTGGATGGCATCACCGACTCGATGGACATGGTTTTGAGTGATCTCTGGGAGTTGGTGATGGGCAGGGAGGCCTGGCATGCTTGGTTCATGTGGTCGCAAAGAGTCGGACATGAGGGACTGTCCTGAACTGATGGTACTTGTGGGGACTGAACTGAACTGATGGTACTTGTGAAACCTGATAACACTGGAAGCCAGGATGGTTGCAGTCTATAGTTCTGAGTAATTCTAGCAGAGTAAGTCAGTGAAGGGAAGAAAAAAATCTCTCCTAAACCATGATTTCCCCCAAAAAGGTCATACTTATTCACCTAGAAGTCCATCTTTGTGTCTATTGCACAAAGATCTACATTTCTTGAAATATTTATGAAAGGTTGTTGCTGAATGAAAAGACAGCCGGGATTCTTGGCCTCCAGAGGAAAAGAATTCAATCCCGGACCAGAAACGAGGCTTGATCGCTCAGAGTTTTGTGTAATAATGTTTTATTAAAGTATAAAGGAGATAGAGAAAGCTTCTGACGTAGGCATCAGAAGGGGTCAAAAAGAGTACCCCCTTGCTAGTCTTCAGCTGGATGTTATATAGTCACTAGCAGTCTGTTAATGAAAGAAAGGAATGTCTTAAAACTCAGAATGGCACCAGGCCCCTCACCCATAAGATGTATTTTGGGATAATCTTGGCACCAAATGGTTCATCCTGGGCCATAAAATGATTAACTTGAATCTTGTAGAAGGACAGATTACCATACAAATAGTTTCATTTACATAGATTAGGGGAACAATATCTGAGTATTACATACTGATTTGTCAAGTAGGTTCTAAGCCATGAGGCAAACGGACTTGAAGACAGAGTTTGGGATAAATGTATAGTACATTAGCATAGCTTAAGACAAACATTTCCATAAGAAAAATGCATTGGTTATCTCAAGGTTTGAGAATAGTTAACTTCAGGTGAAACCAGGTGTCATTATGGCAACACAGTATTTTAAGAGAAAGTGAAAGTGAAGTCACTCAGTCATGTCCAACTCTTTGCAACCCCATGGACTGTAGCCTAACAGGTTCCTCTGTCCATGGGATTTTCCAGGCAATAGTACTGGAGTGGATTGCCATTTCCTTCTCCAGAGGATCTTCCCGACCCAGGGATGGAACCCAGGTCTCCCACATTGTACACAGACGCTTAACCGTCTGAGCCACCAGGGAAGTCCATTTTAAGAGAAACCTCCTGTTAAATTTGTATAGAGAAGGAAAAAAATATCCCTAGTTTGTTTCCTCCTGCCGCTTAAGAGAGAGAAAAATGTCTGACAGTTGCAGGCTATTTCCTCCATTTGGAGACCCCTGGCCTTCCTGCCTATTACCTTCTCACTTATTGGATAGGTTTTTGGTTTAGCAAATATTTTACAGCAGCTTTTACATCCTTATTCCTCAAGCTGTAGATTATAGGATTTAGCATGGGAGTCACTACACCATAAAACAGGGAAATGAGCTTGTCAGAAGCTTGCAACTTGTTTTCTCCATGCAGTTCTTGAGACTTAGGTTTGGCATACATAAATAAGATGGTACCATAAAATATAATTACCACAGTCAGATGTGCTGAGCAGGTAGAAAAGGCCTTATGTCTCCCTGTAGCTGAGTTCATTCTCAAGATGGTATAGAGGATGAACATGTAGGAGAAAAATATGACCAGCAGTGGAAGAACTAGAAATGCCATATTTGATACCATCATGGTGATAATATTGAGAGATATATCAGTACAAGCTAGCTTGAGAACAGCTAATATTTCACATGTGAAATGATTGATTACATTATTCTCACAGAAAGGCAATCGTATGGCAAGAGATGTTTGTACAATTGAGTTGATTCCGCCAGAGAGCCATGAAACAGAAGCCATCAGGATATACACCACCTTGCTCATGATGACAGGGTATCTCAGAGGGTTACAGATGGCCACATAGCGGTCAAAAGCCATCATGCCAAGGAGCAAACACTCTGTTGAACCCATCGCAAATCCAAAAAACATCTGCACTGCACATCCAGAGAAGGAAATGTTCCTTTTCTTTGAGATTAAGCTCACCAAAGTTGAAGGAACAGAGGAAGATGTATAGCAGATATCCAGAAAAGAGAGGTTTCCCAGGAAGAAGTACATGGGGGAGTGAAGATGGGAATCAAAGATGCTTGCTGTGATCAGAACACCATTGCCAATTAGAACAACTAGATACATACTTAGAATTACAACAAAGTAAACAATCTCAATCTTTGGGTATTCAGAAAGACCCAGAAGAAGAAATTCTAGCAAAAATGTCTGGTTAATTTTATCCATGTCCTCTGCTTTCAGGATGTCAAAGGAAGATCTTCTGTAAGATATATTCACTGTCAGGAAACAAGTGTTCCATGTTATACATTACCTGGACAATTGGTTTTTAAAGAATGTATTATAAGGAGTATTTGCTTGAAGCCCTAAAGTCCAGTTATCTTCAACAATGTGTATCAACAAAATACAATAAAATTGGTAATGATTAAAGTATCTATTCCATTGCCACTATGTGAAGATCTACCTATGATTAAAGAAACATATAGAAGTAACTTTTCCTGCTGTTGAGGACATGTTCCTGGGTTGATGTTTCTAAAACTCCTGACTAATTAGTAATTATAAGCCTGACTTTATCTGCCCTAGAAAGTAAAGAGTTGAGATGGCAAAATACCACTCAATAGGACTGGAAATTTTAAATTGCAATTCACGATGATCAAAATTCATGGAAACTCTGATTTTCGGGGGGCATACATCTTTCTATGCCTGACACTGCATAGTATATATTAGTCACCTTAATTGTTTTATAGACACTTAGTAATAATAAATTGAATAGCATAAATTGAAATTTAACATCTGTTTAACACAGATATCTGTTGATTTCATATTCCAGCTCCTCTTAGTTTCTTGTGTGACTGTACCTATGACAAGACCACTGCATAGACCAGCTCCACACGAATGTTACAGACAACCTTTGGAGAACATTACATAGTCTCTTCGCTTATTTTTACTCTGTGGCTTCAGAGTGTATCTTCATAATTTATCCACTTAAGTCAACCTAAGAGAACAGCAAAAGTGTTTAAATATTTTTTTATAAATAGGTATACATGGATATATGTACTATTTTATGTTTAACAGAATATAATCATTGTTTGTACTATCCCCATTTTTCAAATATTAAAAAATGGAATTTTTCCAAGGTTAACCACATGGTTAATAATAAAGTGGGGCTCAAAGCTCAGATCAAGTGTAGTTCACAGCACCACTATTTTTAGTATACACATGAGTCATCACACAGTAGGATTTTATAAGACTTTTAGCAGAAACATAATAAAAGGAATTAAGATATTTAGATTAATGTGGTTGTCACATTACTGACTGGATGTAAAAACTGATCTTTTAGTAATCACCACCATATTTGACATTGGTCAAAATCACAAGCTTAGTCCTCACATGGCTAATAATTTGAGGATTTCAGCATAGCCATTTTTCACCCACTCTGTCACTTAGTTTGCCATGTGATAGTAGTTGAGGAAATCACTATATAGCAGATATTACTTAGAATCAGAAATCCAATTCAACAGAGGGATTCATACTAAGGAACAATTTAGAATATACCACAGAAATACCACAACTTTGAAGAGAAAGACAACAAGGGAATATAAAACCTCAATTTTGGAGATGAAAATTTTAGCCCAAATGATATTGTAAATTTTTATTTGTTCAGCTTAAGGAAAGAATTTTCCTTAACGAAGAGAAAGAGAAGAAAAACCTTCATTTCATTTATGCAACAATTTCTTACTTCAGGATCTTGTGTGTCATATTTTAGGCTTGAAATTAGTTCACTAGGCTGATGTCACATGACTAAAATCAGGAACAAGCAATATTCATAGTCCATTATCTTTATATTACAACTTTGCCTAACTGGTAGCATTAAAATTTGTATAAAAATCATGTATCAACAGCAGGCTATTGTTAGTGAGAACCTTAGAATAGTCAGGGTCACAAAGTCAAATTGACCTTCATTCAACAGTGCCAGGAACAAGGAGGCAAAAATCCTACACTTATCCTATACTACTTCACGTGACAAGTCAAAATTCTCCCCAATGAGGCTCAGAAATTGGTGAGAGGATGCACTGGATAAGGAACATGAGCACCCTGATCAGATCAATCACTAACGGAAATGGAAGAATATAGCAAGATTTACCAGGATACAAGAAGATGTTTTAACCAGGCTCTTTGAATCCAGGACTGCAGTGACTGTTGTCTTCCTCTTCCAGACAATTGCAATGACAATGCATCTGAGGTTATCTAAACTGCTTCTTTCAGTCATCTGTTCCAAGCCTTTCCATCCTAGGCAGAAATCTCTCACTAAGTCAAACACACCTTGAATTAGGCTTGTTTTGCTACATTTGGTTTACTTCTGCTCCCAGCACTTTAAACTGTTTATGTTGTTATATTGTGAGGTAACGAGAGACATGAGGGAAGGAGCTTATTTGTCTTGTTCATCCTTCTACACCTAAATCTAATACAGTGTCAGCACATAATAGATGGGTTCTGACTGACTTGGTGAAGGCTTATTTTCTAAACTCAAGCAATTTTCCCATGCAGTATTTGTGAATTAATGATCAGGAAAACTTTAACATATCACATTTGTTCATCAACATCAAGTTTTAGCTTTTTAAACTATCTTTCAGTCAATACTAACAAACAGCCATCTTATATAAATTATTACCATTTATGCATTGTAAGTATAGAGGATAATTTAATATTTATTAAAAATATATGTGACATGGGTTTTGTATAGTGGAAAAGCATCTCAGATTAGAACCAAAGTCTTTGGTTTGAGGTTCTCTGCCTCTAATTTATAGCTGTCTTCTCATTTGTAAAATGATAAAAATATTTGCCTTACTTTCCTTAGAGGAATATTTTTAGGAAATAATGAGATAGCATATGGAAATTAAGGATTAACAGAGTGTACAAATAATAATGAAATAGTAATAGTCATAATGATTCACAGCTGTATTTTAGTGATAAACTTATACCTGTATTTCATCAGGCTATTCACATTACAAATTACTACTAAATGATAGCTTTAACTACAGACTGAAAAGATACAATGTCATGAAAATCAAGATTTACTATTATTATTGATAAATTATTTCTACCTCCTAAAAGAACTTGCTATGTTTCTTGTCAGTACTTACTGTCAGCATTCTGAATTAAGATCAGGATCAACAAACAATGCTTGATTCCTCAGACATGGAAGAATAAATATTTGTTATGCAACAGTTGTAATTGTTCCCCTGTTCCCAAAGCAATTTAAAGTTGGAATGAGAGATCAATGGAATGGGAACCTTCTGGTGCATTAGGGACATTGTCCCACAGACACAGTTAAGAGTGGTTTTGGGAACAAACTGTGGCTGAACTAAAACTCCAAATTGAAATGACATTCTTCTACCCATGTAACATTTGAAAACAGGAGCAAATGTTCACCAAAGTAATTTCATGAAATGTGAGAGCTTTTTAGTTCAAATTTTTATTACCAAAATAATGTTAATTCAAAGTAAGAATTTATTAATTCAAATGAAAATTATCAAAATGAAATGCTTGAATTGAAAAGTAATCAATTCAATTCATTGTGAGTTCAATGACAAATTTAATGTTTTTGCTTTTTTATATTCATTATTTTAGATAGGTCGATTTTGTGCAGGATGGCATCACCATTTTTGTAATGGAAAAAGATACTGAAAAGCAATAAAATAAACTCACAGCGCAAAAGGGAATCCATATGTTTAAGGACACAAAGTAAAGAAGAAAAAGAGTAAGAGGAAGAGGGTAAGCAGGAGACAGAGGAGTAAGAGGGCAAGAAGTACAGAATGGGCAGTTTAAGGTATGAATTCAGGTAGATAAATAATTCATTACTGAATTAAATGTATTAGGAAATTTTATTGAGTTATACTGTAGATAATACCAACCTTTGGCAAAGTTACTCTTCAGAAATAAAGAAGAAATAATGACTTTCCCACAAAAACAAAGCTGAAGGAATTTAGCACCATGGCTCACTTTACCAGAAATGCTAGAAGGAGTTCTTCAAGATGACATGACAGAACGCTAATTAGGAAGCATCACTATGAACAATACTAGTGCATGTGATGGAATTTCAGCTAAGGTATTTAAAATCCTTAAAGATGATGCTGTGAAAGTGTTGCACTCAATATGCTGGAAAATTTGGAAAACTCAGCACTGGCCACAGGACTGGAAAAGGTCAGTATTCATTCCAAGCCCAAAGAAAGGCCAAAGAACATTCAAACTACCACACAATTGCACGCATCTCACACACTAGGAAAGTAATGCTCAAAATTCTCCAAGCGAGGCTTCAACAGTATGTGAACCGAGAACTTCCAGATGTTCAAATTGGATTTAGAAAAGACAGGGGAACCAGAAATCAAATTGCCAACACCCACTGGATCATAGAAAAAGCAAAAGAATTCCAGAAAAATCATATATTTCTACTTCACTGACTATGCATAAAGTCTTTGACTATGTGGATCACAACAAAATGGAAAATTCTGAAAGAGATGGGAATACCAGACCACCTGACCTGCCTCCTGAGTTACTGAATGCAGGTCAAGAAGCAACAGTTAGAACCGGACATGGAACAACAGACTTCTTCCAAATTGGGAAAGGAGTACGTCAAGATTGTATATTGTCACCCTGATTATTTAACTTATATGCAGAGTACATCATGAGAAATGCTGGACTGGATGAATCACAAGTTGGTTTCAAGATTGCCAGGAAAAATATCAATAAGCTCAGATATGCAGATGACACCACCCTTATGTCAGAAAGTGAAGAGGAACTCAAAAGCCTCTTGATGAAAGTGAAAGAGGAGAATGAAAAAGTTAGCTTAAAACTCAACATCCAAGAATGCCATCCAGATCATGGCATCTGGTCCTATCATTTCAGGGCAATCAGATGGGTAAACAATGGAAATAGCGAGAGACTTTATTTTCTTGAACTCCAAAATCACTGCAGATGGTGACTGAATCCATGAAATTAAAAGACACTTGCTCCTTGGAAGTAAAGCTATGACAAACCTAGACAGCATATTAAACAGCAGAGACATTACTTTGCTGACAAAGGTCCATATAATCTAAGCTATGGTATTTCCAGTAATCATGTATGGATATGAGAGGTGTACCATCAAGAAAGCTGAGTGCCAAAGAATCGATGCTTTTGAACTGTGGTGTTGGAGGACTCTTAAGAATCCCTTGGACAGCAAGGAGATCCAACCAGTCCATCCTAAAGAAAATCAGTCCTGAATATTCATTGGAATGACTGATGCTGAAGCTGAAGCTCCAATACTTTGGCCAATTTATGCAAAGAACCAACTTATTGGAAAAGACCCCAATGCTGAGAAAGACTGAAGGCAGGAGGAGAGGGATGACAGAGGAGGAGATGGTTGGATGGCATCACCACCCTGATGGACATGAGTTTGAGCAAGCTCCCAGAGTTGGTGATGGACAGGGAAGCATGGTGTGCTTCAGTCCATGGGGTTGCAGAATCAGACATAACTGAGCAATTCAACTGAACTGAACTGAATTAATAACATGAAAACATGTAAAAATATTCAGCACTTTGAAACAGCTTAATACAATTCTAATTCTATAATAGGATGTTATATCAGCCATTTAAATATAGTATACGAGACAGCAAAAGAGACACTGATGTATAGAACAGTCTTATGGACTCTGTGGGAGAGGGAGAGGGTGGGAAGATTTGGGAGAATGGCATTGAAACATGTATAATATCATGTATGAAATGAGTCGCCAGTCCAGGTTCGACGCACGATACTGGATGCTTGGGGCTGGTGCAATGGGACGACCCAGAGGGATGGTATGGGGAGGGAGGAGGGAGGAGGGTTCAGGATGGGGAACACATGTATACCTGTGGCAGATTCATTTCAATATTTGGCAATACCAATACAATATTGTAAAGTTTAAAAATAAAATAAAATTAAAATAAATAAATTAAAATAAATAAATAAATACAGTATAAAGACTAAAGGAAAAGGGCATTAAAAATTACTGTGATAAATATAGACTATAAAAATAGGCAAGATGTCCTGCTAAAAACATAAAAATGAGGATTTAAAGGGCAGAGTTTTTGTATGCAACTGAAGTTAAGTTTCTATCAGCATAAAATAGACTATTAAATGTTTTATGTAAGCTATATGGTAACTATAAATTTAAACCATGATAAATTCACAAAGGATAAAGAGAAGAGAATCAGCATATCACAGGGAAAATCAACATCCATAAAAGTAGGCAGCAAGAGTAAAAAAGGAAAAATGGAAATATGTAAAAGTCATAATGTAATTAATAAGATGGTATTAGTAAGTCACTACATATCAAAAATTATTCTAAATGTAAATGGATTGAAATCTCCAATCAAAAGATCCAAGTGGCTGGATGAATTTAGGGGAAAAAAAGACCCTCGAGTCTCTGCCCTCATCCCACCCCTCTAGGTCATCACAGAGCACTGAGCAGAGTACCTTATTCTATATAGCTTCTTCCTGTTAGCTATCTATTTTAAACATGGTAGTGTACATATCAATGCTGCTCTCTCAATTCTTCCCACATTCTCCTTCCTCCACTATGTACACAAGTCCATTATCTACATCTACAACTCTATTTCTGCCTTGCAAATAGGTTCATTAGTAACATTTTTCTATATTCCATATATACATTAATATATAATTTTTTTCTCTTTTTGGCTAATTTCACTATGTATAACAGGATCTAGGGTCATCCACTTCATTTCAGCTCAAGAGGAAGTGGATATATGCATACTTAGAGCTGATTCACGTTGTATAGCAGAAATCAATACAACAGTGTAAAGCAATTATCCTCCAATTAAAAATAAAAACAAACAAAAAAATAAGACCCAACAATATTTTGCCTTAAAACTTCAGTTTTAAGGACACACATGAACTGAAAGTGAGGGGATGGATGGCAAAATATATTCCATGCAAATACATTGCAAAAGACAATGGGGGTATCTATACTTAGATCAGATAAAATAGACTTTAAGACAGAAATTTTAATGGGAGACAAAGAAGTTCATTATATAATGATAAAGGAGTGGATTCATCAAGGAAACATAGCAATTATATAAGCACCCTACAAAAAAAGCACCTAAATATATTGAGTAAATACTAACTGATATGAAGGTAGAAATAGTAACACAAAAATAGTAGGGGGATTCAATACCCCACTTTCAGCAATGGATAGATCATACAGGCATAAAATTAACATGAAAATATTGGATTTAAGTCATACTTTCAGCTAAATGGACCTAAAAGACATATACAGAACAGTCTATCCAAGAGCAGCAAAATATCCATTCCTCTCAAGTGCACATGGAACATTCTCCAGGATAGATCACAAAAATGTCTATCATAGGCTACAAAACAAGCCTTGGCATATGTAAGAGGACTGAAGTCATATCAAGTATCTTTTTTTTTCATACCCAATGGTATGAAATTAGAAACCAACCAAAGGAAAGCTGGATAATTTACAAATATATGAAAACAAAACAACACACCTATGAGTAACCAAAGTGTAAAAGAAAAAAAAAAATCCAAAGGGAAGTTAAAAAATATGTTGAAATAAATGAAAATGGAAATACACACTAAAACAGATAAAGTACTGCAAAAGCAGTTCAGAAAGAGAAGTTTATAATGATAAATACATGTATAAAAGGAAAAGAAAGATCTCAAATAACCTAACTTTAACTTCAAGGAACTAGAAAGAGAAGAAAAATCAAGCCCAAAGTTAGTAATAAGGAGGAAATACATAGCTCAGAGTGTAAATAAATGAAGTTAGACCAGAAAAACAAGATGAAAGATTGATAAACATAAGAGGTAGCTTTTTAAAAAAGATAAAATTGATAAACAAAGCCTTCAGCTAGGCTAAAAAAAAGAGAGAGAAGACTTAAATACGTAAAATCAGAAATAAAAGATAACACATTATAAATGATAGTAAGGAAATACATAGGATC
Organism: Bos indicus; assembly: GCF_029378745.1. NCBI lineage: Eukaryota > Metazoa > Chordata > Mammalia > Artiodactyla > Bovidae > Bos > Bos indicus. The sequence goes on from NC_091767.1 coordinate 94,327,908, forward strand.
ATAAGAGACTGCTATGAACAATTATATGCCAATAAATTAGATAACCTGAAAGAAATTTATAAATTCCTGGAAAGAAGCAATTTACCCAGAATGAATCACGAAGGTACAGACAATCTGATGAGACTAATAATTATAAATCCACCAATAAAAACACGGAGAAGGCAATGACACCCCACTCCAGTACTCTTGCTTGGAAAATCCCATGGATGGAGGAGCCTGTTAGGCTGCAATCCATGGGGTCGCTAAGAGTCGGACACGACTGAGTGACTTCACTTTCACTTTTCACTTTCATGCATTGGAGAAGGAAATGGCAGCCCACTCCAATGTTCTTGCCTGGAGAATCCCAGGGACAGGGGAGCCTGGTGGGCTGCCGTCTATGGGGTCGCACAGAGTCAGACACGACTGAAGTGACTTAGCGTAGCATAGCATAGCATAGCATAGCATAGCAATAAAAACAGACTCAGGACCAGATGCTTTACTGGTAAATTTCACCAAACATTTAAAGAATTAATATCAATCCTTCTCAAATTCATCAAAAAAGAATAATAATAATAAAGAAAGGGGAAGGAGAACTCCCAAACTTATTTTCAAAGGTCAACATTACCCTCACACCAAAGTCAGATAAGGACACTACAAGGAAAAAAAAAAAAAAAAACTATAGACCAATATCCCTGAAGAATATAGATGCAAAGAATATAGATGCAAAAATTCTCAGCTAAATATTGGCAAACTGAATTTAAAAGCACATTACAAGAATCATATACCATGATCAAGTGAGATTTATCACTGGAATGCAAAGATGGTTCAACATACACAAGTCAATATAGGCAATACATCACAATAATAGAATAAAAGATTAAAATCACATGATAATCTCCAATATAGGCAGAAAAGAGAATTTGATAAAATTACAATATTTTTTCATGATTAAAAAAATCAGTAAGTTGGGTACATAAGGAACGCATCTCAACTTAATAAAGGCTATATATAACAGAATCAAAGCTGACATTATATTTCACAGTTAAATGTGGAAAGTTTCTCATCAAGAAACAGAAATAAGTCAATGGTACTCCCCCTTCATGGATTACAGCCTTGTTGTGGCACGGGGGCTTGTGTAACTCAATGAAGCTATGAGCCATGCCATGCAAGGCCACCCAAGACAGATGGCTCATAATGAAGAATTCTGACAAAACGTGGTCTACTGGAAGAGGAGATGGCAAAGCACTCTAGTAGTCTTGTTGGGAGAACTCCATAAACAAGAAAAGGCAAAAAGATATGACATCAGAAGATTAGCCCCCCAAGTTGGAAGGTGTCAGATAGGCTACTGGGGAAGACTGGAGTGCAATTACTAATAACTATGGAAAGAATGAAGTGGTTGGGTCAAAGCAGAAACAATCCTCAGTTGTGGATGTGCCTGGTGGTGAAAGTAAAGTCAAATGTTGTAAAGAAAAATATTATATCAAATCCATTATAGTTATACAGTGGAGGTGATAAATAGATTTAAGGGATTAGATCTGGTAGACAAAGTGACTGAAGAACTATGGACAGAAGTTCATAACATTGTAAAGGGGACAGTAACCAAAACCATTACAAAGGGAAAAACACAAACAAACAAATGCAAGAAGGCGAAGTAGTTGTCTAGGAGGCTTTACAAATAGCAGACAAAAGAGAAGTAAAAGGCCAGGGAGGAAGGGAAAGATGTACCCAGCTGATGCAAAGTTCCAGAGAAGAACAAGGAAAGATAAGAAGGCCATATTAAATGATCAATGCAAAGAAATAGAGAAAACAATAGAATGGGTAAGAAAAGAGACCTCTTCAAAAGAATCGGAGATGGCAAAGGAATATTTCATGCAAGGACAGGCATGATAAAGGACAGAAATATTAAGGACCTGACAGAAGCAGAAGAAATTATAAAGAGGTGGCAGGAATACACAGAAGAATAACACAAAAAGTTCTTAATGACTCAGATAACCATGATTCTGGGGTCACTCACCTAGAGCTGGACATCATGGAGTATAAAGTCAACTGGGCCTTAGGAAGCATTATGATGAACAAAGCAAGTGGAGGTGATGGAATTCCAGCTGAGTTATTTAAAATCCTAAAAGATGATGCTGTTAAAGTGCTACACTCAATGTGTCAGCAAATTTGGAAAACTCAGCAGTAGCCACAGGACTGGAAAATGTCAGTTTTCAGTCCAATACCAAAGAAGGGCAAACAATGTTCAAACCAAACAATGTTCAAACTGTAGTACAATTGTGCTCATTTCACAAGCTAGCAAGTTTATGCTCAAAATTGTTCATGCTAGGCTTCAGCAGTGTGTGAACAGAGAACTTGCAGATATACAAGCTGGATTTCAAAGAGGCAGCAGAACCAGAAATCATATTGCCAAGTTTTGTTGTTGTTGTTGTTTGTTTGTTTGTTTGTTTTGCATTACGGAGAAAGGAAAGGAGTTCCAGAAAAACATCTACTTATGCTTCACTGACTATGGTGAAGCCTTTGACTGTGTGGGTTACAACAAACTGTGGAAAATTCTTAAAGAAATGGGAATTCCAGACCACCTTAGCTGTATGCAGATCAAATGGCAACAGTTAGAACTAGACATGGAACAAATGAATGGTTCGAAATTGGGAAAGGAGTACAACAAGACTGTATATTGTCACCCTGCTTATTTAACTTATATGCAGGGTACATCGTGTGAAATGCCATGTTGGATGAATCACAAGTTGGAATCAAGATTGCTGTGAGCAATATCAATAATCTCAGATATGCAGAAGATAATACCCTAATGGAAGAAAGTGAAAAGGAACTAAAGAGCCTCTTGATTAAGGTGAAGGATGAGAGTGGAAAAAACTGGCTTAAAACTCAACATTCAAAAAGCTAAGATTGTGGCATCTGGTCCCATCAGTTCATAGCAAATAGAAGGGGGAAAAGTGGGAACAGTGACAGATTTTATTTTTCTGGGCTCCTAAATCAGTTCAGAAAATGACTGCAGCCATGAAATTAAAAGAAACTTGCTCCTTGGGAATGACAAACCTGGATAGCATATTAAAATGCAGCGATATCACTTTGGCAACAAAGGTCCATATGGTCAGCTATGGTTTTTCCAGTAGTCATGTACAGATGAGAGAGTGTGATCATAAATAAGATTGATCAAAGAATCAATAATTTTGAACTGTGGTTCTGGGGAAGACTCTTGAGAGTCCCTTGGACTGCAAAGAGATCAAATTAGTCAATCCTAAAGGAAATCAACCCTGAATGTTCATTTGAAGGATTGATGCTGAAACTGAATCTCCAATACTTTGCCCACCTGATTTGAAGAGTCAACTCATTGGAAAAGTCCCTATGCTGGGAAAGACTGAAGGCAAAAGGAGAAGGGGCAACAGTGCATCAAATGGTTAGATAGCATTACCAACTCAATAGACATGAATTGGAGCAACCCCAGGAGATACTGGAGGGCACAGAAATATAGGGTGCTATTTTCCATGATGTCACAGACAGTCCAATATGACTTAGCAACTGAACAACAAAAAAAAGATTTATTTTTTTCCCCACCATCCCTAATTATATTGTGTGGCATACAACTAAGCCACTGTTATATATATATATATATGTTGAAAATCAATGAACAAACATTTGGATATCACATTTAGCTTGCAAATTGCTTTCATCATATCATATCTCTTGATTCACTCATGGAATCTATGAAGACGCTACTGATAACAGATGAGTAAACCTAGATTCTGAAAAGTAGTGCAGCCCTCTCCTTCACAGCATGTGGAAGATTTAGAATTTGGAATTTGGTATCCTAAGAATGTAATTTATGATCTAATATTCTTTTAATTACAACTAATAATTATGATCATCAAAAAAGTGAGAGAGTTCTAGAAAAACATCTACTTCTACTTTATTGACTATGCCAAAGCTTTGACTGTGTGGATCACAATAAACTGTGGAAAATTCTGAAAGAGATGGGAATACCAGGCCACCTGACCTGCCTCCTGAGAAATCTGTATGCAGGTCAAGAAGCAACAGTTAGAACTGGACATGGAATAACACTGGTTCCAAATCAGGAAAGGAGTACATCAAGGCTGTATATTGTCACACTGCTTATTTAACTTATATGCAGATTACATCATGAGAAATGCTGGGCTGGATGAATCACAAGTTGGAATCAAGAATGCTGAGAGAAATAACAATAACTTCAGTTATGCAGATGACACCACCCTTATGGCAGAAAGCAAAGAAGAACTAAAGAGCCTCTTGATGAAAGTAAAAGAGGAAAGTGAAAAAGTTGGCTTAAAACTCATCATTCAGAAAACTACAATCATAGCATCTGATCCCATCACTTCATGGCAAATAGATGGGGAAACAATGGAAACATTGAGAGACTTTACCTTTTTGGGCCCCAATATCACTGCAGATGGTGACTGCAGTCATGACAGTAAGACACTTGCTCCTTGGAAGAAAAGTTATGGCCAACGTAGACAGCATATTAAAAAGCAGAGACATTACTTTGCCAACAAAGGTCTGTCTAGTCAAAGCTATGGTTTTTCCAGGAGTCATGTATGTATGTGAGATTTGGACTATAAAGAAAGCTGAGTGCTGAAGAATTGATGCTTTTGAACTGTGCTGTTTGAGAATTATCAGTAACCTCAGATACAGATACCTCAGAGGTTGGAGAAGACTTGAGAGTCCCTTGGACAGCAAGGAGATCAAACCAGTCCATCCTAAAGGAAATCAGTCCTGAATATTCATTTGAAGGACTGATGATAAAGCTGAAACTCCAATAATTTGGGCAACTGATGCAAAGAACTGATTCATTGGAAAAGACCCTGATGCTGGGAAAGATTGAAGGTGGGAGGAGAAGGGGACAACAGAGGATGAGATGGTTGGATGGCATCATCAATTCCATGGGCATGAGTTTGAGGAAGTTCCAAGAGTTGGTGATGGACAGGGAAGCCTTGTGTGCTGCAGTCCATGGGGTAGCAAAGAATCAGACCCAACTAAGTGACTGAACCGACTGACTTACTGGAACATACAAAACATAGTTACATATAGTTCCACCACTTATTACAATTATTTTTTAAGTAGATAAATTAAGAATGTTAATTGGAAAAAAAAAGAATGTTAATTGGGGTTTTAGTAACAAACTCTCAAAAATTAGTAAAATGAATAGACATAAAAGTAGGATAGTGCTCTGAAAAGCACTATGAACCAATTCAACATAATTAAGATTGATACAATTTTCCCACAATAGCAGGATACAAATTCTATTCAGATTCCCATAGACTATAAACCAGGAGACACTGGAACTTATCAGGGACATAAAACAAGATGCAACAATGTCATGGTCTAAAGGTATTGAAATCATACGAAGTCTGTTCTCTTATCACTATGGAATTAATTTTAGAAATCCATATCAAAAGGTATTTGAAAATAACCCACATATTTTTGAGTGCAATGTGACATTTACCAAGAGAGATCTTTGACTTGGCTATTGAAAGCATCAATAAAGTTAAAAGATGCAAAGAAAACAAAGGTAATTGCAGAGAATGAAGGATTTAAATGAGAAATTAATATCAAATATATTTTTAAAACTCCATATTTGGAGACTAAATTGTCCACTTTTAAATGATGGGTAAATCTAAGAAGCCATAACAAGGAAAATCAGTAAATATTTGTAACAGAAAAAATGAAAAGAGAATTTATCATATTTTGTTGGAAGCTGCTCAGTGTAAATAAGTACAATGCAGAATAAGGTAAGAATAAGGTAAGAAAACAATGGATACTTGCACAAAATTTTGTGAAATTTGAACAAAATCTTTAGTTAATAATACTTTCAGTTCAGTTCAGTCACTCAGTCATGTCCGACTCATTGCGACCCCATGAATCACAGCACGCCAGGCCTCCCTGTCCATCACCAGCTCCTGGAGTTCACTCAAACTCATGTCCATCGAGTCAGTGATACCATCCAGCCATCTCATCCTCTGTCGTCCCCTTCTCCTCCTGCCCCCAATCCCTCCCAGCATCAGGGTCTTTTCCAATGAGTCAACTCTTTGCATGAGGTGGCCAAAGTACTGGAGTTTCAGCTTTAGCATCAGTCCTTCCAATGAACACCCAGGACTGATCTTCTTTAGGATGGACTGCTTGGATCTGCTTGCAGTCCAAGGGACTCTCACGAGTCTTCTCCAACACCACAGTTCAAAAGCATCAATTCTTCAGCGCTCAGCTTTCTTCACAGTACAACTCTCACATCCATACATGACTACTGGAAAAACCATAGCCTTGACTAGATGGACCTTTGTTGGCAAAGTAATGTCTCTGCTTTTGAATATGCTATCTAGGCTGGTCATAACTTTCCTTCCAAGGAGTAAGCGACTTTTAATTTCATGGCTACAATCACCATCTGCAGTGATTTTGGAGCCCAGAAAAATAAAGTTTGCCACTATTTCCACTGTTTCCCCATCTATTTCCCATGAAATGATGGGATCAGATGCCATGATGTTAGTTTTCTGAATGTTGAGCTTTAAGCCAACTTTTTCACTCTCCTCTTTCACTTTCATCAAGAGGCTTTTTAGTTCCTCTTCACTTTCTGCCTATAAAGGTGGTGTCATCTGCATATCTGAGGTTACTGATATTTCTCCTGGCAATCTTGATTCCAACTTGTGCTTATTCCAGCCCAGTGTTTCTCATGATGTATTCTGCATATACATTAAATAAGCAGGATGACAATATACAGCTTTGATGTACTCCTTTTGCTATTTGGAACCAGTCTGTTGTTCCATGTCCAGTTCTAACTGTTACTTCCTGACCTGCATATAGGTTTCTCAAGAGGCAGGTCAGGTGGTCTGGTATTCCCATCTCTTTCAGAATTTTCCATAGTTTATTGTGATCCACACAGTCAAAGGCTTTGGCACAGTCAATAAAGCAGAAATAGATGTTTTTCTGGAACTCTCTTGCTTTTTTGATGATTCAGCAGATGTTGGCAATTTGATCTGTGGTTCCTCTGCCTTTTCTAAAACCAGCTTGAACATCTGGAAGTTGACAGTTCACGTACTGCTGAAGCCTGGCTTGGAGAATTTTGAACATTGCTTTACTAGCGTGTGAGATGAGTGCAATTGTGCGGTAGTTTGAGCTTTCTTTGCCATTGCCTTTCTTTGGGATTGGAATGAAAACTGACCTTTTCCAGTCCTGTGGCCACTGCTTAGTTTTCCAAATTGCTGGCATAATGAGTGCAGCACTTTCACAGCATCATCTTTCAGGATTTGAAATAACTCAACTGGGATTCCATCACCTCCACTAGCTTTGTTCGTGATACTTTATCACATGTTAATTTCCTGGTATTATTTTTTACAACATAGTATTTCTTTTTATTCTCAGAATTAGATTGGAAGTTTCAAGCCTCATTCACTTTTTTTTTAAAAATCACCAAAATAATAAGTTTTCTAGACGTTCATCAGTAAAATCAGATGCAAGAATAAATGGAAATATATCAAAGTTTTTGAGTGAATATAAATTAGGAATCTAGCATTCTATTTATACTTAGCCAAACAAGTGGGACCAAACTGGCATGAATTTTTTGGCTAAGCAAAAATTCATAAGTTTTCTTATATATATGTATATATTATACATACTATTTATATATATATATGTATATAAAATCTTTTCTACTACATTTGATAAACACTTGAGAAAGAACAACAAAGAGATGGAGAAACTGGAAAACATAAACTTAATGAAATAGGAGCATTGAATATGAAATAGAAAAGTGAAACTAGATAAAAGTTAAAGATCATCATATAGTTCAGTTTTTTAAAACAGAGCTGCTTGTTAGAATCACATCTGGAGTTCTGGAGAACAAAACCAATACCAGGGCATTTGTATTTTTTAAACAAATTACAAGAAAATTCTAAAGTGCAGTTGGATTTTAAAAAGTGATTACAGGATTTTCTATTAAATGGTAGTTGTAGTGATAAAGAAATATTATTTCCTGTTATTCAATCATGATACACTGGTATTAAAACAAACAATAGTTACATAGTGAAAGTTGCTCAGTTGTGTCTGACTATTTGTGACCCCGTGGGCTATACAGTCCATGGAATTCTCCAGGTCAGAACTGGAGTTCGATTACCTTTCCCTTCTCCAGGGGATCTTTCCAACCCAGGGATTGGACCCAGGTCTTCCACATTGCAGGCAGATGTTTTACCAACTGAGCCACAAGGGAAGCCCACGAATACTGGTGTGGGTAGCCTATCCCTTCTCCAGGGGATCTTCCCAACCCAGGAATCAAACCAGGGTCTCCTGCATTGCAGGTGGATTCTTTACCAAGTGAGCTATCAGGGAACCAGAACAAACCAAGGTAGGTTCTCGACCATGTCTCCATGGGACTGTGGAAAAACTGAGGCTAGAGTTCCAGGCAGCTGGAGCTGAAGCTCTTGCTAATGTTCCCGGCCCCACAATGTCCACCTTTTTGTGCCTCATGCCTCCAGGTGCAAAGCCTGACCCCTGTGTGGAGCCCAGGAACTGAGAGGAGGTCAAGAGACCCCTCCTGTGCTAGGCGAGCCAGGCTTGCCCTGTATGCAAACAAATGGACATGTTCAGATGTAGTTTCTGGCGGCTATGAGACCTTATTACTCTCCAAGTTGTATATCCTCTTAGAAAATAAAACTCTCAGTCACCCTCAGACAGCACCAGCAAGTGGAATAGTTACATAATCACAATAGTAAAAGATGTTTATAAGTTTCCATAATCAATAGCCAGGCAAAAAATAAAAGATAACTAAAACTACAACCCATAATGGAAACATGATTAACTTAACAATACAAAATAATTACATAGAATTTGGGGGTTAAGTAGAGTGATGTGGTAAGTGAAAGTGCATACACGCACATGTTTTCACTGCCTAGCCAGTCTATGTCTTTTGGTTGGTGCACTTAATCCATTTACCTTTGGGGTAATTATTGACATGTATGATCCTTTTACCATTTTCCTAATTGTTTTGGTTTTATTTCTTGTAGGTCTTTTCCTTTTCTTGTGTTTCCTGCTTAGCGAAGTTCTTTTAACATTTGTTGTAAAGTTCGTTTGGTGGTGCTGAATTCTCTTAATTTTCGCTTGTCTATGAAACTTTTGTTTCCTCTGTCAAGTCTGAATGACAGTCTTGCTGGGTATTCTCAGCAAGTGTATTCTTGGCTGTAGATTCTTCCCTTTCATCACTTTAAATAGGTCTTTCCATTCCCTTTTGGTTTGCAGAGTTTCTCTTGAGAAATCAGTTGATAACCTTATGGGAGTTCCTTTGTGTGTTATTTGTCATTGTTCTCTTGTTACTTTTAATATTTTATCTTCATCTTTAATTATTGTTAGTTTGATTACTATGTGTCATGGTTTGTTCCTCCTTGGGTTTATTCTGCCCAGATTCTACACTTCCTGGACCTGGTTATTTCCTCTCCCATGTTAAGGAAGTTTTCAGCTACTATCTCTTCAATCATTTTCTCAGGTCCTTTCTCTCTCTCTTCTCCTCCTGAGACCAGTACAATGTGAATGTTCAGGTGTTTAATATTGTTCCAGAGGTATCTTAGACTGTCTTCATTTTCTTCGTTCTTTTTTCTATAATCTGTTTTGCAGCAGTAAATTCACTTATACATTCTTCTTCCCTAGTTCTTCTGCTATTGATTCTTTCTAGTGTACTGAAAGGTCTTTCTTTCTCAGAGAGAACCTCACAATCCTAAAATACTCCCACAATCCTAAAAACCTCACAATCCTAATTTTTAAAAAATTGTCAACGCATGGTATATGTCCATTATTTGAAAATAGACTAAATAAATCTTGAAGCATGTATATAATAGAGTAATATATAGGCATTATTAATTATTTCTTGAGTATCTGATAATATGTGAAAATACTTATGATTTACTATTAAGCATCACAGGATATAAATTACAGATAAACATAGAAATTTCATGACCTACAATATAATGCTTCCCATTTTTGTGGTTCAGTTGCTAAGTTATGTCCAACTCTTTGCAATCCCATGGACTGCAGCATGACAGGCTTCCTTGTCTTTCACTATCCCCCAGAGTTTGTCAAACTCATGTTCATTGAGTAGGTGATGCCATCTAACCATCTCAGTCTCTGTTATCCCCTTATCCTCCTGCTCTCAATCTTTTCCAGCATCAGGGTCTTTTCCAATGCTTCCCATATTTATCTTTAGAATTTTGGAACTGTCTTTTTCTATTAATTATGTCCCATTCCAGCCCAATGTTGACCCTACTGCCTGACCCATAACAAGTGCTCAAAAAATATTTGGTAAATGAATAATAGGAAAAGAGCATGATATGTTTTAATAAAGTATTTTGGAAAAATAGTTAATATTTTTAAAATATCAGTCTATTCCATGCATTAGTCATAAAACATAATTATCATATGGATTAAACAAAACCAAATAAAATCATAGAAGAAAATTTCACTTATATTTTTCAGGGATAATATGAAAATCTCAAGGAAAAATGAAATACCATGTCAAAAATAAGAAGGGAAAACACAAACTGGAAAAGTATTTGTAGAAATTTTAAGAGAAAAGTGGTAATTTATTAAGTGTTCATGCAAATTAAGAGGAAAACTATCAAAATACTAAGAGATAGCTAAGCAAAGAGTATTGATACATAATAAAAGAGTAAATATAAGTAATAAATATAGGGGAAATGGTAAATCTAACTAGCAATCATAAGAATAAAAAGAAAAAGTAATATTTTATACAAATAGAAAAAAATAAATACATTCTCTGGTTCTGGAAAATATATACAAATGGTTTCTGCAAATATAGCTGTAGCAGGGTAATAAACAGTTAAGTTTTGGAAAAATAATTTTGCATATGTACTAAGGATTCTCTATATTCATCTGTCTCCATTCTATAATCTCATATTCAGAGCTGAACCTTAAGTTACTCCCAGTACCAGGAAAAGCGGGTTAGACTGCCCTGATATATAGATATCAATGGTCATTATATCAAAATCTCAAAATATTAAAAACAAATTAGAATATCCAACTATATTAGAAGTAAAGGCTAGATTATTCTTCAAATATTAAAAAGGAAAGTTATAAGACTGAAAATTCATAGAAAATTATTGACTTAAAATGGAAAATGCTAATTAAAATTTATTCATACTGGTATAAAGAAAAATTATTTCTATGTGATTGAGAATTAATGAAAATATGGATGATAAAAATCATTTAAAAAGGTAGAATGAGACACAATGGAGTATTACTCAGCCATTAAAAAGAATACATTTGAATCAGTTCTAATGAGGTGGATGAAACTGGAGCCTATTATACAGAGTGAAGTAAGCCAGAAGGAAAAACATAAATACAGTATTCTAACGCATATATATGGAATTTAGAAAGATGGTAACAATAACCCTGTGTACAGACAGCAAAAGAGACACTGATGTATAGAACAGTCTTATGGACTCTGTGGGAGAGGGAGAGGGTGGGAAGATTTGGGATAATGACATTGTAACATGTAAAATATCATGTAAGAAACGAGTTGCCAGTCCAGGTTCGATCCACGATACTGGATGCTTGGGGCTGGTGCACTGGGACGACCAGAGGATGGTATGGGGAGGGAGGAGGGAGGAGGGTTCAGGATGGGGAACACATGTATACCTGTGGTGGATTCATTTTGATATTTATCAAAACTAATACAATTATGTAAAGTTTAAAAATAAATAAATTAAAAAAAAAAAAAAAAGGTAGAATGAGACTTATTTAGGATTTTATTGACATTGACCTAGGATTATTTGTGGAATATAAAGATAAATTCTTAGGTGAAAATTTAACATTTCTGAGAACTTTTGGACATATTCTGACTTAAGTCCCAATATATGCTGAGGCCATTAAATAGATGTATTCATGGAATATTCCAAGAAATGTATGGCTGGGAAAGATTTTTGTTAAGTCAGGATAATTGGAGTTTCAGATGGAGCAGAAGTGGGGAACTTTATCTCTAGAGAATCCTAAGTTTCTGACTCACAACCTTAGGGACTAACGAAGTTTGTAAAAATAAGTGCTAAATTATCTTCCAAAAAAGTCTGAGTCTCTTGAGTAAGTGTCAACTTTAAGGCAAATCATAGGAAACTAGAGTTGCATCACTGATCTTTTTTATATGTTTTATTTCCCTCATGCCTCTTAAGAATATTCATATACAGACTAACTGATTGTGGCTGTTCTTTCTCATGTTTCTTTTTGAGAAGAAATAAATTGTCTTTCAAATTTAGAATCTTCTGGCCTTATTTTAGTTATGCACAAAAAATTCAAATTCTTGAGAATGTTTTCTATTACTTAATAGAGTGGTGTGAATGACTTTAAAACTCAGCCACAAGGTAAGAGAAATTGAGACGTTCTTATTTAAATTATTTCAAAAGAAAAACAGAATATCAATAAATATAAAAACTTTTGAGTGAGGGACCATTGCACCTGGAATTTGAAAATATGTATATATGTTTATACATGTGTAAAGTAAAAAAAAAATTTTTTAAATAGGCACCATCTCCAAGACCAGGATACCACTTAATTTTCATTTAAATCCCAAAATATTCCAAGGAAAAGTGAGGAAAAGAAAGTTGCCTGCAATGCAAAAGACCTTTGCAAATAATAGGTTAATGAGTACTTTGAGTACTGACAAGTATGGAGTTCACTAAAATCTTAAAGAAATAAGTATCTAGAGAAAGACCCCTTGGTCATTTATACATTATTCATACATAAACTATGCTCAATAAGAGTTTGAGGATACATTAATTAAAGATACTTATGATAAAAATAGGACTAGAAACAAAAAATATGCACTAGAATTCAGAAGTAAATATGAGGGTTAGTGTAAGTCAGGAAGGCCAAAGCAAATGAAAATACTAAAATTTTTTGAGTTCTCATTAATATAATTAATCAATTCCACTACCTAGAGTTTAATTCTCTATACTAAACCAGGAAAAAAAAGTTTGGGGCATGTTTTTTATTTGAATTCATTATTGTGATAATGTCATCATAAGTGGAAGACAATGAATGTCTTCAATGTTTTTAAAAGAAGCAAATATATATTTAATGTATATGTTTACTATATGGGTCCTTATGATAGTTAATTGCACCATATTAAATAGTGATTTTATATAATAATTAATAAATATGTAAACACTGTTACACAGTGGTAAAAAAGGGGAGCTTGGAATAATAAATATAAAGGTTTAAATCAGTTCTGGTATGTACCAACTATAAGATACTGAAAATTGTACTTGACTTTTGAAATCTCAAAATAATTTCTTAATTGTTAAAAAATTCATAACAATATGGGGACTATTCTGAAAGGTAAATGATAAAAATTATATGAAGTGCCTAAGAAGCTAGCATTTTACATTTCAATTACTCATCTCTTGGAGAGCTATAATAATACTATTTTCCTTGTATATTAATTGATTAGAGTTCATAAAAACTATAAATTGAGAGTTGGGAAATCCATTTATCTTTGCAAAATATCAATGTCTTACCTGATCTTTTTCTAGAAACTGGAGAGGATAACAGAATTGTTTACTCTAGTGAAAATTTAGATTATAGATGGTATCTGTTTTTCACTGAAATCTTATCACTTTACATGTTAGATGTTTAAATTCCATAGAACGGAGAGGGGGGAAAATCTAGAATGTTAGAGGTCTCTAAAGAAAATTAGAGAGCTTGAGTTACACCTTGGATAGAAAAGCCATAGATCTGTTACAACACTAAAATGGTGCCTGGATGAAGTCCCACAGCACTGGGCCACAGAGTGGTTTCTTCAAAAAGAATTGGGTGAAAGGGATTGGAGGACAGCTAGGATCCAGGCCACATCAGGACGTTAACAAATAAGGGTTTCATCTTCTAGTGACAGTTCTGTTCTAGGCCCCAATGATCTGTAATTTCTTCTGAGAATATACAACTAAGTCAAGAACTCAAGTTGTTTATCTTGGTTTACTTCCTGAAGACAATAGACACTATTAACCTGGAAGATTGAAGAGTAGGGATAATAAATGCTTTAGGTCTACCAGAAATAGGGTTTCCCATGGATAACTGGTCAAGGCACAGTGTACAACTCAGCCTTAACATGTAGTCTCTAGACACCTAAAGCAATTACTGTACTGATTATACTGTTTTAACATTTTTTGCTCTGAGTTATTCTTCCTAACATATTTGGACACCTGCTTAAGTGTTTCTCTCTTTTTTATTATATTTTTCATTTATGCACATTTACTTTAAAAGTTTGGATAATTCATAAAAGTAGAAAAATGTCTCTTAAGACAACAATGAATATTTCAGATATTTCTTTCCAGTCTTTCTTTGTATTCTGTCTGGGTGATTTAAGTTTTACAAACAATGTTTTTAACTGTTCTGTTTCTGTTTTTACCTAATCATTTTTAAATAATTGAAATACCATTTTGTATTAGTATAAATTTCTCACAAATATTATATTAACAGGTACATAGTGGCCCAGGGAATGACTATAATATAGTTATATAACAATTCTCCTAGAATTAGACAAGAATGAAAAACTTTTAAAAGATAATTTTCAATAATGCCAAAGACCTAGTAAAAGTGGAATTAGCCAATATACACACACAAAGTAAACCAATTTTATTAGAAACTACCAAAAATCTTAAAAAAAAAAAAAAACTTCATTCCCTTATTCCCAGATTCTGGGATTCCATTTTAGGGATGTAAAGTTAAATGGGGAAAACATTTAAGGCACAATGAAATTTGACAGAGTATTTTTGTTGACTGCTTCTGAAAAGGTATTCTAGCGTTGCAATAGTAATGAAAATTATTTCCTCTGTACCATTTTTTAACCTTCCCTCCTCCCCCACTCCATGTGAAAGCCTTAAAACAGATCAGTGTTATCTCTTTAAAAAGTATGCAAGTAAAATATTTTGCAGCAGTTATCTAAGAGTTGTTAGGATACCAAATGCACACCACATTTATTTTCTATAAGTAATTTTCAAATAGGAATCACCATTTAGAAGATGTTCCATAGAAAAGAATAGAGGGCATTTAACTTGATTCACATCTTCCTTCTGAAACTGCAGTACATTCAGACCCCAGACGACTGAGTTCCTTCAAGGCCTATATCATATATTTATTCCCAGAGAAAGAGTAAGTTGATACATGTGCCTAGAGCAAATCAAACTCCAGTCTTAGTACCAAGTAAAAGTATATCCTGCCATACCCAACACTGCCTATCCTCTTTGAAATGTATACCTACAAATGTATACCTGCAACTTCAATACGTTCACACTTCTACTTTCCATCAGTTCAGTTCAGTCGCTCAGTCGTGTCTGACTCATTAAGACCCCATGAACCACAGCACACCAGGCTTCCTTGGCCATCACCAATTCCCAGAGTCCACCCAAACCCATGTCCATTGTGTCGGTGATGCCATCCAACCATCTCATCCGCTGTAGTCCCCTTCTCCTCCTGCCCTCAATCTTTCCCAGCATCAGGGTCTTTTCAAATGAGTCAGCTCTCTGCATCAGGTGGCCAAAGTATTGGAGTTTCAGCTTCAACATCAGTCCCTCCAATGAACACCCAGTACTGATCTGCTTTAGGATGGACTAGTTGGATCTCCTTGCAGTCCAAGGGACTCTCAGAGTCTTCTTCAACTTCACAATTCAAAAGCATCAATTCTTTGGCACTCAGCCTTCTTTATGGATCAACTCTCACATCCATACCTGACCACTGGAAAACCCATAGCCTTGACTAGACGGACCTTTGTTGACAAAATAATGTCTCTTTTTTATACGCTGTCTAGGTTGGTCATAACCTTTCTTCCAAGGAGTAAGCATCTTTTAATTTCTTGGCTGCAATCACCATCTGCAGTGATTTTGGAGTGCCCAAAATAAATCCAGCCACTGTTTCTCCATCTATGTGCCATGAAGTGATGGGACCGGCTGCCATGATCTTCGTTTTCTGAATGTTGAGCTTTAAGCCAACTTTTTCACTCTCTTCTTTCACTTTCATCAAGAGGCTCTTTAGTTCTTCTTCACTTTCTGCCATAAGGGTGGTATCATCTGCATATCTGAGGTTATTATTTCTCCCAGCAATCTTGACTCCAGTTTGTGCTTCCTCCAACCCAGCGTTTCTCATGTACTCTGCATATAAGTTGAATAAGCAGGGTGACAATATATAGCCTTGACATACTCCTTTTCCTATTTGGAACCAGTCTATTGTTCCATGTCCAGTTCTAACTGTTGCTTCCTGACCTGCATACAGGTCTCTCAAGAGGCAGGTCAGGTGGTCTGGTATTCCCATCTTTTTCAGAATTTCCAGTTTAGTGTGATCCATGAGTCAAAGGCTTTGGCATAGTCAATAAAGCAGAAATAGATATTTTTCTGGAACTCTCTTGCTTTTTTGATGATCCAGCAGATGTTGGCAATTTGATCTGTGGTTCCTCTGCCTTTTCTAAAACCAGCTTGAACATCTGGAAGTTCACAGTTCACGTATTGCTGAAGCCTGGCTTGGAGAATTTTGAGCATTACTTTACTAGCGTGTGAGATGACTGCAATTGTGTGGTAGTTTGAGCTTTCTTTGCCATTGCCTTTTTTTGGGATTGGAATGAAAATGGACCTTTTCCAGTCCTGTGGCCACTGCTGAGTTTTCCAAATTTGCTGAAATATTGATTGCATCACTTTCACAGCATCATCCTTTAGAATTTGAAATAGCTCAACTGGGATTCTGTCACCTCCACTAGCTTTGTTCATAGTAATACTTCCTAAGGCCCACTTGACTTCACATTCCAGGATGTCTGGCTCTAGGTGAGTGACCACACCATCATGATTGTCTGAGTTGTGATGATCTTTTTTGTACAGTTCTTCTGTGGATTCTTGCCACTTCTTCTTAATGTCTTCTGCTTCTGTTAGGTCCATAGCATTTCTGTCCTTTATTGAGCCCATCTTTGCATGAAATGTTCCCTTGGTATCTCTGATTTTCTTGAAGAGATCTCTAGTCTTTCCCATTCTATTGTTTTCTTCTATTTCTTTGCATTAATCACTGAGGAAGGCTTTCTTATCTCTCCCTGCTATTCTTTGGAACTCTGCATTCAGATGCTTATGTCTTTCCTTTTCTTCTTTACTTTTCACTTCTCTTCTTTTCACAGCTATTTGTATGGCCTCCTCAACAACCATTTTGCCTTTTTGCATTTCTTTTTCTTGAGGATGGTCTTGATCCCTGTCTCTTCTACAGTGTCACAAACCTCCATCCATAGTTCATCAGGAACTCTGTCTATCAGATCTAGTCCCTTAAATCTATTTCTCACTTCCACTGTATAATAAGGGATTTGATTTAGGTCATACCTGAATGGTCTAGTGATTTTCCCCACTTTCTTCAATTTCAGTCTGAACTTGGCAATAAGGATTTCATGATGAGCCACAGTCAGCTCCCGGTCTTGTTTTTGCTGACTGTATAGAGCTTCTCCATCTTTGGCTGCAAAGAATATAATCAATCTAATTTCAGTATCAACCATCTAGTGATGTCCATGTGTAGAGTCTTCTCTTGTGTTGTTGGAAGAGGGTGTTTGCTATGACCAGTGCGTTCTCTTGGCAGAACTCTATTAGCTTTTGCCTGGCTTCATTCTGTATTCCAAGGCCAAATTTGCCTGTTATTCCAGGTGTTTCTTGACTTCCTACTTTTCCATTCCAGTCCCCTATAGTGAAAAGGACATCTTTTTTGGGTGTTAGTTCTAGAAGGTCTTGTAGGTCTTCAAATAACTGTTCAACTTCAGCTTCTTCAGCATTACCTGTCAGGGCATAGACTTGGATTTCTGTGATATTGAATGGTTTGCCTTGGAAATGAACAGAGATCATTCTGTCGTTTTTGAGATTGCATCCAAATACTGCATTTTGGACTCTTTTGTTGACTATGCTGGCTACTCCATTTCTTCTAAGGGATTCTGACCCACAGTAGTAGATACAATGGTCATCTGAGTTAAATTCACCCATTCCAGTCCATCTTAGTTCACTGATTCCTAGAATGTCGATGTTCACTTGTCATCTCCTGTTTGACCACTTCCAATTTGCCTTGATTCAGGGACCTAATATTCCAGGTTCCTATGCAATATTGCACTTTACAGATATCCTGGAGTGTGCTCAAGTTCATATCCATTGAGTTGATGATGCTATCTAACAATCTCATCCTCTGTATTTGATCATTTTTTTCCTCTAGTGATATTTTTTAAGCTAGGTAGATTGTCTTGAGGTTGGAGAGGTGTTTTGAAAATAATAGTCTTTCACTTCTTTATTTTAAAGAAAAGGTCATCTACCAATATCTACTAGTTAAATTTTTTCAAATTAAAGTTATTATATCCATACTCTATGGTGCACAACTCAGATCTTGAGCCAATCTCTAATTCTTGTTTTGGAGAATATTGAGCCTAACTGAAAATTCAACAAATATAAGAGGAATAACTTTCACATGGACAGAAATAAAAGGCAAACTCCCCTGAGTATAATTTTGTTGTTTGTATCTCTTTAAAATCTAAAGAACCCAAAACTAATTGCAATATATTTACACAGAAGTCTCACCTCAAAGTCCCACCAAAATGTTTAGTTTTGCATTGTCTGCTATTCATTTACAATCCTACATAGAATTGAAACACCAGTGGCATATTCCAATGATATCAGAGACAGGTGGTCTAAAAGGCCTTGCTATTCATGTGCTTCTATACAACCAGCATTTACATCACCTGGAAACATGTTAATAAATTCAGATCATAGATCTCACTTCAGATCCATTGATGGAGAATTTTTTACAAAGATTTCCCATGTGACTTATCCATATATTAAATCTGTAAATATTCCACTAGATGGTTGGTTTTACATTCCACTAGATGGCTGATTGTCTTCCTCAGTTTCACAATAGAATCATCTGGAGAGCTCTATTTCAAAAGATACCTTATTCTCACTTCTTAGTCAACTTGCATAATTTAGGGAGGGCAACAAACATGCAGTTAAAAAAAGGGGAATGTAAAGTCAAAAGTGAAGATTTGAATAGTAGTTTTTTCACTTACTGTGTTTCAAAATACTTTTAAAACATAGATACTCTATGAACTTTATTTCCCTCAGGGAATTACAGTGATGATAAAATAAGTAATATGTGTGAGCATATTAATAAACTGTAAAATACTAGACTAAGTTACTCTTAATGACTGACAGGTATAAAATCAAATAAATCAGCATTTTTAAGAGATTAAACATGCTATCTCCAAAATAACAATATTCAGAGTATGTATGTGAGTCAACTGAGTTTGAAATAACAAATGTTTATTAAGATGCAAATAGTTCTTCCCTGACTCAGAACTTGTATATCATAATCTCAGGAAATAGGATTCAGGAGTTTGTATTTTTAATAAATTACCAATGTAATTATTGTGTCTCTTTTATCCCCCGACTTATGAGCTTTTGAAGAGGAATTTTAAAAGCTAAACTCACAACTATAAACACACTGCAACTAGTACTGACATGCTTATTGGCCTTCCTGCAATGATCTCTTACTTCATATGATAATACTGTATAGACTCCTTAAACCCACGTCTCTTCTGAATTACTCCAGGCACAAAATAAAATGGAAAGAACCAATTGGACAGACATTGAGTTCACTTTACAGGGACTTTCTGAGCATCCAAGAGCCGAAAAACTCCTATTCATGATGTTCTTGGTGATGTACATGGTGATCCTCCTGGGGAACAGCACTTTGATCATCCTCACTCTCCTGGATTCCCGCCTTCACACCCCTATGTACTTCTTTCTCAGTAACCTTTCCTTTCTTGACATTTTGTACACATCCTCCTTTATCCCCTCAACAATGATACACTTTCTATCAGAGAAAAAAAACATCTCCTTCACTAGATGTGTTGTTCAGATGTCTGTCTCCTTCACCATGGCATCCACAGAGTGTGTACTTCTAGCAGTGATGGCATATGACCGCTATGTAGCCATCTGCATCCCTTTGAGATACCCTATCATCATGAGCAAGGCACTTTGTATTCAGATGGCAGTTCTCTCATGGGGATTGGGCTTTCTCAACTCATTGACACAAACACTTCTTGCAGTACGGTTGCCCTTCTGTGGGAAAAATGTCATCAATCATTTTGTTTGTGAAATATTGGCCTTTCTCAAGCTAGCTTGCACAGATATTTCCTTGAATGAGATTACTCTAATGTTAGGCAATGTAATATTTTTGTTTGTTCCATTACTGTTGATTTCAATCTCCTACATTTTCATTCTTTCTACTGTACTAAGAATCAATTCAGCTGGAGGAAGAAAAAAGGCTTTTTCCACCTGCTCAGCCCACATTACAGTGGTGACTATGTTTTATGGGTCAATCCTCTTTATGTATATAAAGCCAAAATCCAAAGATACTGCTTCTGACAAACTGATTGCTCTGTGCTATGGAGTAGTCACACCGATGCTCAATCCTATCATCTATAGCCTGAGAAATACAGAGGTGCATGATGCTATGAAAAAACTGACAGCTAAACAGTTCTGGAAGAAAGAATGAGGAAATTATATCTTTGAGCTTTTTCACCAAATAAGCTCATATAGTGGAGATAAGTTTTTCAATATAAATGTAAGAATGGAAATAAAGGACATATGTAAAATTACAGAATTTAAGTGTCAAAAAGAAATTTTACAGTAATAATCTAACTTTATCATTTATGAAAATAACATAAAAATGTAGGGACAACTAGTGTTAGAAGTGGGAGTAAACTTTTAGAAACAAAATTGAAATAAAGCTTCTCAAAAAAAAAAATCCAGAGCACCTGTTTACTTAACACATAAAACGTATATTTTTCACGCCCCTTTTTGAGAAAACTATTTGATTTCATGTTTTTTTTTGTTTATTTTTGGTTTCTGTTTTACCCAGAGACTTTATCTGGTCCCAACAAAGCTCTTCTGGTACATATTTTCCTTTTTCTTTCCCTCACTGTTTTTCTCCCATCTGCTCTGCATGCACTATGCTGCATTCACTGTATAGTTAACCAAATATATCATGTTCTTTCATCCCTAAGGACAACATTGTATGCCACTTTACCCCCATTATGATAGCTCTCCTAAGGTGACATTGTAGTCACCTAATTAAAGACATTTTGCTATATCTTCTGAAAATCCTTCCAAAATTTACCTAAAGTAAAACACTATTTACAATAGCCAAGATATGAAGGCAACTTTTGTGTCCACCAGCAGATGAAGGGATAAAGAAGATGTGGTACACACACACACACACACACATACACACATATGGGGCTTCCCTGGTGACTCAGATGGTAAAGAATCTGCCTGCAATGCAAGGGGCCTAGGTTTGATCCCTGGGTTGGGAAGATTCCCTAGAGAATGGAATGGCTACCTACTTCAGTATTCTGGCCTGAAAAATTCCAGACAGAGGAGCCTGGTGGGCCACAGTCCATGGGCATACAGAATGGGACATGACTGAGTGACTTACAGTTTCATATATTAGAAGATTTGCATGTACATTATTATTCTGAGAGGTGGGAGTAATTAACAAATGTGGTTCCACAATTAATTTCTTGTGAGCTATAACTTCTTTCCAAAATGCATTTTTAGAAATATCACCATATACATTTTGCTTTTTATAGTTTCATATATTAAAATTTATCGACTATAAGGACATATTGAAATTAAAATTCTACTTGTGATCAAATAAAGTACTACCACTTTGTAAGAAGAAATGGAAAGATACTAGCATAGGGACAGTGAAGTGACAGAAGGTAATGTGAATCAAAAGAAACGGGAGCAAAATTACATACAGGGAATGAAATAACAAGTAAACATATAAGGTATAGCAAGAGCCAGGTTTCTACTAGTGGAGGCATAAAACATACAAAAAGAGGAAAAAGTAGAATAAGCTCTATGGTATTGGATTAGAATTAGAGACAATGTGAGCTCACTGCCTTCAATATATACATATAGAGGGTAAAATACATATAGAAAGAGAGAGATAGATTGATATAGGTATATATTTAGAAATCAACAATGGATGTAAATGTTTGCAAATGTGCACATATTTACATGTACACATGTACATAAAAAAAGCACATTTATTCCCCAAATATGCCCACTGAGAGGGCTTGGGATCAGTGATACGTTAATAGTAATGGTACATCTATTTCTAGATTTTGATTTCTAAGTGTAATACTTTTCCACTAAAGAGGAACCAAGGCTAATGTCAAGAATGGTGCTGGCAAAAATCTTAACCTTGGTGTGGTTTTCTTCCTGTTTCTCATTCTTCTGATTATTGATATTCTTGTGACTGTGTATTTATTTTTTCATCAAATTTAGAAAATTACCATCCACTATTTCTTTAAATACATTTTTGTCAATGCATTTTCTTTTTTGTACTCCAATTACATGTATATCAGACTACTTCAAGCCTTCTCACCCAATCTGTTCACTTTTTCAGTCTTATTTTCTCTTTGTTTCATTCACTTTATTTTAAAGAGTTACTATTGTATACCTGTGGCCAATTCATGTTGATGTACGGCAAAAACCATCACAATATTGTAAAATAATTATCCTGCATTTATGAAAATATGCTCAACATCACTCATTATCAGAGAAATGGAAATTAAAACCACAATGAGGTACCATTTCACACCAGTCAGAATGGCTGCTATCAAAAAGTCTACAAACAGTAAATGCTGGAGAGGATGTGGCAAAAAGGGAACCCTCTTACACTGTTGGTGGGAATGCAAACTAGTACAGCCTCCATGGAGAATAGTGTGGAGATTCCTTAAAAAACTGGAAACAGAACTGCCATATGACCCAACAATCCCACTGCTGGGTATACACACCGAGGAAACCAGAATTGAAAAAGACACATGTACCCCAGTGTTCATCGCAGCACTGTTTACAATAGCCAGGACATGGAAGCAACCTAAATGTCCATCAGCAGATGAATAGATAAGAAAGCTGTGGTACATATACACAAAGGAATATTACTCAGCTATTAAAAAGAATGCATTTGAATCAGTGGATGCATTTGAATGAGGTGGATGAAATTGGAGCCTATTATACAGAGTGAGGAGAAGGCAATGGCACCCCACTCCAGTACTCTTGCCTGGAAAATCCCATGGACGGAGGAGCCTGGTAGGCTGCAGTCTATGGGGTTGCTGAGAGTCGGACACGAGTGAGCGACTTCCCTTTCACTTTTCACTTTCATGCATTGGAGAAAGCAATGGCAACCCACTTCAGTGTCCTTGCCTGGAGAATCCCAGGGATGGGGAAGCCTGGTGGGCTGCCATCTATGGGGTCGCACAGAGTTGGACATGACTGAAGTGACTTAGCAGCAGCAGCATACAGAGTGAAGTAAGTCAGAAAGAAAAACACCAATACAGTATATTAATGCATATATATGGAATTTAGAAAGCTGGTAACGATAACCCTATATGCGAGACAGGAAAAGAGACACAGATGTAGAGAACAGACTTTTGGACTCTGTGGGAGAAGGCGAGGGTGGGATGATTTGAGAGAATAGCATTGAAACATGTATATTACCATATATGAAACAGATCGCCAGTCCAGGTTCGACGCACAAGACGGTGCTCAGGGCTGGTGCACTGGGATGACCCTGAGGGATAGGACAGGGAGGGAGGTGGGAGGGGGTTTCAGGATGGGGAACACATGTACACCCATGGCTGATTCATGTCAGTATATGGCAAAAACCACTACAATACTGTAAAGTAATTAGCTCCCAATTAAAATAAATAAATTAATTAAAAATAAATAAATGAACTTTAAAAAATAAAGAGTTACTATTGCCCTGATTTCAAGTTCTCTTTCCTTCAGCAGTGTCCAATTATTTTGATCCCGCCCAAAGTATGGTAGATATATTTGTATTAGATATAGCCTTCATTCCTAGATATAATTAATTATCTTTTTAAGACATGTGCTATATCTTTAAATATCATCTTTTGTATCTCAAATGACATGCTCGAGTTTTTCTCTACCTTTTTAACTTATGAGATATAGTCAGAATAACTTTTCAATGTTGTATCCAGTAATTATATCAGTGCTATGTTTGTGTTTTTTTTAAACATCTACTTTCTTTTTTCAGCTTTATTAAGTATTTAGGTAAACTCCGGGAGGTGGTGATGGACAGGGAGGCCTGGCATGCTACAGTCCATGGGGTCGCAAAGAGTCAGACACGATTGAACAACTAAAAAGTACAACTATTTAGGTTGTACAAAGTGGCTTTTTTTAGGTGTATAATGTGTTGGTTTTATTTTCAACCTTATGTGACCTCTTAAAATCATTCCCTCCAATCTTCTTGGATGATCCTTTCCCAGGACCCAGGTAGTTTCTTCATATACCTGCAGTGATAAGTACTCATTTGAAAGTGCAGGGCTGTCGCTTTAGATCTCCAGAGTTCCTTTCTTCTGCTGCTTCCTCTTCTCTGGATTTTGACTTGAAAACCAGGTGCCTTGTTTTCCCTGGCCTCTCAACTCCATCCCTTTCTAAACCCTTTTCAGATGGGTTCCCTCTCCTTATTTTATTACCTGGAAACTCACTCAAGGAGGTAAGCTGGGGAAATTATAGGGCTCACTTCATTAATTTCTCATCTCCCAGAGATCACTTGCTTGATGTTCAAACATCCGAAAAAATGGTATTTCATGTTTTAGCGGGGGCGGGGGGGTGGTATTTTTAGTGCTTTAGTGCTTTAGTATGGGCAAATATGGTCCCCTTACTCCTTCTTGGTTAGAAACAGAAATGTAACTCCTCCCCACCTATCTGTTCCCTGCAAAAGAAATATTTTTTGTATATTCCAGTGTGGGTGGCAATGGAGTAAAGCTGAGAAAGAGAGGTAGATAATGTGAGACAAAAAGAAGAGACAGACAGCAAAAGAGAGGAAGAGAGATCTTGGGGTATTTTATGTTTATGTCCCTAAGTAGCCAGAGTAAATAGGTCTAGCCTTACAATACAGTAAGAGACGTTGCCCAATACAGTTGAAATCACAAGTAAATTTAGACTGACTGAAGTCAGAATCTAGCCAGAATAAAGATCAGAAACTTACTGTATCAAATAATCCCTGATTGTATCAAAGTAATAAATCTCACATATTAGATGACAGACAGGTGGTCTTTTGGATGTGCAAAAAAGAACTTTAAAATAATCATTATTATAAGTATATTAAATAAACTATGTCTATTTCATAGAAGAGAAAATTAGATTCTAATGTTTAAACATAACCTAATACCACTCACGGAGAAGGCAACGGCACCCCACTCCAGTACTCTTGCCTGGAAAATCCCATGGACGGAGGAGCCTGGTAGGCTGCAGTCCATGGGGTTGCTGAGAGTCGGGCACAACTGAGCGATTTCACTTTCACTTTTCACTTTCATGCATTGGAAAAGGAAACAGCAACCCACTCCAGTGTTCTTGCCTGGAGAATCCCAGGGACAGAGGAGCCTAGTGGGCTGCCGTCTATGGGGTCGCACAAAGTCAGACACGACTGAAGCGACTTAGCAGCAGCAGCAGCAATACCACTCAGCATTTATATGAAAACCAAATTTGAATTCTTTTCTCCAGATCCCAAGTATACTGTTCTTTCCCTACATCACAACTCTGATCAATTATAGAAAAACACAACCAATCATCTTATACATATTTGTCCTAAAACTCATATCATCTACACTTAGGACTCAATTTCCATCTCTGTGCAAAGAACTTTTAGATATATAGCTTTAGTCCTGATTTCTCTCCTGGATTTTACTAATCTGTCTTCTTCTTTACTAATATGTCTAAACACTGCTTCTCACTTTGTTCACAAATATTTTTATTTATTGTAATCTGTTCCAATATCTGTTTAATACAGAGGCATTGTATGTGTTGACTTTAAAAGGAATTGATTATTTCTTATACAGGATAAACCATTAACATTGATTTCCAATCCCTCCATTCCATTGCATTTAAAAAGAAAAAGTAAAGCTATCCCATCTTAATGTTAAATGTATTAAAATAACCAAATAATCAATAATCATTTATTATTTTTTTCTCATAAAAGAATGAGAAAGCAATGATTATCTACAATGTGTACTACTAAATTTTATTCAAATCAGGCAGACCAAACCATGCTATTAATACTGATAATATTTTCAGAAGCCTTAAGACATCTTCACGAACTAAAGAAAAAAAAATGAAAGTGTTAGTCGCTTAAGTCATGTCCGACTCTTTGCAGCCTCCTGAACTGTAGCCCACCAGGCTCCTTTGTCCATGGGATTCTCCAGGCAAGAAACTGAAACGGGTTGCCATTTTCTTCTCCAGAGGATCTTCCCATACCCAGGGATCAAACCCACAGCTTGTAAAGCATAATCATATGCTTACAGATCTTGGTGAATTCAGTTGCATAAATGTACCCACTTGGAGATAATAGACCCAAGGACAGATAACTGAAAACTTTAAAAGCTATACAAACTTTGATTAGGAAGAGTCCATATAGAAATAGGGCTTTTGAAAATTGGATAATTTTTATCTCCTCATCCACAGATCACATATACCCTGGTCTTACAAAGACAGTAAAAGCCTAATCTTTGAATGAAGGCAGATGAATGAATATGACTAGTTGGAATTAATAACTGCCCTAATTTCATCACTGTGATAGCTATTACTTATGTATACTTATGATTATTTGTTGTTCAGTCACTCAGTCATGTCTGACTCTGCGAAACTGTGGACTGCAGCACACCAGGCTTCCCTGTCCTCCACCATCTCCTAGAGCTTGCTCAAACTCATATCCTTTGAGTCAATGATGCCATCCAACCTTTCTTGTTGCCTTTAATTTTTCCCAGTATCAGGGTCTTCTCAAATCAGTCAGATCTTCACATCAGGTGGCCAAAGTATTGGAGTTTCAGGCTCAGCATCAGTCCTTCCAATGAATATTCAGGACTGATTTCCTTTAGGATTGACTGGTTTGATCTCCTTGCAGTCCAAGGGACTCTCAGAGTCTTCTTAAACATCATAATTCAAAAGCATCAATTCTTTGGCACTCAGCCTTCTTTATGGTCCAACTCTCACATCCATACATGACTACTGGAAAAACAATAGCTTTGACTACATGGACTTTGTTGGTAAAGTAATGTCTCTGCTTCTTAATATGCTAAGTTTGTCATAGCTTTTCTTCCAAGGAGTAAGCATCTTTTAATTTCATGGCTGCAATCACCATCTGCAGTGATTTTGGAGCCCAAGAAAACCAAGTTTGCCACTGCTTCCATTCTTCCCCCATCTATTTGCTATGAAGTAATGGGACCAGATGCCATGGACTGTGGTGTTCCAGGTTTCCCTATCCTTCACTATCTCCTGAGTTTACTCAAACTTATGCCCATTGAGTCAGTGATGCCATCCAATCATCTCTTCCTGTCACTCCCTTCTCCCTTTACCCTTAATCTAGCATCAGGGTCTTTTCCAATAAATCACTTCTTCACATAAGATGGCTCTTTGCTTCAGCTTCAGCATCAGTCCTTCCAGTGAACACAAGGTTGATATCTTTCAGGATTGACTAGTTAGATCTCTTTGTAGGCCAAGGGACTCTCAAGAGTCTTTTCCAGCACCACATTATGAAAGCATCAATTCTGTGACACTCAGCTTTCTTTATGTTCCAGCTCTTATATTCACACATAGCAAATGGAAAAAAACATAGTTTTGACTATACAGACCTTTGTCAGCAAAGTGATGTCTCTGCTTTTTAATATGCTGTCTAGGTTTGTCATAATTTTTCTTCTGAGGAGCAACCATCTTTTAATTTTGTGGCTACAGTCACTGTCTGCAGTGATTTTAGAGCCCAAGAAAATAAAATCTATCATTGTTTCCACTTTTTTCCCATCTATTTGCCATGAAGTGATAGGATCAGATGCCATGATCTTGGCTATTTGAATATTGAGTTTTAAGCCAGCTTTTTCACTCTCCTCCTTCACCTTCATCAAGAGGCCCTTTAGTTTCTTTTCACTTTCTGCCATTAGAGTGGCATCTTCTACATATTTGAGGTTGTTGACATTTATCCCAATAATCTTAACTCCAGCTTGTGATTCATCCAGCTCTGCATTTGTCACAATGTATTCTGCATGTAAGTTAAATAAGCAGAATAAAAATATACAGCCCTGACATATTCCTTTCCCAATTTTGAGCCAGTCTATTATTCCATGTCCCATTCTAACTGTTGCTTCTTGACCTGCACACAGGTTTCTTGGGAGGCAGGTAAGGTGGTTTGGTATTCCCATCTCTTAAAGAATTTTCCACAGGTTATTGTGATCCACATAGTCAAAGGCTTTATCATTGTCAGTGAAGCAGAAATAGAAATTTTCTGAAACTCTCTTGCTTTCTTTGTGATCCAAAGGATGTTGGCAATTTGATCTCTTGTTCCTCTGCCTTTTCTAAAGTCAACTTGTACATCTGGAAGTTATCATTTAATGTACTCCTGAAACCTAACTTGAATGATTTTCAGCCTTGATAGCATGTGAAATGAGTGCAATTGTACAGTAGTTTGAACATTCTTTGGCATTGCCCTTTGGGATTGGAATGAAAAT
Source organism: Bos indicus (assembly GCF_029378745.1). Classification (NCBI taxonomy): domain Eukaryota; kingdom Metazoa; phylum Chordata; class Mammalia; order Artiodactyla; family Bovidae; genus Bos; species Bos indicus. The sequence goes on from NC_091767.1 coordinate 94,356,499, forward strand.
TGACCTTTTCCGATCCTGTGGCCATTGCTGAGTTTTCCAAATTTGTTGGCATAATAAGTGCAGCTCTTTAACAGCATTATCTTTTAGGATTTGAAGTAGCTCAGTGGTAATTCCATCACTTCCACTAGCTATGGTCATCATAATGCTTCCTAAGGCCCACTTGACTTCACACTCCAGGATGTCTGGCTCCAAGTGAATGACCACACCATTGTGGTTATCCAGGTCATTAAGATTTTTTTGTACAATTCTGTGTATTCTTGCCACATCTCCTTAATCTCTTCTGCTTCTGTTAGGTCATTGCCATTTCTGTCCTTTATTGTGCCCATCTTTCCACGAAATGTTCCCTTGGTATCTTCAATTTTTTTGAAAAGACCTCTAGCCTTTCTCATTCTATCATTTTCCTCTATTAACAATGCTGAAAAAGAGGTTAAACTAGTTTTATAAGGCTGCCATAACAAAACATTACAGATTGGATGTCTTAAAAAAAAACAAATTTATTTGCTCACAGTTCTGGAAGTTTGAAGTCTAAAATGTTGGTGAGTTTGATTTCTCCTAATGCTTTTCCTTAACTTACAGATATTCACCTTCTCATGATGTCTTTTCCTCTGTGGGTGAGCATCACTGGTGTATCTGTGTGCATCCAAATGTTCTTTTCTTATAATGACACAACTCAGATTGTATAAGGACCTACACTAATGGCCTCATTTTAATTTAACCACCTTTTTAAAGGCCATTTCTCTAAATGCAGACACATTCTAAAGTACTAGGCATTGGGGGGAGGAGGGAAATGGGGGCTAAACTTTCAACATAAGCTTTTTGAAAAAACACAATTCAGTGCATTTCTATACACTAACAATAAAATATCTGAAAAAGCATAAATGAAACAATCCCATTTACAATGTCATCAAAGATAATAAAATACTTAAGAATTAATTTAGCCATGAAAGTGAAACTATAACACTTTGAGGAAATCAAAGATCTGAAGAAGACACAAATCCAAAAATAGTTCAATTTTTATATGACAAGAATTAATATTGTTAAAATATCCATACTACCCAAGTCAGCTATACATTCGATGCAATGTCTATCAAAATTCTAATGACATTTTTCACAGAATTAGAAAAAATCTTGAAATTTGTATGGGGTCATAAAAAATCCCAAATACAGGAATCCTGAGACAAAAGAACAAAACTGAAGGCATTCCTGGGGGCAAACTATATTACAAAACTCTAGTAATCAAAAGAGCATGGTACTGGTATAAAAATAGACACACAGACCAATGGAACAAAAGAAAGAGCCCAGAAATGACCCCCACGTATACAGTCAAAATATATTTGACAAGGGAGCCAAAAATACTCCATTAGAAAAGTATAGTCTCTTCAATAAACTCTGTCAGAAAACTGGAAAGCTATATGCAATAAAAGGAAATTGTAACCTTATCCAACACCACACAAAATTAACTCAAAATAAATTAAAGACTTAAATATAATACCTGAAATTATAAAATCCTAGAAGAAAACATAAGGAAAAATTTTCTTGACATTGGTTCTGGCAATCAGGTTTGCATATGACACCAAGAGCACAAAGAATAAAAGCAAAAATGAACAAGTGGGACTACATCAAACTAAAAGGCTTCTGCACAGCAAAAGGAACAACAGAATACAATACAACCTATGTATGATATATATACAACAATGTATCAGAGAAGTGGTCAATATCCAAAATATATAAAGAAATCATACAACTCAATAACAAAAAGTAAACAGTCCAATTAAAAAATGGGCAGAGGAATTGAACATTGTCCAAAGATGATATACAACTGACCAACAAGTACATGAAAAGATGCTCAACGCTGTTAATTTTCAAGGAAATGCAAATCAAAACCATGATCAGAGAGCACTTCACATTAGTCAGAATGGCTGTTATCAGAAAGACAAGAGCAAGCAAGTGTTGGTAAGGATTTGGAGAAAAAGAAAGGCCTGTGCACTGTCAGTGGAAATATAAATTGCTTCAGCAACCAGGAAAATAGTATGAAAATCTCTCAAAAAATTAAAAATAAAACTACCATATGATCTACAAAGCCCACTCCTGGGTATACATCCAAAGAAAATGAAAGCAGGATATCAGAAAGATACCTGCACTTGCTTGTTTATTATAGCATTATTCACAATAGCCAAGGTATGGTAGCAATCTAGGTGTCTGTCAAAGTGGTGAATGATAAAGAAAATATGGTATATACAAACAATGAAACAATAGTCAGATATGAGAAAGAAGGAAATCCTGCCTTTTGAAACAACACGGATGGAGGACTCTGAGAGAATTATGGTAAGTGAGATGTCAGACAAAAGAATGACAAAGTAAGTATCTGATATCATTTACATGTGGAATCTAAAAGTGCTGAGTTTACAGAAACAGAAAGTAGAATGGTGGTTAACAGAGGCTATGGAGTAAGGGAATGGGGAGATGCTGGTCTAAGTGTATAAACTTACAGTTACAAGACGAATACATTCTGGGAATCTAATGTATAGCATTTTTATTACAGTTAACAAAACTATCTTATACACATAAAAGTTTATAAAAGACTAGATCTTAAAAGTTCTTACCATCAAAAAATAATTATATGATGTGATAAAAATGTTAGCTAATGTTATGGTAGTATTCTATTGCATTATTAATAAATAAGTGTATCAAATCAACACATTGCACATCTCAAACTTATACAATGTTATATGTCAATTCCTTGTCAATAAAAATGCAGAATAGCACATAAAATATATAGATTTTGAGTTTTTCAGATTGAATACACAGCAAAAGATGTTGGAGAAAGGGAGTTCAAGTCCTTCTTCTTTCCAACATCCCTTAATTCTTTGGTGGTCTTTTACTAGAAATTACTACTTCAGTTGCTGTAAATATTAAAGCAAGATATAAGTTCATAATATACAAACTATACACAGTATTTTAAGAACTAAATGTATACGGTATATTGTCCACTGGTTAACAAGTATATATTCTGAATTTCCACCATGTTGTTATACAGAAAAGTTAAATAGAAAGTTTTCTGCCATCAAATATATCTTGTCCCTTTAGGAAAATTTGTTTCATATATATGTGCATGTGTGTGTGGGTGTGTGTGTGTATCTCAAGCAATGAATACTATTTATTTCCTCAATTTCCAAATCTTTAAAATGAAGATAGTAAAAGCATGTATCTCTTAAAATTGTAATTAGGATCAGAAAGTTAAATACATGAAAAATATATAGAGAAATGCTCTTCTCTTGACACTCGATTTTGTGTTATTTATTATTCTTTGGTATTAAATGTCAGATGCCCAAGGAAAACAATTTATAGCATTTGAAGTGAACTAAATTTAGAAAAAAAATATTTAGAACATTAAAAAGAAATTACCAACTTGAAAAAGTAGGCTTATCTTAAACAGCTTTACCAGGAAGTGATTGAGAAAAGCAAAATCATTTCTGGGACAAAGGTTGAGTCTGAGTACAATCTTTGTTATTAAAATCAAAGAGAGATTGTTTTTAATAAAAGGTTACATTCTTCCATACGTTTCAGCTTTGACTTGGATCTAGAGGGGGAGGAAGTTCAGTTTTAACTTTTTATTGACATTTAATTGTCAGTTTCAGTTGTTTACATTCTTCTCTACTAACTTTCCTGCATCCATTGCAGAGTGGGGATGCAAAATTCTAGAAGTTCATTTCAAAGCTCTTATCAGTGCTAGATGGGGCAATGTTACAGAGAGACTGCAGGGACTAAAGTCACAAAAGCTGAATTTGAGATCATTTTTACCTTCTCATATAATGGCTGAACAACTTTGCGCAAAATACTTCAACTTTCAGAGTCTGAGCCTCTACATTTGTGCAGTAGGAATAATTCGACTAACTCACTATAGTATTCTAAGAAACACATTTGATATTTGAAAGCACTAGGCAAATGAAACAATGTAAGTTTTCAAATGATACCACTCCTCTGCCACCAAATCATTAATACTTATTTAATGACTTTTTTTCTGTTTGGGTCTTAAAATCTTCAAATGTTGTGGTAATGTAGACAGTGATACATGTTTCATATTTGAGTTGCATTACAACAAGAACATGCTAATTATATGATATAATTGGATCTAACTCCGTTCCCCCTGGAGTTCGGGAAAGTTTTTAATCCTCCATGTTTACATTCTTAATTTCATTTTCTTTCAAATATTGAACCCCTCCCTGACTTGCCACAAAAAGCTTATAAATTGCCTTGGAAAGCTAATGGCTGGTCTTTCAGAGGATGTTTATGGAGTTCAAAATGTAGAAAAGCAGTTAGACAACCACAAAGTCCCCAAGAATCTCTGAGTTATTTTACATATTTTTTCCTAAGCTTAAACTAGAAACTCTGGACTTCAGAGGAAAAATATTTTTAATAGATTCATCTATGAGTTTTACCTGAGGAATAATCTACTGATAAGTCAAAACTTGAAGAAAGTAATTATAGCACCCTGATTATTATCTAATGCTTACCAATATCTCCTCTCTTTATCCTGAATATTATACATAAAACTGAAAGCATTTTTTGAGTCTGTAAAACCAATCTGCAATTAAGGAAGAAGACTGATCTCAAACCAAGGAAAAGAAACCATTCCTCAGGCTCAGAGGTACATAAATGATAAAATGTTCCATATTCACCTGCTGTAAATACTGTTTCTCAGATTTCGGTAAGATACCAATTTTATATGCTTAACTGCATACATCTAATTTCTCATCTTTCAAGTTTTCATCATTTATTGTCATAATGTTCCATGCTATATTTTAGACCATTGATGGGTAATTTTCACATCAAAGATCTGAGGTATGATTTGACTGCATTTAAAGAAGAGAAAAAAATATTCCAAATCATTTTCAAACCTAGGTATTCTAAAATAAAATACCGTGTTCTTTGCTACATCTCGGAGAAGGCAATGGCAACCTACTCCAGTACTCTTGCCTTGAAAATCCCACAGTGGAGGAGCCTGGTAGGCTGCAGTCCACGGGGTCGATAAAAGTCAGACACGACTGAGTGACTTCACTTTCACTATTTACTTTCATGCATTGGAGAAGGAAATGGCAACCCACTCCAGTACTCTTGCCTGGAGAATCCCAGGGACGGGGAAGCCTGGTGGGCAGCCGTCTATGGGGTCACACAGAGTCGGACACGACTGAAGCAACTAAGCAGCAGCAGCAGCAGCAGTTGCTACATCTTCCTCTTCAAAAACACTTCTGCCTCTCCTGCCCTTCCCACAGCAGATAGAATGAGAACATTAGATTCCTTTAATTAGTGATCTTAGAGACATTATTGAAAAACAGGTGTTATCTGATATTTTCTTCAAGATCTAAGCAATCTGAATGCTAGTATTAGACCTATAACCTGTCAAAAATATTAATCTGTCCTAAATGAATGGAACTGCAATGCAATCATTTCAGCATCTTTAGCTGTTGCTATGACCACCATATTTAAAAATATGTTTTTAAAAGCTTTTAAAAATACCTGAGATACCATATCACCTAAATGATTATATTCAAAATAAGTACTGATTCAAATTATGACAAACAATATGATACCTATATCTAAACTTGTAGTATGAATAAACACAAACCACCTCTTCCATGAACGCTTTCTGGAAGCTCCTTGGGACAGGATAACAAAATCAGTACCTCTTAATCAAATGCCCCTGAGCTCCAGAGTTAACTCTGACACCGGAGAGTAAATTATGTAGAAGCAAAAGTCCACCATAGGCCCTTTATCCCTCATTTTGATTACTACTGACCTGGATTACTCTACTAACTTTGTATAACACAAATGTTCCAGGGAAAAAAGCATGTATTCCATTTATTCCTACTTTGTACTAAGTGCTATATAGTTTATAGGAGGAATTTGGCTCATTGGATCAAATAAATCTGTGGTTGTCATATTATTCATATGCCCGTTATTCTGTTTGGATTCCAAGTTTTACTTAATTTAGCCTCTCTCCAATTGCCATTAAAACCAATAAAATTAACACAGCACACTTCCCCTATCTGAGATAACACAGTGTTTGGAAAGAGAGTGACCTTTAAAGCCAGTCAACACTTGCTTCCTACACATAATTAATTAGGCAAGAACAGAGTAAGTAATTTACCTTCACTCTGAGTAAGTAATTTACCTTCACTCAGAATTGCTTTCTCTGTTTCTAAAATGAAAAGTCAGGAGCTTAGGAAAATGCCTTGTAAGGTTCAAAATTGTAAAGTCATATGAAAGAAAACAGTAAGTTGTTTAACATATACTAAAATATTTGTATGAAGAATTCTCCTTCAGTCTTGAGAAAAATAGATGGCTGTAACGACTTCATTTGCTCCCCACTGATCCTTATTATATTCTGTGGCACAAAAAGCCATTGCTACACATATGTTGAATGAATTAATGTTGAATATTACATTTAGCTTCCGAAGTGCTTTCATTATATCATATCTCTGGATTCACTCATGGAATCTATGAATAAGCTTGTGATAATAGATGAGTAAACCTAGATTCTGAAAAGTAGTGCAGCCCTCTTGTCCACAGCATGTGAAAGATATAGAATTTGGAATTCAGTTTCCTAAGAATATAATTTAAGGTCACATCTTCTTTGAATTACTGTGGTGTTGGAGAAGACTCTTGAAAGTTCCTTGGACTGCAAAGAGATCCAACCAGTCCATTCTGAAGGAGATCAACACTGGGATTTCTTTGAAAGGAATGATGCTAAAGCTGAAACTCTAGTACTTTGGACACCTCGTGTGAAGAGTTGACTCATTGAAAAAGACTCTGACACTGGGAGGGATTGGGGGCAGGAGGAGAAGGGGACGACAGAAGATGAGATGGCTGGATGGCATCACTGACTCGATGGACGTGAGTCTGAGTGAACTCCGGGAATTGGTGATGAACAGGGAGGCCTGGCGTGCTGCGATTCATGGGGTCTCAAAGAGTCAGACATGACTGAGAGACTGAACTGAACTGAACTGAAGCCTTCTTAGTGAACAATGCAAAGAAATACAGGAAACATGAGAATGGGAAAGACTACATATCTCTTCAAGAAAATTAGAGATACCGAGGGAACATTTCATGGAAAGATGGGCACAATAAAGGACAGAAATGGCAAGGGCCTAATAGAAGCAAAAGAGATTAAGAAGAGGTGGCAAGAATACACAGAAAAATTGTACAAAAACATCTTAATGAACTGAGTAACCACAACAAGGTGGTCACGCACTTGGAGCTAGACATCCTGGAATGTGAAGTCAGTGGGCCTTATGAAGCATTACCACGAACAAAGCTACTGTAGGTGATGGAATTATAGATGAGCTATTTCAAATCCTAAAAGATGATGCTGTTAAAGTGCTGCATACATTACGCCAACAAATTTGGAAAACTCAGCAGTGCCCGCAGGACTGGAAAAGGTCAGTTTTCATTCCAATCTCAAAGAAGGACACTGCCAAAGAATGTTCAAACTACTGTACAATTGCACTCATTTCACATGCTATCAAGGTAAAGCTCAAAATCATTCAAACTAGGCTTCAACCGTACATGAACCAAGAACTTCCAGATGTACAAGTTGCATTTAGAAAAGACAGAAGAACCAGAGATAAATTGCCAACACTTGTTGGATCATAGAAAAAACAGGGGAATTTTTTAAAAAAAAAACCCACTTCTGCTTCATTGACTATGCTAAAGCCTTTGACTGTGTGGATCACAAAAAAACTGAAGAAAATTCTGAAAGAGATGGGAATACCTTACCTGCCTCCTGAGAAACCTGTATGCAGGTCAAGAAGCAGCAGTTAGAACTGGACATGCAACAAAGGACTGGGTCAAAATTGGGAAAGGAGTACGTCAAGGCTGTTTACGGTCACCCTGTTTATTTAACTTATATGTAGAGTACACTATGCAAAATGCAGGGCTGGATGAAGCTCAAGCTGGAATCAAGAATGCTGGGAGAAAAATATCAGCAACCTCAGATATGCAAATAATACCACTCTAATGGCAGAAAGTGAAGAGTAACTAAAGACCTTCTTGATGAGGGTGAAAAAGGAAAGTGAAAAAGCTGGCTTAAAACTCAACATCCAAAAAACGAAGATCATGGCATCTGGTCCTATCACTTCATGGCAAATACATAGGGAGAAAGTGGAAACAGTGGTAGATTTCATTTTCTTGGGCTCCAGAATCACTGCCGATGGTGACTGTAGCCATGAAATTAAAAGACACTTGGTCCTTGGAAGGAAAGTTATGACAAAACTAGACAGTGTATTAAAAAGCAGAGACATCATTTTGTCAACAAAGGTTCATCTCATCAAAACTATCATTTTTTCAGTAGTCATGTATGGATTTGAGTTGGACCATAAAGAAGGCTAAGTGCAGAAGAATTGATGCTTTCAAAATGTGGTGCTGGAGAAGACTCTTGAGAGTCCCTCGGACTGCAAGGAGATCAAACCAGTCAATTCTAAAGGAAGTCAACCCTGAATATTCATTGGAAGGACTGATGCTAAAGCGAAAGCTCCAATACTTTGGCCACCTATGAGAAGAGTCATTGCAAAAGACCCTGATGCTGGGAAAGATTGAGCGCAGAAGGAGATGGGGATGACAGAGGATGAGATGGTTAGCTGGCATCACTGACTCAATGGACATCAGTTTGAGCAAACTCAGGGAGATAGTGAAGGAGAGGCAGGCCTGCAGTTCATGCTGCAGTTCATGGGGTCACAAGGAGTCAGACAGGACTTAGCAACTGAAGAACAACAATTATGACCATAGGAAGGGTCAAATGTTTCTTAAGTTCCTACTCTATTCCATAAACTTAGCATGTGTGATAATAGATAAATTTAGACCAAGCTGCTCCATAATACAGGTGAGCACACAGCTGCTGAGAGAAGCTTAAAAATGTGAGCATAATGTCACAGAGCTCATAAGAGATACAACCAGATTTTTTTAAGCTCATGTACATTTGGCTACTATTGCTTACAATGGTCAACACATCCTAGGGAATATGGAGAATAACTGAAGACAAAATTAATACGTTCTTCTTCACCCAGTTGGCAATAGCTCTATAAAGTTATTACTTCTATTCTGTGTGTAAATCCAAATGAGTCAGGTTCTCTAAAAGCTAGAGGAGGAGCCAATGACTGCCCTCAAAAACAATGTTTACAGACCCACAAAGCACAGTTCAATATTGGTGAGAAAAGTACATGACCCTGAATAATGTCTCCATATTAACCTTTTTCTATCTTTTCATCTTAATATTCCCTTGGTCAAAATTCCAAAGCTTCCCAATTGCCTGGAGAATAAATTATATTTGATGAATACTATATTTAATGTACTTTACAAACTGGCAAAACTTTGTTCCTCTTTTTCTTTATTTTTCTGACTATTGTACCCCTATGCATTGTTTTCTTTTCCAGAAGCCTCACTGATGCATTTTTATCTCAACCCATTACCTAAGACTATTCCCCCTCAGCTCATCAAGGTCAAACTCAATTGATGCAATGAAATATTGCCCTAGAGCTCTCTTACATGATCTCCCCTTCTTTGAAGTCCCCTGCATTGGCAGGCAGATTTTTTACCACTGGACCACCAAGTCCCTTCAAAGTTATCCTTGATTTAAAATTTTCTGGATGAGCACTGCCCTTCATTGACCCTGGAAATATCCTTTCATTTTTCAATGCTGACCAACCAATCTATGACTGATTTTTTTTAACTAAATTAAAAACTATCTGCATTATCTTGTCTAACTAAGCTTTAAACTGTTTTTTAAATGCCTTATGTTTTCTTCCAATCCATTATGTGTTGTTTTTATGGTGTCAAAACTCAATTTTCCTTTTCTTTGATATTTAACTCAACTTTCCTTTACTTTTATATATATGAGAGTTCCTTCTATTAAACTGTATTGTTGATCAGAGCTCCTTCATATGCGTATACCTTATGTTGCTCTCTATGATTTTTTCGTTTTGCTTTAAAACTTAGGTTTTAGTTAATCATGCTCTTCTGTATTTTTTCTTTTTATATGTACATTACTTTCCTCAGTCTTTAAAAAGTCACCTACATTCTCCTAAAACCAGATTCTACTATCATTTCCTTCCCTAAAAAATGAATGAACCCTTGTACAATATGTATTTAAATTTGATGTATAAATTTTACCATGCTACTAATCACAACTTTGCTTATTTTTTTCAACACTTTTATAAGGATCTATTTATGTTGCTATTGACATCTAGTTCATTTGCTCCGCACTTATGCAAACTGTTCTATAATGCATGCTCACATATGATAGACTAATTCCTCAGATGATGAATATCAAAGATGCTGCCAAACTGCTTTTGCCAGAAACAATGCAAGGATGAACATCCTCATGCTTATCCCCTTACAGTCATAGGCAAGAACTTACCTGAGACATATTCCCAGGACCGGAATGACTGGGTCCTGTCCAACTTTAATACATCCATAGCATTTTCCAGTATATCACTGTACACTCCCATCAGAGTTCTACCTGCCCACATGCTTGGCAGCATTTGATACATGTACTTTTTTAAAGAAAAGGAATACTTTATGGATATTTCAATGAGAATTTTTCTGATATGGAACATTTAGTAATCATTTTTCAGATTTTCCAAGTTTTAGAATCTTTCCATATACTTATCAACCCTTCTGTGAATCACTAATTGATATCCTTTGATCAATTTTCTATTAGTTTAAGGTTCTAAGTTTTAAAAGCTTTTCCTCCACCAAAAGTTCTCAAGATTTTCTATACTCTTATTAATTTAATAATTTTTCACATGTAAGTTGTTAATATATTTGATTTCCAACTGTATGTATGATAATACAAGGATCAACTTTTATTTTTTTCATATATAAAGACATTTTCTTAACATGACCAACTGAGCTATCACTTCCCCACTGTTTTAGTATTACAACACAATATGCCACATTCCAGTAAAACCATATGTCTATATTTGAGATCTCTTTTCTTTTCTACCAGACTATTTAAATGTTCCTGCACCATTATCATAAAATTTTTGTTACTGTGGCTTTCTTGGCATGTTTTAAATATGGATTTTCCTCTTCCTTTTCTTTTATAAAACTGTGTGCAAGTTGTACAATTTTATTCCTCAGTTTACATTTTAGAACAGATATTCATATACCTCAAAAAAAATCCAGCTAAAATTAGAATGCATTTAATTGACTGCGTAGACTAATTTTGGGGAAAATGGAAGCCTTATATTTTTATCCCATTTCTTAACATACTATACTTTTTAATTACTCCTGTTTTGCTATGCTATATAATTTTTAATGATATCTGTAAAGCCCTTGCAGCTGTAAAACTAGGCAACCTTATCTTAATTCAGATCTCAATCAGAGTGTATAACCTGTCTCCATTAATTATTAGTGAATAGTAATTTCCTGTAGATTTTATTATAGTTTCCTTTCAAGATTAGGAAATAACATTCTGTTTGTGAACTTCAACTAGTTTATATTAAAATTATGAATTGATCTTCACCAAATTTATTTTGTGCCTCTCTTGAAATAATTGCTTTTCACTTTCTTTTGTTTCATTTTTTTAAAATTGAAGTATAGTTGACTTAAAATGTGTGCCAATCTCTGCTGCACAGCAAAGTAACTAATTATACACAGAGATAAGTTCTTTTTTATAATCTTATTCACTATAGTTTATCATGGGATATTGAATATAGTTCCTTGTACTATACAGTAGGACCCTGTTGTTTCTCCATCCTATATACAATAGTTTACATCTGCTAATTCCAGACTCTGACACCTTCCCTCCCCAGCCCTCCTCCCCCTTGGCAACCACTGTCAGTGAGTCTCTTTCTGTTTTATTTTTTTTTTTTTTATTTTTAAACTTTACATAATTGTATTAGTTTTGCCAAATGATAGGTTCATTTGTGCTATATTTTAGATTTCATGTGTAAGTGATACCATGTGGTGTTTCATCTTTCTCGTTCTGACTCACCTTGATTAGTATAATAAGCTCTAGTTGCATTCATGTTGCTGCAAATAGCATTCTTTGGTTCTTTATATGGCTGAGTAGTATTATATTGTATACATGTATCATATCTTCTTTACCCTCTCATCTGTTGATGGACACTTAGGTTGTTTCCATGTTTTAGCTATTGTGAATAGTGCTGCCATGAACATGCAGGTGCATGTATCATGTGTCTTTTTTAATTATAGTATTGTCCAGGTATACATCCAGGAGTGGGATTGCTGGATCATATGGAAATTCTATTTTCAGTTTCTGAGGAACATGCACACAGTTTCCATAGTAGCTGCACCAACTTACATTCCCACCAACTTTAAGAGGGCTCCATTTTCTCCACATCCTCTCCAGCATTTGTTATTTGTAGACTTTTTAATGAAGACCATTTGACCAGTGTGAGGTGGGTACTTCTTTATAGTTTTGATTTGTGTTTCTCTCTAATAATTAAGGATGTTGAGCATCCTTTCATATGCCTACTGACCATATCTGTCTTCTTTGGAGAAATATTTATTAAGGTCTTCTGACCATTTTTCAGTTGTGTTGTTTGCTGTTTGTTGTTGAGTTGTATGAGCTGTTTCTACACTTTGGAGAATAAACACTTATCTGTTGCATCATTTGCAAATATTTTCTCCCATTCCCTAGGTTGTCTTTTCATTTTTTCTATGGTTTTTCTTTGCTTTTTATTTTCTTTCATCTACTGATATTATGATTTACTGGTGATGTTTAACAAAAATCTAAGGAAGAACAATCCATATGCCATAAAATAACAGTCCTTCCTTGGATTGTTATGAACACAAACTTTTAGAAATGTATCTGGCATAAATTAATCAATATATAATTATTTTATAATTATTGTTGCTAATAAAATTATTTAAAATGCAGCTTACTAAAATTATCTATTATTTATTGCATTGGTGGTTTTCAAACTATGCCCTTTGGAATTCTATAAAAATAAAATTGAAGGAGGATGAGTGAATAAGACCCTGAAGAGATATTGCTTTTCTCTTCCCTCCAAACCAGTGTAACTTATATCAGAGAAACTCTCTTTTATTTGCTTTGTATATTATCCTTCTTATAAATATTATTTTTGAAAGAAAAATGCTAGTTGCATATCAGTAGTATTTAAACATATTTTGAATAAAAACATTGTTACTAGAGTTGATTCCCTAAGTGACAGTTCTTACATAGGTAAAAATAAATTATGTGAGGCCTACAATACACAATATTACAATTCTCTATTCAGAATAAAAATGGCTTCATAAATATATTCATTTATTTTCTATTTTAAAAAAGAAAAAACATTTACTTGAACACATAATTCCTCATTATACTGAGGGAGTTAGATACTGTAGTGATACAAAGACATGTCCCTTCAGTGAGGCCACTGTCCTCATGGGGCAATATGCAATGACTAACTACCACCAAAGGATACTGAGCTCTAAAAGAGACTTAGTCACACAGGACTGCATTAAGACTTTGATGAACTCTAGACATTTTTGCTTTCATGGGCCCTTTCTTCCATAAAATAAGATTAAACCTTACATCTTATGTTTTTATTAATGTAGATATACTGTGTTGTTTAATCACTCAGTTGTATCTGATTCTTTGTGATCCCATGGACTGTAGCCTACCAGGCTTCTCTGTCCATGGGATTTCCCAGGCAAAAATACTGGAATAGGTTGCCATTTCCTTCTCCAGGGAATCTACCCAACCTAGGGATCAAACCCAAGGCTCCTGCCTTGGTAGGTGAATTCATTACCATTGAGCCACCAATTGGTAACTAATAATCATCTCCATTGACAAGCAAAGAAAAGAGAGAGGATGGTATTCTGGTACACTCTGGTAAGATGGAGAATGTGCTTCAAACCTAATGAGTCAGTTATACCTGAGCTCCATAATGGAAATGGATCTAATGTTTTCAAATACTACAGTTTTTTTGAACACAAGCTGAAAATAATTTTACAGCTTATATACTACCTTTAAAACATTTTTAAAATGTAATTCAAATTTACAAATTCAAAAAACACAGCACAGGAATCACTTGCAAATAAATTTTATCTGCCTGCTGCATCCAGATCACTGATACTAAATCAATGTGTTAAGAAGTAGAACCACTAGAAAGGGCAATAAACTGGCTTGAGATCGAAGCATCCTACAATCAAAAAGTGTTCCCTCTTAACTCTGAGAAAATTATCTTAGGATTCCTGCTCTAGCAGTCAAGGTTTAGAGTAAGAGATTGTCTCAGAGTTATCTTGTTGCTTTCAAATACAGAACTAAATAACAAAGGGCTTTCTTGGTGGCTCGGTTGGTAAAGAAACCGCCTGCAATGCAGGAGACCCAGGTTCATTTCCTGGGTCAGGAAGATCCCCTGGAGAAGAGAATGGCAACCCATTACAGTATTCTTGCCCGGAGAATCCCATGGATAGAGGAGCCTGGTGAGCTACAGGCAATGGGGTCACAAAGAGTTGGACACAACTGAGCAACTAACACTTTAATAACAAAGAATATGATTCTTAAAACAGGAGCTCTTGGAGACACTGAATTAACAAACATCTATTGTATTATCCATAGAGTGCTGCTGGAGAAAGGATATACACAACATGGGAAGAACCAATGATTCCGTGTTGAGAGAATTTGTTCTGACTGGGCTTTCTGCTCACCCAGAGCTCCAGACAGTATTCTTTGTGCTAGTTCTGTGTATGTACCTGATGATCCTGCTGGGAAATGGAGTCCTTATCTCTGTAATCATCTGTTATTCTCATTTGCACACCCCCATGTATTTCCTCCTCTGTAATCTTTCCTTCCTGGACATTTGCTATACAAGCTCCTCTGTCCCATTAATTCTTGACAGTTTTCTTACAGTAAGGAAAAGGGTTTCCTTCTCTGGATGCATGGTGCAAATGTTTCTCTCTTTTGCCATGGGAGCCACAGAGTGTGTACTTCTGGGCATGATGGCACTTGACCGCTATGTGGCCATCTGCTACCCACTGAGATACCCTGTCATCATGAGAAAAGGTGCTTACATGCCCATGGCAGCTGGATCCTGGGTTGCAGGTATTGTTGACTCAGTGGTGCAGACATCTCTTGCATTGCAATTACCATTTTGTGCTGACAATGTAATTAACCATTTTGTTTGTGATTTTCTGGCTATCCTAAAATTGGCCTGTGCTGATATTTCAATTAATGTGATCAGCATGGCAGGGTCAAATCTGATTGTTCTAGTTATTCCATTGCTAGTAATTTCCATCTCTTACATTTTCATTGTTGCCACTATTCTAAGAATTCCTTCCACTGAAGGAAAACGTAAGGCCTTCTCCACCTGCTCAGCCCATCTCACAGTAGTGATTGTATTCTTTGTAACAATCTTCTTCATGTATGCTAAGCCCAAATCTAAAAGCTCCGCTGGTACAGATAATCAAGACATCATTGAGGCCCTCATCTCTCTCCTCTATGGAGTGATGACTCCCATGCTCAATCCTCTCATCTATAGTCTGAGGAACAAGGATGTAAAAATTGCTGTGAGGAACATGCTGGGTAGGAAAAACTTCTCTGATGGAATATGAGTTATGATTTATTTATAGTATATATTCTGAGTATAAACTCAGAATTCAAAGCTGCTGCAGACACAAAATTCAAATAGAGAAGATTACCATGTGAAAACAACTTCACAAAATGTCATTCAAAACTATAAGATATTGTAAACTGCAACTGTCGCTTCAGGCCATGTTTTTTCCCAGATATATGATGAGGAATGTGATGGCAGGATCATTCAGTTTCAGTTCAGTCACTGACTCTTTACAACCCCACGGACTGCAGCACACCCGGCTTCCCTGGCCATCACCAACTCCTGGGGCTTGCTCAAACTGATGTCCATGGAGTCAGTGATGCCATCCAACCATCTCATCCTCTGTCATCCCCTTCTCCTCCTGCCTTCAATCTTTCCCAACATCAGGGTATTTTCCAATGAGTCAGTTCTTCCCATCAGGAGGCCAAAGTACTGGAGTTTCAGCTTCATCATCAGTCCTTCCAATGAATATTCAGGACTGATTTCCTTTAGGATTGACTGGTTTGATCTCCTTGCAATCCAAGGGACTCTCAAAGTCTTCTCCAACACCACAGTTCAAAAGCATCAATTCTTCAGCACTCAGCCTTCTTTATAGTCCAACTCTCACATCCATACATGACTACTGGAAAAACCATAGCTTTGACTAGATGGACCTTTGCTGGCAAAGTAATGTCTCTGCTTTTTAATATGCTGAGTAGGTTGGCCATAACTTTTCTTCCAGGAAGCAAGCATCCTTTAAATTTCATGGCTGCAGTTACCATTTACAGTGATTTTGGAGCTCCCCAAAATAAAGTCTCTCACTGTTTCCATTGTTTCCCCATCTATTTGCCATGAGGTGATGATCTTCGTTTTTGAACAATGGGTTTTAAACCAGCCTTTTCCACTCTCGTCTTTCATCAAGAGGCTCTTTAGTACTTTGCTTTCTGCCATAAGGAGGCAGGATCATATAACAGCTCTATTTTTACTTTTTAAAGGAACCTCCATACTATTATCCATAGTAGCTGCAACAATTTACAACAACAGTGTAGGAGGGTTTCCTTCTCTCCACATCCACTCCAGCACTTGTTTGTCGATTTCTTGATGATAACCATTCTGACTGCTATGATGTGATATTTCAATATAGTCTTGATTTGCATTTCTCTAATAATTAGCAATGTTGAACATCTTTTCATGTGCCTCTTGGCCATCTGTATGCCTTCTTTGGAGAAATGCTTATTTAGTTCTTCTGCCTATTTTGATTGCATTGTTTGATGATTAAACCATATGAGCTGTTTGTAAATTTTGAGACTAATACCTTGTCAGTCACATCATTTGCAAATATTTTCTCACATTGTGTGTGTTGCCTTTTAGTTTTGCTTTACAGGTTCCTTAGCTGACCAAAAGCTTTTGAGTTTAATTAGGTCCCACTCATTTTACTCTGAGAGACAGAACAGATATTGCTGTCATTTATATTAGAGTGTTCTGCCTATGTTTTCCTCTAAGAGTTTGTCCATTTACAGATGAATAGAAAAAGGAAATGTGATACATATATACAATGGAATATTACTCAGCCATTATAAAGAATGAAATAATGCCATTTGCAGTAACATGGACAGACCTAAAGATTGTCATACTGAGTGAAATAAGTCAGACAGCAAAAGTGAAATATTGTATAATATCACTTATATATGGAATATAAAAGTGATACAACTGAATTCCTTTATAAAATGGAGAGTCACAGACTTACAGAACAAATGTATGGTTACTGAAGGGTGGTGTGTAGTACTGTATTTAAAGTCATTAACCAACAAATACCTCTGACATACTACATGAAACTCTGCTCAATAATATGTAAAAACTAAATGGGAAAAGAATTTGAAGATGAATAGATACATGTAAATGTATGACTGAACTACTTTGCTGTACACCTGACAATAACATAACATTGCTATTCAACTATACTCCAATATAAAATAAAAAGCTTAAAATATATGATAAAATATACATTTATGACATATAAATACATGATATATCTTGGTTGCCAAAATATGTCTTGGTTACTGTTGTTACTATTAGTTAGTTACTTTTTAATTTCTAACTGCAGAAATTAAACATGCTTGTGGCTTTTCAGAAAACTATTATGGAAATGCAAAATATTGAAAATCTCTTAGGAAGCCCCAGGAAAACATAATCACTCTTAAATATTTAGAAAATAATAAAGACACATGTATATTACCATATGTGAAATGGATGACCAGTCCAAGTTCAATGCATGAAACAGGGCATACAAAGCTGGTGCACTGGGACAACCCAGAGGGATGGGATGGGGAGGGAGGCGGGAGGGACTTTGGGGTGGGGGAACACATGTACATCCGTGGCTGATTCATGCCAATGTATGGCAAAAACCACCACAACCAGGCAAGAGTACTGGAGTGGGGTGCCATTGCCTTCTCCAGTAAAGTAATTAGCCTCCAATTAAAATAAATTAATTAATTAAAAAGAAAATAATAATAAAGACAAAAAGTGTTCTAAAAGATACTTTGTAACCTAAAATAAGTACATGGCCAATTATTCAAAATCACTATGAATTAGTACATATATCATATATTTATTTTATATTGTTCATTTATTTATAATTTCTCTCTACCAACATATAAAGCTCTTATATGATGAGCAGGAACTTTTTATCATCCTATAATATCAAAAAGATCTAGTACAGAGCATGACATATAATGGATGCTCAATAAATATTTTTTAAAAAAATAAATGAACCACATCATGTATATATGCTGAAATTTGTATCTTCCATATCTGAGTTAACAATGGTTTTTCAAAAAAATATCTGATTCAATATAATATTTTATAAATTAACTAAATTAACATTTTCCCCTTCATGGATCATAGCCTTCTCATGGTAAAGGGGCTTATATAACTCAATGAAGCTATGAGCCATGCCATGCAGGGCCACCCAAGATGGACAGGCAAAAGTGGAGAGTTCTAACAAAACATGGTTCACTGGAGAAGGGAATGACAAACCACTCCAGTACTCTTGCTGTGAGAACCCCATGAACAAGAACAATATGAAAAGGCAAAAGGATGACACAGGAAGATGAGCCTCCCAGGTCGGAAGGTGTCCAATATGCTACTGGCAAAGAGCAGAGGGCAATTACTAATAGCTTCAGAAAGAATGAAACAGGGCAAACCGGAAACAATGCTCAGCTGTGGAAGTGTCTAGTGGTGAAAGTAAATTCTGATGCTATAAAGAACAATATTGCATAGGAACTTGCAATGTTAGGTCCGTGAATCAAGTTAAATTAGGGGTAGTCAAGCAGGAGATGGTAAGAGTGAACACTGGCATCTTAAGAATCAGTGACCTAAAATGGACAGGAATGGGCACATTTAATTCAGATGACCATTATATTTACTGTGTGCAAGAATCCCTTAGAAGAAATGGAATAGCCTTCAGAGTCAAAAAGAGAGTTTGAAATTCAGTACTTGGGTGCAATCTCAAAAAAATGACAGAATGATCTCGATTTGTTTTCAAGACAAACATTTCACCAAAATAGTAATCCAAAACTATGCCTGAACCACTGATGCCAAAGAAGCTGAAGTTGACCAGTTCCATGAAGACCCACAAAGACCTTCTAGAACTAATACCAAAAAAAGATATCCTTTTCATTATAGGGGATTGGAATGCAGAGGTAGGAAGTCAAGAGATATCTGGAATAACACTGAAGTTTGATCTTGAGCTCCTTAATGCAAAATTGAATTCAATTTCTTAAATTGAAGAAAGTAGGGAAAACCACAAGGCTATTCAGATATGACCTAAATCAAATTCCTTATGATTATATAGTGGAGGTGACAAATAGATTCAAGGGATTAGATCTGGTAGACAGAGTGCCAGAAGAACAATGGGTGGAAGCTCCTAACTAAAGGAGGCAATGAACACTATCCCAAAAAAAGAAATGCAAGAAGGCAAAGTGGTTGTCTGAGGAGGCTTTACACATAACTGAAGAAAGAAAAGAAGCAAAAAGAAAGGGATAAAAGGAAAGATACATCCAACTGAATGCAGAGTTCCAGAAAATAGAAAGGAGAGAAGAAGGCCTTTTTCGATGAAAAATGAAAAGAAGTAGAGGAAACAATAGGATAGCAAAGATTAGAGATTTCTTCAAGAAAACTGGAGATATCAAGGGAACATTTCATGCAAGGATGGGCACGATAAAGGACAAAAATGGTAAGGACCTAACAGAAGAAGAGATTAAGAAGAGTTGGCATGAATACACAGAAGTATATGCAAAAAATTCTTAATGGCCGGGATAACCATGATAGTGTAGTCACTCACCTAGAACCAGACATCCTGAAGTCAAGTGGGCCTTAGGAAGCATTATTATGAACAAAGCTTGTGGAGGTTATGCAATTCCAACCAAGCTATTTCAAATCCTAAAAGATGATGCTGTTAAAGTGTTGCAGCCAATATGCCTGCAAATTTGTAAAATAGCAGTGGCCACAGGACTGGAAAAGATGTTTTCATTCCAATCCCAATCTTTGGCACTTTTCAGACTACCAAAAGAATTTTCAGACTACCAGACAATTGTGCTCATTTCACATGCTAGTAAAATCATGCTCAAAATCCTTCAAGCTAGGCTTCAACAGTACGTGAACTGAGAACTTCCAGATGTACAAGCTGGGTTTAGAAAAGGCAGAAAAACCAGAGATCAAATTGGTAACATACGTTGGATCATAGAGAAAGGAAGGGAATTCCATAAAAGCATCTACTTCTGCTTCATTGACTATGCCAAAGCCTTTAACTGTGTGGATCACAACAAACTGTGGAAAATTCTTGAAGAGATGGGAATACCAGACCACCTTACCTGACTCCTGGGAAACCTATATGCAGGTCAAGAAGCAACAGTTAGAACAGGACATGGAACAATGAACTGGCTCAAAATTGGGAAAGTTGTAAGACAAGGCTGTATTTTGTTACCATGTTTATTTAATTTACATGCAGAGTGCATCATGTGAAATGTCAGGCTGGATTAATCACAAGCTGGAATCAAGATTGCTGAGAAAAATATCAACAACTTCAGATATGCAGAAGATATCACTCTAATGGCAAAAAGTAAAGAGGAACTAAAGAGCCTCTTGATGAGGGTGAAAGAGAGTGGAAAAGCTGGCTTAAAACTCAACATTCAGAAAACTAAGATCACAGCATCTGGTCCCATCATTTCATGGCATATAGATGGGGAAAAGTGGAAGCAGTGACGGATTTTATTTTCTTGGGCTCCAAAATCACTGTGGTCAGTGACTGCAGCCATGAAATTAAAAGACTCCTTGGAAGGAAAGCTATGAAAAACCTGCCTACTGCTGCTGCTAAGTCGCTTCAGTCATGTCCGACTCTGTGTAACCCCACAGACGGCAGCCCACCAGGCTCCCCGTCCCTGGGATTCTCCAGGCAAGAACACTGGAGTGGGTTGCCATTTCCTTCTCCAATGCATGAAAGTGAAAAGTGAAAGTGAAGTCGCTCAGTCGTGTCCAACTCTTGGTGACCCCATGGACTGCAGCCTACCAGGCTCCTCCATCCATGGAATTTTCCAGGCAAGAGTACTGGAGTGGGTTGCCATTGCCTTCTCCTATGACAAAACTGAACAATGCATTAAAAAGCAAAGATATCACTTTGCCAGCAACAGTCTGTATAGTCAAAGCTATTGTTTTTCCAGTGGTCATGAGAGATGTGAGGGTTGGATCATATAGGCTGCACAACCAAGAATTAATGCTTTTGAATTGTGGTGCTGTAGAATACTTTTGAGAGTCCCTTGGACTGCAAGATCAAACCAGTCATTTTGAAAGGAAATCAACCCTGAACATTCATTGGAAGCACTGATGCTGAAGCTAAAGCTTCAATATTTTGGCCAACTGATGTGAAGAACTGACTCTTTGGAAAAGACCTTGATGCTGGGAAAGATTGAAGGAAGGAAGTAAGAGAAGGGGACAACAGAGAATGAGATCATTGGATGGCACCGTTGACTCAATAGACATAAATTTGGGCAAATTGAAGGATACAGTGAAGGACAGGGAAGTCTGGTGTGGTGCAGTCCACAGAGTTGCAAAGAACTGAACATGACTTAGCAACTCAACAACAACAATAGTAATTGTAAAAAAAATAGTATCATATGGTCTCCCTTAATATAATAATTTACCTATTATTTTTTATGTGATGTGTATCATAAAGGAGAGGAAGTTTTATTTATCAGCTACCATAACTTTCCTGGGTTTGGAACATAATGAGATTAAGGTAAAAGAGTCCCCTAGCAATCCACCCTAAGTTTTACCCCAATAAAAACAGAAGTGACATGGTAGCAGGGAATTCCTTTTGGACTTTGAAAAGAGATCAGATCACAATGAAGACATCTCATCTCTGCATTGGATCACACAGTTTCTAAGTGGCTGGAGAACTAGACACAACTGGTAACCAACAGCAATTTCGATAAGAGGATAAGAAGTGGCAAGCTATTCAGCAAATTGAAGAGCTACAGAGTATCTGGTGTTGGAGGATAAGGAGAGCTCCACTTGAGACAATGTCTATTGCCTGATGAGTGCAACCATTGGAGTAGTGCCAATGTTAGCAATGGAAACCCCATTTCTGTTGAAGGAATTGAGTCAGATAGGTCAAGAGAGGAAATTCTTCTGGCCTGTTGAAGAGTCGATGAGAACTGAAATATAGAACACACATCAAAAGGAAAAGACTATAACTACTTCTAAATTGTAAAAGCAGGGCCTTAATATTTTCCTTTCTTGATAACACATAATTATTATTTTTCATAAGACTAAATAAATTAATTCATGTTTAGCACTAAATATTGCCTAGAACACCCTAACATCCAATAAACATCAGTGAATTTTTATTAATGCTCGGTGTATTTTAATAGGTCATAAAACTTTGAATAGGCACAAAATTGTCATTCTTACTTTTTTACAGAGTAATTTTGATGATATTATATTATTATCTCTCAGCTTCAAATCCACTTTTCTTTATGAGTTTCAGTTGAGACACTGAAAACCACATTTCTTCTTTGCTAGCTAGCATCTATTAAATTCTTCCAAAAGAGTTGCTAAAGAGAGAATTAAAGGTTTGATGAGGATAAGGGACTTGACCCTCCCTATTAGCTTTCTGCTCATGTTAGCATCACTCTGCTTATGGTTCTTCACCAATATAATGGCAAATTCTTAGCTGCTT
Organism: Bos indicus; assembly: GCF_029378745.1. NCBI lineage: Eukaryota > Metazoa > Chordata > Mammalia > Artiodactyla > Bovidae > Bos > Bos indicus. Next base: position 94,379,296 of record NC_091767.1, read on the forward strand.
CCAGTATTGGTTTCAGATTTTATTACTTCTTTTTTATAAGCCAAGAAAAGTGGCTTCAAGAAAATAGCACTTCTACCAGTGCTATTTCCTCAGAGCTTTGAGTCTGTCACTGAGATTTTACTTCTGGTAAATCAATAGCCATGCTAAGTCTTTACTTTGTCTTGAGGTATATTTAAAATGACAAAATATCCAATTCTGTGCTTGAGAATTATAGTGAGTCAGCTGGAACATAAATAGATAACTAGCAGGAAGCTGCTGTCTAACACATGGAGCCCAGCTTGGTGCTCTATGACCACCTGCTACTGCTAAGTCACTTCAGTCATGTCTGACTCTGTGCGACCCCATAGGTGGCAGCCCACCAAGCTCCCCCATTCCTGGGGTTCTCCAGACAAGAACACTGGAGCTGGTTGCCATTTCCTTCTCCAATGTATGAACGTGAAATGTGAAAGTGAAGTCACTCAGTCGTATCCAACTCCTAGCAACCCCATGGACTGCAGCCTACCAGGCTCCTCCATCCATGGGATTCTCCAGGCAAGAGTACTTGAGTGGGGTGCATTTCCTTCTCTGCTATGACCACCTAGATGCATGGAATTGGGCAGGGGGACTTATGAGGGAGGGGATACACATATATAATGAATACCACTTCACGATGATGTATGGCAGAGAACGCTACAACATTGTAAAACCATTATTCTCTGATTAAAAAAACAAAAATGAAATAGATTTCGTCAGGTTGTCATTTCCATCTGACCAAATCTATTTGTTTTTTTCATTTCCACAGGCTTCCCCGGTTACTTAGTCAGTAAAGAGTCTGCCTGCAATGTGGGAGATCTGGGTTCAGTCCCTGGGTTGGAAAGATCCCCTAGAGAAGGAAATGGCAACCCATTCCAGTATTCTTGCCTAGAGAATTCCATGGACAGAGGAGCTTGGTGGACTACAGTCCACAAAGAGTCGGACACAATTGAGTCGGACTAACACTTTTCATTTCCATACATAACTAAATAACAAGTACTAGGAAAGACATTTGTATTTCCTCTAAAGTTCCTTCCTTGTGTCTAAAATGTAGATTATAAAAATCTCTATACTCAAAAGTGAAATTTAATAATTACCATATGATCATACAAAAAGAAAACATTGAGTAGTTAATCAAGTCCTGAAATACATGTAACAAAGAATAAACTTAGGACCTTGAGAGAAACAAACAAAAAACACATCTCTTTTCTTTTTTTCAATGCGTATCTAGCACTCACCTATTAATTAATTACATACCAGATACACAGTCTGCTATTTCTACTAACTTGCTAAATTAATGCACAAATAAGTGAATGAAAGAAATAATATCAGAAAGGCATATATATTTTCCAAAATAATTTATCAAGATCATATTATTGAATCCTCTTGATAACTTTTCAAGGAGCTATTAGTTCCCTAACTTTACAGAACAAAAACCTGATTCCAGAAATGTAGAAATACCTGAAGTTACAACCAGGATTTGGGAAGCTTTCTATTTGAATAAAATAATTAACAAACTATAATGGGATACACATTATCCTAAATTACATGTGGAACAGGTATAAAAATGGATACATTTTTAGCCTGAGAGAAAAAATCGGCAAAATCAGTGAAAAATTATTAAACAGTGCATGTTCTCTCAATGAAACTAAGGGGAATTAACTAAATAAAAACTCTACAACCTAAGATAAACACACTTATAAATGACTAATGAGTAGCAATAATATTCAAAATATTTAACAACTTCTATGGCAGGTGAAACAACTTCTCATTCCAAAAAATCAGAATGAGCACCTGCCATAATCAGTGTGCCCATAGTAGTATGTGCCAGCCAAATTTAAGCCTTGCTTATAGATTAGAGAAAAAAGAATGACAAAAAAATTTAAAAACTCATAAAAGCAAACTTGAGCTTATACCCACTAGTATAGCTGTACTCTTTTTTTATGGTTAGTGTTCATTCTGATTAATTGGTAGCTGTTCCAGTCTGTAAAATATTTTCAGTATCAACCTCCTTAGAAATGAAACATAATTAAACACTGCAATTAAAATTTACCAGATACAGAAAGCAAAACAGTTTTTTGAGGGAGATGTTCATACTTGAATTCGTTTAAGAAACTTGACTTCATAAAGAAGAGGGGAGGAAGCAAACAGAAACGATAGAGACGAGGCATTATCTAGAGAATTTGAGTGCAAAGCCAATATGCAAGGTATTGTACTATATATCACACCTTATTACTTCTTACTAAATCTTCACAGTAACCTTAAAAGGTGTATCTCTTTGCTCTTAATTTTACAGATTAAGAGATTAAGATTCATAGATGTTAAGATCATGGAGGTTTTGACTGTGAAAGTTAGTTTCCAAACCATAGTCTTGACCATGGAGACATATTATTTCCTCTATTGCCTAGGAGTCAAAAGGGAGGTATTCTGAAGTCCAGTTGTATCTAAATCAGGAGAATTGATCCAAAGATGTTAGAGAGCAAGAAAGTTAAAATATCCTAACTGGATTTAACCTTGTAATTTCTCCAAAGCCATTAACTGGATATATCAGCGATATATTAAGGAGACAATGATAATCAAGTCCTTGGTGATTATGGTAAAAGCCATGAGTAAGAGTGGATAATACATTAATTTGTCTTGAGCCCAGTATTGCATCATCCTCCAGGGGAAAATAATTAATACACTTGTACTTAATAAGTAACAGAAAGTAATCACCATGAACAAAGTGTTTTAACTAACCAGAAAACTGCTGAATAAACCTAAGGTCATGGGTTTCAGTGTGATGCACTTTAAGGAAGGAGAACTTTTTAGGATATAAGAATCTTTAGCTCATCAAGGGAGGCAGAAAATATTACTGGTTATGAAATAGTATGTGTGGCCAAACAATTTAGATTGAATGTCACGTACATATCTACCTTACTAACCTATACTCTCAATTCAGTTCGGGTGCACAGTTGTGTCCAACTCTTTGTGACCCTATGGACTATAGAATGCCAGGCTTCCCTGTCCATCACCAATTCCCAGAGCTTGCTCAAACTCATGTCCATCGAGCTGGTGATGTCATCCAACCATCTCATCCTCTGTCATCCCCTGCTTCTTCTGCCTTCAATCTTTCCCAGCATCAGGGTGTTTTCTAAGGAGCCAGTTCTTCACATCAGGTGGCCAAATTATTGGAGTTTCAGCTTCATCATCAGTCCTTCCAATGAATATTCGGAACTGATTTCATTTAGGATTGACTGGTTTGATCTCCTTGCAGTCCAAGAGACTCTCAAGAGTCTTCTCCAACACCACAGTTCAAAAGCATCAATTTGTCAGTGCTCAGCTTTTGCTATAGTCCAACTCTCACATCCATACATGACTACTGGAAAAAACCATAGGTTTGACTAGATGGACCTTTGTTGGCAAAGTAATGTCTCTGCCTTTTAATATGCTGTCTCGGTTTGTCATAGCTTTTCTTCCAAGGAGCAAGCATCTTTTAATTTCAAGGTGGCAGTCACCATCTGCAATGATCTTGGAGCCCAAATAAATAAAGTCTGTCACTGTTTTCATTGTTTCCCCATCTATTTGCCATGAAGTGCATCTGTTTGCCATGAAGTGCATCTATTTGCCATGAAGTGCATCTATTCACCATGAAATTATGGGAACAATGCCATGATCTTCATTTTTTGAATGTTGAGTTTGAAACCAGATTTTTCACTCTCCTCTTTCACTTTCATCAAGAGGTTCTTTAGTTCGTCTTTGCTTTCTACCATAAGAGTGGTATCATCTGTGTATCTGAGGTTATTGCTATTTCTCTCAGCAATCTTGATTCTGGCTTGTGGTTTATCCAGCCTGTCATTTCTCATGATGTACACAGCATATAAATTACATAAACAGGGTGACAATATACAACCTTGACATACTCCTTTCCCAATTTGGAATCAGTCCACTGTTTAATGACCAGTTCTAATTGTTGCTTCTTGGCCTGTATATAGGTTTCACAAGAGGCAGGTAAGGTGGTCTGGCATTTCCATCTCTTTAAGAATTTTCCAGTTTGTTGTGATCCACAGTCAAAGGCTTTTGTGTAGTCAATGAAACAGAAATAGATGTTTTTCTGGAATTCTCTTGCTTTTTCTATGATCCAATGGATGCTGGCAATTTGATCTCTGGTTTCTCTGCCTTTTCTAAATCCAGCTTGAACATCTGGGAGTTCTCATTTCATGTACTGTTGAAGCCTAGCTTGGGAGAATTTTCTGTATTACTTTTCTTGCCTGTGAAATAAGTGCAATTGTGCAGTAGTTTGAACATTCACTGGCATTGCCCTTCTTGGGGTTGGAATGAAAACTGGCCTTTTCCAGAACTGTGGCCACTACTGGTATATAGACTGCATCACTTTTACGTCATTATCTTTTAGGATCTGAAATAGCTCAGCTGGAATTTCATCATCTCCACCAGCTTTGTAGTGATTCTTACTTAGGCCCACTTGACTTCACACTCCAAGATGTCTGGAAATAGGTAAGTGATCACACCATTGTAGTTATCTATGTCATCAAGATATTTTTTGTATGCAGTTCTTCTCTGTATTCTTGCTGCCTCTTAATATCTTCTGCTTCTCTTAGGTCCATACCATTTCTGTCCTTTATTGTGCCCATATTTGCATGAAATATTCCCTTGGTATCTCTAATTTCCTTGAAGAGATCTCTAGTCTTTCCCATTCTACTGTTTTCCTCTATTTCTTTGCATTGTTCACTTAGGAAGGCTTTCTTATCTCTCCTTACTCTTCTTTGGAACTCTGCTTTCAGAAGGGAATATCTTTCCTTTCTTCCTTTGCCTTTCGCTTCTCTTCTTTTCTCAGCTATTTGTAAGGCCTCCTCAGAGTCAGAATACTGAACTCCAAAGCCATTCTCTTTTTATAATTGCAAGATGCATTTTTAAATCATCAATATAATTAGAATAGCAAGCACCCTTACTGAATACCTAGTATGTATGTATCCTACTAGTGTGTATCCATACCTACCTTAAATTTTTCATATGCACTACCTCATTAATTCTCAGAATAACAATATCAGGTATCTGAGTTTCTAATTTTACAGACATGGAAACTGAGGCTTAGAGAGGTGTAAGTGGCCTCACTGAGGTCATAGATGTAGTGTCTGAAAAACCTGGGCTGTTGAACTCCAGAGTCTAATGCTCTAACCATCTCACTCTTCTGCTTCCTAAATGACAGAAAATGTTTTGCTCCTGTGGAATCAGTAAAGCCACAAGTATAATGCAGAGGCAAAATCCTTCTTTATCACAGAGAATCTCACAATCCTAAAATATTCTCTTCACCAACACATGTGCTTAAATATTTTGACAAAACACATGGGGAATGGCTGAAGGAAGTAAAAACTTGTAGCCTGGTATAAGAAAGACTCAGAAACAGAAATCTGGAAGTACTTGAAAAGCTGTCATGAAAAAGGAGCATATACTTATTCTTGCTTTTCCACAAGGAAAGATGGAGGCTGCATACAGAGAGTTAATATACAGCTAAATATAAAGAACTTTCCAATAATGATAATTATTCAGAAATAACCTGAGCATCTACATAAAGTGCTCTAATTGCCACTGGATTGGGGGCAGAAGTAAAATGAACAACCATACTACAGGTATGTTTCTGTAATCTCATAAGGGTTAGAACTAAATTAATTTTAAGATGATTTCCAGCTCTGAGATGGAATCATTTAGAATTTGACTACTTCTCTGGTGTGACTGCATCAGTTCAGTTCAGTTCAGTTCAGTGGCTCAGTCATGTCTAACTCTTTGCGACCCCATGAACTGCAGCACACCAGGCCTCCCTGTTCTTCTCCATCTCTCGGAGCTTGCCCAAACTCATATCCATTGAGTCAGTGATGTCATCCAAACATCATCTTCTGCCATCCCCTTCTCTTCCTGCTTTCAATCTTTCCCAATATCAGGGTCTTTTCCAATGAGTCAGTTCTTCCCATCAGGTGGCCAAAGTATTGGAACTTCAGCTTCAGCATCAGTCCTTCCAATGAATATTCGGAACTGATTTCATTTAGGATTGACTGGTTTGATCTCCTTGCAGTCCAAGAGACTCTCAAGAGTCTTCTCCAACACCACAGTTCAAAAGCATCAATTCATCAGTGCTCAGCTTTCGCTATAGTCCAACTCTCACATCCATATGTGACTACTGGAAAAACCATAGGTTTGACTAGATGGACCTTTGTTGGCAAAGTAATGTCTCTGCTTTTTAATATGCTGTCTCGGTTTGTCATAGCTTTTCCTCCAAGGAGCAAGCATCTTTAATTTTATGGCTGCAGTCACCATCTGCAGTGATTTTGGAGCCCAAGAAAATAAAGTCTGACTTTATAAAACAGTGACTGTATAAGAGTATGTGTTTAATTAACTTTACCATTATTGAGATTATTCCAAAGTAAATAAAATACATGCATTCCCCCTAACGAATATATTAGAACTATTATGGCAGCATTGCTTATAATAGTAAAGCAAGGTATATGTCCATTACTTGAAAATAGATTAAATAAATCTTGAAACATGTATTTAATACATGTGTGTGCTCAGTCACTCAGTCATGTCCAACTCTTTGTGACCCCATGGACTGTAGCCCACCAGTCTCCGCTGTTCATGGAATTTTCCAGGCAGGAATACTGGAGCAGGTTGCCATTTCCTACTTCAGGGGAACTTCCCAACCCTGGGTTCAAAATCATTTCTCTTGCATCTCCTGCATTGCCAAGTGGATTTTTTCCACAATGCCACCTGGGAAGTCCTAATAGAAAACTAAATAGTCATTATAAACCTATGCCCTGAGTATCTGATGATGTGTGAAAAATGCTTATGATTTACTGTTAAACCTAACAGGATGCAAATTACAGATAAACATAGAAATTTTATGATCTACAATATAATGTTTCCCACGTTTATCTTTAAAGTTCTTGAAATTGTATTTTTCAATTAATTTTGTCCAAATTCATCCCAATGTTGACCATAGTGCCTGCCCCTTAACAGGTGTTCAAAAAATACTTGATAAATAAATAATGGGAAAAGAACATGACATGTTTTTAATAAAGTATTTTGGAAAAATTAGTTAATATTTTAAAAATATCAGTCTTTTTCACACATTAGACACAAAATAACATAGTTGTCATATGGGAAAAACAAAGCCAAATAAAACCATAGAAGAAAATTTCACTCATATTTTTACGGATAATATGAAAATCTTAAAGAAAATTTATATAACATGTCAAAAATAAGAAGGAAAACCACAAACTGGAAAAGCATTTGCAGAAAATTTGAAGAGAAAGTGGTAATTTATTAAGTGTTCATATTAAGAGGAAAATTATCAACATACCCAGATAGTTAAGCAAAGGGTACAAATGAATAATAAAAAGGTAAATATAAATAGTGGTATAGAGGAAATGGTAAATCAACTAGCAACCATAGGAATAAAAAGTTAAGCAAAGTAATGTTTTATACAAATAGCAAATAGGGCTTCCCCGGTGTCTCACTGTGAAGAACCTGCCTGCCAATACAGGAGAAATCAGTTCAATCCCTAGTCCTGGGATCACACATGCCCAGGAGCAAATAAGCCTGTGGGCCACAGCTACTGAGCCTGTGCTACTGAGCTACCGAGCCAAGGAGCTGCAACTACTGAGCCCACAGGCCACAACTCCTGAGGCCTGCACACCCTAGAGCCCATGTCCCCAACAAGAGAAGCAGCCACAGTGAGAAGCCTGCACACCACAACCAGAAAGTAGCCTCTGCTCTCCAACCACTGAAAGCCTGTGCAGCAACAAAAACCCAGTGCAGTCAAAAGCAAAATAATATGTAAATAGAAAAGAATAAATACATTCTCTGGTTCTGAAAAATATATATTAAAAAGTGGTCTCTCCAAATACAGCAGTAGCAGAGTAATAAAATGTTTCATAAAAATAATTTTGCACATTTACTAAGAATTCTCTAATTTTATATCTTTCCATTCCACAATCCCATCTCTAGAGAGTAACCTTAAGTTATTTCCATTACAAGGAAAACAAATTAGATTGCCTGATACATAGATACCAATAGTCATTATATAAAACTCACAAAATACTAAAAACAAATTAGAATATCCAACAATATTAAAAGTAAAGGTTAGATTATTCTTAAAACATTAAAAAGAAATGTTATAAAGACTGAAAAATTCACATATAATTAATAATTTAAAATGGTAAATATTAATTAAAATTTATACATACTGGAATGAAGAAAAATTATTTGTGTGTGGTTGAGAATTAACAATTATGAATGATAAAATGAGCTTAAAGAGGTAGAATGACTTATTTAGGATTTTATTAGAATTTATCTAGTATTATTTATGAAATAAAAAGATAAATTCTTGGGGAAAGTTTAACTTTTTAAAGAAATTTTGGACATATTCTGACTTAAGTCCCAATATATGCTGAGGCCACTAAATAGATGTGTTCAAGGAATATTCCAAGTAATGTGTGGCTGGATAAGGTTTTTGCCAAGTCAGAATAATTGTGTTTTCAGATTGAGCAGGAGTGGGGGACACTATCTCTGGAGAATCTTAAGTTTCTGACTCACAACCTTAGGAACTAAAGAAGTTTATAAAAATAAGTGCTAAGTTAGCTTCCAAAAGAAGGTGAGTCTCTGGAGTGTCAACCTTAAGACAGATCATAGAAACTAGAGTTGCATCATTGATTTTTTTTTTAACATATTTGATTTCCCTCATGCCTCTTAAGAATATTCATGTACAGACAAATTATCTGATTGTGGCTGTTTTTCTCACATTTCTTTTTGGGAAAGAACAGTCGTCTTTCAAATCGAATGTCTTCTGGTATTATTTTTTATTTTATTTTTTAACTAGGATGGGGAACACGGGTATTATTTTTTAAATGCACAGGAAATTCAAATCTTGAGAATTTTTTCTACTACTTAATAGAATGGAATAAAAGAGAGATGTTTTTACCTAAATTATTTCAAAAAATACTATCAATAAATATAAAAACTTCTTGGTTGAGATGGTCATTACTCATGAGATTTTAAAATATGTATATACATTTATATGTATGTAAAGGAAGAAATATAAAACACAGTTATTATCTCCAATACTTGGGTAAAACTTAGTTTTTTTTTAATCACAAAATATTTCATGGAAAAGACTAGTGAGGGAAAGAAAGTTGTTTGCCATGAAAAACCCTTATAAATAAGAGGCTAGCAGCTACTATGTTTGAGTACTGAGAAGAATGGAGTTCACTAAAATCTTAAGTAAAAAGTATCTGGAGAAGGAGGACCTGGTGATTTATGCATTATTCATCCATAAACTATGCTCAAAAAGAGTTTGAAGATACATTAACTAAAGATGTTTATGGTAAAAATAGGATTAGAAACAAAAAATATATAACAGAGGTCAGAAGTAATTATGAGTGGTAGTCTGAGACCCAGAAGGCCAAAGTAAAAGAATAAATATTAAACATTTTTGAGTTCTCATTATATAATTAATCAAATTCCACTACATAGACCTTAATTCTCTATACGAAACTTGAAAAACTTGGGGGCATATTTTATTGTAATAATGTCTTTGTTAAGTGGAAGAAAATGAATGCCTTCAGTGTTTTCAAAAGAAGCAAATATATATATTATGTATTCGTTTACCATATGGGTCCTTGATGAAAGTTAAGTACATCCTATTAAATTGTAATTTTTATTTAATAATTTATAAATAAGTAAACATTGTGACACAGTGGTAAAATGAGGGCTTGAGAATCATAAAGGTAAGGTTTTACATCATAGTTCTGGTATTTACAAACTATAAGATACTGAAAATTATACTTAACCTTTGAAATCTCCAAATAATTTCTTCATTATTAAAAAATTCATTAAAATATTTGGATTATTCTGAGAGTTAAATGATAAAAATTATATGAAGTGCATAAACAGACTAGGACCTCACATGCTGTCAATTACTCATCTCTTGGTGAGATAAAATAAGAAATCTTTCCCTATGGTATATTAGTTAAGATTAAAGTTTATAAGACTATAAGTCTATAAATTGAGATCTGGGAAAATCCAATTATGTTTACAAAACATCAACTGTATTAACTGATTTTTAGAAGAACTGGAGAGAATAAAAGAATTATTTCCTCAGGTAAGATATTACATATAGATGTTATCTGTTTTTCAAAGAAAAATCTTAGTACTTTAAATGTTATATATTCAAGTAGCCAAGTCAATTAACAAAGGGAAAAAAAATTCTTAAAAGTTAGAGGTCTTTCAAGAAAACTTGGAAAAAAAGAAAAAGAAAGAAACAAGAGAGAAAAAAGATAATTAGAGACTTTTAGAAAATTAGAATCAGATTAAAAAATCACAGACTTTCATTTATATCTGTTACAACACTAAAATGATGCCTGGATGAAGTCCCACAGCATTAAACCACAGAGTGGTTATTTCTTCTAAAAGGCCAAAATTTGGGTGAAAAGACACCTAGGATCCAGGCCACTTTGAAACATCAACAAATATGAATTACATCTTCTACTGGCAGTACTGTTCTAGGCACCAATGACCTGCAATATCTTCTGAGAATATACAATTAAGGCAAGAGCTCAAATTCTTTATGCCAGTTTATCTCCAATAAACAATAAATCTATTTAACTGGAAGATTTAGAGAGTGGGGATTATAAATGCTTTAGGTCTACCAAAATAGAAGGTTCCCATGGATAACTGGACAAGGCACACCAGTATAACTCAGCCTCAACATGTAGTCTGTAGACACCTAAGACAATCACTGTACTATTTAAATTTTTTTTAACACTTTTGCTCTGAGTTAATCTTTCTAACATAATTGGTTACCTCCTTTGGTGTTTTTCTTTTTTATTATATTTTTCCTTTATGCATATTTTTTCAGAAGTTTGGGTAACTCAGAAAAGCAGAAAGAGTTCTCTAAGATAACCATGAGTGTTTTTGATACTTTTTCCCAGTCCTTCTATTCTGTCTAGGTTATTGAGGTTTAAATTTTAATTGTGCAAGCAATACTGCCAATGTTTTGCTTCTGTTTTCACTTAATCATTTTAAAATAACTTAAATACCACTTTTAGGTCAGAACATTTTGTGGCCCAGCAAATCAGTATTATATATATATATGTGTGTGTGTGTGTGTGTATCAAACAATTCTCTTAGGATTGGACAAGAATGAAAAACTATTTCAAAAGATAACTTCCAATAATGCCAATGTCTAGTAAAAAATGGAATTAGCCAATATAGAGATTAGGGAAAGCAATTTTATTAGAAACTATCAAAAATCTTTTAAAAATCTTCATTCCCTTGTTCCCAGATTCTGAGAATTCATTGTAAAGCCATAAAGTGAAAAGGCGAAGACATTTCAAGAACGATACAATTTAACAGAATATCTGTGGACTGCTTTTTAAAAGGTACACTAGCATTGCAAGAGTAATGAAAGTGATTTCCTCTACCTTATCCATTATCCTTCCCCTCCATCTCCATTTGAAAGCCTTAAAGCAGGTTTGTGGTATCTCTTCAAAAAGTTTGTAGGTGACATTTTTAGCAGCAATTATCTACGGGCTATTGTATAGAAAATGCACAACATAATTATCTTCTATACATAATTTCCAAATAGGATTCAGCTTTTAGCAGATGTTCCTAGAAAAGACAAGAGAGGACATCTGGCCTGATTCACAGCTTTCCTCGGGAAACTGCAATACATTCAAACTGCAGATGTCTGAAGCTCCTTCAAGGCCTCTCAGTTCAGTTCAGTCGCTCAGTCGTGTCCAACTCTTTGTGACCCCATGAATCACAGCACGCCAGGCCTCCCTGTCCATCACCAACTCCTGGAGTCTACCAAAACCCATGTCCATTGCGTCAGTGATGCCATCCAACCATCTCATCCTCTGTTGTCCCCTTCTCCTCCTGCCCTCAATCTTTCCTAGCATCAGGGTCTTTTCAAATGAGTCAGCTCTTCCCATCAGGTGGCCAAAGTATTAGAGTTTCAGCTTCAACATAGTCTTTCCAATGAACACCAGGACTGATCTCCTTTAGAATGGACTGGTTGGATTCCCTTGCTGTCCAAGGGACTCTCAAGAGTCTTCTCCAACACCACAGTTCAAAAGCATCAATTCTTTGGTGCTCAGCTTTTTTTATAGTCCAACTCTCACATCCATATATGACTACTGGAAAAACCATAGCCTTGACTAGACGGACATTTGTGGACAAAGTAATGTCTCTGCTTTTTAATATGCTGTCTAGGTTGGTCATAACTTTTCTTCCAAGGAGAAAGCGTCTTTTAATTTCATGGCTGCAGTCACCATCTGCAGTGATTTTGGAGCCCCCAAAAATAAAGTCTCACTGTTTCCGTTGTTTCCCCATCTATTTGCCATGAAGTGATGGGACCAGATGCCATGATCTTAGTCTTCTAAATGTTGAGCTTTAAGCCAACTTTTTCACTCTTCTCTTTCACTTTTATCAAGAGGCTTTTTAGTTCCTTTTCAGTTTCTGCCATAAGGGTGGTATCATCTGCATATCTGAGGTTATTGATATTTCTCCCAGCAATCTTGATTCCAGCTTGTGCTTCATCCAGTCTAGCATTTCTCATGATTTATTCTGGATATAAGTTAAATAAGCAGGGTGACAATATACAGCCTTGATGTACTTCTTTTCCTATTTGGAACCAGTCTGCTGTTCCATGTCCAGTTCTAACTGTTGCCTCCTAACCTACACACAGATTTCTCAAGAGACAGATCAGGTGTTCTGGTATTCCGATCTCTTTCAGAATTTTCTACAATTTGTTGTGATCCACACAGTCAAAGGCTTTGGCATAGTCAATAAAGCAGAAATAGATGTTTTTTCTGGAACTCTCTTGCTTTTTTGATGATCCAACGGATGTTGGCAATTTGATCTCTGGTTCTTCTGCCATTTCTAAACCCAGCTTGAACATCTAGAAGTTCACGGTTCACGTACTGTTGAAGCCTGACTTGGATAATTTTGAGTATTACTTTACTAGCATTTGGTGATGAGTGCAATTGTGTGGCAGTTTGAGCATTCTTTGGTATTGCCCTTCTTTGGGACTGGAATGAAAACTGACCTTTTCCAGTCCTATGGCCACTGCTGAATTTTCCAAATTTGCTGGCATATTGAGTGCAGCAGTTTCAAGGCCCCTATCATATATTTATTCCCAGAGAAAAAGTAGGTTGATAAGTGCACCTACAGTCAATCAAACTCAAATATTTACACCAAATAAAAATATATCCTGTCAAACATACCCTTCATACTCCCTTGGAAATACATGCTTATGAAGTAGGTAACAGATTGAATTGGATGAGAGTCCTCCTTTCCACAGCAAATAGATACATAAACATTCTATTATGCTGATTGAATTGTCTCATCACTGTAAACTGGACATTTCATAGAAAGCAGCATACCCTGTTGGCAAATGACTATTACTGAGAGAAATGGTCAATCCTATATCAGAAGTACACTTACTGTTTGAAAAACCTAAGTAAAACGCATGCATTGGATCAAGATGTTACCTCTAGGGATATTTATTAAGCTAAGAAGACTGTCTCAAGGATGAAGAGGTGTTTTCAAAATTGTGCTCTTTTACTTTTTATAAAGAAGAAGGTCATCTACTAATATTTACTCTTTATATGTTTTCAAATTAAAAATCATTTTCTCCATACTCTATGGCACACAACTCAGATCTAGAGCCAGTCTCTAATTTCTGTTTTGGAAAATGTTGAGCATAACTGAAAATTCAACAAATGGAAGAGGAAAAACTTTCATGTGGACAGAACTAAAAGGCAATTCTTTTGTGTGTGATTTTGTTCTTTGTATTTTTTTAATCTAAAGAAACCCAAACTTACCGCAATACACTTACTCAGAAGTCTCACCAATATATTTAGTTTTGCATTGTTTGCTCTTCAATTACAGTCACCATAGAATTGAAACACTGATGGTATGCTCCAAGTTATCAATGAGAGATGGTCTAAAAGGCCTTGCTATTCATGTGCTTCTAGACAATCAGCATCAACACCATCTGGAAACATGTTCATAAATTCAGATCTCAGATATCACTTGAGATCCACTGATTGAGAATCTTTTACAAAGATTTCCCATGTGACTCATCTGTATATTAAAGTTTTAAACACTCCACTAGATGGGTGGTTTTCTTCCTCAGTTGCACAATAGAATCATCTGGCGAGCACTATTTTAAAAGAGGCCTTATTTCCACTCCTTAGACAACTGGCATAATTTTGGGAGGGCAATAACCAGGCAGGTAAAAAAGGAGGGATGTAAATCAGAAAAGGTAGATATGAATAGCAATTTATTACTTATTGTGTATAAATGTGTTAAAATATTTTTAAAATATATTCTATGAAATTTATTTTCCTCAGCGAATTATAGTGATGATTAAATAAGTAATACATGTGAGCATATTAATAAATTACACAACCCTAAACCAATGTTACTGTTAATGACTGACATGATACAAAACCAAATAAATCAATATTCTTAAGATATTAAGCATGGTATTTCCAAAATAACAATTAACATAGTATGTCTGTGGTTCAACTAAGTCTGAAATAACAAACTTTTAAAAATGCAAATAGTTCTTCCCTGTCTCAGAACCTCTCTATCACAATCTCAGGAAATAAAACACAGGAGTTTGTATTTTTAATAAACTACCAATGTAACTATTGTGTGTCTTCTACTCCATAACTTATAAGCAGGAAGAGGAATATAAAAAGCTAATTTCACAACTAAAACCAACCAGCTACTTTCCCTTCCTCCAATGATCTCTTACTTCATATGATAATACTGTATAGACTCCTTAACAATTACATCTCTTCTGTAATACTCCAGGTATGCAAAAGTAAAATGGAAAGAACCAATTCAACAGGCATTGAGTTCATTTCTTCAGGGACTTTCTGAGTACCCAAGAGCTGAAAAATTCCTTTTTGTGATACTCTTGGTGATGTACCTGGTGATCCTCTTAGTGAACAGCACTTTGATCATCCTCACTCTCCTGGATTCCCACTTTTACATCCCTATGTACTTCTTTCTCAGTAACCTTTCCTTTCTTGATATTTTGTGCACATCCTCCTTTATCCCCTCAACAATGACACACTTTCTATCAGAGGAAAAAAAAAATCTCCTTCACTGGATGTATTGTTCTGATGTCTGTCTCCTTCACCATGGCATCCACAGAGTGTGTGATCCTAGCAGTGATGGCACGTGACTGTTACATAGCCATCTGCATGCCTTTGAAATACCCTATCATCATGAGCAAGGCACTTTGTATTCAAATGGCAGCTCTCTCATGAAGATGGGGCTTTCTCAACTCATTGACACAAACAATTCTTGCAGTACACTTGCCCTTCTGTGGGGAAAACGTCATCAATCATTTTGTTTATGAAATATTGGCCTTTCTCAAGCTGGCTTGCACAGATATTTCCTTGAATGAGATTACTCTGATGTTTGGCAGTGTACTGTTTTTGTTTGTTTCATTACTATTGATTTTCATCTCCTACATTTTCATCCTTTCTATTGTATTAAGAACCAATTCATCTGGAGGAAGAAAAAAGGCTTTTTCCACCTGCTCAGCCCACATTACAGTGGTGACTATATTTTATGTGTCAATCCTCTTAATGTATATAAACCAAATCCAAAGACACTTCTTCGGACAAACTGATTGCCATGTTCTATGCAGTAGTCACATCCATGCTCAGTCCTATCATCTATAGCCTGAAAAATACAGACGTGCATAGTGCCATGAGAAAATAGACAACTAGACTGCTTCTGAAGGAAAGGATGAGGAACTTGCAACTTTGAGCTTATGCACAAAATAAGCTCATATATTTGAGGCAAGGTTTTCAATACAAGCAGAACAAAGAAACTAAAGGATATATGTAAAATCACAGAATCTAAAAATTGGAAGGAAATTTCAAGGTAATAATCCGATTTTATCTTTTATGAAAATAAGGACAACTACTGTTAGAAGTGGGAGTAAACTTTTAGAAACAAAAAAAAAGTGAAATTGTGTTTTCCAAAAATACTTAACAAGTAAAACATATTTCACGCCCCTTTTTAAGAGAACTGTATGAGTTCATGTTTTTTTCTGTTTATTACTCATTTTTGTTTTACTCAGGGACTGGATCTGGCCCCAACCTAATTTTTCTAGTACAAATTTTTCCTCCTTTTTTCCATTGCTGTGTTTATCCCACCCCCTCTGCACACACTATGCTGTATTCACTGTGTAGTTATCCAAATATATCATGTTCTTTCACATTTAATGACAATAATATATGTCACTTCATTCCTATCATGATATATTCCCCATGGTGGCATCAGAGTCATCTAATTAAATACAATTTGAGTGTTATTTACTCTGAAACTCCTTCCAGAATTTACTCAGTGGAAAAGTACTATTTATAATAGCCAAGATATGGAAGAAACCTAAGTGTCCATCAACAGATAAATGGATAGAGAGTTGTGGTGTGCATATATATATATATATATATATATAGAGAGAGAGAGAGAGAGAGAAGAAACTATTAGTCACAAAAAGAATAAAATTTTGCCATTTGTAGCAATATGGATGGACCTAGAGCTTAATGAAATGAGTCAGAAAACAAAAAATACTCTGTTTTCACTATTATGAAGAATCTAAAAAATAAAATAAATGAGTGTATGCTACAAAACAGTAAGATACAGATACAGAGAACAAACTAGAGGTCACCAGTGTCTGATCACCAAACATATATGGGAGGAATAAGATGGGCTATAGGACTAAGAGACACAAACTACTATTTATAAAATAAGTGAGCAACAAGATGTATTATGCAGAAGAGGGAAATATATCCATTGTTTTGTATAAATAAATTGAATATATTCTATTAAAATACTGAATCACTATCTTGTATTCCTGAAACTAATAGAATACTATAAATCAACTATACTTTTTAATAAAACAGAAGGAAAAATAAAAATAAGGAAATAAAGATACACTAGCATAATTCAACCATGTATTAGAAGGATCTGCATATACATGTATTCTGAGAGATGGGAATAATTAAGGACAGTGGTTCTCAGAACCTATAACTTCTTCCTATTCTTAGAAATGTTATCACATACATTTTGTTTGTAGTTTTGTCCATTAAGCATGTGGACAAATACTGAAAGTAAAATTGAACTTGTGATCATTTTCATCTTGTAAGAAGTAGAGTGTTAGTGTGTTATTTTCAGTTTAGTTCAGTCACTCAGTCATGTCCAACTCTTTGCAACCCCATGGAATGCAGCATGCGAGGCTTCCCTGTCCGTCACCAACTCCCAGAGTTTGCTCAAACTTATGTCCATCGAGTTGGTGATGCCATCCAACCATCTCATCGTCTGCCATTCCCTTCTCTTCCTGCCTACAATCTTCCCAGCATCAGGGTGTTTTCCAAGGAGTCAGTTTTCACATCAGGCGGCCAAAGTATCAGAGCTTCAGCTTCAGCATCAGTCCTTCAATGAATATTCAGGACTGATTTCCTTTGGGATTGACTGATTTGATCTCCTTGCAGTCCAAGGGACTCTCAAGAGTCTTCTCCAACACCACAGTTCAAAAGCATCAATTTGTCTGTGCTCAGCTTTCTTCATAGTCTAATTCATCCATACGTGACTACTGGAAAAACCATAGCTTTGGCTAGACGGACCTTTGTCGGCAGAGTAATGTCTCTGCTTTTTAACATGCTGTCTAGGTTTGTCATAGCTTTTCTTCCAAGGAGCAATTGTCTTTTAATTCCATGTCTGAACCAAAAAATAAAGTCTCTCACTGTTTCCATTGTTTCCCCCCTCTATTTTCCATGAAGTGATGGGACCAGATGCCATGATCGTCGTTTTTTGAAGGTTGAATTTTAAGTCAGCTTTTCAACTCTCCTCTTTCACTTTCATCAAGAGGCTCTTTAGTTCCTCTTTGCTTTCTGCCATAAGGGTGGTGTCATCTGCATCTCTGAGGTTATTGATATTTCTCCCAGCAATCTTGATTCCAGCTTGTGCTTCATCCAGCCCAGCATTTCACATGATATACTCTGCATGTAAGTTAAATAAGCAGGGTGACAATATGCAGCCTTGACGTACTCCTTTTCCTATTTGGAACCAGTCTGCTGTTCCATGTCCGGTTCGAACTGTTGCTTCTTGACCTGCATACAGATTTCTCAGGAGGCAGGTGAGGTGGTCTGATATTCCCATCTCTTTAAGAATTTTCCACAGTTTGTTGTGACCTACAGAGTCAAAGGCTTTGGTGTAGTCAATAAAGCAGAAGTAGATATTTTTCTGGAACTCTCTTGCTTTTTCTATGATTCAACAGATGTTGGCAATTTGATCTCTGGTTCCTCTGTCTTTTCCAAATCCAGTTCGAACACCTGGAAGTTCTCAGTTCACGTCCTATTGTTTAAAGTGTGTTATTCAGGAATCAAAATATCAAGATTGGCTTGGGGAAAAAATGGCACTAAATAATTACTAGATGTCACCACCCAAAAACACCTCTCTAATGTCTCAATGTATCTGATAGATAATGTCAAATGTATCTGATAGATACATTTATCAGAATCCTCATAGGCAATAGCATCATTTTTTCTCCTTCAAATAGCACACATGAAAGAGCATCCTTTGACAATAAAGTGAAAGAAAGAAAGTGAAGTTGCTCAGTCATGTCTGACTCTTTGCAACAGCATGGACTGTAGCTTACCAGACTCCTTTGTCCATGGGATTTTCCAGGCAAGAATACTGGAGTGGGTTGCCATTTCCTTCTCCAGGAGATCTTCCCAACCCAGGGATTGAACCCGGGTCTCCTGCATTGTAGGCAGACGCTTTACCATCTGAGCCACCAGGGACCAATAAAAAATCATTATCAATTGACTGCTGCTTTCAGATTTATTCAATATTTTCTCATTTGACTGTCATGTCAGCCTCATAATTATATCTCATGATTGTCATGTCAGTAGTCAGTAAGCAGTACTCTGTCCATATTCCAAACTAAATAAGCAAACCATAGATATGTCTAGTTAGGTTTTTCCAAGGTCACACAGCTAAGACATGGAGCAGTACAAATGCAATCCTGAGTTCTTTGGTTCTAAAGCCCATGATTTTCCATAATACCACACTGCTATTCCTGTGGTAGCAATAATTAAGCTGACAAGTATTGATTTTGTAAACCAGAAGCATAATAGTCATTTCCACAGAAGTGTAGATTAAATCTCTGAATGAAGGTAGAATGAGTGAGCACAATTGGCTGAAATTAATAGTTGCTTTAAATCCAAACACTGTGTTAGTTGTTATTTATGTATACTCTCCTTCCACCTTGGCACATAGAGTGCTAGTCATTCTTCTCTACAATTATCTCCACTTCATTCTTCTACTCTTCCAATGGCCATAGAACATTGTCCCAAGGCATTAATACAATAACCACAATCTATCTACCTGTTTTGATGAGGTTGTTACTCTTTGGACAGACTAGTTCAACCTTTAGTATGATTTTCTCACTTGCTCTAAGATTTACCCTCTAAAGCTTCTCTATCTTTCTGCAAGTGGTAACTTTCAGCTTGAGTTAAAGCCATCACTATAATTCCATTAGCTCTGTGACATCTCCATGATAAAGGGTAAATTAGATGTGCATATCAACCTCACATTTAACCAACTGGTCCACAGGCAGAATATAAATGTTACAAAAGCTGCTGACTGTACACTTTGTAATTACTCATATATTGTGGTTTATAGAATAAGATATCTTCATACATTTCAATATTTTATGTCAACTTAATGAGTCTGGGGTATTGTAAATTCTGTAATATAGGGTTCATGTCTTGCCTTTCTTCTCTAAATGTTAATAGTTCATTTATATTCTTGGATTTAAACAACCAGGCATCTGAAAAAAGCACAACAGAAATGAGCTAATAGTTTCACTGAGGTACTCTGTAGTTTCTTTGAGTTAATAATATAAAGTCAGCACTCTATGACAAACAACATATCATTAAACTCTGATTTTTTTGTTCCTAATGACACATCTCCACCCCAGTTTTATTTAGGATTATTTTTATGAAGACCTTTTATATTTGTACACGGACATTCCCACACATCTATCTAGATACAAAAGCATACCCAAATATGTAAAACACAACCACATATTTATAGAATATATGATTGCTATCATCAAATGTCACTATTCAGAAAAATGTTAATCATAAATTAGCTCAAAAATCTACTAGTTACTATGCTTATATAGTACATATTTATAATACTGAATGCTTAATAATTGGCTACAGTGACATTAGTTAATTTTATATTCTAACTCCCTGAAATAAAATTTCTCATAATTAAGATCTGTGTAAGAGTCTGAGATATACTTATATATTTTTATATTATCTAACAACTTCAATTATAGATCAAGAAACAGATTTAGAAAACCACATGTCACATTTGAAATGAGTGTATTCCCCAATTCCAATGTTCTGATATACCTTGACCACTAAACATGCCTTAAATTTATGTGTTTTCACATGTGCTTATCAATGTTATTTGCCACTGGGGACTAAGAAAGTACAAAAGGGGTTTTTAATCAGCATCTTTTTCACAGTTGTTTTCATCTCTTTGTTGCTTAGACTGTAGATGATTGGATTCAATTTGAGGGTTAAAACCACATAGACTAGAGCCATAAATTTATCTTTTTCCTGTGAATCTACAGCTGAGGGCTTCAGATACATGGAGAGAGCTGTCCCATAGAACAAATCCACTATACTCAGGTGGGCTGCACATGTTGAAAAGGCTTTGCTTCGACCATTCACTGAGCTGATTCTTAGGATGCTGGAGAGAATGGACACGCAAAAAATAAAAATGAGCATAATCAGCACAAGAAAGAAGTACACTGATCACCAACATGATTAACTGAAACTTGGAAGTGTCTACACATGCCAATTTTAGGACAGCCAGAATCTCACAAATGAAATGACATCTACTTCCACTCAAAGACAGCTGCAACACAGAAACCATTTCTACCAGGGCAGTGAAGGAGCCTGTCACCCAGTAGCCAGCTTCAATCGGTACATAAACCTTCTTGTTCATGATGATGAGGTATCTCAGAGGATTGCGGATGGCCACACATCAGTCATATGCCAGCACGGACAAGAGCACACACTCAGTGGAGCCCATGGCCAAAGAAAAGTACATCTGGGCAGCACTCCCTGAGAATGAGATGGTGTTTTTCCCTGAAACAAAGTTTGCCAGGATTGGAGTCAGGACAGAAGTATACCAGATGTCCAGACATGACAGATTGCTGAAGAAGTACATGTATGTGTGTTGGTGAGAATCCAGGACACTAAAAGAAATCAGAATACTATTACCCAGTAAGGTGATCAAGTATATCAGCAAGCACAGCACAAATATGGTGATTTCAACTTTGGGATAGTGAGTAAATCCCAGAAAGAAAAAAATTAGAAATGACTGTTGAGTTTGTCTTGCCCATTTTAACCCTCCTAGTCCATCAGTAGTAGTGAATAAAAGTATATGTGGCCTATATTTAAATTTTACATTCTAGCAACTTTCAAGGGGTTTTTGTTAGGAGAACTTTAAAAAGAGCATTGCCCTCCAATACTACTAGCAATATCACATTAATTATTCACTCATTCATGCCACATTTACTAAATACACTGAGAATCTAGAGCTGAGTTAACACAAGTCCTTCTTTCAGGCAGTTCATAATCAAATATAGGGCACAGTCAATACCATAATATGCATGCCCCAGGGCAATAGGCAAATAGAATAAGAACCCTATCTCTTTGATGGGAGCAGATGATCAATCAAAAGTAGCACTGAATTTAATCAGGTCAAGGACCACGGGAGATGTTCCAAGTGAGGAGCAATTTTTTACAAAGTTATAATGAGAGAGAGTTCGCTTGCCCTTCATAAAGCTGAAAGTTATCTTATGAATAGACAGACACACTGACACAAGGAACATTAGGAGATAAGACTGAGAAGATTGGCTGGAGTCCAATGACTATGAGTGTGTGCGTGCTAAGTTGCTTCAGTCATGTCCAACTATAATGTCACCCAATTTCTCTCAAGAAGGCAATTTGAATATGAAAATAATATTGAACCCCTTCCTTTCTTAGAAACAAAATCACTTTCCAAGTTTTAGCATTTTATTATTCAAATAAAATTTCTTACACCATATCTTACAAGCAACCACATATTGAGATATATGTTTAAAAATCACTTTCTAAAGAGCAGGCTCAGATGAGCCTTCACATACATAGGCCTTGTGTTCTTTTTTATCTATGTCTCTATCCTCATCTCGCAATACTCTATTTCCATGCACACTTTCTGCTCTGAAATAGCAACAGACTTGTCATTCCTATACTCATCATGAATTTAACATTTCTATGTCTTTAATATATATTTTACCTCCTTGGAGCATCTTTGTTTCCCATCTGCAATCTTGTCTTTCATAATATTTCTCTTAATAACATTGCTCAGTCATCAGTTTCATTCTTTGTACCTATGTTATTGAAGTATATCACAATGAATTATACTCAGATGTGCATGTCTCTATCCTTCCCACCTTACGCTGTGAGCTTCAAGAGCTTGTTCCCCACAGTCCAGCAAAATGATAACTTGCACTAAAGATTTTTAATAACACATTGCTTCCTTAAATATGTTAATTTCTGATACATGTAAAATGCATACAATTTTACCATATATCTCTAAGCCAAAATAAAAACCTGAAGATTTCTCAATTAGTTTACATCTGCTTTCTTACATGTGACATTAAAGAATGTAGTTGAATTAGTTTTTAAACCTTATTTGATGTAGAATCTGAAAGGAAAGAGGATGAAGACCACACTTACTAAAAGAAGAGGTTCCAGTCATCCTCTGTAGAAAATTAGAATGCTATCCTCAGAGAGTGAAATTTGGGCTCTAAATCAAACCATGATTCTTACCAGTACATAAAATTAGGCAAATCATCACTTGAACTTTTTGAAACTTGCTTTCCTAATCTACACAAAGAAGTTAATTCCTATCTAGTACAGATATGAAAGATCTAGATTAACTTGCTTGAAATTCTTACTCCATAATCCCAATTTCATGGTCTCTCTAATATTTCAGAGAATCACAGTAATATGTTTATGATTTCAAGGACACCCTGTTTTCCAGAACAGCAATTGCCTGAATGCTGCTCCTGTGCCGGCCCATAGTGAGTCAAACTTTTAAAATTTATCACATTTTTCACAACCTGTTAAAATTTCAACCCCTAATCTGTTGGGGGCCAGAGTGAGGTACTCCGCCCATGACAAAGGTCATGAGGAAGGAGGCTCGACATACGCAAAGGCGGGATTGAGCCTCAGGAGTCCCCCTGGAACTCCTCGAGCATCTACCCCCATAACCAGAGCCTGCCTACTTTACTACTTTGTGCTCTCACCTACATCTCTGACTTTACGGGGGGCTGTCCCCCACCACCTCTTTCGGAGAAGGAGTTAACCTAGAGCTCCAGTTAATAATAATTCCTGGGCGTGATAACAGTGTTTTAACCTACAAACTCCTCTGAAGGTTCTCTAGCCTGCCTGACAGGCTTGTCCGGCCACATGTGATTGCTCACAGCCTCCCAACCATGAGAGGCACGAGATGCTTTAAACCTTCTAAAAACAGGTTCCTTAGAAAAGTTAGAAAACTATTAGTATAAGTATAATGGGCTGATTAGAAATTGTATTGGTGAAGGGTTTTTCATTTGTTGAGCCAATGTTTGTTGCTAAGTCTCCACATCCCCTGCCCTTACACACATTAATGAATATATAGAAGAAATAAGCATTAACCTTTGATATTAATCACGTTATACCTTAGGCTAAGTAAATTCTTTCCTTAACTAAAACCCACTACACCCTCACCCTATAGGAATGTAACTTTATTTGGGTGGTGTCTGTTTTAAGAATAATCACCCCTGGAGAAATAAGTGTCCTGGTTGACTGTTGTCACAAGGAGAGGGTCATAAATTGTCAGCAGGCCCCCCTGGCCAGAAGATGATGTAACACCCCTAAGACCTCTGTATACATTTGTATGAAGCACCTGACTTTGATAAAAGTCAGGACTGCTGACCCCGCGTGACTTTTGCATAACATCTCAGTGTATAAAAGTAGACCATGGAAAATAAAGAATTGGGATCAGTTTCTCGAAACACTGGTCTCCCCATGTCTCTCTCTCACTCTGGCTGAGTCTCCATCTGGAGCGCGGAACCCACCAAGCTTACTAATTTTGCCTGGGCTTCTAAGATCCGACCGGGGAGGCCTCAGTGTCTCCTCTCCTTCGGGAGAACGGAAGGACGCCTGTGGCCTACGTAAGTGGTGCAAGCTTCTTGTCTTGAAGTTTTATTGGTCCCCCGCGTAAACCAAGCTACTCAGCCTCTTTTCTCCACTGAATTTTCCTACTGAGCTATCCTTATTCTATTACTCTTTATATCTCTAATTAATATCTAATTGAAGCTATCGTATCCTGATCCTCGCCGACGCCGTCCCCGCTTCGAACTCCCTGGATCAGCCAAGGCTGGACCCCGGCACTAATCCATGTGTGAAAATAAAACACTTTACTTATTATTTCCAGAAAGGCAAAAGTTAGGCATGCCTGGTCTCTAATATCCACTTTGGTCAGTATATAACATCACTTCCACTGAGGGTTTCTCTGTTGGGCTTTCCCCACCCAGCACTCAGTTTTCTTTTCTTTTCAGTGCTCTGGCTCTGGCCCTTCATGCCCAATCTCTCCTTTCTGTCTCACTTCACCACTCTTTTGTCCACTTTCAGAAGCAAACCAATGAAGTCTTTCCCTTTTCTCATCCAGATTGAGTCCCACTCATTTCTTCATCCTTATCTTAGATCTTTGTCAGAGTCTTCAGTACTCCAAGACATTTTACATTTTATCTTTCTCTAAAATGATTTCTGATTCCAATGCTAAGACAATTAAGTATTTCCCAACTAACTCCTCTCTTTCTTTCTAAATGTCAAAGCCAGAATAGACTTAGAGAACTTCTAATCCAACTTGCCTTTTTAAAATTGAGAGATGTTTGGTTAGGATTTGTCTGAGGTAAATGTTTGGAATATATAGCCAAAAGTTTTATCCTGTATTCAGGACTCGTGTCTTCAACTCGTTTTCCTTACCAACTAATTACTTCTTTTTTAAAATAAATATCTTTATTCTGGTTTACTGGCCTAGTTGAGACCCATTAATAAATTTTGTAAATCTGAGATTACAGAAAGAGATGGCTAACATCCTTCTCCCATTTACCTCAGCACATGGAATAAGCATCTTCCCTTCTGGCTGATGTGTGCTTCAATATTTAGAGTTAAAGTTGATCTTCAGCACAGACTTTCTTATTAATCTGGCACAGTGCTCAAAAGAAAAAGATCTTATATGTGGACTGGGTGGATAACAGGCCTCTATCTTTGTGAAGAACATATGAACACACACTATACATGATTTCCCTATGGATTAAGCCCGTCTCTGGCCAGCAGTGACCACAGGACTAGGATCCTTCATCCATATCCTTTCTGCTAACAGGACCAGTTACTAGATATGTGACTCTGAACAAATAACTTTTATCTCAATATTCTCACCTACACATGGGGATTTTTTTTTTCTTTAACACATAATTTATTGATTTCTTCAATCCCCTAAATTTTATCATGCAAAGTTAAGATGATTTGCGACTGAACAATTTTCAGAGCAACTATTTCCAGGTGGCTGCCGTCTATGGGGTCGCACAGAGTCGGACACAACTGAAACGACTTAGCAGCACCAGCAGCAGCAACACAGATAAAGAATAATATGAATTGTAAATATATTTTGGAATATTCAATTTTGAGTATTATATTGCCCTGTTGAATGTTACCATGGAGATTTTAACAGTGTCATTGTGGTGTTCTTTAGAGAGAGAGTTTAAACGCATAATGCATCTGGCATATGGTAAACACTATTTTGGTTTCCTTCATCTTCAATTGTTCATTTTTTCAAATTCTTTCATGTTTCTGTCCCCAGTTTCACATACCTACAAAGGTATCACTAAATTTTTATCAATCAGACCTGTTCAGGCATATGTTCTCTTCTTACCCAACTAATCATGTATAACTTTCATCATACATGGTATAATATTGATGCATGTTAGAGCAAACTTTCTTCACTTGGTGGTGAAGAGTGTGTACCACTGTAGCAAAAGCCAGCACCATTGAAAACACGGAACTTACAGGTTGATTTTTTTAAAGGCTATTTCAACTCATTCTGTTAAATGTTAAATGAGAGTGTGTCACAAATATTATGGTCTCATGGGTTTGATCTCTGGGTCTAAAGTTTTCACGGGAACACATCACCAGCAACAACAACAACAAAAAATTAAAATTTCTCAAAACAATTCCAAAAATACTCATGCACATATAATAACTATGAAAGTCAAAATTATTTTGTTAGCCAAGGACTCATTGTTCCATTTCATCCTCACACAAATCAGAAAATGTATTCAACAACAAGTGACAAAATTTTCAAAATAGAGAGACTGCAGGGTAGGGAATGTCTGTTCATGATCAGCACTGTAAAAAATGTTTGCAAACCAAACCAAAGAAAACTGAATTGTTCTCATGAGGTAAACTGTTATAGAATCAGAACTCTAGTGACACTAGCCTAAATTATGATCTAGATAAGACTGCAAATCTGCTGCCTATTCAAAGCAACCTCACTGGACCAGTAAGAAATGACACCAGTAGACATGTACTCACTTACACCAAACCAAAGACCAGGAAACTATATTCTGATTAAATGATGGATTCTTGACCTAAATATACAGCTTTTTAGGATATTCAAATCACTTCAGATTTCAAATTACTGTTTTGGTTCTATTTTTCATTTTTCTCTTCAGTATATTGATGAAAATATCATCTTAGAATTTTTAAATTCCTATTTTTTATAGACAATTCATGATAAAAATATATTCTATCTCCAAAACACATGGCTTACTTTGACTCAGTTCAATATCCCCTTGGAAATATGTTTTTAGTATTTCTCAGTTATTACCTTAATGGAAGGTCAACTTGCCTCCTAGGTTGCAACACATAGCAGATTGCTCTGCACTGGTCTTCTATTTGTAGCTTATTGCACAAAATTTTACACAAGGTTGATAAATTTCTGAAGGTATTACCACTGAGGAGCCATAATATAACAGGACTTCTCTGGAAAACATTAATAGCAAAGGCATTATTCCAAATTGTTTTAAAAGCTCCTATACATTGGAGCCAAATAAGATTGTTTACAAAGGGAGTATATTTTGATTCTTCTAGTACAAAAGTAAGAGGGAAGTTAATATTTGAGAATATGGAAGATTTTATCTGCCCTTCAAACCCAAGTAGAAACACTGCCCCATTGTGAAGACCCAGGAATTTCTCTAAAGAATCTTCTCCAGACTCAGGAAGGCAATTTAAATATTTCTTGCTTCCAGGGATTCATGAAATTTTCTAAACCCTAAGTTTAAATTGCTCAGGGGGAAAATGTTTAAAATTCTTGAAAACTTCAAGAATAATGCCCTAAAGACTTAATTATATTCATTACTGTATTTCAAATAACCAATCAGAAGTACTGAGAATTCATCTTATCTCATTCTCAATCTTATGATATACGGCTGGAATCCTTAATCCAAACATATTTTAATGTTTTTATCCACACCTTTGTTCATCCTACTGTCTTATTCACAATATTGCAGAAACATCTCGTTTAGGTACATTAACTCTTGGTTATTAAAAATAATTATAAAAAGACAAATTTCTAGGCATTGTTGTAAGAATTTTATATATATATCATTTAATTCTAATTTGTTAAGCAATTAGTGAGTAAAGAGAAAAGGGTTTTATTGTACAAAATAATTATTTCATCTGGCTCTGAAACTCAGACTTTACATGTGCTATGTGAATGAGTGGCATTTTGAAATTCACAACAAATTCAAAAGTTTGAAATCATGTAATTTAAACCTATAAGCCATCGTGCTATTCAGTTTTCTGTTGTAACTCCACAACCTAACTTCTAACTCAATCCCATTGCATTATATAAGCATCTTCAAAGAATTTACCCAAAGAGATACACCCAAACTAACTGACATATAGTCACTATCTATCTAATTTACATAATTAGGAGGTAATGGTGAATACATATATATTCCAAGTGCCCTGAGCTGTTTTTTTTTTTTTTTTTTTTTTAACTTTTGCAGGCAGAACTCACCTTTCCTTGAACTGCATCACCCAAATAGTGAGAACAGTTTGTTTACCACAAACCACTAACATAGGTAAAACAAATTTTTACTAAAAGTCTGAAGATAATGGGGGGAAACAGCAATTGAACAGGGAAGTAGTTAAAATTGGGTATCCAACATCATTGTTTCTAAAGTTTATTGACCTGACTACAAGGAATTGGTTTCTGAATGTCATATTAGGTCCTGGTCTGTCACCATATGATTAAGCTTCTCTCCAAGAACAGAGCTCTTCAACCATTTCTTCCTTTCTTCACCCCAAGTCACAAGGGGTCCTCAAAATCCTATGTCCAACATTACTTAAGTGAAGCACCAGAATAAGTAACATCAGAACAATGTTTCAAGCAAATGAAATTATTCTTTTATATTTTTTGACAGATAAATTTTAGTTTCTATTTTTTAACATATCTTATAACAGATATTTTTTAAAAATACAAATCATTCTTCCCTGCTTCAGATTTTGTGTATCACAGTCCCAGGAAATGGAATATAGCAGCCTGTATTTTTAATAAGTTACCTATGTTGCTCAGCTGTTTTATGCTCTAGAAGAGAAATCCCATGAGCTGATCTCACTGATATTACCAATACTCCAGATAGCGCTCACATAGTTTTTACCTCTTACTTTATGTAACATAGGACAACTCGTTTAACTTATGTGCAGTTTCTTTTTCTGGATCATTTCAAGAAAGAAGAAGAAAATGCAAAGAATCATCTGGACAACTGAAATTGAATTCATTCTGAAAGACCTTTCTGAGTACCAAGGAACTGACAAAAATTCATTTTTGTCATGTCTTTAGTGATGTGCCTGATAAACCCTGAAAACAGTACCTTAGCTATCTTCACCCTCTAAGAATCCTTCCTCCACATGCCATGAATACCATGGACTTCTTTTTTGGTAACCTGTCCTTCCTGGATATCTGGCACACATCCTCTCTTGCCCTCCTTCCTATTATTAAAAAAACCTATCTCATTCATAACTTTAAAAATGCCTATCTCTATATGTAATGCAGTCCACAGAGTGTGTGTTCCTAGCAGTGATGGCATGAGATTTCTACATGGCCATAAACAAATTTCTGAGC
The DNA here is from genome assembly GCF_029378745.1 of Bos indicus. NCBI lineage: Eukaryota > Metazoa > Chordata > Mammalia > Artiodactyla > Bovidae > Bos > Bos indicus. Next base: position 94,408,696 of record NC_091767.1, read on the forward strand.
TAATTCATCATTGTAAATAAGACACTTAGTGTTTAGATGGTAGCTATCTGGGGATTAAACTTTCTCAATGGATTGGCACAAAATGTACTCACATTATGAGTGTTCTTTTGTGGAAAAAATATAATTAATAATTTTTTGTGAAATAGTGCCTTTAATAAAGCTGTCTGCATAAATATTTTTAATGAGTATAATAATATTGGGCAATGTAATATTTTCATTTACTCCATTACAGCTCATTTTTTGCCTATATTTTCATCATACATGCTGTACTGAGAAGTGGTGATTGTGTTTTATGAAACAATCCTCTTCGTGGACATGAAGCTAAAGTCCAAAGAATGATTTTGAACAAACTGATTACCCTGTTCCATGAGGTCAGATCAGATCAGTCATTCAGTCATGTCCGCCTCTTTGCAACCCCATGAACTGCAGCACTCCAGGCCTCCCTGTCCATCACCAACTCCGGAGTTCACTGAGACTCACGTCCATCGAGTCAGTGATGCCATCCAGTCATCTCATCCTCTGTCGTCCCCTTCTCCTCCTGCCCCCAATCCCTCCCAGCATCAGAGTCTTTTCCAATGAGTCAACTCTTCGCATGAGGTGGCCAAAGTACTGGAGTTTCAGCGTCAGCATCATTCCTTCCAAAGAAATCCCAGGGCTGACCTCCTTCAGAATGGACTGGTTGGATCTCTTGCAGTCCAAGGGACTCTCAAGAGTCTTCTCCAATACCACAGTTCAAAAGCATCAATTCTTCGGCACTCAGCCTTCTTCACAGTCCAACTCTCACATCCATACATGACCACAGGAAAAACCATAGCCTTGACTAGACGAATCTTTGTTGGCAAAGTAATGTCTCTGCTTTTGAACATGGTATCTAGGTTGGTCATAACTTTCCTTCCAAGGAGTAAGCGTCTTTTAATTTCATGGCTGCAGTCACCATCTGCAGTGATTTTGGAGCCCAGAAAAATAAAGTCTGACACTGTTTCCACTGTTTCTGCATCTGTTTCCCATGAAGTGGTGGGACCAGATGCCATGATCTTCGTTTTCTGAATGTTGAGCTTTAAGCCAACTTTTTCACTCTCCTCTTTCATGAGGTAGTCACCCCATAGTCATTCCTATCATCTATAGCCTGAGAACAAGGAGGCCCTACGAGAAAAATAGTGAGTAAACCCTGGTTATGGAGAAAATGATAAGACACTGACATATTTGAGTTTATGAACAAAACAAGCTTATGTATTTTGAGGCAAGAGTTCTAATATAAGCAGAACAAAAGAAAGTCATATGTAGAATCATAGAATTTCAGAGTTAGAAATGTCATGATCACAAGTCTAATTATATCATGTTCTGAAAACATCTGTAACCTCATAAAATTGTAAGACTAATCAAAACAGTATGGTACTGGAACAAAACAGAAATACAGATCAACAAAACAAGATAGAAAGCCCAGAGATTAACCCATGTACCTATGGGTACCTTATCTTTGACAACGGAGGCAAGAATATACAATGGAGGAAAGATAACCTCTTCAATAAGTGGTGCTAGGAAAACAGAACAGCTATGTATAAAAGAATGAAAATAAAACACTTCCTAATACCATACATATGAAAAACTTCAAAAGGGATTAAAGACCTAATGCAAGGCCAGAAACTATAAAACTCTTAGAGGAAAACACAGAACACTCTTTGACATAAATTTCAGCAAGATCCTCTTTGACCCGCCTCCTAGAGTAATGGAAATAAAAACAAAAATAAACAAATGGGGCCTAATTAAACTTAAAAGCTTTTGCACAGCAAAGGAAACTATAAACAAGATGAAAAGGCAATCCTCAAAACAGGAGAAAATAATTGCAAATAAAGCAACTGACAAAGGATTAATCTCCAAAATATACAAGCAGCACATGCAGCTCAGTATCAGAATAAAAAATAACCCAATCAAAATGTGGACAAAAAACCTAAACAGACACTTTTCCAAAGAAGACAAACCGATGGCCAATAAATGCATGAAAAAAAAAAATGCTCAACATCACTCATTATTAGAGAAATGCAAATCAAAACTACAATGAGGTTATCACCTCACACCGGTCAGAATGGCCATCATCAAAAAATATACAAACAATAAATGCTGGAGAGAATGTGGAGAAAAAGGAACCTTCTTGCACTGTTGGTGGGAATGTAAATTGATACAGCCAATGTGGAGAACAATATGGAGAGTCCTTAAAAAACTAGGAATAAAACTACCATAGAAAAGAAAGAAAGTGAAGTCGCTCAGTCATGTCTGACTCTTTGCGACTCCATGGACTGTAGCTTACCATGCTCCTCCATCCATGGGATTTTCCAGGCAAGAGTACTGGAGTGGTTGCCATTTCCTTCTACAGAAGATCTTCCCGACCCAGGGATCAAACCCGGATCTCCTGCATTGTAGCCAGACACTTTACCGTCTGAGCCACCAGGGAAGTCCCAAAACTACCATATGACCCAGCAATCATAGCTGCTGGGCATATATCCTGAGAAAACGATAATTCAAAAAGACAAATGTACACCAGGGTTCATTGCATCACTATTTACAATAGCCAGGACATGGAAAGAATATAGATGTCCATTAACATATGAATGGATAAAAAAGTTGCAGAATACATATATACAATAGAAAACTACTCGGCCATAAAAAAGAATACATTTGAGTCAATTCTAGTGAAGTGGATTAAACTAGAGCTTGTTATACACAGTGAAGTTAAATCGGAAAGAGGAAAACAAATATTGTATATAAACACATATATATGAAATCTAGAAAAATGGTATGATGAACCTATTTGCAGGGTAGGAATAGAGACAGAAACAAAGAGAAGAGAGTTGTAGACACAGTAAGAGGAATGAGAGGGTGAATGAATTGAGAGAGTAGCATTGAAACACACATATTACATTACCATATGTAAAACAGATAGCTACTGGGAAGCTGTTGTATAACACAGGGAGTCCTACCCAGTGCTCTGTGACAACCTAGAGGGGTTGGATGGGGTGGGGGCGGTGGTGGGAGGGAGGCTTAAGAGGGAAAGGAAACATGTAAACTATGGCTGAGGCTTCCCAAGTGACACAGTGGTAAAGAATCTGCCTGCCAACGCAGGAGACTTAAGAGAACTTGGGTTTGATCCCTGGGTAGGGAAGATCCCGTGGAGGAGGGCATGGCAACCCACTCCAGTATTCTCGCCTGGGAGATCCCATGGACAGAAGAGCCTGGTGCCTTACAGTTCATGGGGTCACAAAGAGTCGGACACAACTGAAGAGACTTCGGATGCATGCATGCATGGTAAAAATCAATACAGAATTGGAAAGCAATTATCTCCCAATTAAAACTCTTTTTTTTAAAAAGTAGGGTTTGGAGAAAGACTGGCTAAAGAGGCCTTCTGATTGCCTACTACAAGAAGCTTGAAAAAAGATTCTGATAGGGCCATAACTCCTGTGGCATAGGCAGTCTGTGTCCCTGTACTTTTGGCACCTCCAGGGTCCCTGCAAGCCAAGCAGCTGCTCCACCTTCATGCTCAACTCTCACTGGGACAGAGCTGCCACAGGCAAAAATAGTCTTGTGTCTATGCACGCAGGGTTGCTTCGGTCATGTCTGAGTCTTTACGACCCTGTAGACTGTGGCCTGTCAGGCTTCTCTGTCAGAGAGGAGGGTTCTCCAGGCAAGAATACTGGAGCATATTGGCCAATACTGGTTGCCATACACTTCTAGAGCACTATATTTCCTGCTGCCCTAGCTGCCAACTCCCCTGAGTACTTGCTGCTACCAGAACCCCTGCGACCCAAGCAGCTGCACCACCTCCACACCTGGCCCTCACAGGGGTAAACCCAAGTCCTCCAGGGCAGCCTCAGGAACAAACCCCAGTGGACGACTCACATGTAGAGGTGGAAATAAAACCACTATTGAAACCCAAGGGTAGTGTGGCTAAGGAAAAAGACCCAAAACCTTCCCACCAGCTGTACAAGCTGCAGATTAAATCCAAATGATCAACTAAGCAGATTCTGTGTCTATGGAATATATAAAAGGCCATTGAGAGCTATCACGAAAGAAAATGCACTATTTCTGATAGCTGCAGACACTGGAGGCAGGAACACAGAGGAGTAGGACCAGATTAGAATCTGAGAGCCCCCCCAGCAAAGCCGAAGATCAGCACAGTGTTGGAGGGCATCCTAGGGAGGTGAGGTGAGGTGGACTGTGACTCCCAGTGAGGGAAAGGACTCTGACAGCAGTGCCTCAAGAAAAACACTTATTATTCTTATTTTTTTACTTGTTCAGTAGATTCTTCTGGATTTTTTTCCTTTATTTCCCTTTTTTCTACCCTCTGTTGTACTTGTCAACTTTATAGGCACCAAGAAATCCAGTTAAGCTTTTGAGCTTTTTTTTTTCCTCTGTCACATTTTTTATTGTTGTCACAAACCTCTGCCTCTACATTGGGTATTTGCAGTTCTCTGGAGTTTTCCTCTTTTTTTTATTTTCTCTTTTTTAAATTTTAATTTTTAATTTTTAAACCTATTATTATTTTTTTCTACATTTATTCCTTTGTTCGCTTTTCCTACTGTTCTTTTCCCCTTGCAGTTAATCTTTAACATATATAATTCTTCTTTTTCTACCTCTATTTAACTTTGCATAGCTATCCTTTCTTTCTTTTCTTACTCTCCTTTCCTCTCAACATATTTGTTAGTTTTATTTTCATTGCTTTATTCCCCAAATGGCGCCTTGCTTTAGTTTTGATTTCCAGCTTGTGCTTTAATTAGTTTTGTTCTGGTAGATATAATATTTGGTTTCTTTTCTTCGCCAGGTCAATCTATCATACTTTATTTTTGTTGGACTGTTTTGATTTTGCCTATGGGTATATATTCAGTCACACTTTCCATTGTTGTTATAAACCTCTGCCTCTATGTTGGGCTTTTGCAGTTCTGTGGAGTTTTCCTTCTTTTAAAATTCTTCCGATTTGGGGTTTTTTTTTTCCCCCTCTTTTTTGTAACTTTAATTTTTTAAACCTATTATACTTTTTCTTCGGAGAAGGCAATGGCACCCCACTCCAGTACTCTTGCCTGGAAAATCCCATGGATGGAGGAGCCTGGTGGGCTGCTTTGTTTGCCTTTCCTACTATTCTTTTCCTCTTGCAGTTAATCCTTAATGTATATAAGTCTTCTTTATCTACCTCTGTTTAACTTTGCATATATATTCTTTCTTTCTTTTCTTTCTTCTCAACATATTTGTTAGTTTTGTTTTCATTGCTTTATTCCCCCCTTGGTATCTTGCTTTAGTTTTGTTTTCCAGTTTGTGCTTAAGTTAGTTTTGTTCTTAACTGCTAATTATAATTTTTTATTTCCTTTGTTTGCCAGGTCAATCTACTGTACTTTATTTTTGTTGGACTATTTTGACTTTGCTGATGGGTATACATATATACGTGTATATTCCATTATTTTAATTATTATTTGTCTGATTTTGTAACTTCCATTTGTCTGGGGTTCATCTTTTGTTGCTCATTTTTTGGATATTTGTTTAATCTCACTTAATGCCACAAACCACTTGTGGAATCTTTGTTCCTGACCAGAGAACAAGCCCTGAGCCTTTAGAGTGGGAGCACTAACTTCAAGACCCTAGACTACCAGAGAACTAACCCTAGGGGGTTATCAAATAGTGAGAACTCACACAAAGGAAACCACTTGAATACAACACCTGGCATCACCCAACCACCAATAGCACCCTGGACAGGATGCCTCAAGTAAACAACAAACAAAACAAAAATACAAACCCAATCATCAGCAGACAGGATTACCACCTCACTCAGCATTGCTCATCAGAAGAAAAGCAAACAAACAAACAAAAACTCAACACAAATCTCACCCTATAAGAAGTTTACACAAACCACTGGACCAAACTTAGAGGGCAGAAACCAAAAGGAAGAAAGACTTCAACCTGCTTCAAGGAAAGAATTCAACTTTCTTGAATCCTCAAACACAATCACTTAAAACAAAACAAAACAAAAAAATACTTAAAGGCAGAGAAATACTGCACAAATGAAGGAACAAACTAGAAACACAGAAGTCCAAATAAATGAAGAGAAAATAGGCAAACTACCAGAAAAAGAATTCAGAATAACGATAGTAAAGATGATTTAAAAAAAAAAAAAAAAAAAACCTTGAAAACAAAATGGAGAAAATGAAGAATCAATTAACAAAGACCTAGAAGAATTAAAGAATAAACATACATAGACAAACAACACTATTACTGAAATTGAAAATACTCTAGAAGGAATCAATAGCAGAATATCTGAAGCGGAAGAACAAATCAGTGAGCAGGACGATAAAATGATGGAAATAACTTCTGAAGACCAGAATAAAGTAAAAAGAATGAAAAGAGTTGAGGACAGTCTCAGAGAGTTCTGGGACAATATCAAATGCACCAACATTCGAATAATAGGGGTCCCGGAAGAAGAAGAGAAAAAGAAAGAGTATGAGAAAATTTTTGAAGAGATGATAGTTGAAAATTTCCCCAGCATGGAAAAGGAAATAGTCAATCAAGTCCAAGAGGAAAAAAGGATCCCATACAGGATAAACCCAAGGAGAAACATGTCAAGACACATACTAATCAAACTGCTTCTGCTGCTGCTGCTGCTGCTGCTGCTGCTGCTAAATCACTTCAGTCGTGTCCGACTCTGTGTGACCCCATAGACGGCAGCCCACCAGGCTCTGCCATCCCTGGGATTCACCAGACAAGAACACTGGAGTGGGTTGCCATTTCCCTCTCCAATGCATGAAAGTGAAAACTAAAAGTAAAGTTGCTCAGTCATATCCGACTCTTAGCGACCCCATGGACTACAGGCTACCAGGTGCCTCCATCCATGGGATTTTCCAGGCAGAAGTACTGGAGTGGGTTGCCATTGCCTTCTCTGACTAATCAAACTAACAAAGACTAAACACAAAGAAAGAATATTAAAAGCAGCAAGAGAAAAGCAACAAGTAACATACAAGGGAAACCCCATATGCTTAACAGCTGACCTTTCAGCAGAGACTCTTCAGGCCAGAAGGGAATGGCAGGATATATTTAAAGTACTGAAAGGGAAAAATCTACAACCAAGATTACTGTGCCTAACAAGAATCCCATTCAAAATTGATGGAGAAATAAAAAGCTTTTCAGGCAAGCAAAAGTTAAGAGAATTCAGTACCACCAAACCAGTTTTAAAACAAATTTAAAGGGACTTTTATTGTCAAGATGGAGAAGGCAATGGCAACCCACTCCAGTACTCTCGTCTGGAAAATCCCATGGATGGAGGAGCCTGGTTGGCTGCTGTCTATGGCGTCACACAGAGTCAGACACAACTGAAGTGACTTAGCAGCAGCAGCATCATATTGTCAAGAAATACAACAGAAGAAAGAGGATCTACAAAATCAACCCCAGATGATTCAGGAAATGGCAATAGGAACATATATAACAATATTTACTTTAAATGTAAATGGATTAAGTGCTCCAGCCAAAAGACACAGACTGGCTGAATGGATACAAAAGCAAGACTCAGATATATGCTGTCTACATGAAACCCACGTCAGACCTCAAAACACATACAGATTGAAAGTGAGACAATGGAAAAATATATTCCATGCAAATGGGAAGCAAAAGAAAGCTGGAATAGCAATCCTCATATCAGATAAATTAGACCTTAAAATAAAGAAGATTACAAGAGATAAGGAAGGACACTACATAATGATCAAGGGATCAATCCAAGAGGAAGACATAACAATTGTAAATATCTATGTACCCAACATAGGAGCACCTCAATACATAACACAAACACTAACATATATATAAGGAGAAATTGACAGTAACACCATAATAGTAGGAGACTTTAACACCCCACTCACACCAATGGACATTTCATCAAAACAGAAAATGAATAAGGAAACACAAGTCTTAAATGATACATTAGATCAGATGGGCCTCATTGATATCTTCAGGACACTGCATCCAAATGCAGAAGAATACACCTTCACTCAAGTGCACATGAAACATTTTCCAGGATAGACCACATCTTGGGTCACAAATAAAACCTCAGTAAATTTAAGAAAATTGAAATCATGCCAAGCATCTTCTCCAACCACAATGCTATGAGACTAGATACCCATTACAAGAAAAAAACTGTAAGAAACAGAAACACATGGAGACTAAACAGCATGTTTCTAAATAACCAACAGGTTTCTGAAGAAATCAAAAGGGAAATAAAAAGATTTCTGGAAACAAATGACAATGAAAACACGACAACTTAAAACCTATGGGATGCAGTGAAAGCAGTTCTAAGAGGGAAGTTTATAGCAATACAATCCTACCTCAAGAAACAAGAAATACATCACATAGCCTAACTTTACATCTAATGGCACCCCACTCCAGTACTCTTGCCTGGAAAATCCCATGGATGGAGGAGCCTAGTGGGCTACAGTCCATGGGGTCGTGAAGAGTCAGACACGACTGAGCGACTTCACTTTCACTTTTCACTTTCATGCATTGGAGAAGGAAATGGCAACCCACCCCAGTGTTCTTGCCTGGAGAATCCCAGGGATAGGGGAGCCTGGTGGGCTGCCGTCTATGGGGTCGCACAGAGTCGGATACAACTGACGAGACTTAACAGCAGCACACCTAAAACACCTGGAAAAAGAAGAATGAAAAAACCTCAAAATTAGTAAAAGGAAAGAAATCATAAAGATCTGAGCAGAAATAAATGAAAGAAACAATAGTAAAGATTAGTAAAATTAATTTATTAAAGATTAATAAAATAAAGTTTGGTACTTTGAGAAGATAAACAAAATTGACAAACCTTTAGACAGACTCATTAAGAAAAAAAGAGAGAAGAATCAAACCAACAAAACTAGAAAAAGGAGAGATTACAACAGGCAAAGCAGAAATAAAAAGGATTATAAGAGACTGTTATGAAGAACTATATGGCAATAAAATGGATAACCTGGAAGAAATGGACAGATTCTTAGAAAAGTTCAATCTTCCAAGACTGAACCAAGAAGAAATAGAAATTATGAACAACCCAATTACAAGCACTGAAATTGAAGCTGTGATCAAAAATCTCCCAAAATACAAAAGCCCAGGACCAGATGGTTTCACAGGAAAATTCAATCAAGCGTTTGCTGCTGCTGCTAAGTCACTTCAGTCATGTCCAACTCTGTGCGACCCCATAGACAGCAGCCAACCAGTCTCCCCCGTCCCTGGGACTCTCCAGGAAAGAACACTGGAGTGGGTTGCCATTTCCTTCTCCAATGCATGAAATTGAAAAGTGAAAGGGAAGTCGCTCGGTCGTGTCCAACTCCCAGCGACCCCATGGACTGCAGCCCACCAGGCTCCCCCATCCAGGGATTTTCCAGGCAAGAGTACTGGAGCGGGGTGCCATTGCCTTCTCTGCAATCAAGCATTTAGAGAAGAGCTAATGGCTATCCTTCTAAAACTCTTTCAAAAAATTGCAGAGGAAGGAACATTTCCAAATTCATTCTACAAGGCCACCATCACCCTGATACCAAAACCAGACAAAGACAAAACAAAAAAAAAAGAAAACTATAGGCCAATATCACTGATGAACATAGACGCAAAGATCATCAAGAAAATTTTAGCAAACAGTTCAGCAACACATCTAAAAGCTTATCCACCATGATCAAGTTGGGTTTATTCCAGGGATGCAAAGATTCATCAATATATGCAGATCAATCAATGTGATACACCATATTAACAAATTGAAAGATAAAAACCATATGATAATTTCAATAGATGCAGAGAAAGCCTTTGAGAAAATTCAGTACACAATTATGATTAGAACTCTTCAAAAATGGGCATAGAAGTAACATACCTCAACATAGTAAAGGTCATATATGATAAGCATACAGCAAACATTATTCTTAATGGTGAAAAACTGAAAGCATTCCCCCTAAGATCAGGAACAAGACAAGGGTGTCCACTTTCACCACTATTATTCAACATAGTTCCGGAAGTCCTAGCTACAGCAATCAGAGGAGAAAAAGAAATAAAAGGAATTCAGATCAGAAAAGAAGTAAAGCTCTCACTGTTTGCATATGACATGATACTGTACGTGCTGCTGCTGCTGCTGCTGCTGCTGCTAAGTCACTTCAGTTGTGTCCGACTCTGTGCGACCCCATAGACGGCAGCCCACCAGGCTCTTCCCTCCCTGGGATTCTCCAGGCAAGAACACTGGAGTGGTTGCCATTTCCTTCTCCAATGCATGAAAGTGAAAAGTGAAAGTGAAGTCGCTCAGTCATGTCTGACTCTTAGCAACCCCATGGACTGCAGCCTACCAGGCTCCTCCGTCCATGGGATTTTCCAGGCAAGAGTACTGGAGTGGGGTGCCATTGCCTTCTCCGGATACTGTACATAGAAAACCATAAAGATAGTGTCAGAAAATTACTAAAGCTAATCAGTGAATTTAGCAAAGTTGCAGGATACAAAATCAATACACAGAAATCACTTGCATTTCTATGTACTAACAATGAAAAATCAGAAAGAGAAATCAAGGAATCAATCCCATTCACCACTGCAACATAAAGAACTAAATATCTAGGAATAAACTTACCTAAAGAGACAAAAGAACTATACACAGAAAATTACAAGACACTGATGAACGAAATCAAAGATGACATAAATAGATGGAGAGATATTCCATATTCCCAGGCAGGAAGAATCAATATTGTGAAAATGAATACACTCCCAAATGCAATCTACAGATTCAATGCAATCACTATCAAATTAACAATGGCAGTTTTCACAGAACATTTTTCACAGACCAAAGAATTTCACAATTCATATGGAAACCAAAAAGACCCCGAATATCCAAAGATCTTAAGAAAGAAGAATGGAGCTGGAGGAATCAACCTTCCTGACTTCAAATTATACTACAAAGCTGCAGTCATCAAGACAGTATGGTATTAGCACAAAAACAGAAATATAGACACCGAAACAAGATAGAAAGCCCAGAAATAAACCCATGCACCTTTGGGCATCTTATTTTTTACAAAGGAGGCAAGAATACGCAATGGGGCAAAGACGACCTCTTCAATAAATGGTGCTGGGAAAACTGGACAGCTATGTGTAAAAGAATGAAATTAGAACACTTCCTAACACCATACACAAGATAAACTCAAAATGGATTAAAGACCTAGGTGTAAGACCAGAAGCTATAAAATTCTTAGAGGAAAACAAAGGCAGAACACTCAATGACATAAATCAAAGCAAGATCCTCTATGATCCACCCCCTAGAGTGGTGGTGGTTTAGTCACTAAGTCATGTCTAACTCTAGAGATCCCATGGACTGTAGCCTGCCAGGCTCCTCTGTCCATGGGATTCTCCAGGTAAGAATACTGGACTGGTGTGCCACTTCCTTCTCCAAGGGATCTTCCCGACCTAGCAATCGAAGCCAGGTCTCCTGCATTGCAGGAAGATGATTTACCAACTGAGTTATGAGTGAAACCCCCTCTTAGAGTAATGGAAATAAAAACAAAAATAAACAAATGGGACCTGATTAAACGTAAAAGCTTTTGCACAGCAAAGGAAACTATAAGAAAGGTCAAAAGACAATCCTCACAATGGGAGAAAATAATAGCTAACGAAACAACTGACAAAGGATTAATTTCCAAAATATACAAGCAGCTCATACAACTCAATACCAGAAAAACAAACAACACAATCAAAAAGTGGGAAAAATACCTAAACAGACATTTCTTCAAAGACCAACAGATGACTAACAAACACATGATAAGATGCTCAACATTGCTCATTATCAGAGAAATGCAAATCAAAACTACAATAAGGTTATCACCTCACATGGATCAGAATGGCCATCAACAAAAAGTCTACAAACAATAAATGCTGGAGGGGGTGTGGAGAAAAGGGAACACTCTTGCACTGTTGTGGGAATGTAAATTGATACAGCCACTATGGAAGTCGGTATAGAGATTCCTTTAAAAACTAGTAATAAAACCACCATATGACCCAGAACACCCACTCCTAGGCATATACTCTGAGGAAATCAATTGAAAGAGACACATGTATCCCATTGTTCATTGCAGCACTATTTACAATAGCTAGAACATTGAAGCAACCTAGATGCCCATTGACAGGTGAATGGATAAAGAAGTTGTGGTTGCATATACACAATGGAATAGTCAGTTCAATTCAGTTCAGTTGCTCAGTCATGTCCGACTCTTTGCGACCCCATGAATCGCAGCACGCTAGGCCTCCTTGTCCATCACCAACTCCGGGAGTTCACTCAGACTCACGTCCATCGAGTCGGTGATGCAATCCAGCCATCTCATCCTCTGTCGTCCCCTTCTCCTCCTGCCCCCAATCCCTCCCAGCATCAGAGTCTTTTCCAATGAGTCAACTCTTCACATGAGGTGGCCAAAGTACTGGAGTTTCAGCTTTAGCATCATTCCGTCCAAAGAAATCCCAGGGCTGACCTCCTTCAGAATGGACTGGTTGGATCTCCTTGCAGTCCAAGGGACTCTCAAGAGTCTTCTCCTCAGCCATAAAAAGGAAATCATTTGAGTCATATCTAATGAGGTGGATGAACCTAGAACCTATTATACAGAGTGAAGTGAGTCAGAGAGAGAAATATAAATACAGAATCTAGAAAAATGTTACTGAAGAATTTATTTACAAGGCAGCAGTGGAGAAACAGACATAAAGAATAGACTTATGGACATGGGGAGAGGGAGGAGAAGGTGAGATGTATGGAAAGAGTAACATGGAAATTTATATTACCATATGTAAAATAGATAGCCAACAGGAATTTGCTGTATTGCTCAGGAAACTCAAACAGGGGCTCTGTGTCAGACTGGAGGGGTGGGATGGCAAGGGAGATGGGACGGAGGTTCAAAAGGGAGGGCATATATGTATATCTATGGCTGTTTCATGTTGATGTCTGACAGAAAACAGCAAAATTCTGTAAAGCAATTATCTTTCAATAAAAAATAAATAATTTTTTAAGTAGGGTTAAGTAATCTGTGAAGAAGGCTGAGCGCCGAAGAATTGATGCTTTTGAACTATGGTGTTGGAGAAGATTCTTGAGAGTCCCTTGGACTACAAAGAGATCCAACCAGTCCATCCTAAAGAAGATCAGTCCTGGGTGTTCATTGGAAGGACTGATGCTAAAGCTGAAACTCCAATCCTTTGGCCACCTCATGCGAAGAGTTGACTCACTGGAAAGACTCTGTTGCTGGGAGGGATTGGGGGCAGGAGGAGAAGGGGACAACAGAGGATGAGATGGTTGGATGGCATCACCAACTCGATGGACATGAGTTTGAGTAAACTCCGGAAGTTGTGATGGACAGGGAAGCCTGGTGTGCTGCGATTCATGGGGTCGCAAAGAGTTGGAACGACTGAGCGACTGAACTGAACTGAAGTAATCTAAGAAATGTAAGTAAACTTAGGAGGACAAAACAAAATAATATATTTAAAATTATCTTTCCCAGAAAATCCAAAACAAATATTTTCAGTACTCTTTATCTGAAATATTTTTGATATATGTTTGCTTATTATCAATATTTTTTACCTAGAGACCTCATCTGCCCCAGCATACATTTGAACCACATATTTCAATTTCTGGTTTCCTGACAATGTTGCTCCCTTTTCTTATCACATACTGTGCTGCAGTGTGGTTACCCATTATTTCATGTTTTTTCTCATGTAAGGACAATAATACACACAATTACCTCTACACTATTACATTTCTCCTTCTCTGGTGAAATCTTAGCAACAGTAGAAGACACAGGTCAAATCTTACATCCCCTGTAAAGCCTTCCAAGATTCCCTCGAGTTAATTACTCCCTCCTCTATGCTACCCTGACCCTTACCTACTCCAGCAATTTTTCTTTTATGCTATAACCACTTATTAGCTTCTGAAATCTTCCCAATGGCATATTATCATCCACTATTCTCTGTAAAAAGTCCAGTGCCAAGTTAATTAAAAATAGTAGGCCATCATTAACCACTGAATTAGTTGAAATGAAAAAAAATAGTATAAATATAAATCCAAGTATCTAAAATATTGCACAATAAGAAAAATTTATATATTATTTAATCCCCCAAACCACAATTCCAAATATTTTTGTAAAATATAACATAATCTTTATATGTAGGGAACATAAAACAAAGGAAGATAAACAACTAAGTAGAATATGCTGAAGAAGTTAAAAATTTTCCCTTTGATTGACTAATGAGTTATAATACATGGTGGTGTTTCTTAAGATCCCATTGACCCTCTTATTTTATATTTCCACTCTAATTCTGCACTATAAACTCAGGTTTTACTTTTAAGAACAAATTTTAAGTTAATTCCACATATTTGCCAGTGATAAGTATGTTGTCAAAAGTCTATGGAAGATAAAGAGTTTTTGTTGTTTTATTTTGCCATGAAAGAAATTTAGTTTGCAGCACAAATGGAAAGATTCCCCTGATTCAAAATAAAAATTAAGAATCAAAATTGTAATACTCCTTCAGAGAAATGGAAGTAAAACTAAGAGACAACCTTTTTTTTTCTTTTTAAGAATTTCTCACAATTCTTCTTGTCTTCCTGAAATATTTGCTCATATTTAGCTTATTCCTCAAATATATTCTAAAAGTAATGTAGGGAATATAAGCTCAAGTCTTGGCCACCATATATGACCTGTGTGATCTTTATTTGAGCCTGAGTTTTCTCATCTATCTTTCAACATTATCTGGTGATAATCCTTAAGAGTAGGGAAAATGTCATATCTATAATGAATCCCTAGTCCACACAAGGCACATCCACAGTGTTGAATAAATTAAAGAAGAAATCAACTCCAAGTCAGCACTTACATTATCTATCATTATTAATTAATGAAACAAATTTTAAAAGGTGGTGTATCAACCTAGAGGGGTAGGATGGGAAGGAGATGGGAGGGAGGTTCAAAAGGGAGGGGATGTATGTATACCTATGGTTGATTCATGTTGAGGTTTGACAGAAAACAACAAAATTCTGTAAAATAATTATCCTTCAATTAAAAAATAAATAAATTTTTTTAAAAGATGGTGTATACAAGACATGTAGCACACCACAAAGATGTCTTATAAATTAATTAAATTATACTGCCTCTTCTACCTACTGCCTTCCTTATTTCCTCTCTGGTTTTTGAAAATAAAAAAGTTAAGCAATGATTCATGGGTGTCTGTACCTGAATGAGGCAGTGAGAGACAATCATATGCTGCACTTTTCATTGTTATTACTTAATTAAAAGAAACTTTAAGATAGTATAAATGAGCTTACTATTATTTTTTTTACCTAGTACATTTTATGTACATACCTATTATCTATTGTTTTCTGAGTTTTGGACAATAAGGTAGTTAATCATGAATTCCTAAGTGGTTCCATTTGAGTAAAGTGCAAATCAGAGGAAGCACTAGTAGGAAGTGACTAAAGAGGAGGAGTTGACCAAAGAAAGTAAACTCAGGAGTTCAGCCTTCATTTTACCTGATTAAGGAAGGAATAGATGATGGGGAGACTTGAGGTGGAAAGAGACTAACAAGCCAGACAGAATAAATAGAGAAATACAAAAATGTAATGAGGCCCTCCTATGAGCCATATGCTTTCAAATAATGCCTCATTTGACCCTTAATAAGACAATAATACATTCAAATTTCACTATTAAGTTACATTTAACCCTTATGGTATGCTCAAATCTGGCCTCAGGAGAATTTCAAAATCCTTATTCATTGTAGCATATTCTCCATTCCAAATATCAGCATTACTTTGTTTTTGACGTATACTAGGAAATGACATAAGTATGATTAGTTAATGAATTAAGAAGAGGGCAATCTCATAAAAAGAAAGAGGTGTAAACCTTCTTAGTCATAAAATATGTGGCAGGAGCTTCTAATTTTTCTATTGTTTTCACTGTGACTGAAAGAGTTCCTATAGAACTCAAGATTCTCAGAGATGACAACTATAAACTTTGTATAAAGTACCAAAAAAATTACTCAGAAGAAGTAATGTTTTTGTGAGTTTCACATTTCAGGCTATTGGCTGAACTAGGCATTGTATGGAATGGGAAAAACTCTGATATTAAACTAGCACTTTCTCTGGACAAGCCAGTCGTGTTCTGGGAAAACACAGCCACTCTAACTTAAGAAAAGAATTCCAGAAAGGAGAGATACAGAAAAAGCATCATGTTCTGCGTTAAAATCTTAACCAGGTTCTTTGACTGACTCCTATGCACAACTCAGCTAAAGATAAAAAATGTACATTTAACTAAAATATGAACAGTTGACAAAAAGACCACATTTACAGTTTGATTCAAACCAGTTCATCACAAAACCAGCACATAGGAATTTATTGTAATTCAGAGTCTCCAAATATCACATTGTCCCAGAAACAATCCAAAATTACTTATCATATAAAGAATCTGAAATAGATGACACACTCTCAAGATAATAGGCAGTCAGTAGAAGCCAAAATTCTGAGATAGCCCAAATGTTGAAATTATAAGAAAGGATGATAACTAGTATAACTATTTAGATAAAGTAAAGGAAAAAATATTCACAAAGAAGAAAAAAATACCAAATTTCAGTGGAGAAATAACTACAGAAAGAACCAAATGGAAGTCTATAACTGGAAAGTATTACTATAATATCAGAAATTTAAAATTCATGGAATGGGTTTAACAAAAGAATAGAGATGATCCAACTGAGCTATCAGGGAAGCCCAAATAGAAGTGATAAAGAATCCAAAACCTGGAATAATATCAACATCATGGCACAATGAATCATTCTCTTTTCTCTCTCCTTCAGTCAGTTCAGTCACTCATTTGTGTCCAACTCTCTGCAATCCCATGGACTGCAACATGCCAGGCTTCCCTGTCCATCACCAACACCCAGAGCTTGCTCAAACTCATGTCCATCGAGTCAGTGACGCCATCCAACCATTTCATCCTCTGTCGTCCCCTTCTCCTCCTGCCCTCAATCTTTCCCAACATCAGGCTCTTTTCAAATGAGTCAGTTCTTCGCATCAGGTGGCCAAACTATTGGAGTTTCAGATTCAGCATCAGTCCTTCCAATGAATATTCAGGACTGATTTCCTTTAGGAAATGGGGTCGCAAAGAGTTGGACATGACTGAGCGACTTCACTCACCCACTCATTCAGCTTTCTTTATGGTCCAGCTCTCACATCTATACATGACTACTGGAAAAACCATAGCTTTGATTATACAGACCTTTGTCAGAAAGGTAATGTCTTTGTTTTTTAATATGCTGTCTAGGTTTGTCAACTATTATCGTCCCATATATGGGCTTCTGAGGTAACTGAGATGGTAAAGAATCTGTCTGCAATGCAGGAGACCCAGGTTTGATCCCTGGGTGGGGAGGATACCCTGGGGAAGGGAATGGCAACCCACTCCAGTATTCTTGCCTGGAGAATTCCATGGATAGAGGAGCCTGGAGGGCTACAGTCCACAGGGTCACAAAGAGTTGGACACAACTGAAGAAACATAGCAGCAGCAGCAGCATTGTCATATATATATATAATACATGCAATATACAAGATCTATGATAAAATATAAAGAGTGCCAACCTAGGCATAATATGTTCCAGAAGGAGAACAGAGAAAGAAGATGATTGAAAATGTATATAAAGAAATTATGACTGAAAACTTACCAAATCTAAAAAAGGGTTAGATGAAGGAATCACAGAGGGTCCCAAACAAGATGAAATCAAACAAACTCACATCAAGACATATCATAACTAATTAAAATGGCAAAAATTAAAGAGAGGATTCTAAAGGTATCAAGAGATAAACAGTCAGTTACAAGAGAACCTCCATAAGGCTATCAGTTGATTTATCTGCAGAAACTTTTCAGGCAGAAAGGGAGCGGCATGAAATATTCAAAATCCTGGAAGGAAAAAAACCTGAACTCCAGGATATTCTCCTCAGCAACATTATCATTAAGACTAGGAGGAAAAATAAAGGATTTCTCAGGCAAGCAAAACTTAAAAGATTACAGCAATACTAAACCTAACCTAAAAGAAATACTGAAAGGTCCTCTCCAGACAGCAAAGAAGCAAGAGTCTATAGGGAGAGGAAAAATCACAATAGGATAGGCAAATATACAAAAGGACTGAATCTCACTCTAAGCCAGTACATAGATTTAAAAAAACAAACAAACAAAAATTTGTAAAAGCAATTATAGCTACAATAAATAATAAACATGAACATGTAAAGTAGGAAAGGAAAATCACAAAATTTGGGGGAGGAAAGTAAAAAAAACATAGATCTTTTAGAATGCATTTTAATTTATATGACTATTAGTCTGAAGCATGTAGGTATTATTGTGGGTTAACATTCTTGAAAACTAGGGTAACCAGAAATCAGAAACTACAATAGATTCACACACACCCAAAAAAAAAAAAAAAAAGTAACTCAAGCATAAAAATCAAAGAAAACCATCAAATCAAAAAAGAAAAAGAAGAAAAAAATAAACAAAAATGAACTACAAAATCAACTGGAAAACAGGGTTAAAATGGCAATAAGTACATATCTATCAATAATTACTTTCAATGGCACTGGACTAACTGCTCTAATCAAAACATATAGGGTGAAATTTAGAATGATGGCACTGATGAACAAATTTGCAGGGCAGCAAAGGAGATGCAGACATAAAGAACAGACTTTGGGACACAGTAGGGGAAAGAAGGAGGGATAGGATTTGAGATAGTAGCACTGAAACATATACATTACTGTCTGTAAAACAGATAGTGGGAATTTGCTGTATGATGCAGGGAAATCAAATCTGGTGCTCTGTGACAACCTAGAGGGGAGGTATGGGATGGAAGCTGGGAGGGATGTTCATGTTGATGTAGGGCAGAAACCAACACAATATTGAAATTATCCTCCAATTTAAAAAAAATTTTTAAAGAGACAAACAAACAAAAAAGACACAATAGACCAGATAGACTTAATCATCACCTACAGGACACTACATTCAAAAAAATTAAAAAATACACATTCTTTTCAAGTGTGCATGAACCACATACAAAAATAAGTCTCTACAAATTTAAGAGGACAGAAATTATTTCAAGTGTCTTTTCTAACCCTAGCATTATGAAACTAGGAAATCAAACAGAAAGAAAAATAGGAAAAAACAAATACATGGAGACTAAACAACATGATACTAAAAAACCAATGGGTCCACAAAGAAGAAATCAGATATAAAGGACAATGAATAACTACCTTACAAAATTGATGGGATGCAAAATTAGTTCTAATAGGGAAGTTCATAGTGATACAGGATCTGGTTTTGAGACCTGATCTGCTATTGAGAAACTAATGAATAAAATAATCATATTTCCCATTTGTCTAGTATCTTAAAGTTTTCAAACATTTTCATATAAAGGATTGCATTCTATACTCACCTCACATTGACCAACTGATCTTTTCAAGTTGGATTTTAATAACTGTAGAACCCAGAGAATGTGTGATTTCAGAGATGGTCTAACACTATACTATTTGACTCCAGGTTTCCTTAAAATGTTCTTTACATTTTCATATATGAATATATTTGTAAACACAAATGAACAAGATAAAATAATGTAAATACTGAACAGTTGAGGGGGAAATACTACAGAGCATAGTGTTAGTGACAAAAAAATGTACAGTAAGTACTTAGTGAAGTTTAAAACCAAAAAAGGAACAGAAATATAAGGAAAGAATGAGGAAAGAAATTCGCATTCAGGAGTCAAATTGGTTCTTTTATATCAGAGCTAATTCTGGTAAAGTCTGGAAGATTTTCTAAACCTGTGGAATGTTCCCATTCATGCTACCTTCTTTTTCTTCTCTGTTGCCTCTATTAATTAAAGTAAAACTTTAAAGGAAAGAATGAATCATGAGTTATTTGAGAAACCTTGTTCCATAACCAATCAGGATGGGAATAAAAACTGCAAGGGTGGATCTCAGTACTCTGAAGCCTACAGGAAGGAAAACAAGGTAAGGGCAAGTGGCTGGTCAAGAAATGTGAAAGTGACCAAGGAATTTATCAGCAGGAGGTGTACCACTTCAACCTCTGCAGTTCCAAAATGACCCCTCTAAAACACCAATCCAAAAGTATCCAGTTCTTTCTTACAGCTCTTACTGGATGCTATAGTATACCATAGTAGTTTTAAAACTTTTCCCAGAAACTTTTATTTTTGCCAAATAAAATATGAAGAAACACAGAACATATGAAACAAAGGCAGAGCCAGCTAGAGGGTGAGGGGGTATCAGAGATCTGACTTCTTGGAATGTCCTATTCTACCCTCACTCTTTCAGTGCAATACAGATCCAACATACTATGAATGCATTTCCTTTGAATGCAAACAAAGGAACCCGTTTAGAAACTAGTGGAGAAGGAAAATATTTAATATTAAATATTCTTCATATTTTGTTCAAGTCAGTCTATATTCCTCAAGATTGTGACCCCTTGGTGATGTTTTGGTTTTCGTTTCCATGTTGTTTATATTTATATTTATGTGTGTATATATATATATTTATGTGTGTGTATGTGTGTATATATATGTATTGCTAACAGGTAGCATAATGCCTGAAACAAAGTAGATACTCAGTAAACACTGGTTGATTGAATAATTGAATTAAGGAAGAGATGACTCAATGAATGAATGGAAAGCTCATATTTTACAGGAAATTCATGTAACAGTAAAAATACCTAATCTGTGACACTTTAAATCCATTATTACAAAGTTCCCAGAGAACTGTACAACCAAGTTCTTCAGAGACTAAGTAATTTTTATGTCACTTAACAGTAATTATAATTTTCACTCAAAGTCATACTGCTCATCTGTTGAAACAAAAATAGATCAAATTTCCTCATCAGTTGGGATGTATGCACAAAGCCTCACATTCCTTCAGACAACTCTGTACAGAAGTATGCTTGCCAGATTGCAGGCAAGAGAATATCAGCTCTAGGAAAAATAGCATCATTTTTCTACTCTTTCCTATGAAACTCCAGTACTTTGGCCACCTCATGCGAAGAGTTGACTCATTGGAAAATACTCTGATGCTGGGAGGGATTGGGGGCAGGAGGAGAAGGGGACTACAGAGGATGAGATGTCTGGATGGCATCACTGACTCGATGGATGTGAATCTCAGTGAACTCCGGGAGTTGGTGATGGACAGGGAGGCCTGGTGTGCTGCAATTCATGGGGTCGCAAAGAGTCGGACACGACTGAGCGACGGATCTGATCTGATCTGATGATATACACACAGCCAGGTATCTAACACCCAAAAGTGGTCATCCCTCTCTAAATTCAAACACTACCCCATTATGAATTGCTGGGAGCCAGCATGAGGAACTCCGCCCGTGGCAAAAGTCATGAGGAAGGAGGCTCAGCATACGCAAAGGCGGGATTGAGCCTCAGGAGTCCCCCTGGAAATTCTCGAGCATCTACCCCCAAAACCAGAGTCTGCCTACTTTCTGATTTGTGCTCTCACCTACACCTTTGACTTTATGGAGGGCTGTCCCCCACTACCTCTCTCTGAAAAAAGGAGTTAACTTACAGCTCCAGTTAATAAAGTTCCTTGGTGTGATAGTGTTTCAACCTACAAACTCCTTTGGAAGTCCTCTAGCCTGCATGAATAGGTTTTTCCAGCCACATGTGATTGCTCAGGGCCTCCCAACTGTGAGGGGCATGAGATGTTCTAAACTGTCTAAATACAGATTCCTTTGAGCAGTTAAAAGATTGATTAGAAATTGGATTGGTGAAGGGTTTTTCACTTCTTGGGCCAATGTTTGCTGCTAAGTCTCCATATCCCTTACCTGCTGTGTCCCTGGCAGTGTATTGATTAATATAATTGGTGTAAGTAGTAGCTTTAATGTTTGTAACCTTGGACCCTTGAGTTAATTCTTTCTCTTGTTATAGCCCACCACACCTTTGCCCTGTAGGAATGCAACTTTATCTAATGCTTTTGGAGGGTGGCGCCTGACTAATCACCTTTAGAGAAAAATAAGTTTTCTGAAGAAAGGGTCTTAAAAGTTAACAGGCCTCCGGGCCAGAAGATGATGCAAATCACCTAAACTTTTGCATATGATAAGTTTGCAGGAAGAAACATACTGCCTGGCTTATTGCATGACTCTACCCCTTCCCCCATTATCCTCTATGCATAACTTAAGGTATAAAAACTACTTTGGAAAATAAAGTGCGGGCCTTGTTCACTGAAACTTGGTCTCCCCATGTCGTTCTTTCTCTCACTTTGTGGCTGAATTATTCAGCCTCTTTTCTCCACTGAATTTTCTCACTGAGCTATCCTTATTCTATTACTCTTTATATCCTTAATTAACGTTTAATTAAGCAATTGTTTCCTGATCCTCGCTGACGCCGTCCCCGCTTCAAATTCCCTGGATCCACCGGGGCTGGACCCTGGCAATGAATCATTTAGTGCTGAATTTATGTAGCACTCTGACCCTTAAAAGGCACTTTGTACTTTACCTTCCTAGGAAAGTTTTGAAACTAGAAAATTGATGCACATAGAAGATAAGCGGTTAAACTAGTTAAATGCTACTTCTGTTTACATAAGATTATAGAACTCATCATTCTAGAGTTAAACTAATTGTGGTTTGGATGAGAATCTTTTCTACCCATAGATTTCTTTCCCTTTTCTCTTTAAGAGAGTCATGAAGAACGTGGGCCTTAGATTTCTCTCACATTTAGACCCTAGGAACAGAAAAATGAGAATTTCAAGAATTAATGGTGCTACCAATCCTTACATTTATTTTGGAACTTACAGGTGAGAACTAGTCCTGCATTCAGAGTAAATGAATTTTTTAAAGCAACATTCACTTTCCCCCTGAGAAGCATTTCTGACAGAGTATATTCTTCACAGCTGCCTTCACATCTTTGTTCCTTAAACTGTAGATAAGGGGATTGAGCATAGGTGTCACGACTCCATAGAAGAGAGAGATGATTTTGTCTGTGACTTGGACTTTGTCTGCACCAGAGGAATCTTTAGCCTTGGGCTTTGCATACATGAAGAGGATGGTTCCATAGAATATAATCACCACTGTTAAGTGGGCAGAGCAGGTGGAGAAGGCTTTGCGCCTTCCCTCTGAAGAAGGAATCCTCAGGATGGTAGAGAGAATGAAAACATAGGAAATGAAAATAAAAAGTACTGGGACCACAAGAAAAATCATGTTAGCAACAACCATGCTAATAACATTTATGGAGATATCAGCACAGGCCAATTTTAAGACAGCCAAGATTTCACAAGTAAAATGATTAATGACATTATCCCCACAGAAAGGAAGCTGCATTGCAAGAGAGGTTTGCAACATAGAATTGACACCCCCTGCAATCCAGGACCCTGCAGCCATAGGCACATACGAATTCTTGCTCATAATGATGGGGTATCTCAAAGGGTTGCAGATGGCCACATAGCGGTCAAATGCCATCATGCTTAGAAGGACACACTCCGTGGCTCCCATAGCAAAAGAGAGAAACATTTGTACTCCACATCCGGAGAAGGAAATGGTCTTCTTTGTAGTTAAGAAACTGCTAAGAAATAAGGGGATAGAAGAACTGGTGTAGCAAATATCCAAGAATGATAAGTTACTGAGGAAAAAGTACATGGGGGTATGCAGGTGAGAGTCACAGACACTTACAATGATGATGACACCATTTCCCAGCAGGATCACCAGGTACATAAATAACACCAGTACGAAATAAATGGCTTCAAGCTCTGGGTAGCCAGAAAGCCCCAGCAGGACAAATTCTGTAACAGAAGACTGATTGGTCTTTCCCATATTAATGGTCTTTCCATTAACTAATGATCTTTCTCATTTTCTTTCAACAAAAGAAATTCTGCAGCAGTTGGAATACATGCGGATCTGTTACCGCAGTGTTTGTAAGAGCTGTTTGCATCCTTAAGTGGTTTCCCTTATGGGTAATGTGGACCTATAATTGGATACACAGATAGCATAAGAATATGCTAAAATCCTCTAAGCTAAAATCAGTTAGACTTTCAGAACTCATGAAGAAGGCTTAAATTCAAAGAAAAGAAAATGTGTCCTTTTTAGAAGAAATTCCGAACAAATACAGCTGGGTTAGAATTATGTCTCACATTATGAGTTTGAAATTATTTTGAATGCAATGTCACCATAACATTTTGATCAAACATTCCAGAATACAACTAATGTTTTCCATAACAAAAATAATTGTTTTACAGCTACTAAAATCAAATGGTATGTGTAATCCTGCATCAACAGTAATATAACCTCAGTTGCAAATAGATTGCAACTAGAAAAACAAACGAAAAAGCTACATCTTTAGCAAAAGGATGTTTGGTAATTTCTAATTTGAGGAGAAATGTATACCTATAATATCCTAAAATATTAATTAAGGCATTAGTAATACTTATAAAAGAAAATATTTTATATACAATTATTCTTCTTAGTCTCTTTTGGTACAAATTGGGAAATCTAAGTAACTCTATTTTCCTGCCAGATAAAGAATAACAAGTTGATCTCAGAAAACTTTAGTGCACCAGTCATAATCTCCAGTCAAAACAAAATATATGTATATATGAACTGAAAGATTTAAGGGACAGGGAATTTACTCTTTTACCTCCACATTTGAGAAAATATAGATTAGCTTCTCCCTCCACAGAAATCTAGCAGCTTAACTTCTGCTCTAAGAGCTGCTCTGCTGATGATCCTCTCACTGCATATTCAGAAAACCTATAATAAAGAGAGGTGAGTCATTCTAAAATATTCTTAAACATTAGCAATATGTTATAATTACTTGTATCAGTATTTTTATATTAAAACAGAAACAGAAGTTGACTTACTTTTTTATGAGATTGCTAGTCTCATAAATTCCAACCCAGTAAATTCAGTAAAATTCAGTAAAACAACTAAAAGAAGAACTATTTGTTTATCTTTTTTTTTCATTAATATAAAGTAGCTGTCATTTCTACATTGTGGGGAAAAAAAGGCAACTAACCACTAGCAAAACAGAACTGACTTTCAGTAAAATGAAAGCTAGAGCTTTTTACAGTCATTTATTTCACTAGTAAAGCATCAGCCAATGGAGTACCAAAACAACTTAAGATCTTTGCTGCTTTGAGGATGTTTTTAATCCCAAAAGCAATTTAAAGTTCACAGTCTGGTTTGAGTAGAATTTAGAAAATTTCTAGTACTTTGGGGATGAAGTCCCTTAGAAGCAATTAAAACAAAGTTGCTAATATGTAATATGTAACTCACAAAACAAATCTGATTCTACACCCTTTGGGAAGTACAAATTTAGAATTGTTAGCCAGGTAAAATCATTGACATGAAAATTAGAATTGACTATATCTGATGGAAAGACATGGTAGTAATCTGTGACACTTAGGTCAAAATTGAACTTACTCTCTGGATACAAAGAAGATGGTAAGACACTGGAATGAAATAAGTTATATATAGTGATGAGTGTTCTTGTATCTAAAACTACAGCATTTTTAGATCCACCTCATTAGAACTGCTTCAAATGTATTCTTTTTAATGGCTGAGTAATACTCCATTGTGTATATGTACCACTGCTTTCTTATCCATTCATCTGCTGATGGACATCTAGGTTGCTTCCATGTCCTGGCTATTATAAACAGTGCTGCAATGAACATTGGGGTACATGTGTCTCTTTCCCTTCTGGTTTCCTCAGTGTGTATGCCCAGCAGTGGGATTGCTGGATTATAAGGCAGTTCTATTTCCAGTTTTTTAAGGAATCTCCACACTGTTCTCCATAGTGGCTGTACTAGTTTGCATTCCCACTGGAGCCTATTATACAGAGTGAAGTAAGCCAGAAGGAAAAACACCAATACAGTACACTAATGCATATATATGGAATTTAGAAAGATGGTAACAATAACCCTGTGTACGAGACAGCAAAAGAGACACTGATGTATAGAACAGTCTTATGGACTCTGTGGGAGAGGGAGAGGGTGGGAAGATTTGGGAGAATAGCATTGAAACATGTAAAATATCATGTATGAAACGAGATGCCTGTCCAGGTTCAATGCACGATACTGGATGCTTGGGGCTAGAGCACTGGGACGACCCAGAGGGATGGTATGGGGAGGGAGGAGGGAGGAGGTTCAGGATGGGGAACACATGTATAGCTGTGGCGGATTCATTTTGATATTTGGCAAAACTAATACAATTATGTAAAGTTTAAAAATAAAATAAAATTAAAAAATAAATAAATAAAACTACAGCATTTTTAGAAACTGAAGTTCCAACAGGACATGCTACCTGTTGTGTGTGCAGAAGGTAAGAATATTATACAAAAAATAAGTAGGAAGTAGTGGGGAAGAGTTGTAAAGATTCATTTCAGAAAAAGAAAGAAAAACGGAAATCATCAGTTCAGCTCAGCCGCTCAGTAGTGTACGACAGTTTGCGAGCCCATGGACTGCAGCACGCCAGGCCTCCCTGTCTATCACCAACTCCCAGAATTTACTCAAACTTACATCCATTGATTTGGTGAAGCCATCCAGGCATCTCATCCTCTGTCGTCCTCTTCTCCTCCCACCTTCAATCTTTCCCAGCATCAGGGTCTTTTCAAATGAGTCAGTTCTTCACATCAGGTGGCCAAAGTATTGAAGTTTCAGCTTCAGCATCAATCCTTCCAAAGAATATTCAGGACTGATTCCCTTAGGATGGACTGGTTGGATCTCCTTGCAGTCCAAGGGACTCTCAAGAGTCTTCTCCAACACCACAGTGCAAAAACATCAATTCTTTCGTGTTCAGCTTTTCTTATGGTCCAGTTCTCACATCCATACATGACTACTGGACAAACCATAGCTTTGACTAGAGAGACCTTTGTCAGCAAGGTAATGTCTCTGCTTTTTAATAAGCTGTCTATGTTGGTCATAACTTCTCTTCCAAGGAGCAAACGTCTTTTAATTTCATGGCTGCAGTCACCATCTGCAGATATTTTGGAGCCCCCCAAAATAAAGTAGGTCACTGTTTCCCCACCTATTTGCCATGAAGTAAGTGATGGGACCAGATGTCATGATCTTAGTTTTCTGAATGTTGAGTTTTAAGCCAACTTTTTCACTCTTCTCTTTCACTTTCATCAAGAGGCTCTTTAGATTCCTTCACTTTCTGCCATAAGGGTGGTGTCATCTGCATATCTGAGGTTATTGATATTCCTCCCGGCAATCTTGATTCCAGCTTGGGCTTCATCCAGCCCAGCATTTCTCATGATGTACTCTGCATATAAGTTAAATAAGCAGGGTGATAATATACAGCCTTGATGTACTCCTTTTCCGATTGGAAACAGTCTGTTGTTCCATGTCCAGTTGTAACTGTTGCTTCCTGACCTGCATATAGGTTTCTCAAGAGGCAGGTGAGGTGGTCTGGTATTCCCATCTCTTTAAGAATTTTCCACAGTTTGTTGTGATCTACACAGTCAAAGGCTTTGGCATAGTCAATAAAGCAGAAATAGATGTTTTTCTGGAACTCTCTTGCTTTTTCAATGATCCAGCGGATGTTGGCAATTTGATCTCTGGTTCCTCTGCATTTTCTAAATCCAGCTTGAATATCTGGAAGTTCACGATTCACATATTGTTGAAGCCTGGCTTGGAGAATTTTGAACATTACTTTACTAGCATGTGAGATGAGTGCAATTGTGCGATACTTTGAGCATTCAAAACTGATTTCCTTTACAATGGACTGGCTGGATCTCCTTGCAGTCCAAGGGACTCTCAAGCGTCTTCTCCAACAAAACAGTTCAAAAGCATCAATTCTTCAGCGCTCAGCTTTCTTTATAGTGAGACTCTCACATGCATATATGAATAGCCTTGACGAGACAGACCTCTGTTGGCAAAGTAATGTCTCTGCTTTTTAATAAGCTGTATAGGTTGCTCATAACTTTTCTTCCAAGGAGCAAGCGTCTTTTAATTTCATGGCTGCAGTCACCATCTGCAGCCATTTTGGAGCCCCAAAAAATAAAGTCAGCCACTGTTTCCACTGTTTCTCCATCTATTTGCCATGAAGTTATGGGACTGAATGCCATGATCTTTGTTTTCTGAATGTTGAGCTTTAAGCCAACTTTTTCACTCTCCTCTTTCACTTTCATCAAGAGGCTCTTTAGTTCTTCTTCACCTTCTGCCATAAGGGTGGTGTCATCTGCATATATGAGGTTATTGATATTTCTCCTGGCAATCTTGATTCCACCTTATGCTTCATCCAGCTCAGTGTTTCTCATGGTGTACTCTGCATATAAGTTAAATAAACAGAGTGATAATATACAGCCTTGATGTACTCCTTTTCAGATTTGGAAACAGTCTGTTGTTCCATGCCCAGTTATAACTGTTGCTTCCTGACCGGTATACATATTTCTCAAGAGGCAGGTCAGGTGTTCTGGTATTCCCATCTCTTGAAGAATTTTCCACAGTTTATTGTGATCCAGACAGTCAAAGGCTTTGGCATAGTCAATAAAGCAGAAATAGATGTTTCTTGCTCTTGGTTTTCGAACTCTCTTGCTTTTTTGATGATCCAGTGGATGTTGGCAATTTGATCTCTGGTCCCTCTTCCTTTTCTAAATCCAGCTCGAATATCTGTAATTTCATGGTTCACATACTGTTGAAGCCTGGCTTGGAGAATTTTGAGCATTAGTTTGCTAGTGTGTGAGATGAATGCAATTGTGCAGTAGTTTGAGTATTCTTTGGCATTGCCTTCTTAGGGATTGGAATGAAAACTGACCTTTTCCAGTCCTGTGGCCACTGCTGAGTTTTCCAAATTTGGTGACATATTGAGTGCAGCACTTTCACAGCATCATCTTTCAGGATTTGAAATAGCTCAACTGGAATTTCATCACCTCCACTAGTTTAGTTCGTAGTGATGCTTCCTAAGGCCCACTTGACTTCATATTCCAGGATGTCTGGCTCTAGGTCAGTGATCACACCATCGTGATTATCTGGGTCATGAAGATCTTTTTTGTACAGTTCTTCTGTGTATTCTTGCCACCTCTTCTTAATATCTTCTGCTTCTGTTAGGTCCCTACCATTTCTGTCATTTTTGACCCCATCTTTGCATGAAATGTTCCCTTGGTATCTCTAATTTTCTTGAAGAGATCTCTAGCATTTCCCAATCTATTGTTTTCCTCTATTTCTTTGCACTGATCACTGAGAAAGGCTTTCTTATCTCTCCTTGCTATTCTTTGGAACTCTGCATTCAAATGGGTATATCTTTCCTTTCCTCCTTTGCTTTTGGCTTCTCTTCTTTTCACAGCTATTTGCAAGGCCTCTTCAGACAGCCATTTTGCTTTTTTGTATTTCTTTTTCTTGGGGATAGTCTTGCTCCCTGTCTCCTGTACAACGTCACAAACCTCCGTCCATAGTTCATCAGGCACTCTGTCTATCAGATCTAGTCCCTGAAAATGATAAAATATGGTCCACTGGAGAAAGGAATGGCAAACCACCTCCTATTCCTGCCTTGAAAACCCCATGAACCGTATGAAAAGGCAAAAAGATAGGACACTGAAAGATGAACTCCCCAGCTCGGTAGGTGCCCAATATGCTACTGGAGATTAGTGAGAAATAACTCAAAGAAGAATGAAGATATGGAGCCAAAGCCAAAACAACACCCAGTTGTGGATGTAACTGGTGATGGAAGCAAGGTCTGATGCTGTAAAGAGCAATATTGCATCAGAGCAGATCAGTCCCTCATCGTGTCCAACTCTTTGCAACCCCATGAATCACAGCACACCAGGCTTCCCTGTCCATCACCAACTCCCGGAGTTCACTCAGACTCATGTCCATCAAGTCAGTGATGCCATCCAGCCATCTCATCCTCTGTCGTCCCCTTCTCCTCTTGCCCCCAATCCCTTCCAGCATCAGAGTCTTTTCCAATGAGTCAACTCTTCGCATGAGGTGGCCAAAGTTAGGTCCATGAATCAAGGCAAATTGGGAGTAGTCAAACAGGAGATGGCAAGAGTGAACATCGACATTTTAGGAATCAGCAAACAAATTGAACTGGAATGGGTGAATTTAACTCAGATGACCATTATATCTGTTACTGTGGGAAAGAATCTCTTAGAAGAAATGGAGTATCTATCATAGTCGACAAGAGTCTGAAATACATTACTTGGATGCAATCTCAAAAAACGACAGAATGATCTCTTTGATTCCAAGGCAAGCCATCCAATATCATGGTAATCCAAGCCTATGCCCTGACCAGTAATGCTGAAGAGGCTGAAGTTGAATGGTTCTATGAAGACCTACAAGACCTCCTAGAATTAACACCCAAAAAAGATATCATTTTCATTTTAGGGGATTGGAATGCAAAAGTAGGAAGCCAAGAAACACCTGGAGTAACAGGTAAATTTGGTCTTGGATTACAGAATGAAGCAGGGCAAAGGCTAATAGAGTTCTGCCAAGAGAACACACTGGTCATAGCAAATACCCTCTTCCAAAAACCCAAGAGAACACTCTACACATGGATGTCACCATATGGTCAACACCAAAATTATTATTTGCAGCCAAAGATGGAGAAGCCCTATACAGTCAGCAAAAACAAGACCAGGAGATGACTGTAGCTCAGATCATGAATTCCTTATTGCCAAAGTCAGACTTAAATTGAAGAAAGCAAGGGAAACCACTAGACCATTAAGGTATGACCTAAATCAAATCCCTAATGATTATATGCTTAGCCTAGCCTACCTTAAACAATCTCAGAACACTTACATACATTAGTCTATAGTTGGGCAAAATCATCTAACACAAAACTTATTTTATAATATAAAGTGTTTAATATTATCATGTAACTTATTGAATACTGTACTTAAAGTGAAAAGCAGAGGAGTTGTCTGGGTTCAGAATGGCTGTATCAGTTGCTGACACTCATGATTGCTTAGCTGACTGTGAGCTGCGGTGGCTGCTACCCAGTATCTCAGCAGAGTATCATGTATCACTAGGCCAGGAAAAGATAAAAATTCAAAATTTGAAGTACACTTTCCTCTGAGTGGTACGACTTTGTTACCATCATCGAGTCAAACAAACAAGTTAAAACATCAGAAGTTGGGTACCATCTACATATATATGACAGGAAAAAAATTATCACTCAGTACTGAGTAAAATTATATTAATTTACCTGAAAAAAATATATGCACCTAGGAGTTTCATGACCCAAAAAAACAGAGAAATTACAGAATTTAGAGGAATGTAAATGTTATGAAGATAACCTATACACTAAGGGACGTGAAATTCCAGGTTCTAAAAAATTGTACTTAATGCAGACACAGACTGTTTGGTCTATGGGAAGATCCTCACAATCAATCACAAATATTTCCAGATCAACTCACAACTGGTCCTTGAAAGACTCGATAGTTGCCCATCTGAGAAGAGAAAATATTGTGTCTGCCCATTATGAACTCAAATTTCAGTACCATCCCCTTAAACACAATATATAAAATTTCCATTTTAAGCCAACAAGATCTAATAATAAAAAATTATAATTATCATCAAAAATTAAATAAACATAATATTAAAATATAATTACAAAAGTATAACTCCAGATACAGTATTTTAACCACATATTATAGGAGGCATCTAAGATATTTAACTCTCACAACAAATTGGCGGTAGTTTTCCTTCCACATTCTACCATGACCCAAGTGAGGCTCAGAAATTGAAGTAACTTATTCAAAGTCCCATATAAGCTAAATTATATGGTGTTAATTATATATGATGCACTATCTTTTAATGAATAAAGATATGTAACACTGCATAACTTTACAGTACACAGCTTGTTGCTGTGGTACATTTATATATTGTAACATGAGATATGTTCCTTCTATAACCAGTCTGTTAAAGGTTTTTATCATGAAAGTATGTTGTATATTATCAAATGCTTTTTCAGCATCTATTGAGATGGTCATGACATTTTTATTTTTCTTTTTATTGACATGATGGATTACACATATTGGTGCATATGTTGAGCCCAGAGATAAATCCCACTTTATCATGACATATAACACTTTTAATATGTTCTTGAATTCAGTTTGCTAATACTTGGAAAAGAACTCTTGCCTATACATTCATCAGGAATATTGGCCTATAGATTTCTTTTCCTGTGGTATTCTTATTTGGTTTTTGTATCAAAATAATGCTGACCTCTTAGAATGAGTTTGGAAATGTTCCCTCCTCAATAGTTTGGAACAATTTGAGAAGAATTGGTATTAATTCTTCTTTAAAAGTTGAATTGAATTCTCCAGTGATGATATCTAGTGCTAGAGTTTTCTGTGTTTGGAGTTGTTTTGATTACAGTTTCAATGTCTTTACTCATTATTGGTCTGCTCAGATTCTCTATTTCTTCTTGATTCAGTCTTGGTAGGTTTCTTCTGGAAATATATCCATTTCTTCTAGGTTATGTGTTGTCATATAATTGTTCAAGTAGTCTCTTACAATTCTATCTATTTCTGTAGTAATTCTTTTAAGTATGATTGTTGTTGTTTCCATTGTTTCCTTTCCATTGTTATTCTGGTCTCTATTTTATTTATTTCCTCTCTGAATCTTATTCCCTTCTTTCTATTAATTTTGGTCTTATTTGTTCTTTGTCTAGTTTACTGAGATGCAAAGTAGGATGTTTATTTGAAATCTGATTTCTTGCTGTGGTACATATACACAATAGAATATTACTCAGCCATTAAAAAGAATACATTTGAATCAGTTCTAATGAGGTGGATGAAACTGGAGCCTATTATACAGAGTGAAGTAAGCCAGAAAGAAAAACACCAATACAGTATACTAATGCATACATATGGAATTTAGAAAGGTGGTAACGATAACCCCACATGCGAGACAGCAAAAGAGACACAGATGTATAGAACCGTCTTTTGGACTCTGTGAGAGAGGGCAAGGGTGGGATGATTTGGGAGAATGGCATTGAAACATGTATATTATCATATGTGAAAATGATTGCCAGTCCAGGTTCGATGAATGATACAGGGTGCTCAGGGCTGGTGTACTGGGATGACCCAGAGGGATGGGATGGGGAGGGAGGTGGGAGGGGGATTCAGGATGGGGAACACATGTACACCTGTGGCGGATCCATGTCAATGTATGGCAAAACCACTATGACATTGTAATTAGCCTCCAATTAAACTAAATAAATTTATATTTTAAAAAAGAAATCTGATTTCTTAATACATGCATTTATTGCTATAAATTTATCTCTTAGAACTGCTTTTGCTGCATTTCAAAAGAATTGATTTGCTTTGGTTCCATTTTCATTTAAGATAGCTTTTTTTAATTTCCCCTTTGATTTCTTCTTTGATTCAATGGTTAATTAGAAGTCCACTGCTGAGTTTCCACATATCTGTAGATCTTCTCACTTTCCTCTTTTTTGATTTCTAATTTCATACCACTGCAGTCAGAGAAAATAGTTATATGATTTCAATCTTCTTAAATTTGCTAATATTTGTTTTGTGGCCTATCATATATTGTTCTAGAGAATGTTCCACGTGCACTTGAGAAGCATGTGTAATCTGTTGGCTGTCAGATGGAATGTTCCGTGTATGTGTGTGTGTATATGCATATGTGTGTGTGTGTGTGTGTCTGTGTGTAGTTATATATAGTATAGTATATAATATAGTATACATATATAGTTGATTTGTTCTAAAGTGTGATTGAATTACAACTTTTCCTTGTTGATTTTCTGCCTGGACAATATATCTACTGCTGATACTGGGTTATTGAAGTACCCTAAAATCATTGTATTGTTATCTACTTCTCCTTTAAGATCCATTACTAGTTGCTTAATATATTTCACTGCTTCCGTGTTAGGAGCATATGTATTTATTAATACAAATGATAATCTTCTTGATATACCGACCAATTTATCATGAAAAGAGATGTTCTTTATCTCATTACCCTTTGGGGCTTGAAATATATTTTCTCTGATGCAAGTGTGGCTATGGTTTCTGGTAAATTTCCACTGGAACATCATCTTTGTCTTTTTGCTTTGAGTATATGTTTATATTACAGCTGAAATGAGACTCCTGCAGGAAGCAAATAGTTAGATCTCGTTTTTTATCTGGCAAGTCACTCTGTGCCTTTTCATTGGTGAGCTCAATCTGTTTATATTTTATATTATATTAAGGGTGATTATTGATACTAAGGTTTTACCATTGCCATTTTCTTTTGCCTTATACTTATTTTGTCTCTCCATTTTTTTTCTTTTATCTTCTGTTTCTGTCTACATTTGTAAGTTGGTGGTTTTCAATAATGATTTTTTTGTCTCTCCCCCCCTTTACTTTTTATTTTAATGATTCACTTTTTATTTAATGACTCTGCTCTATATTTTTGTGTTCAGTTACCATAAGTGATCCAGCACGCACACCATAAAGTTTACAGCATGTTAGTTGCTTCATGGTGCTCAGTCACTCAGTCGTGTCTGACTCTTTGTGACCCCACAGACTGGAGCCTGCTAGGCTCCTCTGTCCATGGGATTATCCTAGCAAGAATACTGGAGTGGGTTGCCATTTCCTCCTCCAGGGGATCTTCCCGATCCAGGGATTAAACCTGCATCTCCTGTGGTTCCTGCATTGGCAGGCAGATACTTTACCACTGAGCCACTTGGGAATATCTCATAAATGAAGTAGTCCTTTTTCTGCTGATAGCAATTTATCTTCATTTGTCTATAAATATTCCATTTTAAAACCACTTTCTTTTATATTTCTGATGTCATAAATTATCTATTTTTATGCTGTGATTTCATTACCAAGTTATAGCAGATTTGGTTATTTATGATGCTCCCTTCCTTTAACTTTTATGATTTTATTAAGAGTATGATATACTATCTTAAAAGGAGTTACAGTATAATAATTCTCAGCAGCACCTTAATCAGTTTTTTGTACTTCCATCTTTATATTTCAGTTTAAATTGTTCCTTTCAACATTTCTTATAAGACAAACCTAGTGGTGGTGAATTCCCTCAACTTTTATTTGTCTAGGAAAGCCTTTATTTCTCCTTCACATCTGTAGGATAACTTTGACAGATACAGTATTCATGGTCAGCAGCTATTATCTTTTAACACTTTAAATATGTCATTCCACACTCTCCTGCCCTGCTGAGAAATCTACTAATATTTTAATGGAGGTTCCTCTGTAAGTTACTGTTTTTCCCCTGGTTGCATTTTAAAATTATGCTTTTACTGTTGACTTTTGACAGTTTTAATATATTGTGTCTTGGAGAAGATCTTATTGCCTTGAGATAATAAGGTGGTCTTTTAGTTTTGTGGATTTGTATATCCAGTTCCCTCTCCAAATTTGGGAAGTCCTCAGTGATTATTTCTTTAAGCACACCCTCTGCTCCCGTCTCTTTCTCTTCTCTTCCTGTGGTATCTGTTACTTTTTAAACCTTTTATTTTGTATTGAAGTATACTGATTAACAGTGTTGTTATAGTTTCAAGTGGACAGTAAAAGGATTAAGCCATATGTTTACATATATCCATTCTCCCTCAAACTCCCCTCCCATCCAGGCTGCCACGTACCCTTGAGCAGAGTTCTCTGTGCTTTACAGAAGGTCCTTGTTGGTTATCCATTTTAAATAAAGCAGTGTGTACATATTGATCCCAGACTCTCTGTCCCTTTCCCCTATCTCTCCCTCCAGCAGCCAAAATTTTGTTCTCTAAGTCTGTGAGTCTGTTTCTATTTTTTTAAATAAGTTCATTTGTATCATTTCTTTTTAGATTCCACATATAAGGGATGTCATCTGATAGTTCTCCTTCTCTGTCTGACTTATTTCGCTCAGTATGACAATCTTTAGGTCCATTCATGTTGCTGCAAATGGTGTTATTTCTTTCCTTTTAATGGTTGAGTAATATTCAACTGTATATAAGTACCACATCTTTTTCCATTACTCTGTTGGTGGACATTTCGGTTGATTCCATGTCTTGGGTATTGTAAACAGTGCTGCAGTGGACATTGGGGTGCCAGTATCCTTTTGGACCATGTTTTTCTCCTGATATATGCCTAGGAGTGGGACTGAAGTGTGATACCCATTATTTTTGTACTGGCTTTTAGATAGTTCTCATAGAAATTCATTTGTTTAAAATCTTAATTCCGTCTCTTCTTCTACCTGAATAATTTTTCTATATCTAACATATCTAGCCTCAAGCTCGCTAATTCTCTTTCATATAATCTGCTCTATTTTCAACATATCCTAATATACCCTTCATACCATTTATCCACTTTTTCAGGTCCAGAATTTCTGCTTAGTTCCTTTTATAAAATTTATATCTCTTTAATAAGGCATTTCTTCTGTTCATAATTTTATTCCTGAAATCACTGTATTGATTTTCTGAATCTTCCTGTAGCTCACTGAATTTCTTCATAACAGCTATTTTAAATTATCAGTTAGATCACAATATTCCATGCCCTTGTGTCTAGTTATTGGAAAATAATTTTCTTTTTGGGAAGCCATATTACTATATTTGATGATAAGTGTCTCTTTTACTGCATTTGAAGGACCAAATACCTTTCTTATTTAGGCAAGGCTTTATTTACTTTCATTCTAATAATTTAACAGATTGGGAGTTAGGAGCCTTCCTTTTATTTTCTGAAGGTGGCACTATAGCACATGTTTGTTTTCTATTACCAGAGCTGACTCTCTGCCAAGATTGGGAGCATGCACATTTTTTTTTTTTAATTTAAATTAAATTTGACATATTTTTATAATATTTTATCTTTAATTGGAAGATAATTACTTTACAATACTGCACATTTTTTAAAAAAATAAAAAGATGAAAAATGTGGCAGCAGAGCAAAAGATCATGTGTACTTAGCACTTAGGGCTTTGGGGGTTCCCAGGGCCCAATAGGAGGATGCTCAAATGGGATGGTCCCAGAGACCCATAGGCAGTCTTCCTCACTCCTGTGGCAGAGCTAAGGGATGCTGTCTTTCAGTACTCTTTGTCTACCTACTTCCTTTTTTCCTGTTCCCCTAGTCACTGTGTTCTCCCTTCAGAGATAGCAACTAGTCCCTCTAGCTGCAGAATATATAGCTGGGCAGACCTCCCACTCACCACCTCCACCCACCGCTTCCTCTGCCAGAAGGACTGACACCCTGCCCAACTGGCAGCTGCCTTCCCTTCTGTGACTGCCTCTGAAGCTACCAACTCCACAGTCACAGTTCTTGCTCTACTACTTCCTCTGTGGTCTAATCCACCCACTTTTAGTTGTACAGACAAATGGATCTCTCATGTGTCCTGGTGTGATGTACAGAGGCCATTTCTTCAGTTATAGATGTCTGATTAGTTGAAAATCAAAGGAGAGTGCAAAGAGTAATGATTCACACTGCCATAATGCTAACATTGCTTTACCAACTATGTATTATTCTTAAAACAAGTGTCCTTTATTTTAAAAAAAAGGTTTCATTTCAAAATATTCATTAATAATGAGATTGTTTTATATATAGATTTTAGAATTTTGTTGTCTTTCTTATTATAATAGAGGACTAACACTTCATAGCACAATTCTTGGGGTTATTGGTAGCGTTGCCTCTCTTACTACATTGCCCTATAAAGTATTAGATCTGTCAGGGCTTTAAGTTCATCATCAACTAAGTTAAAATTATACCCAGGACTTTCCTGATTTCCAGAAATGTTCTCAAAATCAAAATGTTGTTGTACAGTCGCTCAGTTGTGTCAGACTGTTTGCAACCCCATGGACTGCAGCACACCAGGCTTCCCTGTCCTTCACCATCTCTTAGAGCTTGCTCAAACTCATACCCATTGTGTTGGTGATGCCATCCAACCATCTCATCCTCTATCATCCCCTTCTCCTGCCTGCAATCTTTCCCAGCATTAGGGTCTTTTTTTTTAAATTGGAGGCTAATTACTTTACAATATTTTAATGGGTTTTGCCATACATTGACATGAATCAGCCATGGGTGTACATGTGTTCCCCATCCTGAACCACCCACACACCTCCCTCCCCATCCCATCCTTCAGGGTTGTCCCAGTGTACTGGCTTTGAGTGCCCTGTTTCACACATCAAACTTGGACTGGTGATCTATTTCACACATGGTAATATACATGTTTCAATGCTATTCTCTCAAATCAACCCCCCCTTGCCTTCTCCCACAGAGTCCAAAAGTCTGTTCTTTACATCTGTGTCTCTTTTGCTGTCATGCATATAAGGTCATCATTACCATCTTTCTGAATTCTATATAAATGCATTAATATACTGTATTGGTGTTTTTCTGACTTACTTCGCTCTGTATAATAGGCTCCAGTTTCATCCACCTCATTAGAACTGATTCAAAAGCACTCTTTTTACTAGCTGAGTAATATTCCATTGTGTATATGTATCACAGCTTTCTTATCCATTCATCTGCCGATGCAAATCTAGGTTGCTTCCATGTCCTAGCTATTGTAAAAAGTACTGCAATGAACAGTGGGGTACACATGTCTCTTTCAGTTCTGGTTTCCTTAGTGTGTATGCCCAGCAGTGGGATTTCTGGGTCATATGGCAGTTCTATTTCCAGTTTTTTAAGGAATCTCCACACTGTTCTCCATAGTGGCTGTACTAGTTTGCACTCCCACCAACAGTGTAAGAGGGTTCCCTTTTCTCCACACCCTCTCCAGAATTTATTGTTTGTAGCTTTTTTGATAGCAGCCATTCTGATCGGCTTGAGATGGTACCTCATTGTGGTTTTGATTTGCATTTCTCTGATAATGAGTGATGTTGAGCATCTTTTCAACATGTTTGTTAGCCATCTGTATGTCTTCTTTGGAGAATTGTCTGTTTAGTTCTTTGGCCCAGTTTTTTATTTAGTTAGGTTCAGTCACTCAGTCGGGTCCAACTCTTTGCAACCCCATGAACCGCAGCACACCAGGCCTCCATGTCCATCACCAACTCCTGGAGTCCACCCAAAGCCATGTCCATCGAGTCAGTGATGCCATCCAACCATCTCATCCTCTGTCATCTCCTTCTCCTCCTGCCCCCAATCCCTCCCAGCATCAAAGTCTTTTCCAATGAGTCAACTCTTAACATGAGGTGGCCAAAGTATTGGAGTTTCAATTTTAGCATCAGTCCTTCCAATGAACACCCAGGACTGATCTCCTTTAGGATGGACTGGTTGGATCTCCTTGAAGTCCAGGGGACTCTCAAGAGTCTTCTTCAACACCACAGTTCAAAAGCATTGATTCTTTTGCACTCAGCTTTCTTTATAGTCCAGCTCTCACATCCATACATGACCACTGGAAAAACCATAGCCTTGACTAGATGGACCTTTGTTGATTGGGTTGTTTATTTTTCTGGTATTGAGATGCAGGAGCTGCTTGTATATTTTTGAGATTAATTCTTTGTCAGTTGCTTCATTTGATATTATTTTCTTCCATTCTGAAAGCTGTCTTTTCACCTTGCTTATAGTTTCCTTCATTGTGCAAAAGCTTTTAAGTTTAATTAGGTCTCACTTGTTTACTTTTATTTCCATTACTATGGGAGGTGGCTTATAGATCCATTTTGAGTTTCTTTTGTGTATGGTGTTAGAAAGTGTTCTAGTTTCATTCTTTTACAGGTGGTTGGCCAGTTTTCCCAGCACCACTTGTTAAAGAGATTGTCTTTGCTCCATTGTATATTCTTGCCTTCTTTGTCAAAGACAAGGTATCCATAGGTGTGTGGATTTATCTCTAGACTATTTTGTTCTATTGATCTACATTTCTTTGTACCAGTACCATACTGTCTTGATGATTGTAGCTCTGTAGTATAGTCTAGTCAGGCAGGTTGATTTCTCCAGTTCCATTCTTCTTTCTCAAGATTGCTTTGGCTGTTCAAGGTTTTTTGTATTTCCATACAAATTGTAAAATTATTTGTTCTATTTCTGTGAAGAATATCATTGGTAGCTTGATAGGGATTGCATTGAATCTATAGATTGCTTTGAGTAGTATACTCATTTTCACTATATTGATTCTTCCGATCCATAAACATGGTATATTTCACCATCTGTTTGTGTCATCTTTGCTTTCTTTCATCAGTGTTTTATAGTTTTCTATATATAGGTCTTTTGTTTCTTTAGCTAGATTGATTCCTAAGTATTCTTTTCATCGCAATGGTGAATGGGATTGTTTCCTTAATTTCTATTTCTGTTTCTCATTGTTAGTGTATAGGAATGCAAGGAATTTCTGTGTGTTGATTTTATATCCTGCAACTTGACTATATCCACTGATTAGCTCTAGTAATTTTCTGGTGGTGTCTTTAGGGTTTTCTATGTAGAGGATCATGTCATTTGCAAACAGTGAGAGTTTTACTTTTCTTTTCCAATCTGGATTCCTTTTATTTCCTTTTCTTCTCTGACTGTTGTGGCTAAAACTTCCAAAACTATGTTGAATAGTAGTGATGAGAGTGGGCACCCTTGTCTTGTTCCTGACTTTAGGGGAAATGCTTTCAATTTTTCCCCACTGAGGATAATGCTTGCTGTGGGCTTATCATATATGGCTCTTATTATGTTGAGGCATGTTCCTTCTATGCCTGCTTTCTGGAGGGTTTTTATCATAACCTTCTCTTTATCATAACCCCCTGAATGTTGGATTTTGTCAAAGGGTTTCTCTGCATCTATTGAGATAATCATACAGTTTCTATCTTTCAATTTGTTAATATAGGGTATCACATTGATTGATTTGTGAATATTGAAGAATCCTTGCATCTCTGGGATAAGGCCCACTCAGTCATGGTGTATGATCTTTTTAATATGTTGTTGGATTCTGTTTGCTAGAATTTTGTTGAGGATTTTTGCATCTATGTTCATTAGTGATAGAGGCCTGTAGTTTTGTTGTTGTTGTTGTTTTGGTGGCATCTTTGTCTGGTTTTGGTCTTAGGGTGATGATGGCCTCATAGAATGAGTTTGGCCATTTACCTTCCTCTGCAATTTTCTAGAAGAGTTTGAGTAGGATAGGTGTTTGCTCTTCTCTGCATTAGGGTCTTTTCTAATGGGTCAGCTCTTTGCATCAGGCTGAGTATTGGAGCTTCAGCTTCTGCATCAGTCCTTCCAATGAATATTCAGGACTGATTTCCTTTAGGATGGACTGGTTGGATCTCCTGGCAGTCCAAAGGAGTCTCAAGAGTCTTCTTCAACACCACAGTGCAAAATCATCAATTCTTCAGCTCTCAGCCTTCTTTATGGTCCAGCTCTCACATCCGTACCTGACTACTGGAAAAACCATAGATTTGACTAGATGGACCATTGTTGACAAAGTAATGTCTCTGATTTTTAATATGCTGTCTAGGTTGGTCATAGTTTTTCTCCAAGGAACGAGAGTCCTTCAATTTCAAGGCTGAAGTTAACATCTGCAGTGATTTTGGAGTCCAAGAATATAAAGTCTCTCACTGTTTCCATCATTTCCCCATCTATTTGCCATGAAGTGATAAGACGAGACGCCATGATCTTCATTTTTTCAATTCTGAATTTTTAGCCAGGTTCTCACTCTCCTCTTTCACTTTCATCAAGAGACTCTTTAGTTCTTCTTCACTTTATGTCAGAAGGGTGGTATAATCTGTATATCAGAGGCTATTGACATTTCTCCCAGAAATCTTGATTCCAGCTTGTGCTCTTCCAGCCTGGCATTAAATAAGCAGGGTGACAATATACAGCCTTGACGTACTCCTTTCCCAATTTGGAATCAGTCTGTTGTTCCATGTCCAGGTCTAACTGTTGCTTCTTGACCTGAATAGAGGTTTCTCAAGAAGCAGGTAAGGTCATCTGGTATAATGCAAGTTAAAGTGATTTTTTCACTATAAATTTAAATTTCCCTGAGTCATGTCTTTATCTGAACTCTGCAGGTAACATGGACGCATCAGTTCAGTTCAATTCAATTGCTCAATCGTGTCCAACTCTTTGCGACCCCATGAATCACAGCACGCCAGGCTTCCCTGTCCATCACCAACTCCCAGAGTTCACTCAAACTCATGTCCATTGAGTCAGTGATGCCATCCAGCGATCTCATCCTCTGTCGTCCCCTTTTCCTCTTGCCCCAATCCCTCCCAGCATCAGAGTCTTTTCCAATGAGTCAACTCTTCGCATGAGGTGGCCAAAATACTGGAGTTTCAGCTTTAGCATCATTCCTTCCAAAGAACTCCCAGGGCTGATCTCCTTCAGAACGGACCGATTGGATCTCCTTGCAGTCCAAGGGACTCTCAAGAGTCTTCTCCAACACCACAGTTCAAAAGCATCAGTTCTTCAGTGCTCAGCTTTCTTCACAGTCCAACGCTCACATCCATACATGACCACTAGAAAAACCATAGCCTTGACTAGACGGACCTTTGTTGGCAAAGTAATGTCTCTGCTTTTGAATATGCTATCTAGGTTAGTCATAACTTTCCTTCCAAGGAGTAAGCGTCTTTTAATTTCATGGCTGCAATCACCATCTGCAGTGCTTTTGGAGCCCAAAAAAATAAAGTCTGACACTGTTTCCACTGTTTCCCCATTTATTTGCCATGAAGTGATGGGATTGGATGCCATGATCCTCGTTTTCTGAATGTTGAGCTTTAAGCCAACTTTTCCACTCTCCTCTTTAACTTTCATCAAGAGGCTTTTAGTTCCTCTTCACTTTATGCCATAAGGGTGGTGTCATCTGCATATCTGAGGTTATTGATATTTCTCCCAGCAATCTTGATTCTAGCTTGTGCTTCTTCCAGCCCAGCGCTTCTCATCATGTACTCTGCATATAAGTTAAATAAGCAGGGTAACAATATACAGCTTTGACGTACTACTTTTCCGATTTGGAACCAGTCTGTTGTTCCATGTCCAGTTACAGCTGTTGCTTCCTGACCTGCATATAGGTTTCTCAAGAGGCAGGTCAGGTGGTCTGGTACTCCCATCTCTTTCAGAATTTTCCAGTTTATTCTGATCCACACAGTCAAAGGCTTTGGCAAAGTCATGGAGAATTACTCTACTACGTCGGAATTCTATCTCATAGGGCTTTCCCAATACCCAGACTTCCAGCTTTCTTTGTCATGTTCTGCCTCATCATGTGCTAAATCTTTTCAGTTGTGTCTGACTCTCTACAACCCTATGGACCGCAGCCCGCCAGGCTCCTCTGTCCATGGGATTCTGCTGGCAAGAATTCTGGAGTGGGTTTCCATGCCTTCCTCCAGGGGATCTTCCCAACTCAGGGATAAAAATCACATCTCTTACATCTAACCTGCATCAGCAGGCAGGTTCTTTACCACTAGCGCCACCTGGGAAGCCCCCATCTCTCACTCTGTATCTCACTCTCTGTAACACTCTGTCTCTCTCTTTCCCCTTCTTCTCTCCTCCCTCCTTCTTAAACCTTTCTCTTTCTTCTCTCTCATCCTTATCTTCTTTCTTTGTCTCCTTGAAATATTTACTGTTTTGTTCTATCCAGCATCCCATCTTATCAAAGAATACATCTTTTCATGTTAAGGAATCAACTGTCTCCCAGTCTCAGTCCATATTTTGCTGGGTAGGCCTGATCACACTACACTATCTTGATTGAAGGATAATCAAGAAACATAAATTGGGTTGATGAAAAAATAAACATCCTCCCTTGCCACAGTTATTTATTCAGGACAGCATGTGACCTAAGCCATGCTCATCAGTCTTCATTGCTGGAATGTTGTCTGAGTATCAAAAAAGAATCACTCTTTTTTTCAAGGATAAGCTGGGTTTTCTCCTGTTTATCTTTATTAGTATGTGAGGAGAGCCAGAGTAAGAATGAAATCACCCAATTGGAAAGTAGGCTGAGGGAAGGAACTAGAGTGTGCTTGATGTCAATATTAATCCTGAAAAGCTGGGTCTAAAAACTACCATAAATAGACTTCTAAGTTATGTAGCCAATAAAGTTCTTTTAAATAACAGTCTGAATAGATTTTCATTGCTTAAAACTATCTATACTCTGATTAATACATTCTCTTACTTTATATCACCCACTCCCTCTCCCTCACTAGCTCCCAGCTCTAATTTTCTTTTGTATATTCCTTTTTCCTAATGTTTTCTAATATGATCTATCCCTCGGTCATTTAGTGATTCTCTCTTTCCATCACTTTCTCACTTTTGCTAGGTCATTCTTTCTTTGTCACAGAAACTTTTCATTTTTAGTAATCACAGGTAGTCCAAAATTCTCTAGCATTCAGGAGTCACCTTTTCCTTTAGTAACTAAATTACAATAATATAATCTCTTTTATGCAAGAAAGCACACATAATATAGCTCTTGAAAAATTTTTCTCCAGACTGTTCTATTGTACTTCTCCATCATTTTTCTCTGAAAATCCTGTAACTATTTTTCCTTTGTATTTAAGCTCTCTATGATTCATTTTGTCCCCCAAAGAGTGTATACAAGTACCGTTACAAACACACACACATTCAAGAGGCTGTCATGTTTAACAGATCTCTTTGCTTGGGAACAAACTTAAGTGATTCAGTTTTTTAAAAAAGAGTTTAGTATAGAATATAACTCTTCCCCATACCTGCTAGATGGTTCTAGGTATTTTTGCCATATGCATCTTTGTCATAGATATTTTTGCTAAAACATTTCTGCTGCATAATCAATTGGCTATAAGGCAATTCTGCCATAGAAAATGAAATAACAAAAAATAAGAGGAATATAAACATAACATACATAAACACAAAACATGAGACTGAATATCAAAATTTTTAAAATTCCATTGCAAAATATAACATATTTGAACACACTTAAAATGTGTGAATACCTCCCAGAATATTGGAAATAAAAGCACAAATAAACAAATGGGACCTAGTTAAAATTAAAAGCTTCTGCACA
Organism: Bos indicus; assembly: GCF_029378745.1. Classification (NCBI taxonomy): domain Eukaryota; kingdom Metazoa; phylum Chordata; class Mammalia; order Artiodactyla; family Bovidae; genus Bos; species Bos indicus. Next base: position 94,453,493 of record NC_091767.1, read on the forward strand.
ACAAAGGAAACTATAAGCAAAGTGAAAAGACAGCCTTCAGAATGAGAGAAAATAATAGCAAATGGAGCAACTGACAAAGAATTAATCTCAAAATTATACAAGCAATTCCTGCAGCTCAGTTCCAGAAAAATAAATGATCCAATCAAAAATGGGCCAAAGAAATAAACAGACATTTCTCCGAAGAAGACATACAGATGGCTAACAAACACATGAAAAGATGCTCAACATCACTCATTATCAGAGAAATGCAAATCAAAACCACAATGAGGTATCATTTCATGCCAGTCAGAATGGCTGTTATCCAAAAGTCTACAAGCAATAAATGCTGGAGAGGGTGTGGAGAAAAGGGAACCCTCTTACACTATTGGTGGGAATGCAAATTACTACAGCCACTATGGAGAACAGTGTGGAGATTCCTTAAAAAAAAAACTGGAAATAGAACAGCCATACAACCTAGCAATCCCATTGCTGGGTATACACACGGAGGAAACCAGAATTGAAAGAGACATGTGTACCCCAATGTTTATCGCTGCGCTGTATATAAGATCCAGGACATGGAAGCAACCTAGGTGTCCAGCAGCAGATGAATGGATAAGAAAGCTGTGGTACATACACACAATGGAGTATTACTCAGCCATTAAAAAGAATACATTTGAATCAGTTCTAATGAGGTGGATGAAACTGGAGCCTATTATACAGAGTGAAGTAAGCCAGAAAGAAAAACACCAATACAGTATAATAATGCATATGTATGAAATTTAGAAAGATGGTAATGATAACCCTGTATGTGAGACAGCAAAAGAGCCAATGTATAGAACAGTCTTTTAGACTCTGTGGGAGAAGGCGTGGGTGGGATGATTTTGGAGAATGGCATTGAAACATGTATATTATCATATGTGAAAAGAATCACCAGTCCAGGTTTGATACATGATACAGGGTGCTCGGGGCTGGTGCACTGAGATGACCAGAAGGATGGGATAGGGAGGGAGGTGGGAGGGGTATTCAGGATGGGGAACACATGTATACCTGTGGCAGATTCATGTCAATGTATGGCAAAATCACTACAATATTGTAAAGTAATTAGCTTCCAATTAAAATAAATAAATTTATATTTTAAAAAAGACAAAATAAAAAGCACATACAAAAGTAGAATAGCAGTGGTGTGTTCATAAGCATTTTAACATCCAACTCTTGGGGGAGGGAGCTGATTTGTGGCATGTGCTGATTTTCATGATGGAAATACTTCCACCATGGCCAATTTCAAGATAACCAGTGTGGTGTCAGATTTCCTGAAAATTAAAAAATAGGCTCTCCTGAGTAGGTCTTAGCCAGTTTCAGCACACCACTACTAGTATAATAAGCCATCATTACTCATTATCTGCTTCAGCAATTATCAACTCATGGCCAATATTGTTTCATTTCTATGCTCACCCATTTCTCTCCACTTATATAATTTCAAGGCAAATAATATTTTGATGAGTTAAATTTGACTAAAGAAAGTTCATCAATGACATCTCATTATATGTCTCTAAAAGATAACACTTAAAATCACAATGCCATTATTGTACCTATGGTGTTACAGTTTCTTAATATAATCAAATATCAGGTTAATGTTCATATATTCAGTTGTCTCATAAGTACCCTTTTCTTGCATTGCTTCTTTGCCTCAGCATTTAAAAGAGGACCATACAGTGCGATTATTTCCTAGGTGTCTTCATTGACTTAATTTGTAGGTTTCCTCTTTATTTCTTAATTTATTGTTACTTATTTGTTGAAGAAACTGAATCCTTTGATCTGAAGTTTCCCACTGTGTGATTTTGTTGATTTTTTTTTTTATCAGAAAGCACCTAGGGTCTGGTTCTCTCTTTTAGAGTATTAGCCACCCACCACTTATGATCAATACCTAGATATATTAACTCACTAAGGGTTGCAAAATGATGATGTCCTAACATTCATTCTTCATTTACTAGCTAGAATATTTTTATAGAGAGTACAAGCCCCTTCTATCTACTCTTTGGTTATGCTGAGGCCCAGTGTTTATGGGAAAAGCTGGATAAAATACATGAATTCTTCCCTTTGTTTACCATTTTTCAAAATAATGAATTGGTTTACTAGCATCCTTCAAAAATGACCAGTTGTTTTTCCTTTAACCTAATCATGAACCCCTGGATTTAAATATATTTGATGGATTTCAGTCTACTGCAGCTAATATTTTCACTGACTGTAATTACCCCATCTTTGTAGATTGAGACCATTCAATCTGACAAGATCCCAGTAATCTATTTTTGTCCTTGATTTTTTTTTAATTGGAGTGTAGCTGCTTTTCAATGATCCTAGTAGTCTTAGATAGATGCCTTAGTGTCTAGTAGGACAAGTTGTGCCATTCTCAAGCTTCTAGACAGGATGTTAATATCTTTTATCATATCTTTTTACTTTGCTTATGTTTTTTTTTTGACATGAAAGTTTTAAAGGTTTCTATGTCATTAAATTTATCTTCCCTTTTTGCTTTTGGATTTTGAGTCATAGGAGAGATTTCCTCATTCTTGGGTTAAAGAGGAAATCGCCCATATTTTCTGTACTGATAAATGTTTGCTTTCTTGCTTCATTTAAATTTCTGATTCAGTTGGAATTTATCTTGTTTATGGCATGAATAATAGATGCAATTTTATCTTTTTTCCTTATGGCTCTCTAGTTATCCCAATATAATTTTTTAGTAAGCCAAGTAGTCATGTACAGATGTGAGAGTTAAACTACAGAGAAGGCTGAGTGCCAAAGAAATGATGCTTTTGAATTGCGGTGCGGGAGAAGACTCTTGAGAGTCCCTTGGACTGCACAGAGATTAAACTAATCAATCCTAAAGGAAATCAACCCTGAATATTCATTGGAAGGACTGATGCTGAAGCTGAAGCTCCAGTACTTTGGTCAGCTGATGCGAACAGCAGACTCATTGGAAAAGATCCTGATGCTGGGAAAGATTGAAGGTAAAACAAGAAGGGGGTGACAAAGGATGAAATGGTTGGATGGCATCACTGGCTCAGTGGATATGAAATTTGAGTAAATTCTTGGAGATAGTGGAGGACAGAGGAGTCTGGCATGCTGCATGGACACAAAGAGTTTCCATAAGGTCACAAAGAGTCAGACATAACTTGGCAACTTAACAACAAATCCCATGTTTTCCTCTTTGATTTGAAGATTTGCCACTTTTATTTTAAACTAAATTTGCATATTAAATTGGGTCTCTTTCTGGATTTTATATTCTGTTATTGGTCTGTCTTATTCTATTTTATTTATAGAGGCTTTATAGTATATTTTATTATCAGATGAGTCTAGTGGCTCCTCTCAGGAGTTCTTATTTTTCAGGTTTTTTAAAATATTCTTGTTTGTTCTTCCTGATTAACTTTGTAATTATTACAGTTTTTTAATAAAGTATGTTTCAGTTCAGTTCAGTCGCTCAGTCATGTCCAACTCTTTGCGACCCCATGAATCGCAGCACGCCAGGCCTCCTTGTCCATCACCAACTCCCGGAGTTCACTCAGACTCACGTCCATTGAGTCAGTGATGCCATCCAGCCATCTCATCCTCTGTCGTCCCCTTCTCCTCCTGCCCCCAATCCAGCCCAGCATCAGAGTCTTTTCCAATGAGTCAACTCTTTGCATGAGGTGGCCAAAGTATTGGGGTTTCAGCTTCAACATCATTCCCTCCAAAGAAATCCCAGGGCTGATCTCCTTCAGAATGGACTGGTTGCATCTCCTTGCAGTCCAAGGGACTCTCAAGAGTCTTCTCCAACACCACAGTTCAAAAGCATCAGTTCTTCGGCACTCAGCTTTCTTCACAGTCCAACTCTCACATCTATACATGACCACTGGAAAAACCATAGCCTTGACTAGACGGACCTTTGTTGGCAAAGTAATGTCTCTGCTTTTCAATATGCTATCTAGGTTGGTCATAACTTTTCTTCCAAGGAGTAAGCATCTTTTAATTTCATGGCTGCAGTCACCATCTGCAGTGATTTTGTGGCCCAAAGAAACAGTCTAACACTATTTTCACTGGTTCCCCATCTATTTCCCATGAAGTGATGGGACCAGATGCCATGATCTTCATTTTCTGAATGTTGAGCTTTAAGCCAAATTTTTCACTCTCCACTTTCATCAAGAGGCTTTTTAGTTCCTCTTCACTTTCTGCCATAAGGGTGGTGTCATCTGCATATCTGAGGTTATTGATATTTCTCCTGGCAATCTTGACTCCAGCTTGTGCTTCTTCCAGCCCAGTGTTTCCCATGATGTACTCTGCACATAAGTTAAATAAGCAGGGTGACGATATACAGCCTTGACGTACTCCTTTTCCTATTTGGAACCAGTGTGTTGTTCCATGTCTAGTTCTAACTGTTGCTTCCTGACCTGCATATAGGTTTCTCAAGAAGCAGGTCAAAAAATGTGTGTATAGTCATGCCAATACTGTGGAAATAACATATTTTATTTTGTAAGTTGTACCTAAGCATCTGTCTTCCAAGTCTTTCATTCATAGCATTTTATACCTTCTTTTCTTATTTTATGTCCTTGTTCAGCACTGCACTTTTTATTTTTCTCTAAAATTATTTCCTCCATTGAGAGAAATATCAGTTTCCAAACCCTAGGGTGTATATTTGTAACTGCACTTTGTATTGTTTTGTGAAAGCCTCTACACACTGCTCTTTTTTTTATAGCATATTTTCATGTCTGTTTACAGATGTTCCAAAGTGCTATGGAAAATATGGGTTCATACCTGTGCCTTTGAGGCCCTCAGCAAAAATATATAAGAAACCTCTACAACACAATAATAAGAAAAAAACACAAACGATTCAATTTTAAAATTAGTAAAAATAATGGATAATCATTTCCTCCAAAGAAGACATACAAATGGCTAACAGGTATATGAAAAAGTGCGCACCATCACTAATCAACAGAGGAATGCAAATTAAAAACACAATGAGATATCACCTCACAACTGCTGAAATAGTTATTAATCAAATAAAGGATAACAAGGTTTGGCATGGTTGTGATAAACAGGGGACCCTTATACACACTTGATGGAAGTGTAAATTGGTGTAGCATCTATAAAAAATGATACAGAGATTTCCCCCCAAATTAAAAAACAGTAATCCAGCAATCCTATTTCTGGGTATATATCCAAAGGAATTGAAACCTGCATCTCATAATGATATTTGCATTTCTATGTTCATTGAAGCATCATATGGAGGAAGCACAAGCTGGAATCAAAATTTCCAGGAGAAATATCAATAACCTCAGATATGCAGATGACACCACCCTTATGGCAGAAAGTGAAGAACTAAAGAGCCTCTTGATGAAAGTGAAAGAGGAGAGTGAAAAAGTTAGCTTAAAGCTCAACATTCAGAAAACGAAGATCATGGCCTCTGGTCCCATCACTTCATGGCAAATAGATGGGGAAACAGTAGAAACAGTGGCTGACTTTATTTTTCTGGGCTCCAAAATCACTGTAGATGGTGACTGCAGCCATGAAATTAAAAGACACTTACTCCTTGGAAGGAAAGTTATGACCAACCTAGACAGCATATTAAAAAGTAGAGACATTACTTTGACAACAAAGGTCTGTCTAGTCAAGGCCATGGCTTTTTCCAGTGGTCATGTATAGATGTGAGAGTTGGACTATAAAGAAAGCTGAGTGCTGAAGAATTGATGCTTTTGAACTGTGGTGTTGGAGAAGACTCTTGAGAGTCCCTTGGACTGCAAGGAGATCCAACCAGTCCATCCTAAAGGAGATCAGTCCTGGGTGTTCATTGGAAGGACTGATGCTAAAGCTGAAAGTCCAATACTTTGGCCACCTCTTGCGAAGAGCTGACTCATTGGAAATGACCATGATGTTGGGAATGATTGAGAGCAGGAAGAGAAGGGGACAACAGAGGATGAGATGGTTGGATGGCATCACCGACTTGATGGACATGGGTTTGGATGGACTCTAGGAGCTGGTGATGGACAAGGAGGCCTTGCGTGCTGCGGTCCATGGGGTTGCAGAGACTTGGACACGACTGAACAACTGAACTGAACTGAGGAATCATGCATAATAGCCAAAATATGGAAACAACCTAAATGTCCATCAACAGATGAAATGATAAAGAAAATGTGATGTATACATACAATGGAGTATTACACAACGTTTTAAAAGAAGAAAGAAATCCTGTCTTTTGTAACAACACAAATGGATCTGGAGGATACTATATTAAGTGAAATAAGCCAGACACAGAAAGACAAATACTATGTAATCTAAAATAGTCAAATACATAAAAGCAAAGAGTAAAAAGCTACCAGGAACTGCAGAAAGAAGGAAATGAGAAGGTATCAATCAAATGGTATACAGTTTTAGTTACACAGAATTAACAAGTAATGGAGATCCACTGTACAAAATAGGGCCTACAAGTAAAAATATTATCTTGTTGCTGCTTAGTCATTCAGTCATGTCTGACTCTTTTCAACCCCATGAACTGTATGTAGTCTGCCAGGTTGCTCTGTCCATGGGATTTCCCAGGCAAGAATAATGAAGTAGGCTGTCATTTTCTTCTCCAGGGGATCTTCTAGACATAGGGATCAAACCCTTGTCTCCTGTTTGGCAGGCAGATTCTTTACCACTGAGCCACCAGGGAAGCCTGTTGAATACTAAAAGTTTTGCTGAATGGGTTAAAATTTGTGTTAAGTGCTCTTACCACAAAAGGAAAAAGGAAAAAAAAAAACAAAAGGGGCAGAAGAAAACTGCAGGTGATGAATAAGTTTATGGTATTGATAGTGATGTTAGTTTTATGAGTATATACTGATTTCCAAACACATTAAGATGTACAAATTAAATATTTACAGCTTTTTATGTGTCAATCATACTTCACTAAAGCAGTAAAAAAAAAAAAAAAAGTTTTTAATTCTTAAAATCATCTTCAAAATTATCCAAGATCTAGACCCTATACAACTCTTCAGCTTCATCTTTCAGCCAATTTTTACCTCTCCCCACTATTCTGCATCATGTGTTCTAGCAAAGCTACACTTCTTTTCATTTTTAAATTAAACTTCTTTTAAGTGATAGAACATTCTGTCTCTCTCTCTCTCAAAGAGTTGACTCATTGGAAAAGACTCTGATGCTGGGAGGGATTGGGGGCAGGAGGAGAAGGGGACGACAGAGGATGAGATGGCTGGATGGCATCACTGACTCGATGGACGTGAGTCTGAGTGAACTCCAGGAGTTGGTGATGGACAGGGAGGCCTGGCATGCTGCGATTCATGGGGTCACAAAGAGTTGGACATGACTGAGCAACTAAACTGAACTGAGCTGAACTTGCAGGACTGTTTGCAATCCCAAGGACTGTAGGAAAGGCTCCTCTGCCCACGGAATTTTCCAGGTGAAACCTATCCAACCCAGGATCAAGTCAGTCTCTTTTCCTGCACTGGCAGGTGGATTCTTTACCACTAGTGCCACCTGAGAAGCCCCATAAGAGATTTTGTGCGTGCATGCTAAGTTGCTTCAGCCATGTCCTACTCTTTGCGATCTTATGGATTGTAGCCTGCAAGGCTCCTCTTGATGAGATTCTCTAGGCAAGAATACTGGTGTGGGTTGCCATTTCCATCTTGAGGGTATCTTCCCAACCCAGGAATCAACTGGTACTAAATAAATGAGTGCTAATATTTATAATAATAATGTAAAATGTTAGCAGAGCTAGTACAATAATAAACATGGAAGTTGGTCTTAAAAGAAGTCATAATGTTTTCTACACAGCATTCATTTAGATTTTTAAAAAGGAAGCACAATCTGTTTTTAATAACAAATAATTCTATTTTATGAGTACTTATTATATGCATAAAGAATAAAATATAAATGTAATCAGCAAAATAGAATTCAAATGATAATGGAATCAAATATTCAAATTACTGGAGCAAACTAACTGTAAACTGAAGTAACTAAATTATCTTTCAAGACTGAACATAAATTTCTTTTTGGACAAAAAATGAGAGCTGTGTTATCATTCAAGGAACATACTGAATGAACTATTAAACAATGTACCTAAGGAGGAAGTAAATTTAACCTAATGAAAAGAGTAGAATGAAAAAAGAAAGACAGCAAATAATCAGATCAGATCAGTCACTCAGTCATGTCCGACTCTTTGCGACCCCATGAATCGAAGCACGCCAGGCCTCCTTGTCCATCACCAACTCCCGGAGTTCACTCAGACTCACGTCCATTGAGTCCATGATGCCATCCAGCCATCTCATCCTCTGTCGTCCCCTTCTCCTCCTGCCCCCAATCCCTCCCAGCATCAGAGTCTTTTCCAATGAGTCAACTCTTTGCATGAGGTGGCCAAAGTACTGGAGTTTCAGCTTTAGCATCATTCCTTCCAAAGAAATCCCAGGGCTGATCTCCTTCAGAATGGACCGGTTGGATCTCCTTGCAGTCAAGGGACTCTCAAGAGTCTTCTCCAACACCACAGTTCAAAAATAATAAACATTAACAAAAAATAAATAAATATATGAAGAAATATATAAAATTGCTCTTAGAGAAAAATAAAGAAAACAAAAATCGTCTTAATTATAAAAAGACTCAATCTTTTGAAGACACTAAATAAAAATAGGTGATTTTAATACACACCTCTCTCAAACTAATCAGTATAGAAATGTGAAAATAGAAGATTTGATGTCTACAGTAAATAAGATTAATTAAAATATAAAAATATATAGACAATAATGCATAAAATACATAATATGTAAGATCTATAAAATTTTATATTCAAACACTAAAGAATACATGTTTAAAATACAAGGAAAGTCTCAATAAATATTAAACAAATAAAATTACTTAAGCACAATTTCTAACTAAAACAACAGAATTCCAATAAAATCAGTTGATACAGGTTAAGTCTGAAAGGAAATTTATAAGTATAAATGCATAGATATTTCAGTCTTTATTTACAACATATATACATGTCATGGGCTTCCCTGGTGGCTCAGACGGTAAAGTATCTGCCTGCAATGAGGAAGACCTGGGTTTGATCCCTGGGTTGGGAAGATCCCTTGGAGGTGAGTATGATAACTCACTCCAATATTCTTGCCTGGAGAATCCCCATGGACAGAGAAGCCTGGCAGGCAATAGTCCATGGGGTCAAAAAGAGTCGGACATGACTGAGCAACTAAGCACAGCACACACATATCACACATATACATAATATGAAAATAAGAAAAATTGAATATTGATACTCTAAGCATTCAATTCAAACACTAAGAAAAAACAAAGACAAGGAATTACTTAATAAATTGCTTGAAAAATTGCCAGGCCAAAACAATTCCCCTTGAAAAGTCTAATAAAATTTAAAGAATAGAAAAACTCTATTATATGCACTTATTTCAGAAAATATAAAAATCGGAAGAGCATCTCAAAATAATATTTTGAGTCTAGTATAAAGTGAAACAAAAACTGCATAAGAATAATAAAAAGAAAAATATGTCACTCTACTATAAACATAAATATAAAAATACTAAATATTATCAAACATAATCCTGCAATATACTGAGTAATAACACCCAGTGTCTAAGTAGGAGTTATTCCAGGGAATCAAGAAAGTTTTAACATTAGAAAATGTGTTGATTTTCACACAATATTAATAATTCACAGTATCAATTTAAGAAGAAAAAAATAACCATTTTAATAAATGCAGGAAAACCATTTGATAAATTCAACATGCAATTATAATTTTTTTGATCTTGGCAAATTAGAACAGAAACAATCTTTTTCAACCTGATAAGATACCCAGTCAAAATCCACAGCAAACATCATAGTTAATGATGAAATATTAAATATATTCATTTTAATGTTCAACATGAGATTTTAAATACCTGGGTTTGCTTCTTCTATAACACTGGACTAGAATCAAATTTTAAAAAGAAGAAGAAATAAGATTAAGTATTACAAAGGCAGAAATGAAATTATCATTATCCCAGACAATACAATTATATACATAGAAAATGAATAAAAAATATAAACAAATCATCTGGGTTAGTAATGGTTGCAAATAAAAGATAAATGGGCTTCTCTGATAGCTCAGTTGGTAAGAATCTGCCTGTAATCCAAGAGACCTGGGTTCGATCCCTGGATTGGGAAGATCCCCTGGAGAAGGGAAAGGCTACCCACTCTAGTATTCTGGCCTGGAAAATTCCATAGAGTGTGTAGTCCATGGGGTTGGAAGAGTCAGACACAACTGAGCAATAACCCATTATTTTCTGGGTTAATAACCCATTATTATCTGGGTAAACCCTGACCATTATTTTCTAGCTTAATAATGGTTGCAAATCAAAGATAGGTATTCAATAATTGTGTTCCTGGCATCAGTCACAAAGGTCAAAAAATTATCTTAAATATAATCTCATTCACAGTAACAACACATATGTAAAAATGCCTTTGAATAAATCTAATCAAAAGAGTACAAGTACTTTATGAGAAAAAATTGTAAATCTTTACTTTAAAAAAAACAGACAAGAAAACCTGAGTAAACAGGAAGCTATATTTTCTGTATAGTCAGAAAATTAAAAAATATTTATCCCCAACAATCTCTCTATTAATGTAATTTCTTTTAAAAGTTAACAGAGCGAAGTTTTCTTTCCCCTCTTTGGATATTAAGCTAATCCTAAAATTTACATAAAGAATAAAAGACTAAGAATTACCACATACACAAAAAAAACTGTAGGATGAAAATATTGCAAAATAAGAACAGTAATCACTATACCAGATCTAATGACTGGATACAAAGTTGTAGATATTTAAATAATATAGTATCAGTGAAGACAGAAAACAAAAGGATCAACAGAATAGGATAGAAAGTCTAAGAACATTCTAGACATCTATAAGAGTTTGATAACATGTATTATCAGAGGGTTTGATGACTGATATGGCATTGTAAATCAGTACATATTAAAGGAACTATCTGATAAATTGTGTCACGTTTATTCATGGGATTCCCTGGTGGCTCAGACAGTAAAGAATCCACTACAATGTTGGAGACCTGGATTCAATCCCTGGGTTAGGAAGATCCCCTGGAGGAGGTCATGGCAACCCACTCCAGTATTCTTGCCTGGAGAATCCTCATGGACAAAGGAGCCTGGCGGGCTAAGTCCATGGAGTCACAAAGCATCAGACACAACTAAGCAACTAAGCATACAGCACACACATTGATTACTTGTATTGACAAAAAAAGATAGCAATAGATGTCTACCTCATATTATACCATATGTAAATTTAGAAAGACTCAATAGCCAAGTTCTAAAAAGTTGAATTCTAGAACTTCTATAGAAAATTATGGGAAAATATCACTATAGTATATGGGCAGGAATAGTTTTATTAAATATGACACAAAACAAAAAGTAAGGGGACTTCCCTGGTGGTCCAGTGGTTAAGATTCCAGGCTCCCAATGCAGTGGCCAGGGTTTGATCCCTCATCAGGGAAGTAGATACTGCATGCCACAACTAAGACCAGCACAGCAAAATTAAAAAAAAAAAATCACCTATCCTCAGTTAAAAAAAAAAAATAGAAAAGTGAAAAAAGAATGACAAAATTAGCCTCCTTAAAATTAAAAGTTCCATATAAGAAAAGACACCATTAAGAAAGTTTAAACATTAGACATAAATGGGAGAATTTATCTGTAGTAAACACACACACACACACACACACACACACACACACACACAAAGGATGGCTAGTACAGAATGTTTCTAAAAGTACAAGCTATCCAATAACAACTATAAAGGAACCCCAATACCAACAAAAATATAAAAGTAATATCACAAGTTACCAAAGAAACAACAACAAAAAATTAAGATACTGCATACCCCCAAAATAGTTAAATAGTAAATTATAACAATAATATGGAGATATATGGAGAAACAAAAAATCTAATTTATTGCCATGAGGAAAATGAATTGACATTCTGAAGAGCAAATAAGCAAGATCAGGTAAAATGAATCCCGTAATCCCACATCCAGATGTATATGCAAAGAAAGAATGAAGAAAAAAGCTAGTCTATGCCACCATCTAGTGGTCTCAGAATATAATAAAAAATACAATTGCTTCAGCAATGTTTGCAAAGGAATTCTGAAAGTACCTGCACAGGGAGGCACCAACAACTTATAAACATGTAGAGCTCATATATGCAGTAACTTCCCTTACTGACCTATTGGGCCAGCATTGGACTCCACCTATCCTGCTTCCCTCTCCAGATCTGCATGAACCTAACCTTGTGACAGGGCCTTCCTCGTAGCTCAGTCAGTAAAGAATCTGCCTTCAATGCAGGAGACCTGGATTCAATTCCTGGGTCACGCAGATCCCCTGGAGAAGGAAATGGCACCCAACTTCAGTATTCATGCCTAGAGAATCCCACAGACAGAGGAAAATCACAGGCTACAGACTATGGCTTAGCAACTAAACCATCACCAACCCTCTAACAAAACCAAGTAGAAATATGTTTCTTAATGTCTGTTGTTGTTGTCACTCAGTCATATCCAACTCATTTAGACTCCATGGACTGCAGCATGTCAGGCTTCCCTGCCCTTCACAATCCCCCAGAGTTTGCTCAAATTCATGCCCATCGAGTCAGTGATGCCATGCAACCATCTCATCCTCTGTCGTGCCCTTCTCCTCCTGCCTTCAATCCTTCCCAGCATCAGAGTCTTTTCCAATAAGTCAGCTTTTCACACAGGTGGCTAAAGTATTGGATATTCAGCTTCAGCATTAGCCCTTCCAATGACTATTCAGGGTCGATTTCCTTTAGGATTGACTGGTTTGATCTCCTTGCAGTCCAAGGGACTCTCAAGAGTCTTCAGCATCACAGTTCGAAGGCATCAATTCTTCAGCACTCAGCATTTTTTATTGTCCAGCTCTCACAATGCACATGACTACTGGAAAAACCATAGTTTTGACTATATGGACCTTTCTTGGCAAAGTGATGTCTCTGCTTCTTTAATACGCTGTCTGGATTTGTCATTGCTTTTCTTCCAAGGAGCAAGCGTCTTTTAATTTCATGCCTGCAGTCACCATCTGCAGTGATTTTGGAGCTCAAGAAAATAAAGTCTCTCATTGTTTCCTTTGTCTCCCCATCTATTTGCCATGAAGTGATAGGACCCAATGCCATGGTCTTAGTTTTTTGAATGTCGAGTTTTAAGCCAACTTTTTTACTCTCCTCTTTCACCTTCAACAAGAGGATCTTTAGTTCCTTTTTGCTTTCTGTCATAAGGGTGGTGTTACCTGCATATCTGAGGCTATTGATATTTCTCCCCCAAATCTTGATTCCAGCTTGTGCTTCATCCATCCTGGCATTTCACATGATGTACTCTGCATATAAGTTAAATAAGCAGGGTGACAATATACAGCCTTGACATACTCCTTTCCTAATTTGGAACAAGTCCATTGTTCCATGTCCAGTTCTAACTGCTGCTTCTTGAGACCTGCATACAGGTTTTGCAGGAGGGAGGTAAGGTAGTCTGGTATTCCCATCTCTTTAAGAATTTCCCACAGTTTGTTGTGATCTACAAAGCCAAAGTAGTCAATGAAGCAGAAGTAGATGTTTTTCTGGAATTCTCTTGCTTTTTCTATGATCCAGTGGGTTTTGGCCATTAGATCTCTGGCTCCTCTGCCTTTTCTAAATGCAGCCTGTACATCTGGAAGTTCTCGGTTCACATGCTGTTGAAATCTAGCTTAAAGAATTTTGAGCATTACTTTGTTAGCACATGAAAAGAGTGCAATTGTGTGGTAGTTTGAACATTCTTTGGCATTACCCTTCTTTGGAATTGGAATAAAAACTGACCTTTTCAAGTTTTCCTGCGGTTACTGCTGAATTTTTCAAATTTGCTGGCATATTGAGTGCAGCACTTTCACAGCATCATCTTTTAGGATTTGAAATAGCTCAGCTGGAATTCCATCACCTCCACTAACTTTGTTCATAGTGATGGCCCACTTGATTTCACACTCCAAGATGTCTGGCTCTAGGTGAGTGATCACACCATCACTGTTATACAAAAATAAAATAAAATAAAATATTTTTGTATAGTTCTTCTGTGTATTATTGCCACCTCTTCTTAATATCTTCTGTTTCTGTTAGATCCATACCATTTCTGTCCTTTATTGTGCCCATCTTTGCATGAAATGTTCCCTTGGTATCTCTAATTTTCTTGAAGAGATCTCTAGTCTTTCCCATTCTATTGTTTTCCTCTATTTCTTTGTATTGTTCACTGAGGAAGGCTTTCTTATCTCTCCTGGCTATTCTCTGGAACTCTGCATTCAGATGGTATTCCTATTCTTATGTCTACCTTATATATTTCCAACACCCTTCAAATGATCTTGTTCTGTAAAGCTGAAAGAATTCTTCACCAAAATAACCAGACTAGATTGTACTGAAAAGAATATTGTGCAAAAGGAGCCCTTATACACTTCTCTCAGGGTACAAATTTGGAAATTTAGTAAAGATGAATATATATCCCAAAAGCAAATGAAAATAAAAGAAACAATTTTAACTATTAAAATTAACCAAAAAATTACCAAAAAAAAAAAGATGAATATGTATATAAACCATGACACACAAATTTCTCTCCTGGGTAGATTCTCTAGTCATAGTTCTTAATTCCAAAGGACATCTAAGAATTTAAAACTGTCAAACGCACATAAGCAGAGAATAGAATGGTGGTTGCTACAGGTTGAGAGGAGTAAAGAGGAAGCTTATTTTTTACTATAAAATGTCAGGTATCTAAGATGGGTAAGTTCTCCAGATCTGCTGAATAAATTGTGCTATAGTTAACAATACTGCACTGTACGCTTAAAGTTTTGTTATGCGAGGTTTATATTTCATGTAAGTTTTTAATCACAATAAAAAACAAAACAAGACCTTCCTGAAGTGGCCAAAAACATACAGAAAATGAACAAGGGCAGTCAACTTTTATAAGAAGGAATGGCGCTGTGTGAGTTTCCATGATTTTTAAGATAAGGGAAGGACAGTCACCACCACAAAGTGCCTAAAATTCAGAGAGAAAACTTCAGTCTTACTGACCCAAACAAACAGAGTGAGAGTCAATTTCTATGCAGGTTGATAAGAAGTCCAGGGGTCCCCAAGGAGAGAGGGGTCTGGAATTCTCAAGGAGGAAGAAAGGACAAACATTTTTTTCCTCTACATTCCTTAGCATTATATAACAATAATGTATCCTGCTTGAGGACATTCTCTGGAAAAAAACCTTCTGGCTAATCTTGTTATCTTAAAATGTAAATTATGGCAGTGGGTCTAGTAAGGTCTTTACAACCTCCAGGCATTCTTTAGATTCACTGTAGTAAGTAATTTAAAAGTATATAACTCCATTGCTAACACTAATGAGAGGGGACTCTTTCTGTCCCCTTCTAATGTTTATGTCAGAAGATTTCTCCATCCCTTTTATACTTTAATAAAACTCTATTACACAAAAGCTCTGAGTGATCAAGCCTTGTCTCTGGCCCCGGATTGAATTCTTCTCCTCCGGAGGCCAAGAATCCTGGCATCTTTCATGGTTCAGCAACAACCTTTCATCTTGGGGCTCATCCAGGATTCTTCAGCACAAGGTAAGGATGCTTGGAGCTCTAGTTCTTTGTCCTCTTAGCGAACACATTTTCTGCTGTGCTTTACTAACCCTACAGTGTGCTTGTGTGAATGAATGACATACCCTGCACAAAGCAAGTGAGGAGCCCAGCTCTGTGGTTCCGCAGTGACCTCATACAGCTTATGGCAGAAACCTGTCAGGGGTTTATTCCGACCTGCCAATGCCAAGAGGCACCCAATGTCTCTCCCTCAGGGACTGACCAGAAATGGGCAAAGCGTGTGGACTGAACTCTCCTTTCTTGGTCAAACTTCCCAGTCTCTTTGACATTTCCTAACTTCTTGGGAATTAGAACTACTAACCTATCTGTCAGATCATAGACTTTCAAGGGACTTGTGATCTATGCTGTTACTGTGTACTGTTTGTTACTTAGGTCCCAAACTTGGATTGGTAGTCAGGAAGCACCTAGCCTCACTAGGAGTTGAAAGATCGGAAGCTAGATGGAGCTCTAGCTCCAAGAGCATCTCTGAGGTTAAAGGTTACTCAGATTGGAAGTGCAATGAGTTTTTTCCTTTCATAACACTAGCTCTTAGTGGACAAGAGGAGGCTTTCCAGTGGCTTTTGTCCCAACTCCTTAGATATTCTTTCTGTGGAATCTGTGGGAATAAACTGGAAGGACTGGCCCTAATAACTCGGGGACAAAAATCACTTTTTCCTCACTGGCCAGCCCTTCACAATCTCTTTTGCTACCGCTTATACTGGTGTGGTGATGCTTGGAAGGAACATTTCAATTTTATGTTTGTACCGGTCTTATTGTGGTCAGGAATATACTCAGGGCCATGCACAGGCACTCAGGTGACAAAGTTCCCCCCAGCAGTCCTAGCTTGGGAGACATTCTAGAAGGCTACTCTGATTGCACCCTGGGTGGCATCAGAGGCAACCAAGGTTTTAATGGTGAGGAACTGGACATCACTCTGTGATGCCATCAGGTCTACCCCTGGTGCATCTCTACCCCATCTCAGTGGTAGAACTGGGAGGGATGAGTATGGTGACTGCATCAGTAAGGGACAGACTAAGTCTGACCAGGGAAGGAAAGCTTTGGTGTAAAGTCTGTCTACACCCCCATCTAGAGCAGGGAAGGACACCTCCGATAGAAAGATAGTGCTTGTCTCTTTTTTTTTCTTTCTTACAGATGGTGACAAACAATTCCAGCCTCACACTTTTGAACTGTATCCTGAAAAACTAGGATAGATTTGATCCTCAAAGCTTAAAGAAGGCACTCCTGATCTTCTGTGATACTGAATGGCCACAGTATCCTTTAGAAGACAGGGAATGCTAACCTGTTAAAGGATCTCAATTATTACTGTTTTACAATTAGGCCAGTTCTGTAGAAAACAAGGGAAATGGGTAGAAGTAGCATATGTGTTGCCTTTTTTCTCTCTTGGAGGTATGCCAGACTTATGTCCTAAGGGTATAGATTTGGATGTGAAACCTTCAACTCCCTCCTGTCCTCCTACTTTGCCCCTGTACTCGGGGCTCCAAACTGAGCAAACTGAAGTCAGAGAAACCCCCCAAGAAGGGTTGCCTTGGTCTCCGTAAAAACCCAAACTGAGATTCAAACTGCCCAAGTAGAGGTCCAAAAAACTCCTGAATCAGTACGACCTCAGACAATCGAAGTAAGAGAAGCTCAGACAGCAAAAACTAAGGGTGAAATATAGGATGAGATGGAGGACAGGCAACAAAGAGATAAAGAAAAGCAGGTTTCTCCAATCTATCCCTGGGATTGTATGTGCAGAGTAGCCAGAGAGGCTGAGGAATAGCCACACAAGCTGTTCCCTCTTCATGAAGCACCCACCAGGAGAAATAATCAGTCTATGAGAGTTAATAAAACTTTTTCTTATCAAGAAATACAAAGAATCAAGGAGGATCTGGGAGACTATTTAGAGGATGCAGAAAAATATATTAGAGCTTTTAAAGGTGTTACTCTGCTTTATGACCTTACTTGGAAGGATGTGTTGTATATCTTGGGACAAAAACTGACTCACAACTCAAAAAGCCAAGTTTGGGGGAAACCTATTGCTTATGGAGATGAATGGCTTGGTAATGAATCAGTAGGGAAGAGGGAGGATGAATAGCCACCCTCCCCACTGGGAATCAGGTGGTCCCAACTGTAGAACTAGACTGGGAGCAAAATACAGCTAAAGGAAGAAGGGATGAGAGTCATTTTGTCAGATGTATTCTTGAAGGACTCAAGCAAGCACGTGCTAAGACTTTAAACTATACCAAACTGGCAAACATAGAACAGGAGGAGAAGGAAGCTCCTGGTAAATTCCTAGACAGACTGAGAGAAGTCCTTAGCAGATTCACTGAGATTGATCCTGAAAGTGAAGAGTGAAGAGTGATCTTAAAAGATAGATTTCTCATTCAGTCAGCTCCAGATATCTGCTGTAAGCTATTAAAACAGGCATATGGACCAAATCAGTCTTTAGATAATCTGTTCCAACTGGCTCGAACAGTCTATTATGGTAGGGAATATGAGGAAAAGAAAGAAAGGCAGAAAAAGACAAGGGAACAGGCGGAAGCCCCTGCAATGGCTGTAAGAACCATTCTTAAACAGCCTGAGAAAAATGCCCAGAGGTGAAAAGGGATGGGGCTGTTATTACTGTGGAAAGGAAGGACACCTCAAGCAGGATTGCCCTCAGGCATCTAAGCCACCCCCAGCTCCATGTCTGGTCTGCAAGGGACCACAATGGAGGAGAGACTGCCCCCAGAGGCATAGGTTTCAGGAGTCAAACTCTCAAGACAATCAGGACTGAAGGTGCCCGGGGGTCCCCACACAGGTTCCCATACTAATTACACCTGAGGAACCCTGGGTATTAATAACTGTGAGGGGCCAAACCATCTATTTCCTTTTAGATACTGTGGCAACTTACTCTGTGCTTACTGAAGCCCCTGGCCCACTTTCTTCCTGATCCGCTTCCATAGTGGGACTGTCTGGACAAGCCAAAAGGTATTACTTCAGTTGTTCTTTGAGCTGTAACTGGGACTCTGTGCTATTTTCACATGAGTTTCTGATCATGCCAGAGTCTCCCTTACCCCTTTTGGGGAGGGATATACTGAGGAAGGTCCATGCCTCTGTTCTCATGAATATGGAGCCCTCCCTTTCTCTCCCTTTGATTTAACAAAATGTAAACCCCAGAGTGTGGGTTGATGGAAAATCTGTGGGTCAAGCACAAAATGCTATTCCTGTAGTTGTCAAGCTCAAAGACTGGCACTTAATCCCACATAAGAAGCAGTAGCCACTGAAACCTGAGGTTAAGGATGGGTTAAAACCCATCATTGAGAATTTAAAGGAGCAGGGATGGGAATAAAGTAGCCGAAGGTAATCAGCTGGCTGACTGTCAAGCCAGAAAAGCAGCACTTTATAAAACCCCTTCACTGCAGATGCCTTTGATCTGGACAGGTCCTGTTAAACAGGAAAAACCACAATATACTGAGAAAGAATTAGAAAGATATGAGAAAAGAGGAGCAAATATTACTAATAAAGGATGTTTACAGTCTGCAGATGAATGATTACTAATTCCTGAAAATCCTCAATGGAAAAGTTTTCCTAAAGCCTTGGAATCAACTAATTGTGTAACTCAGCTCTCAGCTTTTCAACAGGCATTAATGGAACTCTGGGAGGTGACTCCTGACCCAGCCTCTGAGTCAGGCAAGCTTCTATTTGAGCCAGGAACCGAGGTCCTAATAAAAACATTGGGATCTGGGGGCCAATCCCTCAAGCCTCTCTGGGAAGGCCCTTACCAGGTTATTCTTTCTTCTCCCACAGCTGTCAAAGTGCCAAGAATTGATTTGTGGGTACATCACACTCGAGTTAAGAGATGGCACCCTGACCGAACTAAGTGACGTCATTTTATGTCTTTACTTTCTGTGCTTTGACTTTATACTTTTCAGATGAGCCTGATAATCTATGTAAGCCTACTTCTGCTGACTCTAAAAGTCCTGGAGTCTTGACCCTCAAGACAATGCCTTCCTGTCCTGGGCTCATCCTTATGCCACATTCCACAATCAGTCTAATTGCAGGGTCTGCAGAGCACTCCCATCTTCATCAATTGAAGATTTCCCATGGTGGGTTTCTCCACTTCAAGGAAAGGACTTTCTTCAACTCTGTGATGACATCTAACAATCATAAGATGGACTGACGTAACTATGGACATAATGTGACTTTTAATTTTGATTTTAACTTGGTTTAATGACTATTTTCCCTTACATCTGTAACTGTAAAACAGAGTTTGTATCTAGTCGCATGAAGGCTTTTAAGTTACAAATGGTTGTTCAGGCTCATATGAGTACCATAGCCTCCTCCAACTATTATTTGGGGTCCCTAGATCAGAGACTCTCAATATGAGGGTTAGAACAACATGTTACCTCAACAATTTAGGCACCATGCCCCTCAACAGCAGGAAGTAGTTATGGAATGAAAACGACACCCTTTTCCGTTGGCAACATAATTCTCCTATAAGAAAAGGGGGGAGTGAGTCAATTCCTAGGCAGGTTGCTAAGAAGTCCAGGGGTCCCCAAAGAGAGAGGGGTCTAGAATTCTTAAGGAGGAAGAAAAGACAAACATTTTTTTCCTCTACATTCCTTAGTATTATATAACAATAATGTATCCTGCTTGAGGGCAGCCTCTGGAAAAAACCTTCTGGCTAATCCAGTTATCTTAAAATGTAAAGTATGGGAGTGGGTCTAGTAAGGTCTTTACAACCTCCAGCCATTCTTTCGATTCACTGAAATAGTAATTTAAAAGTACATAACTTCATTGCTAACACGGGTGAGGGAGCACTCTTTCTGCCCCCTCCTGATGTCTATGTCAGAAGCTTTCTCTATCCCTTTTATACTTTAATAAAACTCTATTACACAAAAGCTCTGAGTGATCAAACCTCGTCTCTGGCCCCGGATTGAATTCTCCTCTGGAGGCCAAGAATCCCGGCATCTTTCGTGGTTCAGCAACAACCTTTCAGAAGTGTATGGCAGGATTAGGGAGCAGAAAATCAACAGAAGATAAGTGGAGTGAGCAAGGACAGTTGGGAAGCAATGGCAGGAGGGTGTTGGACATCCTTGAGGTTGTGTATCCACAGTGTTGGTTATCACACCCTTATATCTGCTTCACCCCAAAAAGAAAAACTGCCTCACACTGATATTCCATTCCATAAAACTGGCTTTGTGATATGTTCTGACAATGAAAACCGACTTTTACACACATGAAATAAAATGAAGGGAATCTCTGACCTCAGTCTTCCAACTTCCAAAAAGAAAAAAAAAAAAGTGAAAAGTTGCTGAGAATCCAGCAAAAAACTGTTTCGTCTCCATCCTTTTATGTTTTTGCTATTTATAATTTAAAGATATTATGAAAGTGATTAAAATTACTTAGTAATATGATAGTGGGAAAATACATGTACTACATTGTTAATTATAAAAAATCAGGTAGTAAATCAAGAAATACAGTGTGCTCTCAGGTATATAAATATATATGGAAATATTAATATTTATCCTATAATTATGTATGACTTCCATTTCTCCCTTTGGTTTTTCCTGAACTTATCAAATTTTCTATACTGAATATGTATTGTTTGTATAATCAGGGAAGCAAAAATTCAGAGAAGGAAAATTAGTGTTAGTAATTTTGGTACAATTAGTTCTCTGAGATATCAACCTTAACACATCTGAAAGTTACAACTTTCTATATTATTTAAAAATTCAACTTTAAATCACTTATGGGATTAGAGAGTCTCTTAGCAGAAAACAAAGGATTTAAATTGGCTACCAGAACCACTGTGGGGCCTCTGGAAATATTTAAGGCTCAGAGGTAGGAAAGTATTCATGTGACACATTAGTTTACTACTGCAAATTTATAACATGGCACTCTGTTTTGGCAGAAAGCTTTATTTTTTCCTTTCCTTTACCACTACTTATAGTTGTCTGTTACTGTGGTATACTTGAATGTGAGTCCCAGAGCATGACTATAGCTCTAGAAGGAACACTAAGAAGTCATTCATTGAGGAGGAGCAGCAACTGTCACAAGAAGTTAGTGAAACCCTTATGAAAAAGAATGTTTTCCCTGTTTTGAAAACTGAAACCCCAAATAGCCATGCTATCTTTTATAACTGAAGAAGATGAGGATCCTTATACTGAAGATTTAATACAGAACATTAGAACAAATTTAAGAAGAGATATTTCCAGAAAGGAAATGAATGGGAACTAGGAATTATGAATAACTTATTTTATTTTTAAAGTGCTGAATACAGCAATGAAAAAAACTAAGGTATTACTGGGTGAAGAAAATATCATGGATATATATGAACATAATTTAAATAAGTCACTTTTATCATGGAAAATGAAAGAATAGCAGCCTTAGGGGTACAGATTAAACTAATATCTATTGTGCACACAATCTATGTCAAGAACTTTCAGGTATGTTACATCAATCCTAAAAAAAAAAAAAAAAAAACCCTCTAGAAATAAGCACCATTACTCCCATTTTAAATGACACATCATGATGAGAGATTGTGTTTTGCCCAAGTTTATACAGCCAATACACCAAGGAGCAAGACTGAAGTTTAGGTCCTTCAAGCCAAGTGCTTTCATAATACATAGTTAAGGGGAAAATGGAGTAAGAGGATCGAGACACAACAGGCTTTCTGAGACACAGACCACTGTACTCTAGCACAGCCCTAGAGATGGTCAGAGCATGAAGAACACAATCACAGTAGTGAGTCCAGCTCACTGAAGTTTCCAGCAACAAAGAAGTGTTCTTGGTTTCCACACAGAAATGTGAATGAGAAAACCCAACAAAATTCTCAAAACCATGTAGGAAAATGAGAAGATACTTTGTTCTGACTAGAGCACTATTGCCTATTATTAGCAACTACGGGGCTCAGAAATTTGGACATGCACTCAAGATCTAGCATTAGTACTGTGTGATATCACAAAGAACACATTATTTTATAAGTAGAAGGAAAACGTAGCTGAAGTGGGAGATAGCAAGCAATACTTAGTACATTGGATTTCTTTCTGAAGAGAGTGGCACAGCTTGTTTCAAGAGATTCCACGCATTAAAATCAGGAAGTCAGGTAAGTACATGTGTTTTACAAACAACTACAATGTTTTATCAGTAAACATTGCAAGAAGGGTGAATACTTCATGATCCAAGTCCTCAAGCAAAGTTTGCTTCCCTGCTGTAGACAATGTCCAAAGATGAACATCAACCTAAAGTATGATCCTTTGGAGAGAGATGCATAAAAAACAGAGAGCCAGAAAGCTGAAATTTTACCTCCTTTTGCCAGAGATAAAGAAGCCAAGGTAATAGCTCTCATGAATATCCCTCACACTCTCACCATGGGTATCTCCTCTGCCTTATCTTTTTACTGTGTAATACAATTGAATGCCTCACAAAATGCACCCCATACTGCCCACCCAGGCCATTCTAAATAGCAGACTATTTGGGGGGGCTCCAAAATCACTGCAGATGGTGACTGCAGCCATGAAATTAAAAGACACTTACTCCTTGGAAGGAAAGTTATGACCAACCTAGACAGCATATTCAAAAGCAGAGACATTACTTTGCCAACAAAGGTCTGTCTAGTCATGGCTAAGGCTTTTCCAGTGGTCATGTATGGATGTGAGAGTTGGACTGTGAAGAAGGCTGAGCGCCAAAGAATTGATGCTTTTGAACTGTGGTGTTGGAGAAGACTCTTGAGAGTCCCTTGGACTGCAAGGAGATTCAGCCAATCCATTCTGAAGGAGATCAGCCCTGGGTGTTCTTTGGAAGGAATGATGCTAAAGCTGAAACTCCAGTACTTTGGCCACCTCATGCGAAGAGGTGACTCATTGGAAAAGACTCTGATGCTGGGAGGGATTGGGGGCAGGAGGAGAAGGGGACGACAGAGGATGAGATGGCTGGATGGCATCACTGACTCGATGGACGTGAGTCTGAGTGAACTCCGGGAGTTGGTGATGGACAGGGAGGCCTGGCGTGCTGCAAATGGGGTCGCAAAGAGTCGGACATGACTGAGCGATTCAACTGAACTGAACTGAGAATTGTGTTCCAAGAATTAAGACTATGTCAGTGTGTCTGCTCAGGAGATAATTCTGTGAAGTGATTACCTGAAATCAAAGCATTAAATGGCATTAAGTCAGTCTATATAATAAATCAACAAAAAAATTCTCCAATTTCCTTTCCATTAACTGTTTGTATCCTTTCTTGAGTGTTAATGAAAACTAGGGACAAGATTTGGCAAATCCTTGCCACTATTTCCTTCAAAGAAAAACTTTTTCATATTTCTTATGTTTACAGTCATAAAATATCCATTCCTTAAAGGAAATTTGGAGAATGAGAAAAAGTTAATAATAATTATTATTATTATCCAAGTCCCACATGCTAGAAAAAACAAGTTAACATTTTGCTGTGACTTTTTTCAGCCACATGTATATAAATTGTGATCATTTTATAGGTATGAAACTTCCATTTTAATACTATACCATGGCCATTTTCCTTTCTCTTTTCTCTAAGATTACAATTTTGTTTGTATGACATGTAAGGATGTGTCTTCTCACATGTGTTGCATGACCCACAACCAACACAAACCAGAATTCCAGTGGCCTAGAGGAAAAAAAAAAAACAAAACTGTTTTAACTATTTAAATCATGATTGAACTTGAAACATGAAAGAACATGCAACATCATTATTTTTTTCTTATTCTAGTCTATTGGATGGATCATTAAGGGGAAAAACTGTTAAGTAATTAATAATAGTCTAATAACAATCTTTTGACTATTTTTATGCATGTACTCCAGAGTTTCATCATTTTGAACTATGTGACCAAATAATTTTTTAAAAAGACAATCTTCATTATCTAAATTATGCATCCTCCTATAACTATATTAGTAAGAGATTTTCATTTTACCAAGAATGAGTACTGTATTTTATCAAATGCTTTTTGGCATCTTGATAGTTATGTTTTATTAGTTAACAAAACCATGTGTTTTGCTTTGGTTTTTACCTAGATGTTTAGTACATTATATTAATAGATTTTCAAACATTAATTTGAAATTTCATGAATTCATGAAATAAATTATATCACTTTAGTATATAGTTCAGATATACTTATTTATGATTCTTGCATATATATGCATAAGTAATGATGATTCCATAGTTTTAGTCTACTCTTGACAATTTAGAATAACAGACTAATTTGATAAAATGTTTTTATAAAATATTCCATAATTTTTTTCATATTGAAACATGCTGTGTAGCACAGAAATTGTTTTTTAAAAGAACAAAATAACTCTCACAACATTCTGCATTCAGTACCCATTTTGAAAAACAAGACCTCACAATGGGATCCCTATTACCTACTACAGTCTATATATATGGCACAGTTTGAAATGAATAAATGAATATATGAAAGACCTTACAAGAGATATAAAGTATGGAGTGCTGTGACAGTGAATACAAGGGGCATCCTCCTCACAACAGGAAGTGGGAAAGCTTTCCTTGAAAAGGTAATATCCAAGATAAGAGGGACCCTCCTAACAAGAAAACACTTTGAACAAAAGAAGAAAGAGGGTAGTAGTATTAGGAGACTGATAAGAAACTCAGCATGGTCATTGCAGAACATTGAGGGTGACAGCAGTGCCTCCATAATTTCCACGTTAGAAGAATCTAGGAGTAACAATGTGATTGGATGAGGAGCTATATCCTTGGTTGAAGTTGTATTATATGGCCAGCACAGTTTTTACATAGAATTTCTCTGTTAGAATATTTGGTTGGGTTGCTGATGAAGATCATGGAGAAAAAAACTTTTTTTTCCTTAACAGTATCACAAGAGGAGAAATGGTGTATGTGAGAAAAAAGGTAACTGAAGAGGTTTGGATAAGCCTACGTGATGGATTGATTCAGTGTTTTTGGTGATGTTACTATTTCCGTTTTCTCTTATTTTGACCTAAATTCTGAAAAATGGTGTCCTTCACCTGGGATCTTTTTTGAACAGAAAGAAAAGGAGATGTTCTTCCTTCACCTTTATATGTATATGGAAATACACATTTAATATTACTATATTACAAAAAGTAAATATAATTATATATCACATATATATGCCATGTTGGAACCATTACTTTTAGGTACTTAACAGATTTTTATCAACTTTAATTCTAATGACAACTTGACAAATAAGTATTGCTTTTTCCTACTTTTCCATTTGAGACTTAAAAATAGAACAAATTACCAAAGTTATATCCGGGTTAAATGATATGGTGATATATTTATATAATCTTTTAAACAGAGGCCATCTTCATCAGAAAACAAATTCAAAATCTGCCTTAATTGAAGGCATCTTGATACTCCTACATTTAAAAGTAGTTCCTCCGAAATCTTATCTGGCACTTTCCATAAGAACTCTTGGAATATTAGTGGCCTTGACTGTGCTGCTGTGTA
Organism: Bos indicus; assembly: GCF_029378745.1. Lineage (NCBI taxonomy): Eukaryota > Metazoa > Chordata > Mammalia > Artiodactyla > Bovidae > Bos > Bos indicus. Next base: position 94,479,570 of record NC_091767.1, read on the forward strand.
GATCTAAGATGTTTTGGAATTCTCAAAGCCTTATATATATCACCAATACAAGTAATATTAATATAATATCTCTGCCCTTTCTTATTCCTATAAGTGTTCCAAGAGTCAAGCACATTGCTTCAGGATCTTGAGATGAAATCATCCTGGATTTAGACTGAGCCCTAAACCCATTGACTGAGGCCCTCATAAAAGAGACACACAGAGGTGAAGCTGCATAAAGACAGAAGCAAAGGACTTCCCTGGTGGTCCAGCGGCAAGACTCTGAGCTCCCAGCATAAGGGGCCCAGGTTCGATCCCTGGTCAGGGATCTAGATCCCACATGCTGCAACTGAGTTTACATACTGCAACTAAATATCCCGCACTACAACTAAGACCTAGTGCAGCCAAAAAATTAAATAAATATTAAAAAAAATACAGAAGCAGAGACAGGAAAGATGTGGCCACAAGCTAAGGAACACCAGGCACTTCCAGCTTCTGGAAGGATCCTCCTCTATAGCCATGGGAGGGAGCACGAGCCTGCCAACACCTTTATCTCAGACTTCTGGCCTCCAGACTGTGAGAGAACCCATTTCTTTTGTTTTAAGCTACCAAGTTGGTGGTAATTTGGTTTGGCAGCACTAGGAAACTGATACAGTATGTCTGTGCTTCTATATTAACCATGGAATTTTTTTGTGTTCCCGTAATTCCTCCAAAAACTAATCTGCAACCCCTTGAGGGTGGTGTGGTCCCTGTTAAACATGCTCTTGAGACTTTTAAACAAACAAACAAAAAAAACCAAGAGTCAAGCACAATACTGGAAGTGAAGATATGCTGAAAATCTATATTATAAATGTAAATTTTCCTGAGTCATGTCCTTTTATAAGCCATGAAGGTGAGTGGCATGGACCCACAGAAATGGGAAATTACTCAGCTGTGACTGAATTCTTCCTGGTGGGGCCTTCCCAATACCCAGCACTCCAGTTTTGTCTGTTCATGCTCTGCCTCATCATGTACATGATCACCTTCCTGGAAATAGCCTCCTCTTTATCATCAGCATACTGGATTCTTGCCTCCACACTCCCATGTACTTCTTCCTTGGGAACCTCTCATTCTTAGACATCTGTTATACGTCATCATCCATCCCCCCGATGCTCATTAAAAGCATTAGGTCTGAGAGAAAATCCATCTATTTCATTGGCTGTGCTCTGTAGATGGTTGTCTCTCTTGGGTTAGGCTCCACTGAGTGTGTCCCTCCTGGCTGTGATGGCATATGATCGATATGTGGCCATCTGCAACCCCCAAAGGTACCCCATCATCATGAACAGGGTGCTGTATGTGCACATGGCCACATGGTCTTGGATCATAGGTTGTCTGACTTGTCTATTACAAACAATTATAACAATGATATTGCCTTTCTGTGGTAATAATATCATTGATCATATGACCTGTGAGATCTTGGCCCTTCTTAAACTCATCTGTTTGGATATTACCATCAATGTGATTATCATGACAGTGACAAATATTGTTATACTGGTGATTCCTGTACCATTAATTCTCATCTCCTATGTTTTCATCCTCTCTTCCATCCTGAGAATTAATTCTGCTGAAGGGAGAAAAAAAAAGCCTTTTCTGTACTGTTCAGCCCACCTGACTGTGGTCATCTTATTCTATGGTTCAGCCCTTTTTATGTACATGAAGCCCAAGTCAAAGGACACAAACACTTCTGATGAGATAATTGGATTGTCTCATGGAGTGGTAACCCCAATGTTGAACCCCATCATCTACATCTTGAGAAATAAGGAGGTGAAAGAAGCTGTGAAGAAAGTCCCGAGTCAACATTTGCATCTATGGAAAATGTGAAAGGACACGAGGCATATTATATCCTCAGTATGGGACCAGATCAGGTCTTCTGTATTCTGAGATGAAGTCATAGAACCTGGTGTCAAGAAAACTTACCAGCTTATAAGTCCAAAGATGAGACTCCCATTCTTTTAAACACAGAATGTCCATGTAAACCTTCTGAACACTGTCTTGTTGGCAGAGTTTTTAATTGTTTTCAGCTCAGGCAACTGGGCCCATATAAAGCACATGGCTTTTCTCTTCTCTCTCTCCCTTTCTTCTCTCTCTTTTCCCTATTTCCTCCTACTTCTTATTCTTTCCCCTCCTCCATCTACTTTCTTCCTCTCCCTTTCCTCCAGGAATGTTAACACTTTCCTACTTTCTGGTTTTCATTTGGTGGCTCAGTGGTAAAGAATCCACCGGCCAAAGCAGGAGACACAGGTTTGATCCCTGGGTCAGAAAGATCCCCTGGAGAAGGAAATAGCTGCCCACTCCAGGATTATTGCCTGGGAAGTCCCATGGACAGAGAAGTCTGGCGAGCTACAGTCCATGGGGTCACATAAGAGTTGGACACAACTTAGCAACTAAACAACTTTTCTAAAATTTTCCATCATTCCTCTCTGATAATCTTTCATGCTTCTGTATTGCTTAAGCTGTCAATAGCACACTTTGCCCACAAATAATAGACATAAACCACACAAAGTTATTATAAACTATTGACTATATTCCTTATACTGTATACATCCCTATGACTTATTTTATAACTTGTACTTTATACCTCTTAATGGTTGTTGCTACTCTTATCACCAGGAATATCCTATTGAACTCATTCTTATCTAATATAATATTGACTTCAATAAAAGAACAGACATAAAATCTCATAAATATCCATATTCAAAAGACCACTATGTTTAAAACCTTTGCTTAGGCTTACAAATAATGTAAAGGGACTATGATCAGTAAGAAAAATAAACCATTATTAAATATTATTGCTCTTGGTATCTATTAGCCATTAACTTCACATGGGTCCTCTTAAGTCCATTTTCCTATTTAGTTCCTGCCCTACTATAAGATTGATAGTGTCTATTTACTTCCTTCTTCCATGAGAATACACACTTCTCTCAATAAAAATGAATGGACACCTAACTCAAAGTGCACTCCTAAACAGGATTCTTCCCAAAATGGTGAGTGAGTGAGCTCCCCCTCAAAACTAACTACAGCTTCTACTCTTACAACCACAGGAAAGAAATTCAGGAAGTTTTAAAAGCCCAGCGTTTCTTCACCAGCAATGATTTAGAAATACTGAAATCTAATCCACAAGCCGAAGAACTGATGCTTTTGAACTGTGGTGTTGGAGAAGACTTGAGAGTCCCTTGGACTGCAAGGAGATCTAACTAGTCCATTCTGAAGGAGATCAGCCCTGGGATTTCTTTGGAAGGAATGATGCTAAAGCTGAAACTCCAGTACTTTGGCCACCTCACGTGAAGAGTTGACTCATTGGAAAAGACTCTGATGCTGGGAGGGATTGGGGGCAGGAGGAGAAGGGGACGAGAGAGGATGAGATGGCTGGATGGCATCACTGACTGGATGGACATGAGTCTGAGTGAACTCCGGGAGTTGGTGATGGACAGGGAGGCCTGGCGTGCTGTGATTCATGGGATCGCAAAGAGTTGGACACGACTGAGTGACTGAACTGAACTGGACTGAACTGAACTAAATCCACAAGCACCTTGAGTGATATGTACCATTTGTGAAAATACATCAAACATGATCCTACTTTGTTCTCCTATAATTTATTCTCTGCACAGTAACTAGAGTGTTGTTTCTAGAAAAGTATATACTGAAGTTCTGCTGCTGCTGCTGCTGCTAAGTCGCTTCAGTCATGTCTGACTGTGCAACCCCATAGATGGCAGCCCACCAGGCTTCCCAGTCCCTGGGATTCTCCAGGCTAGAACACACAAAATTAACCTATGGTATTTTAAAATCAGAATAGTGGATGCCAGTGTGGGTGAGTGGATAAAGCAAGAATCAACTAGGTCAGAACATGAAGGAACTTTTCTGAGGCTATGTTTATGTTCTGTATTTTAATAGGAATTTGAGTGACACAGGTGTGCATCTGTTAAAACTATTAATATTATGCTAAGATTTGTGAATTTAATGTATGTAAATTTTAAATTAAAAGAAAAAATGTGAACAAATATAACTTTAAACTCTAGTTAATAAAATGCTAAAGTATTTAGGGGAAAGGGTAATGATTCCCACAGATTATTTTGAAATGCATCAAAAATCACATGGATTGAATGGAGGGACAGAGAGAGGAATAGACACACAGCATGAGATAAGCAAATCTAGTCAATATTTGTGGCACAATCTAGTTGGTGAGTATTTGATCCTCAGTGTAAAATATTTCAATTTTACTTCATGTTTGAAATTGTTCATAATATGTATGGTGTTGGGAAAAAATTATATAAACACTGTCAGGAATATAGCTCTTGACTAAATGTTGTATCAATGAATAAAGCAAAGGCAGAAATTGGATCAAATATACTGTCATTGTAAACTCTCTTAATCAATTTAGGAAAAAGTTCCACTATTCTAAAAAGGAAAACTTTTTAACAGGTTATTTACAATGCTTACAAGAGAGAAATTAAAAATAAATGTTAATGGTCCCAGTGAAACTTAATTTACTACAGTGAACTCTTGTTAGAGTTCAGTTGCTATCCCTGGGGGATGGTGTAAGGGGAGGAGAAAGAAAAGAAATATATTAGAAGATTTACCAGAATTAGGTTAAAGGTAATAAGGAAAAAGAAAACAGCAAACTTTTTTGGCATGATGTATTGTTTGCCATACTCCTTCATGTGCTCTTCAGTAATTTTGATTCCCCAAGAATATCAGATTGTACAGACCTTAACAAGAGAAAGCTCATTCTTTCTACAGCATTTATTCTCCAATTCCACAAAATTTTAGATGCCACTACTATATATTCACATGATAATCACTTAATAACACTGCTATTCTTAAAACAATCAATTTACATAATCATTCAGGACTTCCCTGGTGGTTCAGATGGTAAAGCGTCTGCCTACAGTGCGGGAGACCCGGGTTCAATCCCTGGGTCAGGAAGATCCTCTGGAGAAGGAAATGGCAACCTACTCCAGTACTCTTGCCTGGAAAATCCAATGGATGGAGGAGCCTAGTAGGCTACAGTCCATGGGGTTGCAAACAGTCGGACACAACTGAGCAACTTCACTTTCACTTTCATATTTCCCAGAAACTTTTTGGTCTAGAACTTGACTAAAAAATTAAGAAGTTCATGTTCATTCAAACACTGTAAATTGAGTAAACGATTTCTTTTATATGCTATTAATTTTCCTATAACAGATGTGACACAAACAATGATTATAAATGTGAAGGCACTACAGGTTAAAGACAACATACATTAATAGTGGCTGTATTATAATAATGATTCAGGTGATTAGAGAATATAAGTTTTAATATGTATGCCGAAAGATGGTAGCTCAGGACGACAAAAAATTTGCTTGCAGGGCAGGAGACCTGGGTTGGATCCCTTGGTTGGGAAGATCCTCTGAAGGAGGGCATGGCAACCCACTCCAATATTCTTACCTAAAGAATTCCCATGGACAGAGGAGCCTGGAGGGCTGCAGTCCTTGGGGTCGCAAAGAGTCAGATACAACTGACTGACTAAACACGCATGCAATACACAATATTATATAAAAATGGAGAATGAAACATTATTTGATACGATGAACACTATTGGTATTAGTGATAAAAGGACTATTAAAAAGAAATCTTATGCCTGTGATCAAAAGGTTTGAATTTCAAAGCATTTTGAAAGATAAGTGTACTACTCAAAACTGAAGAACAAATGAAACAAACTATTGAAGTAAATCAATCAACAATTATATGACAAAGTCTATGTATCACACTGATCCTGTTTCAGATGGAAATAGTGTCTTCGTAAGAAATAAATGCACACAGACTTGGATATCTATGTGTTTAATGTCTTAGATTTTTTTCATACAGCAGTGTAAAGTTCAAGAACATAAACTACCCTCCCCCACCCCTCCCAACTTTCTGACATAGGAAAAGAGACAAATATCAAAATAATTATATAAAGGCACAAGGCAAAACAGACTTTAAAAATCCTTGTGCTCTATATTTCTTAGCTTTGGGCTAGGCTAGGATAATTTATCACATTTTAAAACTAGTTATCTTACTCTAATCATGAAATCATCTGAAGTCAAGAGAATGATTTGCAGAAGTTTAAAGTGTGTGCAAAACTGCATCGTTTCAATACATATGCACAGCATTAGCATTTGTCTTAAATCTCTTCTTAAAGATATCAAATTATGAAATACAAACTTACTTTCTTTACAGTATAAAATGATACTGTAAAGAAGAGAATAGATAATCCCTTGAATAAGTTCTTGGTATAGATGCTACAGAAGATACTTTCCTCTCTGGTTTTTTGTACATAAAATACAGTTTAAGTTTTTACAGTATGATTTGGCTGGCACATTTAAATTTCAAAATCTAAAATTTGTAAAAAGTAGTTTTGATCAATGTTTGTAGAATATGTAATAATGTTTATAATAAAGGAAAGGTGATTACAGAATAACATATAATAAATGCATAAAATGAAAGTGAAATCACTCAGTCGTATCTGATTTTTTGCAACCCCATGGTTCATACAGTCCACGGAATTCTCTAGACCAGAATACTAGAGTGGGTAGCCATTCCCTTCACCAGGGGATCTTCCCAACCCAGGTATTGCACCCAGAACTCCCGTATTGCAGGTGGATTCTTTACCAGCTGAGCCACCAGAGAAGCCCATAATAAATGCATAAGCATGTTTATAATTAAACATAATGTAATAGCAAAATGAGGGTCTAAAAGGGTCCACAAAAGTTCATCTAAGAATGTCATGATGCTTTCCACATAGAATATTTATAGCAGTTTTTTAAAAAATGAAATAGTCTGTTCTTAATAATGAATGATCTCATTATATTTTAATATCATGTAATATCATATAGCATTTAGTTTTCTCAAATGCTTCAAAATTAAGAAGAGAGTAAAATGAAATGAGTGTAGATGCACCCCAATGTTTATAGCAGCACTATTTACAATAGCCAAGACATAGAAGCAACCTCAATGTTCATGAAGAGATAAGCAGATAAAGAAGATGTGGCATGTGCCCCCCCCACACACACACACACTGGAATACTACTCAGCCATAAAAAAGAATGAAATAATGCCATTTACAGCAACATGAATGGACCCAGAGATTATCACACTAGATGAAGTAAATCAGACAAAGAAAGACAAATATCAGATGATATGAATTATATATGGAATATAAAATATTATATGAATGAACTTACTTTAAAACAGAAACAGATTCACACACATAGAAAATAAATTTATGGTTACCAAAGGGCAAAGGGAGTGGGGGAGGGATAAATTAGGAGTTTGGGATTAGCAGATATAAGCTATCATACATAAAATAGGTAAATAACAAGGTCCTACAGTACAGCACATGGAATTATATTCAATATCATGTAATAAACCATAATGGGAAAAAAAGTTTTTAATGACATCAGTGAAAATAGAGGCCCAAAGTCAATGAAATAATATGTTCAAATTGTTTAAGCAAAACCAAAAACCTAGAATTCTATACTAAATTTAACCATCTTTCAAGAGAAAAGACAAAATAAAGGCATTTTTATTAAAAAAAAAAAAAAAAGACTAAAAGATTTTTCCATAAAGACAACTCTAGAGAGAAAGAAACTGTTTCCGGATAAAAGAAACAGAATGAAAAAGTAATAGTAAACAAAGAAATTAGTAAATATGTGAGTGGATCCAAACTGTCACTATTTTAAATAGTAAGAGAGAGAGAGAATGCTCACAAATGGGAAACATAAAAACAAGATACAAATGAAACCTGAGATACAATGAGAGGGATTAGAAATAAGAGATAAACATGTTAAGGTCCTTGGTATTACTTAGGAGGATTGCTGATATATTAGAAATTGTGTTAAGTCAAGCATCTTAAAAAATTATGGCAATCATACATGTATGTATATGTTTGTGTGTGTAACTTTGTACTTAAATTGTAAAGAATGTTTTCAAATCCAAAAAAAAGTTTATAAAAAGCATGCATTAGGAAAGAAAGTCTCAATAAATATCTAACAAGTAATATCATTCAAACCACAATCTATAGCCATAATGTAATATTAGGAATCAATACTGAAAAGAGAAACCCCCCAAAAGTCTTTTAAACATGGAAATTTTAAAACATATTTTATATGTTTAAAAAATGATGAAAATTTCAACATATTTATTACTTAATAGGACTATCAAAATTGGTGGGATAAAAACATTTTATAATTTTAAATAAATATATTAGAAAATAAGAAAGATTGAAAATTAATACACTAAGAATCCAACTCAAAGATTTATAAAAAGAAGAAATGAAAAAAATCTAAAGACAGGTAAAGCCAAATCAGTAGTTTAAAACTTTAACCAGGCCCAAACCATTTCCCTAAGCCATTTCTATAAGCCTAAAATAACATTGAAATGGAAACTGAACAGGGACAATATGAGAAAGGAAAACTCAAGAGCCAGTCTCACTTACAAACACAGACAGAAGAACTCTATACAAAATACTAGCAAACAGAATCTAACAACATTCAAAATAATAATATCTAACATCCAGGTAGGATTTATACCTGGAAGATAAGACTACCAAGGAAGTCTTAACATTATAAAAATATGTTACTGCAATTCACCACAATATCAATTAAAGAACAGAAACAAATGATTTCAGCAAACTCAAGAAAAGTCTTGATAAAATTTAATGGGCATTCAAAAATTTTTTAAAGTTAAAAACTGAGCAAACTAAAAACAAGAAAATTTCTTTAACCTAATAAAGAATATTTATTAAAAAATTATAACTAACAAGTTCCCTTAAAGTTGCAAACAAACTCAACATTGCATAGAAATCCTATCCAGTTAGAGAGAGAGAGAGAAGGAAAGGAGAAAGGGAGGAAGCAAGGAAAGAAAGAAAAATTGGAAGGGAGCAGGAAGCAAGTGCAGGAGAGAGGGGAGGAAGAAGGGAAGGAAAGAGGGTATGAATATTGGAAAGCAAGAAACAAAATTTTCATTATTTTATGAAAATAAAGTTTTCTCACTAGAAAAAAATCTATGAAAGGAAAATCTTAAAATTTAAATTAATAAAATCTAGCAAGGCTGCTAAATACACGATCAATATACAAAGTTCATATTTCTGTAGGGAATGAATGAAGTACTTAATAAATTATGCTTTGGTAACGGACTACTAATATCAAAGGGAAAAATAAAAATCAAATTAAACCTCCGTCTCACACTGTGAGCAAAATACATTTGAGACAAATCAAATACCTAAATACCAAGGCAAAACTGTAAAGTATTATAAGAAAATGTCTTCTTACACAGGGACAGGAAAAGTATATCTCAAATGAGTCCAAAAAAGACACAAGAAAGTACTAAAACATAAGAAATGACTAATTAAGAAACATCTATATGGCAAAAATGCATCATTAAGAAGGTTTAAATATTAGCTCAAATGGAAGATTATGTCAGTAACAAATACACCAAAAGAGGATTAGTATGCAGACTTCTTTTTTCTTTAAGTTATCAAATTACTAAGATAAACAACATAACAGAAAATAGGGCAGAGGATATAAATAGGGACCCAAAAGAAAAGAAAATGGCATGACATACAAAATTATGAGAAGATGCTTAATTCACATGAAATCAGAAAAATGTAAATCAAATTAATGAGATATTTCTCAGCCAAAAGATACAAAAATATTAAACATTTAACAAGAAGTGTCAAGAATATGGAGAAAGAGGAAATCCTATTCACTGCCTGTGAGAGTATAAATCAATTTTAAAATCAACAAAAAAAATATGAAATTGACTCACTAATTCCACTTAACAGGTATATGACCAAGGGGACCCATACAGTTATTTACTGAAGCATTCTTTATAAAATAAGCATACCAGTATGGGAAAGAATAAGCTGCTGCTGCTGCTGCTAAGTCGCTTCAGTCGTGTCACACTCTGTGTGACCCCATAGATAGCAGCCCCACCAGGCTCCCCTGTCCCAGGGATTCTCCAGGCAAGAACACTGGAGTGGGTTGCCATTTCCTTCTCCAATGCGTAAAAGTGAAAAGTGAAAGTGAAGTCGCTCAGTTGTGTCCAACTCTTCGAGACCCCATGGACTGTAGCCTACCAGGCTCCTCTGTCCATGGATTTTCCAGGCAAGAGTACTAGAGTGGTGTGCCATTGCCTTAACACTAGATTATGAGAGAGCAATTAAAATGGGTGAGCCATCTCTGAACTACTCATGCTGTTACCCCTTGGCAGTCACTTGGCTTCTTTGAGCTTCTTGTTTGCTGTTTTTGTTTTACTCTAAAAATGGAAAATCAACCTCACAAGGTGAAATGAAAAAGAATAATTAAGAATGAAGTAAAAGATATAATATAACAGCTCCTATGTAATGTAAGGTACATTAGAATCTAATGTTCTCTTGTCTGTGAAATAGGTATCACCAACATTCTTTGAAAGAAAGAGTGACAGGTATACAACATAAGATTTGAGAATAATCAATGTTTATTAAAATCTCCTTAAAAACAAGAAAGGGAGCTAGATAGGAAAGAGGGCCAACCAAATGAGGGCCTAGCTCTCACTGAAAAGCTAATCACAAATGAGACTCTAGTCATATGAATCTACCAACAGACCCCATTCCAAATCACTTACAGGCTCAGGATTACTATTCAAAGGAAAACACTATGAAACAGGAATTATACTGAAGCAGCCTGTAAAGTTATGACTTTTCACTATTTTTAGTTTTGTGTGTGTATGTGTGTGTGTGCTGAATGGAAGTTTCTGAGACACCAAGGCAGTGGGGAAACTGGGAACCCTATTTCTTAATATTCAGCATCTATATAAGATGAAAGTCATCTTGAATATGAAGCCAACTTCAGTAATATTATTAAGCTATCTTGAGAAGTCCATTTACATTTTTTTCAGGAAAAATTTTAATCCAAGTAGTGCTGATTTCCCATAAGCTATGAGTCTGTCAACTTTGATAAGAGATAGAGGGACATTTGAGCTTCAATCATAAAGTGCGCTTGTGAAAATCTTAGACTGTATCCTGAAGGACTTGAAAAGGTACAAAATAAACAACAGGTCCCCTGGGTTTGGATATACCCTACAAGCCTCTTACATTAATGCTTTAGCCCTCAATACAATGTTGAGAATAACTTTTAAAAATAAAAAATTATAAAAATGCTGCAAAAGCAAGTAAAGATGGTCAAGTAAAGCTAAAACAGATTAAAAAGTGTATTGATTACTCAACTAGTAGGTGTCCATGACAATTTGCAAAGGTGAACAGAATTACATTGGAGAGTGTCAGATAATGCATATTCATTTCAAAGAGGAATTTCTTGGGGAAAAATATGTGTCACAAACTAAGCACACTAGTGCCTAAAGATAACAGCTCAGAAGGTTGCAATGCAGGAACCCGGGTTTGATCCTTGTGGCAAAAAGATCACCTGGAGAAAGAAATGGCAACCTACTCCAGTATTGTTGCCTAGAGAATTCCATGGACAGAGGAGCCAAGCGGGCTACAGTACATTGGGTCACAAAAAAGTCAAACACGACTGAGCGACTAACACATACACAGGTAAGAAGTCACCCATATTTTGTAATAAAAATCCGAAACAAGTAGCAAAAGTCCAGAAATACCTCCCCTTTACCAACTGCAGTTTTTCCCCCAACTGCAGTTGTGAGGCCCAAGGATTATTCAAAGCAATAGACTTGCAAAACCTATCTTAGGAAATAATTGCTTTTTTATGGAGAGCTTTTAAAGGTCATTGGCACTAGAATTCACTTTCAAATGCAAAACTTAAAGTCAATTAATTAAGGATTTCTAAAAAGGGATGTATATAATACATTAAACTCATGTTTACATGTTTTAGTAATAAAAACAATTTACTTTATTAATAGAAATAATGTTAAATAAATTCACATTATATGTAATTTTGAGCTTTTCACAAGTCTTTCCTGCTGCTTAGTCTAAGAATGCTAACAGCAGAGAGACTGATACAGAAACATCAAGAAATTGACAAGCTCAAGAAAAGGCATCCAGTCTTCTTCCTTCCCCATGGCACTTAATTTAAAATTCAACACACAAGTGCTTAATACATATTCACCGATATGAACAGCATATTTGCTAACAGACACTGAATGAAAATTTGTTACTTTACTACCATTTATTTATATTTATAATAAAGCAACTCATAAAAGTTTTTAAAGTAATTTATCTTTACTGAAGGTGTTCTCTTCAGTACATAATATCATATGACAAAAAAAGAACTGAGAGAACTGCACTCTAAATACCCATAAGTTAAGTTATAGGAACTCAAAAGTAACAAAAATAGCTCACACTATGTAAGGCCTAAAGAAAGAAATCAGTTTATACCACCACCTAGTGACCACAGAATGCAGCACAAAGAAAGTACTTACCAGGGACATCACCAGAGTTAAGTATCTGGAGTTTACATGTAAAACTACTGCCCTCCTATGCAGCTGGGCTAGTGTTGAATCCACCTCTCCCACCTCCTTTTGCAGATGTGATGAGCCTGACCTTTGGACAAAACCAAGTAGAGACATCATCAAGTGGACTGTTGCCTTTACCCACCTCATATAATTTTCTCCACCCTTTAACCGATAACTATTTGTTATGTACAGGGTAAATAATGCACTTTCACACTCACTGAACCAGATGAGCAATAATTAAAAGTGGTACTGGCTGGGCCACTTAGCACTTAGCAGCAATGACCCTGAGGAAATTATTTATCTCTTAAAATCTTACCATTTAGATAAAAGTTTAACTACAACACTTTGAGGATAATTAAAATCTGTGAGAAACTGAACAGGAGACTGTCTTAGGCCCCTAACAGTATTTAACAATGTTTATCTAATTCTAAGTTGTAGCCATAAATTTCACTCCTATCTTGTAAGCGTTTTCCACTTGGAAATATTGGAGATTTCCTCTATCTTGCTCTCAGTTAGATGCAGTTAATGATGACACTCTCAGTTCAGTTCAGTTCAGTCACTCAGTCGTGTCCGACTCTTTGCGACCCCATGAATCGCAGCACACCAGGCCTCCCTGTCCATCACCAACTCCCAGAGTTCACTCAAACTCACGTCCATCGAGTCGGTGATGCCATCCAGCCATCTCATCCTCTGTAGTCCCCTTTTCCTCCTGCCCCCAATCCCTCCCAGCATCAGAGTCTTTTCCAATGAGTCAACTCTTCTCATGAGGTGGCCAAAGTATTGGAGTTTCAGCTTTAGCATCATTCCTTCCAAAGAACACCCAGGGCTGATCTCCTTTAGAATGTACTGGTTGGATCTCCTCGCAGTCCAAGGGACTCTCAAGAGTCTTCTCCAACACCACAGCCTTGACTAGACGGACCTTTGTTGGCAAAAGACACTCTAGGGGATGGTCAAGCCACAGCATTGAATATGTCTAAGTCCTTATGTATAGAAGAACTGCCTGCCATCTAAGTAAATGCACTCTGTTTGCTCGTTTGAAAAAACAAAATTCATTAGTGTTTGAGTCACAGTACACTTTTGGTGTCAATTTGTAACAGCAAATTAGCCTAGATTATATACATTATAATATATATGTAATATGTATTACAGCCTAAACTATTTATCTGTATGTATATATATATATCGGAGAAGGCAATGGCACCCCACTGCAGTACTCTTGCCTGGAAAATCCCATGGACGGAGGAGCCTGGTAAGCTGCAGTCCATGGGGTCGCTAAGAGTTAGACACGACTGAGCAACTTCACTTTCTCTTTTCACTTTCATGCACTGGAGAAGGAAATGGCAACCCACTCCAGTGTTCTTGCCTGGAGAATCCCAGGGACAGGGAAGCCTGGTGGGCTGCCATCTCTGGGGTCACACAGAGTCGGACACGACTGAAGTGACTTAGCATAGCATATATATATATATATATATATATATATGGCACATATATTAGCCTATACAGTATATATTAGCATAATATATATATACGTATATATAGTATATGTTCTTGAAGTGTGAATGAGTGATAGTCGCTCCATCATGTCTATTTGCGACCCCATGGACTGTACCTCTTCTGTCCATGGAATTTTCCAGGCAAAGAATACTGGAGTGGATTGCCATTTCTTTCTCTAAAGATACTGCCAAATATCAAGATCTCTGGCCTTCTTCTCTTTTTAGCCTCAAGAACTTGACAACAAAGATTAGACCTCACAGGTTGGACACAAGAAGTTTCCTGGTAGAGAAAGTTGACAAGAAACAACTTATAGCTAATAACAGTTGGGGTGATGGATATCTAATGAAGGAAACTACCCAGTCAGATCATCCTACAGTAAAGCTCATGACTTGGCAAGACCCACCACACTCACAGAGCTTTCAAATTCTTTATAGTCCCACTTTTAAAAATGAGGTAACAGACAAATATAAAAACATTTCAGGAAAAACTTCAGTACCAGAGAGAGGAAAAATAATAAAATACATAGAAAACAAAATAAAACTCAAATGAAGACTTGAAACCATTTTTAAGCCCCCAGAGAAACAGAAATATTAAACCGATGAAACAAAAAGATGATAATACTTCTGAAGACAGTAGGGGAAAAAAGCATTCTGGGAAAAAAGAGGTTAAAAAGAGCTTTTGGAAATAAACTGGACATTTAAATTAGACATTTAAAAGTTTATTAGGTGAGTTAAAAAATAAATGTGGAACATTTCACAACCCCCCTCCCTCAAAAAAAAGCAAAAAAAAAAAAGATTAAAAAATTAGTAGGAATAAAGAAAATTAGAGGATCAAGTTGGAGAAGGCAATGGTGACCCACTCCAGTACTCTTGCCTGGAAAATCCCATGGATGGAGGAGCCTGGTAGGCTGCAGTCCATAGGGTCTCGAAGAGTCGGACACAACTGAGTGACTTCACTTTCACTTTTTACTTTCATGCATTGGAGAAGGAAATGGCAATCCACTCCAGTGTTCTTGCCTGGAGAATCCCAGGGATGAGGGAGCCTGGTGGGCTGCCATCTTTGGGGTCGCACAGAGTTGGACACGACTGAAGCAACTTAGCAGCAGCAGCAGCAGAGGATCAAGTGGAGGCATGATGCTTGAATAACAAAAGTTCCAGAGATAGAGGAGGAATAAAAAAATCCAAGAAACATAACAAATTTCTCATAATTTAAGAGTTTCCAGATTTGGGGGTGGGTAGCGTTGGGAGAAAGCAAATCAGCCAAGATGTTGTGGTTAGGCTCTCTCACCCCATGTTTTGTAAATAATGACTACGAAACAGTTGAGATCATTTATAGCACTACACATGCAGTCATGAGCTTTAGGTAACAGCTGAGATCATTTATGGCACTGCACATGCACATCATTCACTTGATCATGGGCTACTTTGTGCAGCACAGCTGTATAAGCTTCACCTGGAGAAGCCCTAAAGGTTGTGTGTGGTTATGTTGTGCTATGTTATGTCTGCTGCTAAGGCTGCTATGCCAGTCAGGAGAGAATAAACCCATCTGCAGTTCCTACAGTTCCTCACATTTTCTGCCAGCCTCCTAGCCTCATGCCTTGCCTACCATGGGTTCAGCAAGCAGTGTGCACAGGGAAATACAGTAAGACAATCAGCATCACAAACAGGATCAGCAAGACAGCTGGTCAACTGAATGAGACACAATGGATGAAAAAAGATCTATCCCAAGGAATATCACTGTGAAATTTCAGAAATTTAGGGGTGAGAATATAAAAGCTTCCAGACAAGTCACATAGAAAGGACCAAGAATTAAAATGGGAAGAACGTCTCACCAGAAGCTATAAGGCAATGGAGCAGTACTTTAAAAAAAAAAGGAAAAATTATTTCCAGTGTAGAAGTTTATGTCCACCCAAACTATAAATTAAGAAAGTTGACAAATTTTTAGAGCTGAAAGCCTCTAAGTTTAATCCCCATATACCCTCTCCTAAAATTAAGAGGAAATATATATATATATATATATAAGATCCTGGAAAAAGGATATCTTAAAGGCAAATGAGATTTCCCAGGAGCGAGTGAAAGGAGATCCAAGAATTACTACAGGGCCACTTTAGAGAACATTTAGTCCACACTGGACCAAGAGACAAAAAGACTCCTTAAAGATAACTCTAGAAGAGGAAGCTTAAAAGCTGATTAACAGTTTCAACCATTTTGAGTTGGGGCAAAGAATTTGGTGATTAATAAGTAAAAGGTAAAGAAGAGAAACAAATGAAAAAGAAATAAAAGAAACAATCACCTTTCTGTGATTAAGATCATAGGTGTATGCCACATTGCAGTGGCTTAAACTAGAAGATGAATTCTCTCCTAAAGTAAGTCCAGAGACAGGCAGGCCAGGGCTCCTAGTATTCCATGATGTCAGAACCTAGGCTGCTTCTTTCGTTGTTCTGCCATCTCCAGCACCTGGCTTCTACCTTAAAGTCCAAGAACTCATTATTTCCAAATTCCAGCAAGCAGAAATAAGAAAAAGAGTGAAACAACCCCTCCTACATTGTTTTAAGATAGCTTACAGAAGGTCATAAATGTGCTAAAATATCCCACTGGCTAGGACTTAGTCACATGGCTGCACCAAGATGCCTGGGTTCTATCGGTATTTTTTTAAGGGGATTTGGGAAAAGAATGACTATTGGGAAATAGCCAGCAGTCTCTGCTACCTCCCTCCAGCACTCTCTAGTCTCCCTATTCTACTGTTTTTCCTTGTTTTAATCCCTGATATATTTTTCCTTCATTTGTCTGCCTCCCCTAAACTGGAAGTTCCAAGGACACACAGACTTTGTGTTTTGTTCACCTGTGAACCCGTTTCTGGAAAAGTGATTCAGTCAGCATAGAGGAAATTTAATTAATACAGGTTGAATGAGGGAATGAATTGCTAATTCCAGCGTAGAGGAGGGAGGTCTAAGAAAATTAATTTTAACATAAAGATCCAGTCTGGGCACAGATAATGCTTTGTTTTGTAAAAGCATCCTTTCCTCTGAAGGAATGAATGATTCAAATCATTGCACAAGGTACAACTAACCCCACTAGTCCTGATAGTATAAGAAATATTACACTAATGTTTGCAATAATGTTAACTATTAGCAAGAATAACATCAACATTGAAAAGTGAAAGTGAAGTCGCTCAGCCGTTTCCGACTCTTTGCGACCCCACGGACTGTAGCCTACAACGCTCCTCCGTCCATGGGATTTTCCAGGCAAGAGTACTGGAGTGGGTTGCCATTTCCTTCTCCAGAGGATCTTGCCAAAGAGGGATCGAACCTAGGTCTCCCGCATTGTAAGCAGATGCTTTACCATCTGAGCCACCAGCGAAGTCTTAATATGATGTAAATGATGTAAATTAATGATGTAATCAGTTAATTGATTTTTTTAGCGTGAACATAATTAGGTGCAGGAACGGAAATTAGTTGGGGGGAGGGAGTGCTATACTAGAGACGTAAATTCTCTTCTTCCATAGAGAGTCAAAAGATGCTATCTAAACAGAAAAGGAAAAAAAAAAAAACAGCTGAGTATGCCTATTATTTTAAAAGACAGAAACAGGCGTTAGAAGACAAAGCTCGAAATGTTAGAAGGTGAGCAATAATCAGGGATAGGGAAGACTAGACCAGAGGTTTTACTTTTAAGGGTTGCAGAATTTTAACAACGTATGTTTATCTTTGAACTGTTCATAACTAGCTCGGTACCCCCATTCCTCTGAGCTCCTGAAAATTACAATGTAAATTATCTGGAGCCTTACAACTTCAGGCTGTGGGTACTGACGGGGAATGAAAATGCACTGAGAAAAGTGATGGCTTCCTGGTCACACACTCACGTTCCACACGCGCGCTTTTACGAATTAATTGTACGCAGGCGCGCAAGGAGACGAGGTGATGGGCCCAGACAAGTGGTACAGGAACGAGGACGTCAACATTCTGCTAATTCTAATATCATTTCTGACGCTGAGGATAAGAAGGTTTTAGAGAATAAACGGAGAGGGTCAGAGCTGACAACAAACGCTTTCGATCTCAGCTTGTAGAGGACGCCGGGCTGACTGGGCGCTCAGCCCCACCCTCTACCCCCTCTGGAGGAGGAGCCGACCCGCCCAGAGCCGGCCTCCCGCAGTTGTGCAGGCGCTGCTCCCTGCCAGTCAGGAAGACACAAGAAGAGGAATTTAAGGAAGAGTGCCGGCCGTTGCCCTTCTCAGCGCTCGAAGCCGCATCATGCTTGCCCTCCGAAGGAGCCTGACTAGGGCCCTGGCCGCTCCAACGATGGCGCCTCAGGTACTGGCCGCCGGGACTCGCCCAAAACGTTTCCTGGGGGAGGGGAGCAGAGGGCGGGGGCGTCTGCGGGGGTAGAGCACGGGCCGCGCATGCGTCAGTGGTCCCAGACCAGCCCGCGTGGTGCTGCACGAGAAGTTCTAGCAAGTCTCGGAATCCGGAGGCGGGGTCCCTGGGACGCGCGGAAGGACGAAGGGACGAGAAGACCCACTGCCAGGGTCGCCTAGCCTAGGTGCCCGTTGGTTGTGAGGACTAGCCTGAAGCGCCAGCTGCTGCGTGTTTGCGGACCCGCGAGGTTGCAGTTGCCGCATTGGGGCCTGTACTAGGCACTGGTCCAGAGGCCTCTCTTACTATGCTTTGACAAGCCCCTCCAGACTGAAGGAGCAATAGAACAATTCTCCCCCTTTTAAATGAAATACACAACCTCCCAGCATTTTGCAGGCAGAGAACCTTAAAGAGAGGGCCCAGGGTTCGGGTGGTGGAGCATTTGCCCAGCTGTCACTGTCTCCAGAGATTGGTGCCCGAGTCAGCCACTGTCAGGAACCTCGTAGCAAATATGATGATGACAACTTCATTTAATCTGGATTAGAAATGTACAAAATAGATTATTGTGATTCAGCTTTAACTGTCAGGGATTGGCCTATTCTGTGAATCTAACCAAGAGATTTTTCCTTTTGATGTTCAGGCTTTTACTTCCTTCTCAAACTGACTTTCTGGTAGAGACTAAAGAGAAACCACTGATGGCTCCTTCACTCGAGATTATCATTACAGCCTGTATCCTGATTCTCTCTACTGGGGCAGGATCAAGAATTATTCCTTAGAATTTTATTCTGTACTTTGACGTTATTAAATGTCAACCAGATGTTCTCTTATAAATGAATTGAAAGTCACTACTAAGGAGAATGAGCCCTAATTTAGAGAAAAGGAAGCACTCATGATTCCTCTCCCTGCAGTTCTAGTGGCCTTGCAACAAAAATCACTTCATGACCTCTCACAAATCACATACCCCTAGCTGTTAACCTTTCCCTGAGCTTTCCTATTGTATATTTCTTCTGCCAGTGATAATAAAATGTGTGCCGTTGATGACATATTTTGATCTCCAAAGATGAATTCCCTGAAAAGTTGTTACATCTACTCCATTGACCCATTTTCTGATATCTGATATATTTTATTTATAATATTTTTAAACTATAAGTAGTAGGCAGCTTTTATTTGCTTAACATTGTGTTAGTAAAGTTTGGTAAAATGGCACCAAAAGAACATCTGCCAAATGCAGGGCCAGCTGCACTTGTTTTTGATGGCAAGCGTAGTCAATTGGGCAATAAGAATATGACTCATCATAGACTTGGAATGACCTCAAAAGAGATTATAATTAAGCCTTATACACAGTTAAGTAAAATATATGTATTATTGTGTTCGGTAAACAAAATATATGTCACAGCATGAAGCGTACTGCTTTCTTTGACATATCTGGTAGTCAAAATAAGGCCAAAATTCATCAATAGCTTTATAAGTACCTAAACTATTTTAATAGATAATTCTGGTATAATCAACTTCAGGAAATGTGCACACATGCTAACAAAACTTAAATAGGATGGATATGTAAACTAGAATATGAGTGTGTGTGTATATTTGTGTGTGTGTGTGTATATATATATATGTGTGTATATATATATATATATATATATAGTATGTATTTATGAGCGACTGATCTGATCTGATGTATACACACAAACACATACAATACACAAAGCATTTCCTACTGAAAGTTAAGTTCACTCAGAGAACCAAATTAGAAATTTACATTGTGAGCATATGATTATTACAGAAGTAACTAATGGTTCTTAACTGATATTTACATCAACCTGCTATAATTGGGTGGATTAAATGCCCTTCTGCAGATTGCATCTGTAATTAAAACCTAGTAACTATTCAGACAATTCTGACACTGATTTTTTTTTTCCTAAGGTTTACACAGGATATCACCATATTACAATACAATTGGCTAGGTCATAGTTTCCTGTTACATTAGTTAAACTCCTGTCCTGTTTTTGACCAGTGGTCTACTTCATTGGATTTAAAAAATACTTTGATCTGACCAGGAATTTCCATTGTTTTACTGGCAATGAATTTTTGCCAGCAAACACATTTTCATTGTGCTAGCCAAAATACCTGTCTATTTAGACATTGTTTTAAATGTTTTAACTCTAACATATATACTATTCAATAAAGATGGAATATCGGATAAAAGGTAATAAACTATTTGTAAAGACTATTAGGATCCTAATTGTAGTCCTTTGGTAAAGAAAGTGCCCCAGTGCTTTCCTGTGAGCAGCTTCTCATGAAAAAGTGACTAATGGTGGACTCCCTCCTAGGAAACAGTAAGCTATAGAATGTTTAAAAGCGGGCATCTTTATTGACATATCTCTCAAATTCTATGGAGAGAAGACAACAGAAGTCCAAATAGATTATAAATTTAATGTGTGTCCCTTGTTTCCAGACTCAGATTTGGTTGTAACATAATATTATAAACCCTTATTTCCCAGAATATTTAAATTTTCCTTATCTTTCTTCAGGTGTGTTCATCTTTTGCTACAGGCCCCAGACAATACGATGGAACATTCTATGAATTTCGTACCTATTATCTTAAGCCCTCAAAGATGAATGAATTCCTGGAAAATGTTAAGAAAAACATTCATCTTCGGACAGTTCACTCTGAATTGGTTGGATACTGGAGTGTAGAATTTGGAGGCAGAATGAATAAAGTGTTTCATATTTGGAAGTATGGTATGAGTCAATGGCTTAAGCATTTAGTACAGATGTCCTTTCTGTTAGATATTACATGAGACTTAGTTCTTGGATCTATGTTACTTTAAATAACATACAGGTTAAGTAAAACTTTTAAAAAGCAATACCAAAAATAAATTCAGTGATTATTCTTCTCAACAGTACACCTAACAGCCCATCACTAGAACCTTTATATTGTGAACTAAACTTTAACTCTAAAAAAAAAAGTTTAGAGTGACTTATTGTAAAGATTTTTTATGAAAAATTTAAAGCAGTGATTGCAAGAACCCAAGTGGGTTAGGGTCATAAAGAAAAGAATTATTTTTCTTTATATTGAAGGTATATCTGGATCATTCACACATCTAGGGGACCTTAGGGAAATAGAAGTTGATAGGGGATTCCTGGATCCAGGAGATCCACTGGAGAAGGGATAGGCTACCCACTCCAGTATTCTTGGGCTTCCCTGGTGGCTCAGATGGTAAAGAATCCACGTGTAATGCAGGAGAACTGGGTTCGATCCCTGGATTGGAAAGATCCTTTGGAGAAGGGGACAGCTACCCACTCCAGTATTCTGGCCTGGAGAATTCCATGGACTCTATGATAGTCTATGGGGTCACAACGAGTCGGACACAACTGAGCAACTTTCACTTTCAGGGGATGATAGTTAACTTCAAACCACTTATCCACCTGTAAGATTCAATAATTCTGTTGTTTTCAGGACCACGTTTGATTTTTTTGTGCCCCCAGAGTTTCAAGGAATTCACTGTCATTATACTAGTCTATGGAGGTAAAAGAAAAGGGACTGAGTGAGTTCTTCTGATACTGAAGCTGACCAACCCCTGGTTTAGAAAAAGGAGAACGATTACAAGAATCCCCAGAATATTTATTGCTGCAGTATCAGATCTTTGTGAAGTCACATAAGGACTTGATGATACCTAAATAATTTTTGGAGAAGGAAATGGAGAAGGAATTCCCACTCCAGAATTCTTGCCTGGGAAACCCTATGGGCTACAGTCCATGAGGTCATAGGAGTCAGACACAACTTAATAATTTCATTTAATGTCTGGTCATCAGTGTCCAAATAGTCATAAAGTAGTTTTATATGCAAAGGGCTTGCCAGGTGGTGCAGTGGTAAAGAATCCGCCTGCCAGTGCAGGAGATGCAAGAGAATCGAGTTCCATCCCTGGGTCAGGAAGATCCCCTGGAGTAGGAAATGCCAACCCACTCTAGTATTATTGCCTGGAGAATTCCATGGACAGAGGAGATGGGCTACAGTCCATGGAGTCACCAAGAGTCAGACACCACTGCGCATGCACTCTTACTCATTCTGTATTTAACGTGGCCATAGTTTAGGGGCTCTCCCTGTTGTAATAGAACAAACCCCATTAAAACACAGCTTATGCCTTTACGCACCACCAGTTGAATCATGTTCCACTAAGAAAATTACTAGTAACATCCTGTTATAACTTACATTAGCTCTAAGATAACTGTTATTCCTTATCTACACAGCATAAACCATAGAAGACTCTTTTACCATTAGTCTTAAAAGGTCCTATTACTAAATATAGTAGTTCTAGGCCCATATGTTAGTAACATATAGGTAACAAACAGGAGAAATAAGAATGGGTAAAAAAGAACGGGTAAAAAAGAATGGGCATTATTTCTTTAGAAGCTGTTCAGAGAGGCTAAAAAGCAAATCTTAACTTCATTTCATGTTAATTTAACTTCATGTTAAATTTAATTCAATTGTACTTTGACTTGACCACTCTTCACCATCATCACTAACAAAGAAAAAGTTGTTTTTCTAAACCAGCACTATAATTTAAATGCCTCAATAAAATTAGTAAGTATAGTTAACGTATATTGAGTACTCACTAGGCATCAAACACTCTGCTGTGCTGAGCTCATTTCATGTACTAATTCATTTAATCCTCATGTCAGCCCTGGAGTTAAACAGACACAGAAAGATTCAATAACTTACCTAACTCTCACAACTACCTAGTAAGTGGATAGAGCATATAAAGCTCATTACTGTATGACATTATCATTAATTGATTACATAGCTGCTTCTGCTTAAGACCATGAACAATTGGGAACAATGTTGGTATTGCCAGTAATATAGCACAGTTCTTATGTGGCCTTGATGAATGTTTATAAAATTGAATGAAACCCAGAAAAAGTAGAGGTAGTTTTAAATCAAACATTTTTATTTTTCTTACTCCTTCCTACAGACAATTTTGCTCATCGAAGTGAAGTTCGGAAGGCCTTGGCCAAAGATAAGGAATGGCAAGAACAATTTCTCATTCCAAATTTGGCTCTTATTGATAAACAAGAGAGTGAAATCACTTATCTGGTGCCATGGTGCAAATTAGTAAAACCTCCAAAAGAAGGTAAGTCCTTCTGTCTTACTCACTTTGAACTTTGATGGAGAAACTACTTAAGATTTTAAACTATAAAACTAAACTTCTGGTGGGAAAAACGAAGTTAATCTTTTGCTTAATATAAGAATATATGTTGATTGTTGAGATAAAAATAAATTGGAGCTCTTAATTTTAAAAATGAGCATTAAATAATGAACTGTTTTTCCAAATTAGTATTGTACTGATGCTTAAAATTTAGCTGATTATAGAAAAAGTTGACATGGTCACTAAAGGTTGAGAATTTGGGCCTTGGGAACAAGGAACACGTGGATAAATGAGGGATAATGTATGATATTTTATCATAATTTTAAAATAATATAAACTTTTAAAAGTATCTTCTATAAATCACTATTAATCTCAAATCATTAAGTATAAATTTGCTTATAAAGCTGACTGTTTGGGGGGAATGAATTAACTGAAACTGCCAAGCTATATTACTGTAGTCTAACGTTTGTGTCTTCCTCTTTCTTATTTCTCAGTTTGAAAATAATTCCTAAAGATTTGTCTTCCTGATTTCACTTCTTGCTGACTTAAAGAAATTATTACCTCAATCCAGTTTTAACCAAAGGTCAGATTAGAAAAAGCATAAACTAATTTAAATGATATTTTATTCCCCCCGTTATTCCCAATTCTATAGTGCATTTTAGATTACAAGAGATTGAAAAGTCTTATTTAGATCCTTATCTGAGATCCCCCTCAGCTTTTGGCACCATCTAAATGAACTACTGGACTTCAAAGATAATATCAAGTCTTGGTTCTCTTCCTCTGTGTTATTCATGATTCTTCAGTAACTTGCATGTTTTTCCTCTACTTCTCAAATCTACCAGTCCTGTGGTTTCTTTTTGTCCATCCACTCTATACTTCTGTCCAAAGGTAAAATGCTTTTCAAGTATTTACCTGGATATTTAGGAATAATAAAAAGCATCTCCTTTAGGGTTCATTTTCCCTCAAAAACTCTGAGGTCCATTGTTTGCCTGCTGTTGCTGGTAGAAGTGCAAACCTATAGGAGGCAATTATATAAAGCAAAAAAGTAGTGAAAGTTGCAAAGAAGAGTAGAGCTGTAAGAAATTGGAAAATACTTTCTTATTCATTTCTATTATGAAAGTGTAGATGCAGGCAGCTAAAAAGTCCTATTCTAAGTTCTATTTTATTAATTTTATAGGTTAAAAATATTTTAGATAATAACTTACCTGTATCTTCTAGTCCCTTTTTCTTTGTTCTGTACATTAAGCTAAAACAACTTGTCCTGAAACTGAAACAAAGACTTTCTAAACATAAAAGCACAGAAAAACAGTGCAAATTATTAATAAATATGTCTACATAAACATGTATATATGTGTGATCCTCCAAATCTATATATGTAGATTAGCTTTTCACCAGAACCAAACTAGACAGGACTACAAACTGTTTGAATGTGTTCTGTAAAATATTTTTCTCCCTATTCTAGGAGTCTATGAACTGGCTACTTTTCAGATGAAACCTGGTGGGCCAGCTCTGTGGGGTGACCCATTTAAAAGAGCAGTTCATACTCATGTCAATCAAGGCTACACAAAATTAGTTGGAGTGTTCCATGCAGAATACGGAGTACTCAACAGAGGTACAGTTGTCCATCTCCTCTATGAAATTACAAAGTATACTGTTGATCTACTGTTAAGCTCCTTGGGTCAGTTTTGTTTCTGTTCTCATTATTGAGTATATTTTACTTTTTATTGCCAAATTATTAGTTTTTTTGTAATTTTAAGAGTTAAGTAAACCTGTTTTCAATCTTATTTAGAATATCAATACCTTATGAAGCCTTTTTCATATATTGACCTGCTCTTTTCTCTGATATATCAAAATGATAAAATTTTTAAAAACTGGAAAGAATCTCAAGAAATCACCTGTTCATCATTTTCTTAATGTACTTTTACTATTTTTTTCTAGTTTTATTGCAATATAATTGACATATAACCTTGTATAAGTTTAAGGTGTAGAACATAATGATCTGACGTATGGATATATTGTGAAATGATTACCACAATAAATTTAGTTAACATCCATCATCTCACATAGTTAAAAATTTTTTTTTCTTATGATGGAAACTTTTAAAATTTACTGTATTAACAACTTATTTATTTTATACATGAAAGCTTGTACCTTTTGTGATTTTTTTTGAAAATAATATTACTTGACGTAGGGAGATTGTTTTGGGGTGAAAAGTAATACATAGTTACTATAATATTAAAAACACAGACAAACCCAAAGAAATAAATTAACCAATCTCTCACTACTTAGATACACATAGTATATATATCATACTGATTTATTTAATAAAAACATCTGTTTGGGATACTTAACTTTTAAAGTTGAAAGATATTCCAAACAGAATTTGAGTGGGTTTTTTTGTGTGTGTGGCAAACTCAGAAAATGTTTATAAAGTTTATCTGAAAGAATAACTGATTAAGGCTTTTAATATTTGAAAATCCATAATATCCAGTTGCTCATGTCTAATGGACATCTCAAACCTAACATATGCAAAAACTGACTTAATCATTCCCCAGAAATTCAGATTCTGTTAATATATTGTAAAAAAAGAAATAAAAAAGTTGGACTGTGCAAAAACACATGTTTGTCCCAGTTGAGAATACAGAAGAAAAGAAAAATTATGATAATTATTAAATGCCCATTTCATAACCATACACTAAAATAAAATCAAGGTGGATTATAGATCTCAGTTAAAAACTGAATTCATAGAATTATGGAAACAAAATATAGATAAATTTATTAATATGTGAAAACAACATTTGTAAGCCAAAAACAAATGAAGAAACTATGAAGAAAAAAATAATCAACTGATGATTTTATTATTCAAAGGCTCAAATTTTGTGCATTTATGTGTGTGTGTGTATATATACGTGTGTGTGTGTTTATATATATATATATATATATAAATCCAAAAGAAAAGCTTATGCCAAGATGACATAGGTGACTAATATATATTAAAGAAGATGCAGATTAAAACAATAATAAGATGCCATTTTTTATCTAATAAAAATGTATTAAAGATACAGTATTAGAGGAGCCAGGGAAAAACAAATACTGTTGTACTGCAAGGCTTAAGCTCGCCCCCCTCCAGTAATTTGGCAATATAAATAAAAAGCTTTACTATTTCAATTGTTTTTGCCTACATTCTAGGAAACATGAATGTTTTTACTTCTACGAGAAGGAAATTTGAAAGGACATAAAATACATAGTCATATTTAAATGATCAGATTAAAGGTTTTTTAAATCTCTATAATTTACTATAATGAATGTGTATACTTTTTTATTTAAAAAACTACTGAAATGTGTGTACACACATCTTTTAATCTTAAATTCATGCTCAGTGTACTAGGAGTATGAAAATATAATATGCTGAGTATAAATCAGTACTTCACTTCTTGAGGATAGTGTATAATATATACACTGTATATTTGTAAGTGTGTTCAGTTCAGTTCAGTCGCTCAGTCGTGTCCGACTCTTTGCGACCCCATGAATCGCAGCACGCCAGGCCTCCCTGTCCATCACCAACTCCCAGAGTTCACTCAGACTCACGTCCATCGAGTCAGTGATGCCATCCAGCCATCTCATCCTCTCTCGTCCCCTTCTCCTCCTGCCCCCAATCCCTCCCAGCATCAGAGTCTTTTCCAATGAGTCAACTCTTCACATGAGGTAGCCAAAGTACTGGAGTTTCAGCTTCAGCATCATTCCCTCCAAAGAAATCCCAGGGCTGATCTCCTTCAGAATGGACTTGTTGGATCTCCTTGCAGTCCAAGGGACTCTCAAGAGTCTTCTCCAACACCACAGTTCAAAAGCATCAATTCTTCGGCACTCAGCCTTCTTCACAGTCCAACTTTCACATCCTATGTGACCACAGGAAAAACCATAGCCTTGACTAGATGGACCTTTGTTGGCAAAGTAATGTCTCTGCTTTTGAATATGCTATCTAGGTTGGTCATAACTTTCCTTCCAAGGAGTAAGCGTCTTTTTTTTTTTTTTTTTAAACTTTACATAATTGTATTAGTTTTCCCAAATATCAAAATGAATCCACCACAGGTATACATGTGTTCCCCATCCTGAACCCTCCTCCCTCCTCCCTCCCCATACCATCCCTCTGGGTCGTCCCAGTGCTCTAGCCACAAGCATCCAGTATCGTGCATCGAACCTGGACTGGCATCTCGTTTCATACATGATATTTTACATGTTTCAATGCCATTCTCCCAAATCTTCTCACCCTCTCCCTCTCCCACAGAGTCCATAAGACTGTTCTATACATCAGTGTCTCTTTTGCTGTCTCGTACACAGGGTTATTGTTACCATATTTCTAAATTCCATATATATGCGTTAGTATACTGTATTGGTGTTTTTCCTTCTGGCTTACTTCACTCTGTATAATAGGCTCCAGTTTCATCCACCTCATTAGAACTGATTCAAATGTATTCTTTTTAATGGCTGAGTAATACTCCATTGTGTATATGTACCACAGCTTTCTTATCCATTCATCTGCTGATGGACATCTAGGTTGCTTCCATGTCCTGGCTATTATAAACAGTGCTGTGATGAACATTGGGGTACACGTGTCTCTTTCCCTTCTGGTTTCCTCAGTGTGTATGCCCAGCAGTGGGATTGCTGGATCATAAGGCAGTTCTATTTCCAATTTTTTAAGGAATCTCCACACTGTTCTCCATAGTGGCTGTACTAGTTTGCATTCCCACCAACAGTGTAAGAGGGTTCCCTTTTCTCCACACCCTCTCCAGCATTTATTATTTGTAGACTTTTGGATCGCAGCCATTCTGACTGGTGTGAAATGGTACTTTATAGTGGTTTTGATTTGCATTTCTCTGATAATGAGTGATGTTGAGCATCTTGTCATGTGTTTGTTAGCCATCTGTATGTCTTCTTTGGAGAAATGTCTAGTTCTTTGGCCCATTTTTTGATTGGGTCATTTATTTTTCTGGAGTTGAGCTGTAGGAGTTGCTTGTATATTTTTGAGATTAGTTGTTTGTCAGTTGCTTCATTTGCTATTATTTTCTCCCATTCTGAAGGCTGTCTTTTCACCTTACTAATAGTTTCCTTTGATGTGCAGAAGCTTTTAAGGTTAATTAGGTCCCAAAGCGTCTTTTAATTTCATGGCTGCAGTCATCATCTGCAGTGATTTTGGAGCCCAAAAAAATAAAGTTTGACACTGTTTCCACTGTTTCCCCATCTATTTACCATGAAGTGATGGGACTGGATGCCATAATCTTCGTTTTAGATACTTTTTGCTTCTCTCAGTTTAAATTTTAGTTTATATGAAGAAAATAATCAGATCCAGACTGCCTGTGTTTGAATCCCAACTCTACCAATTAAAACTCTATGACCTTGAGTGAGTTACTTAACCTTATTGTGCCTTACTTATTTTCCTCATCCAGAAGTGATAATAACCTGTACCTAAGGCTATTATGAAAACTAAATTAGTTAACACATGCAAAATTTAAACCAGGCCCAGCACCATAGCAAGCACCCAACAAATGTTAGTGGTAAATGTTCTTATCATAGATGTACATGTACTGCTGCTCTAATCAAGTTTATATCAGCATTGTTTATAGTAAGGAAATTTTGGAAACAGTGTTGTATGACCTTCTTTATGTAATACACATGTGATACATAAATAGATATATAAATATGTGTCATATATAACTATAAATACATATTCTTATACATGTTTATATGTATTGTTATTGTTTAGTCGCTAAGTCATGTCTGATTCTTTTGCAACTGCATGGACTGTAGCCCACCATGCCCCTATGTCCATGGGATTTCCCAGGCAAGAATACTGGAGTGGGTTGCCATTTCCTTCTCCAGGGGATCTTCCCAACCCAAGGATTGAACCTGCATCTCCTTCCTTGGCAGGCAGGTTCTTTATCACAAAACCACCAGAGAAGCAGATATGTGTGTGTGTGTGTGTGTGTGTGTGTGTGTGTGTGTGTAAACATAAACATGTATGCATACCTGTTATCATCGAGCCACTACGGAAGCCTGTGTGTGTGTGTGTGTGTGTGTGTAAATACAAATATATATGCAAAACTGTGGACAAGAGTTACACCAAGTATTAAAACAGTTTGTTCTGGGTGGTATAGAAATGCCTCATACTTTCTCTTTCTCTGCATTTTCCTATATAGATAGTATATATTATAAAAATTTATGCACAAGAACATTATCCCAGTATTTCAAAGAATATTGAATTAGTGAAAATAATTTAATTGGCCAATAATAAGGGGTTGGGATGAAATGTTGTTACAAGAAGGAATTTCCATAACCATTAAAAATTAATGTTATTTCCAGAGGAAGTACAAATTGTTGATTTTTAAAAATCTGTTACTAAGACTAAGCATAATATACAGCAAGATCCTAATGTGATTTTACTCCCATTTTTTTAAAGCAAATGCACTTAATAGAATTTTTCCTTAGACACTTAATATCCTACTTTTTTTTCTTTCCATCACCCAAATATTCAATAGTAAGCACAACTTTTTTATAACCTTGCTTTTTTAAAATAAAGTTAACATGTGTTAGGAAGTTATACAATTTGGATCTTGGCCTAATTATGTCTTTAGCTGCATTATTTTACTTCTCTTTTCCAGCTTTTTCTTTCTTCATCTACAAAACTAGTTTGACTAATTATAAATTTCTCTCCCAAATCTCTGGCCCCTCTGACATCTTATCAGTAACATACTTAGCATTACCTGTGATAATCACTATTTTGATTGAAAGAATAGGACTTTCAGTTTCTGGTTAATGTTTCTGTCTCTTATTGGTAGTAACGCCACAGTCTTTAACATTTATTTCTGGTTTATTTCCGCAGTTCATGTTCTTTGGTGGAACGAGAGTGCAGACAGCCGTGCAGCTGGGAGACATCAGTCTCATGAGGATCCCAGGGTAGTGGCAGCTGGTAAGCTATTTCACTAGGAATGAGTTATTCTTACAACAAATCGTATTTAGTCAATAACTTTATATGCCTTCTTACAAATTTATTTCCAGTTCGGGAAAGTGTTAACTTCCTTGAGTCTCAGCAGAATATGCTTCTGATTCCTACATCATTTTCACCATTGAAATAGTTTTCCAGTGATATACAGAGCATTTCATGAACTGTCATAAGATGTATCTGCTATTGGTGCTTAAATTCTCCCAAGAGAGTCTCGCTTTATTTTGAAGGAGGTGGTAAGTTAATTTGCTGTGTCCTTTGCATATTTAAAAGCTACATCTGTCCATTGTCACTACCACTTCAGGAAACAGTCTGTTCATTTTCCCCTTGGCATTTTAGTATCTGTCATATATTAAAACTATTTGCCTTTACTACCAGATCTTGATTTTTCATTTGTTTGAGAATATCTCTCATTCTCTCTTTTGATAACCCTCTGCTTTTGTAGCATTTTCTTACATTCAAATGATTATTACATTTCCATATCTATGATAATATCTTTAAATTATTTGTATACATTATTACCTTTTTCATCATGTCTGTTTTTCTGAGATTTTTAAACGTTTTTGTCCAGTCAGGTTTATTTTATAATATCAAATGGGGTTCATAAAAATATTAAACATATTTCTTTACTATGGAAGAGTACAATGTTATCTGTGTCATCTGTATTAATAATGTTTATCACATTAATTACTTACTTGGAAAATGTTCTTAGGTCCTGGTATTAAACATCATTGATGAATCATTGGTTTATATGCTGCAGTATCTTCATTTATAGTCAGTTTACTAATTTTTACTTCATTTTGGATCACTTTTAATAAAGATATTTGGTCATCTGTTTTAATGAGATATTTTTGCTTATGGAAATGTTTGCCCTAATAAAAGTCTACATATACAATCTGATTGTTTTTATTGTGTTTTATATTTTTATCCTCATTTCTGGAGCTATTGTTGTATTGCCATAAGGTAATGAGACAATAATAACGTACTATCTTTATTGTAAATATTAAGTCACCTCAAGTAAATACCCTGCTAGTAACCTTAAAAGAATTTCTTCAGTACCGTCACAGGTAATATAATATCTTCCTGCAAACAAATTTAGTGTTTGAGTGCCTCAGCCTTCTTAAACTAGATTTGGTACTACCAAGCTCTCCTGGTAATCTGTACTTACAGCTATGTTATTTAATGTTTCTAACACATTGCAAAAAGAATATAGTAAATTGTGAATTAGCTCTCCATGGGGAAACTGAAAAAACAGGGAGCTCGATCACCTCTCAGTTACCTGGTCCTCAGGAATTTGGAGGACAGATGAGTTTCCTAGTAAATCAAAGAACACCCTGACTCTGAAGTTTCAAATCCATCAAACATAGTAGAAGCATTAGCTTTGAGTTTTAACTGAGAGTCTTCCACCTCAGCTTCTTTGAAAGGTTCTCAGGGAATGAGGTGGTAGTTGTATTAACTGCCATCCATGTGGACATATTTGCTCTGGTGTGAGATCAGCTCTGTTTTTAATGCCGTGTTGGGTGACATGAAAGTTTACAGCTCTGTTTACCTTTTCTTCTTTCGTTCATCTTTGGATAACTAGAACACTTTCTGCTGAAGGCCAGAGGCTCTTTTATTCATCCAATCTAGAGCCCTGATGGGGGTTTATGAAGTAGCATCAGACAGGTGGTCTTACCATGTCCCAGACAAATTTGGAGAGCCAGTCGATGACAGGCTTCACTCCAGTGATGAACTGCAGGTGCTTCACTTTGCTGATGAGCTTCTGGATTAGGAACACAACAAAGCTGGCTGGGAAGAAGGATGTTACAACAGTGACACAGATGGGCTCTGTCCTGCGAAGAGAAAGTTAATGAGGATCTGAGGGATCACTGATGCAATTAAGAACTCACTAGAGGCGGAAATACACATGCACACATGTCTATCTGAAGAATATCCCAGGGATATTCTAAAAACACCTGCTCAATAAGTAAAATTATTTTATTCAGAGTTAAAACATCATTTTCAAGTCAAAAACCTGACAGCTTTGGCAAATGCAAAACTGATTTCTCTGAGTCCAATACCAAAGTGAAACTATTGAAAGAGGTCTGAGAGGGAATTCCCTGGGGGGAGCCCAGGTTCCATCCCTCATCTGGGAATGGCCTAGCCCAAAAGTGAATAAATAGATACATAGAATAAAATTTTAAAGTTCGAGAGTTTCAAAACTAACAGATTTGAACCACCAATGTCTGATGATGGTTCTGTTTGGTTCACTGTTTTTTACCTTATAAGAGCAGTAAGTTGTAAATTCTCAGACACAAAGGACTGCTTTGGTTTGAAAACTTAAATGTAGAAATATTAGTGTGAAATTACCCAAATAAGTTAAATTCTTCTGGCTGTAAGTAAACTGGGAAGCAGCAACGTATAGCATATTCCGTTCAGTTCAGTCACTCAGTCGTGTCCAACTCTTTGCAACCCCATGAACCGCAGCACGCCAGGCCTCCCTGTCCATCACCAACTCCCGGAGTTCACTCAAACTCAACGTCCATCGAGTCAGTGATGCCATCCAACCATCTCATCCTCTGTTGTCCCCTTCTCCTCCTGCCCTCAATCTTTCCCAGCATTAGGGTCTTTTCAAATGAGTCAGCTCTCTGCATCAGGTGGCCAAAGTACTGGAGTTTCAGCTTCAACATCAGTCCCTCCAATGAACATCCAGGAGTAATCTCCTTTAGGATGGACTGGTTGGATCTCCTTGCAGTCCAAGGGACTCTCAAGAGTCTTCTTCAACACCACAGTTCAAAAGCATCAATTCTTCAGTGCTCAGCTTTTTTTACAGCCCAACTCTAATCAAACAGAAACAAAAATTCTAACAGATGCCTGTTATAAGAACAGTCTTATACACCCATTATGCATGGTCATATAATATTCCTAGTGACTACACTGATATTTTGTAGAAGATAAGCAGAAACACTAATTGCCATGCTCCATGAAGCAATATAGGATCTACACTTTCAAGTGTTAACTAGAGCTCAGTCTGAACTGGTATAAGATCACTAAATGCCAGTGATGACTTTCTACTTAAAGTCTTAAATAATAAACTGTTAGGTGATCCTGTTTACCTGTCAGCTACTCACGTGTACTATGTACTCACTGAAACAATACTTATAAACATATGGAAACACTTAATGGGGAGAAATAACAGTATGGTACATACGTCCCTTGATATTTCAAGGGATTGGTTTCAGGACCCTGGAAGATACCCACATCTACAGTGATCAAGTCCTTTATATAGAAGAGTATACTATTTGCATACAGTCTATGTACACCCTCCTTAGATTTCATCATCTCTAGATTACTGACAATACCTACTAAAATACAAATGCTATGGAATTAGTTGTACATAAAATGTAAATGCCAGGTAAATAGTTGCCTGTGGGCAGCATATTCATGTTTCCTTTTTTGAACTTTCTGGAATTATTTTTAAATGTTTTTGATCCGCAGGTAGAGAACCTGGTAAAGTGGAACACACCAATGCATACCAACTGTCTACTCCAACACTGGATTACTGGGGAGTATTAAAATAAATGACCCATCTCTGAATGACTTCGTTACCTTTGGCTCTTAGCCTCTCTCAGTTTGTTGGTCGCTATTTTTGTTTTAATCTGTAAAATGGAAATATCAGCTTCACAAAGTGAAATGAAAGAGAACAAGAAAGAAAAAACTAAGTACAAGTCATTAATACACATGACAGCTCCTACATGAATTTGATGTACTCTTATCTGTGAAATAGGTATCACTGATGTTCTCTGAAATAGAATAATAAGATATATGGTTTGAAAATAATGTTTAAAAAAGAATGTTTATTAGAAACTCTTAAAATGAGAAGGGCAGCTAAATAGAAATGATGAAAGAATTAACCATCCAAATTAGGGCCTAGCTCTCATTGAAGAGGTAATCACAAATGAAACTAGTCACATGAACCTACTAACAGACCTCATTCCACACCAACAGGCTCAGGACCCTTATTCAATGAGAAATACCATGAGATAGAATTTATATTGAGGCAGCCTGTAAAGTTATGACTTTTCCCTAACTATTTTCCATGTTTATTTGTGGTAAGTGTGAACTTCCAATGATTCCAAAAACTTGGGTAAATTGGGAACTATATTTTTTAATGTCCAGTGTCTATATAAGAATAAAATTATCGCAAATATAAACTACTTCAACTAATGCCATTAAGTTATCTTCAGAAGACAGCACAATGATTTTGAGGGAATTTTAATCTAAGTAGTGCTGCTTTGCTATAAACAATGTCTCTGCCAACCTTCACAAGAGATAGAAGGAACCCTTGGCAATATCCTGAAGGACATAACAAGGGGCAAAAGAGACAACGGGTCCCATGGATTTGGATACATCCTATTGGCCCCTTGCATTATTAATACTCTGGTCTGCCATAAAATGTTGAGAATAATAAAGCATAACAAATTATAAAGATGCTGTAAAAACAATCCATGATGGTCAAGTAAAGATAAAACTAACAAGTTAACTGATTACTCAACTGATTTAAAATAAATGTAAACAACTAGGGTTTAAAATCTGGCCTTAAACACTGGATGTGCCACTTAGCAGCAGTCAAAATGAGAAAATTACTGCTCTTTCAGAAATTCAGCTTTCTCACTTGGAGATAAAGCTTAACTCACAGGGTTTTGGGGATAATTAAAACCTGTGAGAAACAGGAAACTTTCTTAGCACTTAGCAATGTTTTCCTTCTATAACTTGCAGTCATGGATTTTACTCCTCACTATCTGGTAAGTACTATCTCCTTGGAAATTCTCTGTTCTGCTGACTAGATGCAGTTGATGATGGGGCTCTAAGGATGGAAGAGTCACAGAGTAGAGAGTACTGGGTCATTAATTCACCATGTACAGAAGAGCTACCTGCCAACTAGGAAAACCCATTTTAGATCTTAAGGATCAAGAAATAAAATCCTATTATGTTTGAGACATACATGTTGGTGTCTATTTATTATAGCAGTTTAGCATATCCTATTTAATACATTCTTGAAAGGTTGAATGACATTCTAGATTACCAGATATAACTGACAGTGTCAAAACTAGTCTTAAACAAGTAAATTATGTGAATAATTATCAATCAAAGACCGAGATAGTCAGCATTCTACCTTCCTCAGCCATAGGAAATGGGCAGTAAGGCTTAGAACTCACAGATGGGACTCTGGAAGATTCCTCATGGGGGTAATTGGCTAGGCTAAGAGAAATGACTTGCACATTGTAACAGTGAGGCCATTTCCCGAGCACTGAAATGATCCAGTCAGAAAACCCTACAGTGAGGACCACTGTTTGACAGCCCCTTTCCTCCAGGTACTCAAAGAGCTCTCAGCTTTCTGTCACTGTCCAAAATGTGAACTGACTGACAAGGATCACAAACATAAAAATATTATAGGAAAAACCCAGTATCAAGAGAGAAAAGAAATCAATGAGAAAATATAATAAAACTTGAAAGAAAAAGAAATACTGCAGGAAGAAGGCCTTAAAGCAATGACTAAAATAAATGCCTGTAATTAATGTCCAAGATACAGAAATATTTAAGCCATGAAAAAAATATTATTTTAAAAAAGAAAAAAATATTCTGGGGAATATCAAGAAAGTAGACATTTAAAATTCAGTAGACAACTCAGAAGATAAAATTTCAGTACTTAAAAAAGTAGAGATATAGTAGAAAAAATGAGAAGATTAAGTGGAGGCAGAATGTTTCAATCACAGAAGTTCCAGAGACTGGCAAGAGAAGGAAAAACTCCAAGAAACACAAATACTCTGGGGCCTGTAGAGTGCCCAGATTAAGAGGGTACACTGAGTGAACGACAGTGGATCAGATCATAGGTTTAAACAACTAGAAAATGATTTCTCATGTAAAAAACAAGTACAGAGACAGGCAATACAGGGCTCCTAGTATGGTGTTCCATGATGTCAGAACCTAGGCTGCTTCATCATTCTGCTATCTTCAGCATGTGGTTTCCCCTCATACTCCAAGAACTCAAGACATTACATCCAATTTCAGCAAGCAGAAATAAAGAGATGAAGAGGGCAACAACCAACACTGCTTTAAGATCGGTACAGTAGGTCATAAATGCATTAACACATCCCACTGGCCAGGACTTAGTCACATGGCTGCAATGACTGTTGCACATGGCTGCAACACATGGCTGTTAGCACATGGCTGTTGCTAACTTTCAAAAAAGGTGGGGTGTGAGAAGAATTGCCATTGAAAATAGGTACCAGTCTATGTTACCTCCCTTCAGCACTTTATATACGACTTGTTTTTTTCTCATATCCTACTTGTTTTTCCTCATCATATTTACTAATACCTTCCCTTGTTCACCTGGGAAAGAATCCACCTGCAATGTGGGAGACCTGTGTTTGATCGCTGGGTTGGGAAGATCCCCTGGAGAGGGAATGGCTACCCACTCCAGTAGTCCGGCCTGGAAATTTTTATGGACTGTATAGCCCATGGAGCCGCAAACAGTTGGACAGGACTGGGTGACTTTCACTTTCAACATATATTTCCTTCATTTGTTCACATGTTTCCTCTAACCTGAGGAAACCAAGAGGACACCAACTTTGTCTTTTGTTCAACTTTGCACCCCAGTTTTTGGAAAAGTGCATGAAGAATAAAAGAATTTAAGTAATACCAGTTGAATGAGAGAATTGAGAATTCTAGAGGGAAAAAGTCTAAGAAATTAAAGATCCAGTCCAGGTACAGATGACACTTTTTATCTTGTTTGATTAGATACGGATGCCTATCAACTAGAAAACTGACCCATCATCTTTGGGATTACTAATTTTAAAAGCCTCCCTTCTTCTGAACACAAGATTCAAAAGTCTTTGCAAACGCACAATCAATACAACCACAGACCATAGCCCTGCAGTAATTCCATAGCCTTAATAGTATATCACTTCAGTGTGTGCATAAATGTAATTATTGTGTAACTGGATTTAGTTATGTATTATGTGTCTAGTTATGTGTGAAACAAGGTAATGTAAAAATAAAAGTGTAAACATCAATACAGTATAAAAG
The DNA here is from genome assembly GCF_029378745.1 of Bos indicus. Lineage (NCBI taxonomy): Eukaryota > Metazoa > Chordata > Mammalia > Artiodactyla > Bovidae > Bos > Bos indicus. Next base: position 94,517,068 of record NC_091767.1, read on the forward strand.
TAACTATTCTTAATGTGATTAATCAGATGAGGGAAAGGAAGTATATTTGGGTGGAGTGGTATGTAACAGACCTAAATTAATTTCCAGCAATAGGAAATATGTATAACTGAAAATATCAAGAAGCACCAGGAAGTGTATATAATTCATAAAAAGGGAAAAGAGCATTGAAAAAACAGCTGAAACTTATGAAAGGGGTTACCCTGCGGGCCAATAACAGGAATAAGGACAGCATCACAGGTCTGTTCCTTTTTTTTTTTTTTTTTGGCTCCTGTTTTCAAAGCTTACAAACTACTTGATTTCAAAATATTAATCTATAAATTTAAATTTTCATTATCTAGATCGGTGCCCCCATTCCTCTGAGTAACTGAGAAATCCTCTCTGTAATTAGTGCTGAATAAAGTTAGACTGGAGGTGGTGACATGGAGAGAGAATGCACTGAAGAGTGAAGGCTCATTGATCTTTATCCACACATAAATCACCAGAGTAAAAATTAACCCTGGTTCGATGCATGATACAGGATGCTCGGGGCTGGTGCACTGGGATGACCCAGAGGGATGGTATGGGGAGGGAGGAGGGAGGAGGGTTCAGGATGGGGAACACATGTACACCTGTGGCGGATTCATGTTGACGTGTGGCAAAACCAATACAATATTGTAAAGTAAAAAAAAAAAAAATTAACCCTGGCAAACACGACCCATATTTTAAATGCAAAGTATTAAGAATGCTCAAACTACCTCACAATTGCACTCATCTCACATGCTAGCAAAGTAATGGTCAAAATTCTCCAAGCCAGGCTTCAACAGTACATGAACCATGAACTTCCAGATGTTCAAGCTGGATTTAGAAAAGACAAAGGAACCAGAGATCAAATTGCCAACATCCACTGGATCTTTGAAAAAGCAAGAGAGTTCCAGAAAAACACCTACTTCTGCTTTATTGCCTATGCCAAAGCCTTTGACTGTGCGTATCACAACAAACTATGGAAATTTATTCAAGAGATGGGAATACCAGACCACCTGACCTGCCTCCTGAGAAATCTGTATACCGGTCAAGAAGCAACAGTTAGAACTGGACATGGAACAACAGACTGGTTCCAAATCGGGAAAGGAGTACATCAAGGCTATATATTGTCACTCTGCTATTTAACTTATATGCAGAGTACATCATGAGAAATGCTGGACTGGAAGAAGCACAAGCTGGAATCAAGACTGCTGGGAGAAATATCAATAACCTCAGATATGCAGATGACACCACCCTTATGGCAGAAAGTGAAGAACTAGAGCGTCTTGATGAAAGTGAAAGAAGAGACTGAAAAGGCTGGCTTAAAACTCATTATTCAGAAAACTAAGATCATGGTATCTGGTCCCATCACTTCATGGGAAATAGATGGGGAAACAGTGGAAACAGTGACAGACTTTATTTGGGGGGGGGGGCAGGGCTCCAAAATCACTGTAGATGGTGACTGTAGCCATGAAATCAAAAGACATTTGTTCCTTGGAAGAAAAGTTATGACCAACCTAGATAGCATATTAAAAAGCAGAGACGTTACTTGGCCAACAAAGGTCCATCTAGTTAAGGCTATGGTTTTTCCAGTGGTCATGTATGGATGTGAGAGTTGGACTGTGAAGAGAGCTGAGCACTGAAGAATTGATGCTTTTGAACTGTGGTGTTGGAGAAGACTCTTGAGAGTCCCTTATACTGCAAGAGAAACAACTAGTCCATCCTAAAGGAAATCAGTCCTGAATATTCACTGGAAGGACTGAGGCAGAAGCTGAAACTCCAATACTTTGGGCACCTGATGCAAAGAACTGATTCATTTGAAAAGACCCTGATGATGGGAAAGACTGAAGGCAGGAGAAGGGGATGACAGAGGATGAGATGGTTGGATGGCACCACCGACTCAAAGGACATGAGTCTGAGTAAACTCCGGGAGTTGGTGATGGACAGGGAGGCCTGGTGTGCCAGTGCACGGGGTCGCAGAGTCCGACACGACTGAGCGATTGAACTGAACTGATGACACGCACAGGAATCCATACTGCCTTCCCAGTTATCTTACACACTTGCATTTTACACGAACTTTTACTAATTGTACACAGGTGTGCATGGAGATGAGGTGAAATTGAGCTAACTCTAAAGTCAAACAGTTGACACTGGGGGTAAGATCCGTCGAAAGAACAAAAGGACACCAAGGGGTCAAGACCAACACCAAATTCCTGGCTCTGGGCCAGAGGCAGATGCCTCCCTGACTAGGCTGACCTGCCGCCCAGTCCCCACAGGACAAGCGGACCCACCCCGAAGCTCACCTACCCTGCTGCAGGGAGCACCCTGCCAGCCGGAGGTCATAGGAGGAGGAACATGAGGGAGCATACCAGCCGCTGCCCTCCTCAGAGCTCGAAGCCTCAACATGCTTGCCCTCTAGAGAAGCCTGACTAGAGCTCTGGTCGCTCAGACACCGACGCCTCAGGTACGTGCCGCGGAGACACCCACAGAGATTCCTGTGGGAGGGGAGGGGCCGGGAGAGTCTTCTGACGTAAGCGCACGGGCCGCGCATGCGCTTACGAGCCAGAGGCCAGGAGTCTGCGAGTTCCATTCGGCAGTGCAACGTATAGTGCAAGTCTCAACCTTGGGGTTAGGGACCCCGGGACGCCTGGGATGAGGGAAGAAAGGGTGGCGTTAGAGGAAGACCCTCTGCCAGGATCGCCTCGGACCGGCTTGCAAACTGCCATGGACAAGAAGCTTTTCTAGCCTCGGTGCCCAGCGGCCCTGAGGACACCCCTGAAGGGGTAGCAGCTGCCTTCTTGCCACCCCTAGCGGTGGCTGTCGCCTCAGTGGCCTGAGACACGTTTTCATCCAGCCTCTTGACTTGTCTTTTGACAAGCCCCTCCAGACTGAAGGGGGAAGGAGAAAAAGGTCAGCCAGACGATGGCAACAGAACTGGCCTCCCCGTTTTAAACGAATACACAACCTCCCAGCATTTTGCAGACAGAGAACTTTAAAGATGGGGCCGGGGGTACAGGAGATGGGGCATCTGCTCAGCTGCCCCTGTCTCCTGCGGTCAGTGCCCAACTCAAGCAAGGTCAGGAACCTCACAGGACATAAGATGACAACCTCATTTAAACTTGAGAAATGTACAAAATACACAGCTTTAATTGTGGGGAATTGGACTAATGCGTGAATCTAACAGATTTTTCTCCTTTTGATGTTTAGGTGTGTAGTCCTTTCTCAAAGGATAGGGGAGGAAGGGGATTTACAAAGAGACAACCTTCTGTAAAAACTGAAGCAGAGCCATCATGGTCCCTTCACTTAAGATTCACCATATAGTCTTTACCCTGAGTCTCTCTACTGGGGCAAAGCAAAAAAGTATCCCTCACAATGTTATTCTGAATTTGATTTTACTAAGTGTTGATCACATGCTATCTGACAGGTGACTTGGAAGTTACTGCTGCTGAAAATGAGCCCCAACTTAATATAAGGGAACTTGAAGTACTCATGATTCTTCCTCCAGGACAGTTCTGGTTCCTGCTGTGCAACAAAAATCACCTCCAGGCAAGCACACAGACTTACCTCACAGCTGTTTAAGCTTTCCCTGGGCTCCCCCTGTTGAAAATAACAAAATTATGGGTGCCTTGTCCATATATTTGTTTTCAAATACAAATTCCTGAAAATCAACTGAAAAAGCAATAGTAACAAATAACCTACTAGCTCATTTTCTGATGTATTTTATTTATAATACCTGTTAAACTATTATACCAAGAAGTTGTTTATTTGTGTAACATTGTCTACTTTTATTTGGATAAAATGACACAGCAAACATGTCCACCAAATCAGGGAGTAGCTGCAGTTGTTTTTGGTGGGAACACCTCCTCTCATTGTAAGCTTAGGCTTACACTAGGAACTTAACTTGTAGCACTAGGGTACTAGGGCATAGGAACTAGGCACTTGGGCACTAGGAACATAACTTGTAGCAGACACAAGCAGAATGAACTCATATTATAAATAGGACATTATACATAATTAAATCACATACATAGGCAATTGTGTGTCAAAACCAAAAATATATCGGTGAAAGGAGCCTACTGGTTTAATCTGACATATCCCCTAGACAACATAAGCTCCAAATCATCCATAGCTTTGTTTGTACCAATACTTGTAATAGACAAATCTGATTAATCAGCTTCAGAAATTGGCACAGGATATCCGAAACAATCAGACTTATAACCACAAATGCCATATGAGTGTGTATATATACACATTATTTACACACACATAGGCATACATAGAGGATACTTTCTGGCAGGGCATTTCCTACCTAAAGTTAAGTTCACTAAGTCTCTGGATATTAAACAGAGCAAAGTTTATGTAGTAAGCATCTGTCTAATACAAAAAGAATTGATTAAGGCGATGGCACCCCACTCCAGTACTCTTGCCTGGAAAATTCCATGGACCGAGGAGCCCAGTAGGCTGCAGTCCATGGGGTCGCTCAGAGTCGGACAGGACTGAGCGACTTCCCTTTCACTTTTCACCTTCATGCATTGGAGAGGGAAATGGCAACCCACTCCAGTATTCTTGCCTGGAGAATCCCAGGGACAGGGGAGCCTGGTGGGCTGCCATCTATGGGGTCGCACAAAGTCGGACATGACTGAATCGACCTAGCAGCAGTAGCAGCAGTATAATTGGATGGTTTAAATGTCCTTCATGTTGCATCTGTAATTAAACATAATAATAATAATGATTAGCAAGGAGAGATAAAGCCTTCCTAAGGGATAAATGTAAAGAAATAGAGAAAAAAAATAGAATGGGAAAGACTAGAGATCTCTTCAAGAAAATTAGAGATACCAAGGGAACACTCCATGTGAAGATGGGCTCAATAAAGGACAGAAATGATACGGACCTAACAGAAAGTAGAAGATATTAAGAAGAGGTGGCAAGAATACAAAGAAGAACTATACAAAAAAGATCTTAGTGACCCATAACCATGATGGTGTGATCACTCACCTAGAGCCAGACATCCTGGAATGTGAAGTCAAGTGGGCCTTAGGAAGCATCACTATGAACAAAGCTAGTGGAGGTGATGGAATTCCAGTTGAGCTATTTCAAATCCTAAAAGATGGTGCTGTGAAAGTGCTGCACTCAATATGCCAGCAAATTTGGAAAATTCAGCAGTGGCCACAGGACTGGAAAAAGTCAGTTTTCATTCCAATCCCAAAAAAAGGCAATGTCAAAGATTGTTCAAACTAATGCAAAATTGCACTCATCTTACTCACTAGCAAAGTAATGCTCAAAATTCTCCAAGCTAGGCTTCAACAGTATGTGAACTGAGAACTTCCTGATGTTCAAGCTGTATTTAGAAAAGGCAGAGGAACCAGAGAGCAAATTGCCAACGTCCATTGGATCATAGAAAAAGCAAGAGAGTTCCAGAAATACTTCTTCTTCATTGGCATCCAGTCCCATCACTTCATGAAAAATAGATGGGGAAACAATGGAAACAGTAACAGACTTTATTCTCTTGGGCTCCAAAATCACTTCAGACAGTGACTGCAGGCATGAAATTAAAGGACACTTGCTCCTTTGAAGAAAAGCTATGACAAACCTACACCACATATTAAAAAGCAGAGACATTACTTTGCCAACAAAGGTCCATCTAGTCAAAGCTATGGTTTTCCCAGTAGTCATGTATAGATGTGAGAGCTGGATCATAAAGAAGGCTGAGAACCAAAGAATTGATGCTTTTGAACTATTGAAGGTATTGAAGAAAACTTCTGAGAGTCCCTTGCACTGCAAGGAGATCCAACCAGTCCGTCCTAAAGGAAATCAGTCCTGAAATTCATTGAAAGGACTGATGCTGAAGCTGAAGCTCCAATACTTTGGCCACCTGATGTGAAGAACTGATTTCTTAAAAAAGATCCTGATACTGGGAAAGATTGAAGGCAGGAGGAAAAGGGGATGACAGAAGATGAGATGATTGGATGGCATCACCGATTTGATGGACATGAATTTGAGCAAGCTCTGGGAGTTGGTGATGGACAAGGAAGCCTGGCATGCTGCAATCCATGGGGTTGCAGAGTCAGACATGACTGAGTGACTGAACTGAACCAGCTGTTTCATTGACTACAGTAAAGCCTTTGTGGATCACAACAAACCATGGAAAATTCTTAAAGAGATAGGAATACCAGACCACCTTACCTGCTTCCTGAGAAATCTGCATTGGCAGGTCAGCCTGCCTGCCAATGCAGAAGACATAGATTCGAATCCTAGTCCTAGAAGATCTCACATACCATGAAGCAGCTAAGCCCAGTTCAGTTCAGTTGCTCAGTCGTGTCCGACTCTTTGAGACCCCATGAATCGCAGCACGCCAGGCCTCCCTGTCCATCACCAACTCCCAGAGTTCACCCAGACTCACATCCATCGAGTCAGTGATGCCAAACTAAGCCCAGGTGCCACAACTACTGAGCCTGTGCTCCAGAGCCCAGGAGCTGCAACTACTGAGCCCACGTGCCACAACTGAAACCCACATGCCCCAGAGCCCGTGCTGTGCAACAAGAGAAGCCACTGCAGTGAGAAGCCTGCGCACTGCAACAAGAGAGTAGCCCCTACTCACCACAACTAGAAAAAGCCAGCACAGCAACAAAGACCCAGCACAGCCAAAAATAAACAAAATTATTTTTTAAAGAAGATAATAATGAGATGCCATTTTCACCAAGTAAAGATATCAGTTCAGTTCAGTCACTCAGTTGTGTCCAACTCTTTGCAACCCCATGGACTGCAGCACGCCTGGCTTCCCTGTCCATCACCAACTCCCAGAGTCCACAAAGAGAGTTCAGACATACTCATACATCATACATATCATGTATGTTATATAAGCATAAACATATATTCTGTGTGTAGATAAGTATATAAACATATAAAATATATACACATATACATAAATATCGGAGAAGGCAAGGGCACCCCACTCCAGTACTCTTGCCTGGCAAATCCTATGGATGGAGGAGCGTGGTAGGCTGCAGTCCATGGGGTCACTAAGAGTCAGACATGACTGAGCGACTTCCCTTTCACTTTTCACTTTCATGCATTTAAGAAGGAAATGGCAACCCACTCCAGTGTTCTTGCCTGGAGAATCCCAAGGACAGGGGAGCCTGGTGGGCTGCCGTGTATGGGGTCGAACAGAGTCGGACACGACTGAAGTGACTTAGCAGCAGCAGCAGCATACATAAATATGGAAAGTGAAAGTTGCTCAGTTGTATCCCTCTTTGTGACCCCATAGACTGTAGCCTGCCAGGCTCCTCTGTCAATGGAATCCTCCAGGCAAGAATACTGAAGTGGGTAGCCATTCCCTTCTCCAGGAGATCTTCCCAACCCAGGAATTGAACCAGGTCTCCTGCATTGCGGGTGGATTCTTTACCATCTGAGCCACCAGGGAAACCCAAATTAGAAAAGTGGTAGGATTAATCCTGGGTGGTAGCATTAGAAACTATTCCTGCTTTCTCTTTTTGTTTATCTGCATTTTCCAAAATCTATACAAGTACCGCGTTATAAGTATTTTTAACTTTTTAAGTAATTTAAGTACAAGAACATGTATTTCAATCTTCTTTAGAATACCACACTATTTTGAAGAACACAAATAATAAACAATATGCGGTTGGCATAAAAAGATGTTATAATTATGAGAAGAAATTCAAATAAGTGCTAAAAACGAATATCATTGCCATAGAAAATTCTCTTTGTTGACTTTTTAGAATCTATTACTAAATATAACAGCAAGACCTTTATTTTCTACTTCTTATCTTTACAAAGAAATGCAATAAATATTAATACAGATTTTCCCTTGGAGGTTAAGTTTCGGCTACTTTTTAATTGCTTCTGGGCATCAGTCAAATATTCAGTAAATACAATTTTTTTTTATAATCTCGCTTTTTAAAATAAAGTAAAAGCTTTCAGTTTCTTCATTTATAAAACCGGTTTGACTAATTCATTTACAAATTTCTCACCCAAATCTCTGACCTCTCTGAAATCTCATCACCAGCATACTTAGTGCTGCCTTTTTGATATTCATTATTTTCATTGAAAGAATAGGACTTTCAGTTTTGGGTTAATGTTTCTGTCTTTCTTAGTGGTAGTAATGCCACAGTCTTTAGCATCTATTTCTGGTTTATTTCTGCAGTTCATGTTTCCAGTGGAACGAGAGTGCAGACAGCCATGCAGCTGGGAGACATCAGTCTCATGAGGACCCCAGAGTGGTGGCAGCTGGTAAGCTATTTCACTAGGCACAAGTTATTCTTACAACAAATCAGATTTAGTCAATAACTTTATATGCCTTCTTATGAATTTCTTTTTCAGTTCGAGAAAGTGTCAATTGCCTAGTGTCTCAGCAGAATATGCTTCTGATTCCTATGTCATACTCACCACTGAAATAGTTTTCCACTGATATAAGAAGCATTCGTTAACTGTCATGTGTCTGCTAATCTGCTTCAATTCTTCAAAGAGATTCTCACTTTTGTCTGAAGAAAGTAGTAAGTTAATTTGCTATGCCTCTACATTTTTAAAGCCAGCTCTGTCCTTTGTCACTACCACCTCAGGATAGTTCTGTTCATTTTCCCCGAAGCATTTCAGTATCTATTATATTTTAGAAATATGTAGTTGCCATTACTTCTTGATCATGATTTTCATTTGTTTCAGACTATCTCTTATTTTAATAACCTTTTGTTCTATAGGATTTTCTTATATGCATATGATGATTTTACATTTCTGTGCCTGACAGTGTTTTTAATTTATATACAATGGCTATGGGTTTTTTTTAATCATATCTGTGATATCTGAGCTTTTTAAAAAGATTTTTGCCCAGTAAAATTTATTTTATGATATCAAATGGGATCCAGAAGAATATTACATCAAATACACTTCTTTAGCTTGGGAAAGTACAATATCACCTGTTTTAATTATGGTTTTGACATTATTTGTCACTTTCACTTGGAAAATAATTTTTTAAAAACTTCAGAAGACTTGTTTTATATCCTGAAATGCATTCATTTACAGTTTTATTAATTTTTGTTCATTTTGGATCACCGTTTAATGAAGATCTGTGGGACATCTATTTGTGAGCTCAGTTGGTAAAGAATCTGCCTGCAATGCGGGAGACCTGGGCTTGATCCCTGGGTTGTGAAGATCCCGTGGAGAAGGGAAAGGCTACCCATTCCAGTATTCTGACCTGGAGAATTCTATGGACTGTATAGTCCATGGGGTCGCAAAGAGTCGAACATGACTGAGCAACTTTCACTTTCATGTTTATGGAAATGCTTGCTCTAATAAAAGCCTACATATCTGTTTTGTTTTTTCTTAATTTGCATTTTATGTTGATATTATCAACTCTGGAGCTTTTATTGTATTGCTATAGGATGGTGATGGGCTTCCCAGGTGGCACTAGCGGTAAAGAATCCGCCTGCCAATGCAGGAGACATAAGAGATGTGACTTTACATGCATTCACCCATAGGATGGTAACACAGTGATAATTTACTAACTTTATTGTAAATGTTAAGTTACATCAAGAAAATAGCAGATAGTAATCCCAGAAGGAGGGTTTCTTTAGTACTGCCACAGACATGCTCGTTTTCCTTGAAACACCTTTAATTTCCATTTTAGTTGTGTACCTCTGTCTGCTAAAACTTGGTTTGGTAAATCCAAGCTCTTTTGATGGTCTGTATTTATAGCTATATTATTTTAAATTTCTAAAACAGATTGTAAATGTAAAATAGTATATAATGAATTAGCTAAGGGAAATTTGGAAAACAAGGTACAGTGTGTTAGGCTCCTGATAGAAGAAATGTCTAAAGGATTAAAAAAAAAGTCTAAAGGATTAAAAAAAGAAATGTCTAAAGGAAAGGTGAGATGGTGTTCAGGTGCTGTCTATACTATAAGCAGACAAGAAAAGAATCCAAAGAGTTTTGTAATCCAACTATTGTCATGTTTTCTGTTTCCCTTCAAAGAAAAACCTCCTTTAGAGTTGGTGACTCATATGGTAAAGAATCTGCCTGCAATACAGGAGACTGGGGTTCAATCCCTGGATTGGGAAGATCCCCTGGAGAAGGGAATGGCCACCCACTCTAGTGTTCTTGCCTGAAGAATTCCATGGACAGAGGGATCTGGCAGGCTACAGTCCATAGAGTTGCAAAGAGCCATGACTGAGCAACTAACACTTCACTTCATACTCACCATCTTCCTTTCCTTACCCCGTATTCTTTCTTGAACCAAATCCAATTAGGTCTGTATCTTTGTCAGTCTGCTGAAATGATTCTTCTGAAGATCACCAAAGACCTCTTTCTTGCCAAATTCAGTTGCCCTTACCTTGCTCATCTTCTCAGCAGTAATGGACACAGTTGACCACTTCTGCTTTCTTGAAAGTATTTGATTCTGAGCTTCAATGCATGGTATCTTCTGCAATGCTGGAGACCTGGGTTCGATACCTGTGTTGGGAAGATCCCCTGGAGAAAGGAAAGGCTACCCACTCCAGTATTCTGGCCTAGAGAATTCCATGGACTATACAGTCCATGGGGTCGCAAAGAGTTGGACACAACTGAACAACTCTCACTTCTTCACATCTTTCTCTTAGATCTTCCTCCTCTTCACTGGCCAGTCCCTCTGTTCTCTTTGCTGGCTTGTCTTCTAAATGTGAGTAGCATCTCAGACCTCAAGCATGTTCTCTTCCTTCTCTCCAGGTAAGCTCCTTCACTCCCGAGGCTTAATCATATATATGATTGACACATTTTTATCTTTTTTCCCATATTTGCCTTTGAGCTCCAGACTGAAATACCAACTGCCTAGTTTGACAAACTAGAAATCACTTTGATATCTCTCTTTCCCTCATCTCCTTCATGCAGCCTGTCAGCAGGTCCTGTTGGCTGTGTCTCTAAATAGATCCTCAGTGTTACCATCCCTCCCTCTGTCACTATCATCCTGGTCCAAACCACCATCATCTCCTACTGAGCACCGCCCCCATCCCCCTACTGTCTTTTCTTCCCATATAACCAACAAAGTTCTTTCTGAAACAAAGGTTGGATCAAACCACTACCTTGTTTAAAACTCGACAGTGGCTCCCCATTGCACTCATAATAAAATCCAAGTACCTTAAAGACGTGGACGATGAGGCCCCACAAGTTCTGGGTCCTACCATCTCTGATTCCATCCCGTATAACTCGGACACTAGAATTCTCTCCAACTCGCCAAGTTCTTTCCCACCTGTGGTTTTTGCACAGAGTGTTCTTTCTTCTGGGAGCGTTCTTCCTCAATTAACATTCTTCCTCAGTTCAGTTCAGTTCAGTTGCTCAGTTGTGCCTGACTCTCTGTGACCCCATGGACTGCAGCACACCAGGCTTCTCTGTCCATCACCATTTCTTGGAGTTTTCTCAAACTCATGTCCATTGAGTCAGTGATGCCATCCAACCATCTCATCCTACATTCTTCCTACACACCTTCCAATGTTGGCTCCTGTTTGTTTTGTTTACATTTGAACTTAAATGTCACTCCGCAGAAGCCTGACTCCTCTCTGTCACCACGCGATATTTTCTACTTAGCACTTAGTGCTATTACATTTATTTGCCCACACATCCATTGTGACTATAACTTCTTCAATGAAATTCAAGTCCATTAGAGCAGGAATTCTGTCTTCTTCAACACTGTATCCCCAGAACTGTAAGAGTATCTGGTGCATGATAATGTTCAGTAAATATTTGTTATGTTATTGCAGAATGAGACTGAAGTGATTTTACAAGGACAATTTTAACTGGATACCTAACTTCACCAAAAGAATCCTCTGCTAACTACTAGCAGTGTCACTCTGGACAAGTTCCTTATTCTCTGAGCCGCAGTCTACTCCTATGTCAAATGGTACTATTTACCTCATAGGCCAGGTTCTGAGGATTAAATGAAATATCTGACAACACAGTAAAACACTTGAAAAGGGTAGCTAATCATCTCAAGGTTTTTCATATTCAATGTGCACATTAGCATTCCAGTTTCCAGAGCTTTTTTTAATCTGTAAATGTTTATATACAAAGAGGGTACACCCATGACAGTCCTTGTACTTTTGGTTGAATAAACAAAAGCTCCATTTTGCTGCCTTTGTGCTTCCTCAGTATCAAGGAAGCAATGACATTTTTATTAAATGGCTTAGCTACAGAGTAATTGTGGAGATCTCTGCAGCTTCATGATCATTAAGCAGAATAAGTTTACCTAAATCCTCTTAAACTGAATCATGAAAGTTCCAAACACCCTCTATTTTCAAGTAGTCCCCTTGATTCTCTTGTGATTAACAGGACATTTAGTCTTTTCTAAATTTCTGCTTTTGATCCAAGTATCCTCCCTTCTCCAAGCAAACACTTCTTACTTCTGTAATGACTTTATAAGCTTTAACAGTAGGTGGTGCTATGAATGCACGAAAATAAATTAGTATAGACCACAATAGAACCATCACAGGTTTATTTCGTGACTTATAACAACATAGAAATATGCCTTTTTTTAATACTTTCTATAAAGTTATTGACAATACAAAAATTTTTTTTCTTTTTTTTCTTTTAATGAAAATGATTTAACTTAGAAATCTATTGTGAAACTTTTGTCTAGTTTTGCAGTTCTCAGATATTCCAGTGCAAAAATAGATCCCATTACAGACAGCATAAAGTGCTTGGAATGAAGGGTCAATGATAAAGAAAAAGCACAAAAACATGGTTTAATCCTAGGGTATAAGAAGGGAGAACAGAATTCTTAAAACTTATGGAAGTATAAACATTCTATAAAAAGGGATGCAACAATTCTGAAGAGAATTAGAACAATATTTCTATAATACTATATTACTAGTAAATGGTAACAAGAGTAGAAATTAATATCTCAATGTCAAAGTGGTTCAATATAATATGACACATGGCTCTTTGGAAAAAACATTTTACCTGATATATACAACCACAAGAAGAAAACAGACAAATCCCTTTAGTCAATGATTACTATGCAGTGAATGTTGTGCAACATTTAATAGTCACAATGCATATGCCTTCAGTACAGATACTGAAATACAGTAGTTTAAGGTTTGGTTATTGGTTTTTTAACAATGACCTATGCTGGGTATCTGTATATAGAGGGCTTTGTTATTGTTTTCTTTTGTATTTTTTCATATTCACAGTTAATAAGGCTTCAGGTGTCCAAAAGAAGCAAAAGCAGAAATCTCTGAACACTTACAAAAAAATTTTTTTTGTTAAACTCACGTGGTTACATTTCCACAGGGATGATATAGAAATTTTACTTGACTGAGCAGAGTTGGTAAAAATCTCTACTATAATTAGGCTTACCCAGAAAAATTTTAAAGACTGCAATTTGGATATCTAATAGCAGTACTAATGAAGTAGATGAGTAGCTGTAGATTGTTTCTAGCTTAAGATAGCTTTTAAATCCATATTGAAATGTTGCATTTTTCAAAGTAGTTCACAGTATCTTTTGATTTTTTTTAATATGGCCTTGAAGTAGAATAATCGAAAAAAAGGAGCTGTTCATGGTTTTAATACAATACAGATTTAGGACATGATTCTGCTGAAATGGGGAATCTAGCAGAAGCTTAATTTTGGAAAATACTAAACAAGGAGAAACAATCATTCTATGAATTTTATATCATTAAAGACAGCATAAAATATGAGGTTAGGCCAATAATTATTGGGAAAATGTCTTTATTACTTGTTTATCATTTTAGAAAATATTGTCAATACTCTCTAACGGTCATTTTCTTTTCTCCAAGCAACAAGTCGCATGATAACATGCAGTAAATTTTAAAAGAAAAAATGTATACTTGGAATAGATCTGAAATCTTGTACTTTAGAATTAATACCTAATTTTTTAAAAGGAAAAGACATTAGTAATGATATTAAAAGATCAGTTTAACTTCAAACAGTATTTCTTTCATAATTTTGTTGTCTCAAGACAGATAACATTATTTTTAACAAGTATTTACTGACTATAAACAATTAAACTGACTTGGAAAAGTCTGAAATAATTTTCATGTGGGGGGGCATTTGCTTTTTTTTTTTTCCCGGGATAGTGACTGAAGAGAGAAAAAATTTGAGATTGTCAGAATGGGGTATCTGAGATTTTCAAAGCCAATATTCAAAGGTACTAAATGCCATAAGCACAAGTTTTATGTTATTCAACAAGTTTTGAAGCTAATCTTGTGACCCTATGACATAAGCTTTCTTGCCTTTTACATTGTTGTTATTTTCAAAAAGTGGGCTTCAATATTCTTTCAGTGGGTTCCCACAACCACAACAAAACCTGTATTTGTAAACCAGTTATCTGATGAACATGGCACAGGAAATCTACTGAAACTTAATTTCTCCCCACGCCATCCATCCATACTCACTCAGTTATAACATACACTCAAAGAATACTTGACTAATGAGCTTATACTAAAAGTATGCTTAACGATCTTAAAGATGCTTAAATATAATGTTGTCATAACATCTTGGCCATCATACTGTTTTCAAGTCACTAGGCATTAGTCAGATAATCCATTTGCAAACATACGTGAAAAATTAAAGCTAGCGAGGCAGTGTGGCCATACTCCTCTGTGCCACAGGGTTCTACAAAGAGGCCACTCTAAATTTTCAGAAGTCACTAATAGAACTTACAATTCCAAATAAGGTTAAAAGTACAAAGATTGTTCTCAAAATACAACTCCATATTTTCATATTCTAGATTAATTCAAAAAGCCAGAAATAATACTATGCTTGTGTCAAAGGACAAGATCTTGAGATGCACTGTACCATGTTAGTAGACAAGCAAGACAAATGGACACAGACTTCCCTTGATTCCAAATACATCATCTCTTTCATCACATGCCATGGCCTCCCCAGCTTGCAGCCCCAACAATGTCGTTGCTGATTCTTTGCTTCTTACCTGGATCTAAATATACTTAGAGTCCCAGAAAGATAATCTTAGAGACTCATGGTTCCAAGCAAGGGACAACAATGAAACCAAGTTTTGCTTTTGCATGTCATCATGCAGTTTGCATGTCACCATCACCAGAGCAGCTCAAAGAGGGAATCAAAGCAGGACTTTCCCCACACATGGCACTATTTCATCACCCGTATTTGATGATGTCAACAGACTGAGTAGCGCAGCTCTCACAAAAGTGTGCAAGGCATACCATGGTGCTTCAGGCTTTCTGAGAAACTTGGCACTAGTAATTCTGGCACACTCATTGCCAGCAGTGGCTATATCACCGGGAAGCCAGTCTCTTGGCATGGCATGGCATAATGAATGAGCATGTGCATGCCTTTGATTTTGAAAAATAATCACTGGCCATGATCACTTGATGAATTATTGTTGCAACCCCAGTAAAAATACAAAGGAACAAAAAAAGTATGTCAAACTCATATGTCCACTGGGTTCCATACTAGAGTTTCACATGAGTATAAGGTAATAAACTAAATTCAAGTCTTTTTCACTCGAGAGCCATATGAGACATAGGCTACAAAGGCACTGCCCTTGTAATGGAATTTTGTTTTCATTGCATTGAATTGCATTGCATTGAACAGTATCAGTACAGTATCCAGTTTACTTCTTCCCACAAAATCTTCTAGCTCTTTCCTCTGGAACACTTCACATGGTACAAAGGAAGGTCTAGTTTCTCCTTTCTTCCAGCCACCGTATATGGACAAGATTCTTCATACATAACTTTCTTTCACTTTCTCATCCTGCAGGAAAGATGTGAGGACTGCAACGTCCACTACTGTCTGGTTTTTGTGTAATGACAGGTCCTTTAAGTGGTCATCATCACTTTGGTCCTTGGCAAAGTTTACAAATACCTGTCAAAATAAAGACGGACCATTATAAACACCTCTAACTTGCGCTCTCTTTATTCAAGTTGCACTTTTCCCCATGTGGAAATTAGGCCACATAGAAGAATCTGAGATTGAATAAATAGATTAACTAGAAAACTTTGTGTAGGACGGAGAAAGGAATGATTGAAAAAGCATTAATCATTAAAAAAGTAAAAAACTGCCCTTATATATTGCCCCTCCAAATCAACCAACTGCTCGATCATCTATTTACTTTGACTCATACAGACATGATTAAAGGGAAGGGGGATGAAAACTAACATTTGCTGAATAGCTACTAAGGGCCAGGATCTCTTTTGTACCTGATGTCATTTAATTTAAATGGAATACTGTACTGGGCCTAATACCTGCCCATGGCAGATACTCAATAAATTGCAGTTTTTATGATTAGTATGACAATTAATTCTCATAATAACCCTATGAAATCAGTAGCATCATCTCCCTTTTCAGATTCAGGGAGGTTAGGTAAAAAGCATAACTAACAGTAGACAATCAGGAGTTCATGCTCAGATAATCTATACTGTTCTAGGGCCCATAATGAAGGGGGAGGAGTCCTCACCCTGAAAAGCAAATCTACTTTTGACACTCAAAGCTTACTTGGTCAAGTGTTGTCTGAGAGACAGAGTAGTCTTCTATGTGGAGTCGCTTTTTGCTCTGGGAAAGGATGCTGAAAATCCTGGCCAGGGAAGACAGTGAAGACGGAAGCTGGTACTGAAGCATGTTCCGGTGCTTCTCCTTCAGGACGCTTCCTGGAAAGGCGAGTTCAAAGAACTCCTGTACAGGCTTCAGGTCAGGGTTCGACCCTGCTATTCGTACAACTATTGTATAACCATCTCCAAACCTGAAAGCAGGAAAAAGAAAATCCTAAAAGCAGGGGAAAAAATTATCCTGAAAGCAGGCAAAAGAAAATCAAATTGAAGACTCTGGGGAAACTATCAAAAGAATACTTAACTCTTGGGTCCTGAAAGAGAAAGTGGTCCCTGCCAGACCCAGAAATCAGTTTCAGAGAAAAGGAACCAGTTGTCATATACTGAATAACCTATTCTATTTGAGCTGCCTTGCCGAGTGCTTTAGACATGACTTCATTTAATCCACACTTGGACCTGTGAAATGTTACGGAGAAACTGAAACCTAGAGAGTTGGTCACTTGCTCATGATACAAAACTCAGACGTGGTAGGGCTGGGGTGTGGACCCAACACCAGTCAAACCAACTGGTGTGTTTGACTCCAAAGTCTATGCTCCAACTTTACTGGCACGTATAAATCTTCCCATTATATCTCTATAACAAAACCAGAAAGTAGCTATTCCTAGAATACCGACTCTCAGAGAGGTTAAATAACTTGCCCAAGTGCATACAACCAGTAAAAGGCAAAGAGAGAATTTGCACACAGCTCTGCTGGACTTCAAAGTCCTCATTCTTTGCCCTACACCATTTTGTTCAGTTTATTCCCTTGGTTTTAGAACCACCATGTATACATTCACAAAAGAATAAATACACAATTTCTCATTATGTGGAATCCCAAAGAAATTGTCTTTGTTACCTATTTTTCAGATGTTGAACACTGCCAAGACACCTGAACCGCCCGTTGACCATAATGGCCATCCTAGTGCAGAGAGCTTCACATTCTTCCATACTGTGGGGACACAGAATGAGGTTTAGTCCGAGAAAGATGCTCCTGTAACCATCAGAACATCACCATGACATCTGGCGTTTCAGAGAAACAGATTCTTAGCTTCCTAGAGTATAACTGCATCCTGCTAGAAATTTCATGAAGATGTAGGGGAAATAATGCTCACTGCCATGTCGTTTACAATTGTGAAGAAGCTGAGAATGATCCAAGTGTCTACACAGAAGAGGAACAGTTAGGTAAATTAGGGTATATGCTAATGGAATACTATTCACTAATAGCTATAAGAAATGATGACACATCTCAACTAAACAGACTTGGAATACTGTTCTCAATATTGTTAAGTGAAAAAGAACTTGGTATATATGCCAAAGCTTGCATTTTTGTTTGTAAAAAACATATACACTGTGTATAGATTTGCAGAGGAAAACTTTGCAAAGATATATTGCCCAGTGATAATAATAGTTGTCTCCTGGTGATACATCAGGTGATCATAATTTTTTTTTTCTTTGCCTTTCTGTGTTTTCTGTTCTTACACAGTGATCATATATACTACTTGGAAAAGCTAAAAATTATACAACAACGAAGTCAAGCCGACTCTTCACTACAGACCTGTGAGAGGTAAGCACTACTGATCTCCCTTCCTTGATGATACTTAGGGCACAATTCCACAGGAAGCGCCGGGCTTTAGGGTCCATGCCTGTGGTTGGTTCATCCTGTAAACAGAACAGAATAAGTCTTATTATGTGTTGGAAAAAAATCAAAGATAGGTTTGGTCTTAAATGCAGAAGCATTTTAGAAATAGCCTAAGATTTAACTTACCATTCTATTTATTTCCTGATGGATCAAAAAACCAGACCTTACATAAAAGCATATTTCATACTTGTTTTTAACCAGTTCACTTTTGTAACTGTCACTGAAGTAGAAAACTCAAATTTAATTTTGGTGAAATTAAATTTCTCCAAATAAACAGAAAGGAAAAGGGAAAAGTCATTTAGTTTCAATCATCTTTTCATGACTGAAAAGCATATACTAAAAATTATTTTTGTCTGAAATGCTACTGAAGTCAGTTCAAAAATTGAATAATTTTTTTTTTTTATTCTAGTTCACTCTGGCTTAGCCTGTTATACTCTACTTGCTGGTCTTCAGTTCCGTTCAGTTCAGTCACTATTTGTGTCTGACTCTTTGTGACCCCATGGACTGCAGCATGCCAGGCTTCCCTGTTCATCACCAGCGCCCGGAGCTTCCTCAAACTCATGCCCATTGAGTTGGTGATGCCATCCAAAGATCTCATCCTCTGTCGTCCTCTTCTCCTCCTGTCTTCAATCTTTCCTAGCATCAGGGTATTTTCTAGAGTCACTTCTTCACATCAGGTGGCCAAAGTATTGGAGTTTCAGCTTCAGCATCAGTCCTTCCAATGAATATTCAGGACTGATTTCCTTTAGGATTGAGTGGTTTGATCTCCTGGAAGTCCAAGGGGACTCTCAAGTGTCTTTTTCAACACCACTGTTTAAAAGCATCAATTCTTCAGCACTCTGTTTTGTTTATAGTCCAACTCTCACATTCATACTTGACTACTGGAAAAACCATAGCTTTGACTAGATGGACCTTTGTCAGCAAAGTAATGTCTCTGCTTTTTAATATGCTGTCTAAGTTGGTCATAGATTTTCTTCCAAGGAGCAAGAATCTTTTAATTTCATGGCTGCAGTCACCATCTGCAGTGATTTTAGAGCCCCCCCGAAAAAAGTCTGTCAGTGTCTCCATTGTTTCCCCATCTATTTGCCATGAAGTGATGGGATCGGATGCCATGATCTTAGACTTGCTGCTCTTAGAGAAACAAATTCTAAATCTAAACACTCTGGATAACTTTAAAGCCTCAGTCCAAGGCTTCTTCCTGTAATAACTTCAGTGCCCTTCTCCTCTACAGAAGAAAAAGGTCAAAGGCCACTGTTGGTCTGATCTTCTGTTTTCCATTTATCCATATTTAAGGAACTATGACCCAAAGGTGCTACTTAGGAATCCTGAAGCTGTAACAACATTCTCCATCTCCAGAGGATGAACACATAGATGGCATACAGAATGGTCCAAAGAAAGTTAAATCCTACACCCAGCCTCAGTAACAGCTGTTGGGATTCTCCATGCTGGAGAAACAAGGTCCCTGGAGTATCTCCCTCTCTGGAACATCTGAGGGTAAGGCAGATACACCCCATGTGTGTTATGAAGAGGGACGGGGAGCTTCCCTCTGGTTCTCTGAGGCTATTCCTCATCGGGTGAGGTGGGGCTTGCCATTGCCAAGCCAGTCATGCACATCCTGGACATCCAGGACTTTAGAATAGAGATGCTTTCCATTCAGGCCAGAACAGGGTTTTCCATTCAGTCACACTCACCAGAAACACCACTGGAGGCCCACCAATCAAAGCCATGGCTGTTGAGAGCTTGCGCTTATTGCCTCCACTGTAGTTCCCAGCATATTTTTCTCCATACTTCACAAGGCCCAGTTTCCGAATCGCCCACTCGCCAACCTAAGAGTGATAAAAAAGCGCCATTTGGTAATTTTATCATGCTTTCTTACACTTGCGTGTGAGAACTCTTTCACTGAGCAGGACCAGATTCTATACAATCATGACCTGGACAGTGCCTGCAGCACAGGGAGCAGCACTCCCTCTCTGCCCTCCAGAGTAAGCCTGATCTCCCATACCTACCCCACCGCCGCAACTTCCCCCTTTGAAAGGAGCTGCAAAGAGCCAGCACTTCCTGTCGCTGCGTCCTTAAGGATGAACAGCCTGAAGCCAATGGCCATGTGTGAAGGTCACAGCCAAAAGGCAGGCTGTCAGGATGCCAAAGGAGGCAGGCTGGCTTTCCGGTGCCCACAGTACCTTGCCTACTTCTTTCTCTGGGACTCCTCTCAAAAGGGCAAAGAACTCCACGTGTTCTCTTCCAGTCAGCAGCTCTGTGATGGCATCAAACTGAGGGCAATAGCCCATGTTCTGATGGACTTCATGGATGTCTGATAAGATACTGCAAAGAAAAGCAAAACTGGTCAGGCTTTTAAGCATCTTGGTACTCTGGTCAGACCATCTTGCCTAACATTCTATTCAGTGTGCTTGTGCGTGACAAACAGACCAGTGAGCACACTTGCTTCTAGCTTCAAGGAACAGCCTTTCTGCCCTCAGGATGCCAGCCCCTCCTGGAAGTCAGGGTTCCTGCCTCCATCCTGCCTAGTCCTTTCCCCTGGTTCCCCCAACACCTCAATCTGCAAGCTTGGTCCCATTTCAGAATTCCCAAGTCCACCCCAACTGCGGCGCTATCTATATCAACGATCTTAGTCACGCTATCCAGGGGCTTTAACAGGAAGTGTCCATTCCTGACTTAATTCTGTGGCCCAGTCATATGCACCATGTGCTCTGTTGCGTCATTTAAGCCAGAGGAGGCCCAGCAATTTGGGTGACTTCCCTCTGCTTTTTGCTGCCTATACACTGACTTGGCCACAGCAGGATCCAAACCCCATAGTACTGCTAAATATTCAATGCAGAAACTCCCCTGCTTTTGAAGGTTTTCATGAGAACCTGATGACAACAAAAAATGTACCTACAGATACAATTTTACATATACTGGTGGGGGCAGCTTTTAGGCCCCATGAAGCCAATCTAGGGTTAAGGATCCCTGATGTAGGAGGAAGCTCAGTGTCACATCCAGTCTGATGGCTGCACTTCAGTCACCTCTGGAGAGCCATGGGTTCAGCCTGTCAGCAGTATTCATTCCTCTCTGCACATCAGTTAGTAGGCCCAGGTCCAATGTTTTCCAGAATTGAAGTGCTCACAGACCCTGTGCCTAGACCTCACAGCTACACTGCCCATACCAGTCTTCAGAACCAGGCAATGTGATGAACCTTAGTTTGGACCAGTTATTGCTACTATTGCTATATACCCCAGGAGCCTGGTACTAGAAACAAACCTGGGGAAGCATGTATGTAGCCTCAGGCCTGCTATTCTAGAAATTCTGTTCTCTTAAACCGCCTTTACACTGTTACTAAAACAAATGTAAGATGCAGAGAAAAGTCATGAGTACATTAAGTTCCTTGATGTTTTCAATTTTATTGGCTAGGAGCCCTTTGTCCAAATTGTGATCCATCCCCCATTTGTACATTATAAAATAAATTGAGTGGGTCACAACTAGTATCATTAAGACGGCATGGCAGAGAGTGGAGTAAGAAATACTGAATGCACTACAAGCAGTAAGAGTAGGGAGTATTTTACCAAATTATTTAAGCTGTATGCCCGTTTACATGTTTTTGTGCATTTACTTGACTGAGAGGTAAAATGTATTTGCTATTATAGGACATGATCAAAAAGTCTGAAAGCCACAGATTTGTACCATTTCTCCATATAAAAAGCCCAGAGAAGTTCCACATATTTAGAACGCTCGAGGGTTTCACTTTCAAAGTTGCCCAGCAGGACCATACTGTAGGCATACTTTAGTCCTTAAGATCAGACTGCTCAGAGATCTCTGCATTCTCAAGTAATAGCCCAGTGGTAGCATCCATTGTTGCTATGAACTTTAGCGGGCAGTTTCACAAGTATATAACCTTTTATCTTGATGAAACAATCAAAATGAATACAAGGACATACTTAGTGAAAAACAGAAACAAATATCCAACAATTAAGGAACTGGTGAAATAAATGCCCAACAATAAGGACATAGTGAAATAAACTACAGGTGCATGTACATAGAGGCATTTTATGCAGCAATGTAAAATTCTACATCTTAGAATATGTAACCCACTGGGAAAAAGTCATCATACAGTCACTAGCAACAAAAAACTAATTTAAAAATCTAGATCTAATATAATCTCAATTTTATAATGTATTTATATGTGTATATAAAATAGAGATTTGGGTTGATGGGAATGTTGTAAAATTGTATTGTGATAACGGTTGTACAACTCTGCATATTGCCTAAAAGTCACTGAATTGTACTCTTAAAACGAGCAAACTGTATGGTACATAACTTATACCTGAATAAATCTGTTAAAAAAAATAAAGTGAGACTAAAAGGAAATGCAAATAGTTGTTATCTGTAGGTACTGGAATTATGGATTTTTATTTTCTTCTTTACAGTTTACTATATTTCAACATTTTTAGAAACTATACAGTGCTGTTATATCAACAAAATCACAATATATTCATTTAAATAAAGTTTAAAAAAGTCTTTGTGGCAAAATGCAGACTTGTTTTCTCACCTATTTTTGTTAAGGAAAGCATCTCCTCTGGTAACAGTGGTATCTCCCGTTAACATCTTGAAAGTTGATGATTTCCCAGCTCCATTAACACCCAGAAGTCCAAAGCACTGAAAATGATTGGATCAGTAATATTAGCAAACTACTAAAAATCTGAATATAAATGACTCATAAATAGTCACGTCAGCTTCATTTTTATGTAACATGATCCTAAAATGTCACTCTTAATGAAGAGTAAAATATTTTCCAGGTTTTCAGAAGTCATATCGATGTTTAATCATACATTTTATAGTGGAATCATTTTAAATGTGGATGTGTTTGTAAATATTCTTTGAGTTGTTGGGTTAAAGCCAAAGTTAATGAGTAAAAAAGAGTAATGAAAGCCAACAAGTCAAATTTCACCATCGAATCTAGCTAAAGGGCATACAAGAATACAAACATAAATAAAGAGAAAATCTTTTTTAAAATCTATTTGAATTCATTATCATCTTGAATGGATCATAAAATCACTTTCTAGATGAACATACTTTTCTTAAATTGTCTGAGATTATCCAAAATTGTTGATACACGGGGCCACTAGTTTTGATATATGCATGCGTGCGTGCTTAGTCACTTCAGTCATGTCCGACTCTCTGCAACCCCATGGACCATGGCCCGCCAGGCTCCTCTGTCCATGGGATTCTCCAGGCAAGAATACTGGAGTGGGTTGCCATTTCCTTCTCATCTGATATATGGGGCCCTCAAACTTTCAATGACTGACTGCTACACATAGCTATAAATGGAGTAGCCTTTTTAAATCACTTTTAACTTCTTACAGACATTGTTGCTTGACTGGAGTAGAGACAGTCTGAATTAATAGGGGCAAACACAATGTAGGTAAAGTGCCTTTACCTCACCAGGAGGAATGCCAACGCAGATCCTGTCAACAGCAGGTTTCCTCTTTCTTCTGTATACCTGCAACCAGCACAATGCAAAGAGTCATGAGCTGCAGTGACTCATGGCTAGCCCAGGCAACTGTGGGAGAGGGAATTGTGACCTAAACACACCACGAAATTCAACTCATTGATAAGACTAAATCAGATACTTGATGTGCCAAAGCCTTGGTCTGTCTCTGTGGCAACTGGCTTTTGAATAACCCTGATGCTCAAAATATAAATGAATTTCTTTGTATTTTTTTAATCAAATATCAGACTTTAAAAAATATATTTGTCATTAACATCTACATAATTTTTATTTAATATAAAGACATTGCAGATATTTTTAAAATTAAATTCTATGGGATAAAAATTTGTTATCAAAACACTGCAAATATTGAACATATTACAAAAAAGTGAATTGTTGTTGTTATGGCACCTAGAAAGGGTGGAAATAGATCCTCCTTTTAATCAATGGGGATTTACCAGCTTTTTTGAAATTCAAAATCAATCATTTATTCTCCCAACTTCAGCTTTGACTCGATATACAATATTAGATGTTTTAATAACTAACACATAAATGTAAGCATGAAGAACAAACATACTCAAGAATGAGAATTCACTTTACAATTATTCTCAGTAGGATTTCTTTAATTAGAGAAGTCTCCATGGTGTATTTTAAGTAAAATTAAATTGACAGAAACTTGGTATAGATGCACATTTTAGGAAGCATGCTCCTTTTATTAAGTGAGTCAGCAAAATGCTAGTTTCTAACATATAAAGCTGAAAAAATTGAAGGCAAGTTGTAGCCTGTCTTCACTGTCTCACCTTAGTCAACTCCTTGATTTCCAAGATGTCATTCTGTCCTCCACCATCAAGAATTCTCTGTCTTTCCCTCTTCACATCTTCATCCTCATCATTCAGAGGAGGAAGCTTTGCCTTTACAGGTCTTAGGAGGAAGAAAATTAAGAAGAAGAAAAAAATCAACCTTTGAAGTTATTTTATAAGTCCAAGACCCAGTTTCTACATCAGTCCTATAAAATCCTCACTCCAGCATTGTCAGTACTGTTGGTCAGGGGATGCCCACATTGGGAGAATCAGTTTGATTATCTGCTTTGAGTTCAAGTCAACCCAACCACCAGTGAGTGTTTCCCTGTGCTCCGTCCACTGTGACCCTCAACCAGGTGCTCAGTGAGTTCTGCAAGAAAGCTCACCTGGGCCTGATGAAGAATCGGTACTGGATCAGCACAGTGATGAGGAAGAACACCACTCCTTCCACAGCCATGGCAAAGAGATTCCGTCCCACTAAGTCCCAAGACAGTGGTGAGACAAAGCGGTTCTCCCCTGGACACAGTGCAGATATCCAATCAGAATGGAGGCACCAAAGACCAAAGCCCTTGCTCAAATTCAGGCTCAAATTTACCTATGTTTTGAATCCAGGTCTCCTGCATTGCAAGCGGATTCTTTACAAGCTGACCCACAAGGGATGCCCAAGAATATTGGAGTGGGTAGCCTATCCCTTCTCCAGCAGATCTTCCCAACCCAGGAATTGAACCAGGGTCTTCTGTATTGCAGGCAGGTTCTTTACCAACTGAGCTACCAGGGAAGCCTGTTTCTACAAATGTTTATCACCCATGATAGGGATCTGATCATGGCACACATGGTAAAGAAACCACCTGCGAATGCAGGAGATGTAAGAGACACGGGTTCAATCCCTGGGTCAGGAAGATCCCCTGGAGCAGGGCATGGCAACCCACTCCAGTATTCTTGCCTGGAGAATCCCATAGACAGAGGAGCCTTGTGGGCTATAGACATAGACATGCAAAGAGTCAGACACGACTGAAGCCACTTGGTATAAGGACGAAAAAATAAAGGAGTCATCAGTTTCCAAGTCTGACTTAGGGTAAGGTTTTAGGGAAGCATACTGCAATGCAGTATCAATCAGAATTTCAAAGTCAACATGTATTAGATCTGTAACTTCATCTAAGAAATCTAATGCTTCCTTTTGAATGAGACATGCCAAAAATTCTTTGTGAAAAGACAAGCAATTCAGGGTAATTTTTAGGGTCAGTATTTTAACAAATTATTAGCTTCATTAAGAAAGATTAGAAAGCACATTAAAAGATGCTCCTTTCAGTAGCATATAATGTAATCTAGGGGTTTCCCTGGCGGCTCAGACGGTAAAGAATAGCCTGCAATGCAGAAGACCTGGATTTGCCCCTGGGTTGGGAAGATCCCCTGGAGGAGGACATGGCAACCTACTCCAGAATTCTTGCCTGGAGAATCCCCATGGACAGAGGAGCCTGGTGGGCTACTGTCCATGGGGTTGCAAAGAGTCAGACAGGACTGAGCGACTAAGCACAGCACAATGTAAGCTAGTAACTCAATTCACCTCATTTTATATAAATATTCCTTAAATTCCTTATATATCTCCTTTGTACCTCCAAGCTTAAAAAAATAGTCCCTCTTCTATGCCCATTAAATAACATGGCCCACCTAACTATATGAGCAAGTCGATAAAGAATAGTAATGTGGGCACAGGAGAGAGATTTTTAAAGACTCTAAAGGTAGAAGGAGCTGCAGTAAATTATCTTTTTATAGACTGTATAAAAGGTAATATATGACCCCATCTGCACGTCCATGATTTTCCTAATAGAGCCAAAGTTTGCATCTTTCCTTTTGATTCTCTGGCCTGTACCTAATTCTCAGAGCTGTGGTTTGATTTTTCCAATGACTTTGACAAACCCCACCAGTGGTATCAGGCACTGGGTCCAAGCTAAAACCAGTATTTTCCCTACCTCCAAAACCATGTTCTCACCTTTCAGACAAAAGGCTGCATCAGACAAGACCCAAGCCACAACCAACTGTGCCGACATGAGCCCTATCAGCGGAGGGAGGTCCTAGGCCCAATCACCAGCCTTTTTCCAAAATAAAGGCCAAAGTCTCAAGACCCATAAAAACTCCCATCCCTATTAAAACATCCTGTAGCCACTGCTGTCACTCACCAAACCTTTCCAAGGCATCAGCCATTGCCTGGTTTTTCACCATGTCAATGAGCCCCCGTCCCAGGCAAAAATGTGGGAAGATCAAGAACACTGACTTCAGGATATCATTGATGTTATTCAGCTTCTAAAAAAAATAAGAGACAGACTGTATGTCTTTTGTGACTCAGGCTAAAAATTGACCAAGGTCTAAAACATAAGAGTGAAGAAAAAGTTTGATTCCTTGAGGTCAAACTGAATCTTTGATTCAGATACCAATAAACAGCAGCAGCCATAACTAATGATATATAATGTAGCAAAATTTTTGCTCTTTAGAAAATTTGGAATAATGTTACAAGTACGGGAGGAAAATGAGCAAAGTTTAGAAATATGATTGCATTTAATCAAAAGCAAATCCAACACAAAACATTTGCTTAGCATTTTAAAAGCAAACTGCTCATGTTTGGGTCAATATATTTCGGTTTCAGGATTTTGTTGGAATTTAAATAATTCTTCTCAAATACATCAATCCAGCAATGGCCAAATACCTAACAACTAAGTAAGCTGCTAAGTGCTGGATGCACTGGGCTAGGGTATAGGAGAGATAAAGATGAATAAGAAACAGTCTCTACTCTGAAGAAAAGACATATGGAAACAGGAAATTACTACATAATTGGATGTGTTGTCCTGGAGGCATGAACTGTGTGAGCTTTGGAAGCACAGAGAAGAGAGAGTACCTGCTATACGGCAGGTAAGCAAAACTTCAGGTTGAAGCTTAGTTTTGACAGAATTGGGTGGTAGCTCACATTGTTGGTGAGGAGCTCCAACAACAGAGTGGCCACACTGCCACTGATGAAGAGGTCACACTGGTGAGGACCATGTGGGCTGGGCTGGGGATCCTGAAACAGGCCTATGGGACTACGGAGGGTTTAAGGAACCATTCGAAGGAACCAGTCGAAGCCTACCAGGTTGGGAAAGGGTGTGGTGGGGACTGTCCAGGAAGGATTACACACCTCTGAAAGGCCTTGTGGGTTAAGTTAAGGTGTCTGGACAAAAGCAATGACAACAGGAGTGGACAGGAAACCTTGTTTGAGAGAATCTGTAATTGAAGGAACTGGCAAGGTCACCAACTGACTGTGGGAGAAATAAGCAAAAGCAAAGCATATAAATAGCTCTAATACTGCCAGCTGGGGTGACTGGGGGGATGGTAATGCCATCCAGTGTGACAGGAATGGCAAGAGAAATACTGGGTTCTGAGGGAAAGATGACTGGGATGTGACCAGTCTAGGGTATCTTTCAGTTAATCTAAACGGAGCCACCCAATGGGCAAGTGAGACTGTGGGGCAAGAGTTCAGTGGAGGAGTCAGGGCTTAAGGCACAGATCTGAGAGAGAACAACGTGAGACACTGAGAGGTGGTGGTAAAAGCTTCCAGAATGAACAACATCACCCAGAGACAGTACCTACAGTGGAAAACAAGATGGCAGAGGACCAAATATTGGAGAAAGCAACATTTAAACAGAAAGGAGTATAAAAGAACTTGTCAAAAGAAACAGAAAGATTTGATCAGAGACACATAAGGAAAAGGAGAAGCAAGAGATGCTCTGCAAACCCAGGAAAGACAGACTGCAAAAGTTCAGACTGGTCCATGCGGTCAACGCCACAGGCAAGTAGAATACAATCATGGTAACTACTATCCTCTGGCTCCAGATATGGTCATCCCAGCATCTCTTTCCCCCGAACTCACATTGTTGGTGAAGAGCTCCAGTACAAACGTGGCCACACTGCCATTGATGCCGATGAAGAGGTTCACGCTGGTGAGGACCACGTAGGCTGTGCTGGGGATCTTGAACACAAAGGAGGCTGGGTACATGAGAGGTGTGATGGACCACCTGGTGAGGCACAAAGACACATGTTGGGTGTCCTCCACCGTCTTTCTGACAGAGGATTCCCTATGCCCCATCCAGAGGTGCCTTACCCATACAGCAAAAGTAGAAGAGCGAGCACAGGCAGGTTGGTGGAGGACACATAGGACTTCTGCTGGAAGCAGATGAAGATGATAATGACCAGCGTGGCAGGAACCACGTAGTTGCACTAAAAGTGAAACAAGGAAACCAAGGTCACCCCTAAGTCAAAGACACAGCACATCTCAAGTCTTCACCATCACTGGACAAGAAAGGGCAGATAAGCATATGGAAGAATAACTCTGAATTAATGAAGCCACAAAAACTATTAATCAAAATACCGGACAGCACATTTTGACAAGCCTTTTACCCCCGGCTGATTTTATAAACTGCATGTCCTTTCTGTCTTTCCAACAGATAAGCCAAGGTGTCACGCTCAGTAAACTTACTGAAGGATGGATTCGCAGTCAGAGTAATTTCAATTTCACAGGCAGCAAGTAAGCTGCCATTACTCTTCCCGAAGATGATTGTGTCTGTTTCATCATTAATGCTATATTACAGTCTGCCCAAGTTCAAGCTCTCTTGTAATCTATTTATGAGATAAGCACTTATAACATCAATGTCAGGACAGTTTCATCACACCAAGACTAATTTTAAAGTCTGTCCTGACAGTGTCTCAAGCATTAAAATGCAGAAATAAAGACTTGGCCACAAGACAATTACAGGAATTCACAGCTGGCAGAGCAGAGCACAGGCAGGGAGGTAGCAGTGGGCTTGCCAGCTGTTAGGAGAATTTGTAGCTTCAGACAGCAGGGCTCTGTGCCTCAGTCCCATCCTACTCAACTGTGTTTTTCAACAACTTAGATGAAGACACGCTTACAGCAAATTTCAGAGGTTCTACAGCAGGGAGAGATGGATAATATACAGGAAGATAATAGTGTTCCTGAGTCAGGGACTTGATCTTTCATCTCTGAATCTGTGATGCCTGGCAGAGTTAGATACAGTGACCAGTCAGTATGTATGCGCTTACTCAATAAAGCAATCATTGGATTAAGACAAAAAACAAAACAAATGGACATCCCGTAAAATTCAGTTTAACAGGGAAAAAGTTTTATATGTGCTTTAAAAAACCTTTATGTTTATAAATAAAGCTATACATAAAGGTTGAAAAAAGTCAACTGCATTAGTAAACAGTGAAAAAGACCCCATTTAACAATACCTATGAAGCAGAGGTTTCAGTTCTCTACAAGTTGCCAAAAAGACCACACTACTTCCAAAATGCAATATCCTTGGGCTGAGGAAGAGGAGTACGGGATAAAGATCAATTGCC
Source organism: Bos indicus (assembly GCF_029378745.1). NCBI lineage: Eukaryota > Metazoa > Chordata > Mammalia > Artiodactyla > Bovidae > Bos > Bos indicus. The sequence goes on from NC_091767.1 coordinate 94,546,930, forward strand.
TCTAGACCCGTAACCATTTGGATGACAGACTGATTATAAGGCCAATTCTAGGCTTTGTTCTTCAAAGAGCACATTAACACTACGGAGTATGGGCCACAGAGAGGCAATCAGGTCAGAGAGTGACAAGTCTGAAAGGCTTGCTATAACCAACACAGACATCATTATCATCACTCACACTTCTACAGTGCTTTAGAGATTACAAAGTGTGTTCTCATATATCATCTTATCTGGGGAAGATTTAGGTTAAATGATAGGTGTCTTCAAATATTTGAGGGTATAGCCAATGGGAGAAGAATTAAATTTTCTGTGTGACCTACAATTAATGGAACTCATAGGGAGATATATTTCAACTCTGCTTTATAAAAATAATTTGCACTTCAGAATTCTTTGACATCCTCCATATTGGCTCAAACAGAAGCATTATATTACAGCTGACATGAAAACAGATTTGCAATGGACGGATCAGCTTCCAGTAAAACAGAAGATGTTTTCAAATGACAGATTGAGTTCCTGGTAAGACAAAGAATATCCTGACTCTGGAGGTTAAAAATCTATCAGACAAGTTAGAGGCACTGACTTAGAGCTCTGACTGAGAGTGTTCCACCTCAGTTCTTTAAAAGGTTGTCACTTAGGGAATGAGGTGGTGGTGGTATCCGTTGCAGTCCCTTTGGACTGATTTTCTCTGGTGTAAGACCAGCTGTGTGCTGAAGGTCATGTTTGGTGACATGAAAGTGTACAACTGTGCCTGCCTTATCCTCTTTCATTCATCTTTGATTAGCTAGAACATTTCCTGGTGAAGGCCAGAAGCCCTTCCATCCATCCAATCTAGAGCCCTGATGGAGGTTTTTGAAGCAGCAGCAGACGGGTGGTCTTACCATGTCCCAGACAAAATTGGAGAGCCAGTAGATGACAGGCTTCACTCCACTGATGAACTGCAGGTGCTTCGCTTTGCTGACGCGCTCCTGGATCAGGAACACGACAAAGCTGGCCGGGACAAAGGACATCGCGAAGATGACACAGATGGACACGAGGACGTCCACGGATGTGGTCATCCTGAAAAAGACAGTGCAGCTGAGGGCACAATCAGAGCACACATGTGCACACATGCACGCACATGCACGCGCACGCACACACACACGAATGTCTGAAGCATACACACACACACACACACACGAATGTCTGAAGCATACCCCAGGAAAAAGATCTGTTCACCACATATATTTCATTCAGGGGTAAAGATGATTATTTTCAAGCAAAAAAAAAAATCTTGATAATTCAAATGCAAAACTGCTTCTACTGAGGTCAAAGAGAGTCCACAGCCAAAACAAAACTATTAAAGGAAGTCTAAGAGTGGCCTAATAACATTCACTTTGTTCTACTATTCTTGATCTTTTATGACAAACAAGCTATAAATTTTCACACATAAGGGAGTAGTGTAGCTTGAAAACTAAATAAAGCAGAAATATTAGTGTGAAACTATTCAAACAACAATTTGTGGCTGTAAATGAGTTTGACAACAAAAGAGCATGGCATATCAATCTAACACAAAAATTCCATCAGATCCTTATTATAAGAAAAATAGCCTTATAAGCCCATTAAATGGGATACAATATAAATTATTTCTTTGTATAAATTTCATATAAGCTTAGTATAAAGATCCTAGTGACATACATTGATAGTCCATACAAGTGAACCAGAAACTATAACTGTGCCATAGTCCATAAACAAGAAAGGAACCTAACATGTATTGAATATCAACCTTGTGCTGAAGGCCGGACTTGTCCATTTACATGAAATGCCTCACTTAATAGCATATATCTAGAAAGTTTAAAAAACCAGACTTAAACCCAGATCTCTGATTTCAAAGGCTATACACTCTGAACAAGATCATACTGGCTTTAACTCCATACACACATACACACACTTATACACGCATACATGCTGTCTCTCTCTCTCCCTCTCCAGGAATTAATAAACACACAAGCTAATAAAAGTGTGTTTCACTAAGTTTAAAAATAGTTGTTTCGAAACAAACGAAATTGATTTTTTAATTAAACATTAAGAGTGAGTTAAAATATTTTAGAATCATATTAACAATTTAACTTACTTTAAATGAATTCACTAAATGTACTAATGGCTTTAATATATCAGAGGCATCTATCTTGTGTAGTTTAATCTCTACCCAGCCAACTCATAAACTGATCATTTTTTGTCCAGAGCCTGGACCAACCCAGACATACATAACGTACCTACTTCCCCAGCTGTTACTCTACAACCAGCTTCACACTTCTCTCCCCTGCACCACAATTCCCCCAACACCCTCCCCTCTCCCAAATCAGACACAGCGACACTTACAGAGCCACTTCTGAGAGCTGCTGCTTGGTGAGGTTCAGCGGGTGATTGAAAGCAGTAATCCCATACTGGCTGGGGTTCGCTCCCTTCTGCAGATTGGCCCGGAGAATGGCATTGTTGATGACATTCAAGAAAGAGCTGATGGCGTGCCAGCCCTTGTTGTTGAACCACACCTGAAATAAAACATACCAGATGCAAAGTACTGCTCCTAACCTCTGTTCCCGAAGGCAGGTGCACACACACAAAACATGCACATAAACTCCAGAAATTTCTGTCACACCCAAAGACAAAACATGATCAGAGAACATGGTAAAGAGGCAGGGTGTGCCCAGCACTGACCGTGAGGTCAGGCAATATGCTGACTTTCTTTAATGTATTTAATCTTCACCAAAGCTTTGAGGTAGACATGGTTATTGCCTCCATTTTATAGATTAGGAAACTGAGGCTTAAACAGGTTAAGTATCTCAGTCATGTTCAAAATGGTTGCCCTAGTGTGACTAGCAGCAAAGCAAGTTCTTTTTACAGCCTTACCGATAAAGTTACTAGACTTTTCTGTCATGAATCAACATTATCACGAGCTGACACTTCACAGCAACACAGGAATTATTGTTCATTAAGCCACTGGAACAAAGAACTTTACCTTGACGTTATTTTTTGTGTCCAGTCCTGTCATGAACCTTCCCAAGCTGCTGAGAAATCGGTCTGCAGAACTGTCCTATGAACAACAAAAAGCTGCCTGAGCTGGGATGGTTCACAGAGGAGGAGCAACAGGAAGTCTGGAGGTTGTGGACAACGGGACAACCTTGTGAAGGGAAACACGGCTACTGCCCCATTCACTAAAATGCAACTTGAACCCTCTAAATAATAACTGGCTCCTGAAAAATAAGTGACTGGAAATCTAAAGCACTGATGTTGCCACGAGTCATAGGTCTTAAAGGAACCAGAGGGAAACCCTGTGATTCAAAGTCCCAAGAGGCAGATGTCAGTCTGTAACTGGTGGTAAGGGCTCTTCACCATGTTCCCTTAACATCACCTGAAGGCCCCCAGCTATAAACATGTAGATGCATCAGATATGGGGTCTGTGCCTCAAGGGACAGATTCTAGGACAATCCCTGCTGTCTGTGACCCTGGAATTCATATCATCTGACTTCCAGTTCCCACTTAGAAATGGGAAACTTGGGATACAGATAAAGAAAATGAATGTTTATCAAGTCCTAAAACTAGCTGCCGGTTTAAAGAAAGTGATTCATTTCCTGTTTAACCAATGATTGTTTTAGAAAAGTATGTTTGATGCCCAGTTTCTCTGTTCACTGGCTATACTTAAGTTATTCTGAGAGATCTAAAATCTCTGAACTTGCTTTTTTTCTCAAGCATTTTTTTTTTGTTTTGTTTTGGCTGCATTGGGTCTTACTTCCCTGACCAGGCACCCTGCATTGGAAGTGCAGAGTCTTAACCACTGGACCACCAGGGAAGTCCCTGCACTTTCAAATAGTAAGTACATACTGAGTGACTCAGTCTTGGCTGACCCATGATCTCTATGATCGGTGATGGTTTTGTTCTTGAAAATCTTAAACAATAAGCTACCAGGTGATCAGATCTACGTGTCAACTACTCCCATGTACCAGCAACTCAATTTCTGTCTGACATGTCTTAGGATGGGTACTGTACCTTGACCACCTTCAAGTGTTTCTTCATTTGCTTGATGGCATCATTAACTTCTTCACTCTGAGGAAGTGACTGAGAATTACTGGCACCCAGGGAAAATCCACCGTACCTAAAAGAATAGCCTGACATTAAAACACAGGCAGTGTGTGGCCCACTGTCACTCAGCAGCAGACACTGCCTGAGGATGTAATGTTCAATTAGAGGAACTGTATGTTCAAAGTAGGACCAAAATAGGACTCAGAGAAAGTTTCACCTTGGTCTCCTCTAATGGATCCTGGCAATCTCTTAACTCTTATACAGCTTCTGCCCAAGTTGGAGGGACCTGGGTCTGATTATACACAGAATGAGACATCTGAGATGTTGAGGAAATAATGCTCATTCATCTCACAGATGCTCCTCCCACCTCTGGTGGCTCAGGCCTGAACATGAGTCTCAAGGCAAGCAGATGGGGAGTCTGGATGAGAGGGAAGACATTGGCCAGAGAGGCCAGGGAGGGCTTATAGATGGGCTGTGGCCCTTTCATAACAGGAGAACCACAGAAGGTTCTGCATCCACTCTACTCAGTTATTCAGTAGGTCCTAGCTCTTGGGAAAAAAGGAAAAGAAGAAAGGTGGGAGATAGGGTCAAAAAACAAAGTTCTGAGGCAGCCATGTAAGGCTCTCATTTCTCATGAGTAATAATGGGCTTCAAGGATGCTTCCTTCGTTTTTTTCCCCAGTCCCATCTGCTTCTTCAAAACTCAGAGGGATACGGGCAGGGGTGGTGGTGGAGGGTGGAGAGGAGAGAGCCTGACTGCAGCAGAGGAGAAAATGATTCTTACTTTTCTGATGGAATTCTGGTCTTATTTCCTAACAGAAACATTGTTATTTTAAAAAACTCAGAAGGATAAATGAGTTGAAATGCAATGAACATAGATGGTTTTGAAGCCTCCTATTTCATCTAAGACCTTCTTGGTTATTACAAAGACCTGAAAAATAGTTCTTAAGCCCCTAGGTCTCCTAGGAATCTGATTTGATAATTTTAATTAGCATAGGTTTTTCCCTCACATCGTGCTTCCTGTCAAATCCCTAGAGACCCACAAGGAACTTCTAAATCTCCTCAAGGAAATCAATATGCGAAAATTCCAAAGGCCTCTGAAGTGGCAGCTGGGCACTGAGCTAAGAGCAAAACCACCCCTAAACCAACAGCTTCCCAGGGTCCAAGAAAACTGCATCAAAATCATCCTCATGAGCTTTAGGAGTCAAGGAAGCAAAAAGAAAAGCACAGAGGAGTCAACTTACCTAAACTCGTTCACCCAGATCTTGTTCTTTAAGCTGTAGTGAGGGCCAAAGACAAAGAAACCAGAAATCAGTCCAAAGAAACATTGATCCTTTTCCTGATCATACAAAAGTTAGAAATATCTACCTGGGGATACAACAAAGGGACAGAAATAACTCTACAATCAGGCTGGTGTGGTAGGGTTTTGCCACTGGAAAGAAGCCCTAATCAGCATGTCTTTTCTTCTCCCCATATTAAAACCTTATTATTTTTATGAAGGTCATGCCTTGTATTAAAACAATTAAAAAACCAACAAAGACGTGATCAAACTACAAAGTTTTTAAATTCAAAAATAATAGTTCAATTATGGCTAACATATGGAGAGATTATGCTTCTTTCTTGGAAACTAACAGTAACTGTCATTCAAGCATACCCTTGTTATTAAAAGTCACTAGAACTCCCAACTTAGGGGACCAAATATAACCAAGCTGATGGGAAGGAAGCTAGGACAAACATTTTCTGGGCATCAGCTAAGTACAGCAGTCCCCTCCTTAATTGGAGGGGACACACTCCAACACCCCCCAATGGATGCCTAAAACTACAGATAATACCAACCCCTATGTATACTATTTTTTCCTATCACCTGTCATTTTCTTTGAAGGTCAATAGGGCCACTATCACGTAAAATAAAAGTTACTTGGAAATAAGTTCTGTAATACTGTGACAGTCCATCTGATCACCAAAAGGGCCAGGGCAAGGAGCACTTACGGTGTGTGGATGTGCTGGACAGTGGGATGATTCCCATCCCAGGAGGGACACAGTGGGATGATTCCCATCACACCACTCAGAGAAGCATGCCATTTAAAACTTATGAATTGTTTGTTACTGGAATTTTCCATTTAGTATTTTCTGACCATAGCTGATGATGGGTAACTGAAACTGAGGGAAGCAAAACTGCAAATAATGGGGGAGCTAATGCACTCAGGGCTATGCAGTGATGCCCCAGGAAGCTACATGGCTCTTCTAAGGCTCCACCGAGAAGTCCTGAGAACTCAGGGCTATCTTGATAACGCCTCATATTTATCACTCATTCCATCCATGAGAGCTACTTTACGTGTATCATTTCATTTAATCCTTACAACAAACTACTGAGAGCAACATTATTATCACATTATATACAGCCTAAGGCTTTAAAAGGATAACTGGTCGCCATGGTCAAACAGCTAATAAGTGGAAGAATTAGAATTTAAATCCAGATTTATTTTCATTCTGGAGCCAGGAAACCTCAGTCTTCAAACTGAATATTCATAATACTTCCCATTACCTTTTCTAATCTGAAAGAATATCCCAAACTTCAAAAGGACAACATCAAGCCAAACTGTGATGTTTCCCACCACTACTCAATCTCCGATTTTTTAGGACTTTAATTCCTCTGATCAGTAACAGCTATGCAGGGGCCAAGGATTGTAAATGATGACCTTTTGGCTATGATCTGCACGTATGTCTTCACCAGATAATCCGAAATGTTTCTTCCCGTGAGGTTCTGAAGGATGTCAGCAGTATTCTGTTTTCTCTGTCATCAGAAAAACCAAGTGCATGTGTCTTTATGGGCCACAATTGGAACAGAAAACAAATCAAGAACAAAAATGACACATGTTCCTCAAACGTGTACCACAGTGTGAGCAGACCCTGCCCGCAGGGCCTGGACACTGTCATCAGCCGATCACCAAGGCCTGGTCCATTCTGCCCTTTATGCCAAGTCAAGGTGATTCCCAGCAAATTACTCTGAACAGCTAAGCAATAGACCATGAAGTATCATTCTTCACAGTTACAAAAGATTTCTAGGGAGCAGCACCACTGACTATGCCTAGTGAATTTTCTTCATTGGAGTTACACTGATGAAGAGATGAAGTGCTATTTTAAGGAGCAGTAACCACTAAGGACTACTTTTTCAACACTATTTAAAATTCCTTGTCCTCATCCTACAACCTGGATGCTGATAAAGCGGCAGAGAGGCATCACAAGCAAGCCTCTTCCTGAAATTCTCGGAAAAAAATGATTCAGAATTGCTTCTCTCACTCATAGTCTCGGAGGATTGTCAGAGTTATAACCCTCACAGAAGTTTTACGGGCCAGCCTCCCTAATTCAGCAGTGAGGAAACAGGCCCAGGGACTCAGAGTGACCCATCCAAGGTCACCAGCTCCACTAGGGCAGAGGTGGAGATGAAGCTGCGTCTGTCAGTCTGTCCTGGGACACCACCACTGCAGGAGAGGCTGCAGTGTGACTTCCACCGACCACTGATCGGGAGTGTTGTCTCTGGTTGTATCTCAAACAAAGACCTAGGCTGACTTCAAAATATGTCATCCATTCCCTCTTCCCAGTCCACCCTATACCTCACTTACTCAGTCACACCCTGAAAGGACTCACTTGAGGCGGAGGCAGCCCCCCTGCCCCCAGGGGGCACACAGGCAGCATCTTCTTGATTTTGTCGCTGCTACACTGGCAGGTGGGGGAGGGGTTCTCCATTGTCCAGTTTCCATTTCGGAAGAGGTCCGTGATGGTCTGGGGGACTGGGGCAGTGTTCCACTTCTCCTCTCCCACCAAGCAGGGCGTTTCTCTGCAAAGGGACACCAAGGACAGGCTCACCCAAGAGGGTCTGGCCTCTCCTATTGTCTCAGAGCACAGGACCAATCAATAACAACTGCAAATACACATATATCCCCTCACCACCGGGTTACTGATCCGTCCCACAGACTTGTCAGCTACAGACTCATTTTACAGTTAAATACCACAGAACACAAAGAAGGCCTAAGTGCTCATACACTGAACTCAAGTCAACCCAATCACCAGCATTCAATCACTCAGCGCGGGTTCACTCAACAAACATTCACTGAGCATCTACTATGTGCCAGACACTGTCTTGCATATTTGAGAATCTGGGGTGAAGAGACAAAGTCTCTGCCATCATGGAGTTTGTGTTCCCAGGAAAGATTAATTAACAAATAATATAATCTTTGATGGCCAAAATGGAAGCAAAATAAAGGGAGAATGACTGGTGAGAAAGGACCACCTGAAGAGGTCATATATTTCAGCCAAAACCTAAATGATGACAGAGAACAAGCCAGGCAGGGATTGGGGGGGAGAACATTGCAAGCAGAAGCAACAGAGCGCAGGTGAAAAGGTCCCCAGTGTTCTACGAATAAGGAACCACAGGAAGGCAGCAGGGCTGGCATGTGATGAGCTATGAGGAAGAGTGATGGGAGATGAGGAGAAGAGGGAGGCAGGAGTCAGAAGACATATGTTTGATGCTGAAAATCTGGGAAGAATGTCAAGATTCACTTTTACATGTCTTAAAACAAGTAAAGAATTTGCGGGAGTGACCCGAGGTGAGAGTTGTTGGCTCACAAAGAGCTAGGTTGTTTGCGAGCACCCCAGGTGGCAAGTCAAGCATTTATGTCTGAGTTCTGAACTACTGTGAGACCATCAAGTTACTTGCCCTCTTGGAGCCTATTTTCTCCACAAAACTGTAAAATGACTTATTTCAATAGGTCACATTTCAACAAGGCATTTCTAATATCCCTCCCACTTTTAAAACTCTATCATCTGAAGCCGAGCCCCAGCGTTTAGATAATTATTACATCAAATAAACAGTTCTGTGGGTTGCTCTCTGGTTCCAAGTGGAATCTCATCACAAGTCTTATGAAATTTGTCCTTCTCCACCTTGGTCATCTTGTTCTTTAGGAACTGATATTAACCGTCAGGATTTACACTTATTAAGTACTGCTGCTAAGTCACTTCAGTCGTGTCCGACTCTGTGCGATCCCATAGACGGCAGCCCGCCAGGCTCCCCCATCCCTGGGATCCTCCAGGCAAGAACACTGGAGTGGATTGCCATTTCCTTCTCCAATGCATGAAAGTGAAAAGTGAAAGTGAAGGTGCTCAGTCGTGTCTGACTCTTAGCGACCCCATGGACTGTAGCCTACCAGGCTCTTCCATCCATGGGATTTCCCAGGCAAGAGTACTGGAGTGGGGTGCCATTGCCTTCTCCGTATTAAGTACTAAATACTAGCAAATGTTCAGTAAGTGTCCAGAGTTAATTAGAGCCAACAAGTATATAACAGCTATATGTTTAACGAGCACACATTAAAACTTGCACACCCAGGTGATATGCTCACTGGTCTGTCACCTGCAGGCTCACTATCTTCCCTCTAAAACCTGGAATTCAAGTTTGCCCTTCTCCAGGCAACCCACTCTAGTACTCTTGCCTGGAAAATCCCATGGACAGAGGAGCCTGGTGGGCTGCAGTCCATGGGATCGCTAAGAGTAGGACACCACTGAGCGACTACACTTTCACTTTTCACTTTCATGCATTGGAGAAGGAAATGGCAACCCACTCCAGTGTTCCTGCCTGGAGAATCCCAGGGACAGGGAAGCCTGGTGGGCTGCCGTCTATGGGGTCGCACAGAGTCAGACACGACTGAAGCGACTTAGCAGCAGCAGCAGCAGCAGCAGCAGTCTTCCTAAACTTTCCCACGCTCTCCATAATCCTTGAATCTGTGGTTAACAACCTCAAGTGCAAATTCTACCCAAGCCTGGAAACCTGAACCCGCTTCTACCTTCACTGAGCTCTCAGAAGCTCCTCACCACTCTTCACTGTTTTTACTCACACAGATATCTGGACATGCCTTCTCCCCATATACAATGACAGTCAAATGAGTATTTCACTGAATTTATTTATATGCTACCTCCTTTTTTTTTTTAAAAAGGACTTTGAAGGAGAATATGACAAAAATATGCAACTCTGAAAGAAGAAAATGTCCATTTTTATAAAAATTATGTCAACTTTTCAGGCTTTTAGAGTGAAGAAACTGATTAGCAAAACTGCAAATTACGCGTAATAGGAGCCTATCTCTGCGGTCAGGTATAGGAGCTGGGGAAAAGGGATCATTATGAAGTACTATCTAAATTAAATATTAATGTCTAAAGCAGAAAACAAATGTCCATGGTCATTTTCCTGGCAGGATGCTAGAAGAGTCTACTGGTCTGTTACGTTTGTTCCTAGATGCTAGGGTTAAATCACTACATTAGCTCCTTTAAAATAAAAACTGTTTCAAAGGGTAAATGATGGTCATCACCAGGTGGCATACAAGTGACAAAACCAGTGCAGAGAGAAAACCAGGTGACAAACACAAGAAGCCAGCTGTGGAGGGGCTCACAGCTCAGTGGCACTCACGGGATCGGGTTTCCTTCCATACATCGGGTCCCAAAGCCAGGCTTTCCGGTGAGAGCGTTTAAGAGTTCCTGGGTGCTCACATCCTCAGGCGCATCATTACTGTAGATACATGAGAGGCAGTCAGCTTAGCAACGCATTTAAACCATGAATGGGAGAAGAAAAGGCACTTTTTTTTTTTTTTTTTCAAATTTAACACTTTATTAAGTACTTCCTGTGTGCCAAATCCTGCCAAGCTCTTAAAATAGAAACACAGAACCCACCCACAAGTAACTCAGCCTCTGGTTGTTTATTTGGTGTCAAGATAACATACAGCACTCCAAAGTGGAACTTGTGTAAATAAGTGATAAATATGGAGGGGTGCGTACACGTGCACCCACATACATTTACATATATCTATTTTAGTGGGAAGTACATGAATTCATTAAAGATCAGTATTTCAAAAGTACTTTCACAATTAATCATTAGGCATAGACAAGAGGGGTTTTCTAGGAAAAGGAAGGCAGATTTTATAGGCTTAACATTTGCGTGGACAACTGGAAAGCACAAATAATGATGGGCAGAAGTTATAAACACAAAATAAGCCCATGCTCCACAGCCCTGGGCAACACAAGGTCAGCAGCTGGGAAAGAAAAGAAGGAGGTAAAAACCCGCACAAAATAGGAAGAAAGCACAGAATCAGAGAACAGGAAGCTGATTTGCATGCTTATGTTTCCTTTTTCTTTTTAAAGCTTCCCTGAAGCTTCCCTTGGACATCACTGGCACACTTATCCATAGAAAGGTTTGCAAATACTGTGGGACTGAGGAAAACTCCTGCATAAGGAGATGGAGAAATTCCTTTGTTCTTTTGTTTGAAGCACTGGATTGTCACAGGATAGCTATATTTTTGTCTAAAAAAACAGGAGCTATTATATGTAACCTAAAGATGAAATACTCTTGCCTGGAAAATCCCATGGACGGAGGAGCCTGGTAGGCTGCAGGCCATGGGGTCGAGAAGAGTCAGACACGACTGAGCGACTTCCCTTTCACTTTTCACTTTCATGCATTGGAGAAGGAAATGGCAACCCACTCCAGTGTTCTTGCCTGGAGGATCCCAGGGATGGGGGAGCCTGGCGGGCTGCCGTCTATGGGGTTGCACAGAGTCAGACACGACTGAAGCGACTTAGCAAAGATGAAATAATAAATATGTGGGCTGCCCTGTATGGGGTTGCACAGAGTCGGACACGACTGAAGCGACTTAGCAAAGATGAAATAATAAATATGTGAATTGCACTATGTAGAAAACAAGAACTTGGAGGTGTGAGGGTCTGAGTGTATGGAAACCCTGTGTTCAACTGCAAAATAAAGACTTGGTATAAAAATCCAAGTATATTATAGTTCAAGAAGATTCTTCTGCATTGGCAGATTATTTACATAAGGCATGTATGTTCCTGACAACAACGAATAGAGAGGAAATGAGTTCAAAGCCCTGCTACTTCAGGTTTGGTTCACTGCTGTTCTCGCATCTAGCATGAGCTTGTGTGAGGGCTGCAGCCACAGCTGATCAATCCGTGCCCTTGTGTAACCGAGTCCCCCTCCCCTTGGCCCTCAGTATAGTAAACACTCTGGTCAGCCTGAGCCCTCCTCTCCCCCTGGAGGCAGAAGGCAAGTGCATACCTGACAAATGTGTACTGTTCATTGTACATCCAGGGCTGAAGCTCCAGGCTGGGGTACTTGCCAAAGGGTGGCACAATCAAGCTGAACACCAGGGCGATGCAGACAAACACAGCTGGCAGGACAATCTATAACCAGGAGGCAAGGAGGGAGAAGAATTGCCAGAGAAGGACAAAGGTTAGAAAGAAGACCACTTCAAGTCCAGGTAGCCTCAGACCAGCCAGCACTGGGGTGTGTGCAGGGCCTAGTTCCATCAAGACATTCTTGGCAGGTTGGAAGAAGTAGAGGCTGAAATCTAAACCCCTTCCCTTGGGTGAATTTCTGGAAGCTGGCAATACAAGGCCTGAGCTTGTGGCCACCTGGCAGGGGCACCAAGCTGAGGACTTCACAGAGTAAACAGTAGTCACATGTCAGGGTGACTCAGAACACTGGGTCCCTCTTCTCCCTGAAAACCCGAGGAAGACCACAGTGGCCATGAGCCCAGCTCAGCTCTGAGGAAAATCGAGAGCCCAAGCATGGACCAGAAGCCAGAAGAACTGCAGCTTCATTCTGTCTCTCCTTCTTTCTGTCTCTCTCGTGTATCCATGTGAAGTCACAACCCCTATGGCCTCAGTCTTCTTGTCTGTAATCTGCAGACACACTAGGTTACCCATTCAGCTCCCATACTCTGAGAAAATCACTATAGAGCACTGCCTCCATGGAAAGGGAACAGCTGCCATGTCTTTATCTGATGGCCTCAAAAAGCACAATTAATCCTTACTAAACCACCTTAAGAGGGTTTCCCAAGTGGTGCTAGTGGTAAAGAACACGCCTGCCAAGGCAGGAGACATAAGAGATGCGGATTTGATCCCTGAATCGGGAAGATCCTCTGGAGGAGGGCATGGCAACCCACTCTACTATTCCTACGTGGAGAATCCCATGGACAGAGGAGACTGGCAGGCTACAGGCTATGGTCGCAAACAGTCGGACACGATCGAAGTGACTTAGCACTTGAACAACCTTAAACTTTGTACCTTTTCTGAAAACAACTTGTACATATTTTATAAGCAAACTCTAAGCTCCTTCCATTTATTCCTGAGACATTTACCCTTAAAAAAAGAAAAAAAGATTCAAATAATGCTCCTGGTTCTAATGTTCTCAAGTTTCAATGGAGAAAATTAATCATTATGTGATTAATTCCATGGGAAAATACTGTATGAGCATTATCTCATTTAATTATCACTACAACCCTAACTAGTAATATAATTATCACCAATCAAAAAACAAGGTAATTGGGGTTCAGAAAGACTAAGCAACTTGCCCAAGGCCACACAGCCAAGAAGTAGCAAAACCAGAATTCACACATAAATCTATATGCTCCAAACTCATATTCTTTGCATTACCCACATAACTTGTGGGAAAGAATCTCTGTAACTTCTTTATACTTCTTGATTTTGTAGACTGAAATAATTTAATCCTCCCAACACAAGTTAGCATGCAAACAGAGTATAATGAGTCTTTTCTGTTTACTATTTTTTTCTGACCCCTGGTTATCTTTTCTATCAGTTTGCAGTTAAACATCAACTTAGAGAAAAATCAAGTCCCCAATAAGTTCATATGTTGAGTGTATCTGGGCATAGCATCTCTGAAGTTTTGAAAGTTTAATTTGCTCATCCAGTTTTTCTAGACTTTGTCCTTGTTACACTCTCCTCTAAGAGAAAATTAACACACACAGAAATTTCTAATTTGAGACCCATTCCAAGTACTTACTCATAACATATCATAGGTACTATTATCATCCCCATTTTATGGATAAGGAGATTGAGGCTCAGAGAAGTAATCTGTCAACAGATATATAAGTACAAGAAGCAAACTGGGATTGAAATACAGATAATCTGGCTCCAGTGTCCATCTTATAACAACGATGCTACCCTGCTTTCACTAGTTGGGAGCCTATAGTCCACCAAGGAAGCCTGAGTCCTTGGCCAGGAACACACTTCTCACCTGAGCAAAGAATCCTTTCCGACTCCTTCTGGCAATCAGCAGTCTCTTCCACAAAAGGGCCACAAACTGCTGCTGTGTGAGCTTCCAGCCCTTCACCTGGTAGGAACCTTTACCATCCATCCCACTGAGCAGGTCTGTTTCTCTGGATTCTGCAAAAAGCCATCACTAAGGTCATCGATTATACCAGGCATTTTTGACATCCCCAGCCTCCTCCCTCCAGCATCGTTAGCCACCACCTTGGAGGCTTGTGTTTGGAGGTAGAAGTAAAGGAATGAAAGGCTTTTATGACACATTGACGTCCACGGAAAAGGTATGACCCCAAATGTACCACACTAGCAGGCTCTGCCTTTGGTTCTTGTCTGATGAGCACAGAAAAATGAAGGTGGCTTGAGACAACTGAAGAGATGTGTGCACTCATAACAGTTACATCAAGCCATTCAAATGAATCGAGTCATCCTCAATTTCTTACAGAATATTCTGTAAAACAGGCCATGTCTGTAGGCTGACATACTTTGAGAACACATAACAGCAACTTGTCTCCTGCCTATTGTATCTCTGGCTAAAAGGTGGACACATTCAGGTGATCCAAGTGCTAACAATGTATAAAGTGACAGAGAACACGAGAGTTGCACATTGGACAGGAGAGCCCGGAAGGTTTCTGTTCAGAACAGTTTTATAGAAATCCTCACTTATACAAATGATTTCTCACTGCGGTGACCTGACGTCTCACCAATATTTGCTTGATTTCTTGTCTCTCCTTCTCCATCCCAAACACACAGGGATACAGTCTTCGAAAACAGCTAAGTTGAAGGGTACAATCAACTCTAGTAGCAAATTCACCTCACTCTTTCAAAATCATCCACCCATTCAAAGAACATTTATTCCAAAATTAAACACCTAATGAATGCAAGAAAACTGGGACTCTATGGAAATGATAATAAATGGATTCAGAGGAATAAAGGGCTGTCTTTTGATGTGTATCTCGAGTGAGAGGTCTCAGTGCAGTGCAGGAAGTGGGGAGGACAGGCTCTTTCAGGTCTGATCATATGCACAGCACCAGAAGGGGAAAGTGGCTTTTCTCATTCTCTCTCTTCTCTTTAGACCCTGTAGGCATCTATCATCCTGGTTCAAGGGCCTTGAAAGATAACACCAGAGAACACAAGAGGGAAATTCACTTTCAAGCAACAAAACACAGATCTCGCCCAAACGGACCTGGATCTATGTCAGAATCATTTGGATCCATAGCATCGTCTTCAGTAAAAGGGCGAAGACAGCTCTGCTTGTCCCCAAAGACTCGTCTGTTTCGTCTTGCTGGTAAGGTGCCATCTGGAGACAAAAGGAAGGAACTCCACGTTTTATTTGTAATAAAAAAAAATTATCTACATCTTTAAAAGTCTATACAGTAAAAGTAAGAATGTCATAAAACAATTTGAAGGGAAAGGCAAAACCCTGGTGAGCTAAGAGAGCCTACAAGTGGCACAGCCCAGAGGGCATGCAGTCCCTTTGGAGAGTTACCTGAGGTCTCGGCATCCACTCCACTCTCTTCAGCCACTTTGAGAAATATCTGAAAAATGAGAATGAGAGGATTATAATAAGCACCACAGTATGAGAGCAACTGTCATGATTATTACATGACTGAACACACTAGCCCCTAAAGACATAACGTAAAAGCTTCATTTATTGATAACACTTTGTCAGAGTCACTTGGGAGAGAAGCCATTTATTTATACCAGAGAACATTTCCCCAGTGGTGAGAGCTATCAATTCAGAAAGTCATTTTCAAATTAAAGTTATGACATCAGGACACTGCATAAGGTGGAATTTGTTCTGAACCTACAGGGAATGAGCCAAGTGGGCTTCAAGTCTTTGGCCCGAAATCTTTGAACAAGCAAGCATGAAAATAGGCTCTCCAAGACAGGATGATCAGGAGAAGAGGCGTTCCCTGTCACTAGAAATGTTATGGCAGGGTTTCTAACACCAGAAGGCAACCTGAACTAGACAGGCAATTCCCAAACTCTGATCTACAGAGATGCTGCCCAGGAAGCATGCAATAAAAGCACAGACATTAAGGTCTTACCTCCAGGAATTCTGATTCAAAGACCCTGGAGTTGAGCCTTGACATTTTTAGAATATTCGCAGAAGATTCTGCTGCACAGGCTAACTTGGGGACTACTGGGACAGACAACTTTTATATCCCTTCCAACCCTCAAGGTTTCCCTAAAGAGAGGCACTGCTTACACAGTAATAGAGTATGGGCTTTGGAGCTCAAAACCCCTGATCTGAATCCGCTCAGCATCCCTTCATGTCAATTTTCTCATCTTGTTATGAGGATTAAAGGAGTTACAATGACTGAACACAACAAAATACACCCAGGTTAGCCCAAGGCATAAGTAGGTTTTCCATAAATGTTGGACTTTTCCTAGGCATGGCCATGCCTGGTCACACCAGGATCAATCCTCTAATTTCTTTCCTACCATCTCCCACTGAAATCTTAAAGGTCTAACTGGGACCAACACTGCCCAGATGCCAACGACCTAAGGGCTCAGTGCCTACGTCCATGGTGATCCTACTCCCAGTGGACATGCAGGCGGCCTGTCTGGCCCCAGGACTGCGGGCCCTGCTCAGTTCTGACAGTCGGTCACTGAACTTACTTCTTCCAGAGTAGTCTCTGAGATGCCGTAACTGGAGATGCCTAGGTCTGAGAGCCGGTCGTCAATTTCGTGGAAGAGTTCCACAAAGGCTCCCTCTCTGGCAGCCTCGTAGGGCAGCACGTAGGTCAGCTCATGCCCAATGTCTTCCACCAGCCGGGCCTCAGCCACATGCTTCCTGATGAGGTTGGAGATCGCAGAGACATCTGTAGGGACCACAGCACAGATATGATACGGCTTGGCCGGCTCAGAGGCCCCCTTCCTTCACCCTCTGCCAGCTCCTCAGAAGCCCACTGCCTGCACACCACAGCTGGCCCAGATACTGAAATCATTCCACAGGTTCATCTCTGGCCCAAGGGTTCCTGGGGGCATGGACTGGGTCTTATTCACCTTTGCATCACCAAAGCTGGGCACCGTGCAGGCCCTCAGTTTATGGTGGGTAGGTGGGGGGTGGCTGGATGAATGACTTTCTGAGGTTGAAAGCCTAATGTCTATTGCCAAAAAGCTAGGATTCTTCATTGAAAAACTTGACTAAAGGAACCTTAAGAGGTTCTTCATCTTTCTCTTAATCTATTCAAGGAGGATCCTATATTTATCTCAATAGAGGGTTAATCAAACAGTTCATGGAAAGAGAGGTCTTCCTGGGAAGAGCCAGTTGTTAGGGCAGAGAAGACTTGGCCAAGGTAAAGGCTTCCATTCCATATGTGTCACTGGGGACATTGGACATCTAGACATCGCTCCTGAGGGAGGTGTCCAGTGTCCAGCCAGACCCATTCATCTCAGCTGAATGGGTGAGGAGCAACCACCCGCTACCCCAATCATCTCAGCTATCTGGGACACTGCCCTGCCGGCTCCCAGACCAAGCCCCAGGCTCCCCAGCAAGCATTAGGCCAATCCGCCTCTAAGCAGCGCCTGCTCCCGCAGCCACCCAGCCCCAGCCCAGCAGCAAACCTTGAGTCAGCGCCACCAGCCTCTGCACCTCTCCTCCTGTGCCTCCACTCTGCCCAGCTGGGGGAAGCTCAGACACCACCTGAATAAGAAACCCCAGAGTCCTTACCGATGGTCAGTGTGTCACTTTCATGGTCGCTGCCCAGGCCAGCATCAGAACTGCTCTGAGAAACACTGTCCTCCTGATGGCAAAGAAGGAGGTGAGAATGGGTCAGGGACCGAGCAAGGTACAGCCACCACCACCTTCACCGGAGCGGGGCTTCCGAGAGGTTTCTGTGTGTGAGAACTGGAGCAAAAAGTTTCTCCTGAGGGGCATACAGCCAGGCAGTCTTGGCTTCTGAAGCCACTGTCTGATCTAACATGTGTGTGTTGTGTGCACAGGAAGCAGCGCTCTCGAACTCTGGCCTGCCGATGCATACTGTAAGGACCTCCCTGATGGTTCAGTGGTTAAGAGTCTGTGCTTCCACTGCAGGGGGCATGGGTTCAATCCCTGGTCAAGGGATTAGATTCCATAAGCCATGTAGCATGGCCAAAACCCCCCCCACAAACCTATGAGTGCTGTAACCAGGCCCTCACCAACAGTCTTGGGCATGGGATTTACCTGCCTGGTTGTGTTGTTCAGAGCTTCTCAAACTTTAATTTGTGTCTCTTCACCATAGGACCTTGTTAAAATGCAGATTCTGATTTGGCAAGTCTGATTTTGGCCCATGTTTCTGCATTTCTCACAAGTTCCCAAGTGATCCCAATGCCACTGGCCTCAGACTACACTTTGACTCACCAGACACCAGTTAAAAGGTAAATAAGTGGACAGGAGGTCAAGGATGGGATATATTGGTAAGTGTTTTGAGTGCCACTGTTGGAAAACACAAATAAATCTCAGGCATGTACTGCAGTACAGGGGAGAATGTACTTTGTTATTGGGTTCTGGTCCCTCCTGTGTAATGCACTTGTTGGATGACCTTGAACGAACTAAATCCCTACAAGCCTCACTTCCATCATCTAAGATAATAAGTACAGTACCTTCTTCCCAGGGTTGCTTTGTACTCCGAGACGATGTTAAAAAAAAAAAAAAAAAAATAGGCCTACAAACGATAACAATGCTACAACTATTATCATGATTTTCTTTTATGTCCAGAGTCTGCTAGATTGAGTGTTTGGCATGAAATCAGTGTTCGATAAATATTTGCTGTTTTGTAGTTTAAAAGTTTAAGTTGAGAAGATTTAAAGGTAATGAGCAGACTCAGCAGGGCATTCTGCAGCCAAGGCTCTTAACTCTTGGCAAACCTCTCTTCAACAACATTAAGTCCTCTAAGGACCTTTTCCTACACTCACTGTGTCTCCATTAGAAAAAGCAAACGGGATTCAGCAGAGCTAACACGATGGGAACAGAAGTCTCTGTAGCTTTCCATGTAGGAGATACATGACTCCACAGGGCACAGAGCAGGGAGCTGGTGGCCTCAAGGTGGCAGACTGGGGCAGGTATGAACAAACCAGTCATAGCCAAAGAGTCCTGATTCCCCGGACGCACTGAGACTGCAACTCACCTTTTTCAGGTATGACACAGTGCTACTGCTATTTCTGCATGAGCTGAGGGAAGACTCCACGTCCTTCTTGACC
Organism: Bos indicus; assembly: GCF_029378745.1. Lineage (NCBI taxonomy): Eukaryota > Metazoa > Chordata > Mammalia > Artiodactyla > Bovidae > Bos > Bos indicus. The sequence goes on from NC_091767.1 coordinate 94,566,282, forward strand.
AGGGTCAGGTAGTAGCCTGTCCCCAGCTGGTTCTTCAGGAACAGGGAGGAGCCCACGCAGCAGAGCTTCCCATGGGAAATGATGGCGATCCTGTCCCCCAGGATGTCCGCCTCATCCATGTGGTGCGTGGAGAGGATAATGGTGCGGCCTGCCAGGCACAAACACAGGGACATAGCACAGGTGAGGCTGGCCATCTTCACTGCTCACAGGGGCCGAAGCTACAGAAATAAGAGCCGGGGGGGGGGCGGGACGCCTGGGAGAAATACTCCAAGGCTGTGTGCTTGTGACCCCCAGGCGGGTAATGTCGTGAGGACAGCTCTGCATCCTCATAGAACAAAGGGCGGGAATGTTTATCTGGGAACTAGCTTCAGGCTAGCAGTGTGCTAGGTGGTCTACATGCTAGGCCTCATTTAACTAAATTCTTCATAAGATGGGATTCCCCGGTGGCTCAGTTGGTAAAGATTCCACCTGCAATGTGGTAGACCTGGGTTCAATCCCTGGGTTGGGAAGATCCCCTGGAGAAGGGAATAGCCACCCACTCCTGTATCCTTGCCTGGAGAATTCTATGGACAGAGGAGCCTGGCAGGCTACAGTCCATGGGGTCGCAAAGAGTCAGACACAACTGAGCGACTTCCACTTTTCATAAGGTAGGAATTAACCACCATTATAGATAAAGACACTGAGGCAAGTTTAATGGCTTTTCCAAAGTCTTGGGCCAACTTGAGCTGACTCCAAACCTGTGCCCCTTGTACCACACCATCCTATGTATCTTCCACCCTGGTGGCTCAGTGGTAAAGAATCCACCTGCAATGCAGGAGCCCCAGGGAGATGCGGATTCAAGCCCTGGGTCGGAAAGATCCGTTGGAGGAGTGCATGGCAGCCCACTCCAGTATTCTTGCCTGGAGAATCCCACAGATAGAGGAGCCTGGCAGGTTACAATCCATGGGGTCACACAAACTGACTGCAACTCTCCCATCCACTCAAGTGTTCCTCTACTTTGTCAACATGCAAGCGTAGTGCACCACGTGGGGACAGAGATATAGGTCGACACAGTCTCGGCTCTCAGGAATCTGTCTGCGGGGGACCATGATTGTACTAGGCAAGTGAAAGTTCTATGTTGGAGGGGGCCCAGGGGCCCCACAGAGGACGTCCCTTGTCCCCATTTCCCTCCCCCATGCAGGCCCCTAGGGATTGAAGTGAAACTTGAAGTGTCTTGTAAACCAGGCCTCCTACTTGCAGACCAGGGCTGATCTCATAGTTCAGCTTCATATTCTCCTTGAGAAGCAATTCTGGTGCTCTAGCAGGAACAGCCCTGAGATACAGCCAGTCTTTGAAAGCCCCTCCCTCCCCCTTTCTCCCCGCTCCCAGCCCAGAAGACAGAGTAAATACACGTCAGTGACCTTGTCGGTACTTCAGCAGCAGCTCCCATATCCCCCTGCGGGAGTAAGGGTCCACACCGGCTGTGGGCTCATCCAGAATGACAACCTTGGATCCCCCAACAAAGGCCAAGGCCACAGACAGCTTTCTCTGCATTCCACCTACGGCGAGAGGAAACAGGCCCCAGAACAGCCCAGTGAATGACGGCAGAGGGGGCAAGAGACAAGTGGAGGCACCCCCCTGGGGACAAGTCCGGGACATGTTTCTGACCCACCCTTCCCCTCCCTCGAAGCAGGGGACCCTAGGGCAGCCATATTTCGTGTGTGTGTATGTGTGTGTAGAAGGGGAGGTGGAGGAGGAAGGCATCTCTGGGCTTCACCTGACAGCTGACTTGTTTTGCTTTTCAGTTTGCTGGGCGGCAACCCAACATCCAAGGCCATCTGCTCCATCTCAGCTTTCACATGCTTCTCGGAGAGCCCTTTCAGGCGGGCATAGAACCAAATGTGCTCCTCGACAGTCAGCCTGGGGACGGAGGGGCAGGTCACTCTGGGTCCCCAGGACACACAGAACAGTGCCTCCTCACCCAGAACATGACAGGCACATTTTTCTTTCCCCACTTTTTTTTTTTTTTGTTAACTTTATTCATTTTTGCAAGATAATCTCAAGGAAGGATTCAAGGCAGAACCACAGTAAGCAGCCACATGAGCTGCTCCAGAAACATCACCAAAACTGTGACAGGTCACATCCACTCTATTCCCCGCGGGCCTGATGGCCACCCATCAGGCAGCAGCAGGTCCTCAGAGAACCTTTCTCCATGGTCCCACCAACCAAGGAGCTGCCCAGCCTTAGCCTGGAGCAACTCCCTTGAACCTCAAAGGACCTCAGCTCCGACAGAAGAAGGACCCCTGTAGAGGACACAAGCCTGAGCTGCCCACTTAGATAAGAGAAAACCGGGGGCCCAGAAGGGGGTGCCCTTGCCCAAGGTCACAGAGCTCAAGTCTCTGTCTGCTCACCACAGGGGCTCCCTGATTGCTGATGGGCAAGCTGAATGGGAGCAAAGTTCTGAGCAGGAAACACGGAGCCCACACACTGAGGGCCCTGGGGTACCACCAGGTGAAAGCTGTGGCAGCCTCAGGGAGGGTGAGTGGGGAGAGAGGCTTCCTTACTCTAGAAGGACAGCGACAGACAGCACTGTTTCCCCAGTCCTCATCCACCGCTGGACCAATGTAACACCTCTCACCCCACAACTCACTTTTCCAAAACTGAAGGACAACCAGGTCTCAACATGTCCAGGAAGGTGAGGCCTGCTACCCCTAAAGGTGGTAAAAATGCTTAAGTCCAACTCTGCCCATCACTCCTGACACACCTCCATAGAGGAGCTGCTGGTACTCACATGTCAAACAGCACGTTATGCTGGGGACAGACCCCCAGGTTCTGCCGGATGGTGCTCATCTCGGAGCGTATGTCTTTCCCTAGGATGTAGGCAGTGCCCGAGGTGGGAGGGAACAACCCAGTTAGGATGGACCTGAGGAAAAAATGTGAAAGTACAGGAGTCAGCGTTAGCCCTCCTGCCCTGGAGACGCTCCATTCTAGGCTGCAGAGCCCGGGAGGAAAGCAGGGGCAGCAACCCTCCACCCTCTTTCCTTCCTAAGAGACCCCAAGGGACACCCACACAGCAAAGGACTCTTTGCCTCAGTGAACAGATAGGGGTAGGCCTGTGTGTTGGAAATGGCAATTTTAGCACACACATTTTTTAAATAAAGATTCCGATTTGCAATGGGAAGTACACTTTAAAACACACATTTTTTATGCCTAAAATCATGTTCAAGTCAAATGGACAAAGTAGAACCAATTATTTAAAGACGAAAATAATTTGTGTGTTAGGATTTTTTAGATTTTAAAGATTTTCTGCAATTTTTGCAATATATTAATTGTGCATTTAAAAAATACATAATAGGAAAAAGAGGTTACCTCCCCCACCACCAACATACCCTCTGAAATGGTTGATGGGCTACACTGAAAGCCACTGAGGGTAACTCTGGTATGTTTATGGCCCATGTTCCCTTCTGAAACTGCTCATTATTAAGGTTCTTATCGGTCCCAGAGAAGGCAGTCTTACAGCCAGCTGCCCAGCTGTTCCTCACATCTGCTTAGAGACAGAGTTTCCAGAAATTGCCTTGTCTCTCCAACACAGCCTATCTTCCTTTTCACATTCTTGCCTCCTAATCCTGACCAAACCAGTCCCAAAGAAACCCTTTCTCAGATCTGTCACAACATCAGGTTCTAAAACACTGCAGAATTTTGAGAACCAAATGGGAAAGGTCATCAAAAGGTCCCCAGCCTATTTTAACCCGAAGATAGGAAAATCCAGCATTTGGAAAACATTCTCGTGATTAGGTGATATTTTTATACTCATCAACTCCTTATGCACTCTGCCCTTGCCTGGGTAAGCAACACAATGTCCTTAGGCATGGAGAAGGCAATGGCACCCCACTCCAGTACTCTTGCCTGGAAAATCCCATGGACAGAGGAGCCTGGTGGGCTGCAGTCCATGGGGTCGCTAAGAGTCGGACATGACTGAGCGACTTCACTTTCACTTTTCACTTTCATGCATTGGAGAAGGAAATGGCAACCCACTCCAGTGTTCCTGCATGGAGAATCCCAGGGACAGGGAAGCCTGGTGGGCTGCCGTCTATGGGGTCGCACAGAGTCGGACATGACTGAAGTGACTTAGCAGCAGTAGCAGCAGCAGTCCTTAGGTATGAGTTTCTGACTATAGGAAAGACCCTTACTGCGGCTGATTCTCAGACAGCTACACCCTCTTCTTACATGGTGGTGGTCTTGCCAGCTCCATTGTGGCCCAGGAAGGAGGTGATCTGCCCCTCGTAGAAATTCAAGGCCAGGCCATCCACAGCCACCTTCATGCCATCCCGGTAAACCTTCATCAGGTTCTGAATGGACACACCCAGTTTCAGATGGGTGGGTTCCTCCTCCATGCAGACTGCGAGAAGACAGGACACAAATGAGCCCACCGAAGACACTAACAAGTGGGAGGTCAAGACGTAGGGTCTTGTAATTTTACAACTGTCCGTTCTCCATGGCTATTTCTGTTTCTCAGGCAAGCAGGCAACAAATCTTTAATTAGGGCCTAACTGGGCACTAGTGTTGGTGATCGGAATACAGTAAGAAAGGTGCAGAGAGGCTGGGGAAGAAGAGGAGGGATGGCAGGAGGAGCAGCTGGATCAGCAGGCAGGGGCAGGTAGTAAGGGATCTCGTAAGCCATACCAAGGACATCACACGTCACCACTGGCAAGTGGGGGCAGGGCACAGAAGAATTCAGCAGAGGAGGGACTTCTGAATGATTTAGGAAGCCATACTGGGCACAAAGTACGTGTATATGTGTGTGAGGGACAGGTGGAGGTGAAGGGGAGATCAAAAGTCACTTTTTTTTTTTTTAATGAAGCCAAGAAAGCAAAGGAAATGTCCCTTAGGAACTCAGAGAGCAACTCCCCCAGAAGTCAACAGCACTGGACAAAAACGCAGTCAAGAATTTGGAAAGGGGCACCTCATGTGATGTCTCTGCCCCCAAGGTGGTTTTAGACTCTTCAAGGAGGAAGCCACTCCTTGCCCCCTCAAGGAGGGCCAGGAGGGGAAGCAGCACAGCAGTCAGGGGGACGCAGGTCAGTAAAACTCACTTTCTGATGCTCCCTTGTGGCTGGAACCAGGGTGGCTCTTCTCATCACTTTCCTCGCCAAACCAGTAGGACTTAGTGCAAGGGAAATACCAGGGCCTGGGGATTCCATACTGGCCTAAAATCCAAGCACAGATGTGAGCCAAATTATGTAATGCCCCAGCAACCCCCAGGTATCCCAGCCAGGTATCCCAGACACAGCTTCCTTGATGTCTCCCCCTGACACAGCTGTTGGGAGACAGGACAGAATGGAATGGAGGTGGGGAGGAGGGGCTAACATTTGCTGAGCTCTACTATGTATGACAAACACCCTGCACTTCTCTGAATCTTGCCAGCAACCCCATGAGGCAGGTTATCATTCCCACTTTAGAGATGAGGAGACTGAGGGATTAGTGGCCCACTCAAGATCACTCAGCCAGTGAAGTGAAGGACTCAGAATCTGAATCCGGATCTGTACAATACAAAATTGCACATTCAGTGTGGGACATTCAAGTAGTCCAAGTAGGGATGGGTAATCAATATTCCATGGCCACTCCTTTGGAGAAAAATCAGAAAGTGAACCAGAAAGGGTTAAACCTCGCTCTCTCAGAATTTGATCTTCTATGAAAATATATCCAAGGGAGGCTCAGTCAAGAAGACTTATTATGGAAGTATAAAAATGAACTTTTATGACTTTTGATTAAAACACAGGCAAGGGCTTAGCACCAATATGTATCTTGTTATTCACAAGCTGTACTCAGGAAACAGAACCTCTGCTGGTGGTAACTCAGGGGAAACAGAATTCGAGACCTGGTTCAGCTTGAGAGGACTCTGCTGGGCAAGGTGACTCAGTGTAACTCACTTGGGTTCACCTCCCAGCACCTACTCTTACCAGTTATGTGGCCACAGGTAAGTTATTTAACTTCTTTGCATCATACTTCTCTCATTTGCAAAAACTGGGTAGAACAGCAACTCCTTCCCAGCAGTCTTATGAGTATTAAATTGAACCAAAGCATCATTTATAAGACACTGTGCAGGTGCCTGGCACACAGTGCTCAAGAAATAAGAGTTAGGTCAGTAGTACAAGCTGTACTTTTAGCATCAGTAGCTTCTTCTTAGAGGTAATTTGTTTGCCATTAGGTCTAAAGCCCTAACCACTTTCCAAGGAGACCCGGGCCCTGCAGAAATTCCAGCACAAAGTGAGGAAAATGACACGGTTAGAAATTTCTTTTTCCTGGATGAAGACAAAAGCAGTGTGGAAGTCCAGTGTACCTGGAAACACAGCCTCGATGTACCACGTCATCACCCCATAGAGAAAGGTGTCAAACAGCATCATGGAGACGGAGGTGGTGAGGTTGAAGCCATCTTCCTCTGTGGGGCTCTCAAAGAGGTTGTCCCACTGTACCCCAATGCCCTGCTCCTCGAAAAGGGCGAAGTACTCACAGCCGAACCCAAAAGCCACAGGAGACATCAGGCTCTGTACAAAAGAGGCAAAATTCATTCATCCATCTCCTTGTCTCTCATTTTCCTATCACTGCTAATGTAAATGCCACCTGGAGAAATGTGAATTTGCAAAATGGATCAATTACAAGATATGGAAATATTCATCTACAGAGTCCCTTCAGGGGAGTGGGCTCCTTGACAGCATATAAAGTGATTCTATTTATAAGCACTCATTATGCACACACATTTCAGAAATGCATATATGATGGCATATAAAACTTTTAGAATTTTATGCTTCTAAAGATGCCTCAAGGGCTCAGCAACTGTACCTTATACATGCACATACACACACACACACACACACACACACACACAGGCATTTGTCAGGGTCCTCTCAAGCTCCCGGCTTGGTCAGTAAAGGGCTCAGTGTCACAGGAACCTGTCTGGGGCTGCTGATGCCTAATGGATGCCTTGGAGCATCTTATAGAAAACTCAGAAAACAACTCACTCTTACTGGGACTTGCATACTTTCAAAGGCCTCTCCTCCTCTGTACAAGGGAAGGGAGTAAAGGCAGGGATTTGTGGGGAGATGGGGCACCTGTTCCTCAGTCTTGAAGTTTAGAAAATGTTACTCAAGTTAAACTCCATATTGGACACAAGGAAGATAAAGGTCCAGAACAAGCCAGCTCTGACCTCAAGAACTTTCAGTTCTATCTCTGACTGTGACTTTGTGGTGAGCTTAACATGGCCAACAGAGCTGGGAGATAAAAGGCAGATAAAAGGGAATGCTCTAAAGTCATTCCCCAGGGCCATTTACCCCCAGCTGGCCCATGGTGCAGTCTGGCTCCCTCAAAATTATCATTCGATTCAATTCAACCACTGTTCACTCAGAGGACTAAAGATAAACTACTGAGTAAGACACAGTCCCTGCCTTCAAGGAGCATACAATCTAGAATTGAGGTTTAAGTCCCCGTGGAAAGAGAATCTCTTATCTTCTGTTCTCAGCTTGGACTACAAAGCAGAGGTGAAATACCAGGGGTGGCTGCGACTGCAGGTACTGCCGAAGGGCCAGAGGGACTCACCACGAAGATCTTGAGGGTAAAGCCCACGTAGTCTTGCCACGCCACGCACAGGACATAGGGCAGGTATAGCATGAAGTAAATGATGCCCCCGCAGGCGGCCGCCAGGTTGGCTCTGGAGAAGAGCGTGCTGATCAGGAAGCACTGCAGGATGGTCACCGTGGCGAACACAGACAGAAAGACAAACACCACGCTGGGGTCGCTGTAGGGAAGCAGGTTTCCTAACTGGGAAGAAAGAGACCAAGTAAGACTCTCAATAAGCAATGATCCGTGGGAAGCAGCCAGGGCTTATTAAAGTCATCTTAAAAGACAATATAGAGAAACAGCGCTGTTCATTTTTCTGGTGAGTGAAATGAACTCCACAGAAGGGAAATGACCAGCCCAAGACCACACAGCAAACGAACAGTAGAGTCAGAACAAAGTCCAGGCTTGATATTCACCAAGGTTCACCTCAATAGACAATTCTGTTCATTGTTTCTCCAAGAAATAATATCACCTTTTATAAGGACTATGAGCACCAAGAAAGAATTGCAAGAGATAGCATCCTACATGACCTCTCTCTCTGAAAGCCAAGAAAAATGGCCAGGCCATCTTAACATCCCCTGTAAGAATGTGCCATGGATTCTGGAGCCACATAACCATCCAAACTCTGTGGACCTGTCAAGTTTCTCCCAAGTAGTTGGTTCTGTTTCACAAGGACCTGCTGCTGCTGCTGCTAAGTCACTTCAGTCGTGTCCGACTCTGTGTGACCCTATAGATGGCAGCCCACCGGCTCCGCCATCCCTGGGATTCTCCAGGCAGGAACACTGGAGTGGGTTGCTATTTCCTTCTCCAATGCATGAAAGTGAAAAGTGAAAGTGAAGTCGCTCAGTCCTGTATGACTCTTAGCAACCCCATGGACTGCAGTCCACCAGGCTCCTCCATCCATGGGATTTTCCAGGCAAGAGTACTGGAGTGGGGTGCCATTGCCTTCTCCATCACAAGGACCTACCAGCACACAATTGGAAGAGCAGCTCACACCCACCAGCCACAAGACCCCCATCCTGGCCACAGAGGTCAGGCCTGGCAGTCAGATATCAAAGCATGAGGGGGGCTTGATTTCAGCAAGAACAGCTCTGCCATACTGCCAGGTGACCTCAATGAAGTCCTTAACCTTCCTTGGCCTCATTTCCTTGTATGTTAAATGGGTTCCTTAGTGAGGACGTCATAAGACAGCATGCTGCTGCTGCTGCTGCTGCTAAGTCGCTTCAGTCATGTCCGACTCTGTGCGACCCCATAGATGGCAGTGCACTAGGCTCCCCTGTCCCTGGGATTCTCCAGGCAAGAACACTGGAGTGGGTTGCCATTTCCTTCTCCAATGCATGAAAGTGAAAAGTGAAAATGAAATCACTCAGTTGTGCCCAATTCTTAGCAACCCCATGGACTGCATGCAGCCCACCAGGCTCCTCCGTCCATGGGATTTTCCAGGCAAGAGTACTGGAGTGGGGTGCCATGCCTTCTAAGCATACGCATGTGTTTTAAATAGTGTTTGGCAATCAGTAAGTGCTCACTTGTAATGATTAGTAGCTAGTTTTCAATTGTTAGTTCCTTTTCCTTGGTACCCCTCTGCTTTTAAAAACATTTATTTTTAAAAGATGTATTCTTTAATGAAACAGTTGAGAAAAAAATTGGCACGTAAGTCTATTAAAGTAAGGGGTGGACACAGAACCGCACTGTACAGAGTCCCCTTCATGGAAAGGCTTGCTGACTGGCTGTCAGTGGACAGCCTCAGGCAGCAACTGCTCTGGGTTTGTCCCAGCTGCAGAAAGCTGCCCAGCCCTGGGGCACATCTTTCCAGTTACTAATTGAGGGGCCTGGGACAATGGATTGTCAGAGAGGGAGGCCTTGGGGTAACCTAAAGGGCTGGACATTTCAACTCCATGGCCAGAGTGCCCAGGGGCTTAGCCATGCACCACAGTTCAACTCCTGTCTGTGCTCAATCCTGCATCCTCTCTGTTCCTTGTATAGATATAGATCCCTAAGAAATAAACATACACCAAACTCTTATCTCAGCCTCTGCTTCCAGAAAATCTAAACGTAAACAGTATCTATCCTTCTGATTATGGTTTTTAGAATTCTGGCAGAATCATCAACCAATACATACACCTAGGAAAATGAATAACTCTCAGATACTGTCACAAGCCATTGCGAAGCAGACAGCATGGTGTAGTTAAGCACACGCTCACCTAGGACATGAGGCTCCTAGGTTCAGTCCAGCCTAGCTATACTAACCAACTGGGTTGACACTGGGCAAGTTGCTGCCCTTCTCAGGGTCTCTCCAAGTTTCATCACTTTTCCCAATTATAAAATGAAGGAATTGCAGGAACTGCACCTCTGATCCTATCCCTCCCAAACAATCTGTGCTTTTCTTCTGATCCGGTAGCCCGGGGGGGCAGAGGGAGGAGCCAGTGAAGCAGTCTTACTTTCAGGATGACCACCAGTAGGCCGGCGCTCACGAGCAGAGGGATGAGGCTGCTGATGAACCAGCTGAACCAGAGGATACCGTTGTCCAGGCCCATGATGCGCATGGTCTCTTTCAGCCGCGCCTCCTTCTCGTACACAATGCCCTTGATGATCACAGCCACTGAGTAGATCCAGGCCAGCGTCATGAACAGAGGCATGGACCGGCTCATGACCCGCAGGAAGCTGGAAGGGTAGGGGAGGATTAAAGGCAAGAGTGAGCCAGGCTCCTGGGCCAACAACTCTGGGCTGGCATGCAAGAGGAATCACCAGGACCAAGCCCGAGATGGGCAGACCTGTGCACCCTGACAAGAATGCTTCGTGAGCGGGGCAATGCAGTGATTACAAACTATTAACAAAGTGATGCCAAAGTTCTTTGAGGGCTTGCTTTAGTAGCTAGATAACTATCAGAGGTCATTAAACTAAATGTGGTTTTAAAGTACTAAAACAAAGCCAACAAAACCAAAAACCCAACTCATTGTCTCATGAAAGTTCAACATCTTCAAGGTCTTCTCACTATCAGCTTGCCTTGCACAACTGTTACGACAGATGGTGCAGAAACACACTTTATGCAGCTCCTGTCAGTAACATTTCAGATTTCAGATTCCAAACTAGAAAATGAAATGCAGCGAAGTCAAAGGGATACAGAATCTAGACTCTAAAACTCAAGGTTCAAGTCTCAGCTTTACCACTTAGGCACTTACAGGGTATGTGACAACAGGCGTGTCCCCATCTTAATATGTCCTTTCTAGAGTAAAGCTTTGCTTAGGGGCGTCATTGGAAAATACTGGCTAGTCTTTCTGAAGGTGAAAAACAAGATAAATCCAGGTGAACCGAACAGCTAGAATGAACCCTGCAAGTAAAAGTGTGGTTCAATAAGAAGCTGGGAGAGATACAAGGAGAGTAACCCTGCTACTTCTGCACTCTGATCTCTATACACACACACACACACACACACACTCACTCTCACCCTCACACAACAGAGAATGAAAGAGTTTCCAGAATTTGGAAGAGACATGACATACTTCAGATGCCTGCAATAACTACACCTCTGCCCCATTCTTGCTCTCACAAGAAATCATGAGCCATAGAGCCACAGACCCCACTTGGTAGCACAGTGACTAAGCACTCAAAGGTTATCTAAAAAGTCTAAGATAAAATGGACTTGTTCAGTTTTATTTGCATTGTTTGAAAATGTGGCTTACCACTTTCTGAGAGAAGAAGAAAAACTGATGTGAAGTTAGCTTTTCAAGGTCCGTAACACCGCGCCTCTGTATTTGGGGGACGTATGGATGTGTGAATATATTTGGCATGTGCTCGTCCTGACACATTTTAAACTTGGAGATTGGGCCAATTTTGACCAAAAGGATAGGGTATGAAAAATAAAAGTTCTAGTAACCATAGACCAGAAAGGAGTGAGGATTACTGGTGTGTGGTGTGTGTTCATGTGTGCCTGTGCCTCAAACTGTCAACTACCTACATCTAGCATCTTATTTCCTGAAATCTCCACACAACTTCAAAAACAGCTGCTTTGCAGTAGCCATAGTCTTGTTTTCATCAATTTTTTGACCAGTATCAACACACATATAAAATAAATTTAACCAAAGCATTCTGTTTCCTCTCTTGGCATGTGTGTGTGTGTGTATACACACCCCACCTGCGGACAGTGCTAACCAGTTAAGTAAAGGTGGCAGCTTACTGGTAACTCACATGTCATCAACATAACAGGGGTAAGGCATCTGCTGCATGTACACGCCAGTTTTCTTCTCTGTGCCCGTCAGCACCCTGATGATTGCCTGCTCCACCACATCCTGCAAGTAAGCGAAGCCTCCCCAGACATACCGCATATCTTCAAAGGGGTCAGCCCGAGGACCAGGGTCCCAGTACCTTAAATCAAGCCACAGATGATTGAACATTCCTTAGAACCACACAACAAAAATTTCAATCACCCACAAGCCTTCAGAGCCACTGTTTTTATTTCTGCATCGTACTTTGTGGTCTCAGTGACGCGTGCGTGCACACTAAATTGCTTCAGTCTTGTCCGACTCTTAGGGATGCTATGGACTGTAGCTCCTCTGTCCATGGGATTCTCTAGGCAAGAATACTGGAGTGGGTTGCCATGCCCTCCTCTAGGGGATCTTCCCAACCCAGGGATTGAACCTGTGTCTCTTACGTCTCCTGTACTGGCAGGTGGGTTATTTACCACTAGCGCCACCTGGGGAGCCCTCAGTGATGTGTACACGTTTTTAAATAGATATAATCAGAATGAGCAAACCACTTGTTGGTTTGGTTTTTTTCCCTCCTCCATTGCTTCCTAACATTACTACAAGTGGATGTGTCAAAATTCACTTTATCATTTTTTATCTTGGTTATTTGCCCCCTTTTATAGAAATGGATAGCATTAGCACAGGGAACCTAATGTCTTTTTCCTTCTTTCTTTGTTCCAGTTGATTTAATTCTTTAGGACTAATTCCCTTGAATGGAAATGCAAAACGAAAAGACAAGGATATTTTATGACCTTTGAAACAGCTGTCTCTACCACGAATGTGCCAGTTACACAAAAATCATGCCACCGATTTATCTTTGTTTGAAATTTTTACAAAATTATTAAAGTATCTCCAATCACATTAGCTGCTCTTGACTTCTCTAAGACTGGCTGGTACAATGCGATTCCACTTACCCGTCCTTGATCTTATTCGTCCTCTCCACATTGTCAATGTCCATCCGGATCTTGTACTTGACATGATGCGGTAACTCGACACTGCCGGGAGCAATTCCAGTGAACACTACCCCAGCCCAGAATTTGCGCTCATCCAAGAGCTCCATGGACTTGTTGATGAGCAGAACCTCTGTCGCTACTGGTTCTAGCTTGTTCAGGTTGACACACTGAAGGAAGAACAGCCATCATGAGAATGCTGACAGCCAGGAAAACAAGCCGTGGCCACGGCAGCATCTACGCTAAGAGAGAAGTGCTAACTGCATGTCTTTTTTAATCTTCATCCTCTCACATCATTCTCCAATATTCAATTGAAAATGGATTATTTGGGTTTTCCCCTTAGCAATTTAAGAGAAATGTTGAATGTATTTTAGAGATAAGTTACTCATACTGATTTTTGTGGAGGGAAAGGGACTTAAACAATGATCAGGCCTCATTTTCTTCTGCTTTCTTCGTAATTTTGAGTCATAACAACGAATCAAACAGACCAAAAGAACTTTCATTTGTCTCTACTAAGTCACATCATTTTTAGGCCTCAAATTTTTTAAATGTAATCAGTCCTATTAGATTTTATGTAAGTTTCATAAGTAATGCTTTTTTAAGGGAATGCTTTGTTGCCATTAGGTAGTTGGATACCAAAACATAGGAAAAACTAGAAGACAATGGATAGAGATATTCTTGAGTCAGACAGAATAAAGTTAGAAGTTAGGTCTGTGTCTGTCTCATTCATTCAACTAACAATTTTTTGAGTGCTTTTTCATACACCACCTGTATTTTTAAGTGTCTTTTCATACACAACATGTATTAGGTTGGAGGGATGCTACTGTAAATAAGACTATACAAAATTTCTAAACTTTATTCCAGTCTGAATCATGTTGCATCATCTCAGAGAAAGAAGCCAAAGCCTTTTCTAAATGGTCCATGGAACAGTTCCTCACCTCCATGAAACGAGAGATGGTCTGGATTGCCTGGTTGGTCTCATTGAAGGCTTCTCTCCAGGTGTACACAGAGCCGTTGGTGGACTGCACATCCTCTGGGTGCTTGGCCAGAAATGCCACGATATCTTTGGCCGTCCAGTCTGAGCCTTCCAGTCGCTGTTCCCAAAAGTCATCATTGCCTCTGCTGTCCAACAGTGTCTGCCATTCCAATGACAAAGTACAACTAAGTCTTGATGAGCACTATATGATTTACAAAACCCTTTCACATACATTGTCATTTTTATATCTTTATAAAAACTGTGAGGTAGGTAACAGTGTTTCCATTTTATAGGTGAGACCACTGAGGCTGAAAAAAATAACTTTTTACCAAGGATGAATCATACACTAATAGGCATGGAGTTGACCAGTCAATATCAGTCCAGTCTGAATCTAGTTTCCAGTATAGCTTAACAGTAAACGCTATTAACTACAATAACAACAATAATCATACTTATACTCTATACAATTACTGTTGGGTTAAACACTTCACCTCATACAACATTATAAGGAAGGTACGTCTAACAGTTTCCATTTCACAGATGAGAAAACAGGTTCATAGAAGTTAAGTCCCTAACCACAAGGTCACACAGTTAATAAGTAACAAAGTCAGGATATGGGCTCTCAGATTCTATTGCACCTTCCCCCTGCATTATATCATCTTCTTCTTTTGAGACCCAGGCTGATAACTCCTCATAAAGACCTTAATTTCTAGACTGAATTAAGACAAACCTATTTAGCTTAGGGAAAGAATGCTGCTGTTAAACCAAGTGAAACCTGATCTTTCCCAATTACAGGATGCATGGGTCATGATGAAAAGGAGGCCTATCTTCCATTTCTTTTTCCTTAGCTGGCTGGCTCTCCCCATGGGTCAACATGGAAGAGCAGGAAAATCAATCAGGCACTCAACCAGCAGGTGCAGAGGACCGGGGCAGAGGCCTGCAAAGATATGCTGCCAGAAAAATGGGTCTGTTTCAACCTCAGCTCATGGAAAAGAGAATCAGCCACAACTCCTGTCATACCTTCAAGAAGGCAGATGAAACTTTGACTCTACTGAAATGGAATCTCTGAAGGCCAAACTCTGCTATTCTTAAAATCAGTCTCATTTCTACTAACATTATAAGCTTTTCCCCATGTGGCTTCATATTTATTATCTTAATGGGAGCATAATAGTTTTTATAGGGTATATAAACTATAATTTCATTAACTATTCCCATACTGCAAAACATTTAGTCCATTTCTAATTTTTCACAAAAAACAATTATTATAGCAATAACATTCTGTTTCATAGGGTGACTTCTTTCTTTAAAATTATTTCTGTATGGGATACTTCCCTGAGGGTGTGTGGAATGGAAGTACATGGGATAACACAATTTTTATGGTTCTTACAATTTTCATTCCAAATTGCTTTCCTATAGGGAATAACAAATTAGATTGTCATCAGTTAGGATATGTATTTTTATTAACATAATAGATACAAAATTGTATCTCACAAAGGTGCACAGGGGGATGGGTTAGCGATTCCAAAATGATTTTATTTGAGACTTGAACTGAACAAATAAAACCTGAGTGAAGACATGCGGTATTTGAGGTGAGGTCTGCCCTGCCCGGTGCGGCTTCTGAGCAACACAGCCAAGGAGAGCAGTAAGGCCTGAGAGATGTGCCCAGTGGGATCACTGACTACATGATTCTAGGGTATGAAGATCACCCTCAGGAGCAGTGTCCATGGAGAAAGCAGAGGCTGAAGGTGAAGGAAACAAATAGCAGCTCAGAAAGAACAACTGAGTATCAATGGGTTCCATGACCCAACAAAGAAGTGCCTCCAGATCTGTGGGTGCCTCTGGACAGAACAGGTGCAGACAGAGCCAGACACAGCAGAAGATACGAGCTATCACAGAGTGGAGGGGTGGTTGCCGGGGGGCTGGGGAAACACGGGGGTCAAAGGGCATGACGTTCCCATTATTAGATCCGAGGATCTAACGTATAGCATGGTGACCACAGTTTGTGATACCATCCTGTATACTTGACACTTGTTAAGAGGTAACTAGGTGAAGGAAGGGACGTGTTACTTAGCTCCAATGCTGTGATCATTTCACAGTGCAAACATACATCAAAACACCAAGTTGTATATGTTAAATACATACACTTTTAATTTGTCAGTTGTACCTCAATAAAGTTGAAAAAAAGAAAGAGCTACCCCAACAGAACCAGAAGTCTCAGGCACTGCCTCATGTACCAGATGTGAAGCTGCAGGGGGTACACAGGACTGAGATGCCCAAGCTTGTGCAGTGAAATAAACACTCCTTAGTAGAGAAAAGAAAGCAGGTGGAGGAAGCTCCTTCGACTTCCACCCACAGGCTGATGAGTCCCTAACTGGTGTCTCCAGCCTAACCAACCAGTTACACTCCAAGCCCTAGTATCCACTGACTTGTTGGACATCCCTACCATCCATCAGCTAGACATTAAGAATCATCCCAAAACTTCCCTCTCTTTCACCCCTCCACAACCAATCAGTCACCAGGCTTTACCCCACCAGGGTAGCCTCTGCCCTGGTCTCTGCCTTCCATCTTTCCTCTCTTCAACCCACCTGTCAAACCAGAGTAATGTATACATTGCCAAAAACCTTTCCATGGGTTTGGTAATGGTGTGTCAGAGCTTAAAGTCAAGTCCTTGGCTTGACACCCAAGGCCCTCTCAACCACACACCACGCCTTTCTCCCCAGCCACAGCTCCATTTCCTATTGCACATCCTGGGTTCTCCAGCAGGATCCCCAATGAATGCCATGGCCATGTTGACAAGGGCCTCATCCCACAAGAACTGACAGCCTGTGACCTGCTGGAGCATCCAAGTCAAACTCCCTATTTAAAAGCAGGGGAAGCATCTATCTGCCTACAAACTAAAATTCATGGAGTTCCTTCAACATGGCCCCTCATCACCCTCTGAGACTCAGAAGGAGAGAAGTCCAACAAGTAGGAATGTAGATCCCAAGGAGATGACCAAGACGCCTGAGACCACACCAAGATCTATAACACTGTTTGTGGCTGAACCACATGAATCCCTTTTGGAGGAGAGACTGGAGCTCAACAGAGACCATCCTTGATGGGTATAAGTTGTTGCTGTTATTATTAGACAGGAATTATTCACTCGATCCATACAAATTATTGTTCATGCTTCCCTGACTAAAGTCCCTTGGTTTTTAAAGGCTCCCAATTTAAGAATTAAATTGCAGGACCAGTGCAACAAAGATGACTCAGCTTTCCCATCACTGGAAGGCCCCCCAGGGTATGGTCCCTCCTAGGGCATCTCGGGAGGGTCCTCAGCCTGTGAGAGTACCTCTCTGGGTAGATATACCACCTGTAACACCCAGCTGCCCTTCTGATCAATGATGTGTCAAGACAAGAAACCTGGCAAAATCCATTCATGCTTAATAGCAGCAGGAACAAAAGGAAGAGGCCTCTCTCACCATGGAGACAGGAAATAGTCTAATGATTTTCTGACTCAGCCCAAGGCAGGATGATGTGATTAAATGGCACTCAGGCTCAAGCAAAGGAGACATTTCTTTCTTGCTCAGACTCCTCTGCTTCTGAATCCAATTGTCTTCAGAGCACTTATCCCTTTTCAAGTAGTTCTGAAGCACTAAGTGAAATTCTCCTCCACATAGTAACAGCAGCTCCTCACTCACACAGCGCCTTGGGGAGCAAGTATCTGTGATGAGTCTGCAGAACAGGCTTTTCCTCGCACACCTCTGTCCAAGACCTACCAGGACACAGTAGGGCTGAGTAAGGTGCTGTGGCTCTACAGCCAGAAAATAATTAAGGTCTTGTAATCACCAAACTCTTCCTCCAAATATCAGTCCTAAGTTTCTTGGAACTCTGATTTTGACTATCAGATGCCTTGATGCTAATGTGCATGAGATGGTGTAATCTGTGCACCATCACCTGCACCTCTGCCAAGTGACAGCCCTGGGGCTTGAGCTGTGCTCAGTCCCTCTGTACTGGGTTCAATGTAAATAACTCTCCTCTCAGTCACTTCTTGGGAAGTAAAGAGCATCAAGCAGGCACACAATAATCAGAGGGACACTCACCCGGACAAGGTCCATTTCTGAGCTGCTCTCCATAAAGGTCCAGATCTTGGGGCTGAGCTCTTGCCACATGCCTTCTAGATCATGAAACACAGCCAGTTCCTGGAAGGTCTTATTCACCTGGAGTCAACCAGGAAGCCAGGAGCAGCAAAAAATAAAAGAGGGGCAGAGACATGAGAAACTCAGCTACTCCCCGAAAAGACACTCCATCATAGAAGCCCTTTTCCTGCCCTTCCCATCCCCAAGAAGTGCCTGCCTGCAGCAGGGATTCAAACACCCAAGACTGGAGAGCTGGTCCTCAACAGTCAGCTGGGGCCTAGGTCAGACTGGAGGTCCTCATTCTTGGAAATCCCAGAAAAGTATACTCAATACACTCCATCTGAAGCCACCTTTATATTTTTGTTCTTAATTCTACGAAGCGTTTGTTGAGGGCTCCTTGGGCCCAGGTGGCTTACCTCAGTCATAAGCCGCCTTGTGACTGGAGTGTCAGGTGTATACAGGATCTTTCCAACAAGCAGGGGCTTGAGAGCTTTCCATATGATGCGAGAAAGAGGACTGGACTCCAGATTCTTCATCAAATCATTGCAATAAGGAGCTGTGAAAAGGATGAAAGGCAAATATTTGTATACATGGTCATATATTTGTAGAAACTAACAAAAGCTTTAGAACCAGCTAGTCAGTCATAGGTTTAAATCTCAGCTCTGCCACTTAATGGTTATGTAACAACTTCAGATTTGTGCCTCAGTTGACTCCTCTGTAAAATTAAAGTTAATGACATCTACTTAGGAGAGACGTGGAGAGGATTAACTGAGATGATACCTAGTACAATGCTGGATAAATAATCAAAGTTTATTATAACACTGATGATGTCACAACTGAGACAATATAGAAAAATACTTTTTACTATGCACAAGCCTAGAGTTGCAACTCTAGATGACTTAACGCCAGCCTGCAACACTTTGTTTCCACTGGAAACAGAGGGTTGAATTTCAGACTTTAGTTTTCAAGCAGAAATAAAAAATCTCCCTTCAATTACTAAGTCTCATAACAAGTACCTGTAATAAATGTAATGAATATCCCAAAGTGAAAAATACATAGTCATAATAGATAATAAGGTTTGATTATCCAGAAAGATTCCCAAATTTTTAAAAAATTTCACTGTGGGTTCTTTTAGATTCCAAGTATCCTCTACATGCTGCAAAGACAATATTTAAAAACAAAAACAAAAAAGAGGACTTGCTCACAGTTGTAGCTGTTGTGAAAATGAAGGTTCCCTCAGGTTGACTTACAAAGAGAGGGAGCAGAGGGGATGGCATTTCAGAACGCCCTTCCCTTCAGGCTCACAAAGCAACCTGCCACGGCTGGAGTGCTTCACTCCAGAGAAGAATAAAAGGTTCTTATGTTACAGTAATGCACTAAAATCCACCTCACTCAGTGTCTGAAAGACACACCTGCGGTTAGAAATGGAGAAAGGCTCACTTGCATCATGTTTTCAAGGAAAACAATGCCATTGTCTACAGCTGTAACACCGGCTCCTCGCTGCCACAGGCACAGGACACACATCACCACAAAACTGCCCAAGCGTGGGGAGCAGATAGGGTGTAACAAGGTTCTCTAATGACACCTTGTAGCTAAGAACCGAAAACAAACAGCAGATCAAATGCCTGAGTCTGATGGCACATACGCCACCATGAACAGGTATTCTGGAGGTCATGTGTTTATGGACAAAAAGCATAGAGCCAGGCAGACCAGGTTTCATCTGGGTTCTTGTGAATTAACAACAGTGTGACTTTGACCAAGTTACTGAACCTCTCCAAGCCTACAAAATGTGGGGCTATAAAACCTTCCTTGCAAGGAATTCCCTGACAGAGGTCAAGGTTCCATCCCTGGTTAGGGAACTAAGATCCCACAAGCTGTGGTCCCGCATAGTCAAAAAAGAAAAAAAAAAAAAAAAAAACCTTCCTTGCAGGGTTACCATAAGGGTTAAATGAGTTAACTTTAAAAAAAAAAAAAATGCAAAGGACATAGGAAATGTTCCCTAAATGCTATCTTTCATTATTGTTGTTATTGTTAAGTTTTTATTATAAAGCATATCTCAAGGAGAGCAGGGGGGAAAGGGAAGGGAGATGGGGAGAACGAGAAGAACCTTGAGCACTCTGGGAACCACCTTCAGACATACCCCAGAAAACTGGAGAGAGTGACGTTCAATCATTCATTCACTTGATAAAAACACTGTATGCCTGGGACGTGCCAAGTCCCCTTTCACACAAGTGGGGATAGTTCGCTGATTAGGAGAAGATTCCCTCTTCTAGGAGGTGTGTCTGGATGGCAAATAGACATGCAGACAAGTACCCACTGCTGCTATGTAGGACGAGGGTGAGCAGGAGAGAGGGGGCCCACAGGGCTGAGTCTGGGACGGAGGTGGTGCCAGGGCCTGGCTGCGTAGACACTCACATGTAGAGTTGTCATAGACGGTGCCAGCGTCGTCCTCCGTGCCGTTGCCTCCGAAGAGGGCCTTGTAGTTGTTGTCCTCGTACCAGTTCAGGGACTTGATCTTCAGGCCCCCGCCCTCGGGATGGCCGCAGATGATGCGGGACACGGCCTGGTAGATCTGGGTGGAGGAGCTGGAGCTGTTCACATTGGTCAGAAACATCACCTCCTGCCGCATGTCACTCCAGCTCCTCATGCTGAACAGCTGTGGGAGGGAGCAGGCGGAAGAGGAAAGGAAAGAGGGGGGAAGGTTGAAGACACAGAAGACAAAGAAACAGGTTAGTTCCTTCACCTCTATAAAGCCTTATCCCAGAACATAACTTGTCTGACATCGCCTCTCGGAAGCCTGGTGATGGGACCGCCGGAGCCATGCTACCCCTCTGTGGTAGAGGTACTGGTGTCATCTGAGAGACTGTTTGAGATCCAGATTCTGGTCTATCTAGAGTTCAAATCCACTTTGTCACCAGGTGCCCAGGTGATTCCCATACACATTAAAGACTGAAGTACAGCCTAGAAGTTGGTGGAGCCCCCGGTGATGGGCTTTATCTCATTCAGATTATCATCGAGTTTATAGAAAAGGATGCTTTCCCTGAAGAATTATGTGTTCACATGTGTACATCAGGAACCGCTCACATCCTCGGTCATGGCCTCATTTCTAAAACACCTCAAACTCCAGTGTGGAAACTGAGGTACCCTCTGCCCCTTGGCAGAAAAGGCACTGTGTGTGAAATCCCCACCCTCGTCTCAGCTAAGTGCCAGGCACTGGGAAGGAGCACACGATGAGAGCTCGACTTTGAATCTCAGCCACGTCCTCACCGGCTCACAACCTTCGGAAAGTCACTTTTCTGAGGGCCCCACTTCTCATCAAGACGATGAAGCTAAAATGGAGCGTGGCAACAACATCACACAATATCCACTCTCCAAGAGGGCCCTGCACAGAACAGCCGCTGCCTGGAAGATGCAGAGGCTCCAGGCAGCCGGGGGCTGAGTCTGGGACTTACATGTGATCAGCTCTTTGTCTCACACACAAATGCACTCCAGCACCCTGTGGACTTCCTGGCCCAGTGGCTCTTATGACTAACTATTCACAGAGCACTTTGTATTTCCACACATTTCACGATGAATCATTAATATACCCTTCCATTACTTGCCCTGTCACTGCGTGTCCAGGCTGAGGTGTGGCAAGCAGAGGGGAGGGGTTGCGGGACGCCACTCTTGCTCTGGAGGCAGTCTAGGCTGACTCCACGACCCGGTTTTCTGTCTCACAGAGCCCGCTGATCCCTGTGAGTGAGAAGGTCCTGGGTGCCACAGACCCTGCCTTTGCTTTCAGCCTGCAAAGGGGAACCAGGTGCTCCGGGGGTGGTCAGAGGTCACAAAGATTCTTCCCTCTAGAGAGGTAGGCTTTGACACCCAGAAAACACAATTAGGTGGCCAGATTTTCCTGACTTTATCTTCTGAGGTATACAGACAGGGAGGGGGATAGGCAGTCAGGCCATCTTTCCTTTTGCTGGGGGGGTGCAACAGCCCTAGAGATTTTTGAAGGACAGCACAAAAGCCACTCACTTGTCTTTCTCGCCACCACCATCCTGCCATCCCCCAATCAAAAGGACAAATCTCTTCCAACATAAAGTCAGCACATCTTTGATAGAAGCACTGTAAGCAACTGAGTTCTTCCAAATTCTTGGCTCTTCCCAGAACCTGCCTTAGGGGCAGACTCCTACTTGTTCTAACTTCAGCTCCTGCCCCACACCTCCCCATGAAGTGCCTCCCACCACAGGGAAGGCAGCCGCTCAGGCTCCAACCCACAGACGGTGGCATCTGATCATCATCTACAGAGTGAATGAACCACTGAGGCTTTCTCAATCCTTGGCTTTCTCCTGCCCTTGCCCCATCACAGTCTCTTCTCAGCCTAACACTGGAATCGTAAACAACTCTCATCCTCTCAGCCACACCAGACACCCCTGATCCAGACCCTCCACTGGCTTCCCATCTTACTCAGTGTAAATCCAGCCTTTCCAGGGCTGCACGGCACTCACCTCCTGCTCTAACCTAATCTCTGACTCCCCTCTCACTTGCTCTCTTTGTTCAGGCCACACCGGCCTCCTCCCTGGTCTTTACATCTCTTGATCATGCCCTACGTCAGTATATTTGGATCTACGGTTCCTCCTGCTTGCAGTATCATTTCCTCCATGTTCAGATGGCACCTGACTAGACAGGACTTCATGAATCACCCTCCCCTTTAAAATACCACCTCAACCCCTCCACCCCTCTTACCCAGCTTCGTTTTCCTTCACTGCAGGCATCCCTGCTATCCCATTATACACAGAAGGGTTTATTTCTATCTCCTGCCCCACTGCAGTCCCATAGCAACAGAGAAGTTAGTGTGCTCACTGCTGAGTCCCTAGCACCCAGCTGTGCCAGGGTCCTAGCGGGTGTGGACAGATAACCAAACACTGCTCCCTGCCCTGCTTCCCCAGGCTCACCTTCCAGAAGTGAAGCTCATGCCCACTTTTATCCCTCTGGCTCTGAAAGTCCCCATTCCCTCACAACTGCCGGCCCTGTTAGTCCAGTTTCTTTCTCTGAATAGTCTCCTTCCAACTCTATTCCAGTTACCATGAGGGTTCAGACAAAAAAGTGCTAAAGCTGTAAGAATGTGGGCTTTAGAGGCCAACCACCCTGGGTTCAAATCCCAGTCTTGCCAGTTAACCTACTAGGTGACTGTGGGCAAACAGTCTAGATTTTCTGAGCCTCGGTGTCACCTGTGCAATAGGCGTAGGAGGCCTCATCACATTTGTCATGTGGATCACACGGGGAAACCGGGGAAGCTACAGGAAACATGGCAGCTTACCCCCCTGTTCCTTTCAAGGCTTGTGGTTTAGTCAAAACAACCAACTTTCTTTCCAAACACTGAGCAGATCAACAAGTGCACTTATGTATTTATCTTCTCCCATTTGTCCCAGAGAAACTCATTAGATAATGAGTCACTGGTGGCAAAAGTGACTTGACTTTGTGTTCCATTGAGAGGAGTGGGTGGCCCTTGCTGCCCAGGGCCAGGGAGTAAGCAGGACACAAGGAAGCAGCTGCCAAGAAAAATGTATATTGTTCAGCTGGAGAGTTTCTACCATGTGAGCAACAGAACATCACATGCTTTCAATTATTTTTTAACCCTAGACAAAAGGCAGGCCAGTGATGTAAGAGGAAACAACTATAACCAGACTGTGAGTTTAGAGGCAGCTTCAAATGTTAGATCCCTGTTCTGCCTTTTCTAGGGCTGGCAGAGAGCACAGGGCAAGTCACTGTCAGCTAACGGGACTCAAGAGAGATGGCAATGGACTTGCAGGGCAGTTTCTGTTTCTCATTCTGCCTCCTGGAAGAACCCCAGGAGACCCAACTTCTCCACCTACAGAGAGGTTACCAGCGTTCATAACCAGAGTAACAGATGGCACCCTGGAAGAGGGCTTCTCCTCCTGAAAGGAACCTGAAAGCCAGTCCTCTTCAGTCAGACACACAGCAGCAGGATTGACAAAAAAAAGGATCGAAAGTGACACGCTAGGTAACATGTTGACAGAGCTGAACCTTGGTGTTTTCTGTACTTCCCAAACATTCTGCTTTCTCCTTTGTGAACATGCACTACTTCATTCTTGCTGTTGTTGTTCAGTCGCTAAGTCATGTCCACCTCTTTGCAACCCCATGAACTCCAGCAGGCCAGGCTTTTCTGTCCATCACTATCTCCCTGAGTTTGCTCAAACTCATGTCCATTGAGTCAGTGATGCCATCCAACCATCTCATCCTCTGTCGCCCCCTTCTCCTGCTACCCTCAATCTTTCCCAGCATCAGGGTCTTTTCCAATGAGCCAGCTCTTTACATTAGGTAGCCAAAGTATTCTAAGTATTTATTCTTAGAAGACATAAAGTGAGCTTTGATATTTGAGAGAAACCATAAAAACACCAAAAAATGAGTTAAAGAAACACTTCATAATAAGGCTGGACCAAGTCTGAGAAAACTTTGCCACAAATTACTCCCAGTGTTTTATACATAAGGCCTGTGTGGTTTCTGACCATCACTCCCTGGCTCAGCTCTCTACACCACGGGCTCCAGAGCATTGGTTCCTCTTTTCCAGTCTACTCTGAAACAAGGCTGGGTGTCAGAAAGGCAAGCACACGCTGACTGGGAGGCAGAGAAGTGCTTAACTGCTAATTTTGTAAGTCAGGCCCTCTGATCTTATGACAAAGGTGATTCTGTTAAGTAGGAAGTTAGGTAATTCTAATACACTTGTAAACATGTGGACCCGAAAGCAAACTCAACATTTATCAGGAGACTCTATTCCCAAAGTTGAACTCAGGGGCCAGAAGTTCACAAGGCAAAGATCCAAATTAGGGGTACCAGCTTCTCCCCTTCAGTTAGTAAACAAACGTTCTGGTAAAAAGACTGTCCAGCTTTATTACCGAAGAAGAAATAAGGAGAAGTTGCTGTAAGACAAACACAGTATGTGGAGGACGTGGAGGAATCATCTCCTCTACTAATGAGTCATTAACTCAGGACCAAGAGTAACAATTGGAGAAAGTCCTAGACATCGGGCCTTTAGCTACTAGCTAACTGACCCTGAGACATCCATGAGTCTTGGTTTCTTCATCTTTAAAGTAAGGAGATCAAACCAAGTAATTTTAAGGTCACAGATGCTTCTAAAGTTGATTTTACATTTTTTATGAAATTCATATCAAGTGGACTCTCTGAATCAAATTCAGGGTGTAAAAAAGTCATAATGGATGGTCTGCACCCTCAGACTGAAAAGATATGACTTACCTCTTGGGCCAGATTCCCAAGACTATCCAACAAAGCTTTTGTGGCTTCACCCAGCTCCTCGGTCGGGAAGAGAGATGTAGAGTTTAGTTTTGTCTGCAACGAGAAATAAATAACTGTTTCTAAATTCAACGTAAACCTGAAATCTCTATTTAAAAATAAATAAGTTGATTAAAACTATTCACAATCTTCGATTTGAAACACAAGAAACCCACTCTTAACCAAAATAAGACACTAAAATTATTCTAACTGTATGTTTGTAGGTTATTCATCTCAGATAAGAATTACTAATTTTTTGATGAATGCTTTTAAATGGTGTAGGAATTTGTATTTCAAACTAGTTGATTACATAATAGATAAAAATGTCTGATGTGCATGTGCCCAGTGTAAAGCTGACCATAAATTCCCAACTCTGTCTATGGTTTTGCTAGAAAGACAACATGGAAATGGCCTTGAGAAACAAGTTTGTGATGGTTCACAGGAAAGGAAGAAAGGATAATATTTAAAACTGCCAAAAGCATGGGAAGAAGGAATTCTCTTTTATTCTACTCGTCAGCACTGTCTCTAACACTGTAAATTTACTTACTTCTAAATATATGAAAACTCATTTTAATATATTAAAATGTATTGTTTTCATATATATTAAAATTAATTTAAAATAATTTTCAAATATCTGCTTCATATTTAGTTTGAGTCAAATCACTATATTTACTCATTGACATACTGCTATTATATGCCACTTAGCTGCATAGCCAATATAAGAAAATAATTAATTTAAGCCCAAGGTAAGATAGGTTAGGACAGAAAGTCTAAGCTAGAGAAGAAAAAGAAAAATGATGCACAGACTCTGAGGCCAGAATTGGTTTTGAAGTTTTCAGGCTTCCAAAGAAAAAAAGTGCAGGGTCAGTTTCATCATTCTTGTTTGTCCAATAGGAAAAAAAAAAAGAAAAATCTCAGGGAAAAGCCCATCCTTCTTTGGCAATTCTATAAGCATCATTTTGCTCAATATCAGATCCTTGGATATCCAGAGAAAACTGAATTATTTTAATACTTGTCTCTTATCTCAGAGATTGCTGTGAAATCCTATGGCAGACGACACAGAAGACGGCTGAAAGTATGAATAGATGGAGTTCATCATTAGCTCTGGGAAACAGCAGATGCAGAAGACTAAGTATCATGATCATCATAATATCCTAGCATAACCCCAAATGTTCCTTTCTGATAAAATCTGTCTAAAAGTTCTATGGATAATTTTGTCCAGCACGATTAGTGAGCTCTCCTACAACAGCTCACTCACCAGAGACCAGCCTTCCCACACTCCCAGTCCTCTGATGGGCCCAGGCTTTCCTATAAATGACACACTCCAGTAGGTCTCTGTGACGCAGCTCACAGGCTGTGTTAATGTTCATTCCCTCCATGAAGCAATCATGAGCAAAACCAGGTGGGGGGCTTTTGGTTTGCTTTGCCTTTCTCTCTTAAAGTTCACATTATATCTAAAGGCTACCACACTAAAAGTTGAACCTACACAGAGAGACCTTGGTAAGGAAAACTTACAAACTGAGAGGCCTTAATTGGGAGACATAGGAGGTAAAAACTATTTCCTTTCACTTTTGGGGGCTTGGATACTATAAAATACAGAGAGGAGACTGATGTAAATCAGATTTAATATTACAAATTAATAAGGAAAGATAGGCTATTCAACCGGAGAAGGCGATGGCACCCCACTCCAGTACTCGTGCCTGGAAAATCCCATGGACGGAGGAGCCTGGTAGGCTACAGTCCATGGGGTCACGAAGACTTGGATACAACTGAGCAACTTCACTTTCACTTTTCACTTTCATGCATTGGAGAAGGAAATGGCACCCCACTCCAGTGTTCTTGCCTGGAGAATCCCAGGGACGGGGGAGCCTGGTGGACTGCCGTCTATGGGGTCGCACAGAGTCAGACACGACTGAAGAGACTTAGCAGCAGCAGCAGGCTATTCAACCAGTGTTGCTGAGACAAGTAGTTACTCATCTAAGAGAGTAATTTTTCCATCTCATGCCACTATATGAAATTAAATTCTTGGTAGATTGAACAGCTAAAACTAAAAATGAAAGTTAAAAGATGTATAGGAGAAAATGTATTTATGAACTTGGGGTAAGGAAGGTCTTAAAATACAGAAGTCCAAATCAAAACTGGGAATTAAACTTCTGAAAGTAAAAACTACGCACCAAAGACACCATCAACAAAGTGAAAAAACAAGCCAAAGACTAGAAAAATGGATTTTTTTTAATTTTAGAATAAAAATGGAATACCAAGCATCAGTTAAAATTAACCAGATGCCACATTTATCAACATACATAAATCTCAAAAACATAACATTGGGTGAAAAAGACAAGTTGCAGATCAACATGCACACGTATACAATGTGAACACATGCAAACCAATACAGTATATTGTTATTAACCGAATGTGAATATATATACAGTTGGATAAAAACATGCAACTCCAAGATACCAGCTATCTTTGAGGAAAGAGAGGAATATACAGACGACAGCAACTATATCTGTAGTGTCTTATTTCTTGAAAGGAACTATTTCATAATTTTCTTTTTAATTCAAGGAAAAATAAGAAAAAAGGAAGAGGGAAGGAGATTGGCAGGAATGAAGGATAGGAATATAGGTTAGGTTGAATACATGTCAGATTCGAAAGATGTCTAACTTCCTTGAACAAAATTAACCCCAGGCAATATGCCTTGAAACGAGGCCACACAATGAAATCTGAGAACCAAGTGCCTGCACCAACTATTAACTGTGGTCTCTTGCTCATATTTACTTGACAAAGGCAGACAGAGCTTGCCAATAGTACTTCCAAAGAGCTCCAGTAAGCCATTCATAGTTTGGAATTTCTACTACTATTTTTCATAACCAAAAGCATTCCCTTGGCTATAAATTCATAGAGGTCCCCATTGAGCCCCCCCGCACAGGAGGCAAGATTTTCTTGTATGAAGGAAAACAGGGAAAAGGGGAAAAATTAAATCTTTAGTGAAGACTGTACTTTCTGTGTTACGCTAACAGGAATTCATGTATTATTCAATATTTTTAGATCATAACTAAATACTATACTAGCATTATAAGAAGAACAGACAACAGTATTATATTACTCAAAGCCCCAACCCATTTCTGTAATATGTGTTAATCACAACATTGCAACATTTCCTAAAACCATGACATTCTGGAGCACTGGCTCCATAATGACAAAAGCCATTATGCCATCCTTTCTGGGTCTAATAGATGATTTCTTTATATTCTTTTTATCCTCCCTAAGTTTTTCCTTCCACATGAATTCTCTTTTTCTTTTCTAAAACTGAGGTAACAACGGTTTATAACATTATATGACTTTCATGTGTTCAACATTATATTTCTATTTCTGTGTATGCTGCAGCATGTGCCCCACCAAAAATTTAGTTTACATTGTAAAAGACTGAATTTCTTTTTTAAAGGCAATAACTTATCAAAGTCAATTTGATTTTAATTTCTGAGTTGATGTTTTATTTCAACTCACTGTCCAGCACAGTCCCTGGCACATAATAACTAGGCACCCAAGAAATGTGGAAGAAAAGTAAAAAGCAAAGGAAAGACCACATTAGGAGGGTGAGAAATGGACTAGTGTGAGTCTTGCTTCAAAGATCATTCAAATTCACAAATATACCGTTTCATATTCACCTCATCAAGTCACTCACATCTGCAGCCTTAAGGTGGCTCCCCTTGCTCCAAGGATGAGACCCAATAGCCTACAAAGGCTACATGAACATTTCCCTCAGCACCTCTATAGTGTCATGTCTTACCATTCCTCTCCCCATCAAAATTCCCGTAGCTACATCTGATCCACTCTGAACTACTCAGTCATGCACAGTTCCTCTAAATGCCACCTTCTCTTGCCTCTTTCCTCTGGGCCCCATGCATACATCATGTCCTCTGCATGGAAGATTCTTCTGTCTTTACCTGGCTAACCTCTACTCTTTAGGTTCCAACTTAGAGGATGTTTCTTTCCTAACCGGCAAAGTCTAGGTTAGGACACCCCATCAGAGGTCTCCTGATGCACAGCACCCAGCAGAGGCTATCCCTCTGAATAGCATCTCTTCCTTTCTTTGTCCCTCCTCTCCCCAGCAGCAGGGAACACAGATCTCTACCTTGTTTACCACTGTCTCCCTGACCCAGTGTGTGGGGATTTCCTGAAAAAATGAAGTGTTTGTTTATAGATGATAGCTGTACAAAGGGACAAGTGGGAGAGATGACTATTGATGCATTAGAAGTGGTAGCCAGATAGAAATACAAGACAGAGCATCTGTGAAATTAAAATGGAATTGGAAAGCCTTTTAAGTTTAAAAAAATCTTATCCACACTCAAAATTTTACAGGGACTCCACTACTACAATGAGATGTGCTTGTACATATATTTGAATAGTATTCTCAATATAAGACACAATTTTGTTTCCTCCCTGCAAATGCATGTTTTAATGTGGTCATTGTACATTTCAAACTTCCCTGAAATACTCTCATAAAGCAGACTACAATCTCTGCTTCACTTTGCCCATATTCAGAAAAGCCAACTCAGGGCTAGGATTTATATGTTTTACTTCAAATTGAAAATAAGTAAGCCACATACCAGGTACAAAGACTATTATCACCCAAAGCAATTACTGTCTCTTTACAGTCATTTACATGACAATAAAAATTGTCCTTTGAGGAACATTTTAATAGTTTTTATTGAAGTAGGGAATTATAACTCATGTCTAAGGACAGCACTAATCTTTTAAAAGCAATTCAACAACTTAAATAATAAATTTTAAATTATATGTGATTAACACATTAAAATATTTCATTTTTGCTATTTCTAAACATAGTTAAATATATCTACTACCACATAATTCAGGATCAAAAGTCAAGCCTTTATCTTAGACATGGCAAGAAAGAAATTATACTATTTCAAGTAAACTAATTATACTATTTCAAGGAAAAAATAGTATATTTGAGGCAAAAACATCTATTTGGAGTTGAGTCATTATATTAACACACTGCTTAGTTCAGTAATTTATCCCCAGTTCTGTGCTTCCCTTGTTCTCCCAGGAATTAGGTGAACAGAGTCTAAAACAGTAAATCCCTGAGACATGTCATTCTACAATTTACCAAATGATAGCAATTGCAATTGCTTGTCAGGCAAAAGCACATGTTGTAAACAGGTGGGCAGCAAAATTATACAAAACCAAACAAAACCTGATACTTCCCACAAGAGTCTGTGTTCCAGGCAGGAGGAGAGGGAAAACCAAGTGTTTTCTCCTGCAAAACATTGTCACTGCATGTGACAAACTGAGAAATACCTAATCCCCAAAAGCTATGAGCCAAGCTGAGCCCTTATCAAAGGGTCTAGAAGACGCTAAACAAAAATCCTTCAAGACAAGAATGACTGTTCACTCCTCTTCTGCCTGCTCCTTCTATCCCTGCACAGTCCAGCTGTGAGCTCACTAGTGCTCTGGGCACTTCAGGGCACCACTCACCCTACCTCCTTTGTCCCATGAACAGAGTTCCACCTTTGCAAGAGCAGACTACACACATCAGAAGATACAGAAACAGAACACTTTGTCCCATGGACACAGAACTTTCCTGTTTTTGGGTGAAGGTACCACCAGAAGTCAAGACAATCTAGTCACACGGTTGTGCGATGTCTAAGTTGTTCCTGAAATAAAGGTCAGTCTGTATGCCTGTCCTTGCTAACTCAAATCAGACACCATTTCCCTTGCCACAAGGATCAGACACCATCTTCACATCACTGAGACAGGACTAGAGCCCAAGTCTACTTAACCACACAGACTTTCACTGGGGATCACGGTGTTCCGTGTTGAACAAGACTGTTGTCAGGGAGCTGCTGGGAAGGGCAGCCCTCACTTTACAGAACCCAGAACCTGTGAAGAATTCCTCAGATTCCCATTCTCAGCCTTAAAGTCGGTTCTCAGTGTCCACTGTAATGAAAGTACCGTGTGGACCTTGTCTGCCTTGTTCATGGCTGAAACTTCAATGCCTTCAAGCAGTAACTGGTACAAAGCAGACAGTAAATATGTGTTCATTTTGTTGTTTAATATCTCATACCTTGTTTAGAGATGTTCTGCTTCCACCGATCTATTCAGTTATGCGTGACAAACTTTAATGAGTAGTGTTTACTGTGCTTTAGAGTCACTCTCAGAATACAAGCAAGAAAGTACACAGGGCTGGAACAGGACTAATAAAAAAAGCCAAGGACACTGAAGAAACACTTCAAAGACTTAATGAAATATTGTTGCAATGTATGTTCCAATCCAAAGGCCGTTATGGCAGAATGAACACTCTCCCTGAAGCTGTCCACATGCTAATCTCTAGAATATGTCTATCAGTTATATCATACGATAAAATGCACTTTCAATTCAGTTCAGTCATCCAGTCATGTCCGACTCTTTGCAACCCCATGGACTGCAGAACTCCAGGCTTCCCTGTCCATCACCAACTCCCAGAGCGTGCTCAAACTCATGTCCACCAAGTCGGTGATGTCATCCAACCATCTCATCCTGCCATCCCCTTCTCCTCCCACCTTCAATCTTGCCTAGCATCAGGTCTTTTCCACTGAGTCAGTTCTTTGTATCAGGTGGCCAAAGTATTGGGGTTTCAGCTTCAACATCAGTCCTTCCAATGAATATTCAAGACTTATTTCCCTTAGGATGGACTGGTTGGATCTCCTTGCAGTCCAAGGGACTCTCAAGAGTCTTCTCCAACATCACATTTCAAAAGCATCAATTCTTCAGTGATCAGCTTTCTTTGTAGTCCAACTCTCACATCCATCCATACATGACTACTGGAAAAACCATAGCTTTGACTAGATAGACTTTGTCAGCAAAGTAATGTCTCTGCTTTTTAATATGCTGTCTAGGTTTGTCATAGCTTTTCTTCCAAGGAGCAAGCATCTTTTAATTCCATGGCTGCAGTCACCATCTGCAGTGATTTTGGAGCCCCCAAAAATAAAGTCTCTCATTGTTTCCCCATCTATTTGCCATGAAGTGATGAGACTAGATGCCATGATCTTCATTTTTTGAATGTTGAGTTTTAAGCCAACTTTTTCACTCTCCTCTTTCACTTTTATCAAGAGGCTCTTTAGTTCTTCTTTGCTTTCTGCCATAAGGGCGGTATCCAAATGTAAAAAGTAATGAACATTAATGACTGATTCCTAGCACTGATTTATAGAAGAAAATGTCTACATTACCAGCCACTGTTTTCAAGCACATAATTTATATTACTCCCATAAATTAAATTATTAACTTTTTATTGAGCATCTAATGTGTACTAGCCCTATGCCAGGCTCTTCATATATGTGATCAATAATCACAGCAAAGGGCAAACTACATTATCACTATGTGAAAGAATAGGAACCTGAGGCTTAATTTATCTAAGGTAGCACAACTGGTAAAATGCTGAGGCAGTATTTGAACCCAGAAACAGCTGACCCCAAGCCTACACCCTTTCTACCCTGCCACACTTCCCCACTGTTGTCAAAATACTGTAGTCCCAGTGGTCATCAAAGGACTGAAGGAGAACCAGGAGAAAGAATCAGAATATCTTGGCTGAAAAACAGAGAAATAGCCACACCAAAAAACAGAGACAGAGAGAGAGAACAGAAATGTTTCAAAGCATGTCTCTCCTCAAAATCCACTTTTGGTGCAGAAATACATATTAACAGAATAGTTTCTGTCTCTCCCACCCCTAATGTTGGTTGCTGCTCCTATTGTATTTCTTGGCACAGTTTAACTGTCTGTGTACAAGGAGGTCTCACAACACACCCATCTACCATCACCAATACCAAAATTTCAACCAAATGGCAGAAGCAAAAGGCTGCTTAATATAAATCAAACATCAATCCCAGTGCTCCAATTAAGGCACTGCTAAAAGAGTCACATTTCAAAATGTTTGGAAGTCATTTCAACCCAATGGTATCTCCTAAAACATCTTTTACACATCCTGGCCACTCACCATGTTCTAATTCAAGAGCCCCATTTTCTGATTTTAGGAAGAGAGATCTCACAATAACAGCTGACAGGCAGGAGCAGAACCTGAAATGCTCCTATGCCCAAGAGACGTGCAGGAAGCATATGGCAGCCACCCTAATCAACACCTGCCATGAACCAACTGGTCCACAAGGCTCCACCACAACACGACAGGATGGGCTGTGAAGCAGCTGACAGTTCTGACAGTACATTTCCACACTCCCCATCACACTAATTTTCCCAACTAGGGAGAGATTTTTCAAGTCAAACCCTAAGCTGTTGACTGTCAGATTATGAAGGCTTTGCTGTCTTTCTACTTAGAGAGTAATTCAGAAATTACATAATTGGAAGGATTTTACTGGGCTGTGCACACAATAGGTGTTTAATGAGTAAACAGAAATGAAACAATGAATGGGTGCCAGAATAAATTTATCTGTCTTCTAAAAACACCCATCTTTCCAAAGTTCAAATCATCCCAGCTGAAAGGGTGAACATTTCTGTCTTGTAGTGAAGCAAAGCAAAACAACCAAAATAGTCCAAGGAAATGGGCTAGTATTTGCAACAGCCTTTGACTCTGACTCAGGATGCAGAAAGTGCCAACAGGCTGCAAGTGTCTTCACAGGTGAGCTTATCTGACTATTTAGGCCAGTTATCTGGGGCTGCAAACATCTCTGTAAATTATACTACAGAATCACAGACCACTAGAAAAAAACAACTCAGTACATTTTTTAAAACACTGAAATAGAAAATACTATTTCTGGAAGAGAACAAAAACAGATCTTAAGTATTGGGGCTAAGCCCTTCACACTGATGGGGGCCACAATAAAACCTGCCATGGAAGCAGCAGAATTCAGTTTTACTACTACCTTCACTTTAGTCAGAGAATCAAACAGGATACAAGGACTCTTCAATGGTCAGTCAAGAGTGTAAACTCTGGGATGTGTTTCTAAGGAACATTCTAGGAGATGATCCAGGTACAGGGTCTAGAAACCGAAACTTCTTAGTACCCCCAGGAGGGCCCATCTTTCTCTAGAGAAATCATGGTGCGCAAAGTCCCAGAAGTTTCCAATGTCTTTCTATTATAACGAGGAACATCTCTTTCCAGGCATGTTCTTCTTCCAGGGCTTTTCTCCTGGTCTTAGAACAGCCTACTGACAATCAGGGAGCTGTCTGGTAAGCAGGAAATCTGAATGCTGGATGGATGCTAAAGGATGTTGTTCACAAGGGATTTTACCAGAGCTCCCAGAAAACCTAAAGAAAGATACTTATTCTGGAACTAGGCACAGCACTGACAACCAGAATGCTCAGACTTAGTCCTATTCTTGGATTAGAAATGAAGGTGTATTCTCATGGACTGCTTCTTTGAACGAGTGATTCCCAATTGATAATCAGACTTTGTTGGTATTTTTTAACCTCTGAAAGCAATTTTGTCATTTTTTAAGTTACTTATTGCATGTGCTCCCATTCAATCCCAGGGTTTTCCCACTGAGACATCTCAGTGTTTCCTTTCTGATAGGCTTTTTTAAATGGACATCCATCTTCCCATTAATGGTTTTGAGACTTTTTTTTTTTAATCTAGAGAACTCCTTCTTCAAATGAACCCTTATAGCATTAAAAACCATAAAAACGTAGGTCTTCTCTGAAACAGACTTGGACTCAGAGCCACACCCAACTCACTGTTCCCTTACTGACTCTTGGGGAGATGGCTCAGAATCTGAGCCAATACCACAGAGCCAATCACATCACCACTCCCAGCCAGCCCTATGTTTCTACAAAAACAAAGTCCTGCTGTCCAGGGAAAAATGTCACATTCTAAAAGCATTAGTACTCAAAGCTTCCCTACACAGCAAGCCTACTCACCAGGACTGGCTTCAGGATATCCAGGTTGGAACGAAGAACCTGTTCTGCTGCATTCAGCTTCTCCCTTGGCAGGCTGCAAAACCTAGAAACTTCTTGGTCACCAAGTCGAATCACCTCTCCCAATTTTGATCCATTGCACAGGTTGCTCAAATGTAACTGGTAGCCTTGCAAAAATACCTATAAACATTTCATGCAAAGAGAGAGAAGTAAAACTGGATTACACTGATGGGAAGCAGGGTCCTTGAAGCCTCTTGGGGGAACTTCATATCAATATTGCTTTGAGGAATGGACACTACTATACCCTGTCCAGAGCACTGGGTCTCTACCGAACTTCAGGATGAAGCAAGGCATGATGCTACAGGACATTCAACACCAGAATGTGGCATTCGACTCATCACCTCCACACTCTTCTCCTTGGGAAGGGAAATCCTGAGTCCAATTCTTTTTCTCAAAAGTGCGACACATGACTCAGCAAATAGAAATCTGGAGTCTGAACTCCCCAAACCGCTCTTATTAGAGAAAATAGAAAGTTCTCATTATTTTGAAATAAATGATATTTTTTTAAACTGGGGTTGGGCTAAATTGCAGGGGGAAAAGTATTTATACTATTTATTTGTAGATAAAGATATTTAACTAATGCAAATAACTATGTTCAAACAATTTCAGAATGTGGAACTCTTCCTTTTACTTGTATCAAAGCAGAGTACTAGAAAGTCAAGCCTCTTATCTCATTGACAGATAAGAATGACTTAGAACTGGTCTATACATTATAGCAAAGAACTTCTCCTTGGCCATATCTTATGTAACTAGCTTTACTGGATCTAAATAAACACTTCTTCACATATGGCCCTTACTGTCCACTAGGCAAAAGTCAATAAGATGAGAGACCTTGTTTTTTCATGTTCCTTTTGTGTCCTCAGTGCTGGAACATGTGGACAATAAATATTTGTGGAACGAATGAATGAACGATTCAGACTCTATTACTCTGTTACAACATTCTCTGTTTGTTTCAATTAAGGCAGCCTGACCTGCTGGTGGTACAACCTCCTGGGAGTGATGCACCAGAAGCTTCTCAGGACCCATGCAGCTTTCTAACACGGCAGAGCACTTGGTCTGTCATGGTTTCCATTAAGTTTCTACCCACTGCCAGATACTCAAATACACACTGCTTTTCTTCTTTTCTCTGACTAGCCCTTGCTGCCAGCCGACCCTTAGTATTTGTGTTTAAGACGGTGAAAACAGTGACTACAGAGACTAATCACCTTGAATGGACCACTTACATATTTAGGATGCCCCTTATTTTAAACTAGTGGGATGTGACAGATAAGAAATTGGCAGGGGGCAATGGAAACCATGCTAATGATTTTTATAAGCCTGCTGCCTTTGGCCCATCTCCCAACCGCACAACTGGTAAACACAGGCATATTTTCCTAGTTTCATAAGGGCAAGCAGTCAGCACATTTTTCTAATTTAAAAAATTCTATATCATGTAAAGCAAAGATTTTATTTTGGTGCATAAACAGTTCCACTACTTCTGCTTATGGCAAAGTCAAGCTAGTATGTAAACATGAGACGGGGTAAGGAAGCAGTTCCCCTTTCTGCCAGAGAATAAACTTGAAAAGGTCCTCTGGAAATCAATAACTATGCAATCTGGGCCTGCTGCCCACTGCATAGGAGCCGGATGATTATCTAATAATGCCAGAGGAAGGTTCTTTAAAATCTAAGGTTAAAATCTTACATAAACACTAATATTACTTCCTGATTTTATAAATTAAAAAAAAATTAAGCATATTCTTCTTAATAATAGATACTTTCTATTTTATTTATTTAATTTTAAATATTTTTACTTATTTATTTTTATTTAATTTCTATTTATTTATTATTTCTATTCTATATTTTCTAGATATCTTTCTCATCTATCTTTAAAAGAAACATTACAAATAGATAGCCAGTGGGGATTTGCTATTCTGATGCAGGGAGCTCAAATCTGGTACTCTGTGGCAATACAGATGGGTGGGAAGGAGTGGGAGGTAGGAAGAAGGTTCAAGAGGGAGGGGACATATGTATACCTATGGCAGATTCATGTTGATATATGGCAGAAACCAACACAATATTATAAAGAGTTATCCTCCAATTAAAAGGAAAAAAATTTAAATTTTAAAAAAGAAAGCACTACATTTTTAAAATCTGTTTTAGATTTTATAGACAAGAGACACTTTGGGTAACAATCCTCAACCCAAGTTATTGTTTCAGAACTGTGAGATTTTTTTTTAATTCATCTTAAATTCATCTTCCCTTTAGGAAGACGTTATCAACACGTTATGCCTGGGCTTCCCTCGTGGCTCAGCTGGTGAAGAATCCACCTGCAGGAGACCTGGGTTCGATCCCTGGGTTGGGAAGATACCCTGAAGAAGGGAAAGGCTACCCACTCCAGTATTCTGGCCTAGAGAATTCCATGGACTGTATTCCATGGGGTCTCAAAGAGTCGGACATGACTGAGCGACTTTCACAAACAAACAAAATAAAAAAACAAAATCAACACATGCCAATTGACAGACAGGCAGGAAATCAGTTTTATTTCAACCAGTTGGCCCATGATGCGCGGCTGCACCTTCCACTCTCTGGATGGTGTGGCGGGGCCAGCCCGAGCAGGGAGGTAAAAATAGGTGACGCTGCACTGGAGCCGCCAACCTCCTTCAGCACTGTTACCAAGACAGGAGTTTATTCATTTCCTTCCAGGTGCTCTTGTATAATGTCATTGCCACGAGCCTCACCAGGGAAGGTGAAGATTGCAGCTTACCTTGCGGAGACTGACATCAGCCCCCAGCATCTTGTCCACAGTTGGCCTTGGCAGGGAGAGGTTGTGATGCAGGAATCCAGAGAAGGTTTCATTGTCTACCAGGAAGTCCTGAAGTTTCAAGCCTGCAGGAGAAATAGTGTTTCATTTTCATTTCATGAGTAACTAAAAAGAAAAAAAAAAAGCACAATGGAGCAAAATATCCTAATACTGCCTTGTTTTAAACCAATTGAGCACACAGAGAAATGAGGTTCCGAGAGTTTTACCTTAACAGCAGAGACATGAAAAGAGTGCTTTCTGAAGCTGTGAAGTGTGGCACTGCTGTATACATACACATAGCCTTTTCTGTACACATACACATACCCGTAGCCTTTTCTCGCTTTTCCAAGAATAAGTAAACAAATCTGAGATTTGTGACCCTGACCCCACAGCTCCTATCTCCCCAATGCCATCTCAGACAGCTAAATTCAGAGATATTTAAAACCTTATTCCCACAAGCCCAAAGGGCTGGTTTCTTCTTGATGCAAAACAGTGGTTCTGAAACTTGAAGAGGCATCAGAATCACCTGCAGGGCTTGTGAAAACTGGTCCCCTACCCCCCAGAGTTTCTGATTCAGCGGCCTGGGGTGAGGCTGGATAATTTGCATTTCTAACAAGCTTCCAGGCGATGCTGTCACCCGCTGGTCTGGGGCCCACCTTTAGAGAACCACGGGTGCAGAGCATTATGCATATCAAAGTGCTTTCACAGGCCTGATTTCATTTCAGGTCCAGACGTGGAACACGTGATACAGAGCTCCCACACCCAGGCCGGCCCCTGCTTTAAGAAAATATGTACGCATACATTTAAAAAAATCAACACTACTAAATGATTGTATTGCTGCAGGGTTTCTTACAGAATCACTTTAAATAATAAGCCCTCCAGGTATATTTAGAAAAGGTTCCAATCCAGTGTAGTGCAGCAGAAAAAGCACTAGCCAGAAATCCAATTTTAGTCCCTAGAGTTGGAGGCTGTGCCTAAGTGATATCACTTGGATATTTCATATCATCTTTCCGAATTTCAGCTTCTTTATCTCCAAACAGTGAGGTGACCAGATGCTTCGTGGGTCCCCCTTACTGAAATGCTCTCATTTTCTCTGCCATATTTCATTTGAGTGTCCACTTCTCCTTCTGCCCCTCTCTCACAATAACCCAACATCAGGACCTCACGACTGGCCAGACATCACTGAGAGACTGCAGCGCACAGGCCCTGGCATAAACTGACCCCTAGGGGGCAAACCTAGCAAACTCAAATCACTTAACTGATGAGAAACAGACGTCTGATCTGAAAACAGGGCTGTGAGGTGAGGCTTAAAAAGAGGACAGGAGTTAATCCTGGGAGCTAAGGGGGTGATGTGCAGAGATAAAGTAGAAGGAAGTCTCAAAATCCAGCCAGACCCTCATCTGTGCTGTCTGATTCAGGTATGTTCTGCTTAAGTAAATTTTTAATAATCTCAGTTGGTAAAGAATCTGCCTGCAACACAAGAGACCAGGGTTCAATCCCTGGGTCAGGAAGATCCCCTGGAGAAGGAAATGGCAACTCATTCTAGTATTGTTGGCTGGGAAATCCCATGGACAGAGGAGCCTGGTGGGCTACAGTCCATGGGGTTACAAGAGCTGCACACGATTTAGCTACTAAACCACCACCACAGAAGGGTACACTGAGCATGACTCATATCTCTAGAGAAACAGTTCTCTGGCTACACCTTATTTGGCTAACTCCCAGTTATTCCCCATGACACATTTTAAGAAGTGGGCCTGGTCGAGTGAGTGTCCTCCTGAGAAAAGATGCTCCTGCAGGCTGCCACCTGCCTGGTGCTCCCCATCACATATGATACTGCCTTCTCACCATCGCATTCACTTCTGTAGCTGCCAAACCTCAGAGCATTGAAGATTCACCTACGGACATGCTAATATGTAATTTTTTGGGCTGGATTCCCAGAGATCCTGAAATAGTAGCTCTAGAGTGGGGCCTAAGAATCTACATTTTAATAAGCATCTTCTGTATTTCTAATGCAAGGGTTCTGAGGACCATCCTTTTAGGACTGTTGTTTTATTTACATATTATCTCCCCTAGACTATGCCTCTGGGACACAGAATATGTCTTTTATCCTTGCATCCCAGTGCCCAGATCAGGCAAAGAATTACTGATCAATGAATGATGACTGGAAAATAAGTACCAGGAGATGGGATCAAGGCTGGGAAGATTTCAGAAGTATCTGAGAAGCATCAAAGAAGATTTCCTTTCAGCTGTACAGGTCCAAGAATGGCTTGCAGATATTGGGGCGACCCCCAGGCTGCACCCCAAGATAAACAGGGCCCCTAGTCACTAGAACTGCATTCCCAGAGACATAAAGTGACACCCTAGGTGTCCCAGTATCCCAAAGGTAGAGGTACACAGGAAGAAGACAGGAAAGTTAGTGGCTTCAACTGCAGTCTGACCTGGAAAGCCTGACACTGACTGTTGTGGAACAATGAAAAAACTACCACACTGAGGGGTGAGAAAACTTGGGCTCCGCATCCATTTACTTGCCAGGGCATCTCACCTAGCTGTGTCTCCACTGCCTCATCTGTAAAGGGAGGAGTGGGGGAAAAAAAAAACTTCCCTGAGACCCAGGCAGAACAGAATATGCACATGAGCTAACCTGGTCTGTGACCAGGCAGGCCACTCCTGAGAGTGAAAAGCCAGAGCAGGAATCGACACTGTGCTAGACAAATTCAGAATAACCTCCTTCCCCCAGAGCAAGGCTGCTGAAGGGTGGAAGGCTGACTCCACTGCACATGCGATGGGTCTAGGTCACAAGCAACAATGCTTTAGTCAACGGAGCATGCGCAGTGCGTTTACATGACGTTTCAGCTAAGGCAACAGGCTCTGCTGATGAGAACATCTGGATGTGATCAAACCCCAACCACCTCTCTGTGAATCCTCTGGATGAGGCAGAAAAGCCAAGAGGCTAATTAAACAGTCAACAACCTTTGGCAGTGCACACGCACAGGGTGGTGAGGTAGCTATACGGGGTGGCAGCAGGGAATGCCAAAGATCCCTGGATACGAAGAACCTGCATTCTGGTCACACGGATACCACACACATGGATTCAGATTTGCATGCCACCAACACCAAGCTGCAGCCAGCATGGGCGCAGGAAGGCAGTGCAGTGTGCACTGTTTCTCAACCTCAGTCCCCATGAGACTCCTGAGGGGGCTTTGCAAAAATCCCAATGCCCAGGCCACACCCCCTAACAACTTCTGCATGATCAGAACTTATGGGGCTAAGACACAGACATCAGAATTTTATCTGCCATGATGATTCCAGCCAAGTTTGGGAAACATTAGTGAAATGAAAAGTTCAGGGGTATGGGGACAGAATAACTTAACTTTGATGCTGGACTCTCGTGTTTATGAATTGCATGGCTTTGAGAAATTCATTTTGCCTTCCAGAGCCCAAGATTTCTGACCTAGGAGGTAAGGGTAACAGTACCCACTTTTCAAAGGTATGAGGATTAGAGATATTTGCATGTAACGCATGAATGCTTCCCTGGTGGCTCAGATGGTAAAGAATCTGCCTGCAATATAGGACACCTGGGTTCGATCCTTGGGTTGGGAAGATTCCCTGGTAGACATGGCAACCCACTCTAGTATTCTTGCCTGGAGAATCCCATAGACAGAGGAGCCTGGAGGGCTACAGTCCATGAGGTCACAAAGAGTCGGACATGACTGAGAGACTTTCACTAACATTAGCTAATGCATGAATAGTGAGCAAGGGGTTCATGGTAGTTGCTCAAAAAATGATAATAATCTTGTGATTATTGAGAAGGGTTTACTTCACTCACCTTGACCAGCGTACCACAATGATGTATAGAGAAAAGGTAGGGACACAGACATTTCCCTCAAGGAACGCCCAAGGATGATAAGGGTGATGAAAAGGCAAATCAATAGAAAAAGCAGAGCGAAGGATGACAGAGACAAAGGAAGGCAACTCATGGAAGCATTTGACCCAGATGAGGCTTATCTGTTTCAAGGGGGGAGTCAGGCTGAACAGACTGAAGCCAGGTTCTGGAAAAGAACAGAGAGCCAGAAATCTCTAGAGGTTGTGGCTGATGAGGAGAGGGTAAGGAAGACCTCCCATGATGCAGGGACCAGGACGCCCCGTAGACATAGTGCTATGTACACATGATTCTCAATGTTTCTGAATGAATAAACACACACACAAGCAGATAAGCATAGAAGAGCTTCCTCAGAACCTAAGATGTGGGGAGTAGGATGGGAAAAGGAAGAGGACGAGGTACATTGTGAGGCCAGAGTACAGTGATTTTGTACCTATGGTCTCAAGTTTTTTCCACTTTTTTTCTTGGCAGGAAAATGAGTGGAGAAGCCAATAATATCAAGAAAGCCCAATATCTGAAATGGCCCTTCTCCTCTTGCCCTAGCTGATTCCTACCCTTCTTTAAGATTCGGGCCATGAGTCTTCTCCTCCAGGAAGCCTGTCCTGACATGATGCCCTCAAGCTGGGTCAGTTGGCCATTCCTCCATACCCTAATAGCCTCTTATGCATGCTTCCTCCGAGCTACAATTGTCTGGGACCACATCATTTTCTCCAGAAGAACAGAAGTGCTCGAGGGCCAGGACTTACTCAAAAGGACAGCAGTGCCTGGCACTGAGGAGGCATCCCATCAGTGGTGGATGAACACATAAGAGTGAATCACGTAATGAATTGAGATGACCTGCTGTGGGTAGGGACGGGTGAAACAGGACATGCGTGTGAGACGAACCAGGTCAAGACAGTGAACCTCCTCAGCTACATCAGCCCAGGGTCAGGAAGACAGTCAGGCATGTGGGAGCTGGAAGCAGGACATGAGAAGTGTCCATAACAGGATAAATGAGGATGACAAGCATCTACCTCACTGCACTGAGCTGAGGGTTAAAAGAGAAATGTACCTGAAGTCATAGCATAAAGCCTAGAACCAAAGAAAGTCCTCAATAAAGATGGCTAATACCATCATCACTTTCAGGAAAGACACCTCATTAGCTTCAATGCTAGTCTGATCCTAAAGTATATGCTTTCAGAATAGATAAGAACAGAAGTGACTTTGCCAACCAAGTCAATATTGAATTTATGATCCAAGGTATGTGTGTGTGTATGTGTGCATTATGTATTTGCCTGGCTGAGTTCCTGAGTCAGAGAGAATTATGAATTCTTTCTGCTGACACTGTTATAAGGTGAAGAAAAGGTTGAAGCTGACTGGTTTGCCTAATCAGAACTTAAGAAAAGAATAAAGAAATCTAGCATTTTACAGAGAATCAATGGGAATAATCACCTCTACAACATCACTGCAGGGATGGCATAGATAGAAGATGACTAGTAAGAAAAACCAGTCATTGGACGCTAGATAGAAAACACTTAATGGAAAAGACAGCCACTTACTTGGCCATTTAACTCTTTCCACGTGAGCTGACATGACCTCGATTTTCCTACCTGTAATGTGTGGGTTATAGAAGATCTCAGGGATCGTCTTATTGTTGGTACTAAAAGGTACACTTGGGATTAAACTAAATCGGCATTGGACTGGCATTAGAAAATCTGAATTCAGGTCCCAGCTCGGCTGTTTCCTAACTGTGCAATTGTGAACCTCACTTTTCTCCGTTTCTGAATCTCTCTAGGTCTCAGTTTTCTTAGATGTAAGATGGGCTAGTAACATTCATAAGTTGTTGTGAAAACAAAGATCAAGAAAGTGAAAGTAGTCTTTTGGAGGGAAAGAGCCTCAGGAGTTTACAAGGGTAACTGAGAGGCTATAAATACTGTCACAGAATACGGCCATCAGGGAACTGGACCGGTCACTAAATTAAAAATGGGTCCCTGCTGCCCAAAGAGAAGATTGAAAGTCACCATCCAGCAAAAGGCCCCAAGAGCTCTCCTGTTGCCATATCTCCAATGTGGACCAAAATTCTTGATCAGCTGAAATCAGCCTCCTTGGTTTTGCCTGGAGAAGCCAGCAGTGGTCTGTCCTTTTCCAGAGAGCTTTGCTTTGTATGCGGGGAGGTAGGGCAAAGAAAAGGAGGGGAAAAAAAAAAAAAAAAGAAACCAATTCAGGAGCTTGGAGTCCAAAGAACAAAACAAGTGAAATGTGTGTTTGTGGGCTGAGGACAAACAGGACAGAATCCTCAGTTCCTTGCCAGTCCTCAGTGCCGGGCCTCTCTGAGCAGGCTAAGGAAACACTTTCATGGCAGGGGAGAAGGGTGTGGCGGGGAGGATCACTGCGCCAGGGGGATACATAGGGTGGGCGTGGGGGGATGCTCT
Organism: Bos indicus; assembly: GCF_029378745.1. Taxonomy (NCBI): domain Eukaryota; kingdom Metazoa; phylum Chordata; class Mammalia; order Artiodactyla; family Bovidae; genus Bos; species Bos indicus. The sequence goes on from NC_091767.1 coordinate 94,610,444, forward strand.
CATGGCCACTTAGTGTTCCTTCTGCTTCTTCCCAGCCTGCCTGAGCAGAGCAGAGAAGCAGGGAGGAGGGAGGGCAGCAGCCCAGGAAGGCGGAGGAGGGCAGTCCTCAGCAGAGTCTGCAGCGGGGTTACTCCCGGTCAGTGCCCTCCCGTCCCCGGCTCCAGTTTCAAGATCGCTGTAGTCTCTTTTGTTTAACATGAAAAGAAACCACAGGGATCAGCTGCTTGAGAAGTGGGTGGAAGAGACAAATAAAAAAAAAAAAAAGAGAGAGAGAGAAGTCGAGAAAGATCATGTCAGCTTCCAAGGCCCAGATACTCTTCTTAAAAGGACCCAAGGAGGGTCTCCCAGCCCTGACCCTATTCCAGGGGCAATGGCCTAGAGAAACTGCGGCCAGATTCTCACTCCTGGCTTTATTCGTCTTAAGCAGGACCTTGTATAAACACGACTGCAAAACATCTCTCTGCCAGAAAAGAGCTGGGAACAAACATACTCAGGTGTCTTCTGGGGTATTTTTTGTTGTTTCAGTTTGTTTTCCTGATGCTAGGGCTCCACTTTCTTCTTCAAGGATAGCTCCCGCCTGCTTCACTGAGACAGCTGGACCCTCCCCAGGAAAACCAGGGCTTGCCTGGGAAGTTCAGGGTTCTGGAGAAGGGGGTAAGACAGGGTGACCTGGCTGCTCCCTGGGGTGACTCCTTAGAGCAGATGAGAGGAGGCTGGGAGCCGGGGTGTACACAGCTTCGGGAACTCCTGCTGTTCATCTGAGCCAGGGTTCCCAACCCAGAAGTTTCCTTCTCTACAGTGAGGGCTTGCCAAGGAAACTGACACACTCGTGAAAGATCCCAAGTTCTAGAGTCTGGCTAACCTGATTCCTATCTCAGTTCCAGAATTTTCCAGTTATGTGCCCTTGGAGGCTTAAACTCTCCAACCCTACATTTTTCTGTAAATGGAGATCAGCTATACTAGGGGGTGGATTAGGTAAACAGTAATGACAGTATAGAATGCCCTGAATACTGACTCACACATACTGCAAGAGAATATTTGTTGTTATTCAGTTGCTCAGTCATATCCAACTCTCTGTGACCCCATGGACTGCAGCAAGCCAGGCTTCCCTGTCCTTCACTATCTCCTGGAATTTGCCCAAACAGAAAATACAAGTGGAGAAATTAAACAAGTTCAAAACAAAACAAATGTTGATAAAGTCGTAGATGACACAAGTGAAGAGTTCCTTAGAGAAACTACAATATTTAGGGTTGTGCTTCCTGATATCTGCAAGTCCTGGGGAAGCCAGAGTCTTCTGAGACCCACAGGACCATCACAGCTCCAGGAACTACATAGTCCTTATTCTACATAGAATGGAATTTGATTAATTTGATTAATTAATTAATCAACAAATTTCTAGACAGCTACTGAAGTCAAAACACTAGAGCTGTAGTTCCAAGTAGTAATATTTCTCGGTGCTCCTTGAAGGCAGGAATCTGTAATAAAAGAGATGCTGTACAAAGACAGGATCCCTGCCCTTGCCTTCCAAGAGGACAGGGACAGAAGGTCAGAACAGAGCTGTGAACCTCCCAGCCCGCTCTGCCACTACAGAATCGGTCAACACTGAAATCAGGGGATGGGAAGAGACCTGACACATCTTTCCTGGATCCATCTGCTAAGGCAACGGCATACCTGTCTTACTGAGAAGGGGTCAAGGTGGAAGAAGGGGTCAGGAGCCCCTGGAACAAGGATTCATGACAGCTGATAAGAAGCTGAATGGTAAACAGGCCCCCAAACAGCCAGTGGAGACTGTGGCCCCAGAGGGAGAGAGTGGGTGAGCTGTTCACACTGGTCAGGAGCTCTGTAAATGCAGTGGGCATGGGAGGTACAGTCAGGCTGGCTTGGGAGGCCCAGAAGGAAAAGAAAGATAACACTGAAGAGGTAGCATTAGCCCCAGGGAGTTCTAGACCTAAAGAGAAAGAGAAGAAGAGACAAGAAGCCATCATCAGACAAAGTAAAAAAATAGCTGGGTGACCACCTCATGGAGGCCCCTTTGAAGGCCAGGGAGGTAGAAAGGAAGGGGAGGATGCCCGGAAAAGGCAAGGAGCAGAGAGAAGGTGAGATCAAAATAGGAGGAAACATAGTCCAGAAACAGAAAGACCAAATCAAACAGAATGGGCCAACAGAAAATGATCTGGGAAGAAAGAGGAGAGTTGGAGGAATTCATGTGTTTTGCTTAAAAATGAGGCCAGAGGCTCTTAGCACCATGAGTGAGGGATCAGAATCAGCCTGCAGGGCCCTGAGAAGCCAGGGAACAGGGGAAAGGAAGATAAGTTTATGAATTAGGGGCTGAGAATGGGTTCTTTCCAGGCCTGGATTAGGAAGAATTGTTCATATATAAGGTATAAATTGTTTAAGTTTCTCTTATTTTTAAAATTAACAACACGTCTTAAGGGACATGGTAGTGCTTTGTTGGCAGCAAAAGGGGATCAACGTGTACTGAGCATCAGACACATTGTATGTATTATTTTCTACAATCCTTAAAACAAGCTTATGGGAAAGGTATTATTTTTCCCATTTTTCAAATAAGGAAACAGATCCAGAGATGTTAACATCCTGCTCAAGGCCACAGAGCAAGCAAGTGGTAAATTTGAACCCAATCAGCTCTGGCTTACACACCTTTAGCTCTTTCAACTATATAGGAATTAAGTAAATCATTTTATTCTTTTAAAATGCTTTATAATGATTTTGCCATCAAAAGCTGGCCATGCTACTCGTGGAATAAGGCAACGTGGCAACATGAGATGGTGCAAAGATGCTGAACCTGGAGATCAGATAGACACAGATTAAATTCACGGCTTTACTCAGTCACCTTGGGCAAAAGACGTAACCTGTGAGTCTCAGTTTCCTCATCGATAAAATGGGGATAATAATACCAAGGTGTTGTAAGACTTGAATGTAATAACATATTTAAATGTAAAATGGCATCATTACCTGGTACAACTTAGTCTGTTGGACAAAGTGTCACTCTAAGATCGCCCCTCTATACCTAAACGCAACAGTGATGAGAGCGCCAGAAATGGAAAGGTTTCAAGGAGAAACAAACTGGAGTTCCATATTGCTCTTTGCCACCCACAGAGTAAATAAACCTCATACTGGAAAAGCAAGAGACATGAAACGCTATTCTTGATGTTAACAATCCAAACTCTCTAAAGGCAGTCTGATATCGTGTGGTACATGCCGTCCAGTAGTCGAGTACAATTGTGCTTTCTATTCTTGTCTGGGCAGAGCTGACCTTTGATTCAATTTAGTTTGAGCAATATTTCCATACAGCAGTACAGCACTGCATCCCCCTGATGGCAGCCCAAGCTGGGGCCAGACCCTGCCCTGGATGGCAACCAACAGGCTGGGTTTTGAGATGCTGCCTGGCTTTGACAGGTCTGGGGAACTTCCACATTGTGAAACTCTAAGGTCTCAAGTCAGAACTTCTGATAAGTGCATATGGATGTGAATTGCAGTCAGCCAAAAATTTCAAGGATTTCCAGTTTGATGATATAATGTTGACACACGGGTCATCTGATCTCCCAAGATGACCCATAAGGGGCCTCAGAAAGTTTGAGGCTGCAGCCTCTACTTCAGCAGCTGCTCATATGGAAGGAAAGGGGTTAGGCAGGGAAGGAGAAGTGGCTGTGAGTCACAGGATGTTCTTTCTACACGGGCCTTGGGGAACGTTCCACCCATGTCTATTACCATGAAGCCAGGAAGAGGAGGAAGTCTGGCATTTCTCTCGGAAGCCCTCTTGTCTCCGCTCTGATCCCAGTCCATCCATGCCCAGTATCCTGCGACCTGAGAAATTTTCTGGCTACCCTTGGCTGCTCTCTATAGACTGTAATAACGTACTAGCAGGGAGTCAAAGTCTGGAGTTCTAGTCCTTTTCTCGCCCTTTGCCAGCTGTGCTTCCTTAGCCTCTCTGAACTTCAGCTCCTTTGTGTACACAAAGAGGAACAAAATTCCCTATCTCACATGATGGTCATATAATGAACTGAAGTATAAATAAGGTGCTTATGATGTGACAAATATTGTGCTAAATGCTTTATGCTTATTAGCTCATGATTCCCCATGATAGCCCTGAGGGAGGACTGTTACCTCCATTTGAGAAAACTGAGACACAAAGACACAGAATTATCCAAGGTCACACAGTCACTAAGCAAAGCCGGGATCTGGACCAAGGCAGTCTGGCTGCCAAGTGTATGTTTACAAGATGATAATTTTACAACCTCCTTCCCTCAACTCCCTGCCACAGCCAGCTACCTTGCCATGTCACTAAAGCCTGTCCTGCCCTCAGGGGATCAGGTCTTTCTGACTTTCAAAGATTAAAGTAGAATTAAAGGTCCATGCAGTGAGTTTTCAGTATTACCTGTAAACCCAACAGCCAGAAAGTTATGATTCATTTCCCTAAGTAAACACCAGCATAACCCTCAGGACTTTTTTCACAAAACTCTTGGTCAGAGCCACATCAAAAAAGCCAAACAAGCCAGATTTGTAACATGAATACATAGCAAATAACAGCCAGACCACTGACACTCAAAAGTCTTGCTGAAAGGATGGACAGACTCAAGAGCCAGGTCAGGATCAGTGCTGCCCCAGGCCTCCCCTCCAGTCCTTCCCTCTTCTGACCCTTGACCTCAACAATATGGGATGTCTTCCAAAGGGACATCTCCAGTGCAGCGACAGAGTGCCCAAAGTTCTTCCTTGCTCTTCTTTCCTGGCAAAGTTCTCATGAGCTTCAGAGGATGCCCTCTGGATAGAAGGCATTACAGAAGCCCTTGAATCAGGAGCTGTGGGGAGACAGTTGTAAACCTAGTCCTCATCAGGGGAAGCTGAGCTAAGGCGCCCAACTTCATGGAGCACTGTTCTCATGGGAAGTGTCATTCACACGGACTGTGGTATACATGGCATCCTCAGAAACGTGTGACCTGGCAGCCTAAGTAAAGCCTGAAAGACCTCCCTTAACTGTCCCCACCTACCTCACTTGGTCCAATTCAGCAGGTCCAGAAAAACGATCTTCTGAAGTCCCACATAGCACCTACTGAGTGAGTGAGCAAAAGTGCTCAGTTGTGTCTGACTCTTTGTGACCCCATGGACTATATAGTCCATGGAATTCTCTAGGCCAGAACACTGGAGAGGGTAGCATTTCCCTTCTCCAGGGGATATTCCCAACCTAGGGATTGAACCCAGGTCTCCCACATTGCAGGTGGATTCTTCACCAGCTGAGCCACAAAGGAAGCCCTAGTACCTACTGGGCTTCTGTTAAAAGGACTGCTATGGCTATAATGTGAGACAGGGCCAGACACATAGAGACCTAAGATCTTGGCTGAGAATGAAAGCTGCTGAATCTCATGCACAGGGGAGATTGGGGTCTGGCCCTCCAGCTACAGGACAGAAGCCAGAGCCCTGTCCACTGCACCAGGCCACCGTGGATAATGATAGAGAAACAACAGTGCCTCCTCAAGCCAAGAAGGAGAAGACTCTTGAGAGTCCCTTGGACTGCAAGGAGATCCAACCAGTCAATCCTAAAGGAGATCAGCCCTGAATATTCATTGGAAGGACTGATGCTGAAGCTGAAGCTCCAATACTTTGGCCACCTGATGAAAAGAACTGACTCTTTAGAAAAGCCCCTGATGCTGGGAAAGATTACGGGCATGAGGAGAAAGGGTCGACAGAGGATGAGATGGTTGGATGGCACCACCAACTCAATAGACATGAGTTTGAGCAAATTCCAGAAGATAGTGAAGGATAGGAAAGCCTGGCATGCTGCAGTCCATGGGGTCACAAAGAGTTGGACACAACCGAGCAACTGAACAACAACTTCACGCCAAGGAATTGTCCCTGGACCAGCATAAGAAATGGGGAGGCTGAGGGAGCATCTAGGGTTAAGAGACAAGAGACAAGAACCCAGGAGACAAGAGCCCAGCTACCTACGAAAATGAGAGACAGTGGCGAGCTGGGGAACTTCTTGCAGGAGATGTGAGGGTGGCCCACCCCAGGAGGCGCCCCTCCCAACTTCCAGCCAAGTAGGAAGTATTAACCACTGAAGTGAAGTGAAGTGAAGTGAAGTCGCTCAGTCGTGTCCGACTCTTTGCGACCCCATGGACACCAGGCTCCTCCATCCATGGGATTTTCTAGTCAAGAGTACTGGAGTGGGTTGCCATTTCCTTCTCCATGGAACTTCCTGACTCAGGGATCGAACCCAGGTCTCCCACATTGTAGACAGATGCTTTACCGTCTGAGCCACCAGGGAAGTCATTAACCACTACATATGGTATAAACTCGAGAGGGTCCAAGCCCATGTTGCCATGGAGATGAAGGAAAGCTGTAGTCCAGATGCCAGGATTCAAGAAAGGAGCAAGGCACTGGAGCAAAATCAATGTTAGAGCAGAAACATCCAGCAGGAAGCAAGCTAATGAGCCCATTAGGTATCAGTGAGCAACTCATTTTAAATAGTTCTAAAGGAAATAAGGACTTCCCTCGTGGCTCAGATAGTAAAGAATCTGCCTGCAATGCCGGAGACCTGGGTTTGATCCTTGGGTTGGAAAGATCCCCTGGAGGAGGGCAACCCACTCCAGTATTCTTGCCTAGAGAATCCCCATGGACAGAGAAGCCTGGCCAGCTACACTCCATGGGGTCACAAAGAGTTGCACACAACTGAGCAACTAAGCACAGCACAGCACAAAGGAAATAAACAGTAAAAGGTGAAGAAGAAAACAAAGGGACACCTCCTTCCCCAGCCCAGTCCTGATCTGAGCAGCTCTGGCCCCATCCAAAAGGCCTTAGTTCTGGCCAGCCTGCTGGTCATTCCACTGGAAAATGCCTGATTCCCAAGAGGAGGCTGGAGTGGTGCACAAGCCTGGAGGGTGGTGTGGAGGAAGAGGCCAGGGAAGAAGACAGTCCTTCCCATGCCCCAAAGTCTCTGGAGGGCTGCTGTGTGAAGCCTGAGGCTGACACAGTTTAGAGGGCTCTCTTTAAGAAAAACAGTATTTTTTAAACATCCTACTTCGGCAAGTTTTGATTGCTGAGATCCCTACCAGGGCCTTGGAAAGGAGTTCTGAAAGTGAAACTCCTTTAGCTTCTCAGTAAATCCACTTCAATCCACTTCAAGACTCATAGCAGGCTTTCTAGGAAATGGTAACCCACTCCAGTATTCTTGCCTGGAAAATTCCATAGACAGAGGAGTCCATGGGATCCCAGTCGGACACAACTGAGCATCTTCACTTTTTCTGGAAAGTAAACCTTGTAGAAGAAAGCAAAGCAAGCCAAGATTGTTCTTAAGACTTTTTTGTCATTATTATTAATTGAAACCCCTGGGGACCTGGGTTCACACAATGGATCAACTTGAAAATGACATGTGCTGGGATTTTATACTTTTCAAGGTGCTTTCATTTGACCCTCAAAATACTCTGTGAAGGAGAAAGGACAGGTATCATCTCTCACCTTCATTCCGCAAAGATTCCCTGGCTGCTTGCCTTGTGCCTGATTGTACTGTGCTATCTTGCTGATGCTTGGGACAGAGTTACAAACAAGGCCCAACCCTGCCCTCCAGGGGCCACAAGCAGGGGCCAGCCCACAGCACTGCTCAGTCCCAGGTGATCCCCCACCCAGGTACCAAGTTTCCAAGAGGCAATATGTTCAGGTTATTTCGCCGAAGTCCCAATTTCAAGGCAAGGGAAGCTGAGGCCCAAATAAGATTAACAAACTGGCAAAGCCAAACAGGTAGCCAGAAACAGATGGGGAGGTAAACTGACTCAGATTAATTCCATGTCAGCTGTGTGCTATGACCTCGCTATCAGTCATCCATCCACACAATGTCATCTGATGTAATGTTCAACAACCCACAGGGCTTCCCTGGTGGCTCAGATAGTAAAGAATCCTCCCGCAAGGCGGGAGAAATGGTTTCGATCCCTGGTTTGGGAGGATCCCCTGGAGAAGGGCATGGCAACCCACTCCAGTATTCTTGCCTGGAGAATCCCCATGGACAGAGGAGCCTGGCGGGCTACAGTCCAAAGAATCAGACACGACTGAGCAACTACACACAACCCACAGAATACCTGATCTCCATTTTTCAGGTAAACTGAGGGTCAGAATAAATCAAAGCATGCCCAAGTTTCACACTTAATGAGGGACAGAGCCTGATTTTGTTCCCCAAAGGATTCTTTTTGTGGGGGGAGCAAAGTCAGCAAAGACCTATTTTTACCATCTTGGTGACATCACACCTCCCAAACAAATCTTAATACAAAACCCAAAATGCTTTCTTTTACAGCAGCAATTTCCAGTCTCCCATCTCTACAAAACTACTCACACAAGTTTCACCACACCCACATAAAATGATATTGTCTTTAAATTAACTTTAAGTAATTTTTCCCTATTTAACAGCCTCATAAGCAATAATACTGTGAAATTATTTTGAGGTGAGTTAAAATTAAAAGTTGTCATCTGTGTACTGCTCAAAACCATCTCAGATATCATACAAGATTCACTTAAAGAAATGCTCTTTCTTGCCAGACTGCATCTCAGAAAGACAGAATCTAGACCTGTCACTTTTTCTAGAGCTTTTGAGAACTTGTGCAACTTTTACATTTCCACTGGGTTGGAGTCATGACGGGGACTTAAGAAGAGTGAATGCTCCTCACCTAGACTCCCAAACGTAATTTAATCCCTGTCCAACCGGGATGGATATACATTTAGGAAGAAAACAAAATGTCCAAAAAGTTCCAGTGATGAGAAAACTGAGTGAGGCCCCTCTGTAAAGCTTCCTGCACGTGCTTATAAGGATGGTTTCAAGGATATGACAGCTTGACTGTGACTTAACTCTTGAACTGGAGATCTTCCCAGGTGGGAGATTAATGGAACAGCTAGAACAGAATGAGAGAGCACTGTAGAAAGAGCACTGCATGGAGCAGCAGAGCTTTAGCTGTATTCCATTCCCAGAATATCCCTCCGGTAGCTATGGAAATTTGGGAAAGTCCCTCCCCCACCCCTGGCTGGATCACAGTCTTTTTTCTAGAATAGAAGCTCCATATGGACAGGGGCCATATTTGTTCTGTACACCTCTATGTCTCAGCACCTAGAACACTGGTTGGGACATACAAGTGTTCAATAAATACTGGCTGAACATTTGATTCAATCAACCCATTTGTCTATAAATGAACTAACGGACGTCTAAGGTCTCATCCAACAAGTGGAAATAAAACAATGCCCTAGCCCAGTAAACCATGGGACTAGAAAAGAGTATTTGAGCAGACATCCCCCTATCCACAAATTATCCATGGATGTATCAATGGAGTTAGCAGGTGAAGTGAAAAGGAAGAACAAGACAAGTCCTCTAACCAGATCACAGGAGCCTGGTGCCCAGCACAAAGACGACATGGGTTGGTAGGTCTGTAACAGCCTGAATGGCACTGTCCAAAGGGGCTGTTAGTCTCCAGCAGACTGATCCAAACCTCCAACGCTGGTCCCACAACCACCAACGACTTGGATGAGAACAAAGAGAGCTATTTATCAAATTTCTACATGACAGGGAACAAGCAGCACTAGTAAATATAATACATGGCAGAAACAGAATCTGAAACAGTTTGAGTAGGAAGAGATGACATAGGGAATCTAAAAATGTAAAACAGAAAAGAGATAGATATTCTCCCTTTAGGTTCAAAAGCCAACAGCACAATTCAGAAATGGAGAACAAGTAACTTGCGATACTCTGTATTTAAAAGGCTCTGCAGCTCAGGTTGACTGCACGTGGTGAATGAGTCAACTGTGTGACGTGGATGCCAAAAAGCCTCATGCAATCCAAGGCTACATTACAGAAATATGGTGCTCAGAGCAAGAGAGTGAAAGTCCCTTCCTGCTCTGTGCTGGAAGACTGTTGTAATTTCTGATAAACTTCAAGAAAGACAAACACTGAAACACAACCAACTGCCTCCTCTGAGAGGCAGAAATCAGGAAGTGGGGGGTGTGGTAGACATTCCAGAAGAGGAATGGAGGACTTTTAGCCTAAAAAGACAACAGATTTCAGGAAGAGAGGGAAAGAAACACAAGAGTTGTCTATAAACACTTCAAGGGAAATAGGTTAGCCTCTTTCTCTGGGAGGTACGGAAGATCAGTGAATATATTCTGATAATTAGAATACCAATATTCTAATTTTGGGTATTCTGCCAATACCCAAAATGAGCTGCTGTGGGAGAGGCAGGTCCCTGCCACCTGCCATCCCTGGGGTAGGCAGAGAAAGTTGATGGGGGCAGGAATCCAACCAAAGATCCTGTCCATCTGCAGTGTGACAGCACAAGAGAGCTGAGCCCATCATGCTCTGAGTAGGGCTTTCACTGCAGAGAAACAGAGGTCTCCAAGTCAGGATCTACACTGATATACCCCAGCCTTGGACTCTCTGAAATATAGTGCATGCATGTGTGCGTGCTAAGTCACTTCAGTCGTGTCTGATTCTTTGTGACCCTATGGACTATAGCCCTCCAGGCCCCTCCAGGCTCCTCTGTCCATGGGATTTTCCAGTCAAGAATACTGGAGTGGGTTGCTATGCCCTCCTCCAGGGGATCTTCCTGACCCAGGGATCAAAGCCACGTCTCTTACATCTCCTGCATTGTTAGGCGGGTTCTTTACCACTGGTGCCACCTGGGAAACCCCTCTGAAATCTAGAGTGTTATTCAAATTCAGCAAAAAGTTACTGATTCCACCTCGGAAGAAGCAACATTTCTCTACATCTCCCTCTGGACTGAGGCTGGGCTCAGCGCTATAAGAGAGCCAAGAAAGGTGGAAGCTGCAGGGCAGAAGTGGCCCTAAGAAGTAGCTGCAGGGCAGACAAAGGTGAACGGAGAGATAAGCTGTGACAGGAGACAACCATAATCAGAGATCTCTCTTCAGAGCTGTGGAGAGAAAGTTGTTTGAATGCAGGTTTGGCTTCTTTTCTCAACCCTGACTCATGTCTCTAGTTTATATGTGTCTTAGGAAGCACCCACCGAGATCTGAAACTACTCCCCGCCCTGTGCCCCATTCACAGTCCCTTTCTCCAGCCATGCAGTGGAAGGCAGAAGAACAAGGCCAGGTGCTCAGAAATACATTACTGATGCACAGGAGTAAAATCGGCTCCTGTTTATTGAACATCTACTATGCGCCAGACACTGTGTGAGGTTCACAGTTCACACTGCAAGTTACCTATTATTCATAGCTGAAGAAATTCAGGCGTGGAGAGGTTAAACATCCTGGCCAAGATAGCACTCCAAAATCATCATAGCTCATATTCATTAAGTGTTTACTTGGTGCCAGATGCAGTTTTTAAGCAGTTACATGTTTCAACTCCTCTACTCCTCACAACAATCCTATGAGCTAAAGTTCTCCTACTGGCTCCATTTTACAGCTGAGAAGTGTGGCCCCAAAAGGCCTGAAAGGACTTATTCACAAAGTCACCAAGCTACAAAATAATACACTGTAGCACTCTTTCCTCTGGGTCCCGCTGTCTCTGCAGTAGAAGAAATAACCCTGACTGCCTCTGGTCTACCAGGCAGGGGGCCCCCTGCAGATCAGGAAAGACAAATGCCTTGAGTGGTGGTGGTTGTCTCTCTGCGTCCTGTGCTGGGACAGACAGGTGTGCAGGATGGGGGCCTACAGGGCAAGGAAATGGCATCCAGATGGCCTGGCCATGCACCTAGGAGCAGAGCAGCTGCAAGCTCCTCAGAGCTGACCCGGAGCCCAGGCACGGCCACACTTGTTTTTCTTGTGAAACGACACCTCCCGCTCACCACTTCCCATACAGTTTGCCTCCAGGTAAAGCACAGTCCAGCCACCCAAGAGAAAGCTCCAATACAAGCCTGGTTTAAACTCCAGCACTTTACACTATTTCTGTTTTCACCAAGTGGATAGCAAACTGGGAGGCCTCTCAGCAAAAGCCAGCCCACCTATTCCTCCCAAACACCGAACTAAGAAAAAAGCACTTTCCTGGAGCAGTGGTGGCAGCTGACTGGTGATGGGGTAATTTATCACTCAACACTGTTTAGAACCACCAGTGCATGGAGACGATAAAAAGCGACTGACTCTTAGTCAGCTTCATTACCGCTTCTGAATTCTCTACAGACCATGCAGGCCATCACAACCCACACCTGGGGGCATGCTCCCACCACCCCCATCCCCTGGTTGGCCACTGCCTGGAAGGCTGCTCCATGGTGACTTCTGCAGCCAGCGCCTCGGCCAGCAGGCTGCCTGCTCTCAGCCACTTCCTAGATGGCAATAAACTGCCCAGGCCCTCACCAGATCAGAGATAAGCATGTCACTTTTTAGAGATCAGAGGTTCAAATGCTCATTGACTAAATCAAATGACTAGCGGGATGATGAACTGAGTTTTTCTTTTAGAAGTGAATGCTTAACTTTCACTTATCCATATCAAGTTGCAACTTTATCTGCTCTTATATGCACAGAAGCATCTGCCCATTCACGGCAACCATATGGCCATCTCCATAAAATGAGGTTGGCAGCAACCTGCACCCCAACTGTCCATAAGCCAGGCCAGTGCCATTCCTCTCTAGGGGGTTTCTTTTATGTCCCCAGAGGAGGCCAGGGCACTCATAATCTCTGTATTTTCTTCTCAAATACATCCTGCAGAGAGGCCTTACAGCCTAGCCACTGAGGAGGAAAACCCCACAGGGAAGAGCTAAAAGGAACAAGTGCCAGGACGCGTCAGCTGCTGTCTCTCCCCGGTGCAGGTTCATTTCCGATTATGAGCCAATTCACAGACGGATTTTGCTTACGTGAGCTGAAACGCTCGATCTGGTATAACGTCTTCAAAACTTTGCGTATGTCCTTCATGCTGGTGTCTCTGTGGCTGTACAAGAGAAGCCGCCGAGCGTCTGAGAACAGGCGAGACACACTGCAGGGGGAGCAAGAAAAGCAGAAACGTCCTGGTTAGACCAGCTGTCTCTCCAGTTCGAACAAAGTATCTGCCAGGAACACCCAGCTTGGCTGCAGGGACCCTGCAGGCCACCCCTGACCCACTCCAGCTGCCCCCTCACCCAGCCTCTGAGATGCTATGCTCCAACCCACCCATCCACCCACCCACCCTGCCCCAAACACTCATCCTCATGTATCCGTACAACCAAACCTTACCAGCCTTCAAGGCCCAGTCCACATGCTGCCTCTGCAGGAAGCGCTCCCTCACATGCACATGCGCGTGCAAACACACACACACACACACACAGGCCCCCAGGACCAACTTATCCATGAAACACAGCAGACACAGTACCTAAGGCCCAGGATACACTTAGGGGTCCACAACATTTTTAAATTTCTTTTAAAATCAGGAAAAAATTTCTGAATGAATGCATATCATTAATTTAGTCCGGAATATACTAATCTTTATACCCAACACAGTTAAAAAATAAAATTTTTAATGCTGTTTCACGGAAAAAGGGGCTCATGAAAGTCTCGAAGCCTAAGGCCCACGCATGCTGTGATGGAGCCCTGCCTGCCTGGCTCAGTCTCCTCAGAACTGTCCTGCTGCGTCTCCTGCAGCCTTTAGTCCTTTCTAACTCCTGCCATGCTTCTGTGTCTTCCAAGAATCTTCAATGGCTCATTTGGCAAACACTTACTCAGCCCTACCTATGTCTGTTGTTGAAACCATGAGCCAGGAATACAAAAGTGATGAAAGATGCCCTTCAGGGAGCTTACACCCAGGGCCAAAAAAGACCTGTAGACAGAAGGACAGACACTACAGTGTGACAGGGCACCCATGAAGGAAGAAAGGAGATCCGGGAGCAGAAAGGACCAAGCTCCCCCAGCCTTGGCTAAGCTCCCTGAGGACAGGCCACATCCTCTACACACCTCTATATCCCAACTTCTGGACCAGCGGTCTCCCACACACAATAAACGTTTGCTAAATAAGTGTTTGCTCATTAATGCATGAGGCTGATGTGCGTGTCTCCCTTCTCTACTTACCTGCCAGGTTTTGGGGGGTTTTTTTCTTTTTCTTTAATTATTTTTTTTATTGAAGGATAATTGCTTTACAGAATTTTGCTGTTTTCTGTCAAACTTCAGCATGAATCAACCATAAGTATACATATATCCCCTCCCTTTTGAAGCTCCCTCCCATCTCCCTCCCCACCCTACCCCTCCAGGTTGATACAGAGTCCCTGTTTGAGTTTCCTGAGCCATACAGCAAATTCCCATTGGCTAACTATTTTATATATGGTAATGTAAGTTTCCATGTTACTCTTTCCTTACATCTCACCCTCTCCTCCCCTCTCCCTACCTCTCTAACCTGCCAGTTTTTTAAGGAAAGGCCCCCAACCACAGAACTGTCAGCTATATAAAAAATCTACCAAAATGAGCTTACAATGTTTTAAATTTTGGCAGCAATTCTCCCTGGTCTCATTCTTTGGACTTTATCACATAAACCTTCACAAAAGCACCTTCACTCAAACCCAACCATTTAAAATTCCCCGGAGTCTGAGAAAGGAAAGAAGAAGTATTAACTGACAAGTTTGGGAAAGAAAACCTGATCCGGTACTTACATGGACTTGTTAAAGTTTCCAACAACTCCCGGAGCCTCACCAGGAGTTGGATAACGGAAACAGGGGTTATTGGCGTTACAGATAATCCCCTGAACCCAAGGAAGTGTTCCTGCAGAAGGCATGGCTTTGTTTGGAAAGTGGCCTGTTGAAATTGAGGAAGAGAAAAACACAAGGAGAAACATTAATACTTTGAAGGATTTGGGACTTGATAGCAATCTTTTTCTCTTTTGGTTCCACCCAAACATTGTTCCATCCCAAACCTGTCCCATTCTCTGAATCCCAGAAATCTGCCACCATAGACTGATCATGAGTGGGAAATGTGGCATCAGATAGCAGTTCTTAATCTGCCTGACATCATCTGTAGGGTTGGATTCATGACACCAGCTTTGGAGAAGTGACCAGATCGTACACAGAAGGTGCCTGGAGGGCAGCAAGTATGAGACCCTCATTCCTTCACCTTCCACCACCCACTTCACCCTTTTGAGACACAGAGAGACCCTGGTGATGACTTAATCCTCTTCCTTCATATTTGAAAGAAGAAACCATCGTGAGATAAAGTGGCTGATGAAGAACACTCAGGGACTCAGTGGGCAGAACCAGGGGTAGAACCCATGCTTCTGTGATCTCAGTCATGTTCCTTGCCTTATACCTGTGGTCTCCTTTACAACTCAATATTAAAAAAAAAAAAAAAAAAACTAAGATCATGGCATCCAGTCCCATCACTTTATGGCAAATAGAAGGGGAAACAATGGAACCAGTGACAGATTTTATTTTCTTGGGCTCCAAAATCACTGTGGATGGTGACTGCAGCCATGAAATTAAAAGATGCTTGCTCCTTGGAAGAAAAGCTATGACAAACCTAGACATTATATTAGAAAGTAGAGACATCATTTTGCTGACAAAGGTCCATATAGTCAGAGCTATGGTTTTTCCAGTAGTCATGGATGTGAGAGCTGGACCATAAAGAAGGCTGAGCGCCAAAGAATTGATGCTTTCAAATTGTGGTTGTGGAGAAGACTCCTAAGAGTCCCTTGGACAGCAAGGAGATCAAACCAGTCAATCCTAAAGGAAATCAACCCTGAATATTCATTGGAAGGACTGATGCTGAAGTTGAAGCTCTAATACTCTGACCACCTGATGCAAAGAGCTGACTCATTGCAAAAGACCCTGATCCTGAGAAAGACTGAAGGCAGGAGGAGAAGAAGCAACAGAGGATGAGATGGTTGGATGGCATCACCAACACAACGGACATGAATCTGAGTAAACTCCGGGAGACAGTGAAGGACAGAGGAGCCTGGTGCGCTGCAATCCATGGGGTCACAAAGAGTTGGACATGACTTAGCAACTGAACAACTCCTTTATCTGTTGGTTCTTCTCATCACCCCCATTACTGTCCCCTGTGGACCTCTGTTCACCTTCTCTACTAGTTCCCAAGCTCCTCAAAGGCACTCGATGAAGGTGCTGACTTAGGATCAAATGTCATCTGTGAAGCTACATTAGCTGCTGTTGCTGCTTCTCTATCCACCAAAACAACAAGCCCCCTCTTGCAGGCCATCTCCTCTCTTTCCCTTCCCTTCACTACAGAGGAGCTTCTTACAAACAGCAGGACTGCATGTACAGGGACTTGTGAGAGGCATCAAAATACAGTTTGGTTCATGGACATGAGCCATGGAGTTGCTTAAGCAGATCAAGATAAATGTGCCCTGGAACCTGAGTCTCTTAACTTGAGTCCAAGCATGTGTGGATTCCTGTGACAGAAAGGCCGAGGCTCCAGCACTCATCATATTCTCAGGATTACCTGTGACCCCCAAAGAGTTGACAGTCATTAAGAACCAAGGCTGTAGGTGGTGAAGAGCCATAGAGCTTCACAGGGTTTAGGGTTAGACCAACAGTTTCTGCAACTTGCTAAACAGAGACTTTGGTCAAGTCAGTGACCCCTTAAAGCCTCAATTTCTTCATCTATAAAATGGTGATAACAATAGAACCCATTTCACAGAGCCATAGTAAGTATTACATGAGTTTTTATAGGCAAAGTATGAGTCCCTGGCACAGGGTAAGGATCAGCGAATGGGCCCATTAGAGTTACTGCAGCACTTGGTGGCCAGCCTACAACAATACTTCCTCAACACCTGCCCAGCTAGGAGCACTCCTTCCATCTCACAGCCCCCACCTCCCTCTAAGGCATAAACCCATTTTTTTCAGTTTACATTTTCATGCAAATGGGCTAACAGAGTCTCCCCAGAAGTTCACCCATAGCCAGGACTTGCGACATTTTGCATTTCAATCAGATCAGTTCAGATCAGTCGCTCAGTCGTGTCTGACTCTTTGCGACCCCATGAATTGCAGCACGCCAGGCCTCCCTGTCCATCACCAACTCCAGGAGTTCACTGAGATTCACGTCCATCGAGTCAGTGATGCCATCCAGCCATCTCATCCTCTGTCATCCCCTTCTCCTCCTGCCCCCAATCCCTCCCAGCATCAGAGTCTTTTCCAATGAGTCAACTCTTCGCACGAGGTGGCCAAAGTACTGGAGTTTCAGCTTTAGCATCATTCCTTCCAAAGAAATCCCAGGGCTGATCTCCTTCAGAATGGACTGGTTGCATCTCCTTGCAGTCCAAGGGACTCTCAAGAATCTTCTCCAACACCACAGTTCAAAAGCATCAATTCTTTGGTGCTCAGCCTTCTTCACAGTCCAACTCTCACATCCATACATGACCACAGGAAAAACCATAGCCTTGACTAGACGGACCTTTATTGGCAAAGTAATGTCTCTGCTTTTGAATATGGTATCTAGGTTGGTCATAACTTTCCTTACTGGGGTCCTTTTATCTGTCTTTTTCTTCTGTCCACATACCAACCAGAGAAGCAACATCCAAAACAAGGATGAAACAAGATCTGGTCCTCTGCAGGGACTCTGGCCTCTTGAGCATTTACTCAGTTAATCCCCTTATCTCCCTGTTAATAGTTCAAGGAAAACCAAACAAGGTCCCTTGCCTGAGTCAGCTGCTCCTCATTCAGGGGAGATTTATGTAACCCAACCAAATACTCGAAGGACCAAGGGATTGTCCCCTTTTAACCTCCAGGAAATGCTGGCACCAAAGACAGGGTGGTGCTGGTCCAGCACACTGACAAGGTGCTTCAGACTATAGCCCAGTGGGTGTGGGCACACCCTTCCCCATGTGTCATGTCCCATCTGATTTCCAGACAAAACCAGGATGAGGATTTGGCATCAGGTACACAGGATGATGGACTCTCATGATCCAGGGAAGCGATTAGGATTTTCATGGGTCTGGGTCAAACTGGGAAAGATTAATGGGGAAGAATTATATACCAACCCCTTGCTCCCAGAGACAAGACACCTCTGCAAGCATCAGTTTAACTCTCTGCCCTTCTAGCCAGGTCCCTAGAAAGTGCTGAGAACAGGAAATAAAGCTGCAAGAACTGCATTGATGGAAGGCAAAAGTTTTATCACAATAAACTGTGGAAAATTCTGAAAGAGATGGGAATACCAGACCACCTGACCTGCCTCTTGAGAAACCTATATGCAGGTCAGGAAGCAACAGTTAGAACTGGACATGGAACAACAGACTGGTTCCAAATAGGAAAAGGAGTACATCAAGGCTGTATATTGTCACCCTGCTTATTTAACTTATATGCAGAGTACATCATGAGAAACGCTGGGCTGGAAGAAGCACAAGCTGGAATCAAGATTGCCAGGAGAAATGTCAATAACCTCAGATATGCAGATGACACCACCCTTATGGCAGAAAGTGAAGAGGAACTAAAAAGCCTCTTGATGAAAGTGAAAGAAGAGAGTGAGAAAGTTGGCTTAAAGCTCAACATTCAGAAAACTAAGATCATGGCATCTGGTCCCATCACTTCATGGCAAATAGATGGGGAAACAGTGGAAACACTGTCAGACTTTATTTTTGGGGGCTTCAAAATCACTGCAGATGGTGACTGCAGCCATGAAATTAAAAGACGCTTATTCCTTGGAAGAAAAGTTATGACCAACCTAGATAGCATATTCAAAAGCAGAGACATTACTTTGCCAACAAAAGTTCGTCTAGTCAAGGCTATGGTTTTTCCAGTGGTCATGTATGGATGTGAGAGTTGGACTGTGAAGAAGGCTGAGTGCTGAAGAATTGATGCTTTTTGTGTTGGAGATGACTCTTGAGAGTCCCTTGGACTGTAAGGAGATGCAACCAGTCCATTCTGAAGGAGATCAGCCCTGGGATTTCTTTGGAAGGAATGATGCTGAAGCTGAAACTCCAGTACTTTGGCCACCTCATGCAAAGAGTTGACTTATTGGAAAAGACTCTGATGCTGGGAGGGATTGGGGGCAGGAGGAAAAGGGGATGACAAAGGATGAGATGGCTGGATGGCATCACCGACTCGATGGATGTGAGTTTGAGTGAACTCCGGGAGACGGTGATGGACAGGGAGGCCTGGCATGCTGCGATTCATGGGGTCGCAAAGAGTTGGACACAACTGAGCGACTGAACTGAACTGAACTGAAAAGTCTTATGTTAGGTATAGGAATTTCACAACATTTCTGAGAATCAGTGGTCTGGATTCAAAGAGATCTGGGTCAAAATTCAACAACTTGCCCAAGATCACAATCTCAGTAAGTGGCAGAGCCAGGAAGTGGCATCCAAACAAATCCCAACTTTTCTGATACTAAACTCTGTGATTTCCACTACACTGCCTTCCTTGCTTGTGATAATTCCAGAGAGAGACTAGCCTAACAGATGAAAAAGCTGAGTTTTCCCTAAAATGGTTACATCAGCAGGGCTTAGGGTAACATTTATATAAAATCAAATGTGCATTTGCTCATCAACCTTTGAGGTTCCAAACACAAAAGCAGAATTACCTCCCAGGCCCACAAATTGAGTGTATATTTCCTTGTATGTGCTTTTCCTTTTTGGTAAAATCAGAAAATCACATCTGGTAGAATGTTTTCAGGTACTGTTTTTTTTTTAACTTGAATATATATAATGTGTAGCAAATTAGCAGATGAATAACTGTCAGTATGTGCCCTGAAATACATGGGATCAGACTGGGAACACAATTCAAATGTGACCCCAGCCCCACCACTTCCCTGAAGAACTGTATCCTGTACACCTATGGGGCTGGTTCTTTATCAGCTGAGCTACTAGAGAAGCTGCTTGCTCCTTGGAAGAAAAGCTATGACCAACCTAGACAGAATAATAAAAAGCAGAGACATTACTTTGCTGACAAAGGCCCATCTATTCAAAGCTATGGTTTTTCCAGTAGTCATGTATGGATGTGAGACCATAAAGAAAGCTGAGCACCAGAGAATTGATGGTTTTGAACTGTGGTGTTGGAGAAGACTCTTGAGAGTCCCTTGGACTTCAAGGAGATCAAACCAATCTATCCTAAAGGAAATCAGTCCTGAATATTCATAGGAAGGACTATGCTGGAGCTGAAGCTCCAATACTTTGGCTACCTGATGTGAGAACTGATTCATTGGAAAAGACCCTGATGCTGCAAAAGATTGAAGGTGGGAGGAGAAGGGGACAACAGAGGATGAGATGGTTGGATGGCATCACCAACTCAATGGACATGAGTTTAAGCAAGTTCTGGGAGGTGGTGATGGACAGGAAGGCCTGGATAGCTGCAGTCTATGAGGTCACAAAGAGCTGGACACGACTGAGAGACTGAACTGAACTGAACTGAACTGATGGGGCTGATGGGCTGTGGATGGAGCTGGATAATTACAGGAAAAGTCACTGGGGCCATAGAATAAAGGTCCCAGCTAAACTCCCCAACAAATGCTGATCTTTAAGATTGGGGCACTTTTGCAGTGTTAATCCATCTAGCAAGCTCAGCCAGGAGAGAAAGATTGAAATTGTGGGATAACACTCACAACAACCATGAAAAAATAAAATGAAAGTGTTAGTCGGTTCTTTGCAACCCCATGGACTGTAGCCTACCAGGCTCCACTGTTCATGGAATTCTCTAGGCAAGAATACTGGAGTGGGTAACCATTCCCTTCTGGGAATCTTCCCGACCCAGGGATTGAACCCAGGTCTCCTGTGTTGCAGGTAGATTCCTTACTGTCTGAGCCACCAGGGAAGCCCCACAACAAACATATGGGGTAAGCATCATTCCCCTTTTATAGAGATGAGTAAGCTCAGTAAAAAGAACCTACGTCACTTGCCCAAGGTGACCTGTGTTGAAGCCAAGAGTCAAACCAGGTAACCTGACATCTAGAGCATGTGTTCTTAGCCACTATTGTATTCTCTATGCTCACTGAAAAGGCCATCATCCAAACATATGATTGGGAGTCAGATGACCTGAGTTTTATTGCATCGCTGTCACTTAATAGATGTACCTCAGACAAGCCCCTGAACTTTTCTGAGTCCCTAGTTACTTATTAAGAAATTAAAGCAAATGATCACAAGGATAAAGTCCATTATACGAGGTTGTTATGAGAATCAAATGGAATAATATTAGTCGATCTGAGATATTCTACACAAATGCTGCTTAAAATTATATGTCCCATGATTTACAACTGTGCGATAAAAACATAATGTATGTGAAAAAGCCTGGCAGGGACCAGATGACAGTGATGTTAAGGTATTGCCTTAGGGAGCTTTTTTAATCACCCCTCTCTGAGCTATCAGTAAGACTATTTTATTTTCATGATTGAAAATGTATGAAACAGATGTCAGCTATTTTATAACTACTATTATCACCATTCACTAGGGCTGAAAATGGTTTCCTGAGTTGATGGCTTATCAAATAATCGGAAGCCTAGCTGTTCTGTTCCAAACCATTTTCCGTGTTTCCTAAAGATAGAGTTATGGGAAAGGTCACATTTAGTCCCTGCCCTTTGCCTGAATTTCGGTTGCCAGTGGTAAGCCTCAGGCGGGATGCTCACATACTCACATTCATGTTGTTCATAGGGTGGATAGCTCAGCCGCACGGAGATCAGGATCAGGAAGATGAATAGAGGCCAGGCCACTTCAAGAAACAGTTGACACTGAGTAGGAAACAAGACAAAGCACTGTGAATTAAACAAACATGGATGCCTAACACTATTGAGCATTTGGAAATCCATGAAAAGATGAATTAAACAATGAACCTACTTATCCGGCCTCTCTTACCACGCTCTAAGCTTTAATGATATTGAACTGTTTGTAGTTCTCACCTTATACACCTTACTATTATTCCATACCTCTGTGTTTCCCCTAAGAAAGGGAAGATGCCTCCCATCCTGCTTCATCTGGCTCACTTCCACTCACCCTTCAAGACTCAACCAGGCACAATTTCCTTTACTAAAATCTCAGGCAGAGCGGGAAGCCCTTCTGCTGTGCTCCCAGAGTAACCCATGAATCCTCCTCCATAACAGTTTCCCTGAGCCCCTGAAATCCTGTTTTTGTTACTGGCTTCCTCACTACAATATGAGCACCTGAAAGCAAGCACTGGATCAACTCATCTTTGCACCTCCACAGCCTTAGCACAGTGTCAGGTATGTTATGACCATTTGGTGAAAGAAGACTGTGCAAACTGCTATGCTAAATACAAACCAGCTCAGCTCTAAAGGAACAAATGAAGTTGCCCCCTGTGGGGCTGAGAAGAAGGCTCCAAAGGACAATGGAAAGTCACACTCAGTTCCATGTTGACCTGTGTGCCATCAGGGCTGGAAATATCTGGGAAGAGTGCAAAGTCCTTCCCCATCCGTCAAAATCCAGTCACCATCTTCTCCAATGGGTTAGATGACAACTGAACGTAAGTAAGTGTTATTCACTGGTTAAAGCAATGGGGTTTCTCTAAAGGAAATCTGCTTCAGTGAGCTACCAGGGGATAAGTAAGCACAGGGACAGGATAGAAATCATGAGACATAATCTAACTGAACCTGTGGTGTTCAGACAGCTAGTTCCACTGCCTGAAGCCTCACTCTATCATTCCTTTCAGCTCTAGACTCCAATGTTCTAATTAGGAAGAACACCAAAAGCCCAGGAGAGCCTCGGGGCCTTGTGGGTGAGGGTAACTACAACTGTGTCTTCAGAGACATAAAGCCATGAGAACACAGATATGAAATCTTTCCTTTTATTTAAATAGATTTTTTTTGATCCCCAAGTCCGTATATTTTTATTGCGGAAAATTTAAAATTAAAAAAATACAGAAAAGTAGAAAAAAATAAATATACATCACTGTTAATCCTACTTCCTGGAGATAATCCCTAGTAAATTAAGCTAATAATGGTTCTCCATTAATATTTCTGTCTTTCTTTTCTATTCATACATAAATAATATTTTTTCTCTACAAAATTAAGATTATACAGCATATATAATCTTATATTTTGCTTTTTCATTGAATATCATACTGGGAGTGTTCCCCATGACATATAATATTCTCTTAAAATATAGATTTTAATGGCCACTTGATACTCCACACTATGAATAGATCATAACTAATTTAACCTTGCTTCAGCTTGGTTTCATTTTTTATTTGTTGTTGGATTTCTGGTATTTTAGATTCCAAAGACCTTTGATATGGTTATACATTAAATTCTTTTTTAAATCTTCTTTATAGAAGGAAATATATGGATGACAGCAGTGGATGTCCTAGGATGGTAAGAACACGTATGGGTGATTTTTTTTAAAACATTTCCTGTGTTTTCTAAATTTTCCATAATGAGCATGTATTACTTTTTTTTTTTGAACAAAAAACACTGCTACCATATAACTATGAAGAATAATTTGCTCTAGATAGCACATCAGGAAAAAACAGACACATAGGTCTTTCTTTGGAAGAAAGCATGCTATCTATGGGATTTCCAAGACCAAAGATGGGCTGGTCTTGCTAAGTATTTCTGTAAATAATCCCAAAGAAGCAACACTCAGTGTTGCTTTCAAATGACATTCTACCAACTGAGCTGCAGGTCCCTTCTGCGGCTCCCCAGGTACCCTGAGCCTCTATCAGCACTTGGCACAGCAGGAGTTTCTCCCCTGGTGTCACCTTTTTCTCTCTAAGCCTGCCTCAAGATAAGGGCTTTAAAATGTATGTTGAGCGAGAGAATGAACTGGAGTTTACAAAACAATAAGGCTGGAAATGTAAGTCAGTTGAGCCCTCTAGGAAAGCAACTTAGCCATATGTATTCAAAAGATATGTTTATCCCCTTTGACCAAAGAATATTCCTAGGAATTCATCCCACAGAACTAAGTTTAAAATGTCAAAAAGCTACATACATTTAGTTATTCGTTCATTTAGACAGTATAATTGGAAAATATTGGAAACAACTTAATTGCACAGCAATAGGGAAATGATTAAATTATGGCACATCTACTTAACCTTATACAGTTATTACAACAATGTTTATGAAACACATATACTATTAACCATATAATAGTAACTGAACGAAGCAGAACACAATTGTATGCATTCCAAGCTTACAGCTAAATAAAATCACTTACAAATATTAACAAAAGGGAGTACAACTTTTAAAAAGCAGTTTAACTGTGAATAAATTCAGAAAAGAACTCCAAAAAATAAAACCAAAATTAAAGAGTATGAGTAAGATAGTCATCAACCTTGAAGCTCTGAAACTGCCATGTACACTTTGGGGATAAATAGTAGCTACCACTTATTTAGAGTCCAGTGTGTAACAGGCACCTTATAAATGGATTATTTCATTTAATCCTGCAAACAACCCTGAGAAGCATAATCATCTCCATTTTATATGTGACAAAACTAAAGCTCAAGGAAGGGTAAGTCACAGAGACAGTCAGTGGCAGGGTTGAGAGGAACAGCTAGTTTTGCCCAACTTAGGAAACCAGTGGCTCAGCTGAGAAATAACCCCACTAAGTCATGATCAAAGCATATCAACAGGTTCCACAAAGGTAAAATAAGCTCATGGCCTACAGATTTATAATAGTGACAGTCAATATTGAGCACCTACTCTGCACCGGGGATTTTATATACACCTTGTCTCTAATATTTAATTTTCACAATAACTCTGTGAGGTAGCTGGTATCATTAGATTGGGGCAGGTTCTGAGCCATAGCCTGGTAAAAGAGTGTACCAGAGTTTGAACCCAGGTCTACTGACTCCTACATGCTTTTGCACCCCTCATGCTGCCTCTCATAGAGCTATGTTCGGGACATATACCTTTCAAGACAGCCACTTAAAAGGAGTCCGGTGTTCACCAGCCCTCCTAGGCACTGATCTGACTCAATGAATCAAGTCTTAGGTTCCTTAACATCTCTGCAGTCCCACATCTAGGACACTGCAGGGGAATCAATGCTCAAAATATGTTGATTGACTGGGGGAAAAAAAAAAAAACAATGGATCTTTCCCATGGTACTGACAGCAAAGAA
Source organism: Bos indicus (assembly GCF_029378745.1). Classification (NCBI taxonomy): domain Eukaryota; kingdom Metazoa; phylum Chordata; class Mammalia; order Artiodactyla; family Bovidae; genus Bos; species Bos indicus. The sequence continues at coordinate 94,635,336 of NC_091767.1, forward strand.
TACAAAGTATATCTTGCAAATCATTCCCAGCAACTGGGTGTAAGCAGATTAGGCAAAGAGGTAAGAACGAGACCGACAATAATAATGATGGCTAACACTTAAATAGGTCTTACCATGATGCATCAGTGCAGGGCTTCCCAGGTGGTGCTAGAGGTAAAGAACCTGCTTGCCAATGCATGAGATGTTAAGAAAGGCGGATTCGATCCCTGGGTTGGGAAGATCCCTTGGAGCAGGGCATGGCAACCCACTCCAGTATTCTTCTCTGGAGAATCCCATGGACAGGGGAGCCTGGCAGGCTACTGTCCATAGGGTCGCAAAGAGTCAGAGACAACTGAAGTGACTTAGAATTCATGCATCAGTGTTCTCAGTGCTTTACATATGTAAACTCAGTTAATCATCAAACAACCCTGTTAATACTATTATAAATCCCATTTCACAGATGAGGTTCAAGGAGTTAATAAATGTGGATACAAATTTGGTAAATAGTGCCAGAATTCAAAACCAGTCCAACTCAAGGGTGTGTTTTAAACCACTATGTACCCCAATCTCCTTATCCCCTGCCCCATTACTAGAGTATCTAGATTTTTGATCCTTATAAGCCTTAGTGAGCTGAGACACTAACATGTATTAATGAAGAGACTGTCTCCAAGAGACAGCACTCAAACCAGAGAACTCATAAAAGACACAATTCTACCCATGCACTTTTACTCTGAACTTCTAAAATGATTTCTGTCACTGAACACAGAATTTGCCTTCTAAACTCAGGGAGATGTTCCAGGTTTTTCTTTACCAATAGCTTCCCTCTTGAAACTTAATTTGACTTCTGGTTCCACATATGGAATGCCATTTTGGTTGCACTTATTATCAAAATCAGATTTCATCCCCCATTTCTAAACAGCATTTTTACTTCAAGTAGGCCTTCATAAATAGCTTGGAAATAAGACAACACTTTATGGTTCAGTTCAGTTCAGTTCAATCATTCAGTCGTGTCCAACTCTTTGCAACCCCATGGACTGCAGCACACCAGGCTTCTGCAACTCCCAGAGCTTACTCAAACATGTCTGTTGAGTCCGTGATACCATCCAACCATCTCATCCTCTGTCATCCCCTTCTCCTCCTGCCCTCAATCTTTCCCAGCATCAGACTTTTCAAATGAGTCAATGCTTTGCATCACGTAGCCAAAGTATTGGAGTTTCAGCTTCAGCATCAGTCCATCCAGTGAATATTCAGGACTGATTTCCTCTAGGATTGACTGGTTGAATCTCCTTGCTGTCCGATGGACTCAAGCGTCTTCTCCAATACCATAGTTCAAAAGCATCAATTCTTCAGTGCTCAGCTTTCTTTATAGTCCAACTCTCACATCCATACATGACTACTGGAAAAACCATAGCTTTGACTAGACAGACCTTTGTTGGCAAAGTAATGTCTCTGCTTTTTAATATGTTTTCTAGGTTGGTCATAGCTTTTCTTCTTGCTCCTTTCTTAAAAGGAGCAAGCGTCTTTTAATTTCATGGCTGCAGTCACCATCTGCAGGGATTTTGGAGCCCAAGAAAATAAAGTCTGTCACTGTATCCATTGTTTCCCCATCTATTTCCCATGAAGTGATGGGACCAGATGCCATGATCTTAGTTTTCTGAATGTTGAATTTTAAGCTAACTTTTTCACTCTCCTCTTTAACTTTCATCAAGAGGCTTTTCAGTTCCTCCTTCACTTTCTGCCATAAGGGTGGTGTCATCTGCATATCTGAGGTTATTGATATTTCTCCCAGCAGTCTTGATTCCAGCTTGTGCTTCTTCCAGCCCAGCATTTCTCATGATGTACTCTGCATATAAGCTAAATAAGCAGGGTGACAATATACAGCCTTGACATACTCCTTTCCCGATTTGGAACCAGTCTGCTATTCCATGTACAGTTCTAACTATTACTTCTTGACCTGCAAACAGATTTCTCAGGAGGTAGGCCAGGTAGTCTGGTATTCCCATCTCTTTCAGAATTTTCCACAGTTTGTTGTGATCCACACAGTCAAAGGCTTTGGCATAGTCAATAAAGCAGATGTTTTTCTGGAACCTTCTTGCTTTTTCGATGATCCAACAGATGTTGGCAATTTGATCTCTGGTTCCTCTGCCTTTTCTTAAATCCAGCTTGAACATCTGGAAGTTCATGGTTCACGTACTGTTGAAGCCTGCCTTGGAGAATTTTGAGCATTATTTTGCTGGCACATGAAATGAGTACAATTGTGTAGTAGTTTGAGCATTCTTTGGCACTGCCTTTCTTTGGAATTGGAATGAAAACTGACCTTTTCCAGTCCTGTGGCCACTGCTGAGTTCTCCAAATTTGCTGGCATATTGAGTGCAGCTCTTTCATAGCATCATCTTTTAGGATTTGAAGTACCTCAGTTGGAATTCCATCACCTCCACTAGCTTTGTTGATAGTGATGCTTTCTAAGGCCCACATGACTTCACATTCTAGGATGTCTGGCTCTAGGTGAGTGATCACACCATCATGATTATCTGGGTCAGGAAGATCTTTTTTGTACAGTTCTTCTGTGTATTCTTGCCAACTCTTCTTAATATCTTCTGCTTCTGTTAGGTCCATACTATTTCTGTCCTTTATTGAGCCCATCTTGCATGAAATGTTCCCTTGGTGTCTCTAATTTTCTTGAAGAGATCTCTAGTCTTTTCCATTCTATTGTTTTCCTCTATTTCTTTGCATTGATCGCTGAGAAAGGCTTTCTTATCTCTCCTGCTATTCTCTGGAACTCTGCATTCAGACGCTTATATCTTTCCTTTTCTCCTTTGTTTTTTGCTTCTTTTCTTTTCACAGCTATTTTTAAGGCCTCCTCAGACAGCCATTTTGTGTTTTTGTATTTCTTTTTCTTGCGGATGGTCTTGATCCTTGTTTCCTGTACAAGGTCATGAACCTCCGTCCGTAGTTCATCAGGCACTCTGTCTATCAGATCTAGTCCCTTGAATCTATTTCCCACTTCCACTGTATAATCGTAAGGAATTTGATTTAGGTCATACCTGAATGGTCTAGTGGTTTCCCCCACTTTCTTCAATTTAAGTCTGAATTTGGCAATAAGGAGTTCATGATCTGAGCCACAGTCAACTCCTGCTTTTGTTTTTGCTGACTGTATAGAGCTTCTCCATCTTCGGCTGCAAAGAATATAATCAATCTGATTTTGGTATTGACCATCTGGTGATGTCCATGTGTAGAGTCTTCTCTTGTGTTGTTGGAAAAGAGTGTTTGCTATGACCAGTGCATTCTCTTGGCAAAACTCTATTAGCCTTTGCCCTGCTTCATTCTGTACTGCAAGGCCAAATTTGCCTGTTACTCCAAGTATGTCTTGACTTTCTTCTTTTGCATTCCAGTCCCCTAAAATGAAAAGGACATCTTTTTTGGGTGTTAGTTCTAGAAGGTCATATAGGTCTTCATAGAACCATTCAACTTCAGCTTCTTCAGCATTATTGATTGGGGCATAGACTTGGATTACTGTGATATTGAATGGTTTGCTTTGGAAATGAACAGAGATCATTCTGTCATTTTTGAGATTGCATCCAAGTACTGCATTTTGGACTCTTTTGTTGACTATGATGGCTACTCCATTTCTTCTAAGGGATTCCTGCCCACAGTAGTAGGCATAATGGTCACCTGAGTTAAACTCACCCACACTTTTGTTACACACACACCATGGTTACATACTTTTGAATCTTACTCTATTATGAATTCACCTCCCTCCATGCCTGCCCCCACCACAGAGTGGAAGAAATGGAGAGGAACACTGTTTTTGTAATGGTGCTTCTTAACAAAGTCAGAAACTCAGAAACCCTATTTCAGATTGGTATTAAGATTAAACTTCTGATGATTAAGTAAATAGCTACCCTGAACTGCTCTGGGGACTTGCCCTCTCCTTACTCCTCAGCAACAACATGGGGATACAATGCACAAGCATTTCTAGAGCAGGGTTCTTCTCAACTCTTGACACAGGGGGCCAGATAATGGTTGTGAGGGGCTCTCCTATGAATGGTAGAATGTTTCCCCCATCCCTGGCCTCTACCAGTCGACACCAACCACCCCTAGCCAGGACTGTAACAACCAGACAATGTTTCTAGACATTATCCAATGTCCCTGGGACAGTAAAATACCACTAGGCTACTTTTAGAATTTGATAAGGTAACAGGATTCAATGGGGAAAAGAAACTGATGAAAATATGGAAGACGATTCTGAGAGGTAAAGAAGTGTACATGAAACAGTGAGTTTCCCAAGATAACAGAAAATTCATCAAAGCAATGGCACACTCTAGGCTCTGTCAGCATCACAGCGAACACTTATCAACATACACTTCAATTAAATTAAACTGAAATCTTGAAAGATCAAATTAGAGGAATGCTGAAGGGAAAAACAAATATGAAAGCCAGGCCTATCCTCCCAGAACTGTAAGGCCTCATGCAGTGACAGTGGATTTTTCAATTGGTTTGATCTTTGGAAGGACATCTGACCATATATGTCAAGGGCCACTTCCCTTTGACCTAGTAATCATACTCCTGAGATTCTGGCCTAAGGAAATAATATAAAAATAAGAAAAGGCTATATGTATAAAATCTTTATAGTAACTTACTTAAAGTTACTATAACACGAGAAATATCTCAGTGTTGGCAATAATGCATGAGGTTATAAAATGAAAACGGCATGGATCCCTGTATTGGTACCAGGAATGTCACTGGCATTATCCCATGGTAGATTTGGGGTCAAAACTTCCAGTCCCTCCTCTTAATGATGTACTAATTTACAATACTTCCTTCATCTATGAAACAGAAATTGTAATGAATACCTCTCAGGATTTCTGTGAAAATCAAGAAGATAACAGGTACAAGAGTACTTTCAAAAGTATAAAACACAACCTACACATCAAGAATCATAATTATTATAATATGAAGATTATTTGGAAATACGCAACATACATGCCATGCTAAGTTGCTTCAGTCATGTCTGACTCTTCATGACCCCATGGACCATAGCCACTCAGGCTCCTCTGTCCATGGAATTTTCCAGGCAAGAATATGTGCCCTCCTCCAGGAGATCTTCCCAACCCAAGTATCAAACCCGAGTCTCTTGTGTCTCCTGTACTGGCATGTGGATTTTTTACGGCGAGGCCACCTGGGAAGCCCAAAAACAGAGCACAAAATGGTACATGTATATGCTTAGGCTGTCATCCTTCAAGTCCTCTCAATGCCAAGGACCACACAATCTGACCCTCGTCATTATGACCTACCTACCTCAGGGACTCCTTTTGCACATTATATAAAATTCAACTGTCCTTCGCCAGCTCCATGACCTGACCCTGCCGACTCCCAACTCACCCGCAGCCAGTCTTCCTTCAGTGCCACTGGTGCCCCAGTCCCTTGGCTCCAGGACATGCATTAGGCACGTGGCCTTCACACCCTGTCTCTCTGCCCGGAAGCCAGTGCCTGGATGGCTGAACTCCTGATCTTTCCCTGGCTAACTGCTGCTTAAACATCAAGGCTCTCAGCTTAAATGTCATGACCTTTCATTCTAAATTAAGTCCCTACCCACAGCCTAGTGGTAACTGACATAGTAGGACAGTTTTTTTTTTTCCTTCATAGCACTTACCACAGCTATGATATTTCTACTTATGGGACAACACGCTTCATATCTGCTTTCCTGGCTGAACTGTAAGCTCTATGACAGCAGGGATCCTGCCTGTCTGCTTCACCACTGTACACCCAGGACACTGTCTTACATGCAGTAGATGTTTAGTAAATATTTATTCAAAGGAAACAATAAATGGCTATTTGTGCTAATTGTCCTCATTCCATAGAAGGGGAAACTAAAAATCAGGGAAAATGAGTTTCCCTAAGCCATTAAGGCAGATAGTGGCCAAGCTGGAATTAGAATTGAATTAAAATCAGATAGTAATTAGAATTATTAGCTGGATTTGAACCAGCACTGCCAAGCCAGAACTAAGGACAGGGAAGAAATGTATCAGGTGAAACTGGAAGCTGGGAGGGAATGCTGAAAGTTTGCATGTACACTGTAAAATTCTCCAGTGGCTCTTAAATGAGGACTCAAGTTGTATTTATTTGATTGCTTATTCCTTGTCACTGAATAGTGCCCAAATATTGGTACTCTAAAATACGCAGAAATTAAAATTGTCTATTTCCTCAGCCACATGGCTAAACAGATCTAAGTGAGAAAATTAACAGCAAAGGCAAAAAAGAAAGGCCATACGGCCATATTCTGTCCCATCTGTTCCACAGGGACCTTGTCTCTGGCTCAGCCTAAAACCAGATGGGGATCCGGAGAACTCCGAAGCCCCTCACCTTTCCTGTCCCAAGCCCTGTTTGTGCTCACTGACCACCACCCACACAAGTTAACTGTTACTTTGGACCCAAACTGAGCTTTGCACCCCACTTATGCAACTCATTTTCAATGTATTCTTTGCCTAACAGGAGCAGCAGGAGCAGCGGAAAGCTATCCCTGGCTGATGGTCCCCATGAGTCTGCATAATGGGGGCACAAGAAAAGAGGTCCCCCAAATTCATTAGCAAATGAGGACACAGAGTGAACGAGCAAATGGCCACCTTTCAAGAAGGTGGCGCTGGGGTCTACTATTCAGCACCCAGCTCCTACATCTTCCTGTCTCCCTGCACGTGCGGCCCCTCTAGCAGGGGCGCCTCCTCAAGACCTATAAACTAATGGCCCATTTAACACATTCACCCCTCACTGAGCAAACGCTCGTTAAGCATATCCCCAGTGCCAGGCTATGGAGCCAAGCCAGTACATCCAGGATCTCTGAAGGGGAAAATTAAGCAAGGATTCTGTACACTGTAGGTGAGAACTGTCATGGAGCTGCTAACTCCTTCCCCTGCCTACAGGGCAGGGCATGTCCTGAGCTAACAATGTGGAACCAAGACCCTAAACAGGTTTCACTGTCTACAATCAATATATCTATAGATCCAAGCTATTTGGACTGGGAAATAGCTACAGCCAGCACTTGAGATCCATAGGTATTAAACCTCCTGTGCAGATAAGGCAAAGCCTGCTCAAAAGAACTTGTGCCTCTAGGGCCATCAGGAAATTGAATCTGGTGCTACTTCCATGACTGATCCACTCTGGACCCCCTGCCCCACAGCTGAAACCCCATTCCCATCAACTGTACAAGGGTCAGGTCAGATCTTTCCAACCCTGACAACCTAAACTTCTGCAACCTGAAATAAACCACCTTTTTTTTCTAGTTCGGCAAAACACATTTCCTGTAGACATCAGGAAGGGAGGTAAGGCAGACAAGCTGGCAGACGGTAGGTGTATATCTAAAAAAGTCCTTCTGTGTCAGGATGCTATGTCTTACTTCCCCTTCAATAAGAACTCTGCCACAGGGCCAAAAATTGCCTTTTATGAAGCCTGCCTATCTCTCTAATTGTGGCTCTTTTTAAACGGATAAGCAATATTGAGCAAGAAGCAGCAAGACTAACACACACTAGCCCAGTCTGGATGGCCCAATCCCAAGTTCTGTTCTGGGACCCTGTGCTCCGGATTCATTAGTTGACTGTGGGGAAATCCCTTCCCCGCTTTATCTGTAAAATGACAGGTTTGGGCTTGAGACCTTGCCTTACTAAGATGATACAGTTCTTTCCACTACTCACTGGCTAACAGACACAGCACAGCAAAGACAGTTCCCCATCACATGGGCTGCTGCCAACATGATAAGAAGAGACAAGGGACCACAGAGTAGCTAAGAAATGAGATTAGGAAATGAATACACCAGGGCCTGGGCACAGCTGTGGGAGGCGGGGACAAAGGTAAGGAAGAGGTCAGAAACTTCAAGATGTTGAGACTGAAGGTAGAAAAAATAATAATACCACTGAAGAGCAATCTGACATAGTGATTTAGAGAACCAACTCTAGAGTCAGATTATTTAGAACTGAACACTACATATGCCCCTGACTAGCAGTGTGAACCTCAGACAAATTACTTATATTCTCTCTGTGATTTAAGTTCCCCAGTTATAACACAATAGCATATTGTGTTATAAGGAAACAACAGTACTTTGTGGATCTTAAAAGGATTAATCTAGTTAACAATTCACTTTAGTGGCTAGTACATGGAAGTGCAATCTAAGTGTTTGCTTTTATTATATTTATACTATATATATATTATATACTGTTATATTTTAATATCATTATTATTATTATCAAGACATATAGGATGCATAAATTCTAGTTCCTACTGTCTCATTAAGTGACCTTGGGATTCAGCTCCCTACATATAATATAAGGGACTGAAAAGTCAGTGTTTCTCAAACTAGTATATATATACAAATAATATATATAATTTCATGAGGGATTATATGAGTTCTCTGTCAGAATTTTCAACACTTTGTGTTTTCATTTCAATGGTTATCTAAGGAAATATGAATAAACATACCTGGATTTTCTGAATGCCTACTTTACAACCAAGATCTGGCACAAGATCACGAGTCTAAGTTTCTATTTGTGTTTGCCATTGTGTTAGCACCAATATTCCCTGGTGGCTCAGATGGTAAACACGTCTGCCTACAATGCGGGAGACCCGGGTTCGATCCCTGGGTTGGGAAGATCCCCTGGAGAAGAAAATGGCAACCCACTCCAGTATTCTTGCCTGGAAAATCCCATGGACAGAGGAGCCTGGTAGGTTACAGTCTGTGGGGTTGCAAAGAGTCGGACATAACTGAGCAACTTCACTTTAGCACCAATATAATTGCAGTAGACCAATGAGAAAGGCACAGATGCAGAAGCAATTTGTGAATGATGAGACTGGACCAAATGAAAGCAAATGATAACCAATGAAAGTCGCTGGAAAAATTGGAAAGTCATTGGAAAACTGACTTGGAAAAATTCCAAAATCATTGGAAAAGTGTATGGTAATATACTGTCCAAACTCAAACAAATAAGTGTTCACTACCATAGTCACACTGTTGCCTTCAAACAGTGTCAAATATGGCTTCAAACAGTGTCAGTCGCCTTACTACATTAACAGTGTTAATTTGAACTGTACTGGTTCTGCAGTTTTGTTTGCACTTAATTTATAAGTCTGTATAGGTCATATGTTTCCATGACAGTCTATATGAATAAGGGGCTTATATCTAGTTTCACATACGTACATATTCACGTAACATTATAATAAAAAATGTTTAGTGAACATGAGGGGACTTTGACATATTTGTTCTTTTAAAGAAGGGCCGGCATTAGTCTAGTTTCAGAAACAGTGAATTAAGTTATCTCCAAGATCCCTTATGGCTCTTTGAGTCTAAAGAGGATGGTCATTTCTGTTGCAGATGTGTTACACTTCATGAGGACAGCCAAAAGGGGATATAGGCTTTGAATTCAGGAAAAAACGCAGGGCAGGAAACAGACATTTAGAAGTCAACTATAGAGAGGTGTGGCTAAACGCAGGAGACCAGACAGGATCTCTAGGGGTGTTCAGGGAGGAAGAAGCCAAGAGCTGATATCAGAGCTTCAGAGAAATCTCCGGGCCTTATAGTTTGTACCTTCTCACAGAAAAATATCATTTACCGAGTGTTAAAGATGGTATCGGAGAAGGCAATGGCACCCCACTCCAGTACTCTTGCCTGGAAAATCCCATGGACGGAAGAGCCTGGTAGGCTGCAGTCCATGGGGTCTCAAAGAGTCAGACACGACTGAGCAACTTCACTTTCACTTTTCACTTTCATGCATTGAAGGAAATGGCAACCCACTCCAGCGTTCTTGCCTGGAGAATCCCAGGGATGGGGGAGCCTGGTGGGCTGCCGTCTCAGGGTCGCACAGAGTCAGACATGACTGAAGCGACTTAGCAGCAGCAGCAGCAGCAGAGATGGTATTCTCAGGGTTCTTGAAAAGATCACTGTCTCATCCAGAAGTGAATGGCATAGTACCCTCCGCAGAAATAAAACAAATCCGTTTTGTATTCCTCCAGGCTCACAGTCCAAGCTGAAAGGGGGAAGTCCATACTAAAAGATTCAGTCTCTGACCTCTAAGAGCTGGGCCATGAACTCACTTCAACTCCACCACCCAGACCATTAGGAGCTCTTGAAGAGCCAAGCAGCCCCCAGGGCTGCAGCAAAAGTTAGGAGTAAGATGGCCAAGGGGCATGTGTGCCAGGTTCCAGGGGTCTGAACTTAGGCCTGGGCACTAGCACAAACCAAAGCTATGATCGCCACCTGGTTGCAAATCTGCCTCCTATGATAAGAGACAGGGCTAGCTAAATCAGGACCCCACCCAGTCCTGGGTCCACCAGGGCCAGACACATTCAATCACCTTAAGAAAACCAAGAAGAACAATACTGTAAAAGAATTATCCTCCAATTAAAATAAGTAAATTAAAAAAAATAAATAAATAAGAATCTCTTTCCCACCCCCTTCTTCACTCCCGGAGAAACCCAGGCTTACTGTTTGTCTTCTTCTGAAAGTGAGGTTCTTCCACAGCAGCAATCTCAGCTGAGGCCAGTAAGCCATGTTACCTCAGCCAGCACCACAGCAGCCTGCGTGAGGCTCGGGAGCCCGGGAAGGAAGTGGCTGGAGCTCACAGCAGGGACGCTGTGGCTGGTCATTAACTGAAAGATAAAGCAAGAGGGGATGTTAGTTTTTGCTGCAAAGCCATACGCCAGTGAGGGCTGTTGCACCAGCCCCCTCACCTGAGCCTTCAACACCCAGTTCTGTCTCATGACTGCCTCTCCATAAGGCATGAGTCCCCGACTTCCAGCCTTGGGTCTCTGCTAAATAGGGATGCTGGAGCTATTCTGGCGTTAGCCTGTGAGTAAGTCATTATTATCCAAATCACTTGAGCTCCACTGATGTGACCACTGGGAATGAAAACTTGAAAAAAATGAAAAATTGAAGGCAGACCTAAGTGATCAATCTTATGTGCCCAAAACATCAGAGCTGCAAATGGCATACTGGAATCCCAGAGACCTGCCTCCCTTCTCTAAGAAAATGCCTTCCTTCTCAGAAAATGTCAGCAGCATTTATAAATTTTGCCTTGAACCTGGAGTGACTTAACACTATTGTCTGAAATTTGCTGCAGACTACATTTTCATCTCGCCACAAAGTTGAGTCCTTCCAATGATAAATGGCACCACTGATAGAAAGTTTCCTAATCTGAAACATCACAGCGTGTCTTAGATGACTGTGAGTACACACCAAGGAAATGCCATAGACACCCAGCTCCCAAGTGAGGAGGACAACCCCTAGTATTCTATGTGTGTGGAGAGAAACCAATATCCCATGGAGTAAAACAAGGCAGCCAAGGCAGGCAGAGAGCATCGCCCGTGAAACTGACAAGTTCCCACTGTCTGGACATATGCACACTTCTGGCCTTGCTCCACCTGCACCTGCATGCAGGGCCCACCTACTCCTCGCCAGGTGTCACAGATGCCTCCTTGGAGGACTGTTTTGCCATGCTGGGGGAAGGGGAGGCTCTCATATACAGGGGATACAACTTTCTGTGTGTCCCAGCTGCCCCTCAACAACAGTACTTATTTAATGCTGGAGTAATCCCAGTAGTCACAGTAAAATTAAAGCTAGGGAAAAGGCAGAAAATAGAAACTGGAAGAAGGGAGGGATACATAGGTCAAAGCTAAGCCCTGATACCACTTCACAGCCAGGAACTTTTAGCAGAAATAAGAAACCAACTTTACCTCTAAAATGGCTCATTTAATCATTGTGGTCTCTGGAGGAATGGAGGTGGGGATGGGAGATTAGGCAGGAGGAACAAACAGCAGAAAGGGCTAAGAATGTAGTGTCCGCTTGTGGATACAAAATTAAGGACTGGACTAAAAGTCTGTGAGTCCAAAGGGACCTCAACGCAAAGGTCAACCTCTAGCAGGACTTTGCCCTCTTGGCCCCCACACCACAAGGACTTGGATTAAAAACTTCTACAAAAGAAAAGGGAATGTAAGCAGTCTACAGTGTCTGAAAAGAATCACTGACTCTACTAGTATATATTTTAATTCACTCATTGATAAGCCAACAAATCAGGGATTCCTCTGAAAGAGTCAAGCCTTAGGACCTTTCTTTTATCACTTGCTCAGCAAACCTGTAGATGGACACAAATGCTCTTCCCCCCAAAATTTCTCACTAAAAATAATTAAACTAGCACTGTATCCATCCACAGTTTGTTATTTAAAGATGGCCACTGGTCTCTCTGAGCACTGAGAGCCAGAATTTGGTTGTGAGCTTCGTGCTTATAATCCTAAATCATTTTGTAAGTGGCCTGGGACAGGGCTTGCATCCCAGAAACACTGAAATAAATAATTAGCTAGATTTTCCGGATGCAAAAGGTGCTCTCCAGGAATCACTTAGTTGATTTAGAAGCTACACGCATCTTTTCAGGTCCCCAAGGTAACAATGAGGAGGTTGGAACATAAGTGTATAATTTAAAAAAGAAAGACAGCTTAGACAGGAATTAGGCCCAGCTTCTTAACTACATGCCCTTAGCCAAAACTTTATGCCCTCTGAGTATCAATTTCCTCAGTGTAAAATGGGGGTGACAATACCTACCTTGCAGGATATTCAATGGATATTCAATCGTCAATGAGACAATATAAATAAACATATAAGTTCCCCAGCAAAGTACACAGCACACTGTAAGTGGCAAAGAAATGAGCTCCCTCCTCCCCACTCTTCTTTCTCTGGTCCATCCCTACCTCTTACAGAGAAATGGTTATCTCCTGTCCAAACATTCTTTTCTACTCCATTATTTTTAGCAACAGCAGCATTTTTTAGCAAACCCATCATGGGTTTCTGACAAGGTAGGAGGGGCGAAGTAGGGTGGTGGCACTCCTGGGCCTGTGGTAACCGATTTCTCAAGCTTGATTAACTGATTAAGGCAAGTTGTCTGCAGGAAGGGGGCTCTATGATCACCACACACTGGGGACAGCCGTGAGGGTTGCTGGTGACTCCTGGGATATCCAGGAAAGTGGCACTGAATCCAGGTTGAAATCAGAATGGCCTAGTGTTAAAGACCCTCAGGCTCAAACCAGGACACAGAATCCCCTAAATCTGAGTGGAGAATCTCAGAAGAAAAGAAGACACACCTCTGCAGAATGGGCGCGAGACGAGAACGGCCAGGAGGAAGCTTTCTGGAGAGTGTTTTCCTAAAGCGGGGTTTCTGCATTTCCAGACACAGATCCTGGCTTCAGAGACCCTCCAGGAGACACGCAGAGACGTCAGCAAAAGTAGCCTATGCAGCGGTGGAAGGTATCGCTCCGGCTTCGCTGGGTACCTGCCCCGCTTTCCTACCCACCTTGGCATAGCCCTGGGCCTCTTGCATAATTCCCTCCTCCCACCTCAGAACATGGTGACCACTGCTGGGAGCAATTTTATCCAAAGAGGAGGTTTTGGCAATGCCCAAATCCTCTTCTCAGGTAACTGGGGCCAAAGGGACATTTCTACATCAGTTTTCCAAGGAAGCAAACAAACAAACCAAAACCAAAAAGAAGGCCGTACTATGTATTGACTAGATTTCTCAATGCTTCAAAGCTAGTAGCACACTCATTTCTGCCCCTGTGCACATTTCCAGTTACTGGTTGGAAAGCGTCCCACTTCACAGTCATGGCCAGTCAATAGGCCACCCTCTTCCGGCTCCTGACGACCACAACAGCCACTTCCCTGAACTCCCTGCCTCCTGTCTTGCCCCCTCCATCCATTTATCACAGAGAAACCAAAGTGATGCCACTAAACCAAAGCTCCAAACAAGCCACTCTCCCACTTAAAACTGCCTTTGTCAGCACTCCACTGCCCTGGGGATAAAGTGCAGTCCTCACCTTGGTTTAGCTGGTCTCCCCAATGACTCCAGCCTCCTCTCTCACCACTCCCCACTTTCTAAACCAAGCCCCAGAAAACTACTCATGGCTCCAAATGGGCAGCCCTCTTTCCCACCACTGGGCCTCTTGCATGTTCCCTGTCCTAAACTGCTGCTTCCAGAACTGTCAGCCAGGCTGAATCTTCCTCAACCGTAGGATCCTGTCCTGATACCTCCCCTGCACAGACATCTGGTTAAAAACCCCTCCGAGATGCACTCACAGCAGCCTCTGTTTTCCCTTGCATCGTTTTTGCCACTTTCTGAGTCCACGGGATAATTTCTCTTCATCGCAGTTTTCCCCAACATGCAAAACAGTATAAGGCATACAGTAAGCCTTCAGGGACTATTTGCTTAATTAATTAACTAAGAGATGGACATGAGAAATAGGGATTCAGGATGGAAGGGTGGTGGCACTCCTGGGCCTGTGGTAACCGATTTCTCAAGCTTGATTAACTGATTAAGACAAATTGTCCGCAGGGAGGGGGCTCTATGTTCATCACACACTGGGGACAGCCGCGAGGGTTGCTGGTGACTCCTGGGATATCCAGGAAAGTGGCACTGAATCTAGGTTGGCTTCCCACAAACACCGGTTTAGCTAAGGATGGAGCAGGCCCTCCCAAGGCCAGAGGAGCCAAGAAACCTGCTTTTCCCCACCTTCATGCCAAGTCCTAGGCATGTCCTCTTCTGGTCTCCACATCAGTCACCCAGGTGAATCACCCGTGGCCAAAATTTGACATAGTGTCCACACCCCAACCTTTTTTGTACAGTATGACCTCATGGAAGTGACCAATTAGATCTTTGGCCAATTTTTTAAAAGAAATTTTCACTTCAAATGCCACTGGTATTTTAAAATTATTAAATACCTAGAGAATACCACAGCCTGCTAAACCATGACCTTCTCAAATAAGCAATTATTAGCTGCATAGAAATGAAAATTAAAACCACAATGAGATACCACTACATACCCATTGGAACTACTACAAGTTTTTAAATTTTAAAGTATGAGTAGCAACTGGCACTATCATATACTGCTTGTAGAAATGAAAATGGAACAGCCACTTTGTGAAATACTCTGGTGGTTTCTTGTAAAATTACACACAGACTTATGATACAGCCCAACCATCCTGTCCTAGGTATTTGCCTGAAAGAAATGATGGCATTCGTTCACACAAAGAGCTGTATGTGAACATCCATAGAAGTCTTACACAGAATAGTCCAAACTGGAAGCAATCCAAAGATCCATAAATCAGTGAATAAATTAAAATGGAATATTGCTACTGCTGCTAAGTCACTTCAGTCGTGTCCGACTCTGTGCGACCCCTGAGACAGCAGCCCACCAGGCTCCCCCGTCCCTGGGATTCTCCAGGCAAGAACACTGGAGTGGGTTGCCATTTCCTTCTCCAATGCATGAAAGTGAAAAGTGAAAGTGAAGTCGCTCAGTCGTGTCCGACCCTCAGCGACCCCATGGACTGCAGCCTATCAGGCTCCTCTGTCCATAGGACTTTCCAGGCAAGAGTACTGGAGAGGGGTGCCATTGCCTTCTCTGAAAATGGAATACTACTCAGCAATAAAAAAGGACCACACTACTAATACGTTCAACAGCATGGGAGAAATCTCAAAAGCCTTATGCTAAGGGAAAAAAGTCAGACACAAAAGACTACATACTATATGAATCTACTTATATGACATTCTGGAAAGGTGAAACAATGGGGGCAGAAATCAGATCCCTGGTTGCCAGTGGGTAGGGGAGAGGACAGACTGTCAGAAGCACTGAGTGATAGATATATTCCACACCATGGTTGTGGCAGTGGTTATACATATACCACACGGATGTATCAAAACTCTTCAAACTATACCTGTAAAAAAGGCTAAATTTAACCACATGTAAATTATATGTCAATGATCTCCTCCCCCTCCCCCCAAAAAAATGTGTTCTATGATAATAATTAACATATTCCACAAGTCAAATCATGCCTTGGAAGAAATAAGAACTGTATGGTGTAAAGCTTGAGTATTGTGTGATTCTCTAGGAAAGTAAATGATGACTAAAATCTTCAACTCCTGTTCATTCCACAAACTGCAGCCTTAACTCTGCAAGGTTTCCATTACTACTACTACTACTACTAAGTGGCTTCAGTAGTGTCCAACTCTGTGCGACCCCATAGACAGCAGCCCACCAGGCTCCCCCGTCCCTGGGATTCTCCAGGCAAAAACACTGGAGTGGGTTGCCAATTCCTTCTCCAATAGCTTCCATTAGCCACAGCAAATATTTATTGAATACCTATTATGTGCAGGTGCTGTCCCAGACATTGGAGATTCAGCAATGAACAAAAGTGTTCTCACGGAACTTCTAGCAAGGTGGAAGAAGACCTGACAAATAACAGTAGGATTGTTGTTAAGGCAGTGGGTGATAAGAATAATGAAGAAAAATAAAGCAGAGCAAAGAGAGTAATGATAGGTGGGTAATTCTTTTCTTTAGGTTAGTGAAATGAGAATGTGCCATATGCTACTGGCAAAGGGGTCACCGAGTGACAGCTGGGATTGTGAATTCTTTTAACTTTTCCCTAAATCAAAATATGAACTGCCAGGCAGACTCAGCAATTGTGGCAAAAGAAAAAATAGAGGTTCACAGGAAGCCTGGTGCCAAGGGGGCAATGATGACCCCAGTCAGCAGCTACTGCACTGCTCCTCCAACTCCCATCCTCACCAAAATGTTCAGCCCTTTTGAATTCACACGTAAGTTTCAAAGAGAGATGAGAGAAGAAGAAAGGAAGAGAAAGAAGCAGACACGCTAAAAAGACAAGGTGGGAAGATTTTTTCCCACTGACTGATGTCAAAAGGAAAACAGGAACTATATCCCGTGACTGCCTTCTACCCTTCCAAAACATTAAATCTGTCTACAGAAATGCAGTAAGGAAAAAAACCACACATGTTTTCACTACCATCCAAAACTCAGTTTGTGCAGTAACAAAGGGTTGGTTGGTCTTTTTCCTTCCTACAAGAGCGCTGCAAGCACATAGGCTGAGCTTCCATCTAAGGGGGGCAGGGAACCTCCTACCTGCTCACTCCAAGAAAGGCCAGTCTCCACTGGGAACCACACAACTGCCACTTCTCACTGGAGCTGAGAAGTCGGCCCCTCGAAGCAGAAGAGGACAAGCTTGCACAAGGCCAACCCCCAGCTGATAGAAAGAGGTCATTGCAGCTTTGGAGACCCACTCCCACCACACCCCAATCTTACAGAGAAGCCAAGGCCCACCAAAAGCAAGGGGCCTGCCCAGACTCACCCCCAAGAGTTGGAACTGGCCTCCAGGTTTCTCCAGAAATAACTTTGTCAACAACTGCTCCTAGCTTCCCACTACTGCATTCCTCCTACAACTCTGTTTATTCTTCTGAACACACTTTTCCTATCAGTTCTACCCAAATAGCTCATATACACAGAATATGCAGCCAGCAACTGACTTTCATTTTTCAAAAACAGTGGTTTTATGATAGCTCTTTCTCTAAACAAAGTAATAAATAAGTATGTGTGTGTTCTTCTTTGTTAGATAAATTTCCCTATAGTTTCCAGAAGTGAGACAGAAGTTGAAATCTCTCCTGATGAAACTGTTTCTGGATATCCTATGCCAATAAATGACTAGCCAGTAACAAAAGCAAGAGGTAGATTTAAGGCAGAATATAACTATATAACATACGAACTGTAGTAAATGTGTTGGCACTAAAGCTCAACTAATGACCTCTTCCTCAGATGCTGATGCAAATTCAAGGATCACAGGTACTGCTGCATCTCATCTCCAGAGAGATGTAGAGCTTTCTGTAGAATTGAAGATAAGAAACCTGTAAGACCACCAGAGCATGCTTCTTTGGAAAAGGTCTGTTTTTTAATTGCCTCTCTGAGTGTATGTCTCCAGATCAGTAGCCACATTTATGGAAAATGATAGTGAGGTTAAAACCAGGCTGGAACAGGCTCTTTGCACCCGTGGCTGATGGATGACAGGGCATGCCTGCCGTGGTGGAAGAAGGTGACTTGGAAAGTCTCCCCATGATTTCTCCCAAGATAGCCATCAACTTTATTAAGCCTGAAGTTATTTTAACTGCCTTAGTTTCTTTTCTGGCCTCCAGTTGTCACCGAGCTCTCTACCCATAGGCCATTCATGCTAATCCTTAAATTCTATCCCCTCGCACTCTCCAGACACACTGTAGACTCACGACTCAGGGAAACTGTCCTTAGCTGCCACTAAGCCCTTAGAGGCCTGCAGAAAGGTCATGGGCTGGTACTTGGTGACCCCTGAAACTGCGTTCCTACTTATACCATAACATCTTAATACTCAAATTTAAAGAGAAAAAATGATGTAAGAAATCCTCCAAGATAAAAGTCACAGATAAAAGGAAGTGATTCTATCATTCTAGAAGATTCCTGTCATTCTAGAAGAGGCTCTGCTATCACAAGACCTGTTTTAAAAATACAGATTCAGTACTTTCCTGGTGGTCCAGTGGGTAAGATCCTACATTCCCGATGCAGGGGGCCCAGGTAGGATCTGTGGTCAGAGAACTCAATCTCACATATCGCAACTAAGACCAAGTACGGCCAAATAAATAAATATCTTAAAAATATATAGATCTAATGAATTTTATTAATTATAACAATTTGTAACTCAAGGGGAATTTTAAGTACCGAATGTATCATAACTTGATTATTAGTGACAGTAAGTTTATATATAACTGCACATTCTTGTTTCACCCTGGAACATATATTCAATTTCCTGGATGAAAGTATTTGCTAATGGCTAATTTTCAAAATGAGGGCTATGACAGGAATACACAAAAACTGAAAAGTTAGAAGAAATACCTGAATATTGTACAAATCCATAATGAGCCTTTGAGAAGCACAATCCTCATGCTGTCAACAATTCTATTTTAAAGGGGATTCAAAAAGTTTAAATCTATTTCTATCATGTTGCTGATATTTGGACAACCAAAGATCCTATTTATCACTCTCAACAGTCCAGTTGCTAGCAGCTAAAACAGTCTCAGAACTTCCAAAACTGACAACCAGAGTTTCTGAAAGCAAATCCATCCTGTCCTCAAGTTCTTGTTTCATCATTGTAGAATTATGGAGAAATTCTGACAAAATGTTAGAGACAGCCCTTCTTATGCTGCTGATTTCCACTAAACAAACACAGAGCAACCCTGAAAAGAAGACTTCAGCAAACAATACAACTATTTGCTTTTTTCCCTGGTTGCAGGTGTGTAGCATATAGGAAAAAGGAACCTTTCCCCTAGAAATGAAATACCTGTCAACATTACATGACGTAGAAAACACTTTTTTCTCAACCACAATCATAATGCCAAAGTTAGAGGGTCCTCGGGGAAGGAACTATAAAAGTGACAAACACCCTGAGTGACACAGAAACACACGCAAGTCTGCCTCCATGAGCAATCCTTTATTTGCAGAAAACTTTGACTGGATAATGTTCCCTGTTGTTGGACGAGGGCTTTCCAAGAGCATTTTAGGATAAAAGGCTTAGTGACTATATCAGCAAAAACCATTTTGTTTGCTTTACATCTTGGAAGGGTCAACATCTTCAGATGTTCAAACTTCTCCCAGCCTAAAAAGTTTATTTTTATGAAAGTGCTCAAAGGACTTGGGGACAGACAAACCCAAATCCCTTCACTGCCTTCCCCTTCCTGTAGACCTATGTCGCCGTGCAGCAAGCTTCCCCAGATGTCCTTAATTATTTTCATGGATTAAATAGCCTGGTAGACAGAAGGGAGGTTTTGGAGTCAGAGAAAGTGGGGTTTGAATACTGACTCTGCTACTCACCAGCTCAGGGACCCTAGGCATTGAGTCCCTGCATTCTCTCCATAAAATAGAACAAATAATGTATATAAAACATTATTTGGGACAAAAGAAGTATCCAGTAAATGGCAGCTATGATTAGTGCAGCTGACTTCACAGTGTAAAGTACTCAGCGTGTGTGTTAAGTCATCTCCGACTCTTTGGGACCCCATGAACTCTAGCCCACCAGGCTCCTCTGTCCATGAGATTTTCCAGGCAAGAATACTAGAGTGGGCTGTCGTTTCCTCCTCCAAGGGATCTTCCCGAACCCATGTCTCCTGCGTCTCCTGTATTGGCAGGTGAATTCTTTACCACTGAGCTACCTGGGCTTCCCCAAAGCACTTGGGTGGGGCACAGAGTGGGCAGTTTATTAATATTAAAGCAATCTCTCTTCTTCCTTCTCTGTCCACAGAAGGGACTATTTCCCCAATGGACTTTCCAAAACACACTGGAACTTTCTGCATGCCCAGATCTGTGGGAGATGTGAAAGGGTTTTGCTGGTATCCTGGTACCATTTCTACCAGTGTCTTACCATAACTCCCCCGATTTGGGGACCCCTACCACATATGTATACTATTCTTCTGCTCTGGGAGCAGTCAGCTCTTCTGTTCCACATAGGCTGCCTTCCTCCATGTCTTCAGCACCTCACTCAGTTTTGTTCTCCAGACTACTTCCTCCAGCTTCCAGGTCAATTACCTATTTGTGATCTGGGCCTTATATCTATTCCTTCATCTCTTCAGCTCTCCCACCATCTCCTCCAGTGTACTAAGTACTCCGACGGTCCCTGCTACACAGTAAGTCAGGCTGCAAGCGACCATCTCAACATCTTACTGTCCTACGCCACACTGAGCCCAGAGCCACTTGGTGCTTGTACACATTTGTGGAGTGAAGCCTTCTGAAGTCAGACCTCAGGGATGAGAAAAATTAGTTAAAGCAGGTTCACCACGGTAGCAAATCAGAAATGTCATAAAGGACAAGCTCAGGTAGCCCTTGAAGGAATTTGAGTTTATATCCTGACACACAGGAGGCATTGGTTGACGTTACAAATATTGGTTAGTTAACTGATTATGCAAGGTAAAATTTGGAGTTCCAAGTCAACTGAATCAACTTTTTCTCATGACAAATTTTCCAGCTGCGTTCAAAGCAATTCAGATTAAACAGGACTGCATCTAATTTGGTCTTCCCCAAAGTCACTCAAATTTGTTGGTAAGGGCGTTCATTTTCATGTACTTCTTGTGAGCAAAGGAGAATCTGTAATTTGCCCAGACTGAGGCTCCAGTCCCCTGTAAACATGCCAACTAACAAGAACACCTCCCCTAGGGGTTCAACCATGAATACAAAACTGTCAACATTGGTCAGGAGCCTCAAACTCTAAACTCATAGGCTCAAGTCAAGAACTCACTCAATGAAGCTTATCAAAACCTGTATACTATTTTTCAACCTCAACACTTTATTCCTTTTACTTTTGCCAAAACAAGTAATCTCACCTGTGGCTCTTTCCCAGTTCTAGCTCACATGTGACCAAACCCGGCAATCTTGTCCAGAACCTCCCCTTTCACCAACCAGCTCTTGAGATAGTGCTAGCACAGATCATTTGTCCAAGGTGCCTCATGTGTCCAAGATGCAACCCAGTGAGAACCAGCTGACCAGCTAGGTGAGGATGTAGTTGGAGCTCCAGGACAGGCACAGAGGCACAGGGTCGAACCTGCCCTCCCAACTTCAAAACTGAACTCCTTCTCTTGAACTAACAAGCCACTTTGTTGACTGCCTTGCTAAATTACAGAGGAATAAGATCACAAGTTGACCTGAAAAACAAAAAATGAAGGATGTTAGCTTTTAAAAAGAAAAAATACTGGCAACATGAGCTCCATTATTTGAGGTCTGGAAGGATGTTCCCAGTGGAAATTGATCTGAATTATTTCAATGTTATCATGATTCTGAGTACTTCTTCTTGAAAGTGCTACTGTCATTAAGATCTTCACAAATCAAACATTTTATGTGCCAGATAACAAAATGCTCAAGGAAAGATGCAACTAAACTATTGGGTAGAACTCCTGCTAGCCTCTTTTATCAACTGCAGTTGACAGTGGCATTTTAAAATGCACACACTCTCATCTCCCAAGCGACTGTATGCTAAGTGTCTACATCACTTGAGCATGGAGTTCCCAGTGGAGTTCCACCTGAGGACAGTGTGCCTTGCTGGTCTTTGCAGCCTCCAGGGGGACATCCACTCCCCTCAATGGAGGCCATTGGAACCTAGTGTCAGACAGCCAAGGAGAAAGCCATGCTGAGACCATGTGAAATGGGACTAGAGTTGGAAATGGGGAAATGGCACTAATTCCACTAAATTTGCAAGTCCTGTAACAGGACTGGCAACTGAAGAAACACAACTTGACCAAAGGCTTTCCTTATCTTGAACTCCAGGTACTTCCTATAATTAACACAACCATTAAAGTTAAAAGAAAACTAAAAAGCTAAAAAACTGCTGGTAATCACAATTAATCCTAAACAGCCAAAATTAGCACAAGGTTTTTCTACTTTTGCATGAAGAAAATGGTCCCAGGGAAAGACTCAACCTTCGGGACTTTTGTGGGCCTTTCCTTGATTTGAACTTACAGCCAAAGAGCAGTGTTTATTTGAGAGAAAAAGAAAATCCAGTTGAAAAACCCATTAAGATTCAAATTGGACCAATAGAATAAATGAGGCCAGTTCAATATTAAAGATTCAGTGTCCACTGTAAGCTGAAAGGACAGACCTATAGACTGAATTTTTTTTCTCCTAAAGGGACACTGTAAATACCACCCTAAATTCTGATACAGTAGCAAGAAGCTTGGATTAAAGAAGCAAAAAGTTAAGATTTTAAATTCCTGTTACTGACTGCTAGGGAATGAATTTAGGTGAGCCATTCTACCACTCTGAGCCACAGAATATAAGGAGACTGGAGTAGAAGATCTTCTGGGGACTTCCTTAGTAGTCCAGTGGTTAAGACCACCTTCCAATGCAGGGGGTGCAGGTTCGATCCCTGGTTGGGAAGCTAAGATCCCACATGCCTGGCCACCAGAAAACCAAAACCAAATTGTAACAAATTCAATAAAGACTTTAAAATTTAAAAAAAGATCTTCTGAGTCTAAGAAAACTGCCTGCAGCTTGAGTTTCAGACTCAAGTTTGAACCCCCAGCTCTGCCATTACTGAAGTACGTGAACCAGGAACAAATTATTTAACTAGTCTCTGTATCAGGTGTACCATCAGAAAAACGCGGCAGCCTCAATATTTCCCCGATTGCAGGAAAGTTTATGAGATGAATTTAAGCAATATTTAAATTCCACTTAGAAGATTTTAGGGGATGGTCAGGCACAGTATTAAACACTCAATCACACAATGAGAAAATGTTCTTTTCAGCACTTTAGATTTGTAAAAACTGTATTAAGGAGAAAGTTTCTGTTTGATCTTCTTTTCAATGCTTCTATAACATGTGCTTAATTTCCCTTTTTTAACAAAGTAAGAACAAGTTTCAGAGTCAGTGCCTTTAGAAAGCAAGCTTATTTTATCAGATCAGATCAGTCGCTTAGTCATATCTGACTCTTTGCATCCCCATGAATCGCAGCATGCCAGGCCTCCCTGTCCATCACCAACTCCCAGAATTCACTGAGACTCACGTCCATCGAGTCAGTGATGCCATCCAGCCATCTCATCCTCTCTCGTCCCCTTCTCCTCTTGCCCCCAATCCCTCCCAGCATCAGAGTATTTTCCAATGAGTCAACTCTTCGCATGAGATGGCCAAAGTACTGGAGTTTCAGCTTTAGCATCATTCCCTCCAAAGAAATCCCAGGGCTGATCTCCTTCAGAATGGACTGGTTGGATCTCCTTGCAGTCCAAGGGACTCTCAAGAGTCTTCTCCAACACCACAGTTCAAAAGCATCAATTCTTCAGTGCTCAGCTTTCTTTATAGTCCAACTCTCACATCCATACCTGACTACTGGAAAAACCATAGCTTTGACTAGACGGACCTTTGGTGGCAAAGTAATGTCTCTGCTTTTTAATATGCTATCTAGGTTGGTCATAACTTTCCTTCCAAGGAGTAAGCGTCTTTTAATTTCATGGCTGCAGTCACCATCTGCAGTGATTTTTGGAGCCCAAAAAAAGCTTATTTTATAGACAGGCTTTAAAAAACAATTCATTTTCATTCTAATTATTTTTAAAACTACCTTTTATTTCAGACAACTGACATCAGTTTTCAATTTAGAGAACCAATATAAGGTTAACTTTTTAAAAATATATGTGTTGATAACTATAAAAGTGTGAGTCCATTGAAAGAATCTGAGGGGTTTACATGCTGCCTGTCTCCAGGTTCTAGTGAGGAGTAAATGAGGTAATGGAGGGGAAGGCCCAGCCCACACTGTGCTCATCTACCTGCGGTCAAGGGGCAAAATGTTGTCAGTGAGGAATCAGAGGAGAAGGTACAGTGTAAACAAGATCCATCAACCACGAAGGATGGATGTAAGATTCCAGAACAATAAGCTCAGAGAAAGCATGAAGGGGTTCTTAAAGTAGAAATCAGAGAAAAGAAGAAAACCCACAGAGGGAGTCAGTTAACAGTTACTGAGCCAGACTATGTGCTCATCACCAGTGAGAAAACACGGTGCAGTGGATGCCTCGTACGGTCCAGGACAAAGCTATCCAAACCAGAGTCTTATTTGGAAGAGCCTTGAATGCCAAGATTACTATGGTGTCAGATCCTTAATGTCTTCTGACATTTGTTCAACACCTAGTACTCTACATGGTGTTCAAAAAATATTTGCTAAAGGAATGAATTTCAGTTTAATGGTATTTTTTGTATATTAGCCATAAACAAATAGATACACACACACACATTTTAAAAATATGGTATCTTCCTCTTCTTTCCTTCCAATACCAGAAATCACACCTCACTCCAGCTGAAGTAAACTGCCACTTCCATCCCAAAGCCTTGCATCGGGGAGTGGAGAAGAGTCTACAGATCAGTCTAAAAGCCATTATTCTGGGCCTTTTCATCCTCTCTGCCTTTCCAAGGAAAGCTGCTGCTTCCATTAGTGTTACCTTTATGTCAAACGTGGACCATCTAAATACCAGATCCAATCAAATTCAAGCTGCCATACCCTTGAGGACTTGCTTCTTCCAAAAAACAAGCTTGGTTTGACTCTTGACAAAAACTATTCCCAACCTGGCATCCTACAGAAATTTTGCAACGCAAAAGTAAACAGGGATATGAAACCCAAACAACTTCTTAGCAGTTCCTTCCCTCTTCCCATGTCTGTTTCAATCATGAAACCTCTTGCTCCTTTTTTTCCCTTCTGGTTCCTTCCAGTCCTAATTTGTTATGATCTTTGAAACAACTAACTCAAAGCAATGCTTTAGAAAACTTTGTGTCTTGCCCATCTGCACCCAGTGAGAGTCTTCTGAGATATTTAGAAATATCCTTATAAGGTTAGTCTATTTCTCATCCTTTCTTGGAGGATGAACATATCTCAAAAGTCAGTTAGCTTTCTATTATATATTGGCTTAATAGGATTGCACTATAAAAAACAAAATCTACACTCAAAATGGAAATGCCCAGAATGGAGAGTCCAAATGAATATTTTCTTTCAGAGAGAATCTCCAGATGGTGAGTCGGAAATGAGACAAATGTCTCATCATGTCTCATTCCATCATGTTTGCTCCATTGAAACTTACTGAGATCACCAACCACTTTTTCCTTTGCATTTAAGATAAAATTCTTCTTTGGGTTCTATGAATCAAGTCTTCATCCACCTAATGTGGATAAATAAGTAATTCCAACCCCATCTCACTTCTTCTTCCTCTCCTCCCACCATCTTCTTTTCTTCCGTCATCACAATCATCAAAACACTCCTATGTATTCCATGGGTATTTCCATTCTACCTCTCAAAACCCACACAATCTCTTACACTAATACTGAGAATGTCCCTCAGGACGTTTCTCTGGGCAGCTCCTATCAAAGAATCCCTCTTTTTCCTAAATACACATCTGCTGCTGCTAAGTCACCTCAGTTGTGTCCGACTCTGTGTGACCCCATAGACGGCAGCCCAACAGGCTGCTCCGTCCCTGGGATTCTCCAGGCAAGAACACACATCTAGAGAATACAAAAGCTTGAATGGCTCTTCAAAAGTCATGTACTCAGCCTCTTTCATCAAGAAATTAAATCTTAGAAAAGTAAAATGACTAGCCCAGGGCCACATGACTGCTTAGTGGGTTTCTGGAATTACACATAGAATATAATTACATCAAATTGTATGTAATTATATGTAAAATTTGGAGTGTACATGCCTGTGTATATTTTTTATGAAAAGGGAATCCATAGCTTTCAGCATATTCTCCATGTAGTCCAGAATACTGTCCCAATAAATAATAACCACTGATTGGTTTTATATATACAAAATTCTTCCCAAAAAGTGTCTGGTGCTAAACACCAGTTATCATAAAACATTTTGACTTCAAGAGTAGCCAAATAAAATGTTTTGACTTCCAAATGCTTCTTAGAAGTTGGATTTAGCATAGAAAATGTTGCAATTCTAAACAAATACACATATATGCATACAGACCCACACACACATGAAGAATGAATAAAAGAAAAGATTCTATACATAAAAGGTTATTTTGATTTTTAAGTAATTAAATTCTAAATTACTTAGTGAATTATCTCTTTCTTATTTTTTTAGAAATAAATTAATGTGCAAATAAATGTAGTTTAATGTGAAATGTAACAGACTAGAACACTTTCTCAAAACACAGCTGCCTCAAAAAAGAGAAATGAAACTGAGTGGAATCAGAATTGTTTGTTCTACAAAAAGTAAGCTGGTCTAAGTACACACTAATATTTCTCAACCTATCATAAACCCAACCTTAATTAGTTAGTTCTCATATAATTCTACTTCTAATGCTTTTCTGTGATTATCACATCATTTTAATTCATCTTTCAGAATATAGAAAACCAACATTAGCTTCCCATTCTCTTTGACTTATTCAAGATAGCATTTATTGAATCCCCTTCCATATCAAGGAGAGTAAATTAAGGACTGGGACCTTAATCCTAGAGAATTAGGATTCTCTAGGATTCTAGGACCTTAACCCTAGAAGAATCCTAGACCTCCTCCTAGAGAAGCATACACTCAAGAACAAGACAAATGTTAACTATAACCAAAAAAAAAAAAAACAAAACCATGCAATTAATCCCATGACATGAATAGTGCTATGATCCAACCCTATGGGAGCAAAACAGAAAGGGATAATTAATTTTAACTCAGTGTTGGCAGGAAGGTGTGAATCCAGGAGAGCTTATGAGAAGGATGGCATTTAAATCAGGTCTTAGGGTAAATTTTCAAAATGGAAAAAGACAGGATTTCAAGTTTTCTTTTGTTTTAGGAACCAAGTCTGATGCTCCTCGGAGTAAATGCTCTTTGCTTTAAAACAGCTTACTGTCTCAACAGAATGCAGAATAACCAAAGGCTCTACCTGAAAACAATTTTACATACAAGATTTTCTTACTCTGACTTCAGATATTTCTAAAATGTGCCTCTCTAACAACATCTGTGCTGCTTACCTATCCAGGGAACTATTTTCAGTCGTAAAATACCCAAATGAAAAGTGAGACTGATTCTTTGCCTTTAGCGAGTATTTCATTTGTCAAAATTCAATATTTTAACAAAGCCCTTATCCTATTATTGGTAAATTCATGGAAACCAGACTGCCTGGAATGCAACCTCAGCTTCACTACTTACTTACAAACTCCATGGTCAGGCTACTTACCCTGTCTACACCTCAGTTTCCCTGTCTGTAAAATGAAAATAATAACAGAATCCACCTTATGCGGTTCTCAACAGAGTGAACTAAATTATTATGTGTAAAATGCTTGAAACACCCAGCATAAGGTAAATCAATAATAAGCATAACTTTTTACCAAGAAAAATCTTTTCTAAGAGTTTATGTCTAAGGTGCTACACCAATTTAATAAGAAGTTTCCCATTCTGTCTCACCTTTATTTAAGCTGACTTTGAAAATGTATTTGCTCAGAGAAAGATGCCATAAGAAAAGAGCTAAATTTGATTTCTAGACAGTAATGTCAGTAACAGAAAAACAGGTTATTTCAGAAGGTCTCTGACATATTGAAGGATAAAACAAACAGAAATCATATTGTACAATAAGCAATTTTAAAAATTCGCCAAAGATTGACAGCTAAGCTAACAGTTCCCTTCCCTTTTTCTTTTGTTCCTTATCCTTTTACAACCAAACTGTCTATCCACTTTTTATGTATTACATGGGGAAAGATTTGGACATCATTATAGACTTACAAATATTTGACTGAAACAACAGTAAATTTTTTATTTTAAACCAAGAGCTAAAGTTGAGCAAATTTTACTGTCTGTCCTTTCCATGGTGTTGCAATCCCTATGCAATCAATGTCCCAACACGCTAAAGAGAATTTGTCTGGCCCACTCACAGCAACAAGGGAAATAACATACAGGCTGTAGATTCCGTGAAGGACTAGAGCAGATATATCTACCAGAACTCAGCGAGCATCCTCGCAAAGTCCTGTGACCACAGCAACTGAAACTGTACCACCTCACTGCTTAGTGTGGGAGTCAAAGAACTCTGGGGCTCACTGGATAGGTTCAAAACTTAGCTCTGCCAGTTGCAAGGTGTGTGGCCAGAAACTCTCTCTGTTTATTAGTCTGCAAAATAGGGATAACAGGTGGATTTGTGGTTAAAATTAAAATAGTATTTGAAAAGCATTTGTAATAGTATTTGGCACCTGGTGCTATTTAACAGTGTCTATTAAATAAATATTGCAGTAACTTCCACACTTATGATAATTTCCACATGCAGATATGAAGACAGTTTCAGTTTTAGTGTAAGCCCTCCTCCAGAACAGTTAAATTAAAACAAATTTTCAGCAAGATCTTTAAAATTTAATATGGAGGTAATTAATCATAAAGAGCATTAAATTTCCATTATTTCTTTACCATCTAGATGGTAAATAAAATGTATTTGGAATTTAGAGTATTTTAGAAGTGCTAAAACAACATGTCTATTGGAATTTTCTAGACTGTCAGAGGTTTAGGAATTAAGGAAGAGGTTATTAAGAAATCTAAGGCAATGTCCATTTAATTTTTTAGGAGCTGAAAATAAAAATACAAAGATATTAACAATTTACAATCATGCGGAATATAGCATAAGCAACTTAGCTTATGGGAAGGAAGAGCCCCTAAAAAAATTTTTAATAAGATAAATACTACAGAAGATAAAAAACTGTGTCACTGAGTTTCATTTGGTTTCATTCATTTTTAATAATGTAAGCATTAAGACTTTTTAACGTAAGCATTAAGAGCAGAGGTTGGAAACCATCAAACTCTAATCACCCTTTTCCAATCTAAGCTAGTCTTACATGAACTGTAAATATGCCCTAAGTCAAAAGGTGTCCAGGGTTCATTATAGGCCTCTATTTAGATGTAAATTGAGAGCTGAGATTTTAAATGCTCATCTGAAGGGGAGACACATATCACAAGTGTCCATTTCACCATCAGATACATCATTCTGGAACACCAGGCTGGTCCTTGCAAGGGGGCTCAAGAATTACTCTGACTGCAGTAGCAAGTCTTACCCCTTGAACTGTGGTCATCGAAGGCTGTCACTCTGATTCTACCGCTTTTTCTCAAGAAAATACGAGTGTGCTCTGTGTATCTAATGTTTTCCCAAAACTCTATCATGAATTAACTCAATGCATAAAGCATTAAAGCTCCTATAAAAAGAGCATTTGGGAATGGATACATGTATGTGTGACTAAGTTCCTTTGTTGTCACCTGAAACTATCAAATATTATTAATCAGTTATACTTAAAAGTAAAATTAAAAGTTTTGTTTTGTTTTGTTTTGTTTTAAAAAGGAGTACTTGGGGAACAGGCTGACAAGGAAAACTTTGTACTTGAAAATTATTTACCACCAGAAGAGGTTCTACTCCAGAACCTTCTCCCTTTGCTCTCACACTTTCTTTGATTTAGGCTAAGTGTCTCAAGAGAATGACATGAACAACAGAAAGCCTCCATTAATTTCGTAGTAAGTATGAGGAAAATGGGCTGAAATAAAAGGGGAGATAAAAAACTAAGTACTTCTTTAGTTGAGTTTTAAATTTTGTCTGAAAAGATCGAAATCCCACACTACTGTTTAAAGGACCATTAAAACTCTGCTTTTGAACTTGCAAAATTTTATGAGGTGTTCTTTGATGGGAGGTGGGAACCGGTCCTTAGGAAGTGACTTGCTGATTTTTATCACCAAGGAATTTTTTAATATCAAATTTATCGTCTATTATATGAATGTATATACCACGCACTCACTTCCTTGTTTCACCGAAAAGTCCTGGTTTTAAAAGCTGATGGTATCGCTTTTGCAAAAGACAAGGGCCAATTATTTCCAGTGCTACATTTCTTTCTCTCCCTTTTTCCTTCTCTCTCCCTCTCTCTGTTTTCTTTTATCTTGTTTTATCTTTTCTTTTATCTTGTTTATTTCCTTCTTTGAGTGCTGAAAAACAGGTACCTACACACAACCCTAGCACTGGCCCACGCCCCAAGAACCTTCCATTTAGCAACTCTCTGGGAGTTGGGAAGCATTCTAAAACACAAGCAGAAGCCCTTTCGCCTGATCCCCCAGGTTTCCTCCCAGTTTACAACCACCCGTCTTCACCGGATCTCGGTCGGAACCCTAGCAGGCGACAAAGCCTCTTACAGCCTGGGCTCACTCTGGTCAAGGAGCCGATTCCCAGGCCACCCGGCCAGGAGGCGCTGTAGATCAGTTCCCACCCCACTCGGTGGCTACCAGCAGCCGGCGCCCAGCCCTCCCTCCCCCCACCACGAAGCACAGCCCGCCCGCGGAGCTGCGAGCTCTGCACCGCGCGCCGGGGTTACTCTCGGTCATTCTGCTGCACCGTCTCGCCCTAGCTTCCCCATCCGTGCCCTGTCTGAAGCTGCTCCAAGAGACACGCAGCAAAGGGCAGGAAGATGGGGGGGTGGGGGGTGGGCAGGGGAATGGTCACCTCAGCTCCTGGTTTCCGCAGACCCCCCTTCTAACGTTTGTTAAAGAAACAAAACTCTCGTCCCTCCGCCCTGCCCGTCTCCCCCACCCCCATCCCCAGCCTCCCACAGCGTCAGAGACAGTAGCTCCTGGAAGCGTATGGAGACTATGGAACAGGAACCCCTGACCAAACAAAGCCCCCGAGGCCTCAAAAGACCACTAGCGCTAAGGACTCTGTTTGGGACACCTCCCACTCGCATTCTTGGTGAGCCAGAAAGCGCTGCTCCAGTCCGGGGGCGCGGGGGACCTATTCCCAGATCAGAGCCCAACCCGGACTAGCTCCTTAGGAACAGAGGGGATTCTGACGGCTGGCATTTTTCCCGGTGGGCGCCAGCCGACCCGCAGCCAGAGAGGGTTCCAACCGACTCAGGCGCTTCCAAACAAAGGGAATAGCTCAGTGCCAGACCTGCCACTCTCCCTACTCCGGCAGCAGCGCCTCCAGCACCACCAGAAGCCCCCGATTCCACTGCGCCCCAGCTACTGCGCTCGGGTCTCCGCGCGCCCAGAGATGCTCCCCGAGCTCCACCGCGGGCGAACCCTGAGCGCAGCGATGTCCCGTCTTTGGGTCGCCAGAGCTCCTCCTAGGACGTCCTCTCCACATTTACGAGCCCCTGTTTGTGCTGCAGGAGGTGGGGATGTGGGGGTTCGGACTAAAGTCCCCGAAACCCAGAGCTTCCCAAAGTCCCCTCGGCCCGAAACGAAACAATAACGTCCAAGTCGCTCAAGAGACTCTTACCTGTTTTCCACTTTTGTGTTTGTGGCTCTTTCCCCAACCCCTTGAAAAACCCTTCGGGAAAGAAGTGGGGTAAAGGGAGCAAAGCGCCCCGAGAAATTGGCTGTGGCGCCGCTGGTTGCACGGCGCACCCTGTTCTGCCCACCTGGGCCCGAGGAGAGAGAGGTGTCGGCGCGTCTCTGCCGGCCCCGGCAGCACTCACTCTGCCTCGGAATTACCGGGGTTTTGCCGCGACTAGTTCCTTTTATAGATTCGGCGGCGCTGAGCGCTGGGGTTACTATCGGTCAAAGCCTGTTCTCTCCCTCCTTCCCCGCCCCCTTCCCGGCCTCTGTTTATGTAGTTCAGTCACTCAGTAGAAAGCACGTGGAGCCGCGTCCCGCCCCTTAAACGGGCGACGTCCAGCGGCGCGCGGGGCTGGGGGCGGAGGGCGCCAGTGGGGTGCAGCCGGCCTACCCCCGGCGTAGGTCCGCGCCCCTCGCCCCAGCCCGGCCCGCCAGCGCAGGAACAGGGGCAAACGCCGGTCTTGTGGCTGTGCCCTCCAGAGACTCTCATCCAGGTTCAGGGCAGCCAACAGCACGAGTGAAAATCGCTTTCTCTAAACTAGTTCTTTCAGCAAGTTTTGTTTCCTTTGTTAATTTACTCAGCTGGAGGGACTCGGGGGCGGAGAGAGGAGAGGAAAGGGGAAGAGAAAGAGAGGCTAAAACCCCGAAGGATGCCAACCCTTTAGTCTTTTTTTTCCTTTAAATGCCCAGAGTGGGGAGAAGATGGACAGTCCTCTGGACAATTGGCTGGTTTTGTTTTCCACTGCAAACTCTGACTTTGGAATTCAAGAGCCTTTGGGGTTCCCAATTTGGGGCCTCCCAAGTCCCAGGAGGACCCCTGAAAACTGTCTTGCTCCTTCCCTTGGCAAACTAGGAGAAGGAGGGAGGCCACAGAAAACCGAGCAATGTGGACTAATTTCCTTTTTATTTTCACCATTTCAGTCAGCAGTAATAGATAAATACACGTGGGCTTGTATTTTGGTTTGTACCGGTTCGCAAATTACGGCTAGAGAATCGCAGTCTTGTAAAATTACATAACCATTCCAGTTCTCCAGATTCTTCCTCTGGCTTTGGCCTTGACAGTCAAGAGCAAGAGGGCCCATAACATTTGAGGAACAGAAGCAAGTGTACAAATGGAGGCCCACATACTTTAACTCTTAATATTTAACTCATAAATAAAGCTAACAAACTGGAAAATAAGTTCCTCCTACTTGACAGAGATACCTTTGGAGCAACTGGGAAGGGTGGATTCACGACCAGACTCCTTAGGTTTGACTTGAGTTTTAACAAGAAAGTGGTAGAGCAGGAGAGCAGGCTCCTGGACAACTTTGCTTCCCATCCTCAGTTCCATCATATTCCAGAAGAACCTGCAGGTGTGCATCTGGACCCCCAGCTGCACAAGCCCCTCCAGACCATGATTTAAATGCAGGTCCACATGTCAGTGGTTCTGTCAACACTAAGGATGGATCCAGTGAGGAGCCCCATGCAGGACCTGGAAGAGCATTTAAGGGCCTTAGGACAATTCTGGGGTCTCAGCTAC
Organism: Bos indicus; assembly: GCF_029378745.1. Taxonomy (NCBI): domain Eukaryota; kingdom Metazoa; phylum Chordata; class Mammalia; order Artiodactyla; family Bovidae; genus Bos; species Bos indicus. The sequence continues at coordinate 94,668,457 of NC_091767.1, forward strand.
TCATAACTTGGTGACCTGGACCCTGGGTCCTGTGGACCATTCATCCTTAGGAAGGGATGAAGTTTGAGGTGGGCCAGAGTCAATCAAACCTTCTGAAGCCCAGGGCCCACAAGAGGAGACCCTGGTCCCTAGGTTCCAGGGTCAAATCTGACAACCACATGATCCACTAACTAACTGCCTCCATTTCTATATCCACAAAAGAGACTATACAAATGCTCTCCCTGACTCAATGAAGTTTTCTGAAAGTAAATTTTGTTCATTTGAGCTCTTGGGAAGAATGGCTCTGTAAAATTAAGAGCCTATTGATAGCTGCCTATTAATGTCATTTTCTGGTACCAATTATGGCCTATAAAGAATTTTCCATGCCAAAATTTTAAAATTCCAAGTCTAGCAAAGAGTTCAAAGTAATCTCTCTGACCTCTAGATATAAAGGAAAGCTCCTGGAGGATGTGTTATGACTCCAAGTGTGATTTGTGGAAGTGATTATGACTCTCTGACTCTCCATCCCCTGTCCCACCCCACCCCACCACCTACCTATCACGGTGCTTAAAATCCCACCACCAGAATCATTTCTGAATCAGTTTCTGAAACTGAAGGCTATAGTTTCCAAGAGCACCCTACTAAAGTAACCCCTCAGGTTGTTTTCCTGGGGAATGACTGACAGTAAGTCCTATACACATGAGACAAGGATAGGCTGTTGGAGAAAGGAGATGGGGCCAAGAAGGAGATGAAAGCACCAGAGAAGAAAGCCATTGATTCTAAATACACAGGCCTATGGCTTAAAGCTCAACATTCAGAAAACGAAGATCATGGCATCTGGTCCCATCACTTCATGGCAAATAGATGGGGAAACAGTGGAAACAGTGTCCGATTTTATTTCTTTGGGCTCCAAAATCACTGCAAGTGGTGACTGCAGCCATGAAATTAAAAGACGCTTACTCCTTGGAAGGAAAGTTATGACCAACCTAGATAGCATATTAAAAAGCAGAGACATTACTTTGCCAACAAAGGTCCGTCTAGTCAAGGCTATGGTTTTTTCAGTGGTCATGTATGGATGTGAGAGTTGGACTGTGAAGAAAACTGAGCACCGAAGAATTGATGCTTTTGAACTGTGGTGTTGGAGAAGACTCTTGAGAGTCCCTTAGACTGCAAGGAGATCCAACCAGTCCATTCTGAAGGAGATCAGCTCTGGGTGTTCTTTGGAAGAAATGATGCTAAAGCTGAAACTCCAGTACTTTGGTCACCTCACGTGAAGAGTTGACTCATTGGAAAAGACTCTGATGCTGGGAGGGATTGGGGGCAGGAGGAAAAGGGGACAACAGAGGATGAGATGGCTGGATGGCATCACTGACTTGATGGACGTGAGTTTCAGTGAAGTCTGGGAGTTGGTGATGGACAGGGAAGCCTGGCATGCTGCGATTCATGGGGTCACAAAGAGTTGGACACGACTGAGTGACTGAACTGAACTGAACTGATGGCCCCAAAGTCAAATGTAATCATTTATAACTGAGAACAACCTATGATATCAAGAATCTGCTCATCTCAGTACACACTGTAATGTCTGAAATAAGCTTATCAGATGTGTTCGTTTCTACCAATAAAAGAGCCTAAATCCCCAAAAAGACTAAGTGATTTGGCCAAGGGACACAAGCACCTAATTCTGCCTTCATCAAGCCCACACTTTGTGAGTATGATAGGTTCATATGAAAAAATATGCTGAATTTCAAAAGTTAGAGGTTAAAAGAATGTGTCCCTTGGGGGAGTATAAAAGTGTGAATTTCTCTCCCTCAAATGTCACAGGTCAATTTGTTCCTGAGTATGCTTCAGTAAGCTTCCCCCCAAGTCCTTCAGTTCCTGCTAACACCGACACCAGCACTCTGGGTCTCCACCCTAGGTGACTCTTTCCAAACAAGCAGAATGGCCCTTCTTCGTTGCTATCTCTGGCGAAGATGATTCTGTCAGTGCAGCCTGAGTGTCTTGAAGTTCTACTCTGACACGACTCTGGCATCTTCTAATTACAGAATTCAGGTAGCTGTGGTCTTAGAGACCCTGGTAGAGGTCATGGCTCTATAGATTATCATTCTATTGAGACCTTTTAAATTAGGAATTACCCAAAAGGCTTTGCTTGGAAATTGCTTTGGTATATAACACTCGTTAGCTGGTTCACATAAGTGTGCTTAGTCACTCAGTCATGTCCAACTCTTTGCAAACCCCATAGCCTGTAACCTGCCAGGCTCCTCTGTCCATGGGGATTCTCCAGGCAGGAATACTGGAGTGCATTGCCATGCCCTTGTCCAGGAGATCTTCCCAACCCAGGGATTGAATCCAGGTCTCCCACATTGCAGGAGGATTCTTTACCAGCTGAGCTACTAGGGAAACCCCCACATAAATGTGCATGTAAAAATTATTTAAAATATAAATTATTTTCACCACACATGTATTTTTGGTATGCATACCATGCTGTTTGATTCCTGGAAACTCTGGGGGAAAAAAAGAGTATTATCGGAAGTCAATGAAGAATAAAACAGAAAGTATTCTAAAAATAATTTCCTTAGCAGAACTTGTTACAATTAAGAAGACCTGATAGCTGGGCTTTTTGAGAATTCCTGAAGAATGACAGGTGCCTCAAAATTAACGAAGAAAAAAAGACAATTCTTCTTTTATGTAAAGTGGAATTAAAGGACCTACAGTTCATATTTGAGTCAGTTTAATTCCAATACATGGTTAGTAGCAAATTTTCAAGCTAAAGATAGTAAAAAAAAAAAAAAGAAAAGGAATCACCATTATTTGTAGACTAAACCAGGTGTTGCATAAGCTTTCAATATTACAAGTTTAACATAATCAGACCAGTGCAATACCCTTCTTTATTAATGTGACTCTTATTGACACATGCAAGATTCAAAACCATTACTGCTTCTGGTCCTGAGTTTGTTCTGCTTGTCATTAAGATGAACCAGTTAGTCTGGATTATAGAGAGATATATTCCCCTGATTTACCAGTTGATCAATGAACTATAATTCTTTTTAAAAGCCATCCTTCTAACCTTTCTCCCTTCAAGCTCTCCTGCTTTTAAGAGCCAAACTGCTGAAAAAATTTCTTCGGTAATCCCTCTCTTTTATTCAGTCTCCAGCCCATTTCAGGCAAACTCTGGCCCCCACCACTTTCCAGATCCATTAATGACTTTCTCAAAAAGAGAGAGAGTGGTATATGTGCTTTCATTCTTATCATATAAAGTACTTTCATGTAGAAAAATAGAAAATACCTCAAGCATAGAAAGACCACTGAATGGGTAATGCTGATGACCTCCTTTAAGTCCCCGGGCTACCTGATCTCTGCTATTCAACACTAATGACCACATCTTCAGTCCTGAATCTAGTTCTTCTCTTGAATTTCCTGAATCTGGTTCTCTTCTGACTCTCCTGCCTCTTTCATAACTCTTTCCCTGACTTTCTCTGTCCTTATATAATGTCTCTAATACTGGTTTTCTCTCTCTCTCTTTTTTTTTAAACACAATCCACTCCCTTGGCTTCAGGTAAACTGGGTATCCCCAGCTCTCATCTCTTTGCTGTTCTCTGAGACGGTGCCCCCTGCACCCCCCATACAGCATGGAGCATCCAGCAAGACCAGTGGTGCGCTCATTCCAGCTCGTAATTGGTTACTGTGTATGTATATCTCTTCCCAACTCTGCAATAAGTAACTTTCATAGAGTGAACTTACAATCAGCCCATCATGGGAATATTAACACCACTGAAATCTGATACAATCAGGGCTTTCCTTTCTTCCTGTCTTTCAGTCTCTCTCTCTTTTTTCTTTTCTTTCTTTCTTTCTTTTTTTTTTTTTTTTGAAAGCCAGTTTTAACATTTACCAGCACAACACTAAACAAGATATTCTGCAACTAAATCTCAAACCAATTTTTTAATCTTCCTTTCAAATCTCCCTTCTCCATATGCATCTTGTGTTTTAATTTCATTCAATGATGGATCCACATATTGACTGTGGAAAATTATAGTCATACTTGTTTGGCTTTTCCTCTCTGTGTCCCCATCTTTTTCTTCTCATTCTAAAAAGCACCCAAGCCAATTGAATCTCCTAAATATCTCTTTAATCTGCCCTGTCCTCTTCATCCTCACTTGTCTAAAATCACACCAAAGTTCTGGGTAACCTCCAAATTGTTATCCCTGCCTTTAGTTTCTTCTTCTTCCTATTTATCTTTCCTACCACGATTGAGTAATTTTTGCTTGAAGGGAAAAATCTAATCAAATCAACACAAAGCCAAAAAGTATCTAATCAAATCTCCCCTCCAAAAAACTTCCTATGGTTCTCCATTGCTTACGAAGAAGCAATCCCTCAAAGTTCCTTTAGAAAACCTACAAAGACTTTTGCAAACATTACACAGAAGGCCTTTGGATCTTCTCCATCTCCCCATTCCTTTCTTCCTTTTGCCCACTCCCCACTCCACAAACACTGTATCTCATATAGTTCCCTTACTTGAAAATCTTTCTTCTCATCTCCATCCCTGGCCTCCTGTATAAGATTATTGAAGGAGAGAGATGGGATTAAATAACTAACTCTGCTGTGCTATTTTTCAAGAAGCAGGAGACAAAAGGGACAGAGAAGAGAGAGGATTAGAATTCATTAGATAAAAAATATATGGAGTAGAGAGTAGATAAAAGAGAAAGAGAGAAATACTATAGATAGATATTTTTTTAAGTACTCAATAGGTAACTACCCTCCTGATGAAAGTGAAAGAGGAGAGTGAAAAAGTTGGCTCAAAAATCAACATTCAGAAAACTAAGATCATGGCATCTGGTCCCATCACTTCATGGCAAATAGATGGGGAAACAGTGGAAACAATGTCAGACTTTATTTTGGGGGGCTCCAAAATCACTGCAGATGGTGACTGCAGCCATGAAATTAAAAGACACTTACTCCTTGGAAGGAAAGTTATGACCAACCTAGACAGCATATTAAAAAGCAGAGACATTACTTTGTCAACAAAGGTCCGTCTAGTCAAGGCTATGGTTTCTCCTGTTGTCATGCATGGATGTGAGAGTTGGACTATAAAGAAAGCTGAGCACAGAAGAATTTATGCTTTTGAACTGTGGTGTTGGAGAAGACCCTTGAGAGTCCCTTGGACTGCAAGGAGATCCAACCAGTCCATCCTAAAGGAGATCAGTCCTGGGTGTTCATTGGAAGGACTGATGTTGAAGCTGAAACTCCAATACTCTGGCCACCTGATGCAAAGAGCTGACTCATTTGAAAAGACCCTGATGCTGGGAAAGATTGAGGGCAGGAGGAAAAGGAGATGACAAAGGATGAGATGGGTAGATGCCATCACCAACTCAATGGACATGGGTTTGGGTAGACTCCGGCAGTTGGTGATGGACAGGGAGGCCTGGCTGCGGTTCATGGGGTTGCAGAGTCAGACACGACTGAAGGACTGAAATGAACTGAACCCTTAATTAATAGTGCAGACAATATCCTTAAATTTGAAAAGAAAAGAATTGGACTCTGGGGATTAAAAGAAATCAAGCATTTTTTATAACAGAAGTGATGTATTTGTATTCTTCTCTCCTCATTCAGAGTGCTTTTTTGACACGTAAGAATCCATTTTGCTGGCTGTGATTACTGGGATTAGGGGCCATTATTTCTTAGCCAGGAGCATTTTTTCTCTCTGACATATTAATAAGAGAATAAGTCATTAAAAAACAAAGAAATCCTAGGAAATGTTCCAGATTACCGTTCTCTTTTGCGCTGCTGGAGAGGCAAGCCTCTTTTTCCACTTCAGCATTTTGAAGACAGTCCTTTTAGGAGTGAAAGGTCTTCCCTTTATTGTCCCCTTGGTGGTCTTGTGTTGGTTTGACTTGTCCTTGCACCAGTGCCTTTCATAGCTTCTGAGGTTGTTTAGACAGAAGGAATGTTTGTGCCTCTTCAAAGACAACACTGTCCAGATGTTGTGCTGTGACCAGCCATGGAAGCAGACCTTCATTTCCCTTCTTTGTTGCCATGCTTCCAGTGACTGATGTCCAGTGAAATCTGAGCAATTTCTTAGCCCAGTTACTTGTCCCAAAACCCTCCCCTTGCAGAATTATCCACACTATGTAAGTTAGTGGGGGATGAGCTCCATTCCCAGATGCCTAGGGCTTCCCACAGAGCTGAGTCTAAAGCTGGTTCCTCTGGATTGACTCTTTTGCCCTACAGAGCTCAGCAGCAGGAAGTCCCCACATCTGTCTACTTACTGCTGGAGATGGGAGGCCCTCAGCACACTGCTAGGATGAGAGAAGAAAGCTCAGTGGAGGGTCCAGTTCTGACAAATAAGGAAATAAACTCAGAGGTTAAGGAAATAGGAAAGTGCTGCAAAAGTGAAGATCATAAAAACTGAGGATGGCATGTGAATTGGCCCAACATTCTGACAGGCAGTGTAGCAACATATGTGAAGAACTACTGACCCATTAATTTTACTTGGAGGAATTTACCCTAGGGAAATGTCCAAAAATCCAGTTAGAGACTTATGTTTGTCACTATGTTTTCTCCAGAAGTGAGCATTTTTTTTTAAATATTGATTTATTTGTCTGCACTTGGTCTTACTTGCAGAACTTGGGATATTCAATCTTTGTTGTGGCATATTGGACCTTTGTATTTGCAGCATGCAGAATCATAGTTGTGGCATGCCAACTCTTAGTTGTGCATGTGGGATCTAGTTCCCTGATCAAAGATTGAACCCTAGCCCCTTGCATTGGGAGTGCAGAGTCTTAGCTCCCGGACTACCAGGGACGATCCCCATGAGTGAGTATTTTTAAAATAGTTAATCATCTAATGGTTAAAAGATTCTAAAATAAATTCTGGTAAACTCATATGATAGAATCCTGTATAGCCATTACAAATAAAAATAATGTTTTCAAACGTAGAGATATGGGAAATGGCGTGTGACAAATGTTAACTGAAAAAAGCAAAGCTAATAGTTATGTGTATATATGATTTATAGTCTGTAAAAATGGTAGTATATTTGCAGTCTTTTTTATTGAATATATATGTGCATAGAAACAAATGGAAAGAATGTCACCTAAAGGTTAACAGCAATTTCCTGTGGATGGTGGAATTAGGAGAAATTTTGTCATATGTGTCTGTATTTTACAAAATTTCTAGGATAAGTATATGCTATTTTTTACCTAAGGAAAATGGCATTAAAGACGGAGTCTGTAGATTAGCAGTGAGGAGATAGTTTACAACTGCAGAAAGGCAAACCATAAATTACCGTATGGAAACAGTAAACTCTAATGTATTTTAGAAGAATGTACACTCAGTAATGAAGAACAGAAGAGAATACCAAAAGATGAAATGGTTAAGACAGAACTTTTTGGTGAGTATCTTTATAAATAAGTGCTCCTACTGCTGCTGCTGCTAAGTCGCTTCAGTCGTGTTCGACTCTGTGTGACCCCATAGAAGGCAGCCCACCAGGCTACCCCGTCCCTGGGATTCTCCAGGCAAGAGTACTGGAGTGGGTTGCCATTTCCTTCTCCAATGCATGAAAGTGAAAAGTGAAAGTGAGAGGATTTTAAACCAAACCTAGTCGGAGAAGGCAATGGCACCCCACTCCAGTACTCTTGCCTGGAAAATCCCATGGATGGAGGAGCCTGGTAGGCTGCAGTCCATGGGGTTGCTAAGAGTCAGACACGACTGAGCGACTTCCCTTTCACTTTTCACTTTCATGCATTGGAGAAGGAAATGGCAACTCACTCCAGTATTCTTGCCTGAAGAATCCCAGGGACGGGGGAGCCTGGTGGGCTGCCATCTATGGGGTCACACAGAGTCGGACACGACTGAAGTGACTTAGCAGCAACAGGAGTACAGTGCTAAGTGAAAACTCCTTGTTTGTCTAATGTGTCTGTGTGTCCTTGGGAATGTTACTTCACTTCTCTGTGTCTCAGTTTACTTATCTGTCAATGGTAGATAATAATAGTAGAACCTACCTCTTACGGCTTCTATGGGTATTTGGTGAGTTAGTACATGTGAAGTGCTTGTACTGTGCCTGGTACATGGTAAGAGCTCAAAAAAAGACAACTATTATTGGGAATTCCCTGGCAGTCCAGTGGTTAGGACTCCCTGCTTCCACTGCAGGGGGCACGAGGTTTGATCCCTGGTCCGAACTAAGATCCCACATGCTCCAAGGTGAAAATAAATTAATAAAACACACCTGTTGTTATTATTAATACCATTTATTATATTGCACTATTATTATTTCAAATAACAATATAACTTTCTGCAATGTCCAATAATAACGTCATAAATATGACTTCTTTCCAAAATTCCAATCTGTGGATTTTTAAATTGATGTTTTCAATTAGATTAACCAGTATAAACTACTTTCCCAGCTTACAGTTCAAATACGATCATATCTCTTTTTCATCTTTTATTTAATCACTCAAATCCCCACTTGCCTATTAGCAGGAAGTCCAGTATCTTTTTCTTGAGATTTCCATCTTCTCCTCCCTCCCCCAGAACTGCCTAAAAGCCCTGGGGGCTTCCACTGGGATCTAAAAAAGCCAATTAGGCTCTAATTTTCAGCATCCAATAGCCCTGTCCACTAGCACACAGCAGTACCACCGAAGTACCACTGATTTGTGCCTCCAAGTCCCATGTTACTCTTGTTCACTGCTGGGATTGTATCTGTGCTGGTCCTGACCTCGGAACAGCCTCCATGAGTACCCTAATTTTGGACGCCCGAAGTTTATACACTTTAGTTTTTATCAGAAGTTGCACACTGGCAGCCCATAGTCACATCCAGCTCTTAGACACATGGTTTGGGCTAAAGTGTGCTGGTATTTCATTGGAAATGGTTGATGAGATTGGAAATGTCACACAAAAATCTTTATTTCTTGCTTCTGTTGAAAAGGTGGAAGCTCTGATCACCCAAGGCCTATTCCCACATAGCAACAACTGGCTGATTGTGAGAAAAGGTTTTCTCGAGGACTTCCCCAATGGTCTAGGGCTTAAGGATCTGCCTGCCAATGCAGGCATTTATTATGTTAGATCCCTGGTCTGGGAAGATCCCACATGCCATGGAGCAACTAAATCCGTGCACCACAGCTACTGAGCCCATGTGCCCCAACTACTGAAGCCCACATGCCTAGAGCCCGGGCTCCACAACAAGATAAGCCACTGCAGTAAGAAGCCCGAGCACTGCAATGAAGAGTAGCCCCTGCTTGCTGCAACTGGAGAAAGACTGCGTGTAGCAACAAAGACCCAGCACAGTCAAAAATTAAATAAATAAATCTTCAAAAAAAAAAAAGGCTCTCTGTCCAAAAAAAAAAAAAAAGAAGTGTCTCTAGGTGGAACATGCTATCTCTACCTTGGCCAAATCCCCACTAATTCCTGTTTTTCTTAAACAGTCTTATTTACTCTTCTGCACTACCTGCCCAGCTCCTATAGTCTTCTGAGTTTGTGGCCCTTTGACCTGGAAGTTCCTGGGGGAGTATGATAGAGGGGAGAGGCTAGTCCCCTGTACACCCTGAGAATGTGTTGGGAGAAGTGGTGGAGCTTGTCAGTGTAGTCGGCAATGAATGACCTAAAGCTTGGCAAAATGAAAGCTAGATGAGGGTTCTTATTTGCTATCTTTGCATCAATAATGAGTCACTTGTTTCCTTAAAGATCAAAACCTTGGTTTCTACTTTTGCTACTTTTAATTTGATTTTTTAACACCTTTGTGATTGTAACTGAACACAACTTGAGTCACAAAGCAATAAAAGGCAGTACCATCTCTAACAAAAGCAAGACCACCTCCTCAAAAATCTCACCCTTTACTAGTATCAAAGGCCTAGTAAAATCAGCAGGGAAGAGTCAAAGAGGTCAGAAACAACACTCCCTTTTGGTAACTAAAACTGAGACCAAAGAACACATTCCAAACCCGTGAGAGCCCAGAGTTTGATCCAGGCCACTTTGTTTATTGAATTAAACCCTGGAGATAAACATAGAAAGCAAGATGAAAAATAGTCAGCACTCCACTGGAGGTGGTCAATAAGGCAAAGCTGGAGAAGAGGGCAGCTGGGGAAACAAAAGCATTCCCAAACGAGTCTTCAGTATGTGGGACATGGTTCTGAATGACTTAAGATTCAATGAGGTAATGACAATTATTTCTTGGGCAATTTGTTTGTCACCTTATATTTCTATGAAATGACTACAGTGTGTCACATAAAATATGATACAATGAAAATTAAATGTGCATTTTCACTCTTCATTTTCTTAAAACCATACAAAGGCAAACAGAAATTTGAGACTATGAGACTTCAAGGAAACTGTAGAGTCATAGTAATTCAATTCTAAAAACAGATGCTTGACAAGAAGTTATATTTAAATCAACCATCAATCTATCAGGACATAATTTCTAAATTTAGTAACAGATAATCTTTCCGTTTTATCTTCCCAATCACCATATACATAGAATCATACTTTATACTAAACAAGATGCATTATTTGGTTTTTAACCATATAAACACCTTAAGGTTATGGTCCTTGAGTCTAAGAATTACATTTCAAATATCAAAGACAACTTCTCAAGATGAGGAAGTGTTTTAGTGACCCACACATATCTGGAGGGTGAAAAGTTCAACAGTGGAAATAATATTGCTAGTGTCAGCAGTCCTAGCAATAAACAGCCAAATGCTCTCTCTTTTACAGTAGATTTGGTCAGGATACTTTTGTGGAGTATGTAATGTTTGAATATGTCTGCTTTGACTTGGGAAAATTTTGTCATGGTCTAAAACTAAAACCTTAAACCTTTGCATGGGTTTTTGTAAAAGTCAAAATAAATGTTAAAAGTACATAATACATGCTCATAGTCAAATGTTCAGGCTATAAAAAGTATAAAGATTAAAAGACTATGAAAAAGGTACAAAGAAGAGAGAATCACTATAATCCCACTACCCAGAGATGACTTCTGTCAATGTGCCTGGTGTACATTCTTCCAGATATTTTTTCAGTGAATAAATGTGTATTTGGAATACAATGGGTTGGCCAGAAACTTCATTTGGGTTTTTCTGTAAGATATTATAGAAAAATGCAAATGAACTTTTTGACCAACCCAATATTTCTCATTTTGAAAAACAGTTTCATGCCAAATATATTATTTGTAAATGATTTTTACATAAACATACTTTATATAAACATTGAAGTAGCAAATGGCCACCCACTCTAGTATACTTCCCTGGAAAATTCCATGGACAGAGAAGCCTGGCAGGCTACAGTCTATGGTTTGCAAAGAGTCAGACATGACTGAGTGCACATGCACACACACACACACACACACACACACACACACACACACACACACACACACACATATGTCAAACATATATTTGACACCACCCTTATGGCAGAAAGAACTAAAGAGCCTCATGATGAAAGTAAAAGAGGAAAGTGAAAAAGTTGGTTTAAAACTCACGTTCAGAAAACTAAGGTCATGGCATCTGGTCCCATCAATTCATGACAAATAGATGGGGAAACAGTGGAAATAGTGACAGTCTTTATTTTGGGGGGTTCCAAAATCACTGCAGATGGTGATTGCAGCCATGAAATTAAAAGATGCTTGCTCCTTGGAAGAAAAGAAAAGTTAGGACCAACCTAAACAGCATATTAAAAAGAAGAGACAATACTTTTCCAACGAAAGTCTGTTTAGTCAAAGCTTTGGTTTTTCCAGTAGTCATGTATGGATGTGAGAGTTGGACTATAAAGAAAGCTGAATGCCGAAGAATTGATGCTTTTGAACTGTGGTGTTGGAGAAGACTCTTGAGAGTCCCTTGGACTGCAAGGAGAGCCAACCATCCTAAAGGAAATCAGTCCTGAATGTTCATTGGAAGGACTGATGCTGAAGCTGAAACTCCAATACTGTGGCCACCTAATGTGGAAGAACTGACTCATTGGAAAAGACCCTGGTGCAGGGAAAGATTGAAGGTGGGAAGAGAAGGGGACAACAGAGGATAAGATGGGTGGATGGCATCACCAACTCAATGGACATGAGTTTGAGTAAACTCCAGGAGAGGGAGGCCTGGCGTGCTGCAGTCCATGGAGTCACAAATAGTCAGACATGACTAAGTGACTGAACTGACTAAACTGATATATTTGCATATTACTAATAATTTGGAAATTATTTTCACCAAGTAATATGTTACGGACATTTTGATTATACCATTTTAAATGTATATATTACACTGTATTAGGAGGGGAAGCACTAGATAATGTCAGAATTTTTTACTTTAGACTTTCTAATAGGTGTATATTGGTATGAATATGCCTAGTTCTTCATCCTTTTATCAACATTTTTATCAGTGTTAAAATTAAATCCAATCTAATTTATTATTGTTTTGATTTATATTTTCTTTTATTACTAATAAGATTGAACATCTTTTCATATATTTATTGACATTTTTGTATCCTAGTGTTCATCCTTTTCTTCTTTGTTAAACTCTTGTAAACCAAGTGTTTTAACTGCTCAAATGCTACTCATATTACAAATACTTTTCCAAGATTGTCATCTTTTTTTTAACTTTGTTAAGTCTATAAATCTTTTCCTTTAGAGTTTTTGGCTCTGATGTTTACAGATTCTTTCTACATTTCAAGATTATAGAAATAGTCAATAAAATTTCTTCAAACACTCACATAAATTACTAAACATTTAATTTATTTTCACCCAGTCTCCTTCACCCCAGCTCTGTGGGGAGAGGCTCAGAAGTGGGGTAAAGGTCAGGGCAGCCAGTTTACACTCATTGTTTGAAAATGAAAGCTTTTTTTCAAAAATATTTCTCTATCAGCAGGGATCAATTTTCTACAGCCACACCAAAACATTACGTAAAATGTTCTGCTGGGCTTTAAAGTAAAACAGCCAAGACATTTCATGGGTAAGGAGATTGTTCTGATTGGAGAAGGACAGAGGTGAGAGTGGAGACAGGCTCTTCCTGGTGAAACTTTGCTAAAAATTCCATCTCCTTCCCCAAAAAAACCCCAACCCCAAGAAAAAGAAAATAACCTTTTAAATTAAATCAAGAGTTAATGACTAGAAGTCCTGATTTAGATGCTACATACCTCAAAGAACAGTTTTAGTGACTAAATAGGATTAACACTGAGCTAAGCAGAGATGGCCTTAAAGGTGATCTGAAGGATAAACACAAAGATGGTTCCAAGGCAGGGGGTCCAGTGTTGGGGAGAACTAAGGAAACAAACTATAGAAGAGAAAAATATTAATATACAATAGAGTAAACTGAACATAGTAAAGAAAAACTATGATTGAAGAAGGAGTCTTAAGGATCTGCAGCAAAGCAGATGACCAACTATGAAAGCATTGCAGCAGGAGATGGTAACTCTCTGATGGAGGAGAAGGAAAGATAAACGAAGTTGAGGGGCCTGAGTCACAAGGAGCCAAGCGTCCTTGATAAGATCAGCAACTGTTTAGGAAAACAGTAGAGCTATACTTCAAGCAAAGGCAGAAATTATAATCAATTGTCATTTTCACTCTTTAGTAAAATCAAGCAATGGTTTCTCTACATTTTATAAATTATGCTCAAATCTCTCTTTAAAGACTCTAAGAACCTCCAAGGCTCATTAGTTATGTCAAAAATTCCAAACTCCTGTCAAGTCCAGGATAGGAACAGCATATCTTCCAACAGGTTTTACCTGAATACCTGCCTACCTGGTAAAATGAAAAGGGAGGGTGTTACAGCTGATCCTGAAAATAAGGGTGTTACTTGTGTGTGTGTGTATATATATACATACATATATATATGCTTTATCATCAACATTACCATCATTAGAGTCACTGCTTAATTTGTATGTTATCAAAGAGTCAAATATTTATAAAATGTCAATAATTTATGCAAACAAGCCAAAATAAGTGAAAGGATTGACAAAATTATTAGGATAATCAGAACCAAAAATTAAGTTCTTTACATAAGCCTGAAGACAGAATCTCTGAATGCCCATTGTTATCTAATGATGGGAATGTTACCTGAAAACTGGGTTCACCTCTTAGTGGGTGTCAAGCCAGAAAAGTGAAGATGGATTTATTACTTGCAGCAAATAAGGAGAACAGCAGGGATCTTTCCCATGGCAGAACTGGGGAAGTTTTAAGCTAATGGTACATGCACCTTCATGAAGGGGTTTGGACAGAGGACACTTCAGCTTAGAACTGGGGCGAAGGTAGACATAGTACAAGCTTTAGTTGACTGAAGTCAGGAGGGTCAGAATAGATCAGCATCATTATTCCTCAGGTTCTGACCAGTCTAGGATCTCAACATGTAGTTACCAGTCTCCACTCAGGTGGGAACCTTAGTTCCTGCAGAACTCAAAAATGTGTATCAGATTCTGATGTATGTCCTTTGAGGAGGAATTAGAGTGAGAGAGAATGTTAGTCACTCAGTTGTGTCTAACGCTTTGCGACCCCATGGACTATAGCCCGTCCGTGGAATTCTCCAGGCAAGAATATTGGAGTGAGTAGCCATTTCCTCCTCCAGGGGATCTTCCTGACCCAGGGATTAAACCTGGGTCTCCTGCACTGCAGGCAGATTCTTTACCATCTGAGCCATCTAGGGTTCTGTTTTATTGCTAAATTCTGGTTTCTTGACTATTTTTCCTTTGTTCCCGTATTCCTTCATTTCCCTTAAGATTTATTGAGACTAGTTCAAGGGCAAACACTTTGGCCAGGTTTAGATCACAAAATGGCTTAGGCCAAAATTGGCTTATCTTACGTAAAGAAAGTCATGCCTGATTCTCTTTCTCTGGGGATCCCCTACCCTATTTGCTTATAGAAATACTTCCTTTAGACTTTTTTTTCAGGAAACATTTATAGCACACATTTTGCTAGATGCTACCATGATTTGAAGGAGCCCACTAAGCTCTTTGAAGCAGTTTAGTAAGGAGAGAGAAAACAATTTCAACATTACCTGAAACAAACTGTTAATAAAGAACCAAAACCAAACAACAATAAAAAACATAGGCCCAAATGGTGTTACTTGTGCCCATGGTACCAAACCTAGATTTAACATCTAACCTAATTGCAGTTTCAACTTACACCAGAAATGTACTCAATCAACCCATCTGAAGTTTTCTATTCAGCGCCAATGAAGTAATCTACACCCTCTCTACACCTAAGACAAGAAGAGTCAGTCTGCATGATAAAATCTGCTGTTCCCTTTCCACATCCCACCAAAAAGATTTCCTATCCAAAAAAATAAATCTTTCTTTCCTTTTGCTAATAGCTCCCTTGCCCCACCCTTCTTTCTATAAAAGCCTTCTATTCTGTATAACCCCCTCAGAGTGCCCATCTACTTGCTAGATGGGATGCGACCCCATTCATGAACTGCCCAATAAAATCAATTAGATCTTCACAATTACTCAGTTGAACTTTTGTTTTTTAACAAGCTTTGACAAAGGGATAAGCCAGGTGATGAGGAAGCACAAACAAGCAACAGCCCAGGATAAAAAGTCTGTGTGCTAAGTCACTTCAATCATGTGCAACCCTTTGCAACACTATGCACTGTAGTCCACCAGGCTCCTCTGTCACTGGAAGTCTCCAGGCAAGTGCACTACAATGGGTTGCCATGCCCTCTTCCGGGGAATCTTCCAAACCCAAGGATTGAACCCACATCTCTCATGTCTCCTGAATTGGCAGGCAAGTTCTTTAGTACCACTTGGGTACTTGGTGCTACTATGAAAAGTCTGAGAAAGTTTCAAAAAGGAGTTAAAACATTTGACCTGAGTCTAAAAAGCTGACAATTTCACCAAGCATAGATGGAAGAAAAGCTTTCTAGGGAGGGTGTATAAAGGCATAAAATTACCGGGAGTTGAACAAATCAAGATGGGTACAGACAGTCTCCTATCATGGCCGGAGCTCAGGAAAGTCACGCAGCTCGGGTGGCAGCACACAAGGCCCAGAGGCTGGACAAGACCAGCTCGGGAGGGCTGAGACGCTCTGCCACAAGGCTTGGTTCACTGGAGCCTTCGCTTGGTTCAACTCTCTTCCTCTATTTTTCTTCGTTCTTTCGGTTTTATTAAAATATAACTGACATGCACCATTGTGTACGTTTAAGGTGTATCCCTGGTGGCTCAGATGGTAAAGAATCTGCCTGCAATGCAGGAGACTCAGGTTCGATCCCTGAGTAGGGAAAATACCCTGGAGAAGGGAATAGCAACCCACTCCAGTATTCTTTCCTGGGAAATTCCATAGACAGAGAAGCCTGGCAGTCTATAGTCCATGGGGTCACAAAGAGTCGGACACAGCTGAGTGACTAACACGTGACACCACAAAAGTCACAACTGAGTGACTAACACGTGACATAATGACTTGACTTACACATACTGTGAAATGATTACCACACTTAGTTCACTGCCATCATCCCATATAAATACAAAAGAAAAAACATGTTTTCTTCCTTATATCTCCTCCACTTCTAATTTGGCCTGAAATAGTTAAAATGAACATTCCTTTCTACATTTGCGAAACAGACAAAAACATTCCTGTTCTTGAAGTATAGCCATTAGTGTGAACATTGAAACTAAGTGGTCTGCTTTCAAATCCCAGTTTTGACCCTTCAGCAGCTGGCTGGTCAAGTTATTTTCCATTTCTGTGGCTGGGTTTTGTCATTTATGAAGTGAGGAAAACAATAGTACCTGCCCTGGTTTGTGCTAAGGATTAATGAGTTAACATACATTGAGATACTTGGAACATAGCTGATAAATAGTCAGCATTCAATAAGTATTAGATATTACTGGGTTATTAGGTTGTATTGGCATATTCAGAAACTAGTAATATGCTTTTAAAAAGTTTCTTTTTCATCTTGTGCCTTCCCACTGATCCTCTGATTAGACCACATGTGATTTTTGTTTGCTTTCAGCATCCATGCTGGGCAGCCTCAGGACAACATCCTTTCTTAAAAAATACTTCTGAAACAGAGCAGTCTGTTGTATCGTCAGACTGGTCTTGTTTGATCACTGTCCAGCCTGGCTGCTAATAAGAAATGAATGGACAGCTCACAGCCAGTTCAGCTGTACCACCCAGATCAAAACCTGGGCAAGGAGAGGCTGCTCACTTGGAGAAGTCTCAGCCTAGGGCCCCCAGATTATGGCATGGGGGAGGTGGACTTTCTACTTTCAAAAGCAATGACACCATGCTGTAATAACTACACTGGAGGCAAGACATTTAACTTTCTGAAACAACAGGTGGCCAACTCTGTAGGGAGTGAAAATAATAAAAACGGTGTCAGTTATAAGCACGGGATAGAAATCAGTCTATCAGGGCATAAGCAGATAGCTGTAAGAAGCATTTTTTAGTTTGTTCCAGTTCAGTTCAGTTCAGTTCAGTTGCTCATTCGTGTCCAACTCTTTGCGACCCATGGATGCCAGACTTCCCTGTCCATCACCAACTCCCAGAGCTTGTTCACACTCATGTCTGTTGAGTCGGTGATGCCATCCAACCATCTCATCCTCTGTCGACCCCTTATCCTCCCGCCTTCAATCTTTCCCAGAATCTTTTCATATGAGTCAGTTCTTCACATCAGGTGGCCAAAGTATTGGAGTTTCAGCTTCAACATCAGTCCTTCCAATGAACACCCAGGACTGATTTCCTTTAGGATGAACTGGTTGGATCTCCTTGCAGTCCAAGGGACTCTCAAGAGTCTTCTCCAACACCACAGTTCAAAGGCATCAGTTCTTTGGCACTCAGCTTTCTTTATGGTCCAACTCTCACATCCATAAACGACTACTGGAAAAAAGCTTTGACTAGACAGACCTTTGTCAGCAAAGTAATATCTCTGCTTTTTAATATGCTGTCTAGGTTGGTCATAGCTTTTCTTCGAAGGAGCAAGCATCTTTTAATTTCATCGCTGCACTCACCATCTGCAGTGATTTTGGAGCCCCCCAAAATAAAATCTGTCACTGTTTCCATTGTTTCCCCATCTATTTGCCATGAAGTGATGGGACTGGATGCCATGATCTTAGTTTTCTGAATGTTGAGTTTTAAAACAGCTTTTTCACTCTCCTCTTTCACTTTCATCAAGAAACTCTTTAGTTACTCTTCACTTTCTGCTATAAGGGTGGTGTCATCTGCACATCTGAGGTTATTGATATTTCTCCCGGCAATCTTGATTCCAGCTTGTGCTTCATCTAGCCAGGCATTTTGCATAATGTACTTTGCATTTAGTTAAATAAACAGGGTGACAATATACAGCCTTGAAGGACTCCTTTCCCAATTTGGAACCAGTCTGTTGTTACATGTCCAGTTTTAACTGTTGCTTCCTGACCTGCATACAGATTTCTCAGGAGGCAGGTCAGGTAGTCTGGTGTTCCCATCTCTTGAAGAATTTTCCAGTTTGTTGTGATCCACACAGTCAAAGGCTTTGGCGTAGTGAATAAAGCAGAAGTAGATGTTTTTCTGGAACTTCTTTGCTTTTTCTATGATCCAATGGATGTTGGCAATTTGATCTCTGGTTCCTCTGCCTTTTTTAAATCCAGCTTGAATATCTGGAAGTTCTCAGTTCATGTACTATTGAAGCCTGCCTTGGAGAATTTTGAGCATTACTTTGCTAGAGTGTGAGATAAGTGCAATTGTGCAGTAGTTTGAACATTCGTTGAAATTGCCTTTCTTTGGGATTTGAATGAAAACTGACCTTTTCCAGGCCTGTGGCCACTGCTGAGTTTTCCAAATTTGCTGGCATATTGAGTGCAGCACTTTCACAGCACCATCTTTTAGGATTTGAAATAGCTCAGCTGGAATTTCATCCCCTCCACTAGCTTTGTTTGTAGTGATGCTAACCACAAATGGGTGCAGTTAGTTGCCACCTTGGCAACCTATATTTCATGCTCAAATGTATGATTTACAATGAACTTAATAAAGGCTTGGTGTCCCAAAGACAATAAAATATCAATTTAAGAGTTGTCTCTTAAACATTTAAAATAAAGTCCCAAAGTAGACATTCACAAAAGCTGCAGCTGACATTCCCTTTCAATTCCACCATATCTGGCCATAACCTGACATTTTATCCAAGAGCACTGTAAGAGAAAGAGGATCCCAGGTTCACGGGCCACTTCTGAACTCCAAGACAGGAGCCACATGGTGTGACATTCTCTAGGACTCTGTGTGATCACTAGGAATTTCTGGAGAAAGAACTCTGGTTTTCTTAATATTTAAAAGAACCTCAGCATTCATCTTTCCCAATGAGGTCATTATAAGATGAAGGAATCTGAAGCACAGAGAAGTCAAGTGACTTGCCCAAGGTTATTATCGGTGACAGGGCTAGAGCCCAGGATAATTGACTCAAGGGCTTTTTGCTGGACAGGTTGATTAAGTCATGTGAATGCCAGCAAACTTATAGCAAACATCATTTAGCTAAATAGCCCAGGTTTCACCTGCCTGTGAGTACAAACTAGGTCATATGGACAAAGTCTCCTAAACTTTGTCAGTCCCATTCCTCTACCCGCTCATTCAGGAATTTAACCCCCTCCCAAAAGGTCCTTTGCTTTGTCCTGCTCATAGACAGACTGCAGTGCACCAGCTCTTTATGGGAGATATAGGCTCTCGGTTAGTCCAGCTGCCCTGCCCTGGATCTTGCCTGATGTTCCACTGGTTCTATTTCTGCAGACTGACCTCTGATCCAGAATGAACACTGTGGTCTGGGGGGACTGGGGTGCGGCTGAAGTGGGAAAGGAGGGCCAGGGCATGTGTGGCTCAATGTGTGCTGCCTTTGGCCACCTTTGTCCTAAAGCAGGACTGTGTGTACCCCAAGCTTCCAGTCTGTCTGAACAAGGACTCTGTTACTTGCTCTGGCATCAGTCCCACAGGGGCTCACAGCCAGGCCCTCAGCCATAGGCCAAAGTGAAGGGAAAGTCTGAAGCAATTATCCAGCCAATTCTTGCTTTCTTATCCTTTCATGGTCTTTATCTTCCCTCACGCCTCTCCACCAGAAACAAAACAGGAGCAACAACATTCAACATCTCCTTCCTCAATCACCCCAAAACAAAAGTGCCCACACGTATGTGTCTGAACTTGTACAATGAGGTCTTTGAAAGGATGTAATTGCCTAACCCTGAGCACCAGAACATCTGAGCCCCAGATCTGTCTCAGAGAAGATAAACCTCTACAGCTAATGGAATGATACCACGAGCTGATCATAAGCTTAAATAAATCACTGGTGGATTGGGGGTGGGGAGAAGAAACGCCATTTTAAGAGATGCTTGTCTTACCTTACATTCCCTCAGGAGTAGAAGCTGAGGAGAAAATGGGTGAAAGGCAATCCCAGAGTGCACCAGTGAGAAAGTATGATGACAAAGAAAAGAGGAAAAACAGTAAAAGGTATGTTAATAAGTAGGTTATTAACTGTGAGCTATGAGGGCTCAGTTCTGCTGAAAACCCTCTCAAAAACTATGAGGAACTTGCCTCAGAATCAGAACCAGGACCTGGGAGGAATGAATGAGGCAGTCAAGGTGCAAAATTCAAGAAGAGCAATCACTCTTATTGAAGAGGAATATTTTCCCTCCACTCTTCTAGGTTCCTCTGGATGACCTATAAGTAAATTGACATAAGACAAATTAACAGGAGAAAACCCAAATGAATGTACGTACAGGAACTCCTTAAGAATATAAGGCCCAAGAACAAGTTAGGCAATCAAGACTTACATGCCATCTGAGAGGAAGAGAAGCAGGTAGAGGTTTGGGGCTTGAGAGAGAAGGAAGATGATTTACAGGAAGATGGGGAAAACAAATGTTTGTAAACAAATGTTTGCTCTGCCACGCAGACAATAGGACACAAAGAAGACTTTGCCCTCCAGGCCCCGTCAAGTTCCCCCTGTAATCCTGAGCTCATATTTGTAGATATCTCTATTGGTAGTTCCCTGTCTGGATTGGTTCCTTTATCTAAATTCTTTCAGGTGGTTAAGAGGGAGGCAAAAACAATGACTTTTCCAGTATTCTGTTTCTTTAAACAATCATCCTAAAATAATCCTCCTGTCAAAGAGACACATCTTAGGAGTGGGGAAGGATATTTTCTTCCCCTATAGTCCCACCACTGCAAGTTCCCCAAGAAGTTTCCCAGTCCAGAAGTTGAATTGGTAGACTGTTTCATCTTAATGAATCAGTCTCTTAGTCCTGAAAATAAGTTAGTTCAGTTAAACTCATTTCAGGAGACCGTGATGCAGTGAGGTTCCCCAAGATAGGCCTATGGGAGAAGCAATTGGGTATTTAATTAGGGGCATTTCTGTGGAAACAAAAGAAAAAACAATGGTTAGTGTTTGGAGCAGACCATAATCTTATTTTCAAACTTCTGAAGGCAACCAGTTGAGAAGATTTCTAGATGTCCAGTTCAAAGCATTTAGATGAAATGAGGGCAGGCAGTGACAATCAGATTTCCCTGGTTTGTAGATTGATTGAATGTCTCTAATGATGTTATCAGGCATACTGGTAAACATGCTAACTGATTCACACAGCAACAGGCACAAAGAAAATTGTCTAAACATGAAGAGTTATTTACAACAACCAGGGCAGGGAAGCAACCTAAATGTCCATCAACAGAGGAATGGATAAAGAAGATGTGGTACGTATATACACGAATATTACTCAGCAATAAAAATGAATGAAATAGTGTCATTTGCAGAGATGTGGATGGACCCAGAGATTGTCATACATGAAGTCAGAAAGAGAAAAATATCTAGATATAGAAAAGTGGTACAAATGAACCTATTTACAAAACAGAAATAAAGTCACAGATGTAGAGAACTAACTTATGGTTCCCAAGGGTGGGGTGGGTAATGGGATGAATTGGGAGACTGGGATTGACATATATACACTATAATGTATAAAATAGGCAAGAAATGAGAACTTGCTGTGTAGCGCAGGGAACTCTACTCAATGATCCATGGTGACCTAAACGGGAAGGAAATCTAAAAACTAGTGGATGTATGTATATGTATAATTGATTCACCTTGCTATACAGCAGAAACTAACACATTGTAAAGCAACTATATTATAATAAAAATAACAATAAGCATGAAGTGTTGTGATGATTTCTCTGAAGTTTATAGCTTTGACTAGCTTCAGTTTGTAGGACTTCAGGAAAAGGGCCATTTTAGTTCTCAGTGATTTCAAGTCAAAAGGATGGGAGAAATTGGGAACATTAACTTGGAAATTTATAGCCAAATATGAGACAACTAGAATAATCCTCATGATCTAGAACAGTTCACATGTAGAAAACAAACCTCAAAGACAATAGACAATATTAGAATTTAATATCCACAAATGTATCACTGAAACATAATTTTTCTCTCTAAAATGACAGCCAAATTAAGACTAATTTGTTTGCAAAAATAGGTCTAGCTTCAATGCACATGGCCTAGTCATTTACAAAAGTGAAGGAATAATAGTCATTGGTCATATAGACTTTTACATTTGCTGGAATTTTTCAAAGGAATTTCACATTGCACATGCCTTAGTGATGGAACAACAGCAATGCTAGGAAGCCAAGTCAAGAATTTGCCACTAGACTTACCTGCACTACCTATAGATTTGGATGAATTTCTCTCTTCTTGAGATGCTCAAAACAGCTTGCAGTTCCTGCACCTCCCAGAAGTAACCTTCTTTACTCACCTGGTGAGACTGCTGAGAACCCTAAGCAAGGAACTAGGCTGTTTTTCCAAGGGGCTTTTACTTGGCTTCATAAAGCCAACTTTAGTTCCTTAAGGCTGTCTGGTAATATCTGAGTCTAAGCATGCTCTCTCAAATAGGACATTGCAGTCAAAGCCCTGGCAATACAACCAATGTTTCTTATTGTGTCCTATTTCAAGAAGAACAGACTCTTATTGAACTTATGCAAATAACGACATTGCCATGAAAATAAGAATACTCATGGAGAGTTTCTGAATTCTGGAGGAATCAGGTAGGGAGAAAAAGATAGATGTTTCTATCCTACTTATAAAGATATAGTTTACCAAATTACTCTAGGTCATAGTTAGCTTCTTTATAGTTAGCTTAAGAGGAAAGGCTTCTTTATATTTGGAAAACAAAATATTTTTAAAAATCAGCAATGTTTCAAATAAAAAGAAACTGCAAAAAAATTATAATCATCTTTATCAGTTCCTTTAGTCCCATGTAATTATTATTGATCTTGATCTTTTATTATCAGATTTATGAAGTTATCAATTTCTCCATTAGGATTCCGTAAATTCTTACCCAGGTCAGTGGTACAATCTGAAAGTTTAGACTTCCCTGGTGGTATAGAATCCACAGAGGACTCAGATTTGATCCCTGGTCAGGGAAGACTCCACATTTTGTGCAGCAACTAAGCCTGTGTGCCACAACACCTGAGTGTGCATGCTGCCACTACCGAAGCCCGTGTGCTCAGTCACAGCCTGTACTCTGCAACACGAGAAGCCGCCACGAGAAGCCCGTGCACCACAGCTAGGGAGCAGCCCCCACTCTCTGCAACTAGAGAAAGCCCTCCCCCCTCATAGCAATAAAACCAAAAATAAAATTAATTAATTAATTTTTAAAAATCTGAAAGTTTATCAGAAACTTGTATTCTGGAATATGTGTGAGAAGTCCTCTCCATGAATCTGTTTGAAGATGAAGTGTATTTGCAAAAGCATCAGAGTAAAATGACTCCTGTCTATAGATTATAGTGAAAGTGAAAATGAAGTCGCTCAGCTGTGACTCTTTGTGACCCCATGGGCTGTAGTCTACCCGGCTCCTCCGTCCATGGGATTTTCCAGGCATTAGTACTGGAATGGATTGCCATTTCCTTCTCCAGGGGATCGTCCCAACCCAGGGATCGAACCCGGGTCTCCTGCATTGTAGGCAGCCGCTTTTACTGTCTGAGCCACAAGGGAAGTCGTCTATACATTATCAGAGATCAGATCAGATCAGTCGCTCAGTCGTGTCAGACTCTTTGCGACCCCATGAACCCCAGCACGCCAGGCCTCCCTGTCCATCACAAACTCCCAGAGTTCACTCAGACTCACGTCCATTGAGTCGGTGATGCCATTCAGCCATCTCATCCTCTGTCGCCCCCTTCTCCTCTTGCCCCCAATCCCTCCCAGCATCAAGGTCTTTTCCAATGAGTCAACTCTTCGCATGAGGTGGCCAAAGTACTGGAGTTTCAGCTTTAGCATCATTCCTTCCAAAGAAATCCCAGGGCTGATCTCCTTCAGAATGGACTGGTTGGATCTCCTTGCAGTCAAAGGGACTCTCAAGAGTCTTCTCCAACACCACAGTTCAAAAGCATCAATTCTTCAGCGCTTAGCCTTCTTCACAGTCCAACTCTCATAACCATACATGACCACAGGAAAAACCATAGCCTTGACTAGATGAACCTTGTTGGCAAAGTAATGTCTCTGCTTTTGAATATGCTATTTAGGTTGGTCATAACTTTCCTTCCAAGGAGTAAGCGTCTTTTAATTTCATGGTTGCAGTCACCATCTGTAGTGATTTTGGAGCCCAGAAAAATAAAGTCTGACACTGTTTCCACTGTTCCTCCATCTATTTCCTATGAAGTGATGGGACCGGATGCCATGATCTTTGTTTTCTGAATGTTGAGCTTTAAGCCAGCTTTTTCACTCTCCACTTTCACCTTCATCAAGAGGCTTTTGAGTTCCTCTTCACTTTCTGCCATAAGGGTGGTGTCATCTGCATATCTGAGGTTATTGATATTTCTCCCGGCAATCTTGATTCCAGCTTGTGTTTCTTCCGTCCAGCGTTTCTCATGATGTACTCTGCATATAAGTTAAATAAACAGGGTGACAATATACAGCCTTGATGTACTCCTTTTCCTATTTGGAACCAGTCTGTTGTTCCATGTCCAGTTCTAACTGTTGCTTCCTGACCTGCATACAAATTTCTCAAGAGGCAGATCAGTTGGTCTGGTATTCCCATCTCTTTCAGAATTGTCCACAGTTTATTGTGATCCACACAGTCAAAGGCTTTGGCATAGTCAATAAAGCAGAAATAGATGCTTTTCTGGAACTCTCTTGCTTTTTCCATGATCCAGCGGATGTTGGCAATTTGATCTCTGGTTCCTCTGCCTTTTCTAAAACGAGCTTGAACATCAGGAAGTTCACGGTTCACATATTGCTGAAGCCTGGCTTGGAGAATTTTGAGCATTACTTTACTAGCGTGTGAGATGAGTGCAATTATGCGGTAGTTTGAGCATTCTTTGGCACTGGCTTTCTTTGGGATTGGAATGAAAACTGACCTCTTCCAGTCCTGTGGCCACTGCTGAGTTTTCCAAATTTGCTGGCATATTGAGTGCAGCACTTTCACAGCATCATCTTTCAGGATTTGGAATAGCTCAACTGGAATTCCATCACCTCCACTAGCTTTGTTCGTAGTGATGCTTTCTAAGGCCCACTTGACTTCACATTCCAGGATGTCTGGCTCTAGGTCAGTGATCACACCATTGTGATTATCTGGGTCGTGAAGATCTTTTTTGTACAGTTCTTCTGTGTATTCTTGCCATCTCTTCTTAATATCTTCTGCTTCTGTTAGGTCCATACCATTTCTGTCCTTTATCGAGCCCATCTGTGCATGAAATGTTCCTTTGGTATCTCTGATTTTCTTGAAGAGATCCCTAGTCTTTCCCATTCTGTTGTTTTCCTCTATTTCTTTGCATTGATCGCTGAAGAAGATCGCTATACATTATAAAAGACCTTAAATGCCTATTGTTAGAGTTCATTTGATAAGGAAGTGTAGTTATTTTTGTGATGTACAACATTTTAAGATAACTGAATTTATGAAGACAACATTACACCAGGACACACTGGATTTTTAGTAATTTCCCATAATTTTTGAAACACTTATAATACAGATGTAACATACAGAAGGTTTAGTATTACTTCTTATTTGACAATGGTTCCCATGTAATTTAACATACCAAATAAGATTAATTAGCTTAACTTCTCCCTTTTTATAAAGAGAGAAAACACATATTTCACAATGTTCCAGGAAAAGTCTTAAAAATTTCAAAGTTAATCTGAGATCAAAAATAACTTCATTTAGAATTTGGTTTTGGGAAGTCTGTCAAAAACATCAAAAGGTTTTAAAACAGTTGGTCAAATAGAATCATAGATGACTGTGAAAAATATTTAGTTATCCACTTAATCATACTAAGATTTTATAGGCAAATACAGAAAGTTACATAGTTCTAAGCAAACTTACTCTTCATATCAAGAAGACTTGGTTTACTTAAGTAATCAAAGACTTGATGAAGACAGAAAACACAGGAAATTATTTGACAAAGCATAGTATCCTTGTTTTCTAGGCTGGCTGTTTTTAAAAATAAAGAAAAACCTTTTACATTTCTTATCGGGAGCAGACCAATAGTTCAAGAACACTTTATCCTTTTAACAGAGAAAACCCAATTCTAATTTTGCACTCGATTACCTCTGATATTAACATTCATTTACTTAAATAAATTCATTCCAATCTTATCTAGTCCTGACCACACATACAATTTCTTTCCAAATACTCCTTTTTCCTCAAACCTTCTACAACTTTCTGTGCCTACTTTAGTTTGTCCCTTGTTTTCTTTTCCATTTAGAAATAATCAGTTTTAGGACAAACTCACTTTCATATCACCCAACAAAGAAAGTATCTCCATATCTCACACTTTTTCTTACCCCAAAATATATTCTACTTTCCATGTATGCAGAATTGCTTACCGCATCATTTCTAGTAGCTTTAATCATGTACTAGAATACTTAACCCTTAGAAACCTTAATTTATAATAAAAAACTAAGATGTAACAATTGCGAATATACCAGCATTCTTTTTATTGACAAATGTATGAATACATTTAGAAATTTCTAAAAACATATGTTTCCTCATAGCAATGTTTTCAAATTGGCCCCGTTTTGTGGCCAATTTGAAAATAAACATCTTTAGTTCCTCTCTAATAAGAGATCAAAAGTAGGTAAACTTAGACTTATTCAGCAATTAATGTTTCAGTATTTTATCTTATTTGGAAGTGATTTAGATATTCAAGGAACTTAACTCATTAAGTTTCTTAATTTAACTCAACTTAGCAGAACACTAAAGTTTCTAGTAACCAAAAAAATTTTGGAAGCTATTTTAAAGTATATATGCAATGATATGTAATTATTATTTAAAACATTGATCCTATTTATAGCTATTTAATTTTATTTATTCTAGATGATTATATTTATATTACCTACAGAAAAAAATACTTCCTGAGACATTAAACAAAGTCAACCATCAACACAAGCTTTTTTTTCTGGCTGACAAATTTTGTAATCGACATAACATGAATTTATTTGACTTTTAGTAAATCTAAGTAGAATAAAAGTAACAAAGCACTGGTAATGCTAAAGACATGCTTGTTTTCATGAAATCAATAAACTTGCTTTTATTTTCTAAAGATTAATCCTAGATCACAAGAACTTGAAAAACATTTGATTCATGTTGATGTATGGTAGAAACCAACACAATATTGTAAAGCAAATATCTTCCAATTAAAAATAAATAAATTTTAAAAAAGAATCACTTCCCTAGGCATTCCCTGATGGTCCAATGATTAGGAATCTGCAAGGGGCATGAGTTCAGAGTCTGGTAAAGGAACTAAGATCCTGCAAACTGTGCAGCATGGCCAAGAAGGAAAAAAAGAGAATATACCTCCCTGAAGTTTGTAGAACATTTACATCTCAGAGGCACAGGGAAGAAATGTAGGTTCTTCAGGAAAGGCTTTGGTTTCCTAAAACCAGAATACTTAAAAGCCTTTTTGAGTTGCTTGAGAAAGGACAAATCTATCCACTTATGTTGTAATGCTTTTCTTTCTCTTTGGGTGCATTTAACTTAGGGGATCCAACTAGTCTATCCTAAAGGAAATCAGTCCTGAATATTCATTGGGAGGACTGATGCTGAAGCTGAAACTCCAGTACTTTGGCCACCTGATGGAAAGAACTGACTCACTGGAAAAGACTCTGATGCTGGGAAAGATTGAAAGCAGGAGGAGAAGGGGACGACAGAGGATGAGATGGTTGGATGGCATCACTGAACCAATGGACAGGAGTGTGAGCAAGCTCTGGGAGTTGGTGATGGACAGGGAAGTCTGGTGTGCTGCAGTCCATAAGGTCGCACAAAGTCAGACATGACTGAGTGACTGAACTGAGCTGAACTGAACTTAGGGGATGAGGTGTAAAACTTTCTTAGTAGGCTCTGAATATCAGCTGTGGTCATGAGTTCAGTCAGACCAGTGGCCATCTATTTTGTTTTCTGCCTTTTATAACGAATCTTTCAACAAAGCTATTTTGGAATTTAGAAACCTTTTGAAGTTTCCTGCATACCAATTAAAATAGGGATCCTTTTCTCTTTGTTTGATTCGGGAGCCCTTGCTTTTAAGTGCGCTCTTTAAATGATCTTATCTAATTGGAATGTTCCTCAAAATGGCCATTGTAATTCTAGGTTGTAATTTCCTTGAGGGCTGGCTGCAGTTTGGTAAGGCCCTAGTTGCAACTGGGGTTTAACTCACATTTTCTGTTCAGCTATATCCAGCTACAAACAGGGTGGAACCCACATTTTTGTCTGGCCATCTTTTTTTTTTTTTGGTAGAACTAAACCATAGTTCTTAGACATTTAAAATTATTTTTATCTGCCCAATTTCCAAACAGTTCCTCTTGTTCCTTTTCCTTCTTATTCTTAAGTGCAGGACAATTGTAATTCCAGTGTTCTGATTTTTCATAGTATCTGCAAATATCTGAAGGCAAATAGGAACAGGTCTAAGTAAACTTTTACTTTAATTCTAATTTCTGTCCTTTTACCTTATTAAGGATGTCCCTTAGGCTAGCTGTTATATAAGATGATTATATAAGACAATTGTTCACAATGAGAGGTCTCTAATTTTTTTTTCTTTCAAATATAGCCAAACCATTGGATCCATCATCTGGCCACTCTTTGCGACCCCATGGACTATAGCCTACCAGGTTCCACCCTCCATGGGATTTTCCAGGCAAGACTACTGGAGTGGGTTGCCATTTCCTTCTCCAGCAGATCTTCCCAACCCAGGGATTGAACCTGAGTCTCCCGCATTGTAGGCAGACATTTTACTGCCTGAGCCACCAGGGAAGTCCATAACTCATCAATGGCCAGATGATGGACCCAATGGTTTGGCTATATTTGAAAGAAAAAAAATTAGAGACCTCTCATTGTAAACAATTGTCTTATATAATCATCTTATATAACAGCTATTGATGAGTTATAGGACCTCTGAAATAGTGACTCAAACTAATAAATCTTTTTATAGTTTAAACAAAGATGCAAGAGGCATCCCACACGAGAGTGCAAAAGATGCAGTCCTTTAAAGATCCAGAAAGTTCACTCCCAGAATTAGTCTAAAAAAGCAAAGACCATGTTGTCACATGAACTAAGAACGGTGCAGTGCAGATGGTATCTCTAGTTTCCCAGAAGAATATAAGACATCTCCAGTCACAAACCCACTAGTCTGTGGCAGCAGGTAGGTGCTATTTGACTCTTCCAGCACTAATAAGACAACAAAGGTTGACAAGACAAGGTCCCTTATTGGACTTATGACAAATTCCCACTGAGAGCTAGCACCATGGAGCAAAGAGACACAAGTTGCAAGCCCAGGTTGTTAACTATGCTTCTAACAAACTGGCTACAGCTGTTTGGAATCTCAGTCCACTACAATGACCACCAAATACATGCTGGAACATGTACCTTTCAGCTGGTGGAGATCAGAGTACTCCCACTGGTCATAAAGCTAAGATCTCAACATACAGAACAAGACAAACAGCACAACACACAAAGAAAAGCAGTGACCATCTTTGGGATGAAAAGTATCAATAAAAATCAAGAGTAGTCATTAACCAAACTTTCACCAGGGTCGCTGTGACTTAAGGAACTAGTTCTACAAATGTTTTCTCCTGCTAAGCTAAATTTAGAAAAAGAAAATAAAGGACTCTTAACCATTATGGCTTTCAATAGACCCTGAAGGCAGAGATTTGGGAGACTGATGTGGTAAGAATCTTATTATATGTCGGCTGAATCTCTTAGCAGTAATAGCCTCAGAGCAAGTAGTGTCAGTAAACAAAGTTAATCCTGCCAACTATGCCAACTATTGGGGAGAAAAACTTTTCTTATACCTTTCTGGGTCCTTCTGGCTGGCCTAACAACTAAATTGACATAAGATGGATTAATAGGAGAAAAACCAAATGTATGTACATATGGGAACTCCATGAGAATTTGAGATCCAAGGACAAGTTGCTATGCTATGCTAAGTCACTTCAGTTGTGTCCGACTCTGTGTGACCCCAAAGACGGCAGCCCACCAGGCTCCCCCGTCCCTGGGATTCTCCAGGCAAGAACATTGGAGTGGGTTGCCATTTCCTTCTCCAATGCATGAAAGTGAAAAGAGAAAGTGAAGTCGCTTAGTCGTGTCCGACTCTTAGCAACCCCATGGACTGCAGCCTACCAGGCTCCTCCATCCATGGGATTTTCCAGGCAAGGGTACTGGAGTGGGGTGCCATTGCCTTCTCTGAAGGACAAGTTAGGCAATTGAATTTACATGCCATCTGACAGGAGAAGAGGGTAGGAGGCTGGGACTTCAAAGCGGAGAAAAACAATTTAAAGGAAGATGTGAAAAACAAATGTTTGGTAAACATATGCTTTTATGCCACTCAGGGACAATGGGACAATGTAGAGGATTTTGTTTCTCAAAGCCCTACCACATGTGGCCCATATTCTTTGTAGATATCTCTGGCGCTAGTGCTCTTCCTGGAACCAGGACTTTTATCTGAATTCTTTTAGTCAGTTAAGGGGGAGGTAAACAAAAAACAAAACAAAATTTCCTATATCGTCTGTATTTCCTAAAAACAACCAACCTAATATAAATCTCATGCCAAAGAGACACATTTTGTGGTGGCAAATTTTGCTCTTATCATGCGAAAGCAGAGATAGCCCTGCCCAGAATTATTCCATGAGTGGAAGGGAAGACTGGTTTTATCCACTGATTTCCATCTCCCATTGCTTGAGAATTGCCCTGTGCCCCATGGATACTGATGCCCCTGGACTTCTGGGCTGAGCCAGTTTGAGGCTCTGTAAGCCCTTCATGGTGCCAAGAAAGCCCCTACACAGAGAAAAAAGAACCAGGTGCTTGGGTGGGAATCTGTCTATGTTGTGGAAATTCTCTTCAGCAGGAATCGGTGAGCATGGGTGGACAGAGGGGATAGAAGCATGGCATCAGTTGCATCTGCAACATGCCTTACAAGTACCAGCAGCTTCTTAAAAACACATAAAAATTATGAAGTTCATGTGCAGACCCCAATAGTGTTAAATATTTGGGCCACCTATAACTCAGATAATCTCTCAAACCCAAAGCAGGTTGAAGGCAAAAATATTCTGCACTTAGAGGTACAGGATTTCAAATATATGAGCTTTAGAAAATTAACACGACTTGCAGCATCACTTGGGTCTTCATAGTTTCCATAGAAGAAAGGTCATTTTTAAAGTCCCATTCTTCAGGACTTTGGCACATGTAGTGGGTTCCATATTTATCTCAAAGGATATGTGTGCTTATACCTATCTTATACAAAATTCAGAGTGGGAGAAATCCCTTTATCTACATTTTTTTGTTCCTCTTTCAAACTAGACCTTGACCTCAGGGAAAGGAAGGCTTAACAAAAAGAAACACAAAGAAAAGAAAATAATTGTTCACACTTATTTTTTCCCCATTGTTTCTCTTCAAATTCAACTATACTACAGTGGGCACTTAATAAATGAATGAGTTAATAGATTATTGATAACTAAGGAAATTATTGGACCAGGTCATTATAATAGTGGATTGATAGTAAGGGATTTAGACATTAAAAAAAGAATTGTGTAAGAAGTAGGGTCTCAAATTTTCAGTGCTGTAACTGGACAAAGGGGAGTCTAAGTTGTGGGTAGCAGAGGGAGTCTTCTGATGTGTCTTATGTGTGAGTTAACTAGAGGTCTAAACACAGAGACTCACATCTTTCCTGTATTGGGTTAGGTTACACTTGGTTACCTCTTTCTTGGTTTATTCACTTTTTGGTGGAGTATATCCTTCAGGAGCTTCTTGAAAAAACTTGCATCAAAAGTACCTTTTTAAGGATCTTATATAACTTTATTTCAGACAAATTTTATTGGTAGTTTAACTGAGTATAGCATTTAAGATTAGAAAACATTTTTCCTAAAAATGTGGAAAGATTGCTTTTATGGTTTTCTGAAGTCTGGGGTTGCCATTGAGATGTTAGATGGCATTCTGGTTCCTAATGCCTTGTGTATGATTGGTATCTTTTTCTTTCTCCTCCCCTTCTCCCACTGGAAGATTTTAGAGCTTCTCTTTGAGACAATGTTCTGAGATTTCACAAAAATGTTCCTTGGTACGGGTTTTTTTTAATTCATTGTGTTGGCCGTTCATATGGCCCTTTTATCCTGGAGACATAGACTTCAATTCTGGAACATTATCTCCTATTTGATAATGCCCATATCCTCCTCCTCCTTATTTCTTTTCTTTCTTTTTTGCTCTTTTTCTGGAAGCTGCTTTTACTCAGATTTGAACTTCTTGGACTGATCTTCCCATATTTTTGCTTTTTTTCCCCCATTTTAATCTCATTGACATTTTGTGTTACTTTAATGGATATTTCCACAATTTTATTCATTGAACTGTCTACTTAAATTTTTTTGCCTTCATATTTTTTATATTTTGTGTATTTTCTGACCGTTTCTTTGTTATAGAGTTTTATTTTTGTTTCATGGTTACAAAACAACTCATTTCTCTGAACGTAGTAACTAAAAGGTTTATCCATAAATGTTTCTCCAGCCACTGTCTTGTTTCTCTTTTTCCTTTGACTTGCTTTTATCTTTTCTGTTTGTCTGTCTATGTCTTTTAGAGAGTCAGTATATGGACTGGTGGATTTCACTATATGATGATTGTACCTGTCGATGGTGATTGTGTTGGGGGTACTCCAAAAGATGATATCACTTATTTTCTTTGGGGTAGACCAGAGAAAAGGTCTTTAATTTCCCATCTGGGAGGTATATTAATTACTATGGCTATAGACGTTCTGAGATCCTTTCTTAAGGAGAAGGCTGCCAGTTGTTAGAGACTGGGGGAGTTCACACCAGCTCATAGACTTGCAATTAATCACCCTCCCACTGTGTCTGGTGTTCCCAAGACTGGCATCTTCAGTCTCCTTACAGGAGAGGTAGTTCATTCTAGTCATGAAAGAAGGAATCTGGTGGCCAACTGCTCTTTGTGCAGACTTTTCAACCTATTTCTTCATATTTTCAGCCTTACCCCAGTGCTTTATGCCTCTAATTCTTCAGCCTTTTGAAGACTGCCACTCATGTCAGCTCCCATCTGGTTGGCCAGCCCCTCTGTTGGTACCTAGGTTTCTCCTTGGTAAGACTGTTAACTCTCATCTACCAACTTTCCATCTTTCAGAATTTTGCAGATTTTTGCAAATTTTTGCTGATTTTGCTGAATTTTGCAAATTTTTCTCTCCTTCTGTCATCTTATCTCCTTTTCCTTGTGAATTTCCACCTTTCTAAATTTACAATTGTGTTAGTTTGGGTCCTTTGAGAAGCAGATGTCAAGATTGGCTTATACATACAAGAGGTTTATTTCGAGGAAAGGGGGGCAGCAGAGGCTTCCAACTGCCATGAAATTTGGATGTCTGCAGGAAAAAGGAGGGAAAGAATTGAGGATTGTGTAGGAAGAATATAGAACTACATTGTGGTTCTAAGAAAGATTTGATCAGGCCAGGGAGGAGCCGTCAAACCAGTATCCTGCCACTGGAGGAGTCTCGTAGTAATGAGGTTGCACTGTTGTGCTTAGTCACTCAGTTGTGTCCAACTCTTTGCGGCCCGATGGATGGTAGCCCACCAGGCTCCTCTGTCCATGGATTCTCCAGGCAAGAATACTGAAGTGGGCTGCCAGGCCCTCCTCCAGGGGATCTTCCCAACCCAGGGATCGAACCCATGTCTCCTGCATTGCAGGTGGATTCTTTACCATCTGAGCCACCAGGGAAGCATCATAGTATGAGGTTGTATTAGTAACCCTTTGTTGTTCAGTCACCCATGGACTGCAGCACAGCAGGCATCCCTGTCCCTCACCGTCTCCTGGAGTTTGCCCAAGTTGATGTCCATTGCATCAGTTATGTCATCCAGCCATCTCATCCTATGATGTCCTCTTCTCCTTCTGCCTTCAGTCCTTCCCAGCATCAGGTTCTTCTCCAATCCTACTTACCCTAATAACCCTACCATGTACCATCAGGAACAGCTCACAGAAAGTGTGGTCTTGACATCAAGGCAGTGGTAGCAACTAAGGCCACTGGTGAGTTATGCTCCTGAGAGCAGGGGATCTGAAGAGCCCATTTTCCTGGAAGCCGTAACTGTCATTTTAGTGAGGTTTGAAAAGGGAATGGAGATAAAAGTATATGGTTGGTCTAACATGTTTAACAAGAAGTCTAACTTATTTTTAACACCTATAATGTGCCTTCCATCCCCATCACTACACTAAAATTGTTCTTGGCCTAGTTAGTTTTGAAACTCCAGGTTGCTAAACATAACTGTTCTACTTCTAAAACTGTTTATTACTAATGGCCCTACAAAGTGCAAAGGGGAGAGTGAACAAGATAAGAAAAGAAATAAAATATTGGAGGATGGTGGTACTGAAGAAGCTAGAGAAAGAGGCTTGTGCACAAAGAAAAGAGATAAAGGAAGAGAAATTTTGGAGAAAGAACAGAGATGGGTAAAGATTTTCATCTTTTCAGTAGGTAGTGTATAACTACATCCCCACTTGCCCACAAAACCTTCAGTTACATTCCATATTACTTATCAGTTGATTTTCACAGTTACATGGGACACCCCATTGCTCTGAGATTAACCTCATAAAAGGTACAGGAGAAAAAGAGGATGTCAGGGGCCCAGTTGTCTTAGTCACCCAGGGGCCTCTGTAACTCTCAAGCTACTTGACTTCTCTACAGCCTCTATTATTGTTCACTATTCTTGAAACATTCTTCCCTTGGTTTCCATGATGCCACACTTCCTGGCTATCTGGCAACTTGCTTAACTTATTTTATCATCCATTTTGTGGGGTTCTCTTCCTCTTCCCCATTCTTTCAAAAACTGGTGCAATTCAGGTTTCTTTTTTGCTTTCTTTTGATTCTGTTCACCCAAGTCTGCAATTGCCATTTACAAATTCAGTATGCTGATGACTCTTGAATCTTTTTTTCAAAGCCCAGTCTTTCTGTATAAGTTCTATTCACATATCCAACAGCCCAATGAACAGTCCCACTTGAATGTCCCACATTCACACCAAATTCAAAAGAAAATTCATCAGCATCCCATAAGCCTATCTCCCAAAACTGTTCCTCATGTCCCATAAAAGAGTGAATGATATCACCTGCTTATGCAAGGCAAAAGTTTTATTCTTACCCTTGACTCCTTTCTCTCTCTCCCAACAACTAACCATTAATCACCAAGTCCCTTTAATTCTAACTCTTCAGACCTCCTGGCTTTGCGTTTTCTTCCCACCCCCACCATGACTTTAACCTACTCCATGATCATCTCTTATTTGGATACTCCAGCAGCCTTTGAACTAGTTATCTACTGCCTGCTTACCCCAAGCTCTCCTCTATGATAAGCTCTCTGCACTACAGCTGAGTGGGTTTTTTTTTTTTTTTTTTAATAAACTACAAATCTGATCATATCATTCCCTACTTAAAACACTTCAATGACTCCTTCATTTGACTGCAGGATAAAGTCCAAACCCATAAAATTATTTACAAGGGCTTTTGTAGCCACCTCTTCAGCTTCATACCATGTCAGTCTTTCTCATACTTTACATCTGGTTCTCCCAAACTACTTGTAGCTATGCCAGCTTGCTCAGTTTTTATTACTATTATTATTACTTTCCTCTACATGTACCGCTCTTCCCATCATGCTATCCCATTCTCCTGACTAATCTCAACTAACTCCCCAGGAGTGAGGTTTATATAATTTATTTTAGGAAGTCTTTTCTGCTCCCCACCACTGAATTAACCCTAGGTTTTACCCAAGCCCAGTGCTTACCCTTTCTACTTTCCCATTTCATGGTAACTTTCTATTTTCTTATTGTAGTTTTAAACCATGTTTGCATATTGACAATTGTCCTATCCAGAGGTGGAGTCTAATTCTCCTCTTATTGAACAAGAGTGAGATTTTGCCCAGAGGAATGGAATGCACTGGAAGTGATGCTGTGTGACTTTTTAAGCAAGGCCAGAAAATGCAATTTATGCTGGTTTCTCTTGGGTTCCTCATTCTTGGACCTTGATCACCACACAGTGAAGAAGTGGGAGGAATATACTGATGGGTCATACTGCAGTGTTATAGCCATAGCCACAGCTAGGACGTTAGCCTACAGCCAGCATCAACTTCCAGACAGGTTAGTGAAGCAAGCCTTCATGTGATCCCTGCCCCTTTAAATTTCCCCAAAAGATGTGGAACAGAGATGAGCTCATGCTCTGCTCTCTGCCAAAATTAGGGATATGTGAGCAAAATAAATCGCTGATTTTGTTTTCAGCATTAGGTTTGGGTAGTTTCTTGGGCAGTAATATATACTAGAAACACTTGTGCCTCTTCCCAGTAACTCTTGAAGATAAGGGCAGTGGCCAGTTAACTAATGTATCTGCACAACCTGTCATATGATGCGTGCTCTGTATGTAAGGAATGTGGATGGAAGAATAAGATATGGATCCACCTTCTGAAAAGCAATTTCAGAGGATGGACTTCATTGACAAGATGGAGGCCATCTTTGAGATGGGATTCTTTTGAGGAAAACAAGTACCACTGACATAAATCTCATGTCTAAAAGTGGGTTTCTGCTTCCCGCACCATTTCACATTCATAAGGGAAGAAGCAATATGCCCCGGCTACACTTGACTACAAGGTTTGTCTCAGTTATCCAGAATGAGGAAAATTACATTCTCCTATAAAGTCATGGTCACCAAATGTAAGTCTAAGGAACAATTTGTTAAAGTTACTTCATTTACTCTAGATAAGAGGGGTGCCTTAAAGGACCATAGGAAATTTAAGAGTTATGAATTGTCAATCAAAAGCAGGGCCCTTAATCACTCCCATATCTTCAGGAGACTTCCCTGGTTTTCCTGGGATAATTCATAGCTACTGCTTGTCAACTCCCTGCTGAGAACATAATCCTCCCCTTCTTGGTCTACATAAAACCTTGGTTTCCATTCTTTACTAAAGATTCTTTCAATGAATACGTCAGTGTTGGGGGGGGGCAGGTATGCAGTACTAGCCAGCTTTACAGGTTAACACTTTTGGTAAAACTGAGAAAAGCACCCTCTCCACACACTATCTAGTAGTGTTTTGTTCATTGCACACCCAGCATGCACCTTCTCTGAGGCAAACCAGTGTCCAGGCTTCGGTCTGGCCAAACCCAAGTCAGATAGTCATGTATCAGCTGGTTACCAAGTACCTCTGGATGGGTCTGAATGCTTCCAGCCTACACTCAGAAATGGCTACAGGAATCCTGAAGATTTTATATTTGCCTGAAAGTCTGACCAGAAAGAACAAAAGCTGTTGTTAATTGGAATTCACACGCGTAGCTGTTTAGCAAGTCAGTGCATAACAGGAAAGGAAGTTACATATCCCTCCTGTGAGAAATATCTTTGGCAGAATTCTGTCATTATTTATAACTTAGATTTCAGGATTCACGAGGAAGGGATGGGAGACTGAGTGCTCACAGATGAAAGAAAAGACACTGCTTCAGAACCAAATGTTCAGTCTTCTCCGACACCAATCAATATGTAATTTGATTGCTATGCTGCTGCTAAGTCGCTTCAGTCGTGTCCAACTCTGTGCGACCGCAGAGACAGCAGCCCACCAGGCTCCCCCGTCCCTGGGATTCTCCAGGCAAGAACACTGGAGTGGGTTGCCATTTCCTTCTCCAATGCATGAAAGTGAAAAGTGAAGTCGCTTAGTTGTGTTTGACTCTTAGCGACCCCATGGACTGTAGCCCACCAGGCTTCTCCATCCATGGGATGATCCAGGCAAGAGTACTGGAGTAGGGTGCCACTGCCTTCTCCGATGATTGCTATAGTTATTACTAATGCAGTATAATGTGTATGTATATATGTTTTTTCAGCTTATTAGGTTATTTAAAATTGAATGAGGTTTCAGAGTTTTATTTTTCCATAACCGGTTAGAAGATCTGTTCTGGGTCCAATTAATACAGTAATTTAATTCCTTCCTTATACATTCAGGAAACATTGGGAACACCCATAAGTATCAGGCACAATGTTATTCATTTGAGAAACAGAAATGGATAGGGCAAAGTCTTGCCCTCAGGGAGTCTGAAGTCCTATGAAAAAGCTAAACTTCTAAAGGAAAATCTTAGGATGATTTTAGAAGCACATGGGATCATAGCTTATCAGGTATTTCAATAGTCACTGAATGAATAGTCTTTATAAACACATAATAGGTATAAAACTAAAACATTTGAATTGCATCAAACAAATTCTAATACCTTTTGGCCACTGTTCTCTCTTCCCCTGCATGGCCTTAGAGTATGGTTAAATGCTTATCAGTACCAGTACCCTTTCTTCAAGTTAATTCATCTGTGTATAATGAACAAATAAAACAGAAGTAGAACTGCTCTGCTTAAAATGTGAGTAAAGGAGGATCTCTGACATCTTCTGATTTGATCTCCCCCTTACAAGTAGGGGAAAGGGCATGGCAACCCACTCTATCATTCTTGTCTGGAGAATCCTGTGGACAGAGGAGCCTGGTGGGCTACATTCCATAGGGTTGCAAAGAGTCAGACGCAACTGAAGTGACTTAGCACACACTTGTACATAGCAACCCCTAAGAAAGCTTCACAAGAGCCCAAAGATTCCACGAGGCACTGTCTGAAAACAACACACTAAGCAGATGTCCAAAATCCCCTTCGGCTATGAAAGTCTGTGCAGATGACACTTAGTCACTGGACTGATGACTGAGTGACTCTAGATTCCTAACTTCATTTCTCAGTTCTCAGCGGGCCGACTTGTAGGCACAATGCCCATTTGTCCCCTCCAGACTGTGAGCTCAATTTATGTAGAAAATGGATTTATTCAACCTTGTGTCTCCAGTTCCTACAATGAGGCTTGGCACTAAATTAGCGACAACAGTGAACATGGAATGATAAGGACAAACTGGACTGCCCTGGGGGAAGGCATGGTGGGAGTAAGGGGGAGAAGGAGCAGATGCTACTATGTCTGTGTCTACCCCCACCCCAAGACATGTTGAAATCCTAACCCTAAAAGTGGTGGTGTTAGGAGGTAGGACCTCTGGGAGGTAATTAAGTCATGACAGTGCAGCCCTCTCTATACCATACTTATGAAAGGGATTCCAGAGAATTCTCTCATCCTCTCTCTGCCATGGGAGAATACACTAAAAGACAGCAGTCTGCAATTTGGTCGAGGCCCCTCACCAAAACCTATCCATGCTGGCACCCTGATTGCAAACTTTTAGCTTCCAAAACTGTGAGAAATAAATTTCTGTTGTTTATAAGCCACCCAGTCTGTGTCATTTTGTTCAGATCAGATCAGATCAGACCAGTCGCTCAGTCATGTCCGACTCTTTGCGACCCCATGAATCACAGCACGCCAGGCCTCCCTGTCCATCACCAACTCCCGGAGTTCACTCAGACTCATGTCCATCGAGTCAGTGATGCCATCCAGCCATCTCATCCTCTGTTGTCCCCTTCTCCTCTTGCCCCCAATCCCTCCTAGCATCAGAGTCTTTTCCAATGAGTCAACTCTTCGCATGAGGTGGCCAAAGTACTGGAGTTTCAGCTTCAGCATCATTCCTTCCAAAGAAATCCCAGGGCTGATCTCCTTCAGAATGGACTGGTTGGATCTCCTTGCAGTCCAAGGGACTCTCAAGAGTCTTCTCCGACACCACAGTTCAAAAGCATCAATTCTTTGGTGCTCAGCCTTCTTCACAGTCCAACTCTCACATCCATACATGACCACTGGAAAAACCATAGCCTTGACTAGACGGACCTTTGTTGGCAAAGTAACGTCTCTGCTTTAGAATATACTATCTAGGTTGGTCATAACTTTCCTTTCAAGGAGTAAGCGTCTATTAATTTCATGGCTGCAGTCACCATCTGCAGTGATTTTGGAGCCCAGAAAAATAAAGTCTGACACTGTTTCCACTGTTTCTCCATCTATTTCCCATGAAGTGATGGGACCAGATGCCATGATCTTCGTTTTCTGAATGTTGAGCTTTAAGCCAACTTTTTCACTCTCCACTTTCACTTTCATCAAGAGGCTTTTGAGTTCCTCTTCACTTTCTGCCATAAGGGTGGTATCATCTGCATATCTGAGGTTATTGATATTTCTCCCGGCAATCTTGATTCCAGTTTGTGTTTCTTTCAGTCCAGCGTTTCTCATGATGTACTCTGCATAGAAATTAAATAAACAGGGTGACAATATACAGCCTTGATGTACTCCTTTTCCTATTTGGAACCAGTCTGTTGTTCCATGTCCAGTTCTAACTGTTGCTTCCTGACCTGCATACAAATTTCTCAAGAGGCAGGTCAAGTGGTCTGGTATTCCCATCTCTTTCAGAATTTTCCACAGTTTATTGTGATCCACACATTCAAAGGCTTTGGCATAGTCAATAAAGTAGAAATAGATGTTTTTCTGGAACTCTCTTGCTTTTTCCATGATCCAGGACATACTCTTTGATCACCACCTAGCTCCCTACTTATCTGAACCTACACAGACACACACATAAGTACACACGCACACACTCCTCACCCTTATTCAGAACAAGAGAGGGGTAGAATGCCCTACTTGACTCTTTCCTTATCCCAGATAACTTGTGTTCTGGGGCCATTTCCTACACATTTACTAATTGTTTAAACCCCTAGGAAGCTAACCTATTCTTATTTCATCCTCCTGTTTACCTCCAACCTTTTCATCTTCTTTCTTATGCTCTAACTAGACATTCAGTACATGCTGTTCCTTCCCCCCTATTTGTCCCATGATGGAATCTTCAGACTCAAATCAACACAGTCAGATTTTCAGAAATGGCTTCACTTTGTTAATGTCTTTCCTAAAATCAGACACGTGGTTCTAGAAACAATTCTACTGATGGATGTGATCAATAGAAACTACAGTGGGATGACCATTTTCATCTGATACAGATACTATTCTATTATTCAGCGCCCATTTTATACAGTTGACTCACATTACTTTTGAAATCCTTTAATTCTTTCTGGGGTTATTTCTCCACTGATCTCCAGTAGCATATTGGGCACCTACCAACCTGGGGAGTTCATCTTTCAGTGTCCTATTTTTTGCCTTTTCATACTGTTCATGGGGTTCTCAAGGCAAGAATACTGAAGTGGTTTGCCGTTCCCTTCTCCAATGGACCACATTCTGTCAGACCTCTCCACCATGACCCGTCCATCTTGGGTGGCCCCACATGACATGGCTTAGTTTCATTGAGTTAGACAAGCCTGTGGTCCATGTGATTAGATTGGCTAGTTGTCTGTGATTGTGGTTTCAGTCTGTCTGCCCTCTGATGCCCTCTCTCAGCACCTACCGTCTTACTTGGGTTTCTCTTACCTTGGACGTGGGGTATTTCCTCAGGGCTGTCACCCCTGACCTTGGATGCTGCTCCTGACCTTGGATGCTGGGTAGCTCCTCTCCACCGCTCCTGTGCCACGCAGCTGCCACTCTTGCGTCGCACACCAGTCCATCCTAAAGGAGATCAGTCCTGGGTGCTCATTGGAAGGACTGATGTTGAAGCTGAAACGCTAATCCTTTGGCCATCTGATGTGAAGAGCTGACTCATCTGAAAAGACCCTGATGCTGGGAAAGACTGAGGGCAGGAGGAGAAGGGGACAACAGAGAATGAGATGGTTGGATGGCATCACCAACTCGATGGACATGGGTTTGGGTGGATTCTGAGAGTTGGTGATGGACAGGGAGGCCTGGTGTGCTGTGGTTCATGGGGTCACAAAGAGTTGGACACGACTGAGCGACTGAACTGACCGACTGACTGACTGACTTTTGAAATTGATTTAAATATCCATGTCTTCTCTTCATGAACTAACAAGAAGTCGATTACCCCCTTCTATATGTGTACATTTTTTTAAGGCACAGATTTAGGACTTTACATCTGTCTTTATTAAAAATCTTTTATTAGTTTGGGGTATAGTTCCAATCTGCTTTTTTTCTTCTTAAAAAAACTTGATTTTGATATTCATTGTATTCAGTATCTCTCAAAAATGTGCAGATTTCTTTCAGGTTATTGATAAAATGAAGGAACAATTAGAGTCCCCTGACATACCACTGTAGACCTCCCTCAAGGTTGTCCTGGTCCATAAACCACTTGTTTAAATAGCGACAAATCGACTGCATTACCATTTCGGTGCGTTTTCTCCATCTTATCCTCAAGGACTATTTTAACCTTACTGAAATCAAGATACACTGATTCTAAAGAATTTCTTTTTTATATCAGTGTCAATCCTATCAAAATCCTAATGGGAAACAAGGTTAGTTCAGCATGACTTGCTCTTAGTAAGCTCATGCTGTTTTCCTTGCTATGTGCTTACAAACCATCTGTTTCACCATCTGATGCCAGAGATTGTATATCAAACCCATCATTTTCATGAATCTACTTTTTCTTATATAAAAGTTAGATTTATTGCATACAGAATTGAATTTTATTTTTTTTAACAAATCGTAACATATTTGGGTAAGACTTTGGATATAATGTATTTGCAAACAAAAATATTAATGTCTTTCCAGGACCTTGATTTTATCACAAATTGAGAGTTGAGGAAAATACAAGATCTCATGCATATGCTGTCCCCATAGCTTACCATGCCACTGTCTCCACCCTTCTGTTTATATAATTTTTAAGGGGGGCTGTTTACTGTCAGCCGCCCTTGACTAGTCCTCTAATACTGGTGACAAGCACAGTGGCGGACCCCAAACCAGCAGGCATACACAGTGATTTGATACAATGATTTAACAACTGGATGGGAAAGCACGGTGACATAATAGGAAGAAGTTAACTATACTAAGATAGCACCAGCCAAACAGCAACTATCCTAGTCCAGAGTGGATGCACAATAAATACTACCAGTGAAGGAGAAGGAGGCAGAAAGCAGCCTGTATTTCACCCCATCCTTATCCCTGACAGGCAGCATTATCAATCCCATACTTCATGGAATGGAACAAAACAAATCCATATCCCCAAACCCATTGTTAGAAAACCAATAATAGCCAAGGGAAATTAAAGGTAAAATCCAGCTCTCCTACTA
The DNA here is from genome assembly GCF_029378745.1 of Bos indicus. Classification (NCBI taxonomy): domain Eukaryota; kingdom Metazoa; phylum Chordata; class Mammalia; order Artiodactyla; family Bovidae; genus Bos; species Bos indicus. Next base: position 94,711,798 of record NC_091767.1, read on the forward strand.
TCTGTTTTTATAGTTAATATGTTCTGGGTCACGAAGAGCAAGAGTAGAAGGGGCGAAAGAGAGTTAGGCAATGAATTCCTGCTGCACCTAGAGCTGGCTTGTCTGCCTCACGGCATTTGCATGCATCCCAACAAACCCACAGGTGTTGCTTTCCTTTGTATGCCTCCCTGTTTTATGTTTCAGGAATTTTATGTTCCTTTATGTATGAGGTTGACCTTTATAAAAGAGGATGCTTAGAGTTTTTCTCATTTTTATGTGCTTCACTGTACTTCCCACACTCTAGCTGTCTGTTCTCTTTCAGGGAAATCCTAATTGAACTCCTTGAAATAAATTCTTCTCTTTAGTTCAGATTTTATAAAATTTCTAGAAAAACAATGCATCTCTCCCAGAAAAAATATTGCCAAGCAAGTCTCCTCTGTAGAGTCAGACTCATGATCATCACCAAACAGAAAACACTTGCAAAGCTACCCCCAAAATTCTTAAGCAACGGAGGGTTAGGACCCAGAGAAAGAAAAACAAAAGTTGCTTTAATCAGGAAAAATATTTTGAGGGATATTAGAAAGGTGTGAGGAGTCTGGCACAGTAAATTTTATTTGACTAGAATATTCAGGGAATAGGCTCTGGTTTTGTTCTTGCTCACTCACTTCGCTTTAAAACCCTTAATTTAAAAGTTGCTATGCTGCTATATAATTCCACTTGCATGTCATTCTGGAAAAGACTGAAGAGACAGAGACAAGATCACTGGTTTCCAGGGTTAAAGATGGGAGGAACAGTTGACTACAAGGGGGAAGTACAGGCTATTCCGAGGGGTGACAGAACAGTTCTGCATCTTAACTTTGATGAGGTTGCATGGCTCAGGCCATTTTTCAGAACCTATAGAACTGAACACTAAAATGAGTGCATTTAGATGAGTATAAAAACAGATGACGTAGAAGTTTAAGTTGCTGTATGAAGCAGAAAGAAGACTGCTGGGTTGGAATTCTAGTGATTTACCATCCACTTCTGTTAGCTGCATTCCCCTTTCTATGTATTTTTGTTTTTATTTACTAGAAATCATTCTAAAATTACTCTAGAAGACATGTCTGCCTTAGGAAGTAGAACATGCAGGGGGAGAATGTCAACACTCTTTGGCAAGCATCAATGTCTGTGCCACATCCCGGGGCACAACCTTTCCCAGGTGAATATTCTCCCTTCCCTGTCCTCCTCTGGTGCTTTGCACCTTCACCAGCCAACATATTTTAATAGATTTTACTATAGTATTAATGCACTTATTTATTCATACATTTCATTATAAGCAAAATTAACAATTATGTTCTTAGATGCACTTAATGAGTTCAGTAATCAGGCTCTTGAGAGAGCAACATATGGTTGTTTGTGATTAGATACAGCCACACAGAGATGTCAGTACAGAGCTGTCCTCCTGTACATACTCTCTGAGCTCTGCCTGTGTCTCCTGTAAAGGCTCTTGTGATAGAGTCAATGTCTCAAACAGAGAGGCCAGAGAAATCCTCCTACCACGATCATCTTTAGAGTATATTTTTAACTCCTGCATTGAAGAGTCTTTGTAATAAGAATATTTACTACTTTTCCATCGTCATTAATGATTTGCCCTCAGGATTTCTATCTGACTAGTCCCAGCAAATTTTTACATTTCATTTCCAATACCTTTTCTCTGCCATCAATGTTCTCAGTCTTTAGTTGGTCTCCTGAACTATCCAATTGTTCTGTAATATTTCACTAGTTTTTCTTATATGAGTTTGGGGGTTCAAAATTTTATTTAAAGTTTATACTTTTCAGCCATGTAAGCTTCTTATAACTCTTAATAATGTAAGGCAATACACAGTCACTATGTGGTAGCATATCAAGTGAAACCTTGCCCAGCAGAACTTGGAGGCAGCAAGTCTAAGTACTATAAATTATACGTAGAAAGACTGCAGTACTTACCATATTTTGTTTGTTTCAGGTGGCACGCAAGTTCCAGAGTTCCTGGCAGAGACTGTAGAACTCTGCAAAATGGGAGGAGAAAGAACCTCCAATGAGGAGCTGTCTTTGACTTCTCCATCATCATCATCCTTCACCTCCTGCTGGGTCTCATGTCTTGTCAACTCCCTCACTTTTCTGCTCTACTCTCTATCCCGACTGCCCTGCCCTTGAACAGGCCTCCACTCTCTCTATTCCCGGATCAGAGCTACTAGTCTAAGGAGCTTGGCACATAGAAAGTACTCAGTAAATATTGGGTGGGTGGATAGATGGGTGATGGATGATGATTAGGTGAATGAGAAGGAAAATGGAAGGGAAGTAGGGGAAAGAAAAAAATGGAAAGAAAGAAGGAAAGAGTTCTTTCTTATATCATGTGGATGGATTGCTTGTAAACCAGAAATGGTCATGTTGTGAAGCACATTTAATTTCCTAGCTCTCTAAATGGGAGAATGAAACCAAAGACATAAGTTCTCCCCACCCCCATTCACCTAGGATTCTACTATGCATGTGAATAGTTCGCATCTGATGATTAATAATACTTTATATTCCACCAGCAAAAAAATAGAAAATAGAGAAACAACCACATTCTAACATCTCCCTGGGAAGATGATGAGGCATCTGGTGCAGTTTGTTGACAGGCCCCCTCTATCCACACACATGGCTGCACAAGTCACCATGACCCTCAGTATCAGTTGCCTGACTTCCTATTCTTTCAAATTAGAAAGTCCCCCCACATGACCTCTTTGAGAGTGCTAAGTCCTTCTCCTAAATCTCCTAAGAGTCTGAAACTGTGAAAGCCATCCTCATCAAGAAAGAGGCAGCCTGGGCTGTAAATTGATTAACTAATGTAATAAGCTAGAAGATAGAAACCCACTCTTAAGACCATCACTCTCCTGTCTTGGTGGAAATTGAATCCTCTCATTAAACTGTGTTGATCACATCTCTATTAACCAGGAACTTCTTTCTCTAAACTGCTGCTATTTATTTCAGTTGTATGATACTAGAACTTTATCATGTTTACACAGGTGAATGCTTTTGGCTTCACCCCTTACAGGAAAAAGAGTTGTGTCCAACTTTCTGCAGCCCCATGGACTATACAGTCCATGGAATTCTCCAGGCCAGAACACTGGAGTGGGTAGCTTGTCCCTTCTCCAGGGGATCTTCCCAACCCAGTGACAGAACCCAGGTCTCCCACATTGCAAGCAGATTCTTTACCAGCTGAGCCACAAGGGAAGCCCTTACAGGAAAAAAAAAAAACCATAAAAAATGAATTCAAGTATGTATGTGAGTGGGTGTTATCAGCTCCCAGTACTGCCTTTGGGATTTTTGATTGGTAGAGCTCTATACTGTGGGCTAAAATGAACTACTTCCCCTTTCCTACATGCAACTCTAACGAAACAAGCTTCCCAGGTGGTTGCAATTGGTAAAGAATCCGCCTGCCAATTCAGGAGACCAAAGAGACACAGGTTTGATCCCTGGGTCAGTAAGATACCCTGAAGCAGGACATGGCAAACTGCTCCAATATTCTTGCTTGGAAAATCCCATAGACAGAGGAGCCTGGCAGGCTCAGTCCATGGAGTCTCAAATAGTTGGGACACAACTGAGCACGCACATGTGCATACATACACACTTCCCCTCTCTGGGGTGAAAGTCTATTGAAACAAGTTACAGCTAGCTTTTTGCCCATAGAAAACCATGTGATTAAAACTAGCTGAGAAGGTGGGAGAGGGCAAAACAGGTGAAGGAGGTACAAACTTTCAGTTAGGAAATAAATAAGTCATGGGGATGTCGTGTACAGCATAGGGATGTAGTCAATAATATTGTATTAACACTAACTTTATATGGTGACAGATGGTTACTAGACTTGCGATAGTCAATTTGTAATGTATACAAATGTCAAATCACTAATATAATATTGTCTGTCATCTTTAAAAATTAATTAGAAAAAATTAAGTACAAAAAAATTAAAAAGAAAAACAAACAGCTGAGAAGTTAAAAAGCCATCTGCCCATGGCAAAGGCGTATTAGACTTTTCCTAAAGACAGAGAAACTCTTTGCTACCACCTTCAGCCAAAGCCTGTAGTGAATACCCACTGCGTGGCTCATGAAGGTGGTGGAGACCCTATAGTCCTGGACTCAAACAGCTCCAACAATCTGGAGGGAAAGGGGTGAACAGTGTAGCCAAAGATGAAGACCCAACTGCCTATACAACTGGCACTACTTGAGTTTAAGCCTTTGAGGCAAAGGCTGTCCTTTAAAAACTTATCTGTCAAGTGCTCAATAGAGCATTGTATCAGTGCGGGTGCCAATGTGGGTGTCTAATTAATAAGATGTCTTTGCTGATAAATATAAAAGCATTACAAGGTCATTTACATCACTCGAGAATCCAGGAGGACCTGTGAGTCAAGGCATAAAGGTAAAGGTGGTAAAGAGCCAATATGTCCTACTAAGTGTTCATTCCAAATGCTCTTGTTTTAGGGAGAAAAAGACTGGATACACTTTTCAGTAGCCAATGATTGTAACTTGTGCTGCCTAAATAATAAGAAAGCAAGAATTAAAAATTTTCAGCCAAATTAAATTTTCACAATTAAGTATCTTCAGTAAAGCAAGGTATATTATGCTCTGTGAACATGGATTTCTCACCATTTCAAACCTTTTAAAATGATTCTAAAGGCACCTTTTCTTTTTTTTTTAAATTAGATATAGTTGCCATATAACATTATATTAATTCAGGTGTACACCATGATGATATGTATATGTGGCAAAATGATCACCACAAGTAAGTTCATCATCATACATAGTTACAGAATTTTTTCTGTAACTATGTGATGAGAAGTTTAAAGATCTACTCTTAGCAACCTTCAAATAAACAACACAATAGAATTAGCTATAATCACTGTGCTGTATATTACACCCTTAGGACTTATTCATGTTATAACTGAAAGTTTGTACCTTTTGACCACCTTCACTCATTTTGCCTCATTGGAAAAGACCCTGATGCTGGGAAAGGCTGAAGGCAAAAGGAGAGGGGACAACAGAGGATGAGATGGTTGGATGGCATCACAGACTTCATGGGCATGAGTTTGAGGAAGCTCCGGGAGTTGGTATTGGACAGAGAAGCCTGGCGTGGTGCAGTCCATGGGGTCACAAAGAGTTGCACACAACTGAGCAACTGAACTGAACTGAACTCATTTTGCCTATCCCCAAAAGCACCTTTTCTAAAACTTAAAACCAGTGGAAGAAAAGGGAAGGCATGAAGAGACCCTCGTTTAAGAATTTGGCTCAGCTGCAATCCCACTAGCATCTGGGATTCCAATGGATTAATTTACCCATTTTGATTGGAAGATGCCTACAGAGAGATGAGGTGTTTAAGTGCTTAAAACTGCAGCTTTTATCGGCATCCACCAGAGATCAGCAGTAAAGAGCCATGCTCTCAGCCTGCACCCTTCCTACTCTTAGAATAAGAATTCTCAGCCAGATTTAAATTCCTCAACGCCAGCTAAGCATGTTATCTCCACTAGTTTCATTGCATTGTAGAAATGTGGAGATAGAAAGCTGGGCAGATGGCTGTCAGCAAGACTCCAACATGCCTTAGTCCTCAGTGCCAAGGGATCCTACAGAGAGAGTGATGGCTCACTGTGAATTATAAAGGAAACTCAGAAAGTTATCTGAAAATGTAACTTCAGTTCAGCAAATAGGCCAGTCCATCTTTTCCATTTCTTATTTTGGTGGAAAATTTCAAGAAATAAGGAAATATGTTATAGACACATTTGAAGTTACTTCCAATTTTACTTCCTTCTTCTTGAATTTAGTGTTTCTTAATCCCATGTATGCTTTTTATACTTTCTGTACATATGAAAGTATCCATAATCAATAACTAGTATTGTATTATATGTCCCAAACGTTATGTTAAGTGGTAACAGATTGACATCATATACATCATTCTATAACTTCTTGTTCTTGCACTAATTATGTTTTCTATACATGTTGACAATGCAGTTGTAAGTCATTCATTTTCACTGCCTTATAGTAGTCCATTAAATTTGGTTTACTTATCCATTCCTCTCTTGAGGGACATTTTCATTGTACTCTATTTGGGGCTATCATCATCATGAATGAATATTTTCCAACATGTTATTTTATGCGTATGTACAAGAGTTTCTCTAGAATATATATCCAATGTGGAATTGTTTTGTAACCTTGACTTTTCATGATACTGTCAAACTCAACCAATTTATACTAACGTCAGCCGTAGACGAGAGTACCTGTTGCCCAACACTTTTGACAACGTTGGATATTATTGGTCTTATTAATTTTTCCAATCAGATAAACATGAAATGATGTCTTCTTGTTGTTTTTATTATAATTTCCTTGATTACCAGGAAAGCTGAGCATCTTCTCACTATTAGCCATTCTGTTTTCCTTTTCTAGAAATTGCCATATCTTCATTCACTATTATATTGTATCATTACATTGTATCAATTGTCTTTAAGTGATTTCTAGTAGTTAAATGTTCTGAATGCTAATCTTACACCTCTGAGTTGTAAATGCCTTCCAAGTGTGCACCTTGCCTTTTCACTTGTGTTTTCTAATGTACAAAGTTTCATTTGTTTCTTTATTTGCTTTTATTTTTATTTTTGGCTGCTCCATGTGACTTATGGGATCTTAGTTCCCTTATGGGATATTAGTTCAAAACCAGATCCACAGCAGTGAAAGCCTGTTTTAACCACTGTACCTCCAGGGAATTCCCTCTTACTTATTTTAAATATAGTCAGATTTACCTATGTTTTCCTTCATGGTTTTAACTGTATGTAGCTTGTTTAAGAAATCCTTTCAAAGACCAAGTTAATAAAGATACATAGGAGAACATCTAAATTTTTAGTTTTCCTTTTTACATTTAAGATTTCATCAGAATGTATTTATTTATTAATTAATATGTTGAGAGACATATGTTCATTTATTGAATAGAACATCTTCTCCCAGTGACCTATCACATAAGTTCTTCTATATGCCCAGGCCCTGATCTGTTCTCTATTTGCCTATTCCAGCAACAATACCACATTATCTAATGACTATAGTCTTAATATGTATTAAGGCCCCACCTTATTCTTAAAAAATTTGCTAATTCATGAACCATTGATCTTCCACACACATTTTAGAATAATCTTGTTAAGTCACACACATAATTCTAAATTCACTAAATATTTGTGTATGTAAAGATGCATACACTGAAAATGGAATACGAATTTGATTTGGGTTACATTCAATGTATAGATTTGTGAAGAATTAATAGCTTTATAAAATAGAGTCCTTTCATCCATGAATACAATGTATCCATCCATTTATTTAAATATTTTCTTAATGTTTTTCAATAAAACATTATATTTCCTTTCATTAAAATACTGCACATCATTTTTCAGATTTATTCTAGGTTTGTTGCTCTTGTTAGTGGCATCTTTTGTCAAACTGAAGCTTGTCCTTTGTTGACAGTGATGGGAATAAATTGATTACTGTATATTGCCCTTATTTCCAGCTGCTTTTTCTAAAAAGTGTTAATACTTTGCAGGTTCTCTTGAAATTTTCTTGTTCACAAAAACATTGTTTTAGATCTTATTCTTTTTTGTCTTACTGTGTTGGCTAAGACTTGATAAACTGAATGTTTAATTGAAGAGCTGATAGCCAGAAAACATGTTCTGTTCATGACTATAAAGAGAACATTTGAGGTTTGGGAAAATTTTAAATATTACCAAATATCATGAGTATTGCTTTCTCCCCTATTTAATGTTTCAGAATGTATGGAGGGTTTGTTTAGAGCACAATAGCTACTCTCTAATCTTTTAAAAAATCACTATACGCCAACTATTATTTCCAGTTTTCAGTATGCCTATTACTGAGGTCCCCCCCAACACAAAGAACAAACAAAAATTATACAAATTATTAATTTTTGGCAAAGTTGGTCAATTTCACATTGTCCTCAAATGCCACACTACACAGACTGGCAGCATACATAGTCATAAACCTCAGCAGGCTCAAGTTGAGACATCCCCCAACCCCCAGAAAACTCTTCTGCATTCAAGTTCTGAATTGATTCCCTTTGAGGCCTTTAAAAAGTTTTTGTTTGCAAAAAACAAAAGTTCATTGTTGGCATTTGGAGGTGGCTTATTAGTGACTGTGAGAAATCAGGGTTAGAACTTGAGGTAGGAAGACAAAAGTAAAGTTCTTAAATTTTATTGCTGTAACACAGTAAAATTAAGTCAGTTCTCAATACAAGAAACTTTTGTTCAAGAAACCCAGTATAGCCATGAGGACCTTGGACCCCAGTAGCACTATTCTGGTAACTATTCATGCCATCTAACTGTCATCACTTTTCGCTTCCCTATAGCAGGAAGCAAAGAGTAGCAGTTTTAAACCTCACTCCACATCCTATTAAAAAAAATCAGGTTACAATTAAAAATAGATTTTAAAATCTACACCTTAAAACATAATTCAAGTATGCTGCATTTTAAAAACACTTCATTACAAAAGTTAAAACTTAGAAAATCAAGTAGAACATTCATCAAATCAACAAATAAGCTTTCACTTTTTCAAGATGATTTACTGCAGGATTTAACAGATTCCTGTATTACTGATTGTGCTGAGTCTTTACAAAAAAAATAAATAAATAAAGTGAGACTAGACATCAGCCACTGCCATTTTCAAACTAGAAAAGAAAATAAAGTTGCTCCCACATAATTGGGAAAATAATTTATCTTACAGAAATTTAACACACGAGCTATCTTTTAGGTTCTCATTTGCTAAATCGACAATTCAGGATTTGTGAAGTAGGAACAAGATGCTGAATCTGAGAGGAACCTCTAAATATGCTAGAACTACAGTTACTTTGTTTTGCGTTGTTTCTTTAGATGCAAAATGAAAAAACACTACCGCTTCCCACGCTGCCCAGTTTGGGATAAAGAGCGCAGGGCCGTCTTGCAGCAGTTGCGGCGACGTGGTTTTGCCGCTTTAAGCCGAGTCGCGGGGGTGGGAGGAGAGGGGGGCGGGGCTCTAGCCCGCCCACAAGAGGCGTGGCCTGTCCGGTGTCTGCTGGGAGCTGTAGTTCCAGGCCCTAGCCCTTCTTGACAGGCTTTTTCCTCCCTCCACCGCGTCCCGCCGCCTACAGACTCTGAAGGTGCTGTGGATTTTGTGCTCTGAGACACAACCGGAGATAAAAGGAGAGGCTATAGGTTCTGTCGAGTGCTAGGCGGCAGCGGCGCGCATGCGCAAGCTGGCCTTGCTCCACCTTCACCTCTCCCGGCGCGTTGCAGGGTGGGGGACATTGGTAGGACACTAGCCCAAGACCAGTTTGAGATGGTGTGGCTTGTGGGCCGCATTTGTTAACCAGGAGATGATGAAAGCTACCCGATTTTCTTCCCCTACCTCATCCTGCCTTTCAGGACTCTCCCACTACCCTTATACAGTTTGCAGAATTGCAGCCGCACACACATCCCCGCCCTCTCCTATCTCTCCTTGGGAAACCTTTCCCGCTATGTTGTGAAATCTGTTCGAGCTTCTCAGCCAAGGCCTTTTAGCCCGCCTGGAATTCAAAGTGCCCCTTTCTTGCCAAATCCAGGTCATGTGAGGCAGCAAAAGGCTTGAGCCACAGGCCCCACAAAGCAATACCCTTGGGCAGTTCTCTGAAACTTTCCTCCTGCAAGGCTGGAACAAGCTAGGTGATAGATTAGATAGATGGATAGATAGATTAAGCGCTTAAGTTTGAAAAGGGCTTCCAGAGCTTTCTTTGTTCTGGAAAGGAACATCAGTACTGTATACGGACAGACACTGAGTGACCCAGGAACTCACGAACTCTCGAATGTAACTGATGACAAAGCCTCAGGACTACAGCCTCCAGGAGTTCTAAATCCACTGCTTTTCCCACCACTTCACAGTTGTCTCACAAACAGTTAGAGGAGGTAACCAGCTAAACTTGATGCAAGTTGCCTTTCAGAATGATCAAGCTCTGGTTGACAAAAGTCACTCTTAAATTAGTGAGCAGTTGCCCTCAAGGAGTAAGCCCTCCAGCAAACACAGAGGAGGGAAGTTTGCTGAGGGAAATGTTTAAGATTGAACACATACTTTGTGCTGGGCTCTGAAAAGATATGCATCACATTATAGCTTAAAATGTGCCCCTCCCCAGGGACAGGTTGGACCATAAAGCACCCTATATTTCCCTTAGGAAAGTATTAATCACACTATGTCTTGTTTGCCTGCTTTTCTTGAGAGTCTGCAACACTTTTGTTCACCATGGTGTCTGCAGTGCTAACATGATGGTGGTCTCTTAGAAAAGGTCAGTGATGACATGTGTGAATCCGTCGAAAGCACAAGCCTTTTAGGTCTGTGCTCCAAGTCTGTTAACAAAAGTGCAGATGCGAGTAGAGATGCAGATTTATACAACATTTGGAAAAAAGCAGCATGAAACTGCCTGGAGAGGCCCCTGAAGCCTGCATGGAGGAGGCAGTATCTGCTAAGCTTTGGAAATGCCCCTCATTGACTTAGCAGATAGGAAGTTTTCACACCAAAGCCTCTCTATGAGCTTTGCCTAACAGGGAAAGCTGATAATGTTTAAGAGCCAAACAGGACCAAAACACAGAGGCTACCCTCTTCCAGGTGGTCATCTGGAGAAACCATGCTTTCCAGGGACCCTGGCTTTCTTCAAACATCTTTGGAATGCTCTTTGTGGAAATGCCTTTTGAGTTTACAGCACATTGTTTTGCACCTCCTCAGCACTGGAACATCTCGTTCCTTCAGGGATTTGATATTTGGGAACAGCTAGAAGTCACTTTGGATGAAAGTCTATAAGATGAGAAAGAGAGTCATGCTGCATAATAGTTGTTGAAATTTGGGAGAAGGTGTTTTTTTGTTTATAGGGTCTCATCCTGGAAAGTGGATGTTTTGAGTGGATGTGTATTTTCCTGAGAGATCATGTCTTAGGTCCTATCAGATTCCTCAAGGACTTCATGATTTAAAAAAGATTAACAACTACTGCTGTACAGTTATGAGATCACTTCTTCTGGGACCTGTAAGCTCCTCTGAAGGAAAATCACGTGGAAGGAGAGCAGAGGGCAGGTTTCAGCTGCTCCTCTAATTTGATGTGTGACCTTGATGGATTTGAAAGCTCCCAGAGCCTCAGTGTCCCCACATACAGAGTAGAACAAATAGCATCATCCCTGGACTAGACATGTGATGCAGCCTTCCCAGGTGACTCCTTCGAATGACAGCCCTAATTTGGTTGTGTGTTAGTGCTACTGTGCTTGTTCAATGAGATCAGACTCTAGGGACAACAAAGAGGCCAAATCAGAGAGGAAAGGTGGGAGCTCAAAAACTAGCAAGACTTGCTGAGATTAGTACAAATGGATAGGGAAGGGCTCATCAAGAAGGGGGAGCTTGGAAAGAGGGAAGGGGGTGCTAGGGCATCACCCTTCCAGGGGCAGGAATCAGACCAGAGAGGCAGCACAGGAGTCCAGAAACAAGGTTCTGCCATATGACTGAAAGTTCTGTTAGAAAACTCAACCTCCTGAAGGGCCAATTGGAATAATCAGAATTTAAGCAAGACATTTATTTGACAGGGACTGAATTGCAGGCAGCAGGGGACCCATTCTAGGTACAAGGTGACCTGTGACTAGGTCAGGAGCCACAGTCCTCTGGATTGGTCCCGAAGCCTGCAGCAGAAGACTATGCCTCCAGCTGTGGGGGCAGAAAGCCTGGGGGCCAGCTGGAGCTAGGAAAAGCTGAGGAGCCAGTCACTTCAGTCACCACAGCCTAGGGCTACTCTTCTCTCCCACCTTCACTTTCTCCTCTCTCCCTCCTTTCCTCCCTCACTTCCCTCTTTCTTCCTAGTCTCTGTGAGAGGGAAGAGATTTAAAAAAACAAAAAACACCAAATGATGCTTTCTGACTTTAAGGAGTTTGCAGATTTGAGAGACATCTTTCCCACTTAGAAGTAAATATAAGTGCTTAGTTGGGCACTAAAAAATAAAAATCCTAGGAGGCAATGAAGGGTAAAAAAAGTTAGTGTGAGTGTGTGTGTGGTGGGATGGGGGGTGGGGTCCATAGTTATTCTCTGCTTTTCCACAGAAAGAAGAGAATTTCAAAGTCACTTCCCCGAAGTGGAAAAGTATGGAGGAACTCTCTGGTTTCTCCCTACTCCCAAGGGAAGGGATGACTTAGCAACTGGTGAATCTGCCCCTGCCTTTTCCCTCTATGTGTGTTCTTTTAGAGCTAGCCTGTACACAGAACACCTGCATTCATGTCTGTCATGTGAGCGTGGCTAAACCAGCTTTGCAGGGTAAGCACAGATCAGGAGGGGCATTTCAGGAACCCATCTGGCTGCAGGTCAGGCCACATTGTTCAGGTCAGCTTTATTAATAAACAAAAATGATATTTTGATATCCAGTGGTCTGCCTCCTGGTCTTATTTCTCAGTCACTTCCAAACTCAGAAGGAGAAAACAGGCATGTTCCTTTTCAACCCTTCCAGCCCCCAACGCAGGGCAGAGGCCTTGGTTTAGGTCAGTCTGGAAGGAGGAGTCAGGCCCAGTGGTCACTCTGCATTGGAGCCTCAGGGACCTTTTTGTCACAGGGCTCTCAAGCCATGTGATCTGGCTACCTTGAAAACAAATTTAGTCTCTTAACTTCAAAAAAACCCCTCTGAATCCACAAGACTGAACCTTGAAGAAGAGAGAGGAGTGAATGGGGGATATCCCTGCTGTGTTCTTTTGTACAATGGTCACAGTCAGGACCAGACACGTGGCGTGAACTGAGGTTAGACACACAGGAAAAGCTGCTTCCACAGGTTTCTCTACTCTCTTCAGTTGTATGTACGTGTGAGCTTTCTACCTTTGGCTTAAGTGGTTTTCTCTTCTTGGAATTCCTTCTCTCCATTATTTGCACCAGTTAAAATCCAAGAAGAAGCAATTTCTTCCTGAGTAATGCTGTTTCTTCCTAATTGAATACTTTTATCTTTTTGGTCTCCTAACAAGTTCCTTGACATTCCATTCCTCTAGCTCCAGGACTGCAAAGTCCTCCACAGTCTGGTCTCCATCTCCAACACATCTCGACTCTTGCTTCTTACTCCAGCTGTGTCATACAACCTGCCTCACATGCCCTTCTCTCTCTTTACAACTACCTGGCAAAGTCCTTCATCCTCTAATATCCACTCCACTCTGTTCCCCTCAGACTTCCCTGACCCCAGAAAGAATTAACTGTACCTTCACCCTTATGTGACTTCATGATTAACATGGCACCTAACACACTCTACTGAATTTTTTTTTTTACTACACCTATCACCTGAACTATATTATGGGTTCTTTTTACCAGAGGGATCATGTTTATTTCATCCTCGAGCCTAGAACTTAACAGACACTTCAATAAATGTTGAATAAATGAATGAATGGACTAATGGTTTAGTTTACTTACATATGTATCCCTCCCACTTTAATATGTATCCCTCCCACTCTTTGAGGTTAGGAATATTGGGTCATTTATCGTTTATTCTCAATAGCTACCTTCAGTTCAATTCAGTTCAGTCACTCAGTCGTGTCCGACTCTTTGTGACCCCATGAATCACAGCACGCCAGGCCTCCTTGTCCATCACCAACTCCCTGAGTTCACTCAAACTCATGTCCATCGAGTCAGTGATGTCATCCAGCCATCTCATCCTCTGTCGTCCCCTTCTCCTCCTGCCCCTAATCCCTCCCAGCATCAAGGTCTTTTCCAATGAGTCAACTCTTTGCATGAGGTGGCCAAAGTACTGGAGTTTCAGCGTTAGCATCATTCCTTCCAAAGAAATCCCAGAGCTGATCTCCTTCAGAATGGACTGGTTGTATCTCCTTGCAGTCCAAGGGACTCTCAAGAGTCTTCTCCAACACCACAGTTCAAAAGCATCAATTCTTCAGTGCTCAGCTTTCTTCACAGTCCAACTCTCACATCCATACATGACTACTGGAAAAACCTTAGTCCCTGGCTTATAATAGGCACTTAGTAAGTATTTTCCACTGAATGGGTGAATAGATGAGCAAATAAAGTTTTTTGTAATATCTCCAATCTGATATACCCTTTTCCTTCTTTGGAATCTCGAGCACTTTCTTGTGTTTCTCCTGTGGTATTTTCTTTAGCTTGCACTTACCTGCATGTCTACTCAAGAGTCAACTCCTTGAAGGCAAGAGTTGGGTCTTACTTCCCTTATTATCCACTGCGGTATCTACTGCAATGCTGGACATATAGCAGGAGCTCAAAATTGAGCTTTTCTGAGAAAGATAAAAGTACCTGTCATTCAGAGGCTCTGTTCCAGCCACAAGATGACTAAGTATATGACCTACACACATTGGGTCATCTAACTCACCACTTCACCTCACACATAACGTTGCCAACTCCTGGGTGATGGGAAAGCAGAGTTGAAAAGAACATGTTGTTTCAATATTATGTTAGCTGTAATTCTCTTTACTAGTAGATGCTCAGTAAATCTAATTTTCAGGTTAATAAAGTATATGAAAATGAAAGTGAAAGTCACTCAGTTGTGTTCAACTCTTTAAACCCCATGGATATACAGTCCAAGGAATTCTCCTGGCCAGAATCCTGGAGTGGGTAGCCTTTCCCTTCTCCAGGGGATCTTCCCAATCCAGGGATAGAACCCAAGTCTCCTGCATTGCAGGCGGATTCTTTACCAGCTGAGCCACATAGGAAGCCCAAGAAGACTGGAGTGGGTGGCCTATCCCTTCTCCGGCACATCTTCCCAACCCAGGAATCAAACCGGGGTCTCCTGCATTGCAGGTGGATTCTGTACCAACCGAGCTATCAGGGAAGCCCAATAAAGCATATGAAGCCCATCAAAAAGACTTCCCTGGTGGCTCAGACAGTAAAGCGTCTGTCTACAATGTGGGAGACCTGGGTTCGATCCCAGTTCCCAGTTCCCTGAAGAAGGAAATGGCAACCCACTCCAGTACTCTTGCCTAGAAAATCCCATGGACAGAGGAGCCTGGTGTCCATGTGGTTGCAAAGAGTCGGACACGACTGAGCGACTTCACTTTCACTTTCACTTTTCAAAGGACACAAAAGAACAGCTGAAGGATGAAAATCATATCAGCCGATAAGAACACATGGAAAGGCAGATCCGTGCACTCCCCCTCAGGGCAATGGCTTAAAAAGAATTAAAAGGAATGTTTTTCTTCACAAAAAGACAGAGGGGACTGGAAGAAATTCAACTTCAAAACATTAAAGTCCCTATAATTTCACCATAACTAAATAGAGAAGAGCAATCCTCAATATTAGAAACCATTATCAATTGTGGGGATTTTTCATCCATTTGCTTTTTCGCATGGGCTTTCATTCCTCTTCCTTCCTCTCTTTCCTTTTCTTTTTCCTCTTCTTTTTCTTTCTTTCTTTCAACATATTTTCACTGAGCATTAACTATGTCTGTGGTACTCATTCTTCTAAGTGCTTTATATTTATAATCTCTCATAACCCTGTTCCAATTCTGTGATGTAGTTATTAGGATCATCACTTAAAATGGGACAGAAGCTGGGGCTCAGCTTAGTTGCCTAAGGTTTCAAAGCCAATAGTTGCTGGGATCATAACTTGAAGCCATATTTCATAAACTCTGAAACTTACATGTTGTTGCTTAATTCCTACATTGTAATGCTTCTCTATACAGTTCATTGGTTCTGTTCTCGCATAGCTTACAGACAACTGGAAAGATAGCAAATTAAATCAAGTGCAGGGTCAGAGGTTAGCAAGAGACAACATGGAACACAGAGAAGGCCATTGATGTCAGAGGGGAAGTATGAAGATTAGCAATGGCTCCTCAGGGGAGGAGTCACAAATTGAGAACCGAAGGATAAGTGGAAGTCTACTGATGAAGCAAGGGGCATTACCTAGGCAGAGGTACAGCAAGTACAAAGACCTGGGGATGGGAAGCAGCCCAACACATTCAAGGAACTGTAAGTATTTTATTGTGTTTTCAAAGCTGTGTGTGTGTGTGTGTGTTTGTGTGTAACTCACAGTGATTATTAATTGTCTTACTTTTGTCTAAAACTGCTGAAGTGTGAGGTTGAGTGGTCATTGAAATGAATTAGTGTTTTTGTGCTGGTTTCAAATGCTCTTGTGGGGACCAGTGCGTTCTGATGTCCAAATGACAGAGTGAAGTAGCCAGTGCTATGTGCCCTGTGAAATTAGAGAGCTGTGAGAATGCACTAGGACCCTTTCGGGACTGAAAAGTCCCAAATGTGAAGGCTTATATTATGTTTTTTAAAAATTATGATTTATCATTTCCACAGAATATATAAATGTAAATCATTCGATTTTTATGTCAGTTGTAAAATTGAAGCCAATTTAAAA
Source organism: Bos indicus (assembly GCF_029378745.1). Taxonomy (NCBI): domain Eukaryota; kingdom Metazoa; phylum Chordata; class Mammalia; order Artiodactyla; family Bovidae; genus Bos; species Bos indicus. Next base: position 94,728,142 of record NC_091767.1, read on the forward strand.
ATAAATTATTTCACTAGTCACCTTTAAGTTGGCTGGTCCATGGGGATCCATTCATTCTCTCTAATTTTGTATACATTTGAAATTTTGCATAGTAGCCTAAAAATTTTTAATAGACTTTTTAAAGAGTAGTTTTAGATTCGTAGCAAAATTGAGTTCAAAGTAGGGAGTTCTCATCTACTCCTTGCTTACCTGCCCCAAAACACACAGTCCTGTTCCATAATTTTTAATCTAATATTTAAATCTGATGTATATCATAGATGCTGTATTTATCAACTACATAGTATTCACTCTATCAACATCCTGTACAATAACTTTTAATTTAATATTTAAATCTGATGTATATCATAGGTGCTTTATTTATCACCTCATAGTATTCACTCTATCAACATCCTGTACAATAACTTTTAATTTAATATTTAAATCTGATGTATATCATAGATGCTTTGTTTTTTGTTTGTTTTTTACTTTTTTTATGTATTATCACTTTTATTATTTTTTTAAATTTTATTTTATTTTTAACTTTACAATATTGTATTGGTTTTGCCATATATCGAAATGAATCCACCACAGGTATACATGGGTTCCCCATCCTGAACCCTCCTCCCTCCCCATACCATCCCTCTGGGTCGTCCCAGTGCACCAGCCCCAAGCATCTATGGTACATATACACAATGGAGTATTACTCAGCCATTAAAAAGAATACATTTGAATCAGTTCTAGTGAGGTGGATGAAACTGGAGCCTATTATACAGAGTGAAGTAAGCCAGAAAGAAAAACACCAATACAGTATACTAACACATATATGTGGAATTTAGAAAGATGGTAACAATAACCCTGTATATGAGACAGCAAAAGAGACACTGATGTATAGATGCTTTGTTTATTTATCAAATACAGAGTATTCACCATTTGCTTGGCATTTTGCTAGCTCTTAGGGCTACAACTGGAGAAGGAAATAGCAGCCCACTCCAATATTCTTGCCTGAAGAATCCCAGGGACAGGGGAGCTGGTGGGCTGCCGTCTGTGGGGTCGCACAGAGTCAGACACCACTGACGCAACTTAGCAGCAGCAGCAGCAGCAGGGCTACAACAGTGTGCAAAGCAGACATAGTCCCTGCTCTTCACGTTTTTATAAGTCTTGTTGGAGAAACAGCCATTAAAGAAATACTTTTACAAAAACTAGTTCCAAACTGTGATGAAAATGCTACAAGTATGTGTTCTAGGAAAACTCCCTTACCCGGTAGTAAGGGAAGACTTTCTAAGAGAAAATCAATAGGTAAACTGATATAAGAGTGAATGAGGCAAAGACGACAGAGGAAAGCATTTTAGGCAAAGTAATGTCTTCACAGATCTTAAGGAAAGAAGGAGCCTGGCATATTTTAAGAACTAAAAGTTGGTAGGCAAGGACAGAGAGATGTGACTGGAGAGGCGAGCAGAAGCTAGAACACACAGACACTGTCAGCTGTATTAAAGTCTAGCCTTTTGTCTTTTTTACCCTAAGTGATGGGAAACTGTGGATGGAAAAACAGTGGAAACATAAGAGAAGGCATGAATGGATTTTTCGTTAAAACAAAGGCCCTGACTGCATGGTAAGGAATAGATGGGAATGGGGTTAAGAGTATACCTGGGGAGACTCGCTGAGAAACTATTGGAATAGACCCAGAGATGGTGGTGATGTACTAAAGTAGAGAGACAGAAATGACCTGATGGCATATGTATCAGGTAAAGTCAACAAGATGTGGTGTATGCTTTTAAAAGTTAGAAGGGTGCTGGATTTCTGGGCTTGCAAAACTGGATGGATTATGGTGTATTTACTGAGATGGAAGTAGGGGTGAAGAGAAGATCAAGAATTTAAAAGGGTTCTATAAGGGTTGAATTAGGGTTCAAGCTAATTTTTCTATATAACCAACTCTGTGTTAGGCACCATGCTATTAATAAATGACTCACATTTGGTATCAGAGAAGTTCTTATATCTGATGCAATAGGGACAGCTCAAGGCACCTTGAGACACTTGATTTACTGTCCTGTTATCATGTCCATTGCATGTTATTTATTACCTATGCACATTCTATTGGTATATGGATATCTGAAGTTCTAAGTATTGTTTCCAACTCCCTCCGCTATTATTCTTTCATGTGACTCATTAGGCAACTCCCACACCTATTTTCTTCTCTCAGGACTGTGTATTACTTCATGGTTACTTGCTTAACAGGTTGATCTGGGCATTTCCCCCTCCCCAACGAGGGTCAGTTTAAAGCCCTCTTGATCAGGGTAGGTGTTCACTGGCAAACATGTTTGTAACCTACACATGGTAGAAGTTCATGTTTGATTCATTATCACAAATCCTCAATCCATTGAGTGGTAGCCCTCCCTGGCCTCAGGCACTGCAGTGATTTGCCCACTGTTATAAGGAGCAATCCTCACATTCCCATTTTCCATTTCAAAGCCCTTATCAGAACAGACCATGGCATCTTTCCCATCTTCTCCTTATTCTAGATGCCTCCTCTATTACCCTGAGGCCCCTTTGTTATTGGTTCTCTTGAGTAGCAACCAAGAGAGTACCAGGTGTTTTCACAGATGTTGTGCCCCATTTATCCCCATAACACTTCTCCCTAGTTCCTGTCCCCAAGCCTGGATGGAAGTAGTCGTCTAACTCTTTGTACAACTAATGAATGAACTGTGTTACTAGAAAAACAAAGAATGCCTTATTTGGAGGGAGATTCTGTTTTTTAAGATGAATTGCAATTTTTTTAAATTTCCTTAAGTAACAATTCATCTGTACCTATTACCAATTTTAAACTATTAATTCATTTATGAGTATAATTCATTCAAATGACTTACTGTAAGTATGAACCTTACATTCTCACATGAATTATTGTTTAAATCAGAGGTAAGATGATGCCAAAACATCATTAAAAGGAAAAGTTAGGGCTTCCCTGGTGGTCCAGTGGCTAAGACTCACACTCCCAATGCTGGGGGCTAGGATTTGATCCTTGGTCAGGGAACTAGATCCCACATGCCGCAACTAAGACCCGGTGCAATCAAATAAATAAAGATACATTTTTAAAAGTAACAATTAAAAATGAAAAATTAAAGTTTTCCAAAACAATCCAGATTGTTTTAGCTTTGATTGTCCATTGAACATAGCTAGATGACTATTTTATGACTTTAGTACCTTTTCTAGAGTTGCATTGAACTATATGTTTCAGACAAATGGTGCCATATCATTGCTTAGTGCCTTGTGGTAGCACTTTATATTTTTAAAGTGCATGACAATCATATTCCTTACTATTTCTGCAGAGCCTTCCTGTGAGGTAGCTTGGCATTACTGAAGCCAAGCAGAAAAGTGAGTGTGCACTTATTGGGAAGATGCTGATAGGACCCAAATGAAATGTCAATGGACACTATGCACACCATTCAAAATGGCACAATCTGTCTAGATATCGATATGTTTCAGCAGAACTATCAAAACCTCTTTCCATATCATTTGAATTTCCAACCTGAAAAGTGAATCCTAATTTTGAAGGAAATAAGTGATTATTATATTAGATCTTTTTCTAAGTGTTAGGGTTTATGTTACTACTTAAAATTTCAGTTCAGTTCAATTCAGTCGCTCAGTCGTGTCCGACTCTTTGCGACCCCGTGAATTGCAGCACGCCAGGCCTCCCTGTCCATCACCAACTCCCAGAGTTCACTCAAACTCATGTCCATCCAGTCGGTGATGCCATCCAGCCATCTCATCTTCTGTTGTCCCCTTCTCCTCCTGCCCCCAACCCCTCCCAGCATCAGAGTCTTTTCCAATGAGTCAACTCTTCACATGAGGTGGCCAAAGTATTGGAGTTTCAGTTTTAGCATCATTCCTTCCAATGAACACTCAGTATTGATCTCCTTTAAGATGGAGTGGTTGGATCTCCCTGCAGTCCAAAGGACTCTCAAGAGTCTTCTCCAACATCACAGTTCAAAAGCATCAATTCTTCTGTGCTCAGCTTTCTTCACAGTCCAACTCTCACATCCATACATGACCATTGGAGAAACCATAGCCTTGACTAGACGGACCTTTGTTGGCAAAGTAATATCTCTGCTTTTGAATATACTATCTAGATTGGTCATAACTTTCCTTCCAAGGAGTAAGCGTCTTTTAATTTCATGGCTGCAGTCACCATCTGCAGTGATTTTGGAGCCCCCCAAAATAAAGTCTGTCACTGTTTCCATTGTTTCCCCATCTATTTGCCATGAAGTGATGGGACCAGATGCCATGATCTTAGTTTTCTGAATGTTGAGCTTTAAGCCAATTTTTTCACTCTCCTCTTTCACTCTCATCAAGAGGCTCTTTAGCTCCTCTTCACTTTCTGCCATAAGGGTGGCGTCATCTGCATATCTGAGGTTATTGATATTTCTCTTGGCAATCTTGATTCCAGCTTGTGCTACTTCCAGCCCAGCATTTCTCATGATGTACTCTGCATATAAGTTAAATAAGCAGGGTGACAATATACAGCCTTGATGTACTCCTTTTCCAATTTGGAACCAGTCTGTTGTTCCATGTCCAGTTCTAACTGTTGCTTCCTGACCTGCATATAGGTTTCTCAAGAGGCAGGTCAGGTGGTCTGGTATTCCCATCTCTTTACTTAAGCACACAGAAATTTAAGTTTATGAAGACAATGTTTAAATCAGTACTTCAGCTGTAAGAACTCACTTGTTGACCAGAGCTATTTCGTAAGAGTCAGATTAAAGTTAAGAATCTCTTGTGGCAGAGAATCTGAATTATTCAATGAAACGGTTTCAAGATACCCTCAAATTGCCTGGAATTTACCATTTTTAAAGATCACATTTTAGTTAATTAGCCAAAACCATTCACCTATCATGACCTATATTCAGACCGGCACACTCCTAGAATCTATTGTGATGGAAGGGAAAGCTCCAGTCCATAACAGACTGAGAGAAAGATAGGGCAAACACAAAGAAGTAAAGTGAAATTCTTAGTAGCAGATAGGGATTGTTTTGCCTGCATGGAACAGAAAGTTGAGTACAAAAGGATTAATCAAATACAGGTTTCTTTCTCTTGTGAGCACTTGGGGTTGTATGGAGGCTCCGTAATGCCATCAAGCACTCAGACTCCCTCTGTCTTTTTGCTTCACCAGAATCCACATATGGGTCAAGGCAGGGGGCCTACCTCCAGCGTCTCACCCTTGTTTTAGACAAAAAGAAGGAGAAGGAAGAAGGGGAGGAAGAAGAGAAAGGGAACAGCACAGGTATCAAGAAAACAAGACTTTTCAGTAACTGCTCAGAAGACTCCCCAGCAGATCCCCAAGTAGCCTCACTTTACCCTCACCCCAACTCTACCCCCGAAGCAGCTGCATGGGAGATAGAGAGTAATGTGTTTGTTTTTTCAAAAACTGGGCATGCTGCCATCCCAAACAAACTGATGTTCTGGTAATAATGAAAAGAGGGTGAATGGATATGAAACAGGAACTAGCAATATCCACCATGCCAGTTGTTTTTAACATGAATTACAGAGACACTTAAGTGCATGATGCAGAGAAAGGAAATGGTGAGTAGTATTAAGAACAATGGGAGGAAGATGCTAAAAAGGTTTCGTGGAGATTACTACGCCTTCAGGCAGCCTCTTGAGGTGGTTATAAGATTTAAATTTTAAATTCCCCCAAGTATACATAAGGAGCTATATTTAAGAATGTTCATTCATTCCAGAATTATTTGTAACAGCCAAAATTTGAGAAAAACCTAAATGTCCATCAACAGAAGAATAAATTTAGGTTTGTAAAAGTATGAAATACTTTACAACAGTTAAATAAAATTTGACAAAACTCTGTTGTAGGTATTCATTATATTCATTTTGTTTTTCTGTATGGGATTGAAATGTTTCATAATGTTATAAATTAGCAAAATAAAATAAAAGTTGGGCAGTGTTTCTCAACATGTGGCCCACAAATGCTCTGCACCAAAATCACTGAAGGTATATGTTAAAATACAGATTGCTGGGGGCCCCTCCCCTAGTACCAGAAACTCCTGGCCCAGGCCCAACAGTCTGTATCTCAAAAAAGACACCAGATGAGGACCATTGGCACAGGGTTTGGATGAGAAAACAAGTTTAGGGAAATAAGGAAGACCTCTGGGCTGGAGATGTGACTCATGGAGGGCATGGAGGTGGACTGAAACACTGTACTTCTCAGAGGCTCGGGTGGAGCACATCAGTTGCCACCCCTCCACACAAGCAAGGAGAGGAGTTCAGTGGTGAGCAGGACCTGATAATTAGGACTAAACTGTGAACAATGAAGAATCTAAACATCAGTAATGCAGGACTTGCATTTCCTGCTCACAGGGAAGGAGTCTGGAGGCAGTCAATGCAGAGCGGGTGCAGCTCTCCATGACACCCGGAACTCAGGCTCATTCTCTGCTGTCGCTTTGCTATGCTTGGCATGTCACACCTGCCTCACAAACTAAGGTGACTGTTGAGCTTCGGCCACCATGACTACACTGCAACCAACAGGAAGGAGGAAAGGGAGAAGGGGATACGTCCTCTCCCTTTAAGAATTCTTCCTGAAAGTATCACAAAATGTTTCTGCTCACATCCAGAGTGTAGTCCCATGGCCATTCATAGCTGGAAGGGAGACTTGGACATGTTGTCTTTATTCCGTGGCCAGGTACCCACTAAAGATGGGGAGGGGAGGCCCTGTCACAGGGAGAAAGGGGTAGAATGGATAAAGTCCAGCTGAAAAGACTCTGGAAGCTGCTGTGAAGCCTGCAAGATGAGCCGTGCTGGTCAGGTGATTTCTGGGTGTCGCTCACAGGCTAGATTTTTGCTCTTCAAAGTACAGTCCTCAGGCTAGCAGCATTAATGTCACCTGAAGACTGTTAGAAATGCAAATTCAGGCCCCACTCCAGCCCTGTGAATCAGAATCTGCATTTTAACTTTCTGCCCAGCACTGAGCTAAAAGATGTCAAAGAAAGGTCAGAAACTGGGGAGACTTGTAGCATAGGACATGAACTAGAAGTGATAAAGTGGTGGCTTGGCTCCCATAAGGTGGAAAGCCCCCAGTGGAAGTGAATGTGGAGACAGGCTAGAGAGCTGAAGGTTCAGATGACTCAGGGATGTGAGTAGGAGAGACTGTCAGCAAAGGAGAATGAGGAAGGGGAAGAGAAGAGATGCTTGAGAAACTTGGAAAGAACGTGGCCTTGAAAACACACTTTAAAAGAGTTACAGTGAAATACAGATTCAAATGCCGTGTACTGTGAATCACGCAGCTCTTAATCCTTGTAACACCCCTGAGTGGTAGGAACTTTGATCCCCATTGGAGGTAATGAAACTGAGTTTGGGAGCTGTTGACTTGTCAAGGTCACAAAGCTAGACATTAACATAGCATACAGAAATACTTTGTAGAGACCAGGCCAGTTTCCAAAGCACTATTATATGCATTATCTAATTTATTCCTCACAATTACCCTGTGAAGAACACAGAAAGTGGTTGTTATTTTAATTTTGCAACTAAGGGAGTCTAGGTCTTTGATTCTCAGTCTAATTTTTTTTTTTCATTTTTTCCCCTGGTTTTCTTACATTTGATGATAATGAAGAAGGGACAGGAGTGAGGGGGTTCACCAGACCTGAATTTAACTGTATGGGAGTTTAGCCCCATAATAGGAATATAGTAGAACTTCCTGTGTAACTAATATTGTTATTATTATAATTATGATTGGGTTTGTTCAAAAAGACAGCAGTATTACAAAAGTAGCTTATTGGAATGAGGAGTATAGATATGGAGTGGGAAATTGAAGCTATTGTGTCAGCAACAAAGGAAGGAATTCTAAATAAATGCTGCAGAGCAGGGACTTTGGAGCCAGACAAGCCAAGTCCTCTTGCCAGCTCTGCTGCTCATGAGAATGGTAATGCTGGAGAAATTCTTTAACATCCCCTTGCTTGCACTTCCTCATTCTCAAGATTGAGAGAAATAAGACTTCATTGGGTAATATGAGGATCAAATGTGATCAAGTATGTAAATAAGCCCAACACTTGGAAGAAAACAAATGTTCAACAATTACAGCTATTATTAAGTCTGGTTATGGATGGAATGAGGTAGAAGTTAAAGCAATAGCAGGTTTAGGTGGTCACTAAAGTAGGAATACAATAACCTACATTAACTGTTTTTAATGTTTATCAGTTTATAGACTTCATATCAACTTTAATTAAAAAAAAAAAAGTATACTCCATCTTCCTCAGGCCCCCAGTCTTTACACACTGGGTACAATTAATTTGCCTTCTGATGATGCTGCGTTTATGACTGATGCTTCCAAGTTGTATATTTTTAAATTCCTGTATTTCCCACAAGTGTATTTTGTAATTCTGAATCTGTCAAATGAATACAAAACAAGTCATCACAGCTCTTTACCTTAAATGTTCATGAAGTAAAAGAAGGGAAAATGCCAACAAACTCTGAGATTGTCTCATGAGCATCTTTGGCACAACTTATGAAGGTGACAGATGTTCTGCTTCCTAGAACCTTTTTGTTCCACCCTGGAAATCTATATTTTCCTTTAGTATATCGATTTTTTGTTATAGAGCAGAATGGCTATTAAATATCTCTATTTGGGAGATGAAGTTGCCAGAATGTGAGAGGGGAAAATGCATCAGTACTTAAAGGAGGGTTGATGGGATGGGTGGAGAAGGACTCAAGAGAAGGTTGTCTGCATCTGGGAAATTATTTATAATTTGACTGAAGGATAAAGAGACTTGCCAAAGGAAGAAAGGGAGGGAGCAAATGAAAAAAGCATCCAATCACAGGTAAACCTTTTAATGGATGAGGAAGAACTTTAATAGATGAGAAAGCACTTTCCCCAGTGGCCAGCTGGCTCACCTCATCTCTCTCTTTGTATTGCAGCACAGTGGAAAGATTCAGTGTAACTAATTATGAAATAAAAGATAGTGAACCAGCTGATGCTACTGATTTCTCCTTTGGAGTGAGGTTAGATATTCACTACTGAAATGTAGCTGGAAATTGAGATGACTAATTATGAATAATGCCCTAATAATGGCTTCTCAGCAATAGGAATAACATTTCTGTAGTTTATTTATATTTCAAAACATGCTCACCTGCAATGTCGCATTTTATCTTATAAATAACCCTGTGAGGTAAATGTCATTTTATACTTGAGAAAATTGAGGTTTAGAGAAAGTAACTAATAGCAGTATCCATACAAGGGTCTGTCTTACCATACTACCTTTCTCTGGCTCCTCCAATAAATGTCAGTTTACAGCTACAGTTTCCACCAAAGGCTTTGGGATGGGGGGGACCCATCTCTGCCAAGCATTTCCTAGGTTTCAATAATGTTTTTTGCTCCAGGTCAATTCCATGGCCCTTGACAATTCTCAAAGGCCTTCCAAGCCCACTTGAGGTTGCCTGGAGAACCTGCAATGCGGCCAGGTGCTTCGAGTGGGACAGAGCAGTGCAATCGTGCCAGCAGCCATGCTACAGCTTCCCCGGGCTCTGGAGGACCCTGTGTTCTTGGTGTCCCTGTTTCCCTGCAGTTCACACCTCCTGCAGCACCCTCTCACCTGTCTCCCTATACTCACTAGGCTGCCCTCTGTAGTCATCCCAAGCATCTCATCCCTCAAAAGCCTCTCTTACTTCTACCTCCTTCAGGACATTTCAGCCAGTGTTTGGAGAGCACTCATTTATTGCAAATTACCTTCTCCTTAAGAGAATTTCCAACACAGGGAACAAAGGACCCAGGGATGGGTATTCCTTAACCATAACAATATACGCTTCTTCATCTGTAGGCAGAGAGCCTCCAGACTTGAAGCAACTTCTCCACTTCCTCCTCTGATAACTTCCTGGTCTGAGGGAACCTCTTCTATTACCAGTGGTCAATAAGCTTAATATTGGGTTTACATGAAAAGGAGAGGGAGCAGCCTTGCCTCAGTTTGGCAGTACAAAGTAAAGCCAAGTACAGCTAAACATACTTGGATACCTCCTTCAATTTCCAAGGGTACCTCATATTTCTTGATTAGCTTAGGCTCTAAATACCAGCTTCTTCAGAATTATTCTTTTTGAGGACTGTTTTCATCTGTACATTGTGTCTCCCAAATGTTTCAGTTCAGTTCAGTCACTGAGTCATGTCCAACTCTTTGTGACCCCATGGACTGCAGCACGCCAGGCCTCCCTGTCCATCACCAACTCCCAGAGTTTACTCAGACTCATGTCCATTGAGTCGGTGATGCCATCCAACCATCTCATCTTCTGTCATCCCCTTCTCCTCCCACCTTCAATCTTTCCCAACATCAGAGTCTTTTCAAATGGGTCAGTTCTTCGCATCAGGTGGCCAAAGCATTGGAGTTGCAGTTCAGCATCAGTCCTTCCAATGAATATTCAGGACTGATTTCCTTTAGGATGGACTGGTTGTATCTCCTTGCAGTCCAAGGGACTCTCAAGAGTCTTCTCCAACACCACAGTTCAAAAGCATCAATTCTTCAGCACTCAGCTTTCTTTATAGTCCAACTCTCACATCCATATATGACTACTGGAAAAACCATAGCTTTGACTAGACAAACCTTTGTTGGCAAAGTAATGTCTCTGCTTTCTAATATGCTATCTAGATTGGTCATAACTTTCCTTCCAAGGAGCAAGCGTCTTTTAATTTCATGGCTGCGGTCACCATCTGCAGTGATTTTGGAGCCCCCAAAAATAAAGTCTGTCACTGTTTCCCCATCTATTTGCATTGAAGTGATGGGACCAGATGCCATGATCTTAGTTTTCTGAATGTTGAATTTTGAGCCAACTGTTTAACTCTCCTCTTTCACTTTCATCAAGAGGCTCTTTAGTTCTTCTTTGTTTTCTGCCATAAGGGTGGTGTCATTTGCATATCTGAGGTTATTGATATTTCTCCCGGCAATCTTGATTCCAGCTTGTGCTTCATCCAGTCCAGCATTTCTCATGATGTACTCTGCATATAAGTTTAAATGTTTAACTCAATCTAATATACACACAAAATTTATCAAAGTGTTCTCATATGTAGCAAACTTTACTGAAATTTCAGGGAAAGGGAAGGTTATGTTACAACACCCAATCAATTTTAAATTTAATATCAGTCATCCCTATTCTTTAAACGGCCTTTGACCACATCCACATATTAGGATTCAGCCTTCTGTCAGCATCTTTAATCCTCCTCTCTCTTCCCTTTCCATACTATCCTCCTCAGTCCCTCCCTTCAGATTGCCTGAGACTCCAATTTCTTCTTGTTCCATTACACAGACAAATCTATTACATTCTTTCCAGTCCACTACTTAAAAAAAAAAAAAAAAACCTGGCTAACCCTCAAAGACAAGTCACATAAATACCTTGCTAAAGATGGGAAATCATCCTTTATAAGGACTTCGTTAAATTATTGGCCAAAGATTAAACTCATCCTTGCTCTGTGTTTGTATGGAGGTGGGAAACAGCAAGAGGATGGTTACTAAGCATACAGTATCTCAGTAAATTCTCTTAGCAATGCTACAAGGTAGGTCTGATTCTCCTCACTTTATAACTGGGAAAACTGAGGCTCAGAGAAGTTAAGGAATACACTAAAAATGACCTAGCTTGGAGGAGATAAACAGAGTCAAAACTATGTGAGTTTAACTCAGAATCCCTTGCAGTTGTCACTACACCACATTGCCTCTATATTGCACTTGGCCTTGGGGATGTAGAATGTACCAAGGTGGTGGCCAAGGTCAGAGAAGCCAAATGCAGCTCCTCTACAGGCCCTTCATCTTGGATAAACCCTAAGCTCCTGACTGTCATCTTATGGTAAGTGTCCATGTCTTCATAGATGGTGCCCAGATCTGAGCTCAGCCTTTCAGGTAACCTATGACCACCACACAGGAGAGAAGGACCCCTCACTTCATTCTTTACCCTGGATTTCTAGTCACACAACCTGGGGTCCCTTTGGCTACTTGAATCCACATTCATTGCTGATTCATCCCGCGTTTTCAGCCAAGAGAAACCCATAGAACAAAGGACCTCCTTGAGCTTTGGAATCAGTCCCAAGGTGAATCCTTGCTTCACCACTTCCTGTGAGAGCTTGGGCAACTCTCTTTTTTAGGTCCCAGTTTCCTTGGTTGCTCAAAAAGAGACAATAATATTACCCACCTTATAAGGCTGTTAAAAGAATTAATGAATTCATGCATGAAAGGTGCTAACACATTACCTGGAACATTGTAAAGTTCAATAAATATCAGCTGTAATAATAATAATTATAAATGCCAATCCTCTTGTCTATCTCCAATCAAATCTGTTCTCAGCACTTCTCCACACAGCCACCTCCATGTGTGCCTGAATACACACGTATAAACACACACACACACTCCTAAAGTAGAAGGCCTGGTCTTAGGAACCCCAGATTTCGCTTTATCACATGCTAATTGTGTGACCTTGGGCCAGATGTTCAACCTCTCTTAGTCTATTTCTTCCTTTGCAAAATGGAAACCATTACTTTGTACACATTTAACTCACAGTATTTTTATAGGGATTACATAACGTAGAGATATAAAGGAGCTATATACTTATTGGTACTTTATTTCCATCCTCCACATAAAGTATGTCAGTAATTTTTTTTTAAACTGAGTGCTGGACTTTATACTAATCTCTGTTAAAATGTATAGACTCATTTAGGGTTTATCAGATTAACACTGTTTTAATGGTTTCTCTATGTTCTGCCTTCACTTTTTTTTTCATGTGATACATTTATCTGCTCATGAGTTTTAAAAATCTATTCACATTAAAACGAAAGCAAAAGACCCCTCTGGGGCTTCCCAAGTGGCACAGTGGTAAAGAATCTGCCTGTCAATGCAGGAGACACTGGTTTGGTACTTGGGCTGGGATGATTCGCTAGAGGAGGAAATGGCGACCCAGTCCAATATTCTTTCCTGAAAAATTCAAAGGACAGAGAAGCCTGGCAGGTTACAGTTCATGGGGTCACCAAGAGTCAGACACAACTGAGCACACACACACACACATATCCCTGCTAGTCACAAATTTTCTTTTATTCAGTAAGAGAATAAACTGGCTGCATTGTACACAGTGCTGGAGTCAAAGGCAGAGTCAAAGAAAGATAATTAGGGGGAGGTGCTCTCATGACTATTAGTACATAGAGGAAATGATCTATGTACTTAACCTTAAATGTAATGTCTTTTGACAGTTGCACAACCTTTTAAGAAACCTAGAAAACCTCAAAATGTCCAGTCATGGAACAACCTTGTAACTCTCACGGTAATTCTCTTTAACAGCATTCCCTGCTGGTCCTATCTGAAATGGAGGACACGTGACATTAGGGAATTGAAAATCTTAGGACTCCTCACCTAAACTTTAATGATGTAGGGCCAGGGGGACCATGAGGGCTAACCCTTACATCTTACACGAGAAGATACCCATTCTGGGGACAGAAACGAGCTTATTTTAAATCATTCCGGTCGGTGGCAGAGCCTGGACAAACCCTGGTTGGCCTTCACTCTTTTGGGGTTGTACCAAACTACAGGAACCAGAGGAAGGAAGCAAGGGGATCAGACCACAGGAAGAAAAGAAACTTTTTTTTTTTTTGCACACATCTGATTCTTATTTTATATCCTAGATCATGTTCCCTGCTCCTAAGTCGGTGGGATGTCAGAGAAGGAGGATCCCTGAAGCAGAAGAGACAACAAAGACCCCCTGAGAATCGTCGACGAGATTGTGTGATTGGGAACTGAAAACCTCCTTAGATGATTAAAAGCATTTCTGCGACTGCGGTTTCTGAGCTCGAAGTCTTTCCCTCCCCCAGCGCCGCGCACGCCCCGCCCGGTGCCCGGTAGTAACCCCGAGACTCGCGGCGGCCTCGGCCGTCTTCAACATAGCCATTTGAGAAGTGGGGAAAAAAAAGAATGTGTTCCTTTTCACTTCAAACCTGTTGTTAGGTTCGGGCCCCTCCCTGACAGAACTGGGAACATTAACTTTGTGCCTATGTGGCTTTTCCGCGGGCGTGTGCTCCATTCAGAAGCTCAGGACTCCTTTCCTAACCGCGTTTTGAGAAAAACGATGAACTGAGAGGACAGAGCTGAATCGGGGCCAGCTGTAGAAGAAGGTGGAACGTGAAGATATCTGATAGGAGGTGGATGAGAAATTAAGAGGAGTCCGCCGAGGCAGGGAGATGCACGAAGGGTGACGGCTCAGGGGGCCTCGGTCGCCACCATCCCCCTCCCTAGTCTGAGATTGTGCCTAGCCCCTTACAGACCCAGATATTAGCGCACATCAGCAAAGCCCATACCCTTCATTTCAGAAGGGAACGGAAACCAACAGAAAATAAACGCTCTGGCCACCCCACTGCGACTGGGAGCGAGCTGTGCGCAGGCGCACTGGGTTCCGCGTTTGCCCTCGAGTTACCCAGCGCGGCTAGCCGGGCGAACTAGGTGAAAGGTAACTAGCAGACGCTGCTCCCGGCGGCTGCCCCGGCGCTCGTGTGCTGGCAGGCGGGCGGGCGCGGGCCTGGTAGCTGCTTCCCTCCGTCGCAGATTTCTCCAAGTCTGCACGTCATGGAGCTGCGGGGGTGGCAGGGAGCGGCTCAAGAGGCAGCTGGGCGGCCGGGCATCGAGCAGATTTGGAAAATGCTTGTCACTCAGTCTTGCATGGGGAAATGAGTTCCAGGCATGGTGCAGGGGAGAAAACCACCGCCTGAGCGCCATGCATGTGGTGGACACCGTGCTGGGTGTTATCTTCATTCTTGTATTCCAACATACAAGGTAGCTTCCTATTTACAAAAGAGGAAACTGAGGTGCAGCGAGTTTTTGTAATTTGCTCAAGGCCATCCAATCATTAAAGGGTAGTTTCCACAAATGGTCACTAGTTTGCAGTGAGGTTTTTTTGCCATAGTGCTAATAACCAATGTGTTAGAGCATTTTACAAGGCACCCTCCTGGTTCCATCCTTACCTGAAAAGTATGAAACTAATACTCTTTCCCTTTTGCATATGGGGAAACTGACTTAATTTTTTTTTTCCTGTGATCACACAGAGACCAGCAGAGTTGAGATCATGTGTCCCATTTCAGAGGGATAAAAACCTCAAGGTCAGGTTCCCCCACCCACTGTCCCAGAGACCTATGTGAGAGCTTCAAGTTTTATGGGATGAGCTGACCAGGCATGAGGAAGACAAAGATGTTTTCATCATTGGAGGTTTCCACTGATGTTTCCATTACAGAAGTATAAAGTGACCCTCCCACCCCTTCTAGCAGATATATGTCTTGTTAGCTCATCCAGTGGAAGAAGGACATGACAACCCATTCCAGTATTCTTGACTAGAGAATCCCGTGGACAGAGGAGCCTGGTGGGCTGCTCTCCATGGGGTTGCACAGAGCTGGACACGACTGAAGCGACATAGCAGCAGCAGCAGCAGCAGCTCATCCAGGGCAAGGACAGAGTGCACTGTTCGTGGTTTGTTGAAAATCGTGTTTACTGGGTGAGTTTATAACTGACTGAACACATTTTCAACCCCAGACTAGACCAGAGGGAAATTGCAATAGTGTCTGGCAGTAGGTGAAGGGACTGTTTTCCTGTGACTCTTCCCAGATGAGAACTCTTGCTTTCATTCAGCATACATACTGAGCCTGAGCACCCACACTGCTGTACACACAGGTGGAAAACAGGATGGGGGCTTCAAAGGGCAAGAATGCCTTGCTTTCCTGAAAATTCCATTCTGAGTCCATCTGGGAATTGGCCAACCTCCATGCATGTGGAAACCATTGTATTTCCTGTCAGCTCAAAAGTGCATCTCCCAGGGAAGAGCATGGAAACAAATCACACTCCTCCTACCCCCACCTGCCTCAGAATCAGAAAAATGATAGCAGCTCAGCTCCTCTCCACAAGAGGCCTGGGAAACAGGCAACGGCTAAAAAGGGAAGTGCAAGGGGAGCAGAAAAGGCTGCAGATCTGCCAGTCAGCCCCCTCCCACCCTCATCTCTTTCCAAGAACCCCCTTCCTTAAGTGTTCAGTCAGGGAATTGGAATGTCACCGCCTTGTGCTCCAAGACTGCGCTGCTGCTCAGGCTGATAAAGACAAAGGCTGTGATTGGACTGTGTTTTGCCCTAACATAACCCTGCATCGCAGCCTCCCCGAGGTGACTAGGGGAGATCATGTGCTGCCCGATGTTGTCAAGATGCCTCTGAACCGCCTGCCTGCTGGTGTTGGCAGGAAGAAAGCTGCTTGGGGACTGACATCATCAGCTCATGTGCTGAGAACATTGGCCACAGTGAGCCGTTTGCTAGAATAGACACTTTTACTTAAATTCCCATATGATCCTCCACAGATCTACACAGTAATCCCCATTTTGCACAGGATAAAACTGAGACTCTTGAGATGGTAAATGGTTTCCTGACATCACATAATCTGTAAAAGGTATGGCTGAAACTCAACTTTTCTTACTGCTGTATGCATTTGACCCTGATTGTCCCTCCTCACCCAGTGGGGCAGGTACTTGGGGCTGGTTGGGAAAACTGCTGCTAAATTTCTTTCTTTCCTAATTATCCCGGAGGTAGTTCAATAAAATGTACAGCAAATGAAAACCTGTGCCTTTTACACCATTAATACGTGACTTAAGAGAGGAATGAATGAATGAAGGTGAAGGATGAGGTGCGATGAAGTGCCTTGAGTTGTACCTGGCACATAGTAAACAATAAATATTTACCAAATGAGTTAATAAAGAAGGAAGAATAAATCAAAGTATAAGGAGTGGAAGAATTTCAATGTGAGGTGCAAATATTTTAGGAAAACAGTTTCTCAGCCTCAAGCTCACTGATAAGGTTTATAGACCTGTTACAATTTGAAATTCTTCTTTTTGAACCATTGGTGAAAGGTTTACTGGCCCCAGAAGGTTAGCAGTAGATATACAGAAAATGGATATAGTCAAGCCCTGGTCCACAATTCAGGGTGCTTCTTAGGTATGATTTGTGCAGCTGGCTTCTATCAATAGGAAAGGCCTTTCATTCCATTCAGTAAGGGATAGGCCTTTTTATGAAGCTTACACAGATTACAAAGTGCATGAGATATGGTCCTTCTTCCCAAGTGGGGAAAACATGAGATTTGGAGTCAAGTGTTTCAGGTTTGAGTCCCTGTTCTTACTGGGGTGCATATTTCAGCACATTAGTTTACCTCAGCAATCCTTGACTTTCCTATATGTAAAATGGGTGCAAATTACCCCACAGGGTAATTTTAAAGGTGTGTGTGCTTAGTCGTTCAGTCATGTCCAACTCTTTGTGACTCCATGGACTATAGCCTGCCAGGTTCCTCTGTCCACAGGGATTTTCCAGGCTGGAATGGGTTGTCGTGCCCTCCTCTAAGGGATCTTCCCAATCCAGGGATCAAACCCAGGTCTCCCACATTGCAGTCAGATTCTTTTCTGTCTGAGCCACCAGGGAAGCCCAATTTTAAAAATAGCAAGAAAATTTAATAATATATATATTTAAAAGGAGGAATTGATAAGTTGCAAGTGATATTGGGCAAAGGCTATTAATTTTATTTTATTCAGAGAGAATATGGGGCATGTTGTCCCAAAAGCCAAGCCTAGCCCTCTAAAGGGAAGAGGAACTGAAAGCTGTACACTTGAAATCTAAGAAGGATTATAGGCTGGAAGATTTCCAGGCAGCATAGAGCATGGAGGAGCAGGGTTGTCCTGCCCATTAACAGTAGAGGAGCTAAGCAAGTGCCTCCTGTGCCTGAGCCTAGAGCCTATCTACCTCTCCCATATGGGGCTATGGATATGTCACTTGGCTCCAGTGGCTGCAAGAGGAAGAAGCATCATGGGATCCATGAGAACTCTGCTGTCTCACAGTGCTCATTGTGCCACTGCTCCACTCAGGGCAGCCTGAATTCATTACAGCCAGCATTTATTGAGCCTTTACTGGATGCCAGACCCCGAAAATCCAGAGCAGACCTAATATAAATATAGAGTTTGTAAACACAGAATGATCTGAAGGTTTAAAAGGGGAGAAACCTAGCACAGGGGGGAATGAGACATTCACCAGGAGGTAGGCTTTGGCAGAGACATGAAGGTTGGAGTCCATTTTGCCTCAGATATGGAAAAAACAAAATGGGTTTACACCTTTTGGCAAAAAACAATAAAACAAAAACAAGGCAGAATCCTACTGTGACTATACTGAATGCTTTCTTTGATTCTCTAGATTTTAAGAAAGAAAACACTAGGAAATGCATCTTGGTCATTGTGGAAGCAAAAGTAGCCGCTAAGATTTTATGGCTAAGGCTTGACTTGCTTACCAGCTCTGTGGCCTTGCCTGGTCACCTCCCCTTCATGCCTGTTTCCTTGTCTATAAAATGGTTTTCTTCTGCTTCCTGGAAGGTCAGAGTTCAAAAGGGCTGAGCTCATTCATTTGCATTTAACCACACAGCCCTCTTAAAATTAGAGGCCCAAGAAAGACTTCCAAACATCCTCCTAGATTTAGAAATGTCTGCTTTCTTCCTTTTAATCTGTAGAAAAAGTTGTGCAAGTGTTGACCCCTTGGGAACCAAGCAACTCTGTTAATTAAGCATAACCCTATTCTGTCTAAAGACTGTAATTACCCTTCTGTGTCACTGTCTCGCCTTGAGACTTCCACCGCTCCCTTGAGACAGGGTAACCTGTCAGAGCCCAGCCTCCTTAGGGTGAAGAGGAAGAAGGACTGGGATCTTACAATCTGTTCACCAAGGATAAAATCTGGTCCCCCTGGAAAGTTGTTGTAAATAATTAGTGTGAGCCCCATTTCTTTCCCTGGCCTCATGGCAATTCCAAGAACAACAATACAGAGGAAAGCCAAGTCTCTGAGGCATTTCCTAAATAATCCAAAATGCTCAAGTGTCAAGGAATTTCCCCATATAGATCCAAATCTAACCTGTTCTGCTCTTTGTCCCACTTTACACTTGAATACACTGTAGAGAGTATACAAAAAATTTTAATTCCCAAAGTTGTTTTTTTTTTTTTTTCCCCCAGAGTTAATTGTCACTGGGAATAAAAACTGTCAATGCTATAAAAAAGAAACAAGAAGTTTTAATCCAAGCTAAACCCATTTCAGGGGCTTAATGTAAATCTGTGAGAACCAGCAGTCAGTCATTTCAAGAAAGGGAAACAGGTGACTAGGGTCCAACCCCGTTTCTACTTCTAACACAACATGCAGCCTGAACTAAGTCATTTCCTTTCTCTGAGCTTCAGTTTCTGAACTTACAAACTTAGAAGTTTGGATTAATCGATCTTTAGGTTCCTTTCTAATTATCAGTTACCTCTGGTATATGTTTGGCATTATGCTACCTGCTGCCAAAACAGGGAGTGTTTTGAAACTAGAAGTCAATATCTCAGAAATAAGTAAATCTGAATAAGGAAATCTGTAAAAAATGACATTTGGAGCAGAGGAGCTGAATAGACATTTTTCCAAAGACAACATACAGATCACCAAGAGACACATGTAAAGGAATTCAACATCACTAATTTTTAGGGAAAAGCAAATGAAACCACAATGAGATATCACCTCACACCTGTCAGAATGGCTCTTAACAAAAAGGCAAGAAATAACTGTTGGTGTGGATGTGGAGAAAAGGGAACCCTCATATGCTATTGCTAGAAATGTAAAGTGTGCACCCACTATGAAAAACAGTATGGAGATGCCTCAAAAAATTAAGACTAGAACTATCCACTTCTCAGTATTTATCCAAAGAATACAGAAACACAAATTTGAAAAGATATATGCACCCTTACATTCCTCACAGCATCATTTACAAAAATGAAGAAATGAAAACAACCTAAGTGCCCATCAACAGATAAATGGATAAAAAAGATGTGATATATATGTACAATAGAATACTACCAAGTCATAAACAGAGATGAAATCTTGCCATTTGTAACAACATGGATGGACCTTGAAAGCATTATGCTAAGTGAGGTAACTCCACAGAAATACAAAGGATCATAAGAGACTACTATCAGCAACTATATGTCAATAAAATGGAAAAATTCTTAGAAAAGTATAACATCCCAAAACTAAACCAGGAAGAAACAGAAAATCTTAACAGACCCATCACAAGCACAGAAATCAAAACTGTAATCAGAAATCTTCCAACAAACAAAAGCCCAGAACCAGATGGCTTCACAGCTGAATTCTACCAAAAATTTAGAGAAGAGTTAACACTCAACTCTTCCAGAAAATTGCAGAGGAAGGTAAACTTCCAAACTCATTCTATGAGGGCACCATCACCCTAAGACCAAAACCAGACAAAGATGCCACAAAAAAAGAAAACTACAGGCCAATATCACTGATGAACATGGATATGAAAATCCTTAAAATTCTAGCAAACAGAATCCAACAACATATTAAAAAGATCATACATCATAACCAAGTGGGCTTTATCTCAGGGATGCAAGGATTCTTCAATATTCACAAATCAATCAATGTGATACACCACATTAACAAATTGAAAGATAAAAACCATATGATTATCTCAATAGATGCATAGAAAGCCTTTGACAAAATTCAACATCCATTTATGATAAAAAAAAAAACCCTCCAGAAAGCAGGCAGAGAAGGACCATACCTCAACATAATAAAAGCCATATATGATAAACCTACAGCAAACATTATCTTCAATGGTGAAAAATTGAAAACATTTCCCGTAAAGTCAGGAACAAAACAAGGGTGCCCACTCTCACCACCACTATTCAACATAGTTTTGGAAGTTTTAGCCGCATCAATCAAAGAAGAAAAAGAAATAAAAGGAATCCAGATTGGAAAAGAAGAAGTAAAACTCTCACTTGTTTGCAGATGACATAATCTTCTACATAGAAAACCCTGAAGACTCCACCAGAAAATTGCTAGAGCTAATCAATGAATATAGTAAAGTTGCAGGATATAAAATTAACACAGAGAAATTCCTTGCATTCCAATACATTAATAATGAGAGAACAGAAAGAGAAATTAAGGAAACAATTTCATTCACCATTGCAATGAAAAGAATAAAATACTTAGGAATAAATCTACCTAAAGAAACAAAAGAACTATATATAAAAAACTATAAAACACTGATGAAAGAAATCAAAGATGACACAAATAGATGGAGAAATATACCATGTTCATGGATCAGAACAATCAATATAGTGAAAATGAGTATACTACCCAAAGCAATCTATAGATTCAATGCAATCCCTATCAAGTTACCAATGGTATTCTTCAGAGAACTAGAAAAAATAATTTCACAATTTGTATGGAAATACAAAAAACCTCAAATAGCCAAAGCAATCTTGAGAAAGAAGAATGGAACTAGAGAAATCAACCTGCCTGACTTCAGGCTATACTACAAAGCTACAGTCATCAAGACAGTATGGTATTGGAACAAAGACAGAAAAATAGATCAAAGGAACAAAATAGAAAGCCCAGATATAAATCCATAACCTATGGACACCTTATCTTTGACAAAAGAGGCAAGAATATACAATGGAGAAAAGACAATCTCTTTAACAAGTGGTGCTGGGAAAAACTGGTCAACCACTTGTAAAAGAATGAAACTAGAACATTTCTAACACCATACACAAAAATAAACTCAAAATGGATTAAAGGTCTAAATGTAAGACCAGAAACTATAAAACTCCTAGAGGAGAACATAGGCAAAACACTCCCCGACATAAATCACAGCAGGATCCTCTATGACTCACCTCCCAGAGTATGGAAATAAAAGCAAAAATAAACAAATAGGACCTAATTAAACTTAAAAGCTTTTGCACAATGAAGGAAACTATAAGCAAGGTGAAAAGACAGTCTTCAGAATGGGAGAAAATAATAGCAAGTGAAGCAACTGACAAAGAACTAATCTCAAAAATATACAAGCAGCTCCTGCAGCTCAATTCCAGAAAAATAAACGACCCAATCAAAAATGGGCCAAAGAACTAAACAGACAATTCTCCAAAGAAGACATACTGATGGCTAACAAACACATGAAAAGATGCTCAGCATCACTCATTATCAAAGAAATGCAAATCAAAACCACAATGAGGTATCGTCTCACACCAATCAGAACAGCTGCTATCAAAAAGTCTACAAACAAATGCTGGAGAGGGTGCAGAGAAAATGGAACTCTCTTAAACTGTTGGTGGGAATGCAAACTAGTACAGCCAATATGGAGAACAGTGTGGAGATTCCTTTAAAAACTGGAAATAGAACTGCCATACGACCCAGCAATCCCACTGCTGGGCATACACACCGAGGAAACCAGAATTGAAAGAGACACGTGTACCCCAATGTTCATTGCAGCACTGTTTAGAATAGCCAGGACACAGAGGCAACCTAGATGTCCATCGGGAGATGAATGGATAAGAAAGCTGTGGTACATATACACAATGGAATATTACTCAGCTATTAAAAAGAATGCATTTGAATCAGTTCTAATGAGGTGGATGAAACTGGAGCCTATTATACAGAGTGAAGTAAGTCAGAAAGAAAAACACTAATACAGTATATTAACACATATATATGGAATTTAGAAAGATGGTAACAATGACCCTATATGCAGGACAGCAAAAGGGACACAGATGTAAAGAATAGACTTTTGGACTCTTCTCTGGGAGAAGGTGAGGGTGGGATGATTTGAGAGGATAGCATTGAATCATGTATATTATCATATGTGAAATAGATTGCCAGTTCAGGTTCGATGCTTGAGACAGGGTGCTCAGGGCTGGTGCACTGGGATGACCCTGAGGGATGGGATGGGGAGGGAGAAGGGAGGGTGGTTCAGGATGGGGAACATATGTACACCTGTGGTGGATTCATGTCAAAGTATGGCAAAAACCACTACAATATTGTAAAGTAATTAGCCTCCGATTAAAATAAATAAATAAATAAAAATACTAATAATAAGTGAGGTTACTCCTTGGAAGAAAAGTTATGACCAACCTAGATAGCATATTCAAAAGCAGAGACATTACTTTGCCAACAAAGGTCCGTCTAGTCAAGGCTATGGATTTTCTAGTGGTCATGTATGGATGTGAGAGTTGGACTGTGAAGAAAGCTGAGTGCCGAAGAATTGATGCTTTTGAACTGTGGTGTTGGAGAAGACTCTTGAGAGACCCTTGGACTGCAAGGAGATCCAACCAGTCCATTCTGAAGGAGATCAGCCCTGGGATTTCTTTGGAGGGAATGATGCTAAAGCTGAAACTCCAGTACTTTGGCCACCTCATGTGAAGAGTTGACTCATTGGAAAAGACTCTAATGCTGGGAGGGATTGGGGGCAGGAAGAGAAGGGGACGACAGAGGATGAGATGGCTGGATGGCATCACTGACTCGATGGATGTGAGTCTGAGTGAAGTCTGAGCAACTGAACTGAACTGAACTCAGACAGAGGAAGACAAATACCATATGATTTCACCCATATGTGGAATATAAAAAACAAATGAATCCAAGATAAATGAACAAACCAAAGGAAACAAAAACACGCAGATATAAACAGCAGAATAGAGGTTACCAGAGGGGAAGGTCTATGGGGATGGGGAATGGGTAAAGGAGATCAAATGAATGGTGATAAATGTAAACTAAAATTTTTGGTTGGTGAGCACATTGTAGTGGGCTTCCCTGGTGGCTCAAATGGTAAAGAATCTGCCTGCAATGCAGGATACTGGGAAGATCCCCTGGAGAAGGGAATGGCTAGCCACTCCAGTATTCTTCCCTGGAGAATTCCATGGACAGAAGAGCCTGGCATGTCCATGGGGCCTCAAAGAGGCAGACACAACTGAGCGACTAACACTTTCTTTCACTTTTCACATTGTAGTATATACAGAAGTAGAAATAGAAGGTTCTAACATGAAATATATAATGTTATAAACCAAAGTTATCTCAATATAAAATAAAATTTTAAAAAACAATGACATTTGTCAAAATTTAAGCACAATTGCCAATCACAATCCAATAACAAAGTCCAATTAAGGAAAATACATACTTGAGAACAAAGAAAGTATTATTTAGTTCTTTGCCAAAAATTGAACTGAATTTAACAGTTTTTTTGCTAAACATTTTATTTATTTTGTTGTATGTTAAGCATATTTTTTAAAGGAAGTAAGCACATTTTATTAAAGGATAATACTGTGCCTATTTTTATTATTTAGGGGAAACGATGAATTTGTTTGCTTACCTTTCTCAACATATATGTGTATTAGATAAGGAGTAAGGAATCTTAGAATCAATAGCTAGGTAACATGAGTATACTTATAAATTAACTTTTTTGTGCATAGAAAGGTTGAGTTGGTGTAGTTGTGTTGATCTCCTGTTGATGCCCCCAACTATTCTGCATGCCCACTACTAATATGGACACTGGGGAAATACATCATGATAAATAAAGTAATCATATTTTTAAGTGAGAAGAATTTAGGGTTATTTAGATTTTTCAAAACTTGTGTTTCTTGATCATGTGCTGTGATCACTAAATAAATGTTCAAAATTTGAGTATGTATTTTTCCTGTGTATAAGCCTTTGACTCAATGATTCTATATCAAGAAATTCATTGTAGATATACCTGTAGAAGCAACAGTTAGAACTGGACATGGAACAACAGACTGGTTCCAAATAGGAAAAGGAGTACATCAAGGCTGTATATTGTCACCCTGCTTATTTTAACTTATATGCAGAGTATATCATGAGAAACACTGGGCTGGATGAAGCACAAGCTGGAATCAAGATTGCCAGAAGAAATATCAATAACCTCAGATATGCAGATGACACCACCCTCATGGCAGAAAGTGAAGAAGATCTAAAGAGCCTCTTGGTGAAAGTGAAAGAGGAGAGTGAAAAAGTTGGCCTAAAGCTCAACATTCAGAAAACTAAGATCATGGCATCTGGTCCCATCACTTCATGGGAAATAGATGGGGAAACAGTGGAAACAGTGGCTTACTTTATTTTGGGGGGCTCCAAAATCACTGCAGATGGTGATTGCAGCCATGAAATTAAAAGATGCTTCCTCCTTGGAAGGAAATTTATGACCAACCTAGACAGCATGTTAAAAAACAGAGACATTACTTTGTCTACAAAGGTCCATCTAGTCAAGGCTATGGTTTTTCCAGTAGTCATGTATGGATGTGAGAGTTGAACTATAAAGAAAGCTGAGTGTCAAAGAATTGATGCTTTTGAACTGTGGTGTTGGAGAAGACTCTTGAGAGTCCCTTGGACTGCAAGGCAATCCAACCAGTTCATCCTAAAGGAAATCAGTCCTGAATATTCACTGGGTAAAGGAGATCAACTGAATGGTGACAGATGTAAACTAAAGCTGAAACTCCAATACTTTGGGCACCTGATGCGAAGAGCTGACTCATTTGAAAAGACCCTGATGCTGGGAAAGATTGAAGGCAGGAGGAGAAGGGGATGACAGAGGATGAGATGGTTAGATGGTCTCCCTGGCTCGATGGACATTAGTTTGAGTGAACTCCAGGAGTTGGTGATGGACAGAGGCCTGGCCCGCTGCAGTCCATGAGGTCGCAAAGACTCGGACACGACTAAGTGAATGAACTGAACTGATACCTGTACCTGTGCTTAAAGACACATAGACAAGGCTGTTTATAGTAGCATTGTGCATAATAGTGAAAGATAATAAACAACTAAATGCCCATAAATGGAGACTCGATTAAACCAATTATGTTTTGTTCATTCTAGGGAATATTTTGCAGCTATTAAAAAGAATTGGGTAGTTTCCTGGTAGCATGGTAGTTGGGACTCGTACTTTCACTGCCAGGACCTGGGTTCAGCCCTGACTAGAAAACTAAAATCCTACAAGCCATGCAAGATAGCCAGTTAAAAGGAAAAAAAAAAAAGAAGAAGAATTGGACAGATGTATATTTACTAGTGTGGAATGACCTCTAAAATGTATCGCTATGTAAAAGAAGTGAAGTATAAGACAGTTTTTGTAGTATTCTTCCATTTGTGAATGAGTGAATGTGAAGACACACACATACACATACACATACACTACACACAACTCCTACCCTATAGAATCTCTGGAATAATACAGGAGAAACTGTTGATATTGTTGTTTTCTGCAAAGAGGAACTAAGTGTCTGGATTTCTTTCCATTCCATATTTAATTTTGTAAATATATCCATGTACTATTCAATAAAGATAGTTGATTTAAAAGGTACTACATACTTATTGTAGAAACCATACAATATACAGAAAAATTAAAATTACTTATAACCCACCTCTAAAATATACCATTGTTTATATTTTGGTGTATTTCATTTCAATCTTCCTTCTATATGAAGACATAATTTTTTTTCATATAAATCGGATCATATGTACATGGTATAAATTTGTATTCTTATTTTTTTATTCCATGTTATAGGGTTTCCTTGATAGCTCAGTTGGTAAAGAATCCTCCTGGAATGCAGGAGACCCCAGTTTGATTCCTGGCAAGATCTGCTGAAGAAGGGATAAGCTACCCACTCCAGTATTCTTGGGCTTCCCTTGTGGCTCAGCTGTTAAAGAATCCACCTGCAATGCAGGAGACCTGAGTTCTCCCTGGGATGGGAAGGTCCCCTGGAGAAGGGAGAGGCTACCCACTCCAGTATTCTGGCCTGGAGAATTCCATGAACCATACAGTCCATGGGGTCACAAAGAGTCAGACACGACTGAGCTACTTTCACTTTCATATCCTAAGTATTTTCCCACATCAATAAATTTTATCCTAAAGTATCATTTGTAATGGCTGTGTATTTTCTCATTGTATAAATGCACAATAATTTTTTAATCAGTTTCCTGTTGATGACCATTGAGATTATTTCCTGTTTTGCTATTGTGTAACACTGCTAGGTAGCTCTGAGTATCTCTTTGTCCATGTGTCCCTAATACATATAATAGATTGATAGATGTGGATTTACTGATAAAAGAAAGTGAACAATTTTAAAACTTATAATAATTAAATATTAAATTGTCCTCCCCAAAGCGTGTATCCATTTACAGTCCCCTCAGAAGCTTATACAAATATTAACCAGCCCTGAGAATAGTGCTTAGGCATTCTTGGGTTTATCATTCCCAGATCTCTACTACTCAGGTGCTTCCCAGAAAATTCATGACAAGTAATTGTTGTCATGTAGGCTGAGACAGGACTGGGAAACTGTTGAGACTGACTGAGAAGCTCACTTAGCACCCAGTAGGCCTAGCTGAGGGCAGTGTGGGAGCTCTATGTAGGGCCTTCATCCTGCAGTGTAGCCACTTCTGATCATGTTACATCCATCAGCCCTTTACCAGGCAGCAGTGGTCACTGGCATCCATCATCATTACTGAATTTTTGTACATTCATGTAAGCTCATAGTTTGCTTTGTTTTAGTAATGATATCAGCGTATGGAGTCAACTTTATTTCTGTGACAGAATCTATTTTAAAAGTCTAGTATTTATAGGGGTTTCCCAGGAGGCACAGTGGTAAAGAATCACCCTGCCAATGCAGGAGATGCAAGAGATATGGATTTGATCCTTGAGTCAGGAAGATCCTGTAGAGAAGGAATGGCAACCCACTCCAGTATTCTTGCCTGGAAAATATTTGCAGACTAAATAAGGTCTTTATGGAGTTACTTCAACTCCTCGGTTATTCTATAATGCATTTTCTGGAGGAAGTTGTATTCTTCAGTGATATATGATAATTTGGAATCTCCAAATAAGGGAGACATTCCTTATAGATGTCTTCTTTCCAATACTTGGTTTCTTTCCAATACTTGGAATTCTTTCCAATACTTGGAATTCTTTCCAATGCTTGGTTTCTGTCAGTGGGCACAGAATTCCTGATAGTAAGTGCTTCTAATGTTCCCATCATATGTCTATTCCACATCTCATGATCTGGGAGGATCTGTGACCTTTATGAACAGGCTTCTAATTAGCCTGATAAATGCACAATTCTCCAACTTAAAGTTCCAGGTTCTAGGGCTGGTCTAACCCTGACTAGCTGGGAGTCCTCAAGAACCTCACTTCTCTAAATTTCAAGTTTGTCATCCTCAAAGAGAAGTTTATTCTCAAATAGAAATTCCTTAGAAACTCACTGGAGTCTTAAAAGCTATAGTAATGAGTATTCACAAGCTAAAATATTTCTAATATTTTATTTTATTAGAAATAAAATAATATTTTATTAGAAATCTAATATTAAAAGAAGCCTCTTTTGGTTTGACAAGACAGTAAAGGGGGCTTTTCTTTGTTTGGGCTGCAATAATGCAGAAATCTTCACAACTCAATATGAAGTACGTACATCATTATCATTCACGTACAGATGTGGAAACGGAGGCACAGAGAGTTAAGAAATTTGCTCAAGGTTGCTCAGCTAATGAATGGTGGAACGAAGATTCAAACCCAAGTAATTTGGGCTCCAGAATCAATAGCCACCTGCCATAATTCCAACTGCCTCACACTAATTGCAAGTTATGATTAGCAGTAACATCTTTAATGAAAGTGAGAAAAATAAAATATTGGTAATTAATAATGAAATACAGTTTGGCAGGCAAAAATTTTCCAGACCTTGAGTCTTCAGAAAAGAAGCATTTTCAAATATTATGAAAAGAATGAAAATGTTTAACCAGCATTAGATTAGATGATACTCACATTTCCTCCTAGTTCTAATGTTCTGTGAGATTGAGGAGGAAATATGGATATTAAAGAAAAACAACTCTACAAAACATTACTCAGAATGGAGCATTTATATTCCAAGAGGAATCAAAACACTATTTCTCTGTTAAATGGTGCAAACAAGTTTAATTTTAAAAACCGATAATCAAATGAAAATCAGTGGACTTGACTATTAAGAAATATTAAAGTCAAAAGCAAAAGGACCTTAGAAATGTAATTTCATGGTTGATTTTTAACACATTAATATTCTGCTGGAGACTAATCACATAGAGTTCTTACATAGTACATGGTGCCTATCAAAACATCTGAATGCTATATAAACATTTTCTCCATTCCCCACAGCAATTTTGCGAGTTCAGTGACCAGGATAAATAGAGTCAACATGGATTATTTAATAGCAAAAAAAGAAAAAAACAAATGAGAGCAAGGGCAAGGTCTGTCCTGTTTATCTCTCTATCAGCCATTTCTAAAATAGAGCTGGCATATGATATAAGCTCAGTAGACATTTGTTCAGCAAATAAAAAAACTCACCAAGTTGGTACGGGACTCTGGCAAAACTTCTATTCAACTGTCATATATCTACAGTATAAGTTTAATATAATGTAATGCCAACCAGTGCAATTAATCTTGAATAGCCATATGCAGTAGTGGAACATAATAGCTACAAAGGTCAGAAAACTTTTTTTAAAGATTCTGTGACCATGGGAACTATAATCCAATCATTTATTCTGGATTTTATCTTCCCATCAGTTCCAACAATCCTTGTCCTGCTCAGAGTTTGCATTGTTTTTTGCACATGTATAATGATTCAGATTCTTACTCTGACATTCTTGGTAAAAGAGATAGGCCTCGATTTGAAGTAAGTTGTGAATTAATGCTTTCTAGTCAGAGGTAGATAAAAGACTTCTGGTAACCCTGACTGATTTTAACATTGAAGGCAGCCCCACCCTCCAATTCATTGTGCAATGGGGAAGTGGTTTGCTGAGCAGGCTTATGTAAAAAAGGCAAGAACTGTATTGTACATCAAATGCTTGAGTCATACCCCTTGCTCCTTGCTCAGGAACTGTATCTTAAACAAATGATGGAATGCATAGGCCAGACACTGCTCAGATTTCAAAGATGAACAAGATGCAGTTTCAGCAATCACGTGACTGGGGCCCTGCATGAGGGAGTGGGAGGGTAAATTAAAAAGAAAAAATGCTGACAGATAACTACAATTCAAAGCCCTGATGCTGGGAAAGACTGAAGGCAGGAGGAGAAGGGTATGACAGAGGACGAGATGGTTGGATGGCATCACCGACTAAATGGACACATGTTTGAGCAAGCTCCAGGAAACGGTGAAAGACAGGGAAGTCTGGCGTTCTGCAGTCCATGGGGTCACAAAGAATTGAACACAATTGGGCAACTGAACAACAACAACAAGGCAGAAGGCGTTCAGAGCGCTCAGTTCTCACCAGATGCAAAAATTACTCCTATTTACAGGATCAAAAGATTTCGTGGGAGAAACACAGCTAAAACTGGAATTCCCCACTTTCTATAGGCATGTAATGTGCTCTGCAGTTCGTCAGATTCTGTGCCAGGCACTATGGATGCAGAGATAAAACTGGCACACTGGTGCTCATGAGAAAGCTCTCAGCTCAGCCAGGGAAGTGAAACTTCTAAAAAGAAAAATCTCAACCCAACCTGGTAAATGCTCTCAAAAGAAAAAGAATAAAAAGCAACTGGAGCATGGAGAAGTAAGCAGCTAGTTCTGCCTGGGGGCCCCCCAGGACAGCACAAAAAGGGGCAAACAAGAATCTTCAAGAGAATGACGTTTAACCCTCACAGTGAAGTGGGTGCTTTCCTTAAGGTTTTGCAGCATCTGGACCCTATATCCTACAATAACCCCTCAGTTCAATTCAGTTCAATTCAGTAGCTCAGTTGTGTCTCACTCTTTGCGACCCCATGGACTGCAGCACACCAGGCCTCCCTGTCCATCATCAACTCCTGGAGTTTACTCAAACTCATGTCCATTGAGTTGGTGATGCCATCCAACCATCTCATCCTCTGTCATCCCCTTCTCCTCCCACCTTCTATCTTTCCCAGCATCAGGGTTTTTTCAAATGAATCAGTTCTTCGCATCAGGTGGCCAAAGTATTGGAGTTTCAGCTTCAGCATCAGTCCTTCCAATGAATATTCAGGACTGATTCTCTTTAGGATGGACTGGTTGGATCTCCTTGCAGTCCAAGGGACTCTCAAGAGTCTTCTCCAACACCACAGTTCAAAAGCATCAATTCTTCGGCACTCAGCTTTCTTTATAGTCCAACTCTCACATCTATACATGACTACTGGAAAAACATTAGCTTGGACTATATGGACCTTTACTGCAAAGCAATGTCTCTGTCTTTTAATATGCTATTTAAAAAGTTGGTCATAACTTTTCTTCCAAGGAACAAGCATCTTTTAATTTCATGGCTGCAGTCACCATCTGCAGGGATTTTGGAGCCCCCAAAATAAAATCTGTCACTGTTTCCACTGTTTCCCCATCTATTTGCCATGAAGTGATGGGACCAGATGCCATGACCTTAGTTTTCTGAATGCTGAGTTTTGAGCCAACTTTTTCACTCTCCTCTTTCACTTTCATCAACAGGCTCTTTAGTTCTTCTTTGCTTGCTGCCATAATGGTGGTGTCATCAATATCTGAGGTTATTGATATTTCTCCCGGCAATCTTGATTCCAACTTGTGATTCATCCAGCCCAGCGTTTCTCATGATGTACCCTGCATATAAGTTAAATAAGCAGGGTGACAATATACAGCCTTGACATACTCCTTTCCCGATTTGGAACCAGTCTGTTGTTCCATGTCCAGTTCTAACTGTAGCTTCCTGATCTGCACATAGATTTCTCAAGAGGCAGGTTAGGTGGTCTGATATTCCCATCCCTTGAAGAATTTTTCACAGTTTATTGTGGTCCACACACACAGTCAAAGGCTTTGGATAGTCAATAAAGCAGAAGTGGATGTTTTTCTGGAACTCTCTTGCTTTTTCCATGATCCAGGGAATGTTGGCAATTTGATCTCTGGTTCCTCTGCCTTTTCTAAATCCAGCTTGAACATCTGGAAGTTCATGGTTCACATACTGTTGAAGCCTGTCTTGGAGAATTTTGAGCATTACTTTACTAGCGTGTGAGATGAGTGCAATTGTGTGGTAGTTTGAGCATTCTTTGGCATTGTCCTTCTTTGGGATTGGAATGAAAACTGACCTTTTCCAGTCCTGTGGCCACTGCTGAGTTTTCCAAATTTGCTGGCATACTGAGTGCAGCACTTTCACAGCATCATCTTTCAGGATTTGAAATAGCTCAACTGGAATTCCATCACCTCCACTAGCTTTGTTCATAATGATGCTTCCTAAGGTCCACTCGACTTCAGTCTCCAGGATGTCTGACTCTAGGTCAGTGATCACACCATCATGATTAAATTGTGAAGATCTTTTTTGTATAGTTCTTCTGTGTATTCTTGCCACCTCTTCTTAATTTCTTCTGCTTCTGTTAGGTCCATACCATTTCTGTCCTTTATTGTGTCCATCTTTGCATGAAAAGTCCCCTTGCTATATCTAATTTTCTTGAAGATATCTCTAGTTTTTCTCATTCTATTGTTTTCCTCTATTTCTTTGCATTGATCTCTGTGGAAGGCTTTCTTATCTCTCCTGGCTGTTCTTTGGAACTCTGCATTCAATTGGGTATAGCTTTCTTTTTCTCCTTTGCCTTTTACTTCTCTTCTCTTCACAGCTATTTGTAAGGCCTCCTCAGACAACCATTTGGCCTTGTTGCACTTCTCTTCCTTGGGGATGGTCTTGATCCCTGCCTCCTGTACAATGTCATGAAGCACTACTATTTTTCCTACTTTATGGATGGAAAAACAACAGTTCAAAGTCTGAATTACTTGAAAGTTGACTAAAGTTGTAGGCTAGGAAGCAAAGTTACCATCTGAATGCAGAAATGCTGGACTGGATGAAGCACAATCTGGAATCAAGATTGCAGGAGAAATATCAATAACCACAGATATGCAGATGACACCACCCTTATGGCAGAAAGAGAAGAGGAACTGAAGAGCCACTAGATGAAATTGAAAGAGGGGAGTGAAAAGGCTGCCTTAAAACTCAACATTCAAAAAATGAAGATCATGGCATCCAGTCCTCTCACTTCATGGCAAATAGATGGGGAAACAGTGGAAACAGTGACAGATGTTATTTTGTTGGGCTCCAAAATCACTGCAGATGGTGACTGCAGCCAGGAAATTAAAAGACACTTGCTCCTTGGAAGAAAAGCTATGACCAACCTAGATAGCATAATAAAAGGCAGACACATTACTTTGCAGCAAAGGTTCATATAGTCCAAGCTAATATTTTTCCAGTAGTCATGTATAGATGTGAGAGTTGGACTATAAAGAAAGCTGAGAGCTGAAGAACTGATGTTTTTTCACCGTGGTGTTGCAGAAGACTCTTGAGAGTCCCTTGGACTGCAAGGAGATACAACCAGTCCATCCTAAAGGAAATCAGTCCTGAATATTCATTGGCAGAACTGATACTGAAGCTGAAATTCCAATACTTTGGGCACCTGATGCAAAAAACTGACTCATTTGAAAAGACCCTGATGCTGGGAAAGATAGAAGGGAGGAGAAGGGGATGACAGAGGATGAGATTGTTGGATGGCATCACCGACTTGATGAACATGAATTTGAGTAAACTCCAGAAATTGGTGATGAACAGGGAAGCGTGGTGTGCTGCAGTCCACGAGGTCGCTAAGAGTCAGACGTGACTGAATGACTGAACTGAACTGAACTGAAGAAGCAAAGAAACAATAGGAATTGAACTCTGGATTTTTTTGGCTATGTCCAGTTGCTCAAAAGGTAAGGGAAGAAACTAGAAGAAGAAAGGAATTTATTCTGGTAGCTTGACCACAAGCCAGGAAGCAGGACAGCCAAGCTCTTTTTTTTTTTTTTTTGGAAAAAACACATAGAAAAGATTTTCCAGAATGTAGATTGCCTGGTAGTTATGACAATGGCTGTATTATAATATATATAATCCTTCCTAGAGACTGTATGCTTGTTTCCAACATTCTGCCATTAAACGGAGCTGACACCACTAACCCAGAAAAGGAGAATAGGAAGTGATGGGGAAAAGGAGAGTAGCTATTTAGATGTAGTGATAGACAATACCTCCCCCTGAAGAAGTCAATGGACTTTTAAAGGCATTGGACTTTATTCC
Organism: Bos indicus; assembly: GCF_029378745.1. NCBI lineage: Eukaryota > Metazoa > Chordata > Mammalia > Artiodactyla > Bovidae > Bos > Bos indicus. Next base: position 94,761,998 of record NC_091767.1, read on the forward strand.
AAGTGTAGTAAGAAAACAGAACATTTTGAATATAAATAAGAAACTTTATAATAACCCTTAAAAATTAAAAGAGGATATAACCATTGACAATATTTTATTGTATTTCTCTCCAGTTCCTATGTATATAAATAAGGTAAATAAATATGTTTTAAAGTTTTAATCTTTCAAACTTATGATTATACTACACAGGGGTTTGTACCTTATTTTTATAACTTTTTATTTTAGCATAATTTCAAATGTCCCCTACAAAAATGTTGTTAAAAATAAAACAAAAAGAATACTCATATACTCTACCCAGATTCATCAATACATGTGATTCATCTGTTTTATCAGATGTATGTATGTGTATTCATGCTTTTGATATAAACCATTTGAGAGTAAGTTGGAGAAATCAGTGCATATTCCCTAAGAATAAGGTCATTGATTCTCTTGTATAATAACCACAGTACAACTATCAAAACTTGGAAATTTAACATTGATGCAATTCACAGTCCACAATCTTTATTCAAATTTCATCAGTTGTCCCATAAATGTCCTCTATAGATTGTTTTCTCTTGGTCTAAAAGCAAATCTTAGGTGCATTTAATTCTCACAATTTCCAATCTCCTTTCATTTGGAACAGTTCCTCACTGTTTTGTGTGTGTGTTTCTTGCCCTTGACATTTTTGAAGAGTACAAGCCAATTATTTTGTACAATGTCCTTTGATTTGGGTTTGTCTGATCAGATTCAGATTTTGCCTTTTTGGCAGGAATACCACCAAAGTAATGCTGTGTCCTTCTCAGTGCATCTCACCAGTAGACAAATAATATTGTTTTGTTAACTTTGATCACTTAGTTAAAGTAGAGTCTGCTAATTTGTCGCCACTCTAACATGGCTATTTGCCTTTAAAATTAATAAGTGATTTATGAGGAGATAATTTGAAACTACATAAACATTCCATTCTTCATTAAACCTCCTAGTGAACCTCATTCATCCACTAATTTTAGCACTCATTAATGGTTTTCTGTCTCCATCACTCTTTTCTATATTTGTCAGTATTCTACTGAAAGAACTCTCCTCCTTTCTCATTTTTTATTTATTCATTTATTCCTTTATTGATAAAAATATGGCCTCATAGATTTTATTTAACAAGTTATAATCCATTACTATCACTATTTATTTTTATGCACAAATTGTCCCATATTTACTGAGTAAGAGCTTTTCAAGCTGGTTTCTGCATTCTTTTGAAATGTTCTTGCTGTTCTTTAAGAAATTCCTTTCTTTCTTACACAAGATGATCCAGACTTATCTTGTGTTTCCCAACCCACTCTTGGAACCAGCTATTTTTCCAAGGAGTCTCAGTTCCTTTCATTGGAAAGTGATATTTAGATACCAAGTTTTGTGTGCGAGGTGTGCTCACTTTTATTACTGAGTCATTTCTCCTAGGCCCTCTCAGAAGACAGAGCTAAAAATTATCTATGTATATATAATTATTTCTATACCTATATAATTATGATTCTTCTATATTCATCTTTCTATACATAATATATTTTAAAAGTATATACTAAAAAACATTAATTGAAACTAACACCTCCAGTTTCAACCCAACACTTCAGAGAATATTCTGAAATTCCACCTATTCACACCTGTAACTACCTTTTTCAAGTGAAAAAACTAGCTTCCATATCCTCAGTATATCTATTCACTTGCTTAAACCTAAGATACATAGTTTCAGAATTGCTAACTCATGCTACTACAAAAAGCAAATCTATTGACTAGAGTTCAATATATTTATAGAGTTTTTCTAAGATACATTCAGTGTGTGACATAGTCACTGAAATGCATACATATAACATGTACAATGTGATGAGTTCTGACAACTCCCATATCTTATTTTCAACTCAAAATGAGCAATTTTTCATGCCATTAAAGCTTTTCAAAGGCGTGAATTTTTTAGCTTGGTTATTATTCTACAGTATGAATGCGTTGTAACTGATTTTCCTGCTCCTTATAATTATATAATTAGTCTTCGATGCTTCTTCAATGTTTTCTATTAAAAGCAGTGTTGCAGTGAATATCCTATTAACACTGTTAAAAAGAGAATGTAATACCACTGTGTAAGGTATACTGATGCTACCATTCTTCTACTGAAAGAGATATTCTGTTGAATAAATTAATGAAACTTTCAAAATTCTAACTCCAATTGTTATTTCTAAGCTAAACTGGTTCTTGCCCAGTGTTTTAATTTCCTAGGACCACTATATCAAACTACCACAAACCAAGCGGCTTAAAACACTAGGAATTTATTTTCTCACAGTTCAGGAGATCAAAAGTCCAAAATTAAGGTGTCAGCAGGGTTGGTTCCCCCAGAAGCTGAGGAAGAATCCACTCCATGCTTCTCTCCTAGCATCTGATAGTTTCTGGCAATCCTTAGCATTCCTTGGCTAACAGCTGCATCACTCCAGTCTCTAACTCCATCGTCCAATGGTCTTTTTCTCTGTGTGTCTTCACTTACAAGGACACCAAGTCATTGGATTTAGGGACAACCCAAAGCAGTGTGACCTCATCTTAATTGAACTAATTACATTTCCCCAGTCAAAACTCTAGTTTTAACTCTTCTGTCTAAGATATCTATTAGTGTCTCTAACAAAATTCAGTAAGTGTGTGAGCTTTATAATCTTCTCTTTGTATAAAAGAATCTGTGTGCTTTTCCATTTAGTTTCCCCCTTTCTCCTGGGTTGGCCAATTCCTGTGTTTTGAGATGCAGAATCTGTAGAACGGGTAGATACATATGACTTAGAAGCAGAGACAGGACCTAACAAGATATCAAGTTGAATTACCCAAAAGCTGGGATATAGTGGAAAGAGGGGAAATAGAGGAAAACAGACCCTGAGGACATCATGTTAAGTGAAATAAGCGAATCATTGAAGGACAAATACTTGATTTCACTTATATGAAGTATCTAAAGTAGTCAGAGTCATAGAAGAGGATAGAACGGTGATTGACAGGGACTGGGGGCAGGGGAGGTGGGTAGCTGCTGTTCAGTGTGTATAAAGTTTGAGTTACATAAGATGAAAAAGTTCTAGAGATCTGCTGTACAACATTATGCTTAATGGTAATAATTAACACTATTAATTAGTTAATAATGTACTATACTCTTAAAAGGCCTTCCCTGGTGGCTCAGCAGTAAAGAATCCACCTGCTGATGCAGGAGATGTGGGTTCAATCCCTGGGTTGCAAAGATCCACTGGAGAAGAAAATGGCAACACACTCCAGGATTCTTGCCTGAGAAATCCCTCTCTCAGAGGGGAGAGGAGCCTGGCGGGCTACAGTCCATGGGGTCTCAAAACAGTCAGACTTAGCAACTAAACAGCAACAAACACTGTTAAAAGTTATTAAGAGGGTACACCTCATATTATGTGTATGGATGGTCTTTTTCTTATCACAACTAGGAGGAGATGGAGGAAGAGGAGAAGATGGAGCTGAGGATAAAGGAGGAATGGGATGTAAGAGACTCCAGAGCAGATTTAGGGTGGAAGAGAATTGGGCTTGAGGAATTTTTTTTGAGAAGTACAATTCAAGGCTAGGAATTGGAACCTCTTCAATATTCCTTAACAGATTTGAATAAAAATAGAATTCATTTTTAATAGCTCCATTTAGAAGGACACTTGTTTCTTCTTTACATGTAACTGGATACAATGGACTTTAGGGACTTATTAGGGTTACACATGTTTTGGCCTTTTAGAATTAACATTTATCAGCTGTGACCAGGGGAGCCCAGGGAACTGTTAAGGTTGCAAAATTCCAAATTTCAGAGATCGTTCTAAAGTTTAAAGAAAAGGACTATATTAGCTGTTTCCCCAAAATGGAAGTAAAGTATAGCTCAAGTACACTGAATTTCACAATCTCACTCTGTAGTTCAATCCCCTAAAGCTTTTTAAAAGTACTTTTGGGCAAATTAAAATTCAACTGAGTTACTATTTTTTTCACCCATCAGATTGGCAAAGATTGAGAGACTAATAACTCACTCTAGACGAGAGTGTGGAAAAATACGCACTTTCATACAATGCTATAGGCAGGACAAAACAGCACAACCTCTGTGTAGGGTAATTTGACAAGATCTGTCAAAACTCAAAATGTACACATATCCTTTTACTGGGAAAATTATTTCTAATAATTTAGCTCACAGTTGTACTACCACATGTTGAAATGATATGTATATAATGATATTTACTGCAGCATTGTTTGTGATACTAAAAACTCATTAAAAACATATACATTATTCAAACTGAAACTGGCCAAATAGCATGAGATACAGACAATGGATTCTATGCAATATTTAATAAGAATAAGGCAGCTCTGTGTATACCAAGGTGAAATATATTGTTTAAAAAAAAAAAACCGATCAAGGTGCTGTGCGTGCATTTTAAGCTACCATTTATGAGGGTGGAGCTAAACAAACACATATCCATGAATTTCAAAATGCATAGACAATCTCTGAAATCCCACACTGGAAACTGGTAACAATGGTGTGTTCAGAGAGAAAAACTGGGCAGACAACAGACTAAGGTTAGGGTAGGTGGGGGGGTCTTACTTTGCTTTTCACTCTTGGATTTTTACCTTCTGCATGATGCACCTATTTAAAAAAAAATAAGTACCATTAAAAAAAAAGTGTGGAACAATCTATCATTTGAAGTGAGAGAGCTGGGCTCAAACTGCTATCTACTGTCACAATGATCTCAAACAAGTGATTTTCCCTCTCTGAGTATTTGTTTCTTTGGGGAAATACAGGGGTAATATAATATTGTTGGGAGGACACTTGAGATATTGGATATGAGGTTGCTTATAAGTAATAAAATGTTTCCATGATCTATTTGCCTAAGTGCAAAGCACAGGAAAACCAAGTGTCCCTAAATCAGGTCATTACTCAAATTAGAACTGAGTCTCACACTTTAAGTTGATGTCACAAAGGATCTTGGAAATTTAAGAGCAAAACACAAGATACAGCAGTGGTTCCAAAACTTGTTACTATTGAAACCAAATGGAGAGCTTTACGTTCTCCAAAACTTCAGGTTAACGGGTCTGCAGCACAACTGCTCCTTCAGGTGATGAGTATGCACAGATCTTGAAACCACCAGTAGAAAGGCAGGAGCCTTATCGCATGTAGGTTCATGCCGAGTTCTTGCCCAGCTGTGTAACCTTGGGCAGGTTAATCCACCTTTCTGGGCCTTCGTACCCTCATCAACATATGTCCGTATCTTTTTTACCAGCTGTGATCTCTGAAGAGCTTTATGGTTTGAATGTCCTGGGACTCTCACTTCTGTCAGTTAGTGCCTCCCAGGACAGTTGAAAGACCAAAGAGGGGACAGAGACTATGGTACAAATAGGAATGTTCCTAAGATTCAGTCCTGACAATGACGGAAGTGCCAGGTTTCTAGAAATGCTGCTCTGATGCACAGTAGAAGCAGTTCTGAGCCATTCTGGCACTAGCTGGAACTTTTTATTTCAATTTACCTGATTCTGATTCTATCTGTAACTCTCAACAGGCAATCATTAAATGCCATGGATCAACCTCCCCGGTCCATTCCTGGTTAATGATTTAACCTTTAAAACTCTGACTCTGAAATTGCTTAAGGATACTATGCCACTGACTCATTCATTCATTTATTTAATACTTAATACCCAAATATTTGTTGAGCACTTACAATTTCCAGCTACCTGTGTCCAAACCTGCAAGGAATTATAAGTGTGAATATTATTTACTCATCAAGATGTAAAAATAACGCAGACATACAGATGGTCAACAGGTACATGAAAAGATGCCCAACATCACTAATTAGCAGGGAAATACAAATCAAAACCACAATGAGATATCGTCTCACATAAGAGTGGCAATTATCAAAAAGACAAGAAACAGCAAGTGTTGTTTAGGATGTGAAGAAAAGGAAACCATTGTGCATTGTTAGTGGGATGCAAACTATAAAATACAGTATGGAGGCCCCTCAAAAAATTAAAAATAGAACCACCATATGATTCAGCATCTCCATTTCTAGGTATTTATCCAAAGAAGATGAAAGTACTACCTGGAAAAGATATCTGCACCCCATGTTCATTGTAGCTTTATTTATAATATTTAAGATACAAAACAACCCAAGTGTCCATGAATGAATGAATGGATAAAGAAAATGGGGTATGTATATACAATGGAATACTATTCAGCCATAAAAAAAATTAAATCTTGCCATTTGGGACAATACACATGGACCTTGAGAGTATTATGGTAAATGAAATAAGTCAGACAGAGAAAGTCAAATACCATATGATCTCACATATATGTAAAATTAAAATAAGAAACAAACAGGAAAAAACCCAAGCTCATAGATGCAGAGAACAGATTGGTGGTTGCCAGAGGTGAGAGATGGGGAGTGGGCAAAATGCATGAAGAGGGTTAAAAGTATTAAAAGAAAACTGTAGCTTTTACAACTAAAACCAGGAGTTCAGACAATGTCCTTGAGCTCCCCACCTCTCCTCCCATCTTTCCCTTTGCTTCTCTTTGCATACGGTCTCATTCTCTTCTACAGTAGAAAGCTTCACAATGACTTCCAGCAGCTGGCACTTACATCATCCATACAGCCAGCACCTCAGAGGAAGACTCTTCTGTCTTTCCTGATAGCTCCAAGAAAATAGCCTCCAGTTTGAGTTGTGCCACCTCTGAACCAATCATTGTGGACAAGAAGATGGAAGAGTCTGTTTGGCTAGACTTCGGGCTGGGACAAGCTAAATAGCCCCACTCAAACAGCCTAGAAAGGGGAAACTTAAAAGCTATGTGTTATCAATAGTCTGGCTAGCTGAGGAAGAGGAGGAACAGTGGCTTTGATAAGGAGTCCACCATGTAGAGGTGTAGGATAAAGGGAACAGCCTAGGGCATGAAAACTGATCTCAGAGCAGAATGAAAAGATAATTGCGGTGCCATAGCCTCCTTAGCTTCCCTTGTGGCTTAGATGGTAAAGAATCCACCTGCAATGTGGGAAACCTGGGTTCAATCCCTAGGTCAGGAAATCCTCTGGAGAAAGGAAAGGCCACCCACTCCAGTACTCTGGCCTGGAGAATTCCATGGACTATACAGTCCATGGGGTCTCAAAGAGTCGGACACAACTGAGTGACTTTCATTTTCACTTAACTGAGTGACTTTCATTTTCACTTTTCTTTCAGCCGCCTTAAACACCACACACTTTAAATTCAGCAGATAGTCTCCTAGTGGGCTCCGGAATAAAGCTGTGAACAACTACAGACAGCCACAGGGATGTATCAAGCCATCTCTCTCCAAGTTGACAGATGCAATCTCTGCTTTTGCTAAAGACCGAGTCCTAACCACTACTTGCCGTCTCCTAAACCACTGATTGTTTCTCAGAATTTTCCCCTGTCCAACACACGTAAAGGAAATGATATACTTCTATCTGCAAAGTGGTTATTTTATCAGTGATTTAGAAAGAGAGGATAGTGAGATGTTTTTCGGAAGGAAAAGGCACAACCCATGCTGCCATGGCGGGTCCATAAAGATGCTGAAAAGAGGGAAGACAGAATTAAATTTTTAAAAAGCTCCCTAGGTGGTTCTGCTTCACTCAGTTAGGACAACATTTCTCCCTCTCCTCTACGTTGCAATTAAGAGTCAATAGTGTTCTAAATCCAGAATATTAACCCCATGGGTCATCTCCTGTGACACCACCCACCGACACATGGCAATTGCCAAAAAGACAGCCCCTTGTAACACAAATCAAATCTCAATACATTCAACATATCCTGTAGGGACACTTGCACACACAGTGTTAAATTTCTTAACATTATGCGCCCCCTCTGACCCAGTAAATTCACTTCTGGGGATTAACTCTAAAAGAAATGGAAATAATCTATACATAAAGAGCTCTGTAGATAAGATTTTCACTAAGGATTTGCATAAAGCAATGAAAAAAATGAAGTAGACTAAATTCATAGGAAGGAATTGATGATAGCTGCTGATGCTGCTGCTAAGTCGCTTCAGTCGTGTCCGACTCTGTGCGACCCCATAGACGGCAGCCCACCAGGCTCCCCCGTCCCTGGGATTCTCCAGGCAAGAACACTGGAGTGGGTTGCCATTTCCTTCTCCAATGCATGAAATTGAAAAGTGAAAAGTGAAAGTGAAGTCACTCATTCGTGTCTGACTCTTAGCAATCCCATGGACTGCAGCCTACCAGGCTCCTCCATCCATGGGATTTTCCAGGCAAGAGCACTGGAGTGGGGAGCCATTGCCTTCTCCTAATGCTGTTTAAATATTAACCACACATCAAGGTCTGTGCTCTTCAACTCATCTAACTCATTTGATTTTCACAATAATCCAGTGAGGTTGGTATTATTTTTATTTCATATATTCCAGTTCAGTTCAGTCGCTCAGTTGTGTCCAACTCTTTGCGACCCCATGGACTGCAGCACACCAGGCCTCCCTTTCCATCACCAGCTCCCGGAGTCCACTCAAACTCATATCCATTGAGTCAGTGATCCCATCCAACCATCTCATCCTCTGTCATCATCTTCTCCTCCCACCTTAATCTTTCCCAGCATCAGGGTCTTTTCAAATGAGTAATTTCTTCGCATCAGATGGCCAACGTATTGGAGCTTCAGCTTCAGCATCAGTCCTTCCAATGAATACTCAGGACTGATCTCCATTAGAATGGACTGGTTGGATCTCCTTGTAGTTAGAAATTCAAGGCACATAGTAGCAAATAAGATTGTAGTTTTATGTAATGACTAAATGCAATAATTATGAAGAGCTTGTAATAACACAGAAAAATTATTTGATTGTAACATTAAGTGGAAAATAGATGCTATATCAATTATATAAAACATGCACACTAAAAAGACCTGAAAACATGTTCAAATGTTACCAATGTCCACCCTTGGATAGCAAATTACCTTCTTATTTGTAATTTTCTATATTTTTTAGATTGGCTAAAATGAGCATGATTGATTTTTAATATTAGTAAAAATAAAACAAATTGATTATTTAAAAGTCACCTTCATGTACACTAAAAGATTACAGGGGATGTCACTGGGTAAGTGGGATATCACTGGGTAAGTGGAATTATGTCTTCTTCTTTGTAGTTTCCTATTTTCTGGTAATAAATATTCATTGTTTTTGAGAAAAGGGGAAAATAATTTTCAAAAGCATATTTAAAAAGAAAAAAGAAATGTAACCTTAGGCATTTAAACTATAAATCCAATAATTCATCCAAAGCATTTAGGGGTTCCTTCTTCACTCCTTTTGCCACCCAGTTCTTTGTAACTTAAATTAAGAGATGATTATCAGTTTTTGTCTCAGAGAGTTACAGAAAAGCATCTATTTCTGCTTTATTGACTATGCCAAAGCCTTTGACTTTGACAGTGTGGATCACAATAAACTGTAGAAAATTCTTAAAGAGATAGGAATACCAGACCACCTGGCCTGCCTCCTGAGAAATCTGTAAGCAGGTCAAGAAGCAACAGTTAGAACTGGACATGGAACAACAGACTGGTTCCAAATCAGAAAAGGAGTACATCAAGGCTATATATTGTCATCCTGCTTATTTAACTTATATGCAGAGTATATTATGAGAAATGCTGGGCTGGATGAAGCACAAGCTGGAATCAAGATTGCCAGGAGAAATATCAATAACCTCAGATATGCAGATGACACCACCCTTATGGCAGAAAGTGAAGAACTAAAGAGCCTCTTGATAAAAGTGAAAGAGGAGAGTGAAAAAGTTGGCTCAAAACTCAACATTCAGAAAACTAAGGTCATGTATGTCATCTGGTCCCATCACTTCATGGCAAATAGATGGGGAAACAATGGAAACAGTGACAGACTTTATTTTGGGGGGCTCCAAAATCACTGCAGATGGTGACTGCAGCCATGAAATTAAAAGACACTTGCTCCTTGGAAGAAAAGTTATGACCAACCTAGACAGCATATTAAAAAGCAGAGACATTACTTTGCCAACAAAGGTCCATCTAGTCAAGGCTATGGTTTTTCCAGTAGTCACATATGGATGTAAAAGTTGGACTATAAAGAAAGCTGAGCACAGAAGAATTGATGCTTTTGAACTGTGGTATTGGAGAAGACTCTTGAGAGTCCCTCGGATGGCAAGGAGATTCAGCCAGTCCATCCTAAAGGAGATCAGTCCTGAAAATTCCTTGGACGGACTGATGTTGAAGCTGAAACTCCAATACTTCAGCCATCTGATGTAAAGAGCTGACTCATTGGAAAAGACCCTGGTGCTGGGAAAAAATTGAAGGTGGGAGGAGAAGGGGACAACCGAGAATGAGATGGTTGGATGGCATCACTGACTCAATGGACATGAGTTTGAGTAAACTCCAGGAGTTGGTGATGGACAGGGAGACCTGGCGTCCTGCAGTCCATGGGGTTGCAAAGAGTTGGACACGACTGAACGACTGAACTGAACTGAGTCATCCCTTGCAGTGTTGTAAATCACAAACAGCAGGAAGTCACATTTACTAAGCTGTGCATTTGCAAAATGCATGAAGTCAGGAGTCAGTGTGAGCAACAGCCCTGGTTTGCAGAAATGTTTTCCCAGTGCATCACAAACGTGGGTGGTGAAACTGACAAAGACATTTGCAAGTCCTTTGAAAAAAAAGAGTATTCAACTTTCAGAAGCCAACATAGAGGGTTTAAAAGATTCCAGAAATAAGAATCTTCCATAAGGTCTCTCCATTCTCAGCCAGTGAGTTGCAGTTTCTGTGGCACTGGAAGGGGCAGATTCTAAGTTCACAAAGCCCTGCCATTTACATCACTGAGAAACAAGCGGGTCTACCTTCCCTCCTCTGCAACCTTAATACAGCCACTGAAGAAGCCCAGGCTCTGGTCATTTCTCACCTGATTATTGCTACGTCTTCCTTACTTATCTCAGGACTTCAATTTTCCTCTCTCTAACCTTTCTTCACAGAAAAGTCAAAGTGTTTCTTTAAAAATATAAGTAAGACCATTTCACCTCCTGCCTAAACCTGTGAGGCAGTCCCGTTCCATGGCAAATAGAATGGATGTTCCTACCCATGGTCAGGGAATTTTGTAGCATCAAAGCTGCCTTCTCTCTGCACTCATCCTGGGCCACACTGACCTTGCCAGCTTCCCTGCAGCCACAGCAGAGTATGCCAAGATTTTTCCCATCACTGGCTTTCAAACCAGCTGCGGCCCCTGCTGAAAGAACTCCCCCTACTCTTTTCATGGTTTCAGCTAAATGTCAGCTCCTTTGAAAGGCCTCTCTGACCACCCAATCTAAAGCAGCTGTCTTCCTCACCCTGCCCCCAGTACTCTCTGCCATTGCACTCAATCATTTCCTTCATAGCACTTGTCACAATTTGATGCACTATATATGTCTACATTTATTTACTTATTTGTTGTCTGCCAGCCAGAGTGTAAGTGCCATATCCGGTTTACTTACCATTGTACTTCTCAATGTGATTCTATAATAATGACTGGTACTTAGTGGGCCCTCCCAGAAAAATAAAACAAGAGAAAACTTGTGGGTGAATCAATGAACTCATTTCTACCACATATTCATTATATGAACTTGCAGAACTTACTCTCTAGGACTTAATTTCTTCATGTGTACAATTAGAATACTACTTACCTGCCTTCTGAGAAATCTGTATGCAGGTCAAGAAGCAACACAGAACTGGACATGGAACAACAGACTGGTTCCAGATTGAGAAAGGAGTACATCAAGGCTGTATATTGTCACTCTGCTTATTTAACTTATATGCAGAATACATCATGAGAAACGCTGGGCTGGATGAAGCACAAGCTGGAATCAAGAGTACCAGGAGAAATATCAATAACCTCAGATATGCAGATGATACCACCCTTATGGCAGAAAGCAAAGAAGAACTAAAGAGCCTCTTGATGAATGGGAAAGAGGAGAGTGAAAAAGTTGGCTTAAAGCTCAACATTCAGAAAACGAAGATCATGGCATCTGGTCCCATCACTTCAAGGCAAATAGATGGGGAAACAATGGAAATGGTGAGAGAGTTTATTTTTGGGGGGGCTCCAAAATCACTGCAGATGGTAACTGCAGCCATGAAATTAAAAGATGCTTGCTACTTGGAAGAAAAGTTATGACCAACCTAGACAGCATATTAAAAAGCAGAGACATTACTTTGTTGGCAGAGACATGCCAACAAAGGTCCATCTAGTTAAAGCTATGGTTTATCCAGTAGTCATGTATGGATGTGAGAGTTGGATCATAAAGAAAGCTGAGTGCCAAGGAATTGATGCTTTTGAACTGTGGTGTTGGAGAAGACTTGTGAGAGTCCCTTGGACTGCAAGGAGATCCAACCAGTCCATCCTAAAGGAAATCAGTCCTGACTATTCATTGGAAGGACTGATGCTAAAGCTGAAACTCCAATACTTTGGCTACCTGATGCAATGAACTGACTCATTAGAAAAGACCCTGATGCTGGGAAAGATTGAAGGCAGGAGGAAAAGGGGACGACAGAGGATGAGATGGTTGGAGGGCATCACTGACTCAGTGGACATGAGTTTGAGTAAACTCTGGAAGTTGGTGATGGGCAGGGAAGCCTGGCGTGCTGTAGTCCATGGGGTCGCAAAGAGTCAGACATAACTCAGCGACTGAAATGACCTGATCTATGGATAAACACTTAAAAAATTTCTGGCACAGTGGCAATACAGAGAAGACTGTCTTAAATGATAGCTCTTATGAGGAAGGTCATTATGGGTTCAGCAGTATATCTAGAAATCCCATCTTCATCTTATGAACTGACAGGCAGAGCTTGTCCTGCTAGTTGTTGATGTTGTTGAAAGAAAAAGAAGTACAGTACCAGGCATGGAATGAATGCTTCATAAATGATCAGATGATCAATGAACCAGCTGTAAGCTATACATTTTAAAATTCTAAAATTTAAAAAGTTCACCATATGCATTGTTTACAATTTTAAAAATTGAACACAACTTAAATATCAATCAATAGGAGAGTAGGTCTGGTACATCCATAGAATGGAATTCTGTTCCTACATAGAGTATAAAAACTGTTAACTTTTTTGTTTGTTTGTTTGTTTGTTTTTTAATTTTATTTTATTTTTAAACTTTACAAAATTGTGTTAGTTTTGCCAAATATCGAAATGAATCCGCCACAGGTATACATGTGTTCCCTATCCTGAACCCTCCTCCCTCCTCCCTCCCATACCATCCCTCTGGGTCTTCACAGTGCACCAGCCCCAAGCATCCAGTATCATGCATCGAACCTGGACTGGCGACTCGTTTCATACATGATATTATACATGCTTCAGTGCCATTCTCCCAAATCTTCCCACCCTCTCCCTCTGCAACAGAGTCCATAAGACTGTTCTATACATCAGTGTCTCTTTTGCTGTACACAGGGTTATTGTTACCATCTTTCTAAATTCCATATATATGCATTAGTATACTGTATTGGTGTTTTTCTTTCTGGTTTACTTCACTCTGTATAATAGGCTCCAGTTTCATCCACCTCATTAGAACTGATTCAAATGTATTCTTTTTAATGGCTGAGTAATACTCCATTGTGTATATGTACCACAGCTTTCTTATCCATTCATCTGCTGATGGGCATCTAGGTTGCTTCCATGTCCTGGCTATTATAAACAGTGCTGTGATGAACATTGGGGTATACGTGTCTCTTTCCCTTCTGGTTTCCTCAGTGTGTATGCCCAGCAGTGGGATTGCTGGATCATAAGGTAGTTTTATTTCCAACTGTTAACTTTTTGACATCTATAGATGAAATCACCAAGGCATGAGGAAATGTAACAACAAAAAGTTAATTTACTTTAAGAAAACAAGTACGCTTCTCTGCTGATACATCCAGATTGCTGTAAACTATTTCTAGATTTACAAAGGGAACTTAGTAATACAAGCATTATTCTAATGATAAGGCCTGGCTCTGATGTAGCTACGTCAGATGCGTCCCTGCCTTTCTCTGTCAGCCTCATTTTGTAGAATGAGGCTGGACTAGATGATCCCTAATGTTCTGCCGAGTCTAGCATCCTGAGAGTTTAATACTTCATTTGCTCTTCACACCTTCATTATCAATCTTCATTTCCTAGTTAATAATGATGGCTTACCTATATCACTTAACCACATGAAAAATAACTACTGATATTCTATCTGATGGTAGAGGAACTCAACTAGGGTCTATAAATGTGGCAAACAAGGGCATTACTCTATCACCCGAATTCTCTGTAATCCAGAATTATTGCTTGCAATTTAGAGCATGAGCTGAAATAACTGTGTGATATAGATACCCAAATTTAGAAATCTTTAATTTCCCAGATTGAGACTCTACAGGATAGTAATTCACCAAATAACTGTCAATTTATTACCAGTCAAAACCAGCATAAAATCAACACCAACATCTGACAAAGACTGACACAAAAAGAAACTACAGGCAAATTTCACTTATGTTCTCAATGCAAAAATCTTAAATACGTATAAGCCAAACTGTGCAGCTCACTGGGACTCACAATACATATTCAAGGACTGTATACTATTAGAGGCTGTGCTACCACTGCAGGGGGTGTGGGTTCAATCCCTGGTTGGGGAACTAAGATCCTACCCTACATGCTGCATGGTACAGCCAAAAATAAATAACTAAAAAGTAGGACCTGCTATTTAGCACAGTAATACTCTACTCAATACTTTGTACTGGCCTATATGGAAAAGAATCTTAAAAAAGAGTGCATTTATGTATATGTATAATTGTCTCACTTTGCTGCATACCTGAAATGAATATAACCTTGTAAATCAGCTATACTCCAATAAAAATTTTTTAAAAGGACTGTTCAACATTTAAAATTTTTGCTTTCCAATGACATTTACATGATAATCTTATTACCCCAATGTAGTAACAATTATCAAGTACTCAAACCACAACCTATAATTTGTAGCAGTATAGAATGTTGCAAAAAATGCAGCTTCCGCGAGATGGGTTCAAAACCCATCTCAGCCCTTAGTTGCTGTAGGATCTTGAATAACCCCCTTAACTCCATGAGCTTCTATTCCCTGTAGAATGAAAATAAGAACCTCTCCCTCAAAGGGCTGTTGGGACTATATTAAATGATGCACATGAGGCGTCAGCAGTTGGCTCTTCCTATTGAAAACTGGACTCCGCTATATTTTCCATTTGTGGGAGGGTAGAAGGAAGCTCAGAGTAATGGTGACCTTATCCCAGCCAGAAGACAACTCCAGAACCCAGTGTCTGAGAAGTCAGTATTTCCCGGTTCCAAATCTTAGTATAGAACCATGCACATGGTTCATTCACATCCATGCTTCATAAAAAGCCATTCACATTTCTAATATTTGTGAGCACTTGCTCTATTCAAATTATTAATTTAGCTGCTGGGGACTGAAATAGGAGCAAGACATATTCCTTTAATGAGGGTTCAGTTCAGTTCAGTTCAGTCACTCAGTCGTGTCCGACTCTTTGCGACCCCATGAATCACAGGACACCAGGCCTCCCTGTCTATCACTAACTCCCAGAGTTCACTCAGACTCAGAAACGCTAGACTGGAAGAAACACAAGCTGGAATCAAGATTTCCAGGAGAAATATCAATAACCTCAGATATGCAGAGGACACCACCCTTATGGCAGAAAGTGAAGAGGAACTAAAAAGCCTCTTGATGAAAGTGAAAGTGGAGAGTGAAAAAGTTGGCTTAAAGCTCAACATTCAGAAAACGAAGATCATGGCATCCGGTCCCATCACTTCATGGGAAATAGATGGGGAAACAGGGGAAACAGTGTCAGACTTTACTTTTTGGGGCTCCAAAATCACTGCAGATGGTGATTGCAGCCATGAAATTAAAAGACGCTTACTCCTTGGAAGGAAAGTTATGTCAATCTAGATAGCATATTAGAAAGCAGAGACATTACTTTGCCAAAAAAGGTTCGTCTAGTCAAGGCTATGGTTTTTCCTGTGGTCATGTATGGATGTGAGAGTTGGATGTGAAGAAGGCTGAGTGCTGAAGAATTGATGCTTTTGAACTGTGGTGTTGGAGAAGACTCTTGCGAGTGTCTTGGACTGCTAGGAGATCCAGCCAGTCCTTTCTGAAGGAGATCAGCCCTGGGATTTCTTTGGAAGGAATGATGCTAAAGCTGAAACTCCAGTACTTTGGCCACTTCATGCGAAGAGTTGACTCATTGGAAAAGACTCTGATGCTGGAGGGATTGGGGGCAGGAGGAGAAGGGGATGACAGAGGATGAGATGGCTGGAGGGCACAGGCCAGTAAGAAAATACAAAAAAAAAAAAAATAAGTACAAAACAATAATAACAATATGAATCAAAAAAAAAGTGTAGCATAACTGATGGTATAAATGGAGGTATAAAGAGTTCTCTGGGGGCATTAAGTCCTGTCTAAATAGTTGAGAAATATTTCATGGAGGAATGGACATAAACCAGACAAATAGAAATCCACTATGTACAGAAGGGAATTCTAGGCATAGAAATAGTATTCTCAAGGCCACAAAAGTTCTTATGACTAAAATTAGGTGAGGGATAGTGTCTAGAGTGGGGTTTCCCTGGTGGCTCAGTTGTAAAGAATCCCCTGCAGTGCAGGAGAAGCGGGTTCAATCCTTGCGTCAGGAAGATCCCCTGGTGGAGGACATGGAAACCCACTACAGTATTCTCGCCTGGACAATCCCATGGACAGAGGAACCTGGTAGGCTATAGTCCATAGGATTGCAAAGAGTCGGACACAACTGAAGCGATTAGCGCACACACACAGTGTCTAGAGTGATATGTGGAATGCTGGGAGGTAAAAATGGAAAGGTGTGTGTGCTGAGGCAGATTGTGTCTTTAAAACAATTACTCTTGGAGTAGGGTATTTCCAGAATAGGAGCAGAAAAGAAGGAACTATGCCAGATAATTACAGTAATCCAGGCCAAATAAAAGGTCTGAGCTTAAGTACTGGCAGTGAGAATGGAGAGGGAATTATTTAAGAGACAGAATTATTTAAGAAACAGAACAAAAAGGACTTGTATCTGACTGTTTTGTGTTTGCCTGTTTGCTGCTTTAGCTGAACTGAGCTGCTTATATTCCGGGTCATGTCTTTAATCATCTTTTGTCTTTTCTATTAAGGTATAATGTCTAGCAATGGTTCGTGCATGCCTGCTAAGTCACTTCAGTCATGTCAGACTCTTTGTGACCCTATCCATGGGATGCTCCAGGCAAGAATACTGGAGTGAGTTGCCATTCCCTCCTCCAGGGGATCGTCCCAGCTCAAGGGTTGAACCTGCATCTCTTAGCCTCCTGCACTGGCAGGCGGGGTTTTTACCACTAGCGCCACCTGGGAAGCCCAGTCAGCTCAGTTCAGTTCAGTCACTCAGTCATGTCCAACTCTTTGTGACCCCATGAACTGTAGCACACCAGGCCTCCCTGTCCATCACCAACTCCCGGTGTTCACTCAAACTCACATCCATTGAGTCGGTGATGCCATCAAGCCATCTCATCCTCTGTCGTCCCCTTCTCCTCCTGCCCCCAATCCCTCCCAGCATCAGACTCTTTTCCAATGAGTCAACTCTTCGCATGAGGTGGCCAAAGTACTGGAGTTTCAGCTTTAGCATCATTCCTTCCAAAGAACACCCAGAACTGATCTCCTTTAGAATGGATTGGCTGGATTTCCTTGCAGTCCAAGGGACTCTCAAGTGTCTTCTCCAACACCACAGTTCAAAAGCACCAATTCTTCAGTGCTCCGTTTTCTTCACAGTCCAACTCTCACATCCATACATGACTACTGGAAAAACCATAGCCTTGACTAGACGGACCTTTGTTGGCAAAGTAATGTCTCCATTTTTGAATATGCTATCTAGGTTGGTCATAACTTTCCTTCCAAGGAGTAAGCGTCTTTTAATTTCATGGCTGCAATCACCATCTGCAGTGATTTTGGAGCCCAAAAAAATAAAGTCTGACACTGTTTCCCCATCTATTTGCCATGAAGTGATGGGACCAGATGCCATGATCTTCGTTTTCTGAATGTTGAGCTTTAAGCCAACTTTTTCACTCTCCACTTTCACTTTCATCAAGAGGCTTTTTAGTTCTTCTTTGCTTTCTGCCATAAGGGTGGTGTCATCTGCATATCTGAGGTTATTGATATTTCTCCCGGCAATCTTGACTCCAGCTTGTGCTTCTTCCAGTCCAGCGTTTCTCATGATGTATTCTGCATATAAGTTAAATAAGCAGGGTGACAATGTACAGCCTTTACGTACTCCTTTTCCTATTTGGAACCAGTCTGTTGTTCCATGTCCAGTTCTAACTGTTGCTTCCTGACCTGCATACAAATTTCTCAAGAGGCCAGTCAGGTGCTCTGGTATTCCCATCTCTTTCAGAATTTTCCACAGTTTGTTATGATCCTCACAGTGAAAGGCTTTGGCCTTTGGAACTTTCTTGCTTTTTCGATGATCCAGCGGATGTTGGCAATTTGGTTCCTCTGCCTTTTCTAAAACCAGCTTGAACATCTGGAAGTTCGTGGTTCATGTATTGCTGAAGCCTGACTTGGAGAATTTTGAGCATTACTTTACTAGCGAGTGAGATGAGTGCAATTGTGTGGTAGTTTGAGCATTCTTTGGCATTGCCTTTCTTTGGGATTGGAATGAAAACTGACCTTTTCCAGTCCTGTGGCCACTGCTGAGTTTTCCAGATTTGCTGGCATATTGAGTGCAGCACTTTCACAGCATCATCTTTCAGGATTTGAAATAGCTCATCTGGAATTCCATCACCTCCACTAGCTTTGTTCGTAGTGATGCTTTCTAACGTTTGTAGTAAATGGTAAGTAAATGTCTACTGAATGAATGTTGCAGGGTCAAGGAGAAGAAATTGTTAAACATGGCTACAGATATTTAAGCTTGGGTATCGAGATGGTTGATTGAACTGAGAGACTAAAATACAAGGGAAAGAATAGCATGAGGTAGAGAAAGTTCTTAAGTCCAGTTTGGGACATGGATAAGGTTACTGTGGGACAACCCACAGCTGGATATCTCTGGGTTGGGACTCTATGGAGAAGTATGGATTAGAAATTGGTTTGAGAATTATGGGATAGAGAGACACGAGGGAATGGGGCAGAGAGATCAGACCTCCCAGGCGTAGACAGAAATTTGAGTCTGTCTAATAGACTCTCAAGTTCTTCTCTTTATTATCTATTTACGTTCTTTCCCTCTTACAGGTAACAGCTCAACGCTCTTGGATGCCAGGAGAAACATCCAGTTGATCCCATAAAGCTTCTATGACTCCTTCTTCTTGCTCAAGATCCAATCATTATAAAATCTAGATATGATAGAAGATTTACAACCACCACTTCCACCATTCTTTCCATTCTTAGCAGTCCCACAGTTTTACAGTTGATTAAGAATCAACTTAACAAGGGGAAACACTGAACAAGAACTGAGAAGCTCAGTTTCACAAGAGTAGAAATCACAACTTGTCCAGAAAAGCAAATTATACACTCTAAGAAATCCTATCTAGAGGCAGAAAAACAGATGTTTAATGGCAACAACAAGGAAAAGGTAATAGATCATTAATGTGTGTGTGTGTGTTTAGTCACTAAGTCAAGTCCGGCTCTTGTAACACCATGACTATAGCCCGCCAATCTCCTCTGTCCAATGGATTTCCCAGGCAAGAACACTGAAGTGGGTTGCCATTTCCTTCTCCAGGGGAATCATCCTGACATAGGGATTGAACCCATATCTCCTGCATTAGTAGGTGGATTCTTTACCACTGAGCCACCAGGGAAGCCCCCTAGATCATCAGTGGTTCCCTGTTAAATTAAAAATTAACATCCCTCTTCAAGAACTCTCAGAGATCTCAATTTTGATATAAAAAGTGACATAATTTACTCTCACAGTAAATGTCCCATTGTACTTGAAAATATGTGGTTTATTTTAAAATACATTTTGATACTGATTTCTAACATAATTCCACAGTGATAAGAGAACAGACTGTAATTTCAATACCTTTAGATCATGAAAGTTTCACATCCTATTTTATGTACCTGGATATGTTCCAGTGTCTCACGGTTTACAGTCTATGGGAACTTGAATAGAATTTGTATCCTGCTCTTGTGTGAAAATTGTATAAATCTTAATTATGTTGAATTAGTTCATAGTGCTTTCCAGGTCTACTATATCCTTCTACCTTTCTATTCATTCTATTAATTTTTGAGAGCTTGATATCAAAATTACAACTAAAAATCTTAATTTATCTGCTTAAAAATAATTATAATAAATAGTGGAACTATTTATAACTTTGTTCTGTATTTTCCAAGTCTCCTGTAAATATGTTATCATACTTTCATAATTTAATAAATAAAAAAGAAAGAAGATTGCCTTTAAATAAATGAGATGATTTAACCTTGTCAGCTATATGTTCCCAAGTGATTCTCTAGCTCATAAAAATAATATGACCCTACATTTAGCAAAGGCCATTTTTTTACAACAAAAATCACTATACTTCGAACCATTCCTTGCTGACAAAGAGAAGGTATAGACAGTTATCTCCAATTTTGTTGGACAAACCTAGCCGTGGAGTTATCAAACAATGGCCTAAGGTTGGGTATCAAGATAGCACAAAATTAGTATCTCAATACTCAAATCAGAGGCTGAACATCTACTTTAGTACTTTGCCCATAAAGCCAGAGTCCCTCTCTGTGTTTTGTTGCTGTTGTTCAATTGATAAGTCATGTCTGACTCTATGCGACCCCATCACTGTCTCCCTGAGTTTGCCCAAACTCATGTCCATTCAGTCAGTGATGCCATCCAACCATCTAAGCTTCTGTCTCCCCGCTTCTCCTCTTGCCCTCAATTTTTCCAAGCATCAGGGTCTTTTCCAATGAGTCAGCTCTTTGCATTCAGTGGCCAAAGTATTGGATCTTCAGCTTTAGCATCAGTCCTTTCAATGAATATTCAGGGTTGATTTCCTTTAGGATTGACTGGTTTGATCTCCTTGCAGTCCAAGGGACTCTCAAGAGTCTTCTTCAGCACCACAGTTTGAAGGCATCAATTCTTCGGCACTCAGCTTTCCTTATGGTCCAATTCTCACATCATACACGACTACTGGAAAAACCATAGCTTTGACTATATGGATCTTTGTAGGCAAAGTGATGTTTCTGCTTTTTAAATACATTGTCTAGGTTTGTCATAGATATTCTTCCAAGGAGCAAGTGTCTTTTCATTTCATGGCTGTAGTCACCATCCACAGTGATTTCAGAGTGCAAGAAAAAGAAATCTGACACTGTTTCCACGTTTTCCCCGTCTATTTGCCATGAAGTGATAGGACCAGATGCCATGATCTTAGTTTTTTGAACGTTGAGTTTTAAGCCAGCTTTTCATTCTCCTCCTTCACCTTCATCAAGAGGCTCTTTAGTCCTCTTCACTTTGTGCCATTAAAGTGGTATCATATGCATATCTGAGGTTGTTGATATTTTTCCTGTAATCTTGATTCCAGCTTGTGCTTCAACCAGTCCAGCACTTCACATGATGTACTCTGCATTTAGGTAAATAAGCAGGGTGACAATATACAGCCTTGACGTACTCCTTTCCCAATTTTGAATCAGTCTGTTGTTCCATATCCAGTTCTAATTGTTGCTTCTTGTCCTGCATACAGCTTTCTCAGGAGGTGGGTAAGGTGGTCTGGTATTCCCATTTCTTTAAGAATATTCCACAGTTTATTGTGATCCACACAGTCAAAGTCTTTAGCATAGTCATTGAAATAGAAGTAGATTTCTTTTGGAATTCCCTTGCTTTTTCTATGATCCAGTGTCTGTTGGCAATTTGATATCTGGTTCCTCTGCCTTTTCTAAATCCAGCTTGTACATCTGCAAGTTCTTGGTTCATGTATTGCTGTGTTTTAATATTCCTAATCAGTCCTGGGTGTTCATTGGAAGGACTGATGTTGAAGCTAAAACTCCAATACTTTGGCCACCTGATGCAAAGAGCTGACTCACTGGAAAAGACCCGGATGCTAGGAAAGATTGAGGGCAGGAGGAGAAGGGGATGACAGAGGATGAGATGGTTGGATGGCATCACCGACTCAATGGACATGGGTTTGGGTGGACTCCAGGAGTTGGTGATGGACAGGGAGGCCTGGCCTGCTGCGGTTCATGGGGTCACAAAGAGTTGGACATGACTGAGCGACTGAACTGAAAAAACTACTATCCCATAAAAATCATCGTAGTTCTTTTGATTAGAAAGAAAGAAAGACCCTTTGATTGAAAGAAAGATCATTTAGAAGTCTTAAAAGAAAGTATATCTAAATATCTATGATTAGGAAGTCAGGGCCCAAACATATGAAGTGATTTGCCCAAGGTCATATGGATATTGAGAAGCAGGGCTAGGTTATAAACACAGAACTTTTAACTCATTTTTTAAAAATTGTGGCTCTTACTATTTTTATAAAAATCACAATAATGTTCAATATTTAGTAAGTATGCATTAAACTGCCAAACAGTTGTTGTAAGCATTCCCCTGCATTAATTTATTTAATCTTATGATTATATTCATTTTAATGATGGAGATAGTATAAAAAATAGATTAAACAATTTGCTTGAAGCTACATAGCTAGGTAAGTAAAGGATCCAGAATTTGAACCCAGGTCTGTATGATTAAGTCAAAGTTCTTTACCAGTATGCAATGCTACCCACAATATCTTAGAATTTCAGAATTTGAAGGAATCTTATTGATCATCCTGACCCAACATTTACTTGAATACCAAGTAGTGGAGAATCTACTGTCTAAAAATGCATTAGACAGTAAATTTACATTATTTTAAAGCAGCTGAAACTCACTTTCCTAGTCCTTCTACTCACTGGTGCAATTTCTGGATAGTAATGGATGGAGCAGCATCCCTGAAAGACTTTAGAAAGAACAAGGAAGAAAAAGATGGCAACTCCAAGTGTAAACAAAAGTGGGGTCCAGCTACTCATCTCTCAAAACCCAACAAAGAGGCAAGCTGGGGGAAAGGGGAAGTGGCTTTATTTTGTATGCCGGCAATGGACCATGGGTGGGGAGGCGGGGAGGGGAGGAAGGGTGGTGCCGCATTCAGAGAGCACAGTCAGCTCTGACAGTTATCTTGAAATTGGTGTGATCTGACCAGCCTTGTCTTATTGTTTTTAGGTGCAGTTAGCCCTCAGTTTCAGGGTCAGTTTGTTTCCATCACTTTGAGGCAAATTCTTGACAGCAAGGAGATCAAACCACTCAATCTTAAGGGAAATCAACTGTGAATAAACGTTGGAAGGACTGATGCCGAAGCTGAAACTCCAATATCTTGGTCATCTGATGTGAACAACCAACAAATTGGAAAAGTCCTTAACGCTGGAAAAGATTGAAGGCAGAAGGAGAAGAAGGCATCAGAGGATGAGATGGTTGGATGGCATCACCAGTGCAGTAGACATGAACTTGGGCAAATTTGGGGAGACAATGAGGGACAGGGAGGCCTGGCATGCTACAGTGCATGAGGTTGCAACAAGTTGGACACAACTGGGCAATGGAACAACAACAATATCATGGCTACAGTCTGGTCATCATGTAGTTAACTTCTTTCACCTGGTGCGGGTTTCAGTATCTATAAGACAGCTCACAGGAAATGGCTCAGGATATTATGTGTAGCCCTTGAGGAGGAACTAAAGGTCCTTGACCATGCTTGAAAGTGAAAGTCACTCAGTCGTGTCCGACTCTTTGCGACCCTATGGACTATACAGCCCATGGAATTCTCCAGGCCAGAATACTGGAGTGGGTAGACTTTCCCTTATCCAGAGGATCTTCAAAACCCAGGGATTGAACCCAGGTCTCCTGCATTGCAGGCCGATTCCTTACCAGCTGAGCCACAAGGGGAGCCCAAGAATACTGGAATGGGTAGACTATCCCTTCTCCAGAGGATCTTCCTGACCCAGGACTCGAACTGGGGTCTCCTGCATTACAGATGGATTCTTTACTAACTGAGCTATCACAGAAGCCCATGCTTAAGACAATATTATTGTTATTTGGTCTTCTTTGACTAATTATTTGGTTTTCCTTCACTTCTGTATTTTCTCATTTCTCTGATTAAACTTATGGCTAAAGTTTTTTCACAGATAAAAGGTAGGCTGAAGGCATGGGTGGCAAGGACCATAGGGTTCTGCTCCATTCCACCAGGACAGCAAGTTTAATTTATGTGGTCAATATGCCAACAGATGCAACTTCTCTAGTTTTATTTCTCTCTGATCTCAAGGAGATATTAATCCAGCAACATTCCAAAGAAGGTACTGCAATGTATAAGGATAACAAATTCTCAGGACCAGGAAATAAATTTCAGCCAGTTCTTGTGCTATGAACAATTCACAAACCCTGAAGGAAAATCCAGGGACATGCAGATCCTCTCTCAGCAGGGGTGTCCATAACAGCTTTCCAGTCACTTCCTTAAGAGAATGTGTGGACACAGCATCCCAAAGCTCCAAAATTCACCAATTGGTAGTGGATACTTTTTGAAAGCCATCTGGCTTAATTTCAAAGTTAACTGAAACCTGATGATGGGAGTATGAAGACTCTCTGGTGTCTCACAATTACAAGATCTGACTAAAACCAACATGTCATTCTCCCCTTTTACTCTGACTTTCTTTAGAGCCATTAATGTGCTGTGATGGGGCTTAGAAAACACTCAGAGTGTATATAAATGTGTAATAGCACATAACAGACCTAATAACATTGGGATCGGGAATTGAAATTAGTCTTTTTCTGGTTTGGGTTTGAGGATCTTAGAAGAGTTTTATCTAGAACAGAATTATCTGTTTGGGAATTTAAAAAAGTTTTTGAAATAGTTATGATGGTTGCACAACAGTGTGGATGCAATTAATGCCACTGAATTATACACTTACTTTATTAAAAATGGTTAAAAGAAAAATGTTGTGTTTTATATTTTTTCACATATATATTTTACATTATGTTTTGTTTTAGGGTCTTCCCTGGTGGTGCAGATGGTAAAGAACCTGCCTGCAGTGCAGGAGACCCAGATTCAATCCCAGGGTCAGGAAGATCCCCTGGAGAAGGGAATGGCTACCTACTCCAGTATTCTTGCCTGGAGAATTCCATGGACAGAGAAACCTGGTAGGCTACAGTCCATGGGGTTGCAAAAAGTTGGACAGGACTGAGTTACTTTGCATTTTTTAACCACAACTAAAAAAAATTAACCATGTAATACACCCCAATACATTACAAACAATGTAATACACCCCAATTGTATACTTTAAGGAGATGAATTATATAGTATGTGAACTACATCATAATAAACCTGCTAAAAAAATAACAAATGAAACCTCAGAAATTATTTAGTTCAATTATTCATTTTATAATTGAAGGTCCAAAGAGGGGAAGGGACTCTACAAAGGTTGCACATATGCTTCATATTAAAAAATAGTTCATTTTAATTTTACATTATGTGCTTTTTTAAAGAATAAAGATTATATTTTATATTTGTAACAGAGACTCATAGAAATCCACTATATTTTAATAAATCTTAGTGAATAAAATTGTAAAATATGACTAATTTACTTAAGATTTTCTTGCTCTCTAGACTACCAGAAAATGTCTTGAGTTAGAAATATCTGATTAACTTCTTTTTACTAATAAGCTATAAAACCACTTGAACTCTAAAACAAAAGAGAGAAATTATAATTCCTTAAGAAGAGAGGAAATATGTCTACATTCACCCTGACACTCTCTTTTTAAAGTCTTCACAGAAGAACCCTGAGGTCTTTGGTTTTCAAACCTTTGTTAGATGAGTATCATTGGTCTCCAAATGGTGTTGACCAAAAACAGGCTGATCACACCCCCTGAACAACTTACATACCAACGGTTAGTCAGAAATAAATAAATTTAAATTAAAAAAAATAAGTAAATAAACCTGCCAGCTACACACCCCCCCAAAAAAAAAGAAAGAAAGAAAATAGAGAGCTTATGAGCCAAATGCAGAGCTGAGAAATGAACATGTCCTTAATAATTTAAGCTAAAAAAAAATACAAACAGATTTCCCATCGTTTTAAAAATCTTTTTAAAATGATAATTTTTTGAGTATATTGAAGAGCTCAGGTCACAAGGCAACTGAGCAACACAAATTTCAAACAAATTCTTTCAAAGAGAAATAAGACACATAAACATTTGCTTTTGGGAAAGAAGGGGAAAAATGGTAGTCACAAGATAAACAAGTAAAAAGAAGCCACCCAAAATGTTAATGAATTATTGAAGAGCAAACGGTGCCAGCTTGGTATAGCTGGAGGGCCCAGACACTAGTAAAACTCAAATACGTTCTTCATGGGCCTCTACTGGGTTCTGTTGGTAATGGACTCTTTTAATCTGAAAACTCTAGTTTTTCAGGTCTGGAAATTTATCTTCTATTATATTACAGAATAAAATTTCTATTTTCTTCTGTTTGCTCATCTTAGATATCAAACTTCCTGGACCAATTCCCTAGTTTTATGATTTTTGTATTTTCTAGTTCTTTATCTTTTTTCCCATCCTATTCTCAAAACATTCTTTCAATTTTGTCTTTCTTTTTTTTCCCTATTGAATTTTCAGTTTCTTTCTGCAGGAGAGAGTTAACACACAGGTCTGACTATGCTGTCTCTAGGAGGTTTTAAAGATGGCTCTTGGCAACTGGGTCTCTGGCATGCACTCCATGCTGCTAAGTGATAAAAGTGTTAAAGTGTTTTAAGTGCCTGGGGCACTGAATTCTGTTCTATTAGCCTGACTAGAGTGTTTGTGCAAACAATGTGATTTAGGATGAACACCTGCTTTTCTTCTGACAGTCAGGAACTTCGGTAATTGTGGCTGGTTCCACAGGCAGAGAGTACTTAAATGATCAGCATTAAAAATTGTGAACTGTGAGTCTTAAGATGGCTTACCTGGCAAAAATACTGCACGGGTTTCTATATTTCACTGTTGAAAGCCAAAGCATATTCTGTGCAGCAACCCCACACTGCCCAGAGGAAAATCTTTGGAAACCTGTTCTAGACAACTTCAGAATCTGCCTGATGTGCCTTCCCCTTTATGATCCTGCTATGCATCCTATGCTGTAATAAATAATGGACATGATTACAGTCATCTCAGAGTCTGAGTACTTCTACAGAATCACTGGATGTGTGGGTAGTCATGGGAATCCCTAAAACTTTCAGGTACCATATTTTTTGACTTCTATATATTCTGTTTTATCTCTGTACCTTAAAAAAAAAAAAAAAAAACACAACTCTTGTTTAAGAAAAGCAGTATCTTCTCTTCTCTTCTCTTTTAGAGAATTTTAATTCTAAACTTTGTAGTATTGCTGCATATATGGTCTTTTCCCCCCTGTAGTTGGTTTGGCCTCTCTTTTTAATATTGGAAGTATTCCTTGAATATTTTGTGATTCTTGATTGTCCATTCATGGTTAATCATGGGGAACTAAAATGCTGATGGAGGGTGTGTTTGCAGGGGTAAGTCCTGTTAAATGCTGGGCTTGACTGTTGGGAAAGCTGGCTCTCTTCACAGCGGGTGCCAGAATACACAAACTTTCCACCTGGAAAGTTTCTCCAGAGAAGAATCCTTTAAATTTTCTCCTTGTGATAAACACGCAGGGCTGCTGGATTTTTGTGAATATAGTATACAGTGGTTTTTCAAACTTTAATGCACATCTGAAAATATGTATATGGACCTCTTGCTGTGAGACCAGCAAATATTTGGGATGGGTCTACCCCATATGTGTCTGCCCCCAAACTCCCAGCTCCTGATAGATAGACCTCTCTTGCTTCCTTCAGAGAGGCCATTCCACCCCTGTCTCCTTGTGACCCTAGAGATTGTCTGCTCTCTATTCTCTTTACTGGCTTTATGCTCCCTCTCTAGTGCTGACTCCCACTCTCATCCCTATCAGATAGGTTACGAACAAATGCGGTCTCCTTTGCCTCCCCTGTTCTCTGCTTTCCCGCAAAAAGCCCCTTTTTCATAAGTATACTGCAAATCAAGTCAGGGAAACAGAAGAATGACAAAAAAAAAATGTGAGACTAGGACAGGAGTTTTTGAACACTTTCAAAGTTCTGGAAATTGTTGCCTCTGATTTTTAGTTCCTAATTCTACTTGCTCCCCTGCAGTTTGTCATCTCTTCTACCTCATACATAATGTACTATAAAATAATAACAACCTTTTTCTTAGTATACAAGTAATATACAGTTGTAGTAGAAAATTGTAGATAACATCCCCCATTTTCCACCATACACTCAAACAGAAATTTAAGTTATCCATAATCCCTTCACCTACTACTGTCAACACTTTGATACATTTCTTTCCAGTCTTTCTTCTGTAAGACTGTTGATTTATATACGTATGTAATAAATATTTTGCAAAACTGGAATTGTACTGTACATATTTTTTTGTAACTCTCCTTTTCATTTAATAATAATGGGTATCTGCCTCAAGAAATGAATATAAATTTACAGTTATAAATTAAAAAATACATAAGTCCATTTTTAGTATGTGAATTTACCGTAATTTATTTAACTAGAAGATCATATTGATGGACATTTAGGTTGTTTTCAACAGTGTGCTATTATAAGTAGTGCAGAGATTACCATACTTCCATATATGTCTGTACATTTGTCTGTTGTTAATCTTAGGGAAATCTAGGGAAGGCTAAGGTAAGGTATACTAATTTATATTCCACCAGTAGTGCTCCCTTTTGCTGCATTATTGCTAACACTGCATATAAGCATACTTTCAAGCTTTTGATGGCCTGATAGGGAAAAATTACATTTTATTTGTATTTGCATTTCTTTGATATTGAATATGTTTCTGTGTTTATTGACCTCTTATTTTTCTTCATGACTTGCATTTTGTTGCCCACTTTTCTATTATGATAGTCAGTTTATTTTATTCTTTCATGACAAGTTTTTGTGTCTTAAATATAAATTTAATTAAATATAAATTTAGTCTGAAACATACATTGTGAATTTTTCCCAGTTTACCATTTACCTTTTTATATGCTTATGGTACTTTTGGACAATTAGAAGATATAGACTTTTCCTAGTCAAATCTATCCATCTTTCTCTTTATGGTTTCTGCCAGTGGTGTGCGTTCTTCACAAAGGCCTTCTCTCCCTCCCACCTCTGCCAAAATATGTATCAATATTTCCTTCTAGTACTTTTATCTTTTTGTTTGTTTACATTTAATTCTTTAATTCAACTGAATTTACTCTAGTGTACTGTATATGTGTTAGTGTTCTCCAGAACAATTAGGGTGTGTGTGTGTGTGTATATGTGTGCAGAGAAAGATAGTTTTAAGAAATTGGCCTATGTGATTGTGGGGGTTTGCAAGTCCAAAATCTTCGGAGAAGACCAGCACTTGGAGACTCACAGAAGAGTTGATATTGCAGTTTGAGTCCCAAAACTCCCTGCTGGCCAAATTCCCTCTTTGTCAGACAACCTCAGTCTTTTTTCTCCTGAGGCTATCAACTGATAAGATAAGGTCCTCCCACATTATGGAGGGTACAGATCTTCCTTGACTTACAATGAGATGACTTTTCAATAAACACATCATAAATTGAAAACATGATGTGAAAAATGCATTTAATATACCCAGCCTACCAAACATCATAGCTTAGCCTAGCCTACTTCAAACATGCTCAGAACACATAGATTAGCCAACAGTTGGGCAGAATCATCTAATATAAAGTTTATTTTACAGTAAAGTGTTGAATATCTTATGTAGTTTATTGAATACTATATGAAAGTGAAAAACAGAATAGTTGTCTGGGTACAGAATGGATATAAATGTATCGGTTATTTATCCTTGTGATTGCATGGCTAACTGGGAGCTGTGAGGCTCCCTGCCCTGCCCAGCATCACGAGAGAGTACCCTACTGCATATTACTAGCCAAAGAAAAGATAAAAATCCATTTCTACCTATGGTTTCTACCAAATGAATATTGCTTTTGCACCATATAAAGTCAAAAAATCATTAAGTTGGATCATCCTAAATCAGAGAGCATCTGTAATCTGCTTTACTCCAAATCTATTGACATGAATGTTAATCTTATCTTTAAAATACCTTTAAAGAGACATCTAGACTGGTGATTTACCAAATATCTGAGTACCATGACCCAGCCAAGTTGACACATAAAATTAACCATCGTGTGAGTCAGGGATCTGATTTTATCTCTGCCCTACTCTTTTTTGAAAGTGGGTCCCACAAAGCCCTAATTACTTAATATCCTCTGGTTAGTTTAAGGAGGCTAAAAACAGGTGTTCAACACATTTTTTTCTCTGAGCCCAGTCTTACCTTCTCTAGGTCCTGCAGATGTCTTTTCAAGCCTCTAGACCTCAAATGACAAGCAGAGAGAGCAATGAGTGTGATCCAGTGTCTTCTTGTCTCCAAAAGTGGGGAGCTTGAACCACAGCAGATTAAATGCATGCCCCATTCTGATATCTATGGGGATCTTTGCCCATGACACTTCCCCTGTAGAAATAGCCACAAACATGTTAAGTTTCTATTTATCTCCACACTCTATTGAGCCCTCTAGCCCTCATTTCTCAATTGCAAAGCAGGATCCAACTGCTGTAGAGCTTCCTAGCCATGGCATATGAGATCATGGAGGCCATGGTGGAAACTTCTACTTAAATATATGACATTATTAATAAGCACTAGCCAACTCGACCCTTTAAAGGGGCATCTGAATTGGGTCTGAGTTTCTTTCAGACACTGTGATTTCATTGCAGATTTCATACCCTGGTCTGCCTGTTCCTAAACCTCAGGCTTTTTGCCCCTTGGCTTGGCAGGAATTTATATGTGAGGCCAGTCCTGACTGAGTGTGAAGTATCATGAGTGGAGTATCATCCCTTGCATTTTGGAGGGCACTAAATGCCAACTCTCATTACACAGGGACCAGAATGGACTCAGGGATATTGGTAGCAAGCCAGGCTGCCAGTCTTCCAGTCAGGCAACTGGGCCAACCTGCAACAAATGCTGCCTGGTCTAGCTATTTAGAACTGAATAATTGGCACAGATATAAATGCCTGCTGACTTGCATTTGGTGCCCCCATTTGAATTTGAATTCTTTCATTATGCTCTGTGGAGCATTCTTTTAAAAGGCCCAGATCTTCCCATAATAATTAGACTCTTCCTAAAGTTCCAGGAAGGCTGAATTATTGTTTATGCCTCCCTGATTTGGTTGCATTTAAATAAAATGGTCCTTACTTTCTGAGTCTAGGAAAAAAGATGAGTAAGGCTCAATGCCCTTTTCAAAAGTACAGATAACACTTCTAAAAATGCCTCATGATATCTAGGTGGCATAGATGTGCTTTCTTGGGTACAGAGGGGAGCCTTGAAACACTGGGCTTTTGCTGTGTGCTTCCCAGTGAACTGAGGCACTAACAGCCCTGGGAGACTCTGCAAGGTTGTGGCAGTGTGGTTTGTGTGTACCCTGATAAACAGTTCTGTTGCTGTTTCAATGCATTTACAAACCCTTATTGAGGTAGCAGGCGGCAATAGGAAAGGAATCCCATTTATTTTTTTTTAATCCTTTAGAAAGCTGCACCTAAGTACCCAGGATATATAAAAATGTGATTGTGATTCTCAGCAGGCTGAAACTCAGTGACAGAGAGTCAAAATAGCAGATTTCATACAAGCTACTTATTCACGCATTGATTTTTTATTCATTATTTCCTTTACTGAGTGCCTCTGTTAAATACCAGGCTTTGGATAGGATCTAGTCCCTGTCCTCGATGACCTGAAAGTGTTTTGGTAGGGGTAGACAATTGGGGTAGGTTAATTGGTAGGGGTAGAGAACAGAGGGCAGAGGAGATAGATAAGTAGGTAGGTTTTTTATATAGAGTGATAATTATTAAACAGTGGTAGGTACAAGTACCAAAATTCAGATGAGGAAGAATTTATTAGGAATGGTGCCAGAAAATGGTGGGAATGAAAAAAAGAAAGAAAGAAAGAAAATGGTGGGAATGAAAGGAAAGGCTGTACAGAGGAAAGCCAGGTTTAACTGAATCTTGAGTAAGAGTCTTGAACTGAATCTTGTCGGGCAGATGAAGAAGTAGGAAAGAAAGAAAGGCACTCAAGTCAGATACAGGAAAATGTACAAAATAAAGGAGACGTAAAACAACATGGCGTACATAGGTAACTACAGGTTGGTATGGCTAAACCTTGGGAGCACGGGAAAGGAGGCAGCAAAAGTGAAACTAGGGAGACTGTGACGGGCCAGATCTACAAGGATCGACACCATGGAGCACATATCCCAAGAGCAATGAGTTCAATAAGCTATACCCTGGAACTCGGGGTCACTTGGCACAAACCATGGCTACCCATATCTATCATTTCATTAAGACCTAAGGGCCAAGTAGATCTCCCAGAGAACAGGATGATCATGAACAGAGAGCAGATCATGGTTTGATCTGGTTAATATGCTAATAAAGTGTGTACAAGCCCAGGCCCAGGGCCAATGCCCCACAGTAGCCACTGAGGATCTGCTTTCTTAGCACTATTCATCCATTAATTGTTACTCACTGGAGGCAATTATGCAGCCACCACATGATATCTGTATCCTGCCCATCTTCCCTCATTTTGCCTTTAATGATATCACAAGAGACATGCCTTGCTGTCATCTGGATATTCTGTGCTCACCTAACAACCCTGCTCAGCCATTCTAACCACCCTAATCAGAAAAGGAAATTAGATTACTTTGGCATGACCTGTTCTACTGAAATGCTACTGGCTTAGAGGCATTGCTGCTTAATTTGTAGGCACTCATCAGCCATTAATAGAATAATCTTTTGTGGAACTTTGCCTAAGACTGGTGCCAAACTCATGAATTCATAGTCAGTGGGGGTGAAGTGGGAAAAATTAATTGTATTTCCTGAAAATCAAGACACTTGCCCATCCTTAGTCCTTCTGGTGACTCTCATTTTCTGTGAGTCCCTCAGATTATTGACAGTGGCTGTTTGATCTCACCAGCAAATCTCCCAATAGCTTGTGAAGTGATTTGCTTAGTCTAGAAGACAAACTCTTTTAGGACAGCCTTTATCCCCATGTCTCCCCTTTCAGGGAATTCCAAACCTTTTATCAGTCTGTCCCAATCTTTTTTGTCAGAATAGCCTTGTCTTTGACAGAGAAGAAAGCAAAATTGGAGTCGTCCATTAATCTTCCTGATTCTTTATTTTGCTCTGTTTCTTGAACAGCTGTTAAGTTTTCTTGATGATTATAATTTTTTTTTAAACTTTGGCTGGTTCAAATATTAACTCTCATATTTCATATGTTTTGTTTCAATGCTTAACATCCCCCAGCATTCAAAGAGCACAGGACAAGTGCTTCCAAAGAGACCATTGATAGTCCCTGAAACCAAACATTTGAATTTAGTCTGAGTCACAAGTAGAATTTAGTGCTTTGGAATTCTCTCAGAGGAAATACATCATGAGGAAATCTACAGGGACAAGAATCTTGCAAATCAACCTTGACAGGAAAGAGCCTTTGAACTTATCTACTCAGTACCGTTTCACCTCAGTATGTCTCTTTTACATTATTTGAGTATAAGATAGATTCAGGGTTGAGGAGACAGATTATCTCTATGGACTTAAGTCTCTTAATTTATAAAATGAAGAATTTTGGTGGGATGACTTCTAAGATCCCTTCCAATTGGAAAGTTCTATATCTCCAGAAAACCAAAGGGAAGAAGAAAACTAAAATTAGTGGAAGGCCATTAAGACTACGTACTGTACTAAACTCAATACCTGTGAACTCACTTAATGTAGACAAACAATCTTATGAACTTGCCCTATTTGGCAGATAAAGGAGCTGAAGTTTATAGAAATCAGGCATCTTGTCCAAGGTTGCAGAACTACTAATCCCAAATAACAAGCAGAGTTAAGAATTCAAATATTAATCCATCTACATCATTGATTCTCAACTGGAGCCATTCTCCCAACCCCCCAGAAACATTTTGCAATGCCTGGAGACATTCTTGGTAGTCACACAAAGGGGATCATTACTAGCATCTGGTGGGTAGAGACCATAGATGCTGCTAAACATCCTACAATGCACAAACAGACCCCACAAATTCCCCCACAAGGAATTTTTTGGCTAAAAATGTCAATGTGTTAAGGTTGAGGAACTCTAAAGAAAGCAAACCCAAGTGATATACAAATAACCTAGGTCACTTTCTGAATTCAGAAAAGGTTAGTCATTGCTACACACAAGGTTTTCTATCTAAAGACCCACAGCTACAGTGAAAATCAAACACACATCCCCAAAAGAGATGTGGCCATTGTCCAAGTCTGAGAATTTTGCACCATATTCCATAATAAGCTCACAATTATATAATAGAAAACAAAAATTTCAAAGGCTTTCTTTCCAAATCTTTGGGCAAAACTCTGGAAGATGCACCATGCTTATCCTATGGCTTATCATACCCACTGACTCACCACTCATACCCCAAGAGTATGGGAGTCCCACCTTGAAAACATAGCTTTTAAATGGTAAGAAGGTATAAATTGTCCATTGGCAAAACTAGCCTAAATCAAAAATTCTTAATGTTCTTAATGTAAACCTGTTATAAAAGACAAAAGAGATATGAATGGAATATGAGGCAAGACCTCAAAATCATCTACTTTGGCCATTTTATTTTAAGGAGAAGGAAGCTGAAGCCCAGAGAGGTCAAATGACTTGTCAAAACACACAGCAAGTAATGGGCAGGTCCAAAGATCACACCGTACTCGACGCTAATTAAAAATACATATTTCTTAAGCAAATAAATAAATCAGCCAAGACCAGAAGCCCAGTATGTCCTGATGCCACAGTCGACTGTGGTAGACCCTGTCTACTGCCTACCCAACAGGCAAGCTTCCGCATATCCTCTTCCTTACATCAGAACCCAGATTTTGTTTAGGTGTTAGGCAGACAGTAAAGTACTCAGGGAAGGTAGGACTAACCCTTCTCCAGGTGATGAATCATCTAAGCCATTCATGGTATTCTCGTTCCTATTTGTCAGTGACTGGTTTACAGGAAGACCCAAAACATAGGTATGGCTGCCAGTCAGACACTTCCCATGTTGAAAGTGATCTTTAAAAAACACAATGTCTGCAGCTATCTAGGACAGCCATTTTATTAGTCTGAAGCTAAAAATCCAGTCCTCTGTGGATACAGAATGTGTGTGCTCAGTTGCTTAGTCAGGTCCAACTCTTTG
Organism: Bos indicus; assembly: GCF_029378745.1. Taxonomy (NCBI): domain Eukaryota; kingdom Metazoa; phylum Chordata; class Mammalia; order Artiodactyla; family Bovidae; genus Bos; species Bos indicus. The sequence goes on from NC_091767.1 coordinate 94,797,209, forward strand.
TGACCCCATGAGCTATAGCCTGACAGGCTCTGTCCAGGGGATATTCCAAAATAGAAAGATACAAGATCCAGGCTTAGATCTTAGCTTGGATCTAAGATAACGTGGAGCTACTTAACCAGGCTTAAAATTGTTTACATCCTGTCTTCTTGATAAATGACATGACAAATCTCTGTAAGATTTAAGACACTTATTGGGGCTTCTGTTGTTTGCAGCCAAACACATTCTAACCAGTACGGCCTGGTACCTGCTTCTTGGAAAGGGAGGGATTTCAAGGATATCTTCTTGCTCCATTTAATCTTTTTTTTTTTTTTTGATTAAACATTTATCTTTCTCATAGTTCTGGAGGATGGGAAGTCTAAGATCAAGGCACTAGCAGATGCAGGTATGATGAGGGTCTGCTTCCTGGTTCATGGATGGCTGTCTTCTCACTGTTCCCTTGCATGGAAGAAGGGGCAAGGGATTTCTCCAGGGTCTCTAAGGGCATTAATTCCATTCACGAGGGCTCTCCTCTTGTGATTTAATCAGCTGTCAAAGACCCCACCCTCTTAATACTATCCCATATGCCCACTTTCCTTCTTGTTGTTGTTGGGTTGCTATGTCCAACTCTCTAAGACTTGAAGGACTGTAACCTGTCAGCCTCCTCTGTCCATGGATTTCCTAGGCAAAAATACTGGAGTGGGTTACCATTTCCTTCTCCGGGGGATCTTCCCAGACCAGGGATCAAACTTATATCTCCTGCATCGGCAGGTGGATTCTTTACCACTGAGCCACCAGGGATACCCCCATTTCCCTTAGTGAGAGCTAATCACTCTCCACTTGTTTGGGGGTACAACAAAGGAAATCAGGTATGATATACAATTTGGACTAGATGAACGATAAGGCTGCATAAATGATGAGCTTCTGTAACAACAAGATAGTTTAGGGTAGTTATGAATGTCAGATTTGGAATGAGACTGCCAGGGTTCAAGTGGCATTGAAGGTTCAAGTGGCCTTACTAGCTGTGTGATACTGGGATATTTCAGCTTCTATTCCTCTTTGGTTAAATTAAGAAATGTGTGTGTGCGTCATACCCAGTCACTTCAGTCATGTTTGACTCTTAGGGACCTTATGGACTGTAGCCTGCCATGAGATTCTCCAGGCAAGAATATTTGAGTGGGTTGCCATGCCCTCTCCAGGGGATCTTCCTGACCCAGAAATCAAACCCAGATCTCCTGTGTCTTGCATTGCAGGCAGATTCTTTACTGCTAAGCCACCAGGAAAGCCCAAGATAATTTATACAAGAAGTAAATGAAGTACTTGTGTAAAGCACTTTACAAGAGTAACCAGCACACAGTAAAGGTTACTACATATCTATAACAATGATTGTGCTGCACTATGTAACTTTTACTCTGAGGTGACTAGTTACTTATTTTAATCAGGAGGAGAAGGTTTCTGTTGCTTGCAGCCAAACTACCAGGAAGAAATATATCACTCAGGGATTCTAACTACAAACAAAACCATTTGACCTAATTTAAGCAGAAAAGAGATTTATGACCCCACTCCAGTACTCTTGCCTGGAAAATCCCATGAATGGAGGAGCCTCGTAGGCTACAGTCCATGGGGTCTCGAAGAGTCGGACATGACTGAGCTACTTCACTTTCACTTTTCACTTACAAGTTTTACCTCGGAATTCTCTCTGGTGTCAGATCCCTATCTCCATCCCCTCTGCCCTGGTTTAGGATCTTATTAGTTCTTATCTGGACAGTCATCTAAGAGGTCTACCCACCCCTAGTCTATTTCCTAACATTGCTGCTCCAAAAACAACATATGTGAAACATATCACTCCAACTTAAAGCATTTAGCAGCTCCTATTTCTCACAGGATATGCAGCAGGTCCTTTACCACTAGACCAACCTGGGAGGCCTAAGGTTCAGTTTTACTTGAATCAAATGACCCATTAGAGATAGATGATTGATAGATCAATAGATAATAATATGATACTTTTCAGAATATTCTAGTTTTAAGATAGAGGTTTTCAAAATTTGACTTCTCAAACTACTCTTTACACAAACTGTAGTTCTGCTGGCCAGAGTAGGTCTCTGTGAGGGGTATATATGAGCAGAGACCTGAATGATGGGGGGAGGGAGCCACAAGTGTCTAGAAGATGAGGGTCCAGCTCTCCCAACTGTGCTCCCCACCCCAACTTCTTCCCTAGCAGCTAAATTATTAAGACACAAAAGTGCATCTTATTCTTACTTCCACAGCTCCCTTGGAGACTTGCTTTCCTTTCCAATATAATTCAGATATCAGGGGAAGTTGTTAGTCTCAAATCTCCAATTGTTAGCCTCAAAATTCGCAGTAATGCCCTCAGGCAGCTCAAAGGACTCCTTGAGATTCTGTGGCTTCCTAGGGCCTCCCAACATTCCAAGGTCTCCCCTGAATCTTATTCCACATCTGTGGTCTCCAGGTTGACCCAGGCATTCAGCTTCAAAGAGCTTTCCTCAGTGTTGCCCTCCCCACAGGCACACACACAAACCCACTCACACAAATATTCCTGAATACTGATACACTTTACTGACAGTTGAGAGAAAAGGGAGAGGACATTGTAGTGGCTTGCCTCACTTCAAAATGCACAAACAAACTGGACGATAAATGTGTGACCTCTCTATAGTGGTCACTCCACTATAGGAGACTCTCAACCACCTTCCCGGCTTCTCTCAGTCCCTCCCTCCTGTGGGGATAAACACAAAGGGGTACGGAGGAGGGGCCAGTCTCGGTGGAGGTGTTGAGAGGAAGGCTTTTCGGGGAAAATGACAACTGAAGGAGGAATACGAGTGAGCAGGGCAAGAAGGGAGATGACAGAGTCCTTGCTGCTGCTGCTGCTGCTAAGTCGCTTCAATCGTGTCCAACTCTGTGCGACCCCATAGACGACAGCCCACCAGGCTCCCCCGTACCTGGGATTCTCCAGGCAAGAACACTGGAGTGGGTTGCCACCTCCTTCTCCAATGCACAAAAGTGAAAAGTGAAAGTGAATTCGCTCAGTTGTGTCCAGACTCTCAGCTACCCCATGGACTGCAGCCTACCAGGCTCCTCCATCCATGGGATTCTCCAGGCAAGAGCACTGGAGCGGGGTGCCATTGCCTTCTCTGAAGACAGAATCCTTGGAGCTTGGCAAATTTAGCATGTGACAGAGCAAAACACGCACATGGCGGGGTGAAGCTAGAGAAGTAAGCAGGGGCCAACCTAAGAAATTTAATGCTCCAGTTAATGGGTTTTCATTGCATTCAGAAAGCAATGTCGAGCCAGTGAAGGATAACACAAATAGATTTGCTTTTTTTTTTTTTTTCTTTCTAAAATTCACTGCAAAGATCTCATTGAGGATAGAAAGTTGGGAGGAGGGGAGAGAGCCCGCAGGCAGAGTGCCCATGAACTGGGGAAGGGAGACAGTGCCAGAGTGCTAGCCATGGAGATGGAGATGAGGGGACTGCAGGAGAGCCATGGAAGATGTAGACAGGACACAGACTGGTGACTGATTGGGCAGAAAGTCAAAAGGATGTGAGGATTTGAGGATCAGAATCACAGCAGGTTTCCAGCGGGGCAGCTGGTGGATGGTACAGCCATCCACTGGGAAGTGGGGCACAGAAACAGCCACACAGGTTTGAAGGCAGCTGTTAGATTGATTCCCTTCAGTTTTCCCATGCCTATGATGACTTGGACTCCCAGCCTACAGGACATTTGCTCCCCTCTCCCATTCCTGCCAGCTCTGCACCAGCTGCAACTGGGTATCTTTTGAGCACTTTCTTCCCTTGCTTGTGGTGGGTGGGGTGTGGCCTCCCCCACAAAGAGTGTAGGCTGAAGCAGCTGAGCAGAGGGAAGGGGGCATAGAAGGCAGTTTAAGAAACTCTGAATTTCTTAATATCTGTGTAACCACAGGGAGCTCAGTCACCCCTCTGAGTCTTAGATTTTCTATAACTTGGTAATGGAGGGGACTACTTACTCTAGACTTGTGTTTTAAGGATTTCACATAATGCATATGATGGTGATTCTGTAAAGCATAAAATTCTGTAAGGGGGGGGTGTGGCATGGGGGTGAAGGGAACCATTTGTGGCAGCTATATGAACAGTATCTCTACCCACTACCAGTTCCTCTCAGGGAGGATCTAGGGGTCACAACGAAACAGGTTTTCTGGAAGTTTCAATTCATCTTCATTAACTCACAGTCCCTTTGCAGTAAAAATAGGCCCTGGGAGGAGGAGAATATATAACTAGCACAATAATGTCAAGATTAATATTTCATACATAGGATCAAATCACTTTAATTAATTTCATATTGTAACTGGATTGTATGATCTTCATAAGATAATAATTATTATACGGACATTTGCCTTAAGATTATTCAGGAAGAAAGAGGGCTTGGTCATTACTGATAGTTGAAGTCTAGTTCTCACCCTCCCACTGAGCCCATCCTCAGGAAGCCTAGCCTATCACCCACCCAGGCTTCTCCCTTGACTTTTTCAGGAGCCTCAGCAGAGGAAATGTCTATTCACATCCAGCTGCAGCCTGCAGTGCAGAGTCTTCAAGATATGAGAGACAAGGTCTGGGGACTGTCATGCAGGGAGAAGGAAGAGTATCTGGAGGAGGAGACAAAAGGGAGTCTCAAAGAGGGCATTATAGGAGGAGGACAAGTAACAGTTAGAGACACAAAGGTGGGGTAACAAGGAAGCATCCAGGTAGAACTTTCTTCAGATGCCTGAACAGTGAAACTTGTCCCCATCCCCTGGTGCAATTCAACAGATGACATAGCCAGAATCCCAAATCTCGTCCTCCAATCTGGTGCTCTTTGCAGGACTTTATATGCCCTTTAGTAAGAGAACAGCTCAAACCTCCAGCAGAACTTGGTGAGGACTCCGCTTCAGGAAGTTAGGCCTCTTCTGTACCTCATCTCCTGGCAGAAACTCTCCTGCTGCCCCTGGGGATTTCCAGGCAGAGAGGATTAAGGAGCAGCAAATGCAAGTCCCAACAGAGAGATACTGAACCAGTATCATTGTTCCCCTGCTTCCTTGCTCCCTCATTTGGTAAAAGATACTCACAGTGGGACAGACAGGAAGGCTCTCACCTTTTCTACCCAGGACAGTCCACAAACCAAGGACAGATGCCTTTTCTTTAGGGATGAAGAGGCTCAGAGAAAGGGTGTGCATGACCACCATCTCATCCACACCATACAAGAGGGAGCAAGCAGTCAAGACCACGTTCAGCTGTATTCAAAGCCTTCCTGCCACACCAGCAGTATACACGTTTGCTAAATAGGACAACCAGACTGGCACCATTGCCCCTTTCCAGAATAGGTTGGCTCTGTTCCCCTTCCCCTAAAACTCCTTGCACACACACACACACACACACACACACACAACACACATGTACACACACACACACACACACACCATGCTGCCACTGCCACCACCACCTCCACCCACAACATCAGGTTCCAACCCAATAATTGCAAGAGGCCTTCCCTCAGGAAATGTCCCCAACACCATCCCCGGCCCTGTGCTGACTCAGCAAAGGAGGACCCTGAGCTGCTCCTGCCCAGAAGGCTCTCAGTGTAGTAAGGAGACAGTCCTAGAGGTATGTGGCACCAACCTGCTCTCAAAGAGCATCTCAGTTTGGGGTTCTGGGACCCCTCCACAAAAACCTAACAACTGTTATCCCCACTCCATCCTGGGAAGTGGGCACCTGGGAAGAGGAAGGTTCCCAGGTGACAGAGGGGGCATGTGGGGAGCACCAGCAAGAAGAGAGACCTAAGAGAGTCTCCCTGACACCCCGATTATCTCAGGTCTTCTTCCCTCTGCCCAGCTGCCTGCTGCCCTGGGAACCAGTGAGGGCTCAGGCTCTGGAGACAGTCACTGTAGTTAGAAGAGACCCACAGGGTGACTGCTGGTAACCTAGCTGCATGTGATCATGGCCAGCTGTCAGTCAGCTCCCTTCTGGAGGCTTCCAGCTGGCAGCAGCTCTGAAGTCAGATAAGCTGTGACTCCTAGGCTGTCCCAAGGGGATGGAAAGTCCAGGGCCTACATACCAAACTGGCTTTCAGCACCCTCCTTATAATCCCCCAAGTCCAAACAGGACTTCCTAAAGGCCGCAGTGTCTCGGGCCAGCTGCTATACCTAGACCAGAAAAAACAGAACAGGTGAAGTTTATTCACCCCTGCCTGAAGCAGACAGAACAATAGTTCAAAAAGGCAGTCTTCATTCTGTCATGTCATTTCACCTGCCTAGCAACACATTAAAGAGTTCTGCTGACTCTGACTTTCAGCACGCCACGCAACCCCTCCATGCCACAGTGACCAACTTTGTAAATTGAGGACAATAAAAGCATGCATGTCACTTTCTAGCTATGTGACCTTGGCAATGTATTCAACTTAACTCATTTGCCAAATGGAGTTAAAAATAGAATCAATCTCATGGGATAGTCGGGAAAGTTAAATAATAAGTTAAAACAATGGCTGGCTACATAGAAAGTACACGGGAAATGCTAGCAACAATCATTCTTTCTGTTGTTATTAATCACAGGATGGTTATGAGGATTAATAGAATAATAGCTGGCATTTGTTGCATACTGACCATGAGTCTGGCACTGGGCCATCTTGTACAGTAATGAGCGTGTGCTGAGTGCAGCACCTTACATGTAGAGAGCCCTACACCTTACAAGCATGTGGCAGCCTCTATCATACTTCACCCTTCCCCTGCATTCTACAGAAGAGGAAACTTCGCAGAGTTTTAAGCTCAAGGCTACAAAGCTAATAAGTAGGAGCACTTTGACTTGCATGCAGGTTTTCTGGGAAATTAATCTTTATGGCCCTACAACCCTCACCTCCTCTTCCTGCTTGGTCTTCAACATTTGCTCAGTAGCTAAAACTGGCTTCCCCTCAAGAAAGCTGCCAGAGGACACATCTGCTGCTCAGTTGGACGGCACCCGGCCTACTATCAATGCCGGCCCTGGGACGAGCCGAGCTGGCCTCCCTATGGTTTTTCCCCTTCAGCAGCCAGGAGCCAGGATCCAGCTCTGGCAGCCACGAGTGTGTGTGAGAGAATGTGATGGGGTCATGGACATTCCCAGGAAGCAGACCTGACCCCAAATATAGTTCTATCCTTCTTCCCAAATGTCTCCCTGCTGGGATTCTGTAGTAGAGCACACCAGAAAAGACAGCTGAGGCCCCCTAAATCAAGCAAAATGAGTCCACAACCAGCCACAGCCAGGGGTGACAGCTCCACTGCTTCCTTGTCTCCGCACTGCATATGTTCGTCTGCATATTCCATGTCAAAGGCAATGTCTCACTGAAGATGTGTCTTCTGGACTACGGGCAAGTCACTTCCTCCCTCTAGGCCACACTGCCCTCATCTGCAATATCGAAATACTAAGACCCATCTTAGTACTTCCCAAGTGGTGGTAAAGAATCCACCTGCCAATGCAGAAGACGCAAGACACTTGGGTTCGATCCCTGGGTCAGGAAGATTCCCTGGAGTAGGAAATGACAACCCACTCCAGTCTTCTTGTCTGGGAAATTTCATGGACAGAAGAGCCTGGCGAGCTACAGTCCATGGGGCCACAAAGAGTCAAATACGACTGAGCACACACACATCCAAGAACTGTCTAGTTGGGTTGCTGCAAGGACCTCATGAGAGAATGGGATCAGAGCCCAGAGCCTGACACCCAGTAACACAAGAAGGAGGGGAGTGAGCACACAATGTGCGCTCCACAAATGCCTGCTCAACAGCTGGAATCTGACAGCCCAGAGCTTGGCAGTGGAACACAGTACAGTAGGGGCATGAGCAACGTGAGGCGACGAATACGGGGATGGAAGACATCAAAGTCCACTGAAGAATAAAAGCATGTGCCCAATCCAGGTGGCTCTGGCCTACAAAAGGGCACTTTCCTAAGACTCTACAAAACTCCCCTTACTTCTGTCATGTGGCAGAAGGCACAGACGGCAGCCATGGGGAGACATGAGCAGTGCGGTGACAAGGAAGCAATGGAGCTGTCTTTACATTTGATCCCCAAGAATTCAAGGAATGAGCTGATCCTTGTCAAGAAAATGGTGTGCAAAAGGACCCGGGATCAATGGTACACTGGGGCTGCCAGGTATCTTCTCACGAGAGCCAATCGTTAAGTTTCCAGAACTTTTGCTAACCAGTTGTTAAACATTATTTAAAATTATGTGAACTTTCAGTTAAGTAAATTATTTTAAAGGCAATAATAATAAAACTCAAAACTTTCTAATTATTTTACTGTATTTAGATGTGCTCTTAAGGTTACTTACATCCATGCTATCTGTATAAAAGGAATACGATACCATACTGCACTACTGCTCCTCTTTCCCCAAGCCCATGTTCAGCGATATCAGTTTTTAACTAAACTTTAAACCAACCATAGAGTATTTACACCACAGAAATGGGCAAGCCTACAAATCATAATCTCCTCCCGGCCCTAGAGAGCTGGTTGTCAGACATTTACCAGCATACCACTGACAAAAAGCCTGCCCACTGTTCCAATGCCTCCAAGGGAATGGGATTTTGTGAGACTTTGAGTCGTGTTGTATTTGATGCTTAGGTTGTGTTTTCTCTGTTAATTAAATCTCTCTCCACAACTTTGTATTTAGAGTGCTTACAAGGCATTTCATGAGTCCAAGAGTCCCAAGAGTACTGAAAGGGCACCTTTCTGCAATGACTCATATGGTAACGAGGGGGCTTCATGAAGCGTGCTGCTGAAATGAAGTGACTCAGGAAGATACCCAAAAAGGAGATAAACTTAGAGACTTTTATTGTCCTCCTTAACCTTCAGAGCATTTCCACAAGTGTTCCATTCAATAAACAGTTACTCCATACTCAGTACAGTCAAGGCATTAGGCCAGGGGAAGAAGAAGGAATACACATAGCCTTATTTCTCAGGAACTCGCTCTCTCTTATGATCCGATTGAGGCCTATACTGAGCTCCTTACTTTTTTTAATTTTTATTCCCTGGTCGTGCAGATGGTAAAGAATCTGCCCACAGTGTAGAAGACCTGAGTTCAATCCCTGGGTCAGGAAGATCCCCTGGAGAAGGGACTAGCAACCCACTCCAATATTCTTGCCTGGAGAAATTCCATGGACAGAGGAGCCTGGCAAGCTACAGGCCATGGGGTTACAGAAAGTAGGACACAGCTGAGCAACCCACACACACAGAGTTGACTTACAATGTTGTATAAGTTTCAGGTATACAGTAAAGCATGAACTCCCTATTTTAAATTATAGCTCTCCACCCCCAACATTCCTAATCCTCCTAACTCTCTTTCTGATACAACACTTGTCACTTTCTAACACACTATATAATTTACTTGTTTTTCATGATTGGATTTACTATCTTTATTCCCCGTCTAGAATATAAGCCCACAAGGGCAAGGATCTTCCTTTGGTTTGTTCTGGTGCCTCACACATACTAGGTCATCAAGAATTTTTTTTAAATATTTATACTTAATATACTAGAAAACACACTGAGTCAAATTCTAATTTCTACTCTACTACTTAGAATGTAATACTGGGCAAATCACTGTACCTCTTTGAGTTTCTGGTCCTTATATGCAAACTACAGGATTTTGATAAGACTATCTCTAAACTGGATAACGAAAAATTCAAAATTCAGTGAATCTCTATTATACATGCCAATCAAGGTATGTCTGCCATATTCATAGCCATTTCTACAGGAAACTGTCTTTCTGCAGTCCTCGAATCTAGGCAGCTATACCCTAAATTCCACCATGCAGCCACCTGGCTTCCTTCAAACCCTCAAATCCTCTCTCCTGCCACACTAGCATGAACACCTAACCCCAAGGCAGACAGAGGCTTCTTATATGGCCCAGGAGAAAGATCTGCCATATAGAGAAGACTGGACCAACTCAATTCTACTCTTGATGGAATTAAATTTAGAATATATTTAAATCCTTAAGAATTTAAGTTGAGAAATATGCCCAATATATTGGGCAGTATACAGAAAACTGGTTTTCAGGGACTTCCCTGGTGGCTCAGACGGTAAAAACATCTGCCTACAATGCGGGAGACCTGGGTTCGATCCCTGGGTTGGGAAGACCCCCCGGAGAAGGAAATGGCAGCCCACTCCAGTATTGTTGCCTGGAAAATACCACGGACAGAGGAGCCTGGCAGGCTGCAGTCCATGAGGTCGCAAAGAGTTGGACACGACTGAGCGACTTCACTCACTTCATACAGAAAACTGAGGGTCACAAGTTTGAGAGAAGCTGGAGATGCTGCAATTAGTGATAAATGAACCAAGTCAGAAGACAGCAAAAACCACAAGGTAGACAAAAGACACAGAGTATACAGAGAAGAAGTCAGTTTTTAGCAAGGAGAGAAATGGGCAGATACAAGAAGCAGACCTAAGAGACAATATGTGTGGCATTTCTCAGGGGAGCACTTTAGAGAAGACCCTTAAAGTCTGCTGCTGAGATCCCTAGAGGCAGTGGTCCACTGTTCACCTCCAGTGACATGTAGGCTGGCTTGTTTTGCCTGTTGTTCTTGGATTTCCATGAGATTGTTTCCCCTTTGCCCCACAGACATTTCTTGGACTAACCTGACTCAATCTCCATGTGTTGCAACCAAAAGAACCCAATTCAGAGATCAAGCCCCAAAGACAGATTGTGTTTGATAGAGTCATACATTCTAGGAACTCTTGTCAATGGCTTGTATAATCCTGTAGGTGTTGATCTCTTGATGGTACACTGCTCTGGGATGAGATGGTCCTGTTTAGTACACTTTGATTACAATATCTGAACACACACACACACACACACACACAAATGGTTTGAGGATATAGTAGAAAGAAAGAGAATGAATACTTATCTAGCTCCCATTGCCTGCCAGGCCCTATTCTAAGGGTATGTCACCTAATCTTTGCTGCAGTCTTATAAGGTAGATATCATGCCTATGGTTGAGGTGATAAAATGGAACTTTCAAAAAAAAAAATTATTTTTGTGTTTCTTCTTTCCCGTCGGGGACCCTGGTAGTCTACTGTGTCTCTCCTCCTGGAGTTCTGGATTGTATCCCAAGCTCTCATATGAAAGAGAAAATAAAGGGAAAACCTCCATAACATTCTTCCTTTTTCTAGTCCCTAGGTGCTGGGACCCAGCGTGAGGAGCTCTGCCCTTGGCAAAGGTCATGAGGAAGGAGGCTCGGCATACACAAAGGCAGGATCGAGCCTCAGGAGTCCCCCTGGAAATTCTCGAGCATCTACCCCCAAAACCAGAGTCTGCCTACTTTCTGCTTTGTGCTCTCACTTATACCTCTGACTTTATGGGGGGCTGTCCCCCACTACCTCTCTCTGAAAAAAGAGTTAACTTACAGCTCCAGTTAATAATTCCTGGATGTGACAGTGTTTCAACCAACAAACTCCTTTGGAAGTCCTCTAGCCTGCCTGAATAGGTTTTTCCGGCTACATGTGATTGTTCAGAGCCTCCCAACTGTGAGAGGCATGAGAAGTTCTAAACTGTCTAAATACAGATTCCTTTGAGCAGTTAAAAAATTGATTAGAAATTGTATTGGTGAAGGGTTTTTCACTTGTTGGGCCAATGTTTGCTGCTAAGTTTCCATATCCCTTACCTGCTGTTTCCCTGACCGTGTATTGATTAATATAATTGGTGTAAGTAGTAGCTTTAATGTTTGTAACCTTGGACCCTTGAGTTAATTCTTTTTCTTGTTATAGCCCACCACACCTTTGCCCTGTAGGAATGCAACTTTATCTAATGCTTTTGGAGGGTGGCGCCTGACTAACCACCTTTAGAGAAAAATAAGTTTTCTGAAGAAAGGGTCTTAAAATGTTAACAGGCCTCAGAGCCAGAAGATGATGCAAATCACCTAAACTTTTGCATATGATAAATATGCAGGAAGAAAGCCTGGCTTACTGCATGACTCTACTCATTCCCCCATTATCCTCTATGCATAACTTAAGGTATAAAAACTATTTTGGAAAATAAAGTGCAGGCCTTGTTCACCGAAGCTTGGTCTCCCCATGTCGTTCTTTCTCTCACCTTCTGGCTAAATTATTCAGCCTCTTTTCTCCACTGAATTTCCTCACTGAGCTATCCTTATTTAACCACTCTTTATATCCTTAAATAACATTTAATTAAGCAATTGTTTCCTGATCCTCTCCGATGCTGTCCCCGCTTCGAATTCCCTGGATCCACCAGGGCTGGACCCCGGCACCTAGGAGCTTAGGAGAGACTAAAACTGTCAGTGAATTTGGCCTGATGGACCCAATCAGAACTGAGAAGCTCTCCATAGATTTCACAGAATACAGGGACCTATCACCCAGGACCCACATGAAGCCTAAGCCTGGGAGGGATCATTTGATGCTGAGACTGCAAGACGTAAAGACAAGGTGACTAAATCCAAAAGAAAGCTAATTCTCAGTGAGCTGTAACTCTATTCTGTGCCGGATTAATAACTCTTTGACACTAAGATATCTGTGACTTCTGATGCCTTGCCTACCCACACATAGCAATGTAAGCTAGGATGGAAGTTTGAGGTAAATTTAAACAAATCTGCATTGTCATCCTAGAAATGAGAGTACTTGATTTCAGTGGTAACAAGGAGCATCACCAACCCACATCCTCCTCTCATTTTTCCTCTCTTTGCTTTACTCATCTATCTAACACTGAATCTACTGATGTCTCTGCTTGTGGGGTCAGCGTCCCAAATCAGTTCCTACTTCTAATAGGAGCAGGAGGTATGGTCAATAGCCTGTGTTCTCCTTCTCAATCTTACGAGTTTCAGGATTAGTCACATTCCTAGATCCAAGATCTGATGTCCTAGCCTCAAAACCACTGTGTTCCCAAAATCACACCAACCAGAGACTTGCATGATTTAAGAATACTAACACAGGTTTTACGGTTACAGAGACTTAGAGCTAGATTCCAACTCTGCCCTTAGACCTTGCACAGGAACAGTCAGAATAGAATAGGCAACGGTGCTAAAAATTCAGCGACTTAAAATTTATTTCTCATCACAATACATGGGAATGAGTACTCCACAAAATCAGCCAAGGGCCCAAGGTAAAAGAGATTCTATATTGTAATATCGCCATCACAGCACAACATCTTCTGGCATTCTAAGATGGTGGGAGGCTAAAGCTTGAGTTTTTCACCATCTCATCCTGGAAATGACACAGTACTTCTGTTTGTGGTCCACTGGCTAGAACTAGTCACATGGCCCTGATGACTTGCAAGAGATGAGAAAACATATCCTTCCATATGCCTAGAATGTGGAGACAATTGGATATGGCTGAATAGTTCTAACACAGCCAGTTTCACAGTGTGGAATAGAATCATGTGATTACTTTCTTCCTCCAAGGTTCCTGTAAATCCAACAGACCAAGGATCCATTAAGCTAGGGGAAGTCCCTCTGGCTTCTGTAACTACTCTTCAGAGAACTCTATCCCCACTTCTCCTTCACCCTCAATGGAATCCACAATAAATAGGCTCAGTTTACCAGCTTGGGCTTAAGTCCAGGGCCTTTCTTCTTGGTCAGTATTGCTCTAATGTCCTTCCTGATTTCCTGTCCTCCACCACCAACCTTGATCTCTGCCCTGAGAAGAAACCTGTAGGGCTGAAGTCTGGATGTCTTGTCTGGCTCTTGCCATTTCTCTTGAAGACCAGTCAAGCAATGTTTTTAGCAGTAGTCATCTTGGATCCACAACTTTTTTGGAGTCAAACAATCCACGGTCACAACAAAGCTACTGCTGAAGATACAATCACTCAGCCATCACTAAAAAGTGATTTGGTGTGCAGAAAAGGATTATGTACAAAGATGCTTATTGAAGCACTGTTGGTAACAGCAAAACATTGGGAATAACCTAAATGTCCAGCATTGGGACTATTTGTAAATATCAATCATCCACTGATAGATATACTAGTTTAGCCTGCCAAGTTAATCAGGGTAAAAAAAAAAGACAAACTCAGATTATTTACTGTGATGGAGTTAACTAGGAGCTTCCCTTTCACTGTGGGTCACAGTGTGACCTGTTTTAATTTTGTTTGTTCTGCAACTGTACTTTCCCATGTAGGTTTTCCAAGTGAAATAAGCTAGTCAAAAAAGGACAAGTAATGTAAAATTCTATTCATATGAGAGACCTATAGTAGTCAAATTCACAAAGACAGAAAGTAATATGTTAGTTGCCAGGGACTGAGGGTAAAGGGTAATGAGTTATTATCTAACTCTGGGTCCAGAGTTTCAGTTTTGCAAAACAAAAAAAGTTCTGAAGATAAATGGTAATGATGGTTGCACAATAATGTGAATGTATTTAATACAATTGAACTGTACACTTAAAACTCATTTAAATGGTAAATCTTATGTATACTTACCACAATTTTAAAAACTGAAATGTGTGAGTGAATGTGCTGAATGTCTGTGTGTGTGTGTGTATGTGTGTGTGTGTGTGTGCGTGTGCGTGTGTGTAGGCCCAGTGCTCCTGCCTTTGGTGATGGAGAGAAATGCTATAATTTCTTTTTAAATGTTCTTCCTTAGCTAGGCAAGGATTAGTAAGCTATAGTCCTCCAGCCAAATCCAGCTTCCCATTTATTTTTATAAATAAAGTTTTATAAGAATACTGTCATGCCCACCATTTACATGTCTATGGCTGTTTTTCTGCTGATGTGGCAGAGTTGAGTAGAAAGAAAGTATTGTCCAGAAGGCCTAAAATATTTTACTATCTGGCCCTTAACAGAAAAAAGCTTGCTGACTCTTGCTTTAGTGCATTGAGAATACACATGGAGGCCCAAAGAATAATCAAAACTTTAACGTGGGTTTCAAGTCCTATATTTTAAATGAAACAGAATCCACAGGCCTGGAGATTTCAGAGTTGGCCTCTCTTCTCTATTCAATTGTTTTCCAACTTCTCAACAAGTCTGGAGCCTTCATTATAGACTCTCAGGATACCCCTGGAGGCTACCCTGGACCTGACAGGTGACAGAGAAAAAGGGAAAAAAGGCTCCCCCATGGTAGATCTGATTCATTATCTTCCTGGAGTTGCATTGTTCAAGACTTTCCTCAGTTACACCCAATTTGGAATATATTAACAAGTGAGGGAAAGGACATGATGTCACACGTGGAAACATAGATGCAGTTTTGAAATCTGGGAGGATGTGTACTGACAAATTCACTGTGATATCTCCTGAGTTGGGGGATTATGGATAATTTTTTAATATTCTCTATAAATTATTTTATTGTTTGTTACAATGAACATGGATTGTTTTTATAGTCAAATTGTCATTTCCGTATTTTTTAAATTATTAAAAGAAAGAAACATGAGCATGGTATGTTGAAACCCAGGGAGAATTATATGAGAGACATTTCAGCAGGGTCAGAAATCTGGGTAACAATTAGCCAATCTCAGCTTGTTTTCTTGATCTAAACTCTTCTCAGAAAGAACTGAAATCTGGCAAGCCCAGTATTTTCATGGCATGCTCAGTCACATGTCCCATAAATTTCATTTTTCCTGGTACTCTCTTGTCCCTTAAGAACTCCTGTGCCCTCTAGACTTTTTAAAGCAGCTTCTAATATGCCACATTTTTTTCTCCACTTGACTACAGGTTCTCTTTTCAAAGGCCACAGACACTGGTTCTGCCAAAAAAATCAGACAGACCTAGGTTGGACACAGGCTCTGCTACTCAGCTGATTGAACCAGTTACTAAACTTCTCATCTATAAAAGGGAAGTAATCCTACCTTTTTGGACCATAAAGAAAGCTGAGCACCAAATAATTGATGCTACTGAACTGTGGTTTTGGAGAAGACTCTTGAGAAGTCCCTTGGACTGCAAAGAGATCCAACCAGTTCCGCCTAAAGGAAATCATTCCTGAATATTCATTGGAAGGACTGATGCTGAAGCTGAAACTCCAATAATTTGGCCACCTGATGTGAAGAACTGACTCATTGGAAAAGACTCTGATGCTGGAAAAGATTGAAGGCAGGAGGAGAAGGGGATGACAGAGGATGAGATAGTTGGATGGCATCACCAACTCAATGAACATGAGTTTGAGCAAGCTCTGTGAGTTGGTAATGGACAGGGAGGCCTGGCATGCTGCAGTCCACGGGGTCACAAAGAGTCGGACATGACTGAGAGACTGAACTGAACTAAACTGAATCCAAGCTTCAGGAGGAAAATAAATTCTCCATTTTTCTGCCCACTTATCTCTCTCTTCTCCCAAGACCAAACACTAATCTCAATTATATACAGTATCTGGGTGGGTTTGAAGGTCATGTAGACTGGTAGCTTACCTGCTCCTATACCTCCTTCCCTAGGGGTAAGAGTAATCAGAGGAGCAGAGCCTTCTCCCATAAGGAAGGAGGCACAGCCATCGTGTACTC
This sequence comes from Bos indicus, assembly GCF_029378745.1. Lineage (NCBI taxonomy): Eukaryota > Metazoa > Chordata > Mammalia > Artiodactyla > Bovidae > Bos > Bos indicus. The sequence goes on from NC_091767.1 coordinate 94,813,591, forward strand.
CTTTCTGTGAATTCCTGTGATATAGCTGGCTACAGGATGGTGGCATCCTAAGATTTGGGTTTAAATTTAGGAAAAAAGACTTCAAAAGACCTCACCTTGCCTGTATCACAAAGATTTGCACTAGGTTTCTAACACAAGCCTAGGTATTTTCTTCATTTATAGAATCAGGACATGTCTCTTACAGAACTTGAGTAATGTCATCCCATTGAGCCTCACCACTACTCCTTCCGATGTCTATGTCACAGAGGCGTATAGAGGACTAAATGAGACTAAATAGGATAAAGCAGCTCACACAGAGCCATGTGCAGAGTAGAAGCTCAATATCAAGGAAATTCTTCTTTGTCCTCTTCCTTGTTCTCTTCCTCCCTTGATCCTCCTCCTCTTTCTTCATTCTGATCTTAGGACTCTTCATCTAATCACCATAGCATTTATCACACTAAATTATACAACCGAATTTGCTAGACTTTGAGTACTTAGGAGGATTGAGCTGTATTTTTCTTACTCACCATTTAATTCCCAGAGCCGAGCACAGTTCCTGGTATAGAGTAGCTGCCCACTTAATATTTGACAAATTGAAAGAATGAATAATAAAAAACAATAATGATGCTTCACACTGATTCTCTAAACCTGTTTTTCCCATAGTATTTCCTGTCACAATTAATTTTTCAAGTTGATCAGGCCAAACAGTTATTCTGATGCCTCTCTCTAATAATTTACATCTGTGCATGCTAAGTCGCCTTAGTTGTGCCAACTCTTTGTGACCCAACGGACTGTAGCCCACCAGACCTCTCTGTCCGTGGGATTCCCCAGGCAAAAATACTGGAGTGGGTTGTCATGCCCCGCTCCAGGGGATCTTCCTGACAAAGGGATGGAACCTGAGTCTCTTACATCTCCTGCATTGGCAGGTGGGTTCTTTACCACTAGTGCCACCTGGAAAGCCCAATTTACATCCAATCATCAACAAACCTAACTGACTCAAGTTATATTCTGAATGCAACCATTCCTCACCACCTTCACAGTGACCATCACCACCAAACATCTTCCCTAAGGTCCATTGTCAATACAACAGCTAGAATGATTATTTTTATTTATTTATTTTTAATATAAATTTATTTATTTTAATTGGAGGTTAATTACTTTACAATATTGTATTGGTTTTGCCATAGATCAACATGAATCCGCCACAGGCGTACACATGTTACCCATCCTGAACCCCCCTCCCTCCCCATACCATCCCTCTGGGTCGTCTCAGTACACCAGCCCCAAGCATCCAGTATCGTGCATCAAACCTGGACTGGTGATTCGTTTCATATATGATATTATACATGTTTCAATGCCATTCTCCCAAATCATCCCACTCTCTCTCTCTCCCACAGAGTCCAAAAGACTGCTCTATACCTCAGTGTCTCTTTTGCTGTCTCGCATACAGGGTTATCATTATCATCTTTCTAAATTCCATATATATGTGTTAGTATACTGTATTGGTGGTTTTCTTTCTGGCTTACTTCACTCTGTGTAATAGGCTCCAGTTTCATCCACCTCATTAGAACTGATTATTTTGAAATAGTAGTCATGTCAGTTTACTTCTCTGCTCAAAACATTTCTGTGGTTCATCACTTCACACAGAAGATTGACCATAACCCAGTTCCAGAGTCTCAGCCTGCAAGACAGCTTCCTAGGGCCACTCTTGACACTAGTTGTCTTAGACTGGGTTTCCCCTCAAAAGCAGAGCCTGAGACAAGAGCTGTTAGGAAGGGAGAGGATCTAAAGGGAAAGAAACAGAGAAAGGAAAAGCCAAAGTTGGTCACTACTTTAAGGAAGCAGAGCTTAATCCTACCAGTACCTTCTAGGGAGGCATATAGAATATGACACAGACGAGAGCAAGTGCCTGAGAGGAATGGGGGGAGGTATTTATCTATCAGCCCCCACTCCCCACTGTCACTCTCCATGTGTGTTAAGGACTTCACACCTCCAGGCTACACATGTGTGAGGGTCAGACAGCTTTCTATGGAGAATGAGGGGTGGGAGGTGGCAGAAATCAAGGGATGCTCAATGTAGCTTAAGCCAGATGTTGTCAGGTTTTATCTGTGCAAAGCTGGTTGCCACAGTAGTGGGATGAAAAATGGGTCAAATCTGCAAACTTTTTCTGTAAATGACCAGATGGTAAATATTTTAAACTTTTCAGGCACATATTCCTCTTTGCTATTTTATAATCCTTTAAAAAATGTTTTTAAAAAGTCTTAGTTTGTGTGCCTTATGAGGACAGGCCACAGGCAGATTTGACCAATGTGCTACACTTTGCTACCTCTCAGCCAAGAAGATATGAGGTCTTTCTTGTCCTGATAGAGAGGACTTCCCTGACCACACTATTTATGAGGGAATCTACCCCTCACCCCTCCTGATCTTCATTCTTGCTTGATTTTTCTCTTTAGCATTTATCACTTTTTCAAAATGCCGTATGTAACTTACATATTTATTTAGTTTGTTGTACAGATGCTTCAAGAGAATGTAAACTTCACAAATGTAGGATCTTTCATCTGTTGTGAGTTAGCACTGCAGTATTCCAGCATGAGTGCTTGACCCATAGTAAATCCTCAATACATTTCTGTTAAACAAATTAACACAACTGCACGCTTGTGTTTAGCACTTTACAAATGATACACATTTTAATATTCATTTTTATTTAATCTTCACAATCACGTTTTCAAGTAGGCAAAGCAGGTACTATTATCCTAATTTTTCACATAAAGGAGAAAGGTTAAGCAATAAAGATGGCATTATAATAGAAGAAAAAGTCCTCTCTATATAAGGATTTTGGATCATACAGACCTGGCTTTGAATTCTGGTCCTAATACCTTACAATCTTGTATAAGTTGTGTAACTTCTCTGCAATCAGTTCCTTATTTGTGAAATGAAGATGATCATACTTGCCTTCCAAGGGTATGTGCAAATTAAATGAAATAATATATTCGGGGAAATCATGGTAAAATCTAATTGACAGCCCTTGGGTAGGAATGTAGGAAAAGGCTCTTCACAGAGTACTTGTATCTTTATGTGCAATTCTACAGGCAGATGATGAAAAACACCAGTCTGTAAGTTCTAATCCCATTCTTTGGAAGAAGAAGCACAAATACATCTCAACTATCCACAGCCATCATTTACACCATCTACGCCACTGCCTTCAGGCTGAGTTTTGTTTGGCTGGTTAGTTTGGTTTTGTAGGTCAAAGGGCAGTTTATTTTATGCAGGTGTTCAGCTTGGCTACAATATGAGCTGCTTCTTGCCAGTTGTCTTACTCTAGCTTGATGTATTTATTGAACTTGTCTGGCCCCTATAGACATTTTGAGTTCTGTACCCCTGGCATAGTATTAAGAATTTGGGGCAGCAGTCAAACCTAGGTTTGAATCTTGACACTACCATTTATTTAATCTCTCTGAACTTCAGGTTCTTCATTTATATGAAACTGAGGTATTTTGCTTCCAGAATACTATATGCCCTGAAGTAGACCACTTAAGCCCCCAGTTTGCAAGACTCCCAGTTCAGTACCTTTCCTGATTTTCCAAAGGGACCCCCAGCCTGCATACACATGAAATGAAAAGCTAGTTCTGTTTGCTCTCAAGGCTATAGCCTTGTCTGTAACAGAAACTTTGGCATTCCAAAGAGATATCTCTAATCCTTGCTGCTGTCAACACTGGTGCCAGAATAACTATCCCTGGAGTTTATAGTAGATAGTCCTAAAAGACTACCCTAGGAATCAACCACAGTATATTCATTCTCTTCCCTTAAATTTGGGCCGACCTGGAACTAGCTTTTAACCAATATGACCAATTTTTAACCAATGTGACCAAAGTGATGCTCCGTGTCTTCCATGGCTGAATAAAAATTGATGCAGCTTCTAACTCTCTTGGAAAATGTGTTCTGGGAAAAACCAGTCTTCGTGTTAGAATTCAAACTACTCTGGGACAACCATACTATGAGGAATTCCAAGCTACCCATGTGAATATATCTTCCCAGGTGGCACTGGTTTTAAAGAACCTGCTGGCCAATGCAAGAGACCCAAGAGATGAGGGTTCAATCCCCGGGTCGGGAAGATCCCCTGGAGAAGGAAATAGCAAACCACTCCAGTATTCTTGCCTGGAGAATCCCATGGACAGAGGAGTCTGCTGGGCTCCAGTCCATGGGGTCACAAAGAGTCGGACACAACTGAAGCAACTTAGCACATGTGAATATGGGTAGAAAACCAAACTTCTGATGGAGAGCTCCAGATCTACTCTTGCTCAGTAGCTAGCACCAACTTGCCCGACAGAGAATGAGGAAGCTATTTGGATGAACAACTCACTCAAGCCTCCAGATAACTCTAGCTCCAATCACCATCTGACTGCTATTGCATGACAGACCACAGCGAGAAATTTCTTACTGAGCCCAGAACAGTGAGGGATAACAAAATGGCTGTTGTTTTCAAGCTACTCTGTTTGTGGGAAATTTGATATACAGCAATAGATAGTTGAGTACAATATTTTTTACCAATAAAATTACTTGTTATATTTTTAAGAAGTAAATTTAACACTATTTCCAAAGAAGATAAGAGCATGCCATTTCCATTTATATTCACATTTCTATTTTTTTCCTTTAATGCACAGTTGACCAATAGAGCAATTTTCCATAAAAATACTTCTCATAATTCTGCTTCCAATTTAGCTATGAAAATACAGGATTATTAGATGGTTTCCTTCTTATGAATTTTAAAAAATCATTTCTCATAGACTTTGCCAGCTTCTGACTCTCTTATGCCAAATTATACATTTTAAAATTAAACTTTTACATTGGGATCATTGTAGGTTCCCATGCAGTTGTAAGAAACAATACAGAAATATCCCACATAATTTTACTCATTTCCTCCAAATATAGTACCATATTATAATCAGAATTTTGACACCCATGTAATCTACCAATCTTTTTCAGATTTCATCAGTTTTATTTGTACAGTTCCAACACCAAAAAGACCACACATGTTGTCTTTTAATAACTATAGCTACTTTCCTGTATGTTCTTAACCTTTTCAACCACTAATCTGTTCTCCATAATTTTTTTTTTTAATTTTTAATTGGAGGAAAATTGCTTTACAATGTTGTGCTGGTTTTTGTCATACAACAATGCAAATCAGCCATAAGTATATATATTAGAGTTCCTCCCTTGTGAGCCTCCCTCCCTCACACCCCTATCTCACCCCTCTAGGTCGTCACAGAGGGCTGGGCTGGGCTCCCTGTACAGACCATTGTCGCCTGGCACATGAGAAGCCCATGACTGTGACCAAGCTTCTGCTTCTGATTGCTGCAACATCACTAGTGGAAATTCCTTCCCAGAAGACACTGTTCCTCAAAAGGCAAGGGAGGGTGACTCCTCTCTGCATTATACTTGAACAAGATTGCCCTACGACACGATTATTCAGACAATTTCTCCAACCCCTTCTCCAGGACATAAGCCTGCCACCAGGATGACTCAGTTGTAAGAGGTACTAGGATCCACTGCCAAACTGACTGTATCAAGCAGGGTCCCAACTAAAAAATATGGTATTTTCAAATTAGAAAAAATAAAGGACTATTTACAAAGAGTACATATAGAGCCCCCACAGGGAACAGTGGGGTAATTCCAATCTAGCAACCACAGTGGAATGTTACGACCTCTGTGTCCATAAGAATGAGAGAAAGGAGCAGTTAGCAGAAACTGAACACGGTCATAAGGAGAAGGCCGTCTTAAGATGAACTGTGTACTTTAGTCTAGAGAGGTAGACAGACCCAGGTAACATTTTAGAAAATGAGCCAGAGGAATAAACATGAAGACTTTCTCCCCATGACCTCCCTCTGATTTCCTGCTTTCATTGACCAGAATCAAGCAGAAAGTGGAAGTCAAGGAAGTCTATTGGTTTTATTCTATTCTTTTCTATTCTATTTTTGGGCACACTTAACAGGTATGCAGGATCTTAGTTCCCTGACCAGGGATTGAACCTGTGCACTCTGGAATGAAAGCATGGAGTCTTAACTAATGGACCATGAGGGAAGTCCCCATCTGTGTCTTTTGTTAGTCTATACAAGTCAGGCTTCTAGATTTTAGCTCAGGATGGGAAAGGACAAAGAAAGATATCTAGCATGTAGACCTGGATCCATCATTACTTAACACCTTCAGCCCAATAGTCCATTTCTTTCTCTCCTAATGGAGATTTTATCCTAGGAGTCTCAATGCCACTCCCTGTCAATCATTAATTTCAATAATTTTGGCTCTTAGATAAGAAAAGTTCTGAGTCCTTTCCCTTCCTAAAGGCCCCTGGATTCCTTATACAAATTTGTCCACCCAACTCCAGCAATTTTAATGCTTCAATCACTTCTCTTTCCCCAATACACTCTCTAAAAACATTTAAGAACAGAATATTTCTGGAAGGCAATCCAAGAAAATAATGATTGTGGTTATAGTACTTTTGGGGTAGATAGGAACTTCTGTGACTTTTTCTGTTTAAAAAAAAAAACTGTCATGACCTTGAGTTACTTTTTATAAAGTAAAATGAAAATAATATCTGTCTCATAGAAGAGAATTAAATGAGATAATGGACAATTTACTTCTGGCCATGTAGCAAATACACAATTAATGACATTTTTCTTTTCCTCCTCTTCATCCTTTTCTTCTTCTTCTCTTCATCTTTAAGTAATTTGCCCAAAATGACAATAATGGCTCAGATTTTACTTCAAGGTTGTGAACAAAATTATTTCTCCCCAAAATACAGGAATAAATAAGAACCAAGGCCCAGTACTAACCTGCAGAGAGCAGGTCCCCTAAGCAAGACAAGAAAGAAATTAATTCAAACCATATTGTTTCTAAAATGAAAAAAAATCACATAAATCTCTCTTGTAGTACTTCAAAGTCAAAGACTTGTTGCTTTATTCCTCTGCATCTTATGTCCCTACTTGTCTACAGGGCTATGATGGGGTCCAAAGACAGGATGTTCAGGAAAGCATGTTGAGTTGTTACTATCAGTTGTTATTACCTCTTAGTTAAGATCTCTTCAAGTGAGAATCTATCCTGTGTTAAGGGAGTAATGCTGGAAGTTATAGAAATTACATTTTTAGCTTTAAATAAGCCATACATTTAAAAACTGAAATTATAAGACAAATGGGCTTCCCTTGTGGCTTAGCTGGTAAAGAATCTGCCTGCAATGCAGGAGACCTGGGTTTGACCCCTGGGTTGGGAAGATCCCCTGGAGAAGGGAAAGGCTACCCACTCTAGTATTCTGGCCTGGAGAATTCCATGGACAAGAGTTGAACACAACTGAGCGACTTTCACTTAACTTCATAAGACAAATACATCAGGGTGTAATTGTTACAAATAATTTTCAGTTTGCAAACAGTAAGTTTTCCTGATTATTTTTCAAAATTATCTTAATTTATCCACAATTTTTTCAGGAATATGCATTTTGCTTAAAATGAGGTTTCATAGTTCTAAAACAGTTCAAGAAGAGACACACTGAGCTCTGAGAACCTCAGGAACGGAAATAAGGAAAAGCAGACCACTACTATAATTTCTGTGGCTCTGAAGAAGGGCAGAGCAAGAAGGTGAGATCAGAATAGCCAAAGAGAAATGCCACAGTCGGAGAAGGGCCACCTCCTCTAAAAGGGGTATAAGACTGACAGCTGACTCAGCAAACCTATTATTCCAAGCCACAGTTACCTTCTTAACTCCTTTTCTTAAAAATTTCCCTCTCCGTCTTTGAGAAGTTCTTTCCAATGGAATGTCTTTCAATTAAAAAAGAAAAGCAATGAACATAAATAATTTAGCTTCAAGAAATATCCTTTGCCTGTTCCTTTACTGGAAGCCATCTATTCTTCAGAGACACGTTTCAGTGGCTACTGATGCTTCCTTGATCAATACCATTACAAAACTGTGGGAGTATTTCCAGTGCTCTACCACCCTCAAAAAGCTGTTCCACTCTCAGACCCTCAAAGGTTGTTGCAAGGTAAGGAGACAAGAGTCCATCTCTTTCAGACAAATCTTGGACTGCTAGGCATTGAAGAGTTACTGTATTAGGTTCCTCAAAGGCAGGTAGCCTATTACAGTTTGACAGCCCCTCTCTTTGCATTCCCAGAAGGGGTTAAGTCATTGTAGAGGAGCTACCTGATGCTACACATCTAAATATCCCTCTCTAGTGGGGGGCTCCAGATCAGGGCTCAGCTCCTCCTTGCTTTCTGTTCAACTGGGACATCCTGTCTACAGGAGTGGGACAGCCTTTGTTCTTTGTTTCTATTCTCTGTGTAGAAGCTTTCATTATTTATTAACTAAAAAAAAGTTTTTAAAATATATGTATGTGTATTTTTAGTCTAACAGGGAAAACAGACAATAACTAGAACACAAAAGGCTAACTGCTATAAATGAGAAATACAGGAAATGAGAACCACAAACTCTAAAAGGATGGAAGTTTCCCAGAGGAAATGTCTTTTAAGGCGAGTCTCGAAGAACAAATAAAGGTTACTTAGGGGTGTGTGTGTGTGTGTTGATAGTGGGGGAAGAGAAAATGGCATATGTGAGGATAATATCAAGTACAGAGATTTTAAGAAATCAGAAGAATATTGCTAGAATATAGCATGTGAAGTTGAGATAAACATGGTATAGAGATGAACTGTAAGCATCTCTTACAAGTAAGCAAAGACCAGTCTCTATTTCTCCTTGCTATTTGGATGCTTTCATATACATATTTATTCAATAAATATTTATTAAACTCTCCACATTTGGCTATTAATGAAAGAACATGAAAGGCCTTATAAACCAGGTTAAGAAATTTTGTCTTTATTCTAAAGGCAGTGGGGTAACACTGAAGTATTTTGGTCAAGACCAAGCTAGTGTCCTGGAAAAGCCAGTATCAAAGAGAAAGAGATTATCCCATTTTCATAGTTGGAGGTTTTAACAGCCCTCTACCAGAAATTCATAGGTTCAGCAGGCAGATAATCAATCCAGACAGAGTTGACCTCAACAGCATCATCAATGGATTGAATATAATTGACATCCATAGACTATTTCATCTGATAACAACATAATAAAGATTCTTCCTCAAGCTCACATGGAACATTCACAAAAATAAAACACATGCTAAGCCAGAAAACAACATTTAAAAGAATAGAAATCATACAATGTCTGCTCTTAGATGACAATGGAATTAAACTAGAAATTAATGAAAGAAAGATAACTGGAATTTTTCAAAATATGTGGAGATTTTGAAAAAAAAATTAAAAAGAAAACATGCTTCTGGGACTTTCCTGGTGGTCCAGTGGTTAAGACTCCACACATTGAATGCAGGGGTCACTGGTTTGATCCCTGGAAGGGGAACCAATATCCCACATGCTATATGGTGTAGCCAAAAACAAAAAAACACATTTCTAAATTACACATGAATCAAATAAGAAATCTCAAGAGAGAAATTTTAAAATATTTTGAACTAAATGAAAATGAAAACACAGCTTATCAAAATGTTCAGGATACAGTGAAAAGCAGCACTTGCAGAGAAATGCATAGTATTGAATGCACATGTTAGAAAAGAAGAGTGATCTAAAATCAATAATCTAAGTTTCTACCTCAGAAAACTAGAAAAAGAAAAGCAAATTAAATCTAAAATAAACAGAAGAAAAGAAATAATGACAACTAAAGCAGAAATCAACGAAACTTAAAACAGGAAATCAATGGAGAAAACCAATGCAACCAGAAGTTGGTTCTTTGAAAGAATCAAGAAAATCAATGGGCCTCTAACTAGGCTAACTAAGGAAAAAAGAGAGAGTACACAAATTATTAGTATCAGAAATAAAAGAGATGACATCACTACCAAACTTCTGAGCATTAAAAGGATAATAAATCCTATAAAAAAGTCTATGCACACAAACTTGATAGACTAGATTAAATGGACTGAATTCTTGAAAGACACAACTTGCAAAACTCACACAAGAAGAAACAGATAAACTAAACAGGCCCATGTTATTTTTAAAAATTAAATCAGTAATTAATAACCTCCCACAACAAAGCACCAAGCCTGTATGGGTTCACTGGCAAATTCTACCAAACATTTAAGGAAAAAAATTACCCCAATAATTGTGGACCACGGGCTTCTCGTTGCAGAGCATGCTCTAGATCCCACATGCCACAACTAAGAGTTTGCATGCCGTAACTGAAGGTCCTGCATGCCACAACTAAGACCCAGTACAGCCAGATAATTAATTTTTTTAAAAAATACGTATTTCTGGACTTTCCTGGTGGTCCAGTGAGTTGAGAATCCTCCGGCATTGGATATGGTTTTGATCCCTGGTCTGGGAAGATCCCACATGCCACAGGGCAACTAAGCCTGTGTGCTAGAACTGAGCCCACACTCAGCAACAAGAATAGCATTACAAAGAGAAATAGATTATTTTACTCACCACAACTACAGAAAGCCCGCTTGCAGCAGTGAAGACCCAGCACAGCAAAAAATATATTTTTTTTATAAAAAAGACATATCTCCACTCTTAGAAAGCTTATACAATTCATAAAGTACATCCAATACTCTGGCAATTCTGAATTTCCTTCTCCTGTCAAGCTCTCAGGCAGATGGGATCGGGTCCTCAAGGCATCTTGAGAAGAGGACAGGACTGGAAAGTCGGCTAGAGCTCAGAGCTTGCTGAGTAACTGTATAGGGTCAACCGAGTGGACAATGGATGCTATCCAATGCTGAGGACAGGAAATATCATCCACAGAACAGAAAGGCCACAAATATCAGACTGGGGTTCAGTTGAGTTCAGTGAAGTCACTCAGTCATGTCCGACTCTTTGTGACCCCATGAACTGTAGCACACCAAGCCTCCCTGTCCATCACCAACTCCCGGAGTCCACCCAAACCTATGTCCATTGAGTCAGTGATGCCATCCAACCATCTTATCCTCTCTCGTCCCTTTCTCCTCCTGCCTTCAATCTATCCCAGCATTAGGGTCTTTTCAAATGAGTCAGCTCTTCACATCAGGTGGCCAAAGTATTGGAGTTTCAGCTTCAACATCAGTCCTTCCAATGAATACCCAGGACTGATATCCTTTAGGATGGACTGGCTGGATCTCCTTGCAGTCCAAGGGACTCTCAAGAGTCTTCTCCAACACCATGATTCAAAAGCATCAATTCTTCAGCGCTCAGCTTTCTTTATAATCCAACTCTCACATACATACATGACCACTGGAAAAACCATAGCTTTGACTAGACGGACCTTTGTTGGCAAAGAAATGTCTCTGCTGTTTATATGCTGTCTAGGTTGGTCATTACTTTCCTTCCAAGGAGTAAGTGTCTTTTAATTTCATGGCTGCAATCACCATCTGCAGTGATTTCGGAGCCCAGAAAAATAAAGTCAGCCACTGTTTCCACTGTGTCCCCCATCTATATGCCATGAAGTAATGGGACCGGATGCCATGATCTTAGTTTTCTGAATGTTAGACTGGGGTGCCTGTGGTCTAATGGGGTGGTCAGATAATCAGGACAGCAGAAACTAAAGCCACAGGCCATGGCTTCAGGAGTATCATGGGAATCCAGAGAACATCATAGAAGCTGATTTCAGTTCTAAGGAAAGCAGCCAAGCTACCTGCCTCTTTTTCAGATGGGCCTGGACAGTCTGAGACTTCAAATTCAGTGATGAACGAACCAGCTGTCTGAGTGGAGGATGAAAAAAACATTCACACACTAGATCTCCATTTATGCTCCCCCTGGAATGCCTGTCCATATCTTTCTTATATACATAACCCAGTTCATAAGCCTCTCTAACAGAAAGCCAACAGGACATAATTTAATTCTCCTCTGAACATTTAGACACCTTGCCCAGAATCTCTTAGAAAACATATCACATTCTGCTTTCCATTTGGGGACACAAATTTACCACAGTCTATATGATAAGCATTTAGGCACAGTTTAGTTCAGTTCAGTTGCTCAGTCGTGTCCGACTCTTCTGACCCCATGAATTGCAGCACGCCAGGCCCCCCGTTCATCATCAACTCCTGGAGTTCACTGAGACTCACGTCCATCGAGTCAGTGATGCCATCCAGCCATCTCATCCTCTGTCGTCCCCTTCTCCTCCTGCCCCCAATCCCTCCCAGCATCAGAGTATTTTCCAATGAGTCAACTCTTTGCATGAGGTGGCCAAAGTACTGGAGTTTCAGCTTCAGCATCATTCCTTCCAAAGAAATCCCAGGGCTGATCTCTTTCAGAATGGACTGGTTTGATCTCCTTGCAGTCCAAGGGACTCTCAAGAGTCTTCTCCAACACCACAGAGCAAAAGCATCAATTCTTCGGCACTGAGCTTTCTTCACAGTCCAACTCTCACATCCATACATGACCACAGGAAAAACCATAGCCTTAACTAGACAGACTTTTGTTGGCAAAGTAATGTCTCTGCTTATAGGTTGGTCATAACTTTCCTTCCAAGAGTAAGCATCTTTTAATTTCATGGCTGCAGTCACCATCTGCAGTGCTTTTGGAGCCCCAAAAAATAGTCTGACACTGTTTCCACTGTTTCCCCATCTATTTCCCATGAAGTGATGGGACCAGATGCCATGATCTTTGTTTTCTGAATGTTGAGCTTTAAGCCAACTTTTTCACTCTCCGCTTTCACTTTCATCAAGAGGCTTTTTAGTTCCTCTTCACTTCCTGCCATAATGGTGGTGTCATCTGCATATCTGAGGTTATTGATATTTCTCCTGGCAATCTTGATTCCAGCTTGTGATTCTTCCAGTCCAGTGTTTCTCATGATGTATTCTGCATAGAAGTTAAATAAGCAGGGTGACAATATACAGCCTTGACATACTCCTTTTCCTATTTGGAACCAGTCTGTTGTTCCATGTCCAGTTGTAACTGTTGCTTCCTGACCTGCATACAGATTTCTCAAGAGGCAGGTCAGGTGGTCTGGTATTCCCATCTCTTTCAGAATTGTCCACAGTTTATTGTGATCCACACAGTCAAAGGCTTTGGCATAGTCAATAAAGCAGAAATAGATGTTTTTCTGGAATTCTCTTGCTTTTTCCATGATCCAGCGGATGTTGGCAATTTGATTTCTGGTTCTTCTGCCTTTTCTAAAAGCAGCTTGAACATCAGGAAGTTCATGGCTCACGTACTGCTGAAGTCTGGCTTGGAGAATTTTGAGCATTACTTTACCAGCATGTCAGATGAGTGCAATTTTAGGGACAGTGTTTACTCTTCTGTGGGTTCTAATCCCATCTCTGCATAGAGCTGCATAAAGCTGAACAACTCCTTTAGCCTCTCTGAGCCTGGTTCCTAATCTGTAAAATAAGCATAATAAAATCTTCCCCTGTACCTCTTGGGGTTGTTGCAAAGTACCATCAAAGCCAAACTTCTTCATTTACCTTATAAATTATGACATGTTAGGCAAATGTGACTACAAATGGGGACACTAAGGCACTAAATATATTTAAGAAACTTCTTTAGCAGGTCTTAGAGCAGAATTAAAATGAGGCTACTCATCCCATTCCCATCTCCATTCCTCCATAAGAGCAAAGCTCTGAAGCCAGACTGCCCGGGTTCTATGCCGCTGCTGCTGCTAAGTAGCTTCAGTCGTATCTGACTCTGTGTGACACCAGAGACGGCAGTCCCCCAGAGCCCAGCTCCCCCGTCCCTGGGATTCTCCAGGCAAGAACACTGGAGTGGGTTGCCATTTCCTTCCCCAATGCATGAAAATGAAAAGTGAAAGTGAAGTCGCTCAGTCATGCCCAACTCTTAGCGACCCCATGGACTGCAGCCTTCCAGGCTCCTCCGTCCATGAGAGAGTTTTCAGGCAAGAGTACTGGAGTCGGGTGCCGTTGCCTTCTCCGTGGGTTCTGCGAGCTTTGGACAGTTACTGAACTTTGCTGCAAGCACTATTTCTTATCCACTTTTTTATCTAACAGGTGCACACCTGGCCCCCAGTGTCAAAGGACCAGAGCAGCATCTAAAGAAGCTGGCGATCAGTTGCTACCCCAACTTGCCATGTAATGGACATGTCATCTGACGTCTCTGGGTGATTCGTTCTCAAAGCCTTGGATATGATGAACTCTTTTTAAATTATCTTATGTAATACCTTAAAGTCCATATAATAAATCATTCTTAAAGGTCTTTTATAAACGTTTTACACTTCATAGTAGAGACTATCATTTTGGTTAAATATTAAAATTTTATTGACAGCAAGTGAAGAGTAAAACTCTTAGTAGGCTTTTTTACCAGCCTTCTGACCTTGGAAAAGCATGCTCCCTGTGGCTCAATCTCCTCCTAAGTAGCTACATCATTGAATGGTGTGAAGATTAAATATTTTTTAAAGCACATAGCACAGTGAAGCACAAGAGTAGCCAGCAACACCAACAATAATTACAGCTTAGCTTTAAAAATTAATTTTTAAGTGGATTTTAAAAACTTGAAATCAGTCTTCATAGACTTCAATATTTTGAAATACTACTCATTCACATTTACATTATCAACCACCAAAAATGTATTACTCAATGGAAATCCACTACTCTCTGTCTTTGTGTTATTCTTTCTTCTGAAATAAGCTTTCCTTCTATACCACTTGATGAAATCCTAGCCATCTTTTAATGCCCAGATCAAATGTCACTTCCTCCAATGTCTTCCCCACCTCCTCTGGACAAAGAGATGCTTCCCAGTGTCACACACTTCTGTGACAACAATCATGATGTATCCCTGCAAATACCGTATTTCTTTATGTTTACATCTCCTCTCCTAGACCATGAATGTTTTTTCAAGGATGACAGTGAGCACAGGACCTGGCTCCTGGTAAGTGCTCAATATATTTTTTGATTGTTTGAATGAATGAATGAGAACAAATAATTCTTCTGCTTTTAGCTGCTATTTAGTAAATTCAGTCCCTATAACAAGAAGAAAGGGCAAGTTAAAGGCTTTGTGTAACTCCACAGGCTCAGGTGCAAGCTAAAAAAAAACTAATCAGAGTTTCTTAGAAATTCAACCTCAGATGGAAATAGTAAAGAGTTTAGTGATGGTTACTAACTGCCTCATGACCAGGAAAAAAATTCTAAAATAGAAGAGCTCCAACTCTACACACTGTTTTATTGAAAACATCAGAAAACCTTCTCAACTCTTGGGAATCACATGGCTCATCTTTTTAAGTCAAAGGAAACAAGAATAAGAACAAATCCAAGGTTGGTAGACTGTAAGGGCCACCCCAAGTGGATTTCACAAACAAGTTTGATGGAAAACCATGATTTGGCCTATTTTTTTTTAAGAAAATTATAACTCTGTTGCTCAATTATAGATGTTTGAAAACTTTAGCTGAATCACACATGTTTATATTCTGGCATCTGTTTTCCCAAAATGTGAGGAGTTCAAAAGTTTGAACACAGCAGGTCTATAGCCGTCACTAATTACGATGGGGACATGGGTAAGTTACTTTATCTTTCTGGGTATTAATTTTGTTCACTACAAAACGAGAGCATTGGAATGGATAATTTTCAACGTCCCTTATAATTCTCAGCAAAGTCACAGGAAAGAAACAACGGGTATCATTTGGAATAAGCAGAACTGGCATCTGCCAACATAACATGTTTTGAGAGTCAAAAAGAAAGAATCTTGGTCCAAAATGTCTGTCCCAGTAGGACTAAACCCCACAAGATAATCAATAGAGAAGCAGTGAAAGACATGGAGGATTTGAAATCAGCCACACCTGGGTTCCAATCCCAATTCTGACATCATTTTCTGTCAGTGAGAAAGTAGCCCATTTTCTCACCTGTGAAATGGCAATGCCCAGTACACATTGTATTATCAGGGCAGAACAATGATGGTCAAAGTGCAGCAGAGCCTTCCCAGACTGCAGGGTTAGTAACTAGTCAGCAAACAATGAGTTTGTATTACCTGCTTCTACTCCATCAAGAAGCAAGATGAGAGGGGACCAGTTGCCTTCTGAGCTTTCCTAGAACGGACTTACTCTGGCTCATCTGAAAGCCCAGCCCCACTAGGAAAATGAACCTGTCCAAGGTCCAGCCAACATTACATTTAATCATCTCTAGATAACAGTTGACTACAGTATTGTTTTAACTGTGGCAGTAGATTTTTCTGAAGCTGCCATTCCATCCTTACCTACTAAAACCTTCACTGAATTGAGAGTTGACTATAATCATATGTTAAAGGGTGACTTATATGCAGAGTACATCATGAGAAACGCTGGGCTGGATGAAGCACAAGCTGGAATTAAGATTGCCAGGAGAAATATCAATAACCTCAGATATGCAGATGACACCACCCTTACGGCAGAAAGCGAAGAAGAACTAAAGAGCCTCTTGATGAAAGTGAAAGAGGAGAGTTAAAAAGTTAGCTTAAAACTCAACATTCAGAAAACTAAGACCATGGCATCTGGTCCCATCACTTGATGGCAAAGATGGGGAAACAATGGAAACAGTGACAGACTTTATTTTGGGGGGGCTCCCAAATCACTGCTGCTGCTACGTCGCTTCAGTCGTGTCCGACTCTGTGTGACCCCATAGATGGCAGCCCACCAGGCTCCCCCGTCCCTGGGATTCTCCAGGCAAGAACACTGGAGTGGGTTGCCATTTCCTTCTCCAATGCATGAAAGTGGAGAGTGAAAGTGAAGTCGCTCAGTCATGTCCGACTCCTAGCGATCCCATGGACTGCAGCCTACCAGGCTCCTCCATCCACGGAATTTTCCAGGCAAGGGTACTGGAGTGGGGTGCCATCACCCAAATCACTGCAGATGATGACTGCAGCCATGAAATTAAAAGACACTTGCTCCTTTGAAGAAAAGTTATGACCAACCTAGATAGCATATTAAAAAGCAGAGACATTACTTTGCCAATAAAGGTCCATCTAGTCAAAGCTATGGTTTTTCCAGTGGTCATTGTGGATGTGAGAGTTGGACTATAAAGAAAGCTGAGTGCCGAAGAACTGATGCTGTTGAATTGTGGTGTTGCAGAAGACTCTTGAGAGTCCCTTGGATAGCAAGGAGATCCAACCAGTCCATCCTAAAGGAAATCTGTCCTGAATATTCATTGGAAGGACTGACGCTGAAGCTGAAACTCCAGCACTTTGGCCACCTCATGAGAACTAACTCATTTGAAAAGACCCTGATGCTAGGAAAGATTGAAGGTGGGAGGAGAAGGGGATGAGAGAGGATGAGATGGTTGGATGGCATCACTGACTCAACAGACGTGAGTTTGAGTTAACTCTCGGAGTTGGTGACAGACAAGGAGGCCTGGCGTGCTGCAGTCCATGGGGTCACAATCGGACACGACTGAGTGACTGAACTGAACTGAAAGGGTGATTTTACAGATTATTTTACTTTTGTTCAATGGATGCCACAGAAATACCCTTTAATGATTTTTAGCACCTGGGAGACTAGAGCTCAACTAGCAATTTTAGAGTTGAAAAGAACCTGAGGCCCAAGGCCCTCACTCATAAGCAGAAGACCCAGCCTGCCAAGTATCTTGGGAAATGTGCTTGGTAGAAACAAAAGGACATACGGCCGTGTCATGCTTCCCACATATGATTTCGGACAGGATATAATGAGATGATTTCCACAGTGCATCTGACATGATGCCTAGCTCTAGAAGTAACTTATTAAATGGTAATTACCACTATTAATCACAGCTGATCTATGTGGCACCAATGTCTATGACTGTTTTTCTATGCTGCACTGCCGCCTACCAACACAACAGCCTCTGGACTTTTTAGATCATATATCACACTATAAATTTTTTTAATGTTAGCATATATACTTCAATACATGTGTACTTATTTATGTAATATATATGTGCTACTTTATATGTTAAAACTGAAGATAACATTAAAAAATCCAGTACAGTATGAAAAAATACCTTTAAATAACCTTTATTTCATTAATTTCTAGAACAAAAAACTGTAAGCAATGCATTTGAATATGCTTTGCTATTGTTTTTAGAATCTTGGTTTAATGGTTTGTGTCAGGGCAGTTTGAGGGCTTGCAACTACGTTCAGTTTATATTAACACCTAATTGTAATGTTTGTCATAGGTGGGAAAAGAACTTTGAGTGGAATAGAATTAAATAGAAGTCTTTTACTGACTACACTTATTAAGTCATAACACTCATTTTTCAGTTCTGGTCACTACTTATACAGAGATTATTGTTTAAGTTTAGCTAATCAATTTCCATCATTCTTTATTTTCCCATCATTCTTGATGCCAAAAATTTATTCCTGCAAACAAATTAGAAGGAACTGAATACTTTTAAATAAACATATTTAAACATATTTATTTATGATATGATATATAAACATATCAATAAACATATTTATTGATATTTTCAATAAACATATTTAAAACCAACTAAGGCTCTCTGGGAGATTATTAAATATATTGGAAAATTCTGTTTCCAAGTTTATTAGGTATGTAGGTGACAAACATATATAATTTCTATAATTGAACAATATAATAATAACAGAAACATTCCCCAAGAACTATTTTCAAAAATGCCCTCTGGGTTTCTTTTTTGAAGTACTTTGTTTCTCATTATTAAATGTCACTTTTACCAAGAAGAGGCAAGCTATTTAATCTGTGCCTATTTTTCTTTTAATTTATCTGCTGGGTTGCACGACACCAACAACTACCTGCCATCACACAAAAAGGTAAATAAATCAGAGTTTTTGTCTTTATAACTTCAACAACGTTTTAAAGTGCTTTGGCACAAGATAAACAATGAATCTCTATGTTCATGGCTATTCCTTGCTCATAACAAAGCAGAAGTCAGCAAACTACAGCCCTTGTATCAGATCCAGCCTGCTCCTATTTTTATAAATAAAGTTGTATTTTGGAAGACGGTCACAAACATTCATTTCTATATAGTCTATGGCTCCTTTTTGAATTGCGGTGCTGGAGAAGATTCTTGAGAGCCCCTTGGACAGCAAGGAGATCAAACCAGTCAATCCTAAAGGAAATCATCCCTGAGTATTCATTGGAAGGACTGATGCAGAAGTTGAAGCTCTGGTACTTTGGCCACCTGATGTGAAGAGCCGACTCTTTAGAAAAGACCCTGAAGCTGGGAAAGACTGAGGGCAAGAGGAGAAGGGAGCCGTAGAGGATGAGATGATTAGATAACATCACTGACTCAGTGGACATGAGTTTGAGCAAACTCTGGAGATAGTGAGGGACAGGGAAGCCTGGTGTGCTGCAGTCCATGGAGTTGTAAAGAGTAGAACATGACTTAGCAACTGAACAATACAGTTACCTACAAAGGTATAATTGAATAGTTGTGACAGAGACCTGCAAACATTGACTATTTTCCTCTTTACAGAAAACACTTGCCAACCCCTGCTATAGATCATTATAAAAGTTTTACAAGTAAAGGTTCTGTTTCACAAGATTCACCACACCTACATTCCTGGAATTTTAATCACTATGGTTCTGAGTTCTTTGCTGCAATAGCTGCCTATGGATGATGCCATGATTAAATTTCTCCTGTGATTCTGTCCCTCTAGCTTTATCCCTTCTTTTATTAAGAAGTCATTAATATATGTATAATTAATATATGCCTTCTAGGATATCTTTTTCTCAGTGGAGACAGAGAAAAAATAGTTTTTAATGTATTTCATTATTGAAACAGAATCTAGCAAATATCATAAACTAAGACAAGTTAGAAACATCTGCACTTTCATCCAGCCATATCACAAACTTTTTACACTATCAAATTTCTCCTTATAATGACAGTTTCTTCAGATTTTCAGCAGTGTTTTCTAGGCGCCTTCCAGTGATATTTGCCAACAAAGGAACACATTTTTGTTTATTATTTCAGGCAGCTTTTACCATGTATGCTTTTTAACTTCTGTTAAGCAAAAACTGTCGGAGAAGGCAATGGCACCCCACTCCAGTACTCTTGCCTGGAAAATCCCATGGATGGAGAAGCCTGGTAGGCTGCAGTCCATGGGGTCGCTAAGAGTCGGAGACGACTGAGCAACTTCACTTTCACTTTTCACTTTCATGCATTGGAGAAGGAAATGGCAACCCACTCCAGTGTTCTTGCCTGGAGAATCCCAGGGACGGGAGAGTCTGGTGGGCTGCTGTCTACGGGGTCGTGCAGAGTCGGACATGACTGAAGCAACTTAGCAGCAGCAGCAGCAGCAAGCAAAAACTGTAAAGGCAGTAAAATTATGCTAAGTAAATTTGAGTATTGCCTAACTACAACATCACTGTAGAAAAGGTGTAGAAATCTGACCTTCGTGTTCTGGATGCTGTTTCTAAATGTCATGATAATACTGACAGCTTCATGGATAAAAGTCAAGCACAATGCTCATTTTGGGTCAATGCCTATAGTTAACAGTATTAGATTTAAACCCACAGTACAAAGAGGCTCCAGGAAAATTTCCAATTTTCTTTACTACTTCTTGTCAGATCTGACTAGATAATTATTTGTTTTATCTCTTAACATTACTAACAAATAACTCATAACAGGAGCATAAGAGTTTACTTGACTATTTTCTCACTGTTTCCTTGTTTTGCCATTGTAAGTATTATCTTCAATTCACAGTTCCTTTACAGATATCTTTTTAAGCCTTCTATCCACTCTGTGAGAGTTACTTTAATTAAAAATATAAAATTATACTACTTTCAAAATCTACATAGACACACACAACCTGCACACATAAACAGCTGACTCCTGAACAACACGAACGTTGGGGTATTGACTCCCATGCAGTCAAAAATCCATGTATAACTTTATAGTAGGCCCTCTGTATATCCATGGTTTTGCATTGAAATTTCAACCAACCATGGATCATGAGTACATGGATATTGCAGTACATATTTAGTGAAGAAAATTCATGTACAAGGGGACCCTCAAACCCATGGTGTTCATGGATCCACTGTAATGAAAATATGCTGAAAGCCAACACCCATGAGAAAACAACTTGGTTAAGCCTCCCATGTCACTCTTCCTCAGAGCACTTTGTGAACTACCGTTGACATTTGACTTATGTGAATTCACCAGTGTCAGTTCCTATGTTATATAGTTAATATTTCTTATTTTTCAGGTAAACACACAAAGAAGTCATGACTGTTTCATACCCCCACTGCAATCTACTTTGGAGACCACTGTACTACACAATGACTCGGTCATTTAAGAGTGAAATACTCAGAAGAAAGGAAGTGATATTTACTCTGTTAATATTATACTTACTGAGCAACTACCATGTACAAAATCTCCTAGCATATGAGGTGCTATTTGAATATTACAAAGATGAATCACAATAGATCAGACATGGGTCTAGCTTCACCTCTAATCATTCATTCACTTATTCAACTAGTCAGCAAACAATTGCTGGATATATTCCAGTTTCAGGAATAGAGCCATGTACCTGGGCTTGGTGGCATGGTAACTTTCACTTTAGACACGGAAAACTATTCAATCAACTTGAATTGGTTTGATTATATTGGTTATTATCATGGACATTTTTCATTTTTTAGCCCATAATTCATTCTTCCTTCTTAGTAGCATTCCAGTTTCCTTTTGGATAACTACCTTTCCTCCATTATAAGACACTGAACCAAGTTGAAACTATAGGTTCAAAGATACCATGAATAAGGAAAAATGCATGCTCTGCAGAGACCGGAGTAGACAGAAACGGATTACAGGGATCAAAGAGTCTCTTAAAAAGAACAGGTTTATGTCCTTACTCTCTATTTCCCTTTTTCAGATGCTCTGAAAAAGCAAACTCTGAAAAGGCCAAACTATACTTCATTTCTTCTCCATAAACATCCATGACATTGCCTCACTGTCCAGAACATGAGATGTTGTAACCACACAATAAACATTCTACTTGAGCTAATTTGAATGCTTCTCTTCCTTGAAACCAAATAGTCCCTAACTGAGAACAATTTGGTTCCAGGAAGAGGAGATGTAAAAAATAAACACTCAGAAGAAATTAAAAATGATTGCTGTATAAGAATGATGACACATTCCTCCCTTTCCATCACCACACTCCACACTAGCAGAGGAGATAAAACTCTGAGATATACAATGGGGAATCAGCTAGTTAAACTTTTACCTTAAGCTTCCGTGCAACCTTAAGCAAAGTATCATTAGAAAGAGGAAAAAAAAAATCCAGTTCCAGGTTGCCTGACTTAAAATAGACTGAGAAAAATATCAACTTATAACCACCCCAGCTTGGGGCTCTGGTGTGGAAACTCCTTCCCATCATTTCTCTAAGGGTCTAGGGGTACCCTTTAGTCTCATAATTTTAGTAGGAACACCATAAGGAGTAGCTACCTAGTGGCAGAAGTAGATAGTATAAGCTGGTAATTTGGGCTTTGCTTCTGCTAGAAGGAACATTGTTGAGGATATCTGATGTAAAATATAAAAAGGGTTCATGAAGAGTGAATACTTGATCTTCAGAACAGGTAATGAAGATTTTCAATCCTATGAAAACCTCAGCTGGCAATGTTTCTGATCCAATATGACTCCAAGGCAATAAAGACAAGGCCAATCACAGAAGCCTTCCCAACTACTCATGAATTACTTTTTTGACTTAGAGTCAATGGCCCTTCTAACTTTCTCACCACATACCTTTCATCCTTCACACCTGAAGTTTTATTCTCTTTCCCTATCCTCCTCACTAAAGTTCTCAATGACTAGACTCGGGAACATCAGAAAGAACTTTTACAGCCAGTGAAAAATCAAAGCAGGATAGGAAAGGTAGGAAATCAATAACAAATAGCATCCTCTCCCCCTTTCTCAAGAGCATGAAAGCACTTTTGAAACAATAATCTACAAAATAATATTGCCTAATGTTATTGCTTAACATTGTCTAATATTACCTATTTCCTGGAGAGGAATGAATATATATATATATATATATACACACACACACACAAACATACACACACACATATACATATACAACTTGGAGGAAGGTGTCCACAACTCAGAAATGAGTTGTGATTCCTTATAATTCAAAACTGTAACAAAAAGAAAGTCTGAGTTTCTATTTTAACAGAAACTAAACATTAAGTAAATAAATATATATAACATATAGTCTTATTACAAAGTCTTTTCTGCCTGCAGATAATGATTTAAGTTCCACTAACAAAAATGTTCTTATTGAAAAGATTGGGTACTTGTAGGTATTGGAATGGGGCTATCTGAAGGACCAGGAGGACCTTGAAAGCTTGGCCTCTAAGCCCTGGGTAATTAGAGCTGACTCTTGAACAACACAGGTTTGAACTAAATGGGTCCACTTATACACAGATTTTTTTCAGTAGCAATTACTATAGCACTACACAATCCCTGGTTGGTTGAACGCACAAATCTAAAAACACAAATGTAGAGAAATGAGGATGTGGAAGACGATAAATAATATGTAGATTTTCCACTGGAGGATCACCTCCACTAAACTCTGTATTCTTCAAGGGTCTTCTATACTTCACTTTGGAAATATTGCTTCTAGTCGGGAGAACCTGAAGTTGCCGTATTTTGTGTCAAAGAAACTCATTCCTCTTCCACAGAGGTGAATCTCTGCTATCCCTGATCAGTAGGAGGTTATATTTATCACAGAAAAATTACTGTTGCATATTGTGTTTCCTTTTTTCTCTTTCCTAAATAGTTGCTTTTCATTGTGGGTGTTAACACGTCAGTTAGACATGGGTTTCTGAACCAAGACTTCAGATCAGATCCGATCAGTCGCTCAGTCGTGTCTGACTCTTTGCGACCCCATGAATTGCAGCACGCCAGGCCTCCCTGTCCATCACCAACTCCCGGAGTTCACTCAGACTCACGTCCATCGAGTCAGTGATGCCATCCAGCCATCTCATCCTCTGTCGTCCCCTTCTCCTCCTGCCCCCAATCCCTCCCAGCATCAGAGTCTTTTCCAATGAGTCAACTCTTCGCATGAAGTGGCCAAAGTACTGGAGTTTCAGCTTTAGCATCAGTCCTTCCAAAGAAATCCCAGGGCTGATCTCCTTCACAATGGACTGGTTTGATCTCCTTGCAGTCCAAGGGACTCTCAAGAGTCTTCTCCAACACCACAGTTCAAAAGCATCAATTCTTCGGTGCTCAGCCTTCTTCACAGTCCAACTCTCACATCCATACATGACCACAGGAAAAACCATAGCCTTGACTAGACGAAACTTTGTTGGCAAAGTAATGTCTCTGCTTCTAAATATGCTATCTAAGTTGGTCATAACTTTCCTTCCAAGGAGTAAGCATCTTTTAATTTCATGGCTGCAGTCACCATCTGTAGTGATTTTGGAGCCCAGAAAAATAAAGTCTGACACTGTTTCCACTGTTTCCCCATCTATTTCCCATGAAGTGATGAGACTGGATGCCATTATCTTCGTTTTCTGAATGTTGAGCTTTAAGCCAACTTTTTCACTCTCCACTTTCACTTTCATCAAGAGGCTTTTGAGTTCCTCTTCACTTTCTGCCATAAGGGTGGCGTCATCTGCATATCTGAGGTTATTGACATTTCTCCTGGCAATCTTGATTCCAGTTTGTGTTTCTTCCAGTCCAGTGTTTCTCATGATGTACTCTGCATAGAAGTTAAATAAACAGGGTGACAATATACAGCCTTGACGAACTCCTTTTCCTATTTGGAACCAGTCTGTTGTTCCATGTCCATTTCTAACTGTTGCTTCCTGACCTGCATACAAATTTCTCAAGAGGCAGATCAGGTGGTCTGGTATTCCCATCTCTTTCAGAATTTTCCACAGTTTATTGTGATCCACACAGTCAAAGGCTTTGGCATAGTCAATAAAGCAGAAATAGATGTTTTTCTGGAACTCTCTTGCTTTTTCTATGATCCAGCGGATGTTGGCAATTTGAACCAAGAGAAGTAGGATTCAAAGTTACTGAGAAGGAAGATCTCCCAGCGACTTGGACTTGGCATTAAATCAGCTAGTAAAGACTACAAATTGTTTTTGATTCAGGGAGGGGTTGAGTACATTTTAGGGATCTGTGTGATGGTTGTGTTATTTTGGCCTAGAACATTTTAAAAATACTAGCTTATGGAAGGAGAGTTTGTGTTAGACTGAACAGTCAAGGGGTAGATTGTAGGAGACTGTGGTAACTTATTTTCTCTCTCAGGAAGCTTTCATATGTTTCTTCTGTTAAGAAATTCTACTACCCTGACCATGTGCTGAGTAGATGATCCAGATAAGGCAACTCCCTTGACAATCACAGTGGTTCAAGGTACAGTAAAGCCAATCAAAGTCTTTCATCAAGAGTGAACTAGAAACTCTGGAAGATGGGTAGTTTTTTCTTTTCTCTGATTCCTAAACTACGACTATCAGCAGCCATGTTTATATGGAAAAGTAGGAAAGAATGATACCAACATGCAAAAATGCAAGTAGAGATGATAAGGAGAGCAGGAGAAAAAATTCTGGGGTTTACAGAGGCCTTAGTTCTAATCCCTGAGGCCCTGATTATTGCAGTTTTTCCTTAAATTCTGTGCACTACTCCATCTCTGCCTGGGATCCAATAAACCACCCCCTTATCTGTGGAGGCCTGTTTAAATGGGCTTCCATCATCCTAAAGAACCCTGACTAATAAACGCCCAGAACTATGTGGTACTTGAGGAAATATTAGCTTTTTCCTGGTGTTATTTTTTATTTTACTGAAACTGTAATACATGCCTAGGGTAAAAATTCAAACAGTACACCAAGGTATATTATGCAACTACAAAATAAGGCTTCCTCCTGCCACCTTCAGAGCCCCTCAGCAGAGGCAAAAGCTGTTAGCAATTTCTTTTGTATCCTTCTAGGAATTTTCTTGAATTCACTTTATAGTATTCTAAAGGGACAAGGAGAGAATGAAGGGAATGAGATGTGTGGTTCCCAGATCTAGCTCAATAAAGCAGAGGTGTATCAGTGTTATCTCTATTTTTCCCTTTTCTAATTTAATATGTTTAAATTGGCACTTGTAAGACTGTCTAACTATGAACTTTTTTTTAAGATTTATTTTTTTATTTATTTTGGGTTGTGCTGGGTCTTCACTGCTGCACTCAGGCTTTCTCTAGTTGTGGTGAGCAGGGGCTACTCTTCCTTGAGGTACGCGGGCTTCTCATTGCAGTGGCTTCTCTTGTTGCAGAACACAGGCTGTAGGCACGTGGGCTTCAGTAGCTGCAGCCAGGGGCTCAGGAATTGTGACTCACGGGCCCCATAGCACTGGCTCAGTAGTTGTGGTGCACGGGGCTTAGTTACTCCACAGCATGTGGGAACTTTCCAGACCAGGGATCAATCTGGTGATCCCTCACCAATAGGCAGATTCTCAACCAACAGACCATCAGGGAAGCCTGCCTTAGCACAAACGTTTACATTTTTAAGTAAAATTCCAACAGGGAAGTAGTAGCTAATGAGTTCTGTTTTGTCATCATATCAGGCTTTTACAACATAGTTTAAAACATCCCACATCTTGAAGCAATTAACAAAACCACTGAACTTCACAGAAACTTAGTTTGTTTTTCTAAGGCCTATAACCATAGAGGGATTTATTTTTAACTCTATATCTATGCTGTCTGGTTTGAGATTTCCCTCTTGAAAAATAGTTAAGAGGTCAGACAATCTCCTTTGTTGCTGTGGTTTCATTTTTTCTTTTTTTTTTTGTCTTTAAATTTGAGGGGCAAAAGAAATTGCTGGAAGACCGTATCTAAAGATACTGCTGATTCAAATGTATTTTGGAAGTAGCAAAGAGTTGGACATGACTGAGCACACACACACACAATATACATATAAAAGTACGACCAAAAGTAGATGCCACACAACAGTGTGGACTAACTGCCATTGAATTGTTCACTGTAAAAGGATTGACTTTTTTATTATGTGACTCTCACTTCAATAAAAAAAAAAGACAATGTTTAAGAAAGTTCTATATTTTGTAAAGCAAACCTAAATTAAAAAAATTTTTAAACAACACCTCTGACAATACAAGAACTAACCTTTGTTCAGAATCTGCTCTTGGAAAGACTCTGTGCTAAAAGCACTTCCATAAACAGTAGACATATTAAGTAAATTACTACAGTATGTTAGAAGGTAATGGGTACTATGAGGAAAGAAGTAGAATAGACTTAAAAAAAATTAGAATAGACGGCATTGCAGAGAGCAGTATTTAAGAGGTTAGTCCCAGTAAGCCTCATTGAGAAGGTAACATTTAAGAGAAGAATCAAAGAATGAAAGGAAGTTGGTCAAGAAGATACCAGATTGGGACCTCACTGGCAGTCCAGTGGTTAAGACTCCATGCTTCCACTGCAAGGGGCATGGGTTCAATCACTGGTTGGGGAACTATGATCCACAGGCTGCACAGTGCAGCCAAAAAAGAAGAAGATATAATATTTCTGGGGGAAGACTATTCGAGAAGAAGGGACATCTAGCAAAAAGGCCCTGAGGCAAAACCATGTCTGACACCAAGGTCAGCATGGCCAGAAGGCAGTGAAAAAAGGAGAAAGTAATGGGATATGAGATCAGAAGTAACTGATGGCCTGAAGCCCTTGGAGGCTATGATGAGGACTTTGGGTTTTTCTCTGGGTAAACTAAGGAGCCATAGCAGACATCAGGAGCCATGGCTGAAACCAAAGCCTGTGTACAGAATGAAGTAGGGGAGAAGAAGAGGGAGCTGCATCTAGTAGGCTCAAAGAGACCAGTAGAAGGCTATTTCTGTATCTCAAGCAGAAAACAATTATCACTATGACCAGGGAAATAAGAGATGGTGGAAAATGTTCATATTATCAATTTGTTTTGAAACTGGAACTCAGAATTTCTGAGAGGCTGGATATAAGGTGTTAAAGAAAGAAGAGAGTCAAGAATGAGTTCAAGGTTTGGGATATGAACAACTGAAAGGATAGAGCTGCCGTGCACTAAAGTGAAGTTACTTTGAGTGAAGCAGGTTGTAAAAGAGGCGTGAGAAGTGGAAGGGGAGGGAGCAGCAATGATAATCAGAAGTTCAGTTAGAGACAAGGTAAATTTGAAACATCTTAGAAAACCAAATGGAGGTATCTCATAGAATGAAGGCGACTTTTGGAAGTCTGGAGCTATCCAGTCCTCAAGCCTCCTTACAAGGCTGTAATATTTGATTGTGTCTGTCAATCCTGATGTTTTCTTTTCCCTAAAGAGTGAGGTTCTGATCTGATCTATCATCGAATTGTAACATGGTTCTTGCACACTTCTCTTCACTGTGCATCCCCTCACCTATGTCTCTAGGTGGGAACATTAATTTATTTGAGCCGGTGCGTATCACTCTTCTTTAAAAGGTACTAATGAAACTTACTGCTATTTTAAGAAACCTTTTACAATTATGTTAAAAGAGTCTGCAAATGGTGATTGCCAATTATTTTTCCAGACTGTGTAGGACATCCAGCCCAGGGAAGTATGACACCCAAAAGGAGCCTGGACTCTTATGACTGGGATATATCTGACATATATATGATATATCTGAGTTTCTTGTTGTCAGTCACTAAGTTGTGACCAACTCTTTGCAATCCCATGAACTATAGGGATTGTCCCAGAGTTTGCTCAAATTCATGTCCATTGAGTTGGTGATATTATCCAACCATCTCATCCTCTGCTCCTCCTGCCCTCCAGTCTTTCCTAGCATCAGGGTCTTTTCCAATGGATCAGCTCTTTGCATCAGGTGACCAAAGTATTGGAGCTTCAGCTACTGCATTAGTCCTTTCAATGAATATTCAGGGTTGATTTCCTTTATGATTGACTAGTTTGATCTCCTTACAGTCCAAGGAACTCTCAAGAGTCTTCTCCAGCACCACAATTCAAAAGCATCAATTCTTTAGCGCTCAGCATTCTTTATGGTCCAACTCTTACATCTGTATATGATTACTGGAAAAACCATAGCTTTGACTATATAGACCTTTGTCAACAAAGTGATGTCTCTGCTTTTTAATACACTGTCCTGGAGAAAGGAATGGCAACCCACTCCAGTATTCTTGCCTGGAGAATTTCATGGACAGAGGAGCCTGGCAGGCTACATCGTGCATGGGGTCACAAAGAGTCGGACATGACTGAGCAACTGACATGCAGGTTTTCCATAGCTTTTCTTCCAAGGAGTAAGAATGTTTAAATTTTGTGGCTGCAGTCACTGTCTGGAGTGATTCTGGAGCCCAAAAATAGAAAATCTGCCACTGTTTCCACTTTTCCCCCATCTATTTGCCATGATCTTAGTTTTTGAATACTAAGTTTTAAGCCAGCTTTTTCACTGTCTTTTTTCTATAGTAGTTTCCTAGTGAAACTGAGCAGAACCCTGCAAGCACCCCCCGCCAAGTACAAAGGCCCTTCCATGTCCCCTGCCTCTTGTTCATAGAAAAAAACTGAAGCCTCCCAAGCATTCCAAAGTCATAAAAGAGCAACTCAGTTAATGATTATCATGACAGAGTCACCAAATATTTTAGTGTCTGATGCACATTATTATGGGGCTTCCCTTGTGGCTCAGCTGGTAAAGAATCTGCCTGCAATGCAGGAGACCTGGGTTGGATCCCCGAGTTGGGGAGATTCCCTGGAGAAGGGAAATGCTATCCACTCCAGTATTCTGGCCTAGAGAATTCTACGGACTGTATAGTCCATGGGGTTGTAAAAAGTCAGATATGACTGAGCGACTTTCACACAATAGCCATGGCATAAGCTACTCCATCTTGAGCAATACTGAACCTATGGGTAGCGTTATTCCAAGAACTGGCCTCAAGAGAATGGGATTAACACTACTGCTCATAATCATCTGTATCTCTGTGGGTATCAAAGTGATTGTAGCTTGCTCTGCCTGTATATGTAAGCAGGCAACTAAAATTGTTATCAAGAAGATGCCACAGAACCATGTCAACATATTCCACTCTGAGAATGTGGTGTCCTATATCAGCATGAAGAAACTGCAGAAGATGGACCTTCACTCATAATCCCGTAGAAATGGAATGGTGGAACCTCTTAAAGGGCACAGTAGGGATCTGTGAGGAGCTTAATGCAGGCAGCTCCATGGCAAGAAGCAGCTCTCTGCAGGAGACCCTTTTGTCTTGTCACTTTAGCAAAGCTGTATTTCAACTAACCTCTGATCTAAGCACACTTTTAAAATCTTTTCATCACACAATGCCTTGCATAACCTGTTGTTTCTTTCATTAGATCAAAGAAATGGGAACAAAGAATAAGTAATTAATGGATGCCTAGAACTTTTCCTCAGCTTCTCCTTCTCAAGAGCAAACTGTGAACCAGACAGCATCTAAAGATAGATTATAAGGAGTCAACAAGCCCATACCCAGTGGGAGATGGCAACAAATCTGACCACCTACCTCAATGATGAATTGAGATTACATCCTCTTTGTCCCTTTAAAAACTTTCATGACTGGATTACATCCCCTTTTTCCCTTTAAAATCTTCGATGGCTGAGCAGCATCTTCAGAGTTGTTTCTGGGACATGAGTCCACCTTCTCTTTAGATAGCTAGTCTTCTGATTAAAACAACCTTTCCATCCCTACTAGCACTTGTTTCATGAGTATTGATTCAAGCAGCAAGCAGTCAAACCCAAGTTCAGTAACACTAGAAAGCAATATTTAGTATGTGACTGAATGTGGGTCCAAAAAAATGGCGATACTAGAGACAGAATTAACCAATAAAAATCATCCCAAACATTAATCCTTAATTTATCCAGTTAGTTTCAAACTTTCCTTCACAGCAAACCTCTTAAAGGGCACAATAAGATGAAACCAAAGGGGCTTTTGTTTTTGCACAGGACACTATGGGCATCTCACAGCCATGCAGAGCAGGCAGAGAAGACAAAGTGAAATTCTGACCCTGGAAGTATACAGTCAGATCTTTAGCAGGAGGAATAGGCCTAGCTGCAAAGGTAAACACAAGACTGGCAGCCAGATGGAAGAGGCACAATGGCCAAAGGACACAGCAAGCCCAAGCATGATTGAAGCAACTCTTCCAATCAAATGGGTAGAGCACAATGGTGAGGAATTCTAGCATCCTGTCTGCCCTCCCCAGTCAGGCAGACAGACAGGTGGGAAGTGATTTCCAGGTAAATTGTCCATGGGAAACAACAAAGTGGTATAAAGATCCAGGTTCTTGTCCCAGGGAGAAGTACCCCATAGGACATCAGGACCCAGTCCCAGGCTGAGTCCAGGGCCACTGTCAAGTCCTAAAAGGGAACAGTGCCTTTGAGCAGGAAAATTAATGATTGGTATAAGCCAGATCTATGGCTTAGACCAACAGTGAACAGGGAAGAGAACAAATGTCACTTGGGAAAATATGTCACTAGACCCAACCCAAGATCAGTCAGATGACTGAGCAGCAAGTCCTTCCAATGGCACTGAGGTTGTTGATCTAATTCCTACCTGAATTGGTTTGCACTCAGAAATGAGGAGTGGGGGACAGGGAGAGAGGGCAACTGACGGTAAAGTGTATCAGTGGGCCCAAAAGGGAACAGCTGGGTAACTTAAGTACTTAGAAAAATTGAGGCAAGAGACCAATAGGTTTGAGTTATGTTGCTTGATTATGCACCATGCTCACCCTCTGTTAGAGGTGCCAGTGGGGAAGAAATGGCTACAGTTGAATTATCCACTTGGAAATCCAAGAGGGTAACATTAAGAAATAGTCATTCATCCTAAAACACTCCAACAACGGATATTATAGCACCTACTACATTCATAGCTCTTGATTTGGAGCATGCAACGATGCCAAAAACATGTGTCTGCCCTCAAGTATCCTAAAGTACAGCAAACATAGTAAGAGACCCACAAAAACAACTATGTGATAAATCTTAGCCAAATACTTGGAGCACAGGTTAAATAAGAAGACAGGCCAAAACAACAGAAAAGTCTCATAAACTTCTTGAGAAAATACCATAGCTATTGTGGCCTGGACAATACAATTCTAGTCATTACTCTACCAGAGATTTCAATCTCCTCTGGATGGTACCAGCTGCATCTAACCCCAGCTCTGAAGTTATAGGCATTTTGACTTTCTCCACATTCCCCTCAACTATCTAAATGTTGGCCATTGTGGTCCTCTAAGAGAACCTAGGATTCTGAATAACAAGAACTGACAATTCTTAGTTCCATCATTTACTAAATAAGTACCCATGTCAGAAAACAAACTTATGGTGAGCAGAGGATTAAAGGGGTGAGGGAGGGATAATTAGGAGTTTGGGATTAGCAGATACAAACTATTACATACAAAATAAACAATAAGGTCCTGCTGTATAGCACAAGGAACTATATTCAATATTCTGGAAAAAACTGAAATGGAAAGTAGTATGAAAAACAATATATGTTTGTGTATGCCTATATATGTATGCATGTATGTACATGTGTGTATATATATATATGTACATGTACAGACATGACAGCACTGCCTGCTGACACCCTGTTTGTTTAATCTATATGCTGAGCACATCATGAGAAATGCTGGATGAGTTACAAGCTGGAATCAAGATAGGCGGGAGAAACATCAACAACCTCAAATATGCAGATGATATCACTCTGATAGCAGAAATCGAAGAGGCACTAAAGATCCTCTTGGTAAGGGTGAAGGAGGATAGAGAAAGAGCCAGCTTAAAACTAAATATTAAAAGAACTAAGATCATGGGATCCAGCCCCATTACTTCATGGCAAATAGAGGGGGAGAAGGTGGAAGTAGTGACAGATTTCCTCTTCTTGGGCTCTAAAATCACTGCGGATGGTGACTGCAGCCATGAAATCAGAAGACGTTTGCTTATTGGCAGGAAAGTGATGACAAACCTAGACAGTGTGTTGAAAAGCACAGACATTACTCTGCCAATAAAGGTCCATATAGTCAAGGCTATGGGTTTCCCAGTGGTCACATACAGTTGTGAGAGATGGACCGTAAAGAAGGCAGAGCACTGAAGAATTGATGCCTTTGAACTATGGTGCTAGAGAAGACTCCTGAAAGTACCTTTGACAGCAAGAAATCAAATCAGTCAATCTTAAGGGACATCACCCCTGAATACTTGTTGGAAGGACTGATGCTGAAACTGAAACTCCAGTATTTTGGTCATATGATGCGAACATCTAACTCATTGGAAAAGTCCCTGATGCTGGGAAAGATTGAAGGCAGAAGGAGAAGACGGTGTCAGAGGATGAGATGGCTGGATGGCATCACTGATGCAATGGACATGAACTTGGGCAAACTTCGGGAGATGGTGAGGGACAGAGGAGCCTGGTGTGCTGCAGTCCACGGGGTTACAAAGAGTCAGACCTGACTGGGCGACTGAACAACAACAACATGTATATGTATAACTGAATCACTTTGCTGAATACCAGAAGTTAACAAACATTGTAAATCAACTATACTTCAATTAAGAAAACTAGTAGCCATATCCACATTCCCTAACCTATGTGAACTTCAGTTTTACTCCCCATAAAGTGATAATAAAGACAACACATACTTCAAAATGGTATTTTAAGGATTAAGTGAAAAAGTGTAAGTGAAAGAGTTTTGTAAACTGGAAAGAACTGGGAAAAACATTAATTCAATGAGGTCCCAACATGAGCCTCAACTGGTTTCAGCCCTGGGTGGTGTGTTTGAAGAACTGGTATGTAGGGTGTCTGGGAGTCACTCCACATGAAGAGGAGGAAGTGGTTTGATTCACAAGCCAGAAAAAGAACAAAGATGAGTCTGAGAAGCTTCAGACATCTGTGTCTGGCTGACCCCATGGCAACAGTCAGAACTCAGCAGACGAAGGGCCTTCTTGCAGGACCTGAGAGGGTTGTTCCTGAAAGGGACATCACCATGTTAGGGCCTAGTGACAATCTAAGGTACAAAATGTGGCAGAGTGCAAGTTTGGGGGTATAGGTAGAGAGAAGTGAAAGGGGGAGTGGTCTTCCCAGCACAGGAAAACTCCAATCAATACTATTTAGTCACCTGAAGAGTTTCCACATGAGGAGAAAGTGTTCTTAATAGAGACAAGAGCGCATAAGGCACCCACTGCATCCTATCCCCTCAGCTGCCAAGTGATCTAGAAACACTGCCAATACTGGTGTGAGAGGAAGAATGAGAGGGGTACTTGTGAGCAACTGTGAAGTTTTTCTATGGAACAAAGTCACCAGAGCAAGAGAAAGAAAAATATAGGTCATTGCCCCTAATAAGATTCCAACATTGATACCCACAGGTTGATAAGGCCTGGAGAAACTCAAGAACTTTATTATTAAGTCAGGCTGACTGACTGATACCATGTGAGTTCAGGTAGCATTAGACACTGTTTCCAGTCACCTCTATTGCTTCATTTGTTTTCTCTCAGGGAATTTGGAAATGGAAGTGTGAAACCCAGGAAGACTAGAAACCCCTTCTCTTGAGGATGACCACCCAAAAGTGATCCCAGGCATTCGAAAGCACCCAATTCACACTTTCAACAAAAGCTGCTCAAATCAGCTACAGCATCCAGTAAACCATTTTCCCTGGTTCCTATCAGTGTTTCGAGTCTGGAAGAAGAGGGAAGACCAATAGAAAGTGTGTAAGATTATGACGTAGGAGCTGCATGGTGTGTGGCAAAGAAGGACAGAGGAGCAAGGACTACAACAGCAAAAAAATGTAAAATTTCCATTGTAAGTGGAGACGGGAGTGGGAGGGCAATGGAGGGAGCTGGGGGCAAAGGTGAGCCAAAGAGAACAAAATGTCCCCCCTCTGAAGACAGAGCAAGCAATCTGGCCACGGGTAGGAATGCTGGGTTTTTCTCTCTCCCTGCAGCCCACTATCATTAAGTCCAGAATTCTGGCCCTTGAGAGGCATCTTAGACATATCCAGAACTGGATGCATCACACAGACACCTGCATTCACTTAGCAAGAAGAGAGTAAATAATTCATCCAAGGTCTGCCAAGACAGTTCGCTGGTACTACAGTGCTCTCTGAGGTTGAAGGTTGGCTTTTGCCAGACAGGGAGGAATAAAGAAAAGGGGTCTACTTAGCAATCTGGGATCTCTGTCCAAACAGCAACTCACAGGCCACCCTGACCAGCTTCACCGCAGTTCAGCTTCACCAGCAGATTGCTGCCTCTGACAGAGTTGATGCCAGTTTCCCCAGCTCATATTGGGTGCCAGTCATGGTTCGGAGTAAAGGAGACATGGCCCCTGACTGCCTTGGAAGAACTTAGTATTAGAATAGGTCGGGGTGGGAGGCAGCAGGTCCCAAAATGGACAGTGAGTGACTAACTAGTGAGTGGACAAGTATGCACTTGGGAGAGAGTGTAGTTTTATGAAGGGGAAGGGGAGGGGGGTCATTTCAGCAGAATTTTAAATAGTAAGTAGGAGCTTACCAGGCAAGAAAGAAAGTGGAGTAACCAGCTTTGTTGGAGCTTACTATGCGCCAGGCAATGTATAAAGAGTATTTGGGGCAGACAGATTGTCAGAAATAAAGTCTTAGAAACATGAAAGTGCATGATATATTTACAGAAGGTGAATTCAGTCTAGATAATGTTTAGTGTATTGTGGGAGTTGTCAAAAGATGGATGCAAGAGTTGGACTATAAAGAAAGCTGAGTGCTGAAGAATTGATGCTTTTGAACTGTGGTGTTGGAGACGACTCTTGAGAGTCCCTTGGACTGCAAGGAGATCCAACCAGTCCATCCTAAAAGAGATCAGTCCTGGGTGTTCATTGGAAGGACTGATGTTGAAGCTGAAATTCCAATACTTTCACCACCTGATGCGAATAGCTGACTCATTGGAAAAGACCCTGATGCTGGGAAAGATTGAGGGCAGGAGGAGAAGGGGATGAGAGATGGTTGGATGAGATGGTTGGATGACATCACTGACTCAATGGACATGGGTTTGGGTGGACTCCGGGAGTTGGTGATGAACAGGGAGGCCTGGCATGCTGCAGTTCATGGGGTCGCAAAGAGTCAGATATGACTGAGTGACTGAACTGAACTGAACTGAATGTTAGAAAGGCAAATTGAAACTGAAAAGGCCTCAAAATCTTAATATGTGTACATATATATACATAGACACAAATGACAATGAAATTCACGATGACAAACCTAGACAGCATGTTAAAAAGCAGAGACATTACTCTGTCAACAAAGGTCTGTATAGTCAAGGCTGTGGTCTTCCCAGTGGTCACATACGGTTGTGAGAGCTGGGCCCTAAAGAAGGCAGAACGCCAAAGAATTGATGCCTTCGAACTGTGGAGCTGGAGAACACTCCTAAAAATCCCTTGGACAGCAAGGAGATCAAACCTGTCAATCTTAACAGAGATCAACTCTGAATATTCACTGGAAGGACTGATGCTGAAGCTGAAGCTCCAGTATTTTGATCATCTGATGCAAACAGATGACTCACTGAAAAAGTCCCTGATGCTGGGAAAGATGGAGGGCAGAAGAAGACAGCGTCAGAGGATGAGATGGCTGGACAGTATCACTGATGCAATGAATATGAACTTGGGCAAACTCCAGGAGATGGTGAGGGACAGGGAGGCCTGGCATGCTGCAGGCCATGGGGTTGCAAAGAGTCGGACACAACTGGGAGACTGAACAACAACAGCAATATATATTCACACAAGTCTGGAAGGATACTTACCAATATTTTAACATTGGTTATAGTGGAGAAGATTCTGGTGAATTTCAACTTTACTTTCTTAGGTATCCGTATTGTATTTTATTTTTTACCAAAAACAGAAAGAAAGAAAAGAGGCTGAGAATGTAGGTCTGAATATCATATTAGAAAGTATGCAGTTCATTCTGCAGGCACTCGAGAGTCACTGAAAATTCTTAAGGGAAAGACTGAGCTAACAAAGTGTGAGCCATCAAGAACTACTTAGATGGGAGGCCTTTGGTGACTCACTTTGTTCCTCTTTCCTCAGAACCATCTCCCCTGCGCCAGCTGCAGACCCAGAAGTCAAGCCTGCAGACTCAGAAGTCAAACCTCTCAATTCAGGAGGTGCGAGGCCCCAGGTAATGAGCAGAAGCAGTCAATGTGAGTGCATTTCTCTGCCCACGCAGAGCTCCCCCAAACTTGACAGTGGGCACAAAACAACCTGGCTCTGCTCCAAGCATGAAAACAAGGCAGGCAATGGACAGGTGGTGAAGCATTCACAAAAGCTACAAAAGAGGCAGATCAGTTTTTGTTGGTTTTTTTCCTACAATGTAGGCGCCTTTATTACTAGAAAATAAAATCCTGTCTGAGCAAATGCCAGGAAAACGATTAAGGGCTCAATTTAGACCAAGAGGTTTGGCTGGGCACTGCTGAGCAGAGAGCTAAACAATGTCAGCCCCACTCTCTGTGCACATCACGTTCAGGGTGAGCAGCCCAAGCCCCCACCAGGCCTCTCGCCGCCAGTTCTGCAGAATTACAGTTAAGCTTTGGCCACTTGGTTTCAGTTAAAAGGATTGTGTGGAAGGAAGGATGAAAGGCTCTTGCGTGCAGACCAGCTACTGCATCTGAGGACTGAGAAGAAACACAGCCAGGGTAGTGCCAGGCTATGCAGAAACTCTTCCCCTCCCTAGCCTGACCCAGAAAGGGCACGAGATGGTGGAGGAGCATGGGCTGGTTTTGGAGTCAGACAGGCATGAGTTGCAACCCCTAGTCTGTTACCCATGGGATTTTCAGGCAGGAATTTAATTTTTCTAAGCATTGGTGTCTTCATGTGTAAAGCAGAGATAGTAACTTAAAAATTATTATAGGGATAAAATGGCACAATATATATAAAAGCAAAAACAGAGTAGACACTTACTAGTTGATAGTTTCTTCCTTTTCCCCCTTTTCGCTCCAGGGCCTCCTAAGCCAAAAAACCATGGCGCAGTGGGAAAGGTATGAGATTAGAGGCTGGAAAATTAGTGTTCCAGTCTTTATTCAACTAGGAGGTGTGGTGACGCTGGGAAAATCACTCAGTCTCTCTGAACCTTACTTTCTGCTGCTGAAAAATGCGGCGCTTGGACGAAATAATCTCTAAGGGCCCCTTTTATCATTCACTTTCATACAAATTATGATAACTACCACTGTTAAGCAATTGCTGTGTGCCAGGCATGTTGCTCAGCAATGCACATATAGTATCTTCTCATGTATTATTATCCCTGGTTTATGAGTGAAGAAAATGTGATTTACATGAGCTTGGGAATTCGTCCCAGATTGAACAGCTAGTAAGAACAGGCCAGGAAGTGTTTGCCCTGACTTACTTTTTTAAACCAATTAACATCTCCAGGGTTCCAAGTCTTTTTATTGAACAGGTAATAAAATCCAACCACTCGGAAGTTCTAGGTCAGATTTAAACAGTTGCCAATTCTTGGAACTAGAGTTGGGGTTTCAGGCCTGAGGAATACTGATCCACTTGTAGCAGCATGAAACTGGCCCCACAGAGAAAGAATCTCATATCAGGAGGTGGGAAGGAGGCACTGCAAATAGAATTCCTGGGGCTTTCAATCAGGCCAGAGAGAGGACATTGTGGGGAGCCAGGGAGAGCCAGG
Organism: Bos indicus; assembly: GCF_029378745.1. Classification (NCBI taxonomy): domain Eukaryota; kingdom Metazoa; phylum Chordata; class Mammalia; order Artiodactyla; family Bovidae; genus Bos; species Bos indicus. The sequence continues at coordinate 94,852,015 of NC_091767.1, forward strand.
CAGACAGGTGTGTCATCAGCCAAGTGAGCAAGCAGTCAGCAGTAAAAGTCAACACAGCAGGGCTGGCAGAGACCTCACAGTGGCCAACTTGAGTTCAAGCAAAAATATAGACTATTTGGACTGCACCACTGTGGAGAGTGTAGGCTAGAGGGAGAGCTGTGACTTGGCAGCCAGCTGCTATTTCTAGAGACACAGGCTTCAGTCTGACTGGCAACAAGGAGGCTCAGGAAGACTCATGGCCAGGCCATGGAACCAAGAGTTGGGTAAGTGAACTGCTGTTAAGCTCCATATCTAGGACAATATTAAATAATGCCCCAAACTTAGTGATTTGAAACCACAGAGATGTATTATTTCTCACAATTCTGTGGGCTGGTTAGTCTCAGATGGGCAGTTCTTCAGCTCCATGCAGTGTTGGCTGAGTGGCTACATCAGCTTTGAGCAGGGCTGTGGCTTGTTGCTCTTGTTGTTCACTTAGTAAGTCATGTCTGACTTTTTGTAACCCCATAAGCTGCAGCACGCCAGGCTCCCCTGCCCTTCACCATCTCCCAGAGTTTGTCCAAACTTATGTCCATAGAATCAGTGATGCCATCCAACCATCTCATCCTCTTTCGTCCCCTTCTCCTTCTGCCCTCAACCTTTCCAAGCATAAGGGTCTGTTCCAATGAGTCAGCTCTTCACATTGGGTTACCAAAGTCTTGGAGCTTCAGCTTCAGCATCAGCCCTTCCAGTGAATTTACAGGGTTGATTTCCTTTAGGATTGACTGGTTTGATCTCCTTGCTTGCCGGGGTCCAGCCCCAGCTGATCCAGGGAGTTCGAAGTGGGGACCGTGTCGGCGAGGATCAGGATACAATAGCTTCAATTAGATATTAATTAAAGGTGTAAAGAGTAATAGAATGAGGATAGCTCAGTAGGAAAATTCAGTGGAGAAAAGAGGCTGAGTAGCTTGGTTTACGCAGGAGACCAATAAAACTTCAAGACAAGAAGCTTGCACCACTTACGTAGGCTGCAGGTGTCCTTCCGTTCTCCTGAAGGAGAGAAGACACTGAGGCCTCCCCGGTCGGATCTTAGAAGCCCAGGCAAAATTAGTAAGCTTGGTGGGTTCCGCGCTCCAGATGGAGACTCAGTCAGAGTGGGAGAGAGAGCGACATGGGGAGACCAGTATTTCGAGAAACTGATCCCAATTCTTTATTTTCCATGGTCTACTTTTATACACTGAGATGTTATGCAAAAGTCACGTGGGGTCAGCAGTCCTGACTTTTATCAAAGTCAGGTGCTTCATACAAATATATACAGAGGTCTTAGGGGTGTTACATCATCTTCTGGTCAGGGGGCCTGCTGACAATTTATGACCCTTTCCTTGTGACAGCGGTCAGTCAACCAGGACACTTATTTCTCCAGGGGTGATTATTCTTAAAACAGACGCCACCCAAAAAAAGTTACATTCCTATAGGGTGAGGGTGTAGTGGGTTTTAGTTAAGGAAAGAATCTACTTAGCCTAAGGTCTAACGTGATTTATATCAAAGGTTAATACTTATTTCTTCTATATATTCATTAATGTGTGTAAGGGCAGGGGATGTGGAGACTTAGCAACAAACATTGGCTCAACAAATGAAAAACCCTTCACCAATACAATTTCTAATCAGCCCACTATACTTATACTAATGGTTTTCTAACTTTTCTAAGGAACCTGTTTTTAGAAGGTTTAAAGCATCTCGTGCCTCTCACGGTTGGGAGGCTGTGAGCAATCTCATGTGGCCAGACAAGCCTGTCAGGCAGGCCAGAGAACCTTCAGAGGAGTTTGCAGGTTAAAACACTCTTGTCACGCCCAGGAATTATTATTAACTGGAGGTCTAAGTTAACTCCTTCTCTGAAAGAGGTGGTGGGGGACAGCCCCCCATAAAGTCAGAGGTGTAGGTGGGAGCACAAAGTAGTAAAGTAGGCAGGCTCTGGTTATGGGGGTAGATGCTCGAGGATTTCCAGGGGGACTCCTGAGGCCCGATCCCACCTTTGTGTATGTCGAGCCTCCTTCCTCATGACCTTTGCCACGCGCGGAGTGCCTCACTCTGGCCCCCAACCCTTGCCGTCCAAGGGACTCTCAAGAGTCTTCTCCAGCACCACAATGCAAAAGCACCAATTCTTTGACGTTCAGCCTTCTTTATGGTCCAACTCTCACATCCATACATGACTACTGCAAAAATCCATAGCTTTGACTATGTGGACCTTTGTCAGCAAAGTGATATCTCTGCTTTTCAATACGCTGTCTAGGTTTGTCATAGCTTTCCTTCCAAGAAGCAATGGTCTTTTAATATGACTGCAGTCACAGTCCACAGCGATTTTGGAGCCCAAGAAAATAAAACCTGTCACTGTTTTCACTTTTTCCCTATTTGCCATGAAGTGATAGGGCCAGATGCCATGATCTTAGTTTTTTGAATGTTGAATTTTAAACCAGCTTTTTCACTCTCTTCTTTCAACCTCATCAAGAGGTTCTTTAGTTCCTCTTCAACTTCTCCCATTAAAGTGGTGTCATCTGCATATCTGAGGTTGTTGATATTTCTCCTGGCAATCTTGATTCCAGCCTGTGATTCATCCAGCCTGGCATTTTGCATGATGTAATCTGCATATAAGTTAAATAAGGAGGGTGACAATACTCCTTTCCCAGTTGCGAACCAGTCCATTGTTCCATGTCCAGTTCTAACTGTTGCTTCTTATCTGCATACAGGTTTCTCAGGAGGCAGGTAAGGTGGTTTGGTATTCCCATATCTTTAAGAATTTTCCAGTTTGTTGTGATCCACACAGTCAAAGGCTTTAACTTTTTCGTAGCCAGCGAAGCAGAAGTAGATGTTTTACTGGAATTCTCTTGCTTTTCCTATGATCCAACAGATATTCGTAATTTGATCTCTGGTTCCTCTGCCTGTTTTAAATTCAGCTTGTACATCTGGAAGTTCTCCATTCACATACTGTTGAAGCCAAGAATACTGAAAATGGCTTCACTCACACAACTGGCAGTGGTGGCTGACTGTAGGATGGGAAACCTCAGTTCTTTGTCACATGATCTCTTGTGTTCTAGGATCTCTCTCCACTAGAATAGACTGGACTTCTTTACACAGCAAGTGGCTAACAAGAGGGCAACATTAGAAATAAACCAATATACAAATAATCAATTGTATTTCTTTATACTAGCAATAACAATTTGAAACTGAATTTAAAATTTTTGAAACAGTACCTCTTGCAATTCCAAAATGTGAAATACTTAGATGTCAGCTATAAACTATAAAACACTGATGAAATAATTTTTTATAAGAGTTAAATACATGAAGATATACCATATTTATGGATTGGAAGATTCAATATGCTAATATATCAATCCTCCCCAAATTTATTTCTAGACTTACGTTGGGAAATCCCAACATTATCCTAATCAAGTTTTACAGCTATTTACAAGTTGATTCTAAAAAAGGCAAAGGAACTAGAATAAACAAACAAAATCTAAAAATGAACAGCAATTGGATGAATAGTTTCTAGTACATCCATACAGTGAAATACTACTGAACAATAAAAAAAAATGAAAGACTGACATACACAACAACTTGGATGAATCTCATACACATTCTTTATTCTAAGTGACACAAGCCAGACAAATTTTATAATACTATAAGATTCCATTTGCATGTCATTCTGGAAGAGACAAAAATATAAGAACTTACTATAATCAAGACCAGATGCTAATGAATATAAGATAGATCAATAACACAAAACAGAGGGGCCAGGAAAAAAAAAAAAAACACATATGGCCAATGGGTTTTTGAAAGAGATACAAAGGCAATAAAATAGGAAAAAGATTTGTGAGCAATGGTGCCAGATCAAGTGGCCATCAATATACTACAAAAACATGAATCTATTTTTTAGAATTCTTTTTTTAATTAATTTATTTATTTTAATTGGAGACTAATTACTTTACAATATTGTATGGTTTTTTTACATACTTTACAATGTATGGTTTTTGCCATACATTGACATGAATCAGCCATGGGTGTACATGTGTTCCCCATCCTGAACCCCGCTCCCACTTCCCTCCCCATCCTATCCCTCAAGGCCATCCCAGTGCACCAGCCATGGGCCCTGTCTCATGCATCGAACCGGGACTGGCAATCTATTTCACATATGATAATATACATGTTTCAATGCTATTCTCTCAAATCATCCCACCCTCGCCTTCTCCCACAGAGTCCAAAAGTCTGTTCTTTACATCTGTGTCTCTTTTGCTGTCTTGCATATAGGGTCCTCATTACCATCTTTCTAAATTCCACATATATGCATTAATATACTGTATCGGTGTTTTTCTTTCTGACTTACTTCACCCCGTATAATAGGCTCCAGTTTCATTAGAACTGATTCAAATGCATTCCTTTTAATAGCTGAGTAATATTCCATTGTGTATATGTACCACAGCTTTCTTATCCATTCATCTGCTCATGGACATCTAGGTTGCTTCCACATCCTGGCTATTATAAACAATGCTGGGATGAACACTGGGGTACACATGTCTCTTTCAATTCTGGTTTCCTCGATGTGTATGCCCAGCAATGGGATTGCTGGGTCGTATGGCAGTTCTATTTCCAGTTTTTTAAGGAATCACCACACTGTTCTCCATAGTGGCTGTACTAGTTTGCATTCCCACCAACAGTGAAAGAGGGTTCCTTTTCTCCAGCATTTATTGTTTGTAGCTTTCAAAAACTTGAATCTTGGCTAATAGCTCACACTTGGTACAAAATTTAACAAAATGGATCATAGACTTAAATGTAAAACGTAAAGTTAGAAAACTTTTAGCAGAAAATATTTGTGACCTTGGGTTAAGCAAAGAATTCTTAGGACAACAAAGCACAATAAACAAGTAAAAATATTGATAAATTGGACTTAAATTTTTAAAATCTTGCTCTATTAAATACACTGTAATATCATTCTGGGGAAAGCAAAATAAAGGGCATAGAATAGATCACTAAGTGCCAGGAGCTAAGAGTTAGTAGAGGGATTTACTACAAAGAGGCAGCATAGGGAACTTGGAGGGAGAAAACTGTCTAAATTCTGATTGTCTTAGTAGTTACATAACTCTGTGTACTTGTTAAAATCACAAAACTACACAACAACAAAAGTAAATTTTACTGTATGGGTATTTAAAAATAAGTAACATAAATAAAACTCATTGAAAAAAAAAAATCTAGTCACTATTCCTCCAGACCTACCATGGAGATGATACCAAATATTATCTCCATAGCAAAGAAACATGTCAAAATGCTCACATCCCTGTTAATAAAATAATAAAGATTCAATCAGAGAAATGTCACTTTGCCTCTCTGTTACACATATTTTTAAATTTTTAACAATACTCAGTCCTGGCAAAGGTATAATAAAATGGGTACAATCAAATGCAATAAAAGGGCATGTGAATTTGTCTATCCTTTTTGGAAAGCAATATAGAGATATGCATCAAGAGCCTTAAAAGTGTTTTTACCCTTAAAGGCACTTCTCAGAATCAATCCTCAGGAAGTAATCAGAGATTCTGATGAGGTTCATTATCTTTTCTGCGTTGCAATACTGTCTCCCTCATCACAGGGACAGACGTGCAGCGGCTCCTAAACAAATGTTGCTGACTATCTGGATGGCAACTGACTTGCATAAAGCATCTGCTTCCAGCCAGGCACCTAGTAGGAAGAGAAGCCTCTTCTGCTTAGGTCTGTTTGGTTAGGATGCTGCCTTTTGTGTCACAGCGTTAAGGACTGTCTACACTGCCTGTGAACAACTGCAGTGGTGGTTACATTCCTAATGAGTCAGCAAGTGGCACCCCTGGCTGTGCCCATAGAGACAGCAGGGGTCCCCATCCAGACTGACAGCTTTATGAGAGACAAACCTAGACCAGATGGGAGCAATCAAAGAGACAAGAGAGTTCGTTCAGCAGATACTGGGGGCTGCTGCTGCTGCTAAGTCACTTCAGTCGTGTCCGGCTCTGTGTGACCCCATGGATGGCAGCCTACCAGGCTCCCCTGTCCCTAGGATTCTCCAGGCAAGAACACTGGAGTGGGTTGCCATTTCCTTCTCCAATGGGGCTGCTAGGAAAGCTAAGGAACTGGGTCTGAAAGAACACTTTAAGAGGAAGAAAGACCCAGGTATAGGACATATGGTCAACGTCTTGTTTCCAGACCCCACCACTGATGCCTATGCCCTAAGGAAAATTACTTTCTTTAATCTCAGCTCCATTAATCCCCTTGCTCTGTGTATACATCTAGTCACTGCTATTCCAGTTCTCTATTCTGACTGATTGACTGTCTGTTTATACAACAGCCTCAGGCCTGGCCACAGTGCTCTGGGCACTACCTCAGTCCTGCCACCTGGGTTCTTTCCCCCTCCCAAGGCTCCTCGCACCCCCTATCCACCATTTACCCCATACTTCCTCAGAGTTATAACAAGCACTGTATAGGCTTGGCAATGGGACCAAGTTATTAGGGAAGCAAGGAATATTTCCAGAATAACATCTCTTCAACTGGAGAACATTAATTCTGTATGGTGACTCTAACAACAGTGACCACTTCTAATATTTATTTAGTAAGCACTCTCTGTGTACTAGGCTCTGTGCCAAGTGCTCTACACATATTATAAATTGTTACAATCTAATTCATCAGGCAGACAGTTCAGGGGATAAGTCATGTCCGACTCTTTGCAACCCCATGGATTGCAGCACACCATGCCTCTGTGTCCATCACCAACTCCCGGAGTTTACTCAAACTCATGTCCATTGAGTCGGCGATGCCATCCAACCATCTCATCCTCTGTCATCCCCTTCTCCACCTGCCTTCAATCTTTCCCAGTATCAGGGTCTTTTCAAATGAGTCAGCTCTTCGCATCAGGTGGCCAAAGTATTGGAGTTTCAATTTCAACATCAGTCCTTCTAATGAACACTCAGTATTGATCTCCTTTAGGATGGACTGGTTGGATCTCCTTGCAGTCCAAGGGACTCTCAAGAGTCTTCTCCAACACCACAGTTCAAAAGCATCAATTCTTCTGGCAATCAAATTTCTTTATAGTCCAACTCTCACATCCATACGTGACTACTGGGAAAACCATAGCTTTGACTAGATGGACCTTTGTTGGCAAAGAAATGTTTCCACTTTTTAATATGCTGCCTAGGTTAGTCATAACTTTTCTTCCAAGGAGCAAGCGTCTCTTAATTTCATGGCTGCAGTCACCATCTGTAGTGATTTTGGAGCCCCAAAAAATAAAGTCTGACACTGTTTCCAATGTTTCCCCATATATTTCCCATGAAGTGATGGGACCAGATGCCATGATCTTCGTTTTCTGAATGTTGAGGTTTAAGCCAACTTTTGCACTCTCCTCTTTCACTTTCATCAAGAGGCTCTTTAGTTATTCTCTGCTTTCTGCCATAAGAGTGGTGTCATCTGCATATCTGAGGTTATTGGTATTTCTCCCGGCAATCTTATTCCAGCTTGTGCTTCCTACAGCCCAGCATTTCCCATGATGTACTCTGCATATAAGTTAAATAAGCAGGGTGACAATATACAGCCTTGACGAACTCCTTTCTCAATTTGGAACCAGTCTGTTGTTCCATGTCTAGTTCTAACTGTTGCTTTCTGACCTGCATACAGATTTCTCAGGAGGCAGGTCAGGTGGTCTGGTATTCCCATCTCTTGAAGAATTTTCCACAGTTTGTGGTGATCCACACAGTCTAAGGCTTTGGCATAGTCAATAAAGCAGAAATAGATGTTTTTCTGGAACTCTCTTGCTTTTTCAATGATCCAGCAGATGTTGGCAATTTGATCTCTGGTTCCTCTGCCTTTTCTAAAACCAGCTTGAACATCTGGAAGTTCACAGTTCACGTACTGTTGAAGCCTGACTTGGAGAATTTTGAGCATTACTTTACCAGTGTGTGAGATGAGTGCAATTGTGCAGGTAGTTTGAGTATTCTTTGGCATTGCCTTTCTGTGGAACGAAAACTGACCTTTTCCAGTCCTGTGGCCACTGCTGAGTTTTCCAAATTTGCTGGCATATTGAGTGCAGCACTTTCACAGCATCATCTTTCAGGATCTGAAATAGCTCAACTGGAATTCCATCACCTCCACTAGCTTTGTTCGTAGTGATGCTTCCTAAGGCCTACTTGACTTCACATTCCAGGATGTCTGGCTCCAGGTCAGTGATCACACCATTGTGATTATCTAGGTAGTGAAGATTTTTTTTGTATAGCTCTTCTGTGTATTCTTGCCACCTCTTCTTAATATCTTCTGCTTCTGTTAGGTCCATACCATTTCTGTCCTTTATCGAGCCCATCTTTGCATGAAATGTTCCCTTGGTATCTCTAATTTTCTTGAAGACATCTCTAGTCTTTCCCATTCTATTGTTTTCCTCTATTTCTTTGCACTGATCACTGAGGAAGGCTTTCTTGTCTCTCCTTGTTATTCTTTGGAACTCTGCATTCAAATGGGTATATCTTTCCTTTTCTCCTTTGCTTTTCACTTCTCTTCTTTTCACAGCTATTTGTAAGGCCTCCTCAGACAGACATTTGGGCTTTTGCATTTCTTTTTCTTGGGGATTGTCTTGATCTCTGTCTCCTGTACAATGTCATGAACCTCTGTCCATAGTTCTTCAGGCACTCTGTCTGTCCGATCTAATCCCATGAATCTATTTCTCACTTCCACTGTATAAGCATAAGGAATTTGATTTAGGTCATACCTGAATGGTCTAGTGGTTTTCCCTACTTTCTTAAATTCTGAATTTGGCAATAAGGAGTTCATGATCTGAGCCACAGTCAGCTCCTGGTCTTGTTTTTGCTGACTATATAGAGCTTCTCCATCTTTGGCTGCAAAGAATATAATCAATCTGACTTCGGTGTTGACCATCTGGTGATGTCCATATGTAGAGTCTTCTCTTGTGTTGTTGGAAGAGGGTATTTGCTATGACCAGTGTGTTCTCTTGGCAAAACTCTACTAGCCTTTGCCCTGCTTCATTCTGTACTCCAAGGCCAAATTTGCCTGTTACTCCAGGTGTTTCTTGACTTCCTACTTTTTGCATTCCAGTCCCCTATAATGAAAAGGACATCTTTTGGGGGTGTTAGTTCTAGAAGGTCTTGTAGGTCTTCATAGAACCATTCAACTTCAGCTTCTTCAGCATTACTGGTCAGGGCATAGAATTGGATTACTGTGATATTGAATGGTTTGCCTTGTAAACAAACAGAGATCATTCTCTTGTTTTGGGGATTGAATCCAAGTACTGCATTTTGCACTCTTTTGTTGACTATGATGATTACTCCATTTCTTCTAAGGGATCCTTGCCCACAGTAGTAGATATAATGGTCATCTAAGTTAAATTCACCCATTCCAGTCCATTTCAGTTTGCTTATTCCTAAAATGTTAATGTTCACTCTTGCCATCTCCTGTTTGACCACTTCCAATTTGCCTTGATTCATGGACCTAACATTCCAGGTTCCTATGCTTCTTACAGCATTGGACTTTGCTTCTATCACCAGTCTCATCCACAACTGTGTGTTGTTTTTGCTTTGGCTCCATCTCTTCATTCTTTCTGGAGTTACTTCTCCACTGATCTCCAGTAGCATATTGGGCACCTACCGACTTGGGGAGTTCATCTTTCAATGCCGTCCTATCTTTTTGCCTTTTTATACTGTTCATGAGGTTCTCAAGGCAAGAATACTGAAGTGGTTTGCCATTCACTTCTCCAGTGCACCACATTTTGTCAGAACTTGCCACCATGACCCATCTATCTTGGGAGACCCTACATGGCATGGCTCGGAGTTTCACTGAGTTAGACAAGGCTGTGGTCCATGTGATTAGTTTGGTTAGTTTTCTGTGATTGTGGTTTTCAGTCTGTCTGCCCTGTGATGGAGAAGGATAAGGGGCTTATGGAAGCTTCCTGATGGGAGAGACTGACCGAGGGGAAAACTGGGTCTTGTTCTGATGAGCAGGGCCATGCTCAGTAAATCTTTAATCCAATTTTCTGTTGATGGGTGGAGCTGTGTTCCCTCTGTTATTTACCTGTGGCCAAACTGATGCTGAAGCTGAAACTCTAATACTTTGGCCACCTGATGCGAAGAACTGATTCCTTCCTGGTGCAACAAGGTTTGTTTGAGCCCTCTGAGTGTCTCTGGGGGGAATGGGGATTGATTCTAAATGTGAATTTGCCCCTCATACCATCTTGTTGTGGCTTCTCTGACCTTGGACGTGTGGTATCCCCTCAAAGTCACTCCAGCACTGCGCAGCCGCCGCTCCAGTACCATGCAGTTGGTTTTAACTCATAGACCAACCCTATGAGGATGAGACACCAGAGGATGAAATGGCTGGATGGCATCACCGACTCGATGCACGTGAGTTTGAGTGAACTCGGAAAGTTGGTGATGGACAGGGAGGCCTGGTGTGCTGTGATTCATGGGGTCGCAAAGAGTCGGACACAACTGAGTGACTGAACTGAACTGAACTGAACTGAAACTATGGGGGAGTTAATGAAGATAATGGTGACCTCCTTCAAAAGGTCCCATGCATGTACTGCTACACTCAGTGCCCCCAACCCTGCAGCAGAGCACCACCGACCCACACTTCCACTAGAGAGTCCTGGACACTCCCGGGCAAGTTTGGGCAGTCTCTTGTGGGGTCACTGCTCCTTTCTCCTGGGTCCTGGTGCACACAAAGTTCTGTTTGTGTCCTCCAAGAGTCTATTTCCAATTCCTGTGTAAATTCTGGAGGCTCTATGGTAGGTTTAATGGCGACCTCCTCCAAGAGGGCTTATGCCTACCTAAGTCTGCTGGACCCAGAGCCCCTGCCCCTGCAGCAGTCCACTGCTGACCTGTACCTCCATAGGAGATGCTTAAACACAGTTTTGTCTCAGTCTCTGTGGGGTCTCTGGGTCCTGGTGCAACAAGGTTTGTTTGAGCCCTCCGAGCATCTCTGGGGGGAACGGGGATTGATTCTAAACGTGAATTTGCCCCTCATACCGTCTTGCTGTGGCTTCTCTGACCTTGGACATGGGATATCCCCTCAAAGTCACTCCACTGCTGCACAGCCGCCACTCCAGCACCATGCACCTGGATTTAACTCATAGAGCAACCCTATGAGGTGGATACTTATATTATCATTATTAACATCCCAATTTTACATATAAGGAATTGAAATCTCAGAAAAGAATTTTCCCAGGACAAAAAAGGCTAATAAGCAACAGTGACAGAGGTTGGATTCTACTAGGCATGGGGGCTATAGGGTGAGCAAGAGAGATCCAGTCCCACCCCTCATGAAACTCACTGTCGAATAGATTATGTAAACCTCAATAGCTGCCCTAATTGACCAGAGAGCAGGGATTCAAAATCATATACCAAAGCCCAAGCATATAATCACAATACTTTCTCCTTCTCTCTTACAGGAAATAGTCCCTCTGTGAGAAACAAATCCTGGAAATTCTCAGGCTGAAGTGAGCCACATACCTTATATGACCAGGAGTTGATGATGAGTAGACATTGTGTATGAGAGTACAGAACACACAGTATGTGTTGCAAGGCTTTACTTGAATGTTACCTTCTCAAAGAGGCCACTCTAACCATGTGCCTCTTATCAGCACTGTCAACCCATCTTTCCCTACTTGCTTTTTCCATCCTACTTATCACCTTCTTTTGTAATATATGATTTATTACTCCTATTGTTTAGTATGAGCTTTCTCACACTTTATTATAAGCCCTCCAAGGACAGAGAATCCTACTTGTTTTGTTCACTGAGGTATCCTGGCTGCCTAGACACAGCACAGTACACAAAAAATGCACCCAGTAATTATTTCTGTGTGAATCAATAAAGGTGAAAATTATATACAGATTTAGAAGCAGATGGTACTAATTAAACAGAAGCCAAGACAGAGCAAGAAGAAATGAGCTGGGAACTGAGTTCCCAATCAGTAGGATGAGAGTTAACCTCCCAGCAGTCAAGAGAGGTGTGCTGTGAGAATTGGAAGTGAGTGGTCAAAGCACATCACAGCCTGGAAACCAGAAGACCCTGCAGGAGGTAGAGTGGCTTGTGTGTCTCTGTGCTCAGAAACACATCAGAAACCTGACAGCCAGGAAGCTAGGGTGGATCAGGAAGAGTCCAGCCATCTGTGTTCTGCAAGAAACAATGAGCACTCAGGGCCTGGGGATCAAAGTAGGCAAAGGCCAAAATCCAGGAAGTCTAGGAAGGCAAGATAATGGTACCCATCCACCAAAACACAGAGAAGAGCCCAATGCTAAAGGCAGAGATTGTGAGAGCTAACATATCTTTCAATTACTCTCCAAGGAGGCATATGGTTCTTAGGACTGCAGAGGTGAGCAGGGCAGGGAGTACGGTTTAATGGCATCTCTCTTCCCAGCTTCAAGTTGGGCTTGAAGGCTTCATTTTATAGCATGAAATTGGCCATGGTGGAAGTATTGACACCATGGAAATTGGCAAATACTATAAATTAGGGATTGTTTGTTTGTTTTTTTGGGTAGCTGGTTGTTAAATATTTACCAGCACACTGCTAGTATGGAACTGAGGCTACAGGAAGGCTCGGTTCTCGACTAGAAGTTGGCAGTGGAATTGCAGGTAGGTACCTAGGCTAAGGCAGACTCCATGGAAAGCACCTGTACCCTTTGACAACTGCAGACAGAGCAAGGAGTCAGCTTAATAGAATGCTTCCCTGGGGTTCTCCTATTCACTGTAGAACTTACACAGAAATTCTCTTAAATTTGGAAGCCAGAGGCTTGTTTGAACTCATTTACTGTTTATTCATTTATTCAACAAGTACTAATCAAAGGCCTATCATGTGCCTGGGTAGCATTAGACCATCAGGGTAATGAGACAGATTGTTCCTGCCCTCGTGGGACTTATTGATGATCAAATGTGGCTTTTAAACTCAATTAATCCAGCCTTCAAGTTAGGGGTGGTTTTTGCAGTTTTAAAGGGTTGTAAAGAAGAAGGAAGAGGAAGAAGAGGAGACAAGACAGAGACCCTGTGTGGCCTGAAAAGCCTAAAATATTTACAAAGCTGGAGGCATAACCCTCCAGACAATACTACAAAGCTAATCAAAACATTGTGGTATTGGCACAAAAACAGGCACACAGATCAATGGAGCAGAATAAAGGGCCCAGAAATAAACCCACCCACCTATGGCCAATTAATCTTCAACAAAGGAGGCAAGAATATAAAATGGAGAAAAGACAGTCTCTTCAGCAAGTGGTGTTGGAAAAGCTGGACAGTTTCATGTAAATCATTGAATTTAGAACACACCCTCAACACGATACACAAAAATAAACTCAAAATAGCTTAAACACTTAAATATAAGACATGATACCATAAAACTCCTAGAAAAGAACATAGGCGAAACACTCTCTGGCGTGAACCGTATTTATGCTTTCTTAGGTCAGTCTCCCAAAATAATAGAAATAAAAGCAAAAATAAACAAATGGGGTCTAACCAAACTTATAAACTTTTTCACAGCAAAGAAAACCATAAACAAAATGAAAAGCCAACCTAGAGACTGGAGAATTTATTTGCAAGCAACAAGGGCTTGATTTCTAAAATATACAAACTGCTCATACAACTCAATACCAGAAAAACAAACAACGCAATCAAAACCTGGGCAGAAGACCTACACAGACAATTCTCTGAAGACGACATAGAGATAGCCAACAGCCACATAAGAAGACACTCACCATTGCTAACTATTAGAGAAACGCACAGCAAAACTGCAATGAGGCATCACCTCACACCAGTCAGAATGGTGACCATAATAAATGCTAGAGAGGGTATAGAGAAAAGGAAACCCTCCCACAATGCTGGTAGGAATGTAAATTCATGCAGCTATGGAAAACAGTATGGAGGTTGCTTTAAAAATTTAGAATTACCATACGACCTAGCAATTCCACTCCTGAGCACATATCCAGAGAAAACTCTAATTCCCTAATTCAAAAGGATACATGTACCCCAACAACCACTGCAGCACTACAGCCAAGACATGGAAGAAACCTAAATGTCCATCAACAGATGAATGGATAAAGAAGATGTGATACACACACAAATAAACATACTAATAAATGGAATTAGAGATTATCATACTAAGTGAATTGTCAGACAAAGAAAGACAAATATCAAATGATATCACTTATATATGGAATCTTTAAAAAAGTGGTACTTATTTACAAACCAGAAACACACTCACAGACAAATTTATGGTTACCAAAAGGGAAAGGGAGGAAGGGATAAATTAGGAGATTGAAATTAACAGATATACACCACTATACATAAAATAGATAAACAACAAGCAAAGCACAGAAAACGATATTCAATATCTTATAACAAATTTAATGGAAAAGAATATGAAAATACATATATACATACACATAAATGTTTCTGAATTACTTTGCCATATACCAGAAACTTAATAATACAACACTGTAAATCAACTATACTTCCATCAAAAAAAAAAAATTTACTGTCCAGCCCATTACAAAAACACTTTGTCAAATTTTTGTCTAGCAGCAGAGATAAATCTTACTTTTTCACAGCCCCCACAGTCAGCCATTAAAAGACCAAGGTCTGAATCAGGACTTGACCTGAGGAAAGAACCATGAGTAGAGGAGGTGATGCTTAAAAGGAATGAGTCTAGATATCTCCTGGGCTACAGCTCAGTGTTAGCTTATTAGAAATTGGTAAATATTTGTAAATATTCAGCTAAGTGGACCAGAGAATGAGACTGAGGCACACAAGTTGAGTGCAAGAAGAAGGTAGATAAGCCCAAGAGGTCAAGAGGGAACAAAGTCAGATGACCTTTACTTTTGGTTGAGCAGTGAAGGTAGAGAACAGTAACAACAGCTAACACTTCTAGAATGCCTGCTGTGTACCAAATCCTATTTCAAGTACATTGTTCATAGTAACACATTTAATATTCCCAACAGCCCTGTGAGATTGGTCCTATTCTTATTATTCCCACTTTACAGAGGAAGAAACTGAGGTACAGACAGGCAAAGCAACTTGCTAACAGTTGCATAGCTTATAAGTAATAAAACCAGGATTTAAAACCAGAAAATCCTATTTAGGATCTATGTTCTTAACCACTACACTGCACTCTCTCTCAGATAGACTGATAGGAAAAGCAAAGACAGTAGATGGAAAAGGAGAAGAGGAGTGTAGTGATTAGTTGCATCTGAACCCAAGGACAGACAGACAGGGAAAAGCGAGTCATATTTTCAGAGGAAAAGTCCAGGCCACACTCAGAGGTGGCAGTAAGCATTTTCCAATCACTTCACAGTCATGGTTAATGCCGCTCTGTGCCAGGCTCTGTGACAGAGGCCGAGGGTACAGAGATGCGTTTGACTTGGGCTAGAGGGGATGCAGTCATGAGTTAACAGGCAATGCTAATATAGCACTGTGGAGGATTAAGTCCTTTACAGCACTGTGGAGGCCCAGCAAGGAAAGAAACTCCACCCAGTATATTTGGAAGCTGTACTAGTAAGCTTAGAGCCAGGTGCCAGGATGTGGGATGCGGAGCTTGTGCTGCCTTGAGTCACCTGGATAAACCACCTCCATAATATGTCACAAAAAGACAAGGTTCAAAGGAGCACTGCAGAGTCTAACAAATATCCACATGCCAGACAAAAGAAGCAAAGGCATAAATTCTGAAAGAAGTAGTGGGTCAAAAACCCAGCAGCTATAAGAAATAGGGATATGGTGGCAGGTAGGCAGCTGGGGAGCCCAGATCAACCAGCAGAAGCCAGAAGAGAGCAAGTAGAGATGGACCAAAGGGACCTAGACATGCCAGGGTCTTCATGCCATGCCACCTTCCCTACCTCACAGCTTTGTCCCTCATCTTATTTCCTAACAGCTGACATGCTACCAGCCTTAAGAATCAGGAAGTTGCTGACTTTGGTGCCCCCTAGTGCTGGGGAAGACCGGTCCAGAGTTAAGCAGTTAATGCTAATACTTCTATACTCTGCCACCATCCAGCTGACCTTCCCAGGATGAGCTAATAGTCTTCCTCTAAAAGGAAGTGTCCAGCTCTTTTTCTCACTCGCATTTCTTCCTGGAAACATTCCATCTAGAGCTTAAGGCTGCCAGTGATCTGACACTGTTGATGATTTCACAATCTCCCTCTGGGAAATGAAGTGACTTAGCAGTCATTAAGACCAAGATAACAGTGCAAGTTGTCAGTGGTTCCTTGCAGAGCAGAGAAATGTCAAGGCTGTTGGGTGTCTAAATGGAGCCGCAGGTCCTAGGGTTAATGTAACAGGAAAAAAAAAAATGACAGTGTACAGAGTTGAAGGCTAGTCCAACAATTATCAAGTCCCCAGGGAGTAAGTCTCAATAAAGACTTGTTGACTCTGTTCTAACAGTAGGAAGGGTGATATGCTACACCATAGTTCTTCCTTCCTGATCGCCAGCATACTGACCCACACACCTATACTGGACATTACCAGTGGACAGTCACTACTGTGCTTTTAATATATTAGATATCCATAGGCCATCCATGTTTGGCCAAAACCCCTCCTCAGAGGAACTATTCACCCCACCCCTATCCACATGGCAAATTCCTATGTGGCCTTGTCTTCCCCAACACATTTGGTTAGTTAGGGATGAAGCTCTTGACCCTAGGAGAGCTAACCAGAACCCTTCTTTGGGATTCTCTCAACTGGAATAAGAGAATCAGTCTATGCTTATCCACACTGCAAGCCTCTCTACTTGCTCTAGTGTTTCTCAGCCACTCCAACTGAGGTCGACTTGGTCTGTTTCTCTGGATTCCAACTCACTGCATCATTCTTGGCTATTTCTTCACTATCGGTGTGTCTTCAAAGTATTCAGACCCTCCAGCCAGCAAGATAAATTAGCCACTGCCATCCAGCATCAAGGGCTGAGCCTAGAAAAGCATAATAAATTTGTGAATGTTGCATAGTACAGTATAGAGTAGAACTGCCACCGGAAGTCAGAAAAGGGAAAAATCAGTGTGGGGTCTTACAAAACAAATGGCTAGAATTTAGAGAGATAGAAAGGACATTCCAATCTAGAAAAAATAATGACAATGAAGCAGAAAAGAGCTTAGGTCCAGAGGCCTGCAGTCAAGAAATGAACTTGACTGGAGTGAGTCTTGTAAGAATGGGACCACAGAGCTCTGTGGCAAGCTGCAGAGTCGGGGTTCTATTCTACAGTATGGGGTTTGTTCAAGTTTTCCAGACCACGGCTGACTTCAAGAGATACCAAGTAAAATTCAGAAGACGGCAAGAGGGCAAAACTGACTACTACGCTCAGAAACGATTGGTAATCCAAGATAAAAATAAGTACAACACATCCAATTACAGAATGATAATTCATGTAACAAAAAGAGATATCATTTGTCAGACTGCTTATGCCTATATAGAAGGACATATAACAGTTTGTGCAGTTTATGCTCACCAACTCCCAAAGTATGGTGTGAAGGCTGGCCTGACAAATTATGCTGTGGCACTTTGTACTGGCCTGCTGCTGGCCTGCAGACTTCTGAATAGGTTTGGTATGGACAAAATTTACAAAGGCCAAGTCAAGGTGACTGGAGATGAACACAATATGGAAAGCGTTGATAGTCAACCTGGTGCCTTCACCTGTTACTTCGATGCAGGACTTGCCAAGACTACTACTGAGAATAGTTTCTGGGGCCCTGAAGGGAGCTGGCAATGAAGGTTTGTCTAGCCCTCACAGTACCAAACGGTTCCCTAGTTATGATTCAGAAAACAAAGAATTCAGTGCTGAGGTACACTGAAAGCACATCATGGGGCAGAATGCTGCAGATTACATGTGTCATCTGATTGAAGAAGATGAGGATGCTTACAAGAAACAATTCTCTCCATTCATAAAGAACAACATAACTCCATACATGATGGAGGAGATGTATAAAAAAGCTCATGCTGCAATATGAGAGAATCCAGTGTATGAGAAGAAGCCTAAGAAAGAAGTTAAAAAGAAGAGGTGGAATCAGCCCAAAATGTCACTTGATCAGAAGAAAGATCAGGTAGCTCAGAAGAAGGCAAGCTTCCTTAGAACTCAGGAATGGGCTGCTGGGAGTTAATAAAGTGAAAGTGAACATTGCTCAGTCATGTCTGACTCTTTGAGACCCCATGGACTGCATAGTCCATGGAATTCTCCAGGCCAGAAGACTGGAGTGGGTAGCCTTTCCCTTCTCCAGGGGATCTTCCCAACCTAGGGATCAAACCCAGGTCTCCCGCATTGCAGGCCGATTCTTTACCAGTTGAGCCACAAGAGAAGCCCAGGAATTAATAAACCAAACCACAATCTTCTATCAGGATTTTTCAGGTAAAGATAATAATAAACTTATCGAACAAGAAAAAAAAAAAAAAAGAATGAGACCATAATACCATCTGCAACAACAAGGATGGACCTAGAGATTATCACACTAAGTAAATCAAAGACAATATCATATGGTATCACTTATACATGGACTCTAAAAAAAAGATACAAATGAACGTATCTGCAAAACAGAGACAGACTTACAGACTTTGAAAACAAATTTATGTTAACGAAAGGGAAATGTTGAGGGAAGGGATAAAGTAGGAGTTTGGGACTAACATATATATACATTCCTACATATAAAATAGATCATCAACAAGGACCTCCTGTATAGCACAGGAAACTCTCCTCATTATTCTATACACACCCACATGGGAAAAGAATCTGAAAAAGAAGGGATACATGAATGTGTATAACTGAATCAGTTGTATACCTGAAACTAATGCAACATTGTAAGTCAACTATCAGATCAGATCAGATCAGATCAGTCGCTCAGTCATGTCTGACTCCTTGCGACCCCATGAATCGCAGCACGCCAGGCCTCCCTGTCCATCACCAACTCCCGGAGTTCACTCAGACTCATGTCCATCGAGTCAGTGATGCCATCCAGCCATCTCATCCTCTGTCGTCCCCTTCTCCTCCTGCCCCCAATCCCTCCCAGCATCAGACTCTTTTCCAATGAGTCAACTCTTCGAATGAGGTGGCCAAAGTACTGGAGTTTCAGCTTTAGCATCATTCCTTCCAAAGAAATCCCAGGGCTGATCTCCTTCAGAATGGACTGGTTGGATCTCCTTGCAGTCCAAGGGACTCTCAAGAGTCTTCTCCAACACCACAGTTCAAAAGCACCAATTCTTCGGCGCTCAGCCTTCTTCACAGTCCAACTCTCACATCCATACATGACCACAGGAAAAACCATAGCCTTGACTAGACGAACCTTTGTTGGCAAAGTAATGTCTCTGCTTTTGAATATGCTATCTAGGTTGGTCATAACTTTCCTTCCAAGGAGTAAGTGTCTTTTAATTTCATGGCTGCAGTCACCATCTGTAGTGATTTTGGAGCCCAGAAAAATAAAGTCTGACACTGTTTCAACTGTTTCCCCATCTATTTCCCATAAAGTGGTGGGACCAGATGCCATGATCTTCGTTTTCTGAATGTTGAGCTTTAAGCCAACTTTTCACTCTCCACTTTCACTTTCATCAACTATACTGTGATATAAAAAAATTTTTTAATTAAAAAAATGGGACCAAATTAGGTGAATCTGAGAGATTATAAAAGGTCTTAACAATAAGGCAGAGGAGATTAGAGTTGATATGCAGGCAGGTATCATGCTAGTTTTTGACAGAAAAAGAAGGAAGGGGATTCCTGGTGGTCCAGTGGTTAAGAATGTGCCTTGCAATGCAAGAGACACCAGTTTGATCACTGGAGGTCCAGGAAGATCCTACATGCCACAGAGCAACTAAGCCTATGCACCGCAACAAATGAACTGGTGCTCTAGAGCCCACAGGCTGCAACTACGGAAGCCCACGAACCCTAGAGCGTGTGCGCTGCCACAAGAGAAGCCACCGCCTTGAGAAGCCCTCACGCCACAACCAGAGAGCAGCCCCACTCTCCACAACTAGAGAAAGTCTGTGCAATAACAAAGTCCCAGCACAGCCAAAAAATAAAAATAAGCAAATAAATTTTTTAAAAAGAAGGAAAACAATAGTTTAGCTATGTATCTCTCACAGAAGATGAGACTCTCCCTGAGCTACAAAGAAGATAAAAGAGGGGGTAATGCTTATTCTCCCTACCAAAAGAACCCTTTGTTTTTCTAAAGGATTTATCATTGGATATTTTGAGACTTTTTGTTGTTAGGGTACTATTCAATATAGAAATTTAGAAAATATATACAAGCAAAATAAAAAATGAAAGTCTCCCAAAACTTCATGTACAAAATAAGCATTAAAACATTTATATACATACTTCCAAATGATTTATAATATGTATTAATTAAAATTGATATATGTTATACAAATATAGTTCTTCTCACTTAGCAATATGTTTTCCATTGGTTGCTTTTCAGTGGTAAATTCCTCTATTATATTTAAAATATTATCTGATTCAAAAACCTGAGATTGACATGTATCTTTTTTAGAATTTCATTCCACAGCTCAGATCAACATTTTCCTAAATCTGTTCTATAGAACTCTTAGTTACAAGATATTCTGTCCCAAATAATAGAGTTATATTTAGGAGAGGCTTCATCCCTTGTGGAAATGAAAGGTTTTTAGGTGTCCTACAATGAACTGATCAAAGTTAAATGAAGTTTGCTCCAAGAAATACCTTCTCAATGAAAATTCATCAATATTGATATAATTCTAACTGAAATTAATGTATTCAGAAAGAGAGTTCAAAACATGGTCTTGTCAAAATATCCTATACCCAAAGAAATTATCAAAAGAAGGCCCACTTTTGTAACAGTAATGATCATCCCATTACTCAATGAGGCCAGCACTGGCCATAGGGCTACTTTACAAGGACTTAGACACCAGAATTCTGGCATCTACTTGAAGTTGCAGATGAAATTAAGAATACTTTCAACCCCGAGACTCCATGAATTTTGAGCATTAAAAAAACCTTTCAGATCCACTTATTTCCCAGCCTCAACATAAGCTATTTCCCCTCTGCAAGTTTCAGTTTCATCATCTACAAAATGAAGGATCTTTGTGTGAAGTCAGGGCTGCCATCCAACTGTGGGCCATAATCTGGATCCCCTTGGGGTCACTTCCTACACTAACATACTCATACCCCCTTAGTATCCCAACTTTTACATCCTCAGTGAGGATGTCTTTTCTTTCTCTGTTGAGGAAAAAATGGTATAAGTAAACAGTATCATCAAGAATTGCTCACATGTGCACACAGAGCATATGCCAAACAGCTGGAAAACAAAGAAAGTAGGTGAAAGGGGAAGTTGCTTTGCTGAATGGGTATTAGAGGTTGGCGTACAAATCCACAGGGAGGATGAAAGCTTCACTAACGCTAGCACTTGCTCTGAAAAATCTGTTCACAGAACTTCCATCTCAGCAGCCCGGCCTCCCGTCCCCCAGCTGGTTTCTTCTGAAATGCCTAGAAGCAAAGATATAGTTTTTCTCCCTCTCTCTCCTTTTTTCCAGGAATACAAATAGAAGTGATTCTTCTAAATGTTTTTAAGAGACTAAGGCTCAATCAGAAAGAGATCTTCAGGAAAAAAAGCTTGAAGCAACTTCAAAGCAGCCCTTGGACCCCACACGATTTGGCTTCTCTGAACCCTGGGAGGGGTCTTGCTATTTTGTGTGCTCCTCAGAGCCCAGAGAAACCAATTTTGTGCCCCTCTTTCTTCTGATGTTGAACAAGAATACAGGAGTCTCAAGGGGGTTTTATCTGGGATATACTGCAATGTGGAATAAAATAGCTTTGAATGGTAGTCCTTTCTTGAGATGAACTTTCACTCACCTTCCAGGCAAAATATCAAAAAAGACCAACAAAACCTTAATCTAATTAAGTCTGAGAGAGGCACAGAGTTGATTCCCTGGCTGAACCTAACACCCCTGAAGAGCTCTAAAACCCTCAGGGCTCCTCACTGGGTGCAGAATTAAGCCCATTGCTCATGCTTGAATAAAATATACAAATTCAACCAAGCAGTCTAACATTTTGGGTTTTGTGCCTGAGGTCTAGTGTTCCTTTTGTCCTGTGTCTCTTTCCATAGAGGATAGTCTCTTGAACCTACTCCAGCATTGGCTGGCTCCATCACTATAAAATCCTCATGTTCACCTTAAAAAGAACCGATCGTGCTGGTGCTGTTTACAGTGCCAAAGGCAGAGAATGGCCCCCCAAAGCCTCAAGAGTGAGTTACAGGACTGTTATTTTACTGTCTGGCTAATAAACATTTGTAACTTTAGCAGAATTTTATCAAAGACCTCAGCTGGTGTAGAGCTTGTAAGGAAGATGATTTCTAGTCCCACCCACCTGAAACTATTAGAGCTATGAAAATCTGTTTTGTCCAGGACATTGAAAGTCCCATGTCCCAGGAAACCCCAGCATGCTAGGCAAACCAGGACATTGGCCACCCTACATATCTACCAGAACAATTTACCAATGCCAAATTAGCTTGAGTCATTGCAAAACATCTTGTTTCCCTTATAATTACTTTTACAGACTTAAGTCCCCCCACCAAAAAAAAAAAAAAAAAAACCAATGAGATCTAGAGCCTTGCTACTCAAAATGTGGTCCACAGACCAATATGTGGTCCACAGATCTCTATTCCCCAGAACTTATTAGAAACGCAGTCTAGGTCCCACCTCAAACCTACTGAATTAAGATCTGCAATTCAGCAAGGTCTCCAAGTGAGACCTTGTCTCAGGTGCACCTTAAAGTCTGAGATGCACTAGCCTAAAGGAAGATGTCTCAGAGGGTGACTTTTAGCTCAGTGTTGAAGTCAGTAGGAGTGAGTCAGCAGAGGGCACAGCAAACAGAGGCACAGAAGATAGCAACATGCTCATTCATTCACCAGGAGTCATTTGTTGTTTCTGGGGGTCAGGGGTGGACATAATCTGGAAGGCAAACTGGAGAGAGACCGTGGAAGCCCTTGAACATGAGACTGCTTAGCCCTGTGTCTTCCCTGTTCTCTCTCCTCTCAAGGCTCAGCTACTAAATTCTGTTTTATTTTCTAAAAGCTAGAACCACTCCCTCCCCCTGCCCTCTTCTGGAAGCAGCTGGACTCCTACAGTGCTAACTGAGGAAGGCAGCAGGTCCAGGAAGACTCTCCCCAAGGGATGCATTCAAGTTTAAGCTTTTCTATCTGGGAAACTTTGAACACAGAGTCCTGTGTCTGGTTTAGGGAATTCAGCCTCTTATGGGGGAAAGCAGAGGAGAGAGCCAGCAGTTAAAGGAATGCAGATCAGGATCTCTATTTCCGAATGAAAAGCTGGAAAAATGAGATGTAAGCAGTTTCTCTTTCATTCAGAAACCATATGAAGTACTGGTTACTTAATTACTTTGTGCCTCAGTTTCTTAAGCCATACAGTGGGATAACCCTTGTACTTACCTCAAATTGAGCTCGTGAATTAATGTAAACAAAGCTCTTAAAACAGTATCTAGAGCCTAATAGGAGATCTGTAGATGATACTGCTTTGAATTGAACATAATGCAGGAGTTGAAGACGTGACTTGCTAAGTGGGGAGCTAGGATGTGGCAGTTAGCCTCTGATTCAACCCAAGGGGCCATCTTCATAGATGCAGACATTTGCAAACACATTATTCTTTGCTACTTAAGTGAACACCAAATAAAGAACAGTAATCAATCAAATACAAGGTGAACTGAGACTTACGGGGTACATTAGTCAGGGGATGATCAGACAAGCAGAGTGAGGATGAGTGATACAGAATAGGATTTATTACAGTGGTTAGACCTTAAGTTAAACTGGACAAAGCCACCACACTGTGCATTCCTAGCAAGGCTGGTCAATTTTGAAATTTCACCAAAAAAACTTAGTCCCTATACCGAAGCCCAGGAGGCCTATTCAGAGGGTTTCCTTTACCCTTTCCCTGTGGGGTATAACACACACTGCCCTTTGTACACCTCTGTAATAGAACCTGTGTCATTTGTGCTCCAACTATTGTGTCCGCCTCCTCCCTGGACTCTGTAAGCTCCTTCTGGCCAAAATTCGTGCTTCATCTCTTTTTATCTCCAGCTTCTGGCATAGTTCCTGTCATGTGTTAGGTCAAATCATGCAAAATTATACAATTATACCATCTTCGGTCCACAAAAAAAAAAAAAAATCAGAATTTCATAAATTTCAGGGTATTCAGAGGTACCTGGCAAATGTTAACCAAGTGAGTGGACACAAGGCAACCACATACTCACAACTTCTGGTTAAGCATCAGTGAAAGAAAGTACTTGATGTAAGGAGACGCCAGCTCCCTATTACATACTCAGTTATCTCTATCCCCTTGAATTTGGAAGTGCCGGTGAGTGAGCCCCAACACATCAAACACACAAGTTCCGCAGCACTTTCAGGTTTCTAGAGCTTGGCAGTGTCTCCACACAGAAGATGAGTGAGTCCCCAAGGGGTCAAATACACAGTTTTCTGTACCACGGTAGTGTTTTCAGAGGCTGGTAGTATCTCCACACAGCTAAGTGACAGACTCTGAGATGGATGAGATTAACTTCTGAGATGGCAAGTGTCCAAGACAGCTCAGTAAGCAGCTGCTGAACTCTGCCTGATTTTCAGTCCCAGCATCACGGGACAGCAAGGAGCTTCAGAGGTCACGGATCCCAACCATATATCACTTGGAAGTGAAAATTAGCAGATGCAAAATAACTATTTTAAAAATCAAGACATCTGTCAGTGAAAGAGTTTGAGAAAAGGTAAGCAAGAAAGGAAGGAAGAAGATAGCTGACAGAAACTCTTCAGCACCAGGCAGTTGCACCTGCCAAATGCAGCCTTTGTCCTCACTTCATCCAGCTATAAGAGGTCTAAAATTGTGAGCTGTGGCAAGATGCCCCATCCAAATGGACCCCAGCGGCCCCCATTTGAAGTTGCAGAGAGGCCTGAGCTGGTGGGTCAGGGAAAGGTTGTTCTGAGCCTTTAAAAAGGACAAAGCTCCAGAGAAATGTTATCCTTGCAGATGTGCTTCTGCCTGGGTCCAGCCCTACAATTCCCTGGGGTCTGGGTCTCCTCTCATTTCCACTTCCTACTCCTTGGTCCCCAGGTCCTCTAACCATCGCTATCCTCTGCCCCTGGTTACATGGTGACTAGACTCTTCACCTCCATGCTAGGTCCTGGGTCCTGCCTCTCACACCTTGCTGGGTTAGGAGGATGAGGCAAGTGAGTTTAGAAGAGCTGGTTATCTTCTACAGGCTGCTGCTGCTGCTAAGTCACTTCAGTAGTGTCTGACTCTGCGACCCCATAGATGGCAGCCCACCAGGCTCCCCCGTCCCTGGGATTCTCTAGGCAAGAACACTGGAGTGGGTTGCCATTTCCTTCTCCAATGCATGAAAGTGAAAAGTGAAAGTGAAGTCACTCAGTCGTGTCCGACCCTCAGCAACCCCATGGACTGCAGCCTTCCAGGCTCCTCCGTCCATGGGATTTTCCAGGCAAGAATACTGGAGTGGGGTGCCATCGCCTTCTCTGTTATATATAGGCTCAGTCAGTTCAGTTCAGTCGCTCGGTCGTGTCCAACTCCTTGCAACCCCATGAATCGCAGCATGCCAGGCCTCCCTGTCCATCACCAACTCCCGGAGTTCACTCAGACTCACGTCCATCGAGTCAGTAATGCCATCCAGCCATCTCATCCTCCTTTGTCCCCTTCTCCTCCTGCCCCCAATCCCTCCCAGCATCAGAGTCTTTTCCAATGAGTCAACTCTTCGCATGAGGAGTTTAGCATCATTTCTTCCAAAGAAATCCCAGGGCTGATCTCCTTCAGAATGGACTGGTTGGATCTCCTTGCAGTCCAAGGGACTCTCAAGAGTCTTCTTCAACACCACAGTTCAAAAGCATCAATTCTTCGGCACTCAGCTTTCTTCACAGTCCAACTCTCACATCTAGACATGACCACTGGAAAAACTGTAGCCTTAACTAGACGGACCTTTGTTGGCAAAGTAATGTCTCTGCTTTTCAATATGCTATCTAGGTTGGTCATAACTTTTCTTCCAAGGAGTAAGCGTCTTTTAATTTCATGGCTGCAGTCACCATCTGCAGTGATCTTGGAGCCCCAAAAATATAAATTCTGACACTGTTTCCACTGTTTCCCCATCTATTTCCCATTAAGTGATGGGACCGGATGCCATGATCTTCGTTTTCTGAATGTTGAGCTTTAAGCCAACTTTTTCACTCTCCTCTTTCACCTTCATCAAGAGGCTTTTTAGTTCCTCTTCACTTTCTGCCATAAGAGTGGTGTCATCTGCATATCTGAGGTTATTGATATTTCTCCCGGCAATCTTGATTCCAGCTTGTGCTTCTTCCAGCCCAGTGTTTCTCATGATGTACTCTGCATATAAGTTAAATAAGCAGGGAGACAATATACAGCCTTGACGTACTCCTTTTCCTATCTGGAACCAGTCTGTTGTATATATAGGCTACATCACTTCAAATTCACAACAAAATGCTCAGAGGTAGGGATTATTAGCCTCTCTAAAAGATGAAGTTAGGTAACCTGTCAGAAGTCACAGAGCTAATAAAGGATGAAAGAGGAATAAAAATCCAGGTGTATCAGACTTCAAGTCCATATTCTTTCGAATATGCCACATTGTCTCTCTTTCCATGCTTCTTTTCCACTTTTCCTGGAGTCTCATATGCATCTTCTCCAGAATGCAACAGTCATTCTAACTCCTTCTTCAACCTACAATTCGTCTCTTAAACTCCAGCAACTTCTGCTACTCAGATTTTGTCCAACTCACAGTGCCTTTTAAGATAGATGAGCTGCCTACCATTCATAATCCACAAATGAAGGGAGAGCATACCTGATCTCACCTCTCTTGCCTTCCATGAGTCTCCACTACTATAGGCAGGGTCCAAATATCTGATCATGGCATAAATTCCATTCACAATGTGGCCCCTACTGGTCCTGCTGGCCCCACTTCTCACCTGGCCCTTCCATCTTTTCCTTTTTTCACCAGATTTCAACCACACTTAACCTCTTCCCCAAACACACCTACTCTAAGATTAAGTAGCCAACAACTTGGCCTACAGTACTTATTATAATAAGATGGAGAACTTTTGATTATCTTAGCATCTGGTGCGAAAATTTTTCTTTGGGAAGAACCGCCTTTATTGGGATGGCTTCCCAGGTGGCGTTAGTGGTAAAGAACCCACTTGCCAATGCAGGAGACATAAGAGATGCAGGTTTGATCCCTGGGTTGAGAAGATCCCATGGAGGAGGGCACAGCAACCCACTCCAGCATTCTTGCCTGGAGATCCCATGGACAGAGGAGCCTGGCAGGCTATAGTAGATAGGATCACAAAAAGCCAGACATGACTGAAATGACTTGGCATGCATGCACCTTTATTGGAAGAATTTCTTGATAACCCCCACTGGTGCAGAAGTTGAGGTCCTAGGGGCCCCAAATGAGGATAGTTTGTGGGTTATGCTCTTCAGAAGTAGATGCTGATACAGAGTTTGAGGCCCAAGATATTCATTAGGACAATCCAATGTACATCAATTGATGAATAAATCATAGTAGATCTATAAACTACATTGTGGAATATTATTCACCCATAAAAAGGAATAAAGTACTGATACATGGTATAACACAGATAACCTTGAAACCCTTATGCTAAGTGAAAAGAAGCCAGTTACAAAAGGCCATATATTATATGATTCCATGTCTTTCCCGGTGGCTCAGATGGTAAAGTGTCTGCCTACAATGCAGGAGACCTAGGTTCTATCCCTGGGTCAGAAAGATCCCCTGAAGAAGGAAATGGCAACCCACTCCAGCACTCTTGCCTGGAAAATCCCATGGACGGAGGAGTCTGTGAGGCTACAGTCCAGGGGGTCGCAAAGAGTCGGACACGACTGAGTGACTCCACTTTTATACGAAAAAAATCTATAACAGATAAATCTATATAGGCAGAAAGTACAAAGAGTTGCCAGAGGCTGGGGAAGGAGGTAGCATGGAGTGACTGCTAACATGTATGGAGTTTCTTTTGAGGATCATGAAAATGTTCTGTAATTAGATAGTAACAAGAGTTGCACAACTTTGTGAATATATTAAAAACCACTGAGTAGAACACTTTTAAATAGTGATTATTATAATACATAAATTATACATTAATAAAACTAAACAATTTTTAAGGTAACTGTTATGGATCAATATCTGTGAAAGGAAGGAGGAAGAAGCAGAACTTTGCAGAGGAAGAACCTGAACTGTGATGCAGGCCCAGCAAAGCCCCAGCTAACCAGACTGGGAGCTCTGGAGTGAATGGTGCCCATTAGTGTCTCACATGAGGCGGAAATAGCACAGCCGTTATACTTCCACCTCACTCAGTCACTGGATGTGGGTCACCCTGGGGAGGATGTGGCCTCAGGTAAGGTGTCACACTGCTGCTGAAGCAGACCCTGCCGACAGTGGTCAGCTGTCTGCTGACCCACTTGCTGGAGTTGAGCAATAAGACTTTCTTAGGAGGGAGTCTGAGTGTAAACATCCTGCAGGTCACTAGTGAAAGAATGTGATACTTGTTCCAGAAAGGAAAGAGAAAATGATAGGGGAAAAAAAAAGGAGTGAGTGACACACAGCCAGTGAGATGGCAAAAAGCCCTATAGTGTGCAATGGTGTGTGTGTATGTGTGTGTGTGTGTGTGTGTTAGTCACTCAGACATGTCCGATTCTTTGCCACCCCATGGACTGTAGCCCACCAGGCTCCTCTGTCCATGGAATTCTCCAGACAAGAATACTGGAGTGGGTTGCCATTTCCTTCTCCAAGTGTGCAATGGTATTCCTCCTCATAACTCTTCACATCTTCACCTACGGTAAGGTACAAAGTATAGACCCTTAACCTTTTGCCAAATAAATAATTCTAACACTCTACCTTTCTGTTCTTATATTCTCATTTCTTTGAGAGACTCAGCTATTTGAAGCAATTATTCAACTAAAATTTTTTTAAAGTTTTGCAGGACAGAAGCACATCTCTTTATTCCTTCTTTCCACAGACTTGCTAAAAGTCATTAACACTGTGGCATAATTTATGAATTAGGGTCAACACTATGCTTAAAATTTGTAAATAATGATGAACAAAGGAAGTGGTGAAAGAAAAAACAAGACAAACTCTACCACCAAAACTAAATTGGACTTACATCAGGAGTTTCATCCACAAGTTTTTCATATAAAGCACACCTGGAAACGCCACAAGAAAGACTGTATTTCACATAATGCATCTGGTTAACACAAGAGCAGTGGGAAAACCAGCAGGGAAAATGTAAACCCAGACATCTAATAATAACAACTTATTTTTGCAAAATTACTTTCTATATATCATCCCATTTAGTCCTCTCAACAACTCCCTAAAGACGGAAGATCGGAATTATTATTATAATCATCATTTATAATTAAGTCAACTGACATTCAGAGTTTAAGTGATTGGCTTAAGTTTACATAGCAATGAAGCAATGTTACCAGAACTTTACATAGAATGAGTGACTCCAAAAGCAATACTCTTTGCATGACTATACCATTCTATAGCACAACTACCACCATCTCCTTACCCTCCCTGCCCAGAGAGGTAACCACAAGTGGACAGAGAGAAACCTGTCCAGCAATTCAAATGCATTTCTCATAAGGCAACATCCATTTGAGGATTAACTTCTTAGTGGAAGTTTTCCATTAATTAGCGTGGCTTTCAACCAACAAACATGGGTGTCCCTAGTGGCTCAGATGGTAAAGAATCTGCCTGCAATGTGGGAGGCTGGGTTCAATCTCTGGGTCAGGAAGATCTCCTGGAGAAGGAAATTGCAACCCACACTAGTATTCTTGCATGGAGAATTCCATGGACAGAGAAACCTGGACAGCTACAGTCCATGGGGTGGCAAAGAGTCGGACATGACTGAGTGACTAACACACTCAACCAACAAACGGAATGAACAGAGCTACCTCAGAAATGCGAGGACTCATTTGTGTGTGGTGTTGAAGAAGTTAAAACAGTAAAACTGCAGACAAACAACGAGTGGCCATTTCCAGTATGGCAGCAAGAGGAATTTTAGATAGCAAGACAGAAGAAGAAAATATTGAATAAAGGGTTTGCATAGAATGCAGTAACATTCAATCCAGGACTTTTCCTTCCCAACAGAAGTCACTACAATAACATCAGGAAATCAAAGGCACTCATGGGCCGTGATAGTGGACGAGGACAAAGTGATACATCCAGCACTGGTATGGATTGTGCAATTAGCAATGAAGAAGATACAATATTCCTTCACAAAAAAATATGTTTGAGAAACTATGTCTCAATCAAGTTAAATGGATTTCTTTACTCTAGGACTTCCCAGGAGGAAAAGAGATTATGCAGCAGTTTGAGAAATGCTGAATTCAAGCAATAAAATACAGTTGGTGTCATTTATAACAACTGCAGAGAAAAATGAATCGTTCTGGACAACTAGTTCAAGTAAGAAAAATACATGGCTTGTTTGCCTTCATTCTCCCTCCTGCCCCCATCGCAAGCAGAACTAGTCACTGCACTCTGCCACTGATTATAGATACAGCCCCATAATCTTTAAAACAACACTCCAAGAAGCTGCTACTAGTTAATCATAAATGAATTATCAGCTTTGAAGCAAAAAATTCCGGCATAAACCAGCATGGGATGAAGAAACAGACTAGATACTCCTCAGAGTGCAACAGATGTCAAGGGTCCAGACCAGGAAGACCTGTTAGCTACCTCCCACAGGAAGAGGTAAGGGCCAGAAACCAGATCCCACTTGCCACCGTACCCCCAGCACCTAGTACAGGGCCTGACATGGTAGACTCTATATATGCTTGGTGAATTAATGGGTTAACACCAAAATCACATGGTAGTGATCATTTTACAGTCGGTAGTACTACATAGTCTGTAGTTATATATGTATGTTAGCCATTAGGAAAATGTATAACATTGTTCCCTATTACGGATCCAGTTTCTTTCTCAGTTATTCTTTCTGCTATCCTTCTAAGGACCCTGATAAAGAACCTTATCCAGTATGGTTTAAGAAGCACCAAGAACCACAGATTACAACACCAACAAATCCTGGTATGAATTCTGAATCTACATTTATTTGCTATATAAACTTGAGAAAATTACTTGACCTCTCCAAGTGTCAGTGTCTTCAACTGTAAAAAGAGGATAATAATATCTACCTTGTAGGGTTGTTTTAAGAATTAGGGACTTATACAAAGCACCTAATACAGTTCCTGGATCTCTTTCTACTTATGCCTCTCCTTGTTTCCAAAAGGATGGAAAGTGGTTTTTAAAAAGTAACCTAAGATCAACTAAGTTAGTTTAAAATAAGTAAAAAAATTCAGAGCAAAGGGAAAACAATAGTAAAAAACAGAGTAAAATTAGGAACGTGCCTACTTGCACACAGTAGGCATAAAGTAAAAACGTGGGTGGTAGGGGTAAGAGTTTGTACTGTTAGGCATCATTGCTGCTGTCATTATCTCTGCCTGGGGATTCCAGTCTTCCTTCAATTGTCAAGTAGAGACTAGCTCTACTAAATCGTAAACATAATGTAAAACTTCAATAGTTAAAACACTGTGTCACTGGTACATGAATAGACCAATAGAACAAAACAAAATGGCCATATGAGATGTAGTATATGATAAAGTTGCATATGTATGTGCTTAAAGTTTATGATAAAGTTTAGTATATGATAAATTTGCCAGATTTTGAAAACCTCAGATATAGATGTATAAACTAAAGCAATGAAACATTAAGAAATTTACCAAGTTCACACAGCTAGTAAATTGTACAATGGGGATTTGAATGTTGGCCTTCTGATTCCAGAGTTCACTTTATTAACCACTAAACAAGAATATTAATTTTAAAAGCCAAAGTTCAGACAAATAAATACAATATTCTAATTTTGGTGTTAAAAAAAAAGGGAGAAAGAAAAAAACTATGTTTGCTTGTATACGCATTCAAAATTCTGAAAGGACACACAAGAAACTAATAGCCATAGTTACTTTTGGATAGCATGGGGCTGGACAGAAGAGTAATGGGGGTTAGGGGAGATAGATAAATAGATAGATATACATACCAATTTATTTCAAAATATATGCATATATATTTGAACTATATGAATGTATAACCTGATCCAAAATTAAAATACAAAAACAGAAAGAAAATGCTTGTCTGAGCAAACCTTTTCAGACCCTCTTCCAAACACAGTAAGCCCACCCCTCTTCCATGTTCCTGTATCACCTGTTCCTACATTTTTTCTGACACATATCACATTGCACTGCCCTCATCTATGCTCCATTACCCTGGTCACCTAGGCCCCACCAAGTTCTGAGATCTTCTAAGGCAAGACTCTATTTCTTTCATTCTTGTAGCCCCAGTACATAGTACAGTCCCTGATGTATGGCACACATCCAGCTCATGGGGAACTGAAAGTCAGAAAAAGAGAAGAAAGAGGTCAGGCCGACCAGTCAACTTTGTGGTATTAGCACTCTGGAAAGGAGAATCAACAGGGGCCTTCATGTAAAAATGGGAATCTGAGGAGGAAGTGAGGAGAGAGGAAAATACAGCAACCCTTGCAGAAAAAGGTATA
The DNA here is from genome assembly GCF_029378745.1 of Bos indicus. Classification (NCBI taxonomy): domain Eukaryota; kingdom Metazoa; phylum Chordata; class Mammalia; order Artiodactyla; family Bovidae; genus Bos; species Bos indicus. The sequence goes on from NC_091767.1 coordinate 94,884,605, forward strand.
GCTAACCAACTAAGGCAAAGGGGTAAAAGGGGTACTTTGGGCCAGTGCTAATCAAGGGTAAATGAAGAAGGTGAACTTCCAACTGAAAAAGAGATGAAGGGTGAAACCAACCCTGGAAGAGCAGAGAACGGAGCACAAGACTGAGGCCTAGAAGCGAGTACTTCCAGCCGCAAGAGATTCAGCTGAAGACTCTTTAGCCCTCTGATGACTGAAAAGAGGGCAGAGGACATGTGAAAGATTCTCAATTTGTATATGCCAACCACACATTTGGTCTGTTGCTTTCTGTTCATTTAAACTCTTTGCATACAGTACAGGGAACTTGGTGCTCTGTGGTGACCTAAACGGAAAGGAAATCCAAAAAAGAGAGGACATCTGTATACATGTGGCTGATTCACTTTGCTGTACAGCAGAAACTGACAAAGCAGTGTAAAGCAATTATATACTCTGATAAAACAAAACAAACAAAAACCAAAAAACCTCTTTGTATACATTTATCTGAGGGCTGAATGAAGATTCAGGAATTGAGTCAAGGATATATTCTCCCCAGCAGAATAAATCCCAAATTTCACAGACAGCAGTCAGACCACTCTCATCCCTGCAAAAACTGGGCTTCTGTGGATAACTGTGCATATCCTGAAACTATGATCCACAGGAATATTTAATTACTTGATTGTGTTAATCATCGCAACTGCACTTTTTTTTTTCCCAAGCCACTTGGCTTGCAGGATCTTAGTACCCCAACCAGAGACTGAATCTGGGTCCTGGCAAGGAAAGTACAAAGTCCTAACCACTGGACCACAAAAAGAATTCCCACTAGTCCTTATTTTAGATACAGGCACTTGGAATACGTGGAAGTGACATGAAAAAATGTCTGCAGTTTGTTTCAAAAAAAAATAACAAGGGCTTCCCTGGTGACTCAGTGGTGAAGAGTCCACCTGCCAATGCAAGAGACTCAGGTTCCATTCCTGGTCCAGGAAGATTCCACAGCCATGGAGCAACTAAGCCTCTGAACCACAACTATTGAGCCTGTGTTCTAGAGCCTGGGAGCCGCAACTACTGAGTCCACCTGCCACAACTATTAAAGCCCACGTGCCTAGAGCTGGTGCTCCGAAACCAAAGAAAAGCCCGAGCAGCAATGAAGACCCTAGCACAAAAACAAACAAATAAAATCATTCTTTAAATAATATTAAATTTTTTTTTAAATAACAGTTATTTGTAAAACTAGAAGCCTGGATTGTCCAAATGATAGAGTTTAGGAAGGGAATGCACTTTATAAGGGTACTTCCCTTTAAGACACAAACCAATTAAATGAAAAACTAAATTCCTTCCTAAGTACAGGAAATGTTTGCAGAAGAAATTTTATTTCATTCCTTCAGCCCTAACTGGCATTAGCAAATACTGCAAAGTAATTAAAGAGGTCATTAAGAAGGAACTAGAAACACCTTTCAACGCTATGAGAAAGAAAACAGAAAAAGAAAAAAAAAAAGACATCTTAATTATATTCTGCCACCTAGTGACAAAGGAAATTTAACATACTTGCTTAGCCAGGCTCTGAGAACAGAGAGCGGCCCTCCATCACCTGGAGGCCAGAGCATGGTTCCCCACAAGCTTTTGGTCCACCGTCGTCCTCTCTGCTTCGCCCAGAACTTCAGAAGACATTGCAAATACCTCAACAGCCAAGGAAGCTGTTCAGTCTGGGGCTGATAGACATCATGCGGAGCCCAAAGGCCCAACCTCTGTCACTCAACAGGGTCCACTGGTCCCTCTGCTACCTCCTGCCAGTTGCCAAGGGCTTCGAGGGTAAGCAGCAGAAGACTGAAAAAGACACGCTGAAATTGGCCATTTTCATCCTGAGGTTCCACCATCAGGAAGGAGAAGTGGAAATATTAGTCTATTATCTCCTCACGAAATGGCATAACTTTCACTCACAAATCTTCCTGCTCATACAAGACGCTGACACGAAAACTCCTACTCATTCCCGAATATGAACTGAAGGAACGTATGTTTTAAAGGGGCATTCAGTACACGACTGTGCACGCTTTCTCTGAGAAGCTTTTCGTCAGCTGAGCTTCGTCCACTGAAGAGGCTCCTGGTACTGCACTGCGAGGCTGGTAGCCTGGAAGGTGGGGGCGGAGCCAGTAGAAATGTGGCCGCTCTGGCTGGCGCTCGGGACCATAGAGATTCTGAACCGGTAACAGAATCTCGACGATTCTTCAGAGGTCCTCAGGTTCTCCTGCCATTTGGTTGGCCGTCTAGGTCCTTTTGCGGAAGACCATCGATGTTATAGCAGTAGCATTTAATAAGGAACTTGATCCTGTACAGAAGCTTTTCGTGGGCAAAGCAATCAGCATTTAAGAAACTTCTTGGCCCAGAGGATAAGCAAAAGCTGGAGAGGGACTTTTCTAAGCTTTCACATGTTTAAGATGAAGTAGACAGGAATATCGGAGAAGGCAATCGCACCCCACTCCAGTACTTTTGCCTGGAAAATCCCATGGACGGAGGAGCCTGGTAGGCTGCAGTCCATGGGGTCGCTAAGAGTCGGACACGACTGAGCGACTTCACTTTCACTTTTCACTTTCATGCATTGGAGAAGGAAATGGCAACCCACTCCAGTGTTCTTGCCTGGAGAATCCCAGGGATGGGGGAGCCTGGTGGGCTGCCGTCTATGGAGTCACACAGAGTCAGACATGACTGAAGCGACTTAGCAGCAGCAGCAGACAGGAATATGTTGCCCAGCTGCAAAAGTGAAGATCCCAAGTTTGAAAACTTAAAAAAAAAAATCCCTTTCCTGAACAAATAACATAAAATTAACCCTGTTGTTTGTTATGTATGGATTCATTGTACAACTGAGTAGTATCAGACTAAACTTGTAAAAACAAAAACGTACATCCAAAGTTATTCATATTAGATTTATTTCTATGCCCCATCTCACCACTTCCAAAAATAAAATTTCAAATTATAAATTAAAGCAGCCAAAACACAAAAGGAGAAATGTAGATGAGATAAATTCCAAGGTAAGAATATTCTGGGAAGAATTTGTTACCAAAATACTATGATATTCCAGGACCTTACTGCTCACATTGTGGTCCCAAGACCAACAGTGTCAATATCTCTTGGAAACTTTTCAGAAATGCAGAATCTCAGGCCCTACCCCAGAACTGCTATATCAGAATCTTCCAACAGGATTCCCAGATGACTTGCATGTACATGAAATTTTTGGAGCACTGATCTAGATTTCCCCCATGAAGACTGAGATACTTTTGAGCATCCTAGTATACAAAGTAAATCAGGTAAAAAGGTAAGCATAACTAGTTCCTCAATGGGAAGCCAAGCATTTAAAGAAATTTATCCTATGGGACCTTAAGAATCAAGTACATAATGACCCAATGGAGAGTGTTCTCAATGTCTTTTTTTTCCTTTGGTGCCAAATGTTGCAGCAAACAGAATTTGGTTATGTCTTATAAATTATTAGTAGTAAAAGCTGAAGGTGTAGTACCAAAGTCTCAGTGATGGCAGTTCTGAAGTGGGGCTAAGCTAATAATTTAAGTCAGAGGTCAGAAAACTTTGTGACCAGCCTTGTAAACAGTTTTATTAGAGCACAGCCATCCTCATTCAATTTCCATATGTCTATAAATGCTTTTACACTATAATGGCAGAGGTAAGTATTTGCAACAGAGACCATATGGTCTGCAAAGCCTAAAATATCTGCCATTTACAGAAAAAAAAAAAAATTGCCAACCTGTGCTCTATATAATTACCCTAGGGAGAACACAGCTTTCAGTCTTCCCAAGAATATCACTTCTCCTAGCCAACTTCTGATAGGAATTAGAAATTATACAGTAATGAGGGCATAAGAATTAATTTGAGGGGTTGGTGGCTGATAAACTGACATTCAAAAAAAAAAAAACCTACACTTGTAAAGTTTTCCAATTTCCATGGTATAAATCACAGTTCCTCAGCTTCACCACTGTTGACATTTTGTGCTAGATAATTCCCAGGTGACACAATGGTAAAGAATCCGTCTGCCAATGCAGGAAACAGGAGAGACTCAGGTTTGATCCCTGGGTCGGGAAGATCCCCTGGAGGAGGGAATAACAGCCCACTCCAGTATTCTTGCCTGGAGAATCCCAGGAATGGCGGGGCCTGGTGGGCTGTCGTCTATGGGGTCGCACAGAGTCAGACACGACTGAAGCGACTTAGCAGCAGCAGCAGCCAGTATTCTTGCCTGGAAAATCCCATGGACAGCAGAGCCTGGCAGGCTACAGACCATAGGGTCACAAAGAATCAAACACGGCTGAAGTGACTTAGCACAGGCACCAGTATTCTTGCCTGGAAAATTCCGTAAACAGAGGAGCCTGGTGGGCTACAGTCCATGGGGGCTCAAAGAGTCAAACATGACTGACCGACTGAACACACAAATACTTTGTTGGCTGCGACAGGGGGTGTGGGGGGGTGGCTGTCTTTCGCATTTTAGGATATTGAACAGCATCCCTGGCTTCTACCCACTAGGTGTCAGTAGCAATCCCCAAGTTGTGATAACAATGTCTCTAGAGATTGCCAAGTGTCCCCAAAAGGGGCAAAATCACTCTCATAGAACTCCTGGTGTTAATACTCTTGCTCTGACCAATTTCAAGCTACCTACTTGACACCACCGACCATGGATGTGGGAAAAGATGTGTACAGTCTCACAAACCAGAGAGAACCATCTCCAGCATACCACTGTGTGACAACATACTTGCACAGGTAGTAATGTCCTTGCCTTATTTTAAAAAAATGAGGTATCTAGGCAGGATTTCCACCTGATTCAAAAGTTACCCTTTTCCCACAGAAATGAAATCTACTAGCAAAATTATTTTTTATTCAGGAAGTGGCCTGGATCCTGCCACACAAAATTATGTCCCACAAAGCATGGTTGAGATTGTTTTGAAATAGAAAATATCCAAAGCAGATGTTAACAGTCACCCCAAGGCTTATTAAAAACTCTCAATAATATATCCCTGAATCATGTGACTTCCCAGTGGATTTGACTGAATGAACTAGCCCCAAGAAAATTAAATGACTGAACTTTTTATATGAACATGGGTCCAGTTTTATTGTAATTATTGTTTTAGTTTTGTTATTTATTTAAATAAATTTGGGGAAATAACTACTAATGAGAGAAACATTAACTTTGCATATTTTACATCAAAAGTACTGACAATGGTTAATTATTCAGAACCAATCACTGAGGCGTTTTTATGGCCATGACATTAAAGCCATATCATCAGCACCCAGGAGAATACTTACCCTCCTCTTCTAGGAGGGCAGGCATCCATATTTATCTACAGTTTGAGACTCATTAGGATGTAAGGCTATTTCTATCAATTCTGAATTCTTTAGGGATATTAGCATGCAGATTTTGTAGAATCAGCAATAATGTAGTGTCTGTATTAAACTCATCAAACTTAGAGTGACACACCAATGGAAGGTCAATAATAGTATTCTTGCCAGACTTCTGCACAATGATCAGGGGGCTACCCGCTCTGCAATTTCCTTTCATCTTCCTAGCTGTGGCCTCCCTGAGTTCCCTGGATGATTAAAGAGACCAAAAGCAGTTTGACTCAGAGAGTCATAAGAATTTTGTCAACTTTGTGATAGCCTTTAGTATCATGTGGTTGACAGTGTGACTGCTTAAACCCATCTCTAAATTAAAGATGTACATATACATGCACACTACACACATTGAATCATCTACAAATTTGAACTTCAACTTCACGCTGGAGACACTACTTTTCAAGGGTCTCATCTGATTATTTCACCTTCTTGTGGGATCTTGGTATCTTGTGACAATTGTTAACATCTGCTCCCAAGTATCAAAAAGTATCCAGGTGGATCTAGGTGCTCCCAATATCTTGGCATCAAGATATTACTTAAGTATTCATATCTTCTCCTACAGCAAGCAATGATAAATGAGATAAATACCAAAATCCATATATGAAGTTTGGGGGAAAAGAAGAATCTCAATTTGAATTAGTACAACTGTAAAAAATATAAAATCTAATTATCATATGTGACCTTATACAGTGATTTTACATACATAAGATGTAAGAGCTATAAATGCACTGTAGGTTATGATTGCAAATCTTCACCTTAATCTCAGTAAGGATAAGTCATCTCAAATCCATTGGAAATATCCTTTGTATACATTACCTCCAACAAATAATGTTGTAGATATCCCTAAAGACCATTTGCTCTGCATATAAAATTCTGTCCTGGAGACTCAAATAAGAATTTTCCTAAAAATGAGACTAGTACAAAAACTGAACAAAAATACAGCAAACCACATGAATAAAAACGGAATTTTGAAGGCTAGAAGGTTTCTGTTTATAAAAATCAAATGGCGTCTATTTTGAGTGTACCTAGATTGAATTGTACTTGAGGAGTTAATGAAAAATGCTTAATAAGGATCAGAGGAAACAAATTTTGGAAAAACAGCAAAATAAAACCTTTATCTAGAGCTTTAAAATAGATTTGAGAGGAATCATTAGCAAACTCCATCAAAAATGTAACACAAGGTCTACAAAATCTCAGGTAGCTGTGATGTCTTCTAGATATCAGTTGAGATCTTTACTTCCACTCTCCCCATAATTATGTTCATTATATATTCTCAAGTCCAAAGTCAAAGTCTTCCAGAATTATATTACTCAACTTTTTGAATGATTGTATCAGTCAGGATAGGTTTTATGGCAATGCTGCTGCTAAGTCACTTCAGTCATGTCCGACTCTGTGCGACCCCATAGACGGCAGCCCACCAGGCTCCCCCGTCCCTGGGATTCTCCAGGCAAGAACACTGGAGTGGGTTGCCATTTCTTTCTCCAATGCAGGAAAGTGAAAAGTGAAAGTGAAGTCACTCAGTCGTGTCCCACTCCGCGACCCCATGGACGGCAGCCCACCAGGCTCCTCCGTCCATGGGATTTTCCAGGCAAGAGTACTGGAGTGGGGTGCCATTGCCTTCTCCTTTATGGCAATAACAACCCCCAAATTTTAGTGACTTAACAAACATTTATTTCTCATCCACGTGATCACAAGTGGGCTGGCAGGAGGTCTCAGCCCACTGTAATCACTCACTCAGATGATAGAAGTTTCATCTCAACATGTGCTTCCATCATCTCCAGAGTAGTGAGAAAGGAACATGTAAACTTCATGCAGCCTCTTGAAGATTCCATCTAGAACTGTCCCATGTCACTCCCATTTGCATTGCATTTGTCAAAGCAAATCTTATTGCTACATCCAATGTCAAGGGGGGTGATGACTCAAAGAAGAACTGGAATAATGGTAAGTGGCCCTAATGACTACCACAGTGACAAGATGTATTTTAGGATATAAATGTCATGACTCTTTGAGTCACCTCTGACTACTTCCCCCTTTAATTATGTAGAATTATGTGTTTGTATAAGGCAGACATAAAGACTTTATATCCCATAAATCCTCATAAACCTCACCAGAAGGACAATTCAAATTGAGCTTCCCACCCTACCCCAGTGCCCCCCACCCCCCCACAGCCAGAGCCATACTGGTCTTGCAACTCAGTGGCAAGCTGCAGTGTCCAAGCTCTGTTCTGCAGGATGGGGTTTGTTAAAGCTGTCAAGAACAAGGCTTACTTCAAGAGATACCAAGTAACGTTCCGAAGACAGCAAGAGGGCAAAACTGACTACTATGCTTGGAAATAACTGGTAATCCAAGATAAAAATAAGTACAGCACACCAAAATACAGAATGATCGTTTGTGTAATGAACAGAGATATCAATGTCAGACTGCTTATGCTGTGTAGAAGGAGACCTGATCATTTGTGCAGCTTATGCTCACAAACTCCTGAAGTATGGTGTGGAGGCTGGCCTGACAAATTATGCTGTGGCACATTGTACTGGCCTGCTGCTGGCCTGCAGGCTTCTGAATAGGTTTGGTATGGACAAAATTTACGAAGGCCAAGTCAAGGTGACTGGAGACGAATACAATGTGGAAAGCATTGATGGTCAACCTGGTGCCTTCACCTGTTACTTCGATGCAGGACTTGCCAGGACTACTATTGGGAATAAAGTTTTGGGGGCCCTTAAGGGAGCTGGCAATGAAGGTTTGTCTATCCCTCACAGTACCAAACGGTTCCCTAGTTATGATCCAGAAAGCAAAGAATTTAGTGCTGAGGTACACTGAAAGCACATCATGGGGCAGAATGCTGCAGATAACATGTGTTATCTGATTGAAGAAGATGAGGGTACTTATAAGAAACAATTCTCTCCATTCATAAAGAACAACATAACTCCATACATGATGGAGGAGATGTATAAAAAAGCTCATGCTGCAATACCAGAGAATCCAGTGTATGAGAAGCCTAAGAAAGAAGTTAAAAAGAAGAGATGGAATCAGCCCAAAATGTCACTTGCCCAGAAGAAAAATAAGGTAGCTCAGAAGAAGGCGAGCTCCTTAGTGCTCAAATGGGCTGCCAAGAGTTAATAAAACAGACCACAAACTTCTATCAAGATTCTTCAGATAAAGACAATAATAAACTTACTGAACAAGCAAAAAAAAAAAACATTGAGCCCCAGTTAGATGCTCTAGGAAACCCAACACTTAAGGGGAGGGTATTACTCAGAATCTTTTGGGATTCAAGAGATAGAAATCCAATTCAAACTAGCATGGGCAAAAACATAACCAAACTCAAAAAGAGCTATGGCATACCAGGCTTCAAAGTGAGACTGGATTTCAGGGCTTAAACACTGTTAGTCTTCCTTCTCTCTGTCTTTCATCCCTGGTACTCTTCTTTATCAGAATATCTCAAGCTGACTTATCCAAGCAAGGGGATGGAAGGGAAATATGACCCTAGGGAGCTGTAGGCTTACAACCAGAAAGGACCCTAGGACTCTTCCTCACCGGCTCTGCTTTGAAAGATCCTAGGAAAACCACTGAAGCTGCACCACAGCAGTTTGTGAATTTTCAAAGATTGCTCTGGCTGCTGTTTGGAGAATTTGTTGGATAGAAGCAAAAGTGGAAGCACCACATGACCTTGCTGGCCAACTATTTAATGAAATTCTATCTTCCCTCACTTTCTGTGACACGGAAGCATTTAGGTCTCTGGTAGAGGCTAAGAAGCTTTTTAGATTCATTTCTGTTGTTATCACACATCACCTCTTGGGTTCTTCATGAACTACAAACATTGGGGGCAGTAATCCAGAGTATTATTATTCTGAGCCTGGTGTTGGAACCCAAGTGGAAAAGTTTCAGAGACTGATCCTGGGTATTTCTCTTTTCCATACTTAAATCCTAACCTTATAGTTACAACTTACTTCTCTGCTGAGCCTGCTGTTACTAATCTGCTCAAAAACAGCCACTGCTTTTTACATTAACTTATCAAGTTGTCCACAATACTGCTTCCGTTTACTTTTCCACAGTTTTTCCCCCGATTTTTACTACTCAAATGTAAGTTAGTGCCTTTTCACAAAAGACTCAGAAAAATTCAGATGTGTGCAGAGGGAAATGTGGTGGCCCCCCCTCACCTCCTCCACTTCCCTCTCCAGAAGTGACAAGTTCGGCAGTGAAACTGACCAGGACACTATGGTCCTTCCCTCCCCCCAACCCCCATGTCCTCCACTTGCCTTTTGTCTGTAGAAAAACTTTAGTCAAAGAATAAATTTAATCCGAGAAATGATAAAATGCAGAAACAAAGGGAAAGAAATCAAATGGGACAAAATAATAACAGTTTAGTCACTAAGCAAAGTCAAGGACCTTTTATTCCTTCTCAACGGCTATAGATGATATTCTAACCCATGTCCTTTGAGCTGCTTTGTAGATACCAAAACTGCCACCAGGTGGAAATTAAGTAGGCCAAAAAGTTTGTTTGGGTTTCCTCATAAGGTGTTATGGGAAAATCCAAATGAACATTTTGGCCAACCTAACACGTGATGACCAGACTGTAGCCATGACATAAGTTGCTCCATCTTGCACAACTCTGAGAACTGATCTCAAAGAAATGGGAACAAACTGACCTTGGAACTAAAGATTAGCTATACTTAAAATAATCAAGATAATGCTGATCAGACCACCACATGACTAATTTCAAGGTGATTGTCAGAACTGACTGTGCTATTCTGCTCCCTCTGCAGCCTGCTCCCTCCACCTCTGCACCCCTGAAACTCCCCTTTAAAAGCTCTGGCCCACTGATTGTCAGTGGGGAATCAGCTTTTGGACATGAGTTCACCCTCTGCCCTGGTTGCTGGCCTCTAAAATAAAGCAAACTTTTCTTTCAAACAATCTTGCCTCTCAAATATTGGCTTTTCAGAGGCAAGCAGCTGACCTGACTTTGTCTCCTTTCAATGCATTTATCCTATATACGTAAAAAAAAAAAAAAAAAAAAAGTGGAAGTCTCTTTCTATAAATGTAACAGGAATTATATTATATATATTATTTGGCCAATTGCCAAATACTCTAACACATATGGTATTATTACTTAACATATGCCTTACCTCATCATTTCAATATGTCCAGCTGCCTCATTCTTTTTAAGAACATACTCATAAGGTGGATGAAGTACAGTAAAGGTCCATGATCCTTTTAAATGCAGGTCTAGATTCCAAAACACTCTGAAAACTGAAAGTTTTTGAAAAGCTGGCAGCAAAATCCTTTGGTGGTAAAACCTGACCTGAACTAACATGAAGCTTTTCAGTCTTTATGTATCTTACTTAATGAATATTCATAATTTTTATTGCAGAAATAATAATGTGTTTGATTAGGACATGTTGTCCCAGACCCCACTAGGGATGTGACATAATAAATAACAAAAAGTTCTGAAATATAAAATGTCTGCCCCAAGAGTTTCAAATAAATGACTGTGATTCTGTAGCTTAGGAATTTGGGTCTGTGTGTGTGTGTGTGTGTGTGTGTGTGTGTGTTTGCAGTTTCTTAAGAGAAGTTTATAAAACTTGTAAAACTTCCTACTGCTGCTAATTAACATTTATTGCCTGCTCATTATGTGCCAAACACTTTCAGTGTTTTCCGTAAACTAATGTCATGCTCACAACAATACTATAAAGTAAATATAAGTATTATTATAATCTCCATTTTATTGATAAGAAAAACTGAGTTGCAAGGAGGCTAAGTCATTTGTACAACTTCTACAGATAGTAGCTTAAGCAGGCACAAATAAATCTAAACCTATTTGGTTCCAGAACTTGTGTACTCAACCCCTTGTGCTATTTTGGCTTTATGCTCTCTGAGAATAATGTAGCAAACACAGCCAGATCTTTACATTTTGCCCCATTTGCTTGACATCATTTTTTTTTTAATGAAACATTACAGATCGGTTAGAAACCCTCATATCCCTATCTAATTCCATTCTCTTTCCTTCCGGAGATAACTGCTATCTTCAGTTGGTATTTATCATTATATGTATGTTTTTATACTTTTACATAAAAACATATAGTATTGTTCTGCATATTTTAAATTTTCCATATGGTAGGGAAGGGATGCACCTGAAAAAAAAAAAAAAAAGACGACTCATAGTGCTTCAAATGACTAATCTTCTATTTCAAACTAGGTAGTGACTGTGTTTATTTCCTTGTCATTCTTTAAACTGTATCTATATTTGGAATTGGATATATTCAGTTCAGTTCAGTTCAGTTGCTCAGTAGTGTCTGACCCTTTGCGACCGCATGGACTGCAGCATACCAGGCTTCCCTGTCCGTCACCAGCTCCCAGGGTCCACCCAAACCCATGTCCATTGAGTCGGTGATGCCATCCAACCATCTCATCCGCTGTCATCCCCTTCTCCTCCAGCCTTCAGTCTTTCCCATCATCAGGGTCTTTTCCATTGAGTCAGTTCTTGGGATCAGGTGGCCAAAGTATAGGAGTTTCAGCTTCGGCATCAGTTCTCCCAGTGAATATTCAGGACTGATTTCCTTTAGGATCGACTGGTCGGATCTTCTTATGAGGCTTTTAAATATTTTAAAGAAGATTGGTATTAATATTAATAATATTGGACTATTAAAAACTATACCCATGAAATAAGAACACTATATTCAATGAAACACTAATCTAGCATTGCTGTGAAGGTTTTTTTTTTTTTTAGATGTGATTACCATCTATAATCGGATTTCCCTGGTGGCTCAGACGGTAAAGCGTCTGCCTACAATGCGGGACACCCGGGTTCGATCCCCGGGTTGGGAAGATCCCCTGGAGAAGTAAATGGCAGCCCACTCCAGTACTCTTGCCTGGAAAAGCCCATGGATAGAGGAACCTGGTAGGCTGCAGTCCATGGGGTCGCAAAGAGTCGGACACGACCAAGCGACTTCACTACCATCACTACTACTACCATCTATAATCAGTTGACTTTACATAAAGGACATTTTCCTGAGTAATCTTGGTGAATCTTAGCCGATCAGTTAAAAAGTTGTTTTTTTTTTTTTTTTAATTTTATTTTATCGATCAGTTAAAAAGTTTTAAGAACAGAGCTGAGGATTCCCTGAGGGAGGAAAAAAAGATATTTATTTCATCTGTGGATTTCAGGATCAATTCCTGCCCCAGAAGCCCCAGTCTGCCCTTCCTGACAGCCTGTCCTCTAAGTCTCAGACTTGCCCCATTAGCCCCCACAGTCACGGAAGGCAATATTCCCTGCAATAAAAATGTTTTACACACTCATATCCTATTGGACACATATCCTACTATATATCCCACTGTTTCTCTGCTGGAACCATGACTGATACTGATACAGGACAGAAAAAAATACTGAAAGATGATGACCATAAACTTCCCAAATTTGATGAAAAACATTAAGTGACAGATCCAAGACTATCAATAAACCCCAAGTAGGGTAAACAGAAAGAAAGCCACACCTAACAGTGTTTGAAGCCCAAGATAGAGAAGCACCCTACCAACTCACACTGATGAGTCATGCAGAAGAGAATCAGATTTGGAGGACATTCTGAACTGTTCTGTAGGACTTGGAGTAGCAAGCCCACCTGGAAAGACGTCCAGAATTCCTAAGGCATTGGGCTAATTTTAAAAATCTAGGAACTTCCCTGGTGGTACAGAGGGTAGGAATCAGCTTGCCAGTGCAGGGGACATGGGTTCAATCCTTGGTCCCAGAAGATTTCACATGCCATGGAGCAACTAAGCCCGTGTGCCACAACTACTGAGCCCACGTGTCCTAGAGCCCGCGTTCACAGTAAGAAAAGCCACTGCAATGAGAAGCACGCACACCGCAACTGGAGAGTTGCCCCGGCTGTCTGCAACCAGAGAAAGCTCACACACAGCAACAAAGACTCATCACAACCCAAAATAATAAAACGAATCAATAAATCATCTAAACCTGGAGAGGTAGTTCGATCTTGGGATAAGGTTCAAACCCTAAGTGTGAGTGGCTGGTGCTTCCCCACAATTGGGAGGAGATTTAAATGTCAAGGTTTTAAATAAAGAAACATACTTTAGGATGAAATCAAAGCTAAGAACTGGTACTACATGCCAAGGTACAATGTACTTTCTAACACTCTCCCCCAGAACCTACCCATCCAATCACAAAGAAATCTGAACAAGCCCTGCTCTCCCTCAGCCTATACCACCTGAAACATTACTCTGTAGCAAAGAGTAAAGACAGTATGAATTCCCAGTAATCTACTAGTTCAGAAGGGAGAAGGGAAAAAAAAAATGCTGAGCCACCACACTTAGTACCTTTGCCCAAGTTTACCAACATTGTAGGTTACTCTCCCTCTCTTAGGAAGAATGAGAAAAGAAATAGAGAGAAATGGTCTCCCTCAGTTGTAGAGTAGAAATGCTTTCCCCTGTGTAGAAACAAGGGGAGAAATAAACTGGTCTCTTCTCCCAACTAGATTATAAATTTCTTAAAGTCAGAAAACTGACTTATATAAACTTCTGTGTTTATCACAGTTTCATCAGTGAGCTGGACATACAATACACAGTGAGAAAATGTGTATCAATTTAACCATTCTATATTTATTGTGTGTGCATGACATGAAGACTAAACATAATTTTAATTCTAATTTTACCTCATATTTGAACAGTGACCAATAACTTATAAAACATGTACATATACATTATCTCATTCAGTCTTCACAGCAACCAGTATTATGAGTCAGGAGAATGAGGCTCAGAGGGGTGATATAATTTCTTTAGTTACAGAGCTAACAATCAGAGTCAAGACTCAAATCCACGTGATCTGACTCAGATACAATTCTGTCTCCATCATGCATGTGTGTCTGCTAAGTCACTTCAGTTGTGTCCGACTCTTTGCAATCCTATTTATTTGTTAAGCGTTTTGATGTCCTTTAAGAAGAAAAGGATGTTGCCCATGAAGTCTGAGGCAGCTGTCTGAAATGCCTCCGCCAGGTTTGGCAACAGCTGTCTCAGCTTGACATCTCACGGGGTGCCTGTCAGAGCCCCACCTTGGGGAATGACAAGTTTAATGAAGAAAAATCCAACCCTCCACCTGAACTCCTAGCTTTGCAAACGCAATTGACATCTGACAGGCTTAGAGGCCCTCACTGCAGGGAATGGCGTGACCTCAGCCTCTCAGCTCATAGATTATGTGTTTGGCAGCTCTCTCTGCAATTGGCTGTCAACATGTGTGCCCTCTCCAGATCTTACTTCCTCATCCCAATGCTAACTTAGCGGCAATTCAAACAAACACTTACCATTTCCTATATGCCAGGCACTGGAGATACTTAAAGAGATGAGTAGCACACCATTCCTGCCTTGGGGGGCAGGAATCAAAGTCCTACAGAGAGTCAGAAACTTTACACGGCCAGTATTTCTATGGAGACAATATCTCATTGCCATGGTAAATCGGTCCCTTTTGAAAAGAGAAGCTCTAATGAGGCTGCTCAAAAAAAATACCGTGTTGACTGTTTCCTTTGGCAGGAACAGCAAATTCAAATGTCAGCAAGAATCTCAGAAGAGCAAGGGTGATTCAAGAATGACAGAAGGGGGTCACTTTGAAATTAGCATTTGAGAAACAGAGCCACATTGTTTTCAATCTTAAAAAATAAAAGAGTGATGAGCATAAGGCCAGGCCACATGAAAGTATGTGGTGCATTATGGGGAAACAAGCAGGGCCAGATGTTTGGAGGACGGGGTATGGAAGCTGAGATTAGAACGAAAGGGGTGGAGAGGCTTCAATATCACACCAAAATGTTTACAATATATTCTGAACAGAGCCATAGAAGATTTCCAAGTTGGGATGGTGTTAGCATGATGTGATTTAGAATAATGATGCTAGCATTTAGAGGAACACATTGGTCAGGTCTGCATCAAAGAAAGGAATAACACATCTAGTTATATGACAGGACACTACAGAAGGTCCGAACAGGGATGGGGAACCCAGAAGAGGAGGTGGAGAAGCAGTTCTGAGAAGTTACTGAGTTTGGTTTGTGACGTACATACAACGTCCAAGTGGAGACACTTAGTGGACAGACAGAAAGTAGAGCCCAGAAACACAGAACAGGCTCACAGATTACCTCCCCCAGGAAGAGAGCACAGAGAGAAGGAAAATAGGTGTCGGATAGGACAAGTCCCTTGGGAATCCCAACATTTGAGAGCCAAGTCAGAAATCAAACACAGGAAACTGAGAACAGACACAAAAGATTAAAGGAAACTCAGGAGACAGATAGCAAGGGCAGAGAAAAGAAGGGTGAGCCATAGTAGTGACTGCTGCACAGAAATCACAGAAGATTAGAGCTAAGGAGGTTGGGGCGGGGGGGGGGGGCAGTGTGGGTTGGGATGCTATGCATAAAATAGATAACTAATGAGAACCTTGGAGAGGGCAATGGCAACCCACTCCAGTATTCTTGCCTGGAAAATCCCATGGATGGAGGAGCCTGGTAGGCTACAGTCCGTGGGGTCGAAGAGAGTCGGACACAACTGAGCAACTTCCCTCAATGAGAACCTGCTGTAGAGCTCAGAGAACTACTCAGTGCCCTGTGGTGACCTAAATGGGAAGAAAATCCGAAAAAGAGTGAATGTATGTCTGTGTATTACTGACGCACTTTGCTGTGCAGTAGAAACTGACACAACATTGAAGAGCAGCTATACTCCAATAAAGATTAACGTTTAAAAGAAAGGAAGATTAGAGCTATGATTCCCTCTTGAAACTGAAAGGTCATTAGGTTTAGAAAATAAACAGGAGAGGAAGAGATTAAATAAGATTGACAAAGTGTCAATCATTGTTAAAAGTGGGTCATGAGTACCTGGAGGTTCTTGATAATATCTCTACTTGTCTATATGTTCCAAAATTTTTCCAAATAAAAGGCTGAAAATTTTAATAATACATAAAAAGAATTAAATGTCATTATTAGCTTCTAAGAACAGGCTTTCAGGAGAATATTGAGTAGCAAACGGGAAACAGAAGACGGGCTGCTGGTATCAAATGTCATATTTTGAGCTTTGCTGGCAACATGATATAATGTTAGGAAAGAGCTAGGCTGGTGCCTATGTCATTCACTTGGTGTCACTACAGGAAACAGATGACACTCAAATTAGGGTGGCTCCCCAAGGGCTTAATAAAGGGAGTATTTGTGGGGTAAGTGCAGAACCCTGGTGCTAGTAGCTGTAGGGTGTTGCTACCCTTTATCACACAATCTCGGTGAAATGCAGCAATAAGCATGTGCTTCTCCCAGGCTGTGGGTTCACTGGAGGTCAGCTGGCTCAGCTGGGAGCTCTGCCTCAAGCTGGTGTCCTGCTGGGATTCCCTCCTCTGCAGATAAAGGTCTGGGCTGCTCCACATAGGTTCATTCTACGACCCAGACTGAGGAAGGCAGCAGTGCCCAGGGGAAGCTCTTCTCATGGAGCTGGCAGAGGCACAAAAAGGCGCACAGAAACACATGATGCTTCTAAAGGCCTGGGCTTGAAACTGGTGTAAACAATTGGTTTCATTCACATTCCATTGACCAGAGTGAGTCACAGACCCAAGCCCAAGGGCAAGGAGAAATATACACCCCGCCCCCGCCCCCTTTATGAGAGTAGCTGCAAAGTCACATCCTGGCAAAAAATGTGGCTACCAGGAAGGACAAAGAATTCGGGCCAATAATTTAATCTATCACATACCTAGGGTTGAGGAAGGGAGTGCTTAGCAGAACTCGGAACTGTGAGGAGAGGGCCCCCTTGGGAGGTGCTCTGACCTTCCATCAGAGAGAGAACCTGAGGAATCCCACAAAGAGAGCACCAGGGGAACAAACGTCCTGACCTGCCCGGGTCTCCTGCAGTCATCTCACCGCTAGACCAGCTGGAAGCCAGGAAGCAAAGGACCCACCTCCCAGGACAAGGAGGAACATAAGGAAGAATGAGTCTGGAGGGACAAAAAAAAAAAAAAAAGGGACCTGGACACAGCACTGGCCAGCTTCTAGAAGAGAACACACTGAAGGTGGGCAGGAAGCTAGTGGGAGAGGCTCAGCATATGAACAAAACCTTCAACTTCCCCAGTACAGCCCAGGAAAATGGAGAACCTGGGGCCTCAGGAGTTGTAAGAGATCCTCTAGGTCAGGAGTCCCGAAACTCCTGTCAGATCATCGGCAGCATTAGATGAGAAATAAAGTGCACACAAAAAATGTAATGCATGTAAATCATTCCAAAACCATGGGCCTGACCCCAGGTCCATGGAAAAATTGTCTTCCACGCAATTGGTCGCTGGCACCAAAAAAAGGCTGAGGACAGCTGCTCTGGGTGGCCTGCATTGCCACCCTGGGCATCTGATCCAGGGGGAGGAGCAGGCACCAAGCCCTAAGAGAAAGATTTTTTCCTCCTGTGAAACAGAGGCACAGTTGGAGGTGCAAATGGGCAATTAAAACGGTTTGTCTGACTCAGCAATAAAATTAGGCTATGACAGATATTGATAGTTAAGGATAGAGCAGGCAATCGGTATGGAGACTGACCCTGGAGAGGACCAGAGAAGAGACTTGTTGTCCAAGTGCTTCGGGAGGCATCTCCCCAAAAGGCATCTTTTACTGAGACTGACCCAAAATCCACTGGTGGGCCATAAGAAGCCCTGAATGTTTGTGCTGGTTATGTTCCTGGAGACAAATTAATGCAGAATGGAGCCAAGGTACTAATAATAACAATTGATAGCCATTTTCTAAATAGAATAGCTGTTGACAGTTAGCTCTTATTATTATTGGCAGACTCTAGGATTGTCCCCTGCCCCAGACCGCAACAACATCCCTACCTTCTGCCCCTCCACCGTGCTTCACAGGTGGGAGCCTGAGGTAGTACTTTTCTCCTTCTAATGAAAACCTCACTCTCACCTTGAGTGCAGCCCAACACTGAGCCCCTCTGAGCCAAGAATGCACACATCACATAAGGCTGGAACCCAGAGAAAATTTCTTTTCTCCATGAAAGCTCTGACCATCAAGTCCAGCTGCTGACTCATGGTTGAGGAGAACAATTAAAGGACCAAGAAAGAGGTACTAGCAGCTGGAGGAAGTCAGTATTTTAATGACAGACAAAACAAGCCTACTAGAATGAATTGAGTCTCAGGGAAAGGAGTGTTGGACAAAGGCAGTATATTCTAAATAATGCGCTAAATGATATTTAAGTATATGCTATAATAAGTATATGCTAAATAATATTTAAGATGCTTCTGAAGAAGGAAGTAGAGGCACAGTGAGTTGAATGCAGACAAGTTCCTAGGAAAGCCTTAATGTAACAGAAAAACAAAGAGCCTTGAAAAACAGAGGTTTTGTATTTAAATAATAAGGCTGGGCACAGTGCTGAAGAGTCTTTGATTCAATGCTTTCTGAACTCCCAATCAAACCTTAGTAAAGCAAACCTCCAAGGGAGGCATCCCAATTAGCCCTATTTTCCAGATGATCAGACCAGGACCCCTGTCCAATTTCCTGTCCCTGGTGCTCATCCTGGAACAAAATTATCTCTGTTGAGAAGCCATGTACCAAATCCCACATGTACAAATAACTGTCTGATTTTTGCAGCAGGCTTATGTGGAGCCATTGATCATGGCTGTGTTTCAATAAGTATTTTTTCCTGATAACAAGCCAATTTATAATCTAAAGTCAGGCCTATGATCTTTTTTAAAAAATCGTCATAATTATTATTTGGTATTGCCATCTGGGTTGCATTAAAAAAAAAAAAGTATTCTTGTGTTTTTGGAAAGTACTTCTTTGGGAATACTGTGTCCTCAAGATGCCCCCTCACAGCAAGGCCTCATAAATAGCAAGTCTTTGGTGTAGGCGTCTCAAAACACTTTCTCCTGTGTGATCCCATTTTTTCACAAACCCCCCAAATTGTAATATCTTCTTCTTCACACAGCTGCCTTTTATAGAGCACCTGCACTAATCCAGGCCCAAAGCCAGAGGCTGTGAAGAATGTAAAGTCCTGCCCTCACCACTCAATCTAAAAGACATTAAATAAAAATTAGTACTATTATGTAGTGTTAAAATTTGGAAGCTGTGTAGAGTGTTTTACTTTCTGGAGTGAAATCCACTTCTGTCCACTTTCCCAAGCCTCATTGTCTCCCCATAATCAAGAAAGGGGTGTTGCTATGAATTGATCAGGTTTAATATTTGTGGCCAACAGTGCCAGGAAATGGTGCTGTGAGAAGAAAATAAGTGTTAAGCCCCCAGGGCTGTTTCTGGCCTCCCTTTGCAATCTTCTGTCTCCCTAGTGAGCGAGGGAAGTCGCTCAGTTGTGTCCGACTCTTTGCAACCCCATAGACTGTAGCCTACCAGGCTCCTCTGTCCATGGGATTTTCCAGGCAATAGTACCGGAGTGGATTGCCATTTCCTTCTCCAGGGGATCTTCCCAACCCAGGGCTCAAACCCAGGTCTCTCACATTGCAGACAGACGCTTTACCATCTGAGCCACCAGGGAAGTCTGTCTCCCTAGACTGGAGGCTAATTCTCCACTAGGAAGGACCTGTTTCCTGGAGTGAAACCAGAGTGGATTCTGTGGGGAGGCCACCAGCCTACCTAGGCTGGCAAAGATACTTTCCTGCCGTTTCCTACAGTTCCACAGGAGATGACACTGGATAATTGTTAAGAAAAATTAACCAAGCATAAGTTAATAAGTAAGTTTAAGTGCAACTGTCCTTTCAATGTCGTACTGAATACTGTTTAACAGACCCATCCAACAATTGTTTAATTTCTCATGAGAAGGCATTATTCTATGACTTTGCTATTTACTATTAATTAAGGCTCAGACTTGGCGACATTGCAGTTGACTTGTAGATTTGTGGCTAGCAGAGATACAAATGATTTCTGACTGGTAGATATGATAACCTCAAAGGTTATAGTTTTTGCTGCCCTATCGGGCATTAAATCAGTTCTGTATCTAATCCAGTGATCTTCTTTTGATGTTCCTTTTTAAAATTGTCTGGGCTTCCCTGGTGGCTCAGAGGTTAAAGCGTCTGCCTCCAATGCTGGAGACCTGGGTTCGATCCCTGGGTCGGGAAGATCCCCTAGAGAAGGAAATGGTAACCCACTCCAGTATTCTTGCCTGGAGAATCCCGTGGACGGAGAAGCCTGGTAGGCTACAGTCCATGGGGTCGCAAAGAGTCGGACACGACTGAACGACTTCACTTCACTTTAAAATTGTCTACAATTATCTTGTTCCTCAAATACTCATTTTTTTTTCAATATTTGTTTATTTGTCTTCATCGGTGCTTAGTTGCAGCATTCGAGATCTTTTCGTTTCAGCCTGTGAACTCTTAGTTGCAGCACGTGAAATCGAGTTCCCTGACCCGGGCCCCCTGCATTGAGAACCCAGAGTCTTAGCCACCGTACCACCAGGGAAATTGCCCTTTAAAACCAGTTTTACGATCTTACTGGCTCCCTCACCAATGAATAAGTTAAATAAAATCTTTGGCATATATTTATTCCATATTTTTAAGAGTCATTCGTGTTTTCAATTCTTTAATTAATATATTATTGAGTTACAATATTATATTAGTTTCAGGTATACAACATAATGACTCAAAATTTTTGCAGATTATACTCCATTTAAAGTTACAAAATATTGGTTATATTCCCTGTGCTGTACAATATATCATCATAGTTTATTTATTTTATACATAATAGTTCATACCCCTTGTCTTGTCTCCCTACCCTTGTCTCTCCCCACCTTTCCCCATCGGCAGCTACTAGTATGTTCTCTGTATCTGTGAGTCTGCTTCTGTTTTGTTCTATTTATTCATTTGTTTAATTTTTTGGATTCCACATATAAGTGATAAAGTCTGACAAACTGCCACAATCAAGACAATCTTAAGTAGACCTATTAAGATTGAAGGCAGGAGGAGAAGGGGACGACAGAGGATGAGATGGTTGGATGGCATCACCAACTCAATGGACATGAGTTTGCCCAAGCTCTGGGAGGTGGTGAAGGACAGAGAAGCTTGGCGTGCTGCAGTCCATGGGGTCGCAAAGGGTCGACGTGACTGAGCGACTGAACAACAAAATTAAAAGTACTGTGGTATCCTGGATGGGACCCTGAAACAGGTGAAAAGTCATCAGTGAAAAACTGAGGAAACCTGGACAAACCATAGACTTTAGTTCTTAACAATGTACCGTTACTAGTTTATTAATAGTGACAAATGCATCATACTAATGGATGATATTAATTATAGGAGAAATTGGATGTGGGGTATATGGGAACTCTGTATTATCTTCACAGTCTGTAAATCTAAAATTATGCTAAAATTAAAAGTTTATTTTAAAATAAATCATAACACCACATACAGATTTTTTTTTAATCAGATTGAATCTCAATTCCACAGCTTATCGACTGTGACCTTGGATAAGCCACTTAACATTTCAAGTCTCATCTATAAAAAGATAACAGTATCTACCGCACAAAATGGTTATGAGGTTGAAATTCAAAAGAAACTGGTTTCTTCTACCCTGACTTTAGATTCTATTAAAATGCATTTCAGTGAATCTGGAGCAGAAGTGCACTTTCATTGGCCCAGAAGCATATCACCTTTGCACCTTCTTGAAATCCTCCTTAACAATGCTAGGTGCAGGGCCCACTGAAACCGAGCAGGACTCTGGAGTTCCTGGGCACGGAAACCTTTCAATCAGTTGCTAATCAGGGAAGGGAGGGGATGCAGAGATTTGGGAGGAGCAGCCAAGAAACAACAATGCAGACTTGGGGCCTGTTCTGGTTCCACCTCAAGGGATACACACAGTATCTTTGAGCTCTTTACAGAACTAAAACCCACAACAAATGGAAACTCATTCCAGAGAAGGTCACAGCTTGATAACCTTAAGAAGCTCATCAGGAGACTACCTGAGGCCAGATGAAAGGAACCAGAGAAGCTCATTAGGAGACCACCTGAGGCTGGATTAAAGCAGTGCAGGCCCTGATCCCTATTAGCAGCTCTGCCCTTGAGCTATTAGTATAAAACTCCTCAGCCAAACCTACCACAGTTTCAAGGGCAGGAGCCAATTGTATCCCCCTTTGCCTGGCAAAACAATAAAACTATTCTTTTTTACGTCACCCAAAACTCTGTCTCTGACATTCGATTTTGCACTGCTGCACAGAGACTGAGTTTTTCATACCACTACCCAGCACAAAGGTGAATAAATGAAACCTCAGCAGTTTCCAAGATACAGCTGTAGTACCCTACTGGTCTCTGAGGTTTTTGGTCTACTGAGGTCAAACCTGCTTGAACTTGCCTGGATTACAGAGAAGAGCACCATCTGAGTGGAGTGTGGGGGAAGGGCACTCTCCTCACTTAGAATAAGCCTGAGAGGATTTGGAAGGTGATTAATTAGGGAGATGTCCTTTTCATTATAGGGGACTGGAAAGCAAAAGTAGGAAGTCAAGAAACACCTGGAGTAACAGGCAAATTTGGCCTTGGAGTATGGAATGAAGCAGGGCAAAGGCTAATAGAGTTTTGCCAAGAGAACGCACTGGTTATAACAAACACTCTCTTCCAACAACACAAAAGAAGACTCTACACATGGACATCACCAGATGGTCAACACCGAAATTAGATTGGTTATATTCTTTGCAGCCAAAGATGGAGAAGCTCTATACAGTCAGCAAAAACAAGACCAGGAGCTGACTGTGGCTCAGACCATGAACTCCTTATTGCCAAATTCAGACTTAAATTGAAGAAAGTAGGGAAAACCACTAGACCATTGAGATATGATCTAAATCAAATCCCTTATGATTGCACAGTGGAAGTGAAAAATAAATTTAAGGGCCTAGATCTGATAGACAGAGTGCCTGAAGAACTATGGACGGAGGTTCATGACATTGTACAGGGGACAGGGATCAAGACCATCCCCATGGAAAAGAAATGCAGAAAAGCAAAATGGCTGTCTGAGGAGGCCTTACAAATAGCTGTGAAAAGAAGAGAAGCGAAAAGCAAAGGAGAAAAGGAAAGATATAAGCATCTGAATGCAGAGTTCCAAAAAATAGCAAGGAGAGATAAGAAAGCCTTCCTCAGCGATCAATGCAAAGAAATAGAGGAAAACAACAGAATGGGAAAGACTAGAGATCTCTTCAAGAAAATTAGAGAGACCAAGGGAATAGTTCATGCAAAGATGGGCTCGATAAAGGACAGAAATGGTATGGACCTAACAGAAGCAGAAGATATTAAGAAGAGGTGACAAGAATACACAGAAGAACTGTGCAAAAAAGAGCTTCACGACCCAGATATTCACAATGGTGTGATCACTCACCTAGAGCCAGACATCCTGGAAGCTGAAGTCAAGTGGGCCTTAGAAAGCATCACTACAAACAAAGCTAGTGGAGGCAATGGAATTCCAGTTGAGCTATTTCAGATCCTGAAAGATGATGCTGTGAAAGTGCTGCACTCAATATTCCAGGAAATTTGGAAAACTCAGCAGTGACCACAAGACTGGAAAAGGTCAGTTTTCATTCCAATCCCAAAGAAAGGCAATGCCAAAGAATGCTCAAACTACCGTACAATTGCACTCGTCTCACACGCTAGTAAAGTAATGCTCAAAATCCTTCAAGCCAGGCTTCAGCAGTACGTGAACCGTGAACTTCCAGATGTTCAAGCTGGTTTTAGGAAAGGCAGAGGAACCAGAGATCAAATTGACAACATCTGCTGGATCATTGAAAAAGCAAGAGAGTTCCAGAGAAACATCTATTTCTGCTTTATTGACTATGCCAAAGCCTTTGACTGTGGGGATCACAATAAACTGTGGAAAATTCTGAAAGAGATGGGAATACCAGACCACCTGACCTGCCTCTTGAGAAACCTGTATGCAGGTCAGGAAGCAACAGTTAGAACTGGACATGGAACAACAGACTGGTTCCAAATAGGAAAAGGAGTACGTCAAGGCTGTATATTGTCACCCTGCTTATTTAACTTCTATGCAGAGTACATCATGAGAAACTCTGGGCTGGAAGAAGCACAAGCTGGAATCAAGATTGCCAGGAGAAATATCAATAACCTCAGATATGCAGATGACACCACCCTTATGGCAGAAAGTGAAGAGGAACTAAAAAGCCTCTTGATGAAAGTGAAAGAGGAGAGTGAAAAAGTTGGCTTAAAGCTCAACATTCAGAAAACGAAGATCATGGCATCTGGTCCCATCACTTCATGGGAAATAGATGGGGAAACAGTGGAAACAGTGGCTGACTTTATTTTTCTGGGCTCCAAAAGCACTGCAGATGGTGATTGCAGCCATGAAATTAAAAGACACTTACTCCTTGAAAGGAAAGCTATGACCAACCTAGATAGTATATTGAAAAGCAGAGATATTACTTTGCCAACAAAGGTCCGTCTAATCAAGGCTATGGTTTTTCCAGTGGTCATGTATGGATGTTGTATGGTCGTGTATGGAGAGTTGGACTGTAAAGAAAGCTGAGCGCTGAAGAATTGATGCTTTTGAACTGCAGTGTTGGAGAAGACTCTTGAGAGTCCCTTGGACTGCAAGGAGATAGAACCAGTCCATCCTAAAGGAGATCAGTCCTGGGTATTCATTGGAAGGACTGATGCTAAAGCTGAAACTCCAATACTTTGCATGGCCACCTCATGCAAAGAGTTGACTCATTGGAAAAGACCTTAATGCTGAGAGGGATTGGGGGCAGGAGGAGAAGTGGACGACAGAGGATGAGATGGCTGGATGGCATCACCGACTCTATAGACATGAGTTTGAGTGAACTCCAAGAGTTGGTGATGGACAGGGAGGCCTGGTGTACTGTGATTCATGGGGTCACAAAGAGTCGGATACGAATGAGTGACTGAACTGAATTGAACTAACTAGGGAGAAAGCCAGCCTTTTTCTTCAGGAGCTTTTATTTGGATGGGGAGGGAGATATCAAACAGCATACACGGGTCTGGAGTTCCAGGGAGCAGACTGCTGGGTAGAGTTGGAGTGCTCCCAGGCATGCCTCTCTGGACCACAGACTGGGCAGGGGGAAGATGTGAGCCTTTGATAAGCTGTCCCTTTTCCCTATCCTGTTAATATGTTATTGTGTGAATTAGGTTTTTCATTATGGAACTTTGGATGTGGTGGAGCTATTCAGTTGGTTCTGCTTTACTCTAAAGTGAACACTCCTATGCTGGGTTGGCATCAATGCTTCCAGGGCTTTATTAATCATGACCAGGACAAATAGATTCTTTCTAAGAGAAAAGTTGTACTTATATATGCCTGTTTTACCCGAGATTTACACCAGAGGGCAGTATGGTTGCTCTGTTCTGGAGAAGCCTTTTTTTTTTTTTTCCAGGAAGTTCAGTTCAGTTCAGCGGCTCAGTCGTGTCCAACTCTTTGTGACCCCATGAACCACAGCACGCCAGGCCTCCCTGTCCATCACCAACTCCCGGAGTCCACCCAAACCTATGTCCACTGAGTCGGTGATGCCATCTAACCATCTCATCCTCTGTCATCCCCTTCTTCTCCTGCCCTCAATCTTTCCCAGCATCAGGGTCTTTTCAAATGAGTCAGCTCTCCACATTAGGTGGTCAAAGAATTGGAGTTTCAGCTTCAACATCAGTCCTTCCAATGAACACCCAGGAGTGATCTCCTTTAGGATGGACTGGTTGGATCTCCTTGCAGTCCAAGGGACTCTCAAGAGTCTTCTCCAACACCACAGTTCAAAAGCATCAATTCTTCGGCGCTCAGCTTTGTTTATAGTCCAACTCTCACATCCATACATGACTACTGGAAAAACCATAGCCTTGACTAGACAGACCTTTGTTGGCAAAGTAATGTCTCTGCTTTTTAATATGCTGTCTGTGTTGGTCATAACTTTCCTTCCAAGGAGTAAGTGTCTTTTAATTTCATGGCTGCAATCACCATCTGCAGTGCTTTTGGAGCCCAGAAAAATAAAGTCAGCCACTGTTTCCACTGTTTCCCCATCTATTTCCCATGAAGTGATGGGACCAGATGCCATGATCTTCGTTTTCTGAATGTTGAGCTTTAAGCCAACTTTTTCACTCTCCTCTTTCACTTTCATCAAGAGGCTTTTTAGTTCCTCTTCACTTTCTGCCATAAGGGTGGTGTCATCTGCATATCTGAGGTTATTGATATTTCTCCTGGCAATCTTGATTCCAGCTTGTGCTTCTTCCAGCCCAGAGTTTCTCATGATGTACTCTGCATAGAAGTTAAATAAGCAGGGTGACAATATACAGCCTTGACGTACTCCTTTTCCTATTTGGAACCAGTCTGTTGTTCCATGTCCAGTTCTAACTGTTGCTTCCTGACCTGCATACAGGTTTCTCAAGAGGCAGGTCAGGTGGTCTGGTATTCCCATCTCTTGAAGAATTTTCCACAGTTTATTGTGATCCACACAGTCAAAGGCTTTGGCATAGTCAATAAAGCAGAAATCGATGTTTCTCTGGAACTCTCTTGCTTTTTCGATGATCCAGCGGATGTTGGCAATTTGATCTCTGGTTCCTCTGCCTTTTCTAAAACCAGCTTGAACATCTGGAAATTCATATATTGCTGAAGACTGGCTGGGAGAATTTTGAGCATTACTTCTGAAGTCTGGCTTCCAGGAAAGTGCACTGCTAAGTAGTGGGTTTTATAGTAGTTTCCTAGCATCTGCATATCTAAGGTTGTTGATATTTCTCCTGGCAATATTTATTCCAGCTTGTGATTCATTCAGCCCAGCATTTCACATAATGTATTCTGCCTAGAAGTTAAATAAGCAGGGTGACAACATACAGCCTTGTCATAGTCCTTTCCCAGTTTTGAATCAGTCAGTCGTTCCACATCTAAATCTAACTGTTGCTTCTTGATGCGTGTACAGGTTTCTGGGGAGATAGGTAAGGTGGTCTGGTACTCCCAACTCTTCAAGAATTTTCCACTGTTTTTTGTGATCCACACAATCAAAGGCTTTAGCGTAGTCAATGAAGCTGAAAGAGACGTTTTTCTGAAGTTCCCTTGCCTTCTCCATGATCCTACAAATGTTTTGGCAATTTGATCTCTGGTTCCTCTGCCTCTTTGAAACCCAGCTTGTACATCTGAAATTCTCGATTCAGGTACTGCTGAAGCCTAACTTGAAGGATTTTGAGCATGACCTTGCTAGCCTGTGAAATGAACGCAATTGTGCAGTAGTCTGAACATTCTTTGGCATTTGCCCTTCTTTGGGATTGGAAAGAAAACTGACCTTTTCCAGCCCTGTGGCCACTGCTGAGTCTTCTAAATTTTCTCATATATTGAGTGCAACACTTTAACAGCATCCATCTTTTAGGATTTTAAATAGCTCAGCTAGAATTCTGTCACCTCCACTAGCTTTGTTCATAGAATGCTTCCTAAGGCCCACTTGATTGCACACTCCAGAATGTCCAGCTCTAGGTGGACTTGACTACATCATCATGGTTATCTGGGTCCCTTTTATGTATGGCTCTTCTGTCTAATGACAGAAAGTGAAGAGGAACTAAAGACCCTCTTAATGAGAATGGAAGAGAAGAGTGAAAAAGCTGGCTTAAAACTCAACATTCAGATAATGAAGATCATGGTATCTGGTCCCGTCACTTCACAGCAAATAGAAGAGGGGAAAAAATGGAAGCAATTACAGATTTTATTTTCTTGGTCTCCAAAATCACTGCAGATGGTAATAGCAGCCATGAAATTAAAAGATACTTGCTTCTTGGAAAGAAAGCTATGACAAACCTAGACAGTGTATTAAAAAGTAGAGACATCAGTTTGCCGACAAAGGTCCAAATAGTCAAAGCTGTTCCAGTAGTCATGTACGGATGTGAGAGTTGGACCATAAAGAAGACTGAGTGCTGAAGAATTGATGCTTTTAAATTGTGGTTCTGGAGAAGACTCTTGAGAGTCCTTGGACAGCAAGATCAAACCAGTCAATCCTAAAGGAAATCAACCCTGAATATTCACTGGAAGGACTGCTGCTGAAGCCAAAGCTCCAATACTTTGGTCACCTGATGCAAAGAGCCAACTCTTAGAACAGACCCTGATGCTGGGAAAGATTGAAGGCAAAAGGAGAAGGGGACAGCAGAGGATGAGATGGTTAGATAACATCATCTACTCAATGGACATGAGTTTGAACAAACTCTGGGAGACAGCGGAGGACAGAGGAGGCTGGGGTGCTGCAGTCCATGGGATAGTGACTGAACAACAAAGTATTTTCCTGAGTAATGAAAGAGGAAAGTAGATGTATACATTTTCTATCGCTGTGTAACAAATTAACTCAAACTCAATATCTTAAAGCAACACCCATTTGTTAGCTCACAGTTCTGTAGGTCAGAAGTTTATTGCTTTCACAATTATGGATCAGAGATAGCAGTGGAAATGACTGGCTAGAAGGCTTGTTCCAGGAAGCCAGGCCATTTCCACCAGAGTCAAACTAGGCTAGTGAACTCTCTCACGTTGCAGCCACTTCAATCAAGGAAAAGAAAAGAACAGGATTTGTGGTGCTTGTGAAGAGACTAAGAGAATAGCTCAACTAGGATTTTACTAGGTTTAAAAACTCTACTGTGTGATCCTGGAATCTGACTTTAGATCAAAGTTTCATTTCCTATGGCCAGATAGTTGAGACTGTTCAATTGCACACTAAATTGTTTGTAAGTCTCAAAAAGAAGAAAAAAAAAAAAAACCCTCCTGATTGTAGGACTTTTCTTCTGTGGTCTTACCCCACTTGAGGCTGCTCCTTAATGATTCTTTTTTCCAAGCTGAGAAATAATCCCAAAACAGGAAAATGCCAGGTAAAAGAAAGTATCCTTGGTATTCTTGCCTTTCAAAATTCAGTTCAGTTCAGTTCAGTTGCTCAGTCGTGTCTGACTCTTTGCGACCCCATGAATCACAGCATGCCAGGCCTCCCTGTCCATCACCAACTCCCAGAGTTCACTCAAACTCATGTCCATCGAGTCGGTGATGCCATCCAGCCATCTCATCCTCTGTCATCCCCTTCTCCTCCTGCCCCCAATCCCTCCCAGCCTCAGAGTCTTTTCCAATGAGTCAACTCTTCACATGAGGTGGCCAAAGTATTGGAGTTTCAGCTTTAGCATCAGTCCTTCCAATGAACACCCAGGACTGATCTCCTTTAGGATGGACTGGTTGGATCTCCTTGCAGTCCAAGGGACTCTCAAGAGTCTTCTCCAACACCACAGTTCAAAAGTATCAATTCTTCGGTGCTCAGCTTTCTTCACAGTCCAACTCTCACATCCATACATGACCACTGGAAAAACCATAGCCTTGACTAGACGGACCTTTGTCAGCAAAATAATGTCTCTGCTCTTCAATATGCTATCTAGGTTGGTCATAGCTTTTTTCCCAAGGAGAAAGCATCTTTTAATTTCATGGCTGCAGATTTTGGAGCCCCCAAAAATGAAGTCTGTCACTGTTTCCATTATTTCCCCATCTATTTGCCATAAAGTGATGGGACCAGATGCCATGATCTTCGTTTTCTGAATGTTGAGTTTTAAGCCAGATTTTTCACTCTCCTCTTTCACTTTCATCAAGAAAGTCTTTAACTCTTCTTCACTTTCTGCCATAAGGGTGATGTCATCTGCATATCTGAGGTTATTGATACTTTTCCTTGGCAATCTTGTTTCCAGTTTGTGCTTCATCCACATGATGAAGCATTTCACATGATGTACTCTGCATATAAGTTAAATAAGCAGGGTGCCAATATACAGTCTTGACATATTCCTTTCCCAATTTGGAACCAGTCTATTGTTCTATGTCCAGTTCTAACTGTTCCTTCTTGACCTGCATATAGATTTCTCAAGAGGCAGGTAAGGTGGTCTGGTATTCACATCTCTTAAGGAATTTTTCAGTTTGTTGTAATCTACACATTCAAAGGCTTTGGCGTAGTCAATAAAGCAAAAGTAGATGTTTTTCTGGAACTCTCTTGCTTTTTTTTTGTGATCCAATGGATGTTGGCAATTTGATCTCTGGTTCCTCTGCCTTTTCTAAATCCAGCTTAAACATCTGAAGGTTCACAGTTCACATATTGCTGAAGCCTGGCTTGGAGGACTTTGAGCATTACTTTGCTATCTTGTGAGATGAGTGCTATTGTGTGGTAGTTTGAGCATTCTTTGGCATTGCCTTTCTTTGGGATTGGAATGAAAACTGACCTTCTCTAGTCCTATGGCCATTGCTGAGTTTTCCAAATTTTCTGGCATATTGAAAGCAACATTTTCACAGCATCAGCTTTCAGAATTTGAAATAGCTCAGCTGGATTTCCCTCACCTCCACTAGCTTTATTCATAGTGATCCTTTCTAAGGTCCACTTGACTTAGCATTCCAGGATGTCTGGCTCTGGGTGAGTGATCACACCATTGTGGTTATCTGGGTCATGAAGATCTTTTTTGTATAGCTCTTCTGTGTATTCTTGCCACCTCTTTTTAATATCTTCTGCTTCTGTTAGGTCCATACCATTTCTGTCCTTTATTGAGCCCATCTTTGCATGAAATGTTCCCTTGGTATCTCTAATTTTCTTGAAGAGATCTCTCTTTCCCATTTTATTGTTTTCCTCTATTTCTTTGCGTTGATCACTGAGGAAGGCTTTCTTTTCTCCCCTTGCTATTCTTTGGAACTCTGCATTTAAATGGGTATATCTTTCCTTTGCTCCTTTGCCTTTCACTTCTTTTCTTTTCTCAGCTATTTGTAAGGCCTCCTCAGACAACCATTTTGCCTTTTTGCATTTTTTTCTTGGGGATGGTCTTGATCACTGTGTCCTGTACAACGTCACAAACTTCCATCCATAGTTCTTCAGGCACTCTGTCTATGAGATCTAATCCTTTGAATCTATTTGTCACTTCCACTCTATAATCGCACTGTGTGCATTAGGTTTATACCTTTTTTTTTTTCCCTAAGCCGTGCTGGATCTTCATTGCTGCAAGGGCTTTTTCCTGGTTGTGCCAAGTGGGGGCTACTTTCTAGTTGCCAGGGGCTACTCTGTAGTAGTATTTCATGGACTTTTCATTGCAGTGACTTCTCTTGTCGGAGAGCACAGGCTCTAGAGCATAGGCTCAATAGTTGTAGCACAGGCTTCATTGCTCCATGGCATGTGGGACCCTCCTGGATCAGGGATCAAACTCATGTCTCCTTGCATTGGTAGGCAAGAGTCTTTACCACTGAGCCACCAAGGAAGCCCATTTTACACTTCTAATACAAAGACAGAGGCGGGAGTAGAGCGTGAGCAAATGTACTTCCAGGCGATGGATTATTATGAGCATTGCGAATTCCATTGCCTACAGGGCAGGTAAAGGTAGAAGCAAAAGCAGTGTGGAAAATGGGAGAATGCACACACTGTCCAAAGGAGACAAGACTGTGACCCACAGTTGTCAGATATTTCTATTTCTTTAGAGGAGCCAGAAATCTAGATTTTATCTTTTTCTGTGAAATTTTCCATTTCTAATATTAGTAAACTAAATGAAAACATGTTTAAACATTATGAAGAGTAAATGAATTTGTGGACAAGATCACAGGTTAAGACCAATTACTTAGTAGCAACACCTCTGAAGGCAATTTGTCTTCAGGAACTACACTTTGAGTTGGGATGATTGTACACAGAGCCAGGTGCCAGGCTAAGAGGAAATCCCTGAGCAAGCCTTGGGTGGGAGAACTTCTGTTTCCATCTTCCTTCCCCAGCTGGTCTCATTGGGCCCATCACTCAACTTTCCATGATGAATGCTTTGTTGGGTTCTGTTCCATGGAGTTAAAGGAGCATGGAGTGTCTCTCGTCACAGCCCTTCTTTTCTAGGAAAATAAATGGCCAGCTCCCTGGAGTTGGGGATTTTTTATGCAATGACTTTCCTCTATGAGATTTATTGCAGCAGCTTTGTGAGAGATTTGTAGTAAGTAGTGTTCATGCTGTAAGTCTTAAATCCTCAATGCCACAGTCATAACTCTCCAGGAGGGAAATGATAGAAGACCACAGTAGCTAATATTGCATTATGATGATACTGTCTCCACAGAAATGATTGCTGTCTTGCTGCTGCTGTCTTACTTAGGAAACGTGAGCTCTTCAAATGTGCCTTTAGATATCTATTTTGGTGGTGCTTTGTGAGATCCTGAAGAACCTGTAGGCTGGGGGGGAGGAAGCAAACATTTGTGAAGTTTCTATCACTCCCCTTTTCACAAATGGGGATACTGAGGCTCAAAGAAATGAAATAACTTTCCCAAGGCCTCTAGCTGTAAAACCTCTCTGATTCCAAAGCAGATCTTGTCCACCATGACATACAGAACATATATTCATATATAAGAGGATGTCTAATGAATCAACATTGATAGGTGTAAATGGTGAAATATTTTTTATCATTTTAGGTTTAACCTCCATCTATTTCACTTTTAGACATACTGTACAGTGTACGGGAAGTCCAGGAGATAAACAATCTAGATGACATCATAAAAAAACAATCTGACCAACAATCAGACTGTGGAATAAAGATAATCATGCTGATCACTTCAAACAGTCAATGTCAGGACTTCCCTGGTAGTCTAGTGGTTAGGACTCCGCACTCCCAGTGCAGGGGGCTGGGCTCAATCCCTGGTCAGGGAACTAGAGGCCACATGTCGCAGCTAAAAGCCTGCAAGCTGCAACGAAGATCTCGAATACTGCAACTAAGATACAGCACAACCAAAGCCAAATAACATTATTTATCTTTAAAATTAAATTTTAAAAAATCAATACTATGGTGCAAAAGGTAAGGGTACTCTCTTCTAGACTAAGAGAGATGGAAAGGCACGTTAACAAATGCACTATGATAGCTGGGAGAAATATCAATAACCTCAGATATGCAGATGACACTACCCTTATGGCAGAAAGTGAAGAGGAACTAAAAAGCCTCTTGATGAAAGTGAAAGTGTAGAGTGAAAAAGTTGGCTTAAAACTCAACATTCAGAAAAATTAAGATCATGGCATCTGGTCCCATCACTTCATGGGAAATAGATGGGGAAACAGTGTCAGTGTCAGACTTTATTTTGGGAGGGGGGCGCTCCAAAATCACTGCAGACGGTGACTGCAGCCATGAAATTAAAAGACGCTTACTCCTTGGAAGGAAAGTTATGACAAACCTAGATAGCATATTCAAAAGCAGAGACATTACTTTGCCAACAAAGGTTCGTCTAGTCGAGGCTATGGTTTTTCCTGTGGTCATGTATGGATGTGAGAGTTGGACTGTGAAGAAGGCTGAGCACCGAAGAACTGATGCTTTTAAACTGTGGTGTTGGAGAAGACTCTTGAGAGTCCCTTGGACTGCAAGGAGATCCAACCAGTCCATTCTGAAGGAGATCAGCCTTGGGATTTCTTTGGAAGGAATGATGCTAAAGCTGAAACTCCAGTACTCTGGCCATCTCATGCGAAAAGTTGACTCATTGGAAAAGACTCTGATGCTGGGAGGGATTGGGGGCAGGAGGAGAAGGGGACGACAGAGGATGAGATGGCTGGATGGCATCATCGACTCAATGGACATGGGTTTGGGTGGACTCCGGGAGTTGGTGATGGACAGGGAGGCCTGGCGTGCTGCCATTCATGGGGTCGCAAAGAGTCAGACACGACTGAGTGACTGAACTGAACTGAAAACTTAATTGGATACTGGTTCCAAATAGAACTATATTAAGATATTATGGGAACAACCAAGAAATGTGAGGATGGACTAAATATTAGATGATACTAGATATTATTATTAGTTGTCTTAAGTGTGATATGGTATTGTGGTTATGGAGGAAAACAACCTTGTTCACATATATGCTGAAGTATTTAGGAGTCAGGTATCATGATGTCTGTCCTTTAATTTCAAATAATTGAGAAAAAAATGTGTGTGTGTATGTGTAAGATATTGTCATGTTTTGAATCTAGCTAGTGGGTATATACTTATTTATTATACTATTCTTTCAACTTTGATGTACATTTAAGCTTTTTTAAAGTATAAAGGGACAATATATAAATTTTTAAAACTAGGTTGGATTAAGCTGCCTCAGAATAATGGAGAGGGAGCTGCTCTGGAAAGAGTAATAGCAGCTTGAAATTCCTTTAGAAAATCAAAACTGTGGACAAATTTAACATAGCTTAGGATGTGTGTTCATGGGACCTCCTAGCTTTCCAGTGGTTAAAACTCTGTGCTTCCACTGCAAGGGGCACAGATTCTATCTCTGGTCAGGGAACTAAGAACCCACATCCTGTGTGGCCAAAAAAAAAAAAAGAATATGTGTTCATTATAGTAAATGTAAAGAATATTTTAAAATGATAAGTACATAATTGCAGTACATATGTACTGCATAATTGGAAATACATCTGTTGGACTAATGAAACTAGAGGTGATCATTTTTTTCTTCAAAATTACTCTTGCTATGTCACCTTTTCTATCAGCATAATCATCCAAAAGTAAGCCCATAGACCAAGACAGAAAAATATCACAGCTATTTGCTATGGTGTGGGGTTATAGATGAATATTTTTCTTTTAAGAATCATACTTGAAGCCCTTTGTAAAAGTGTACTCTATTTTTAAAATTGGAAATCCACTGAGTTGACTGCATTATTAAAAACAAGTCATTGTGGGAGCTTCAGCTCCAATAATTCTAGCATAGTTAAAAAGATCAGAGGAAACTAACCATAAGTGAAAAATAAATAATTTAACATGCAAAACAGCTTCAGAAAGTTAGAAGGCTGGTTCATGAATGACTGAACAAATTGTTTCATCTAAATTATAAAAATGGCCATACATAAAACAGGGGTCAACAAACACAAGCTGGCCATCTGGTCTTGTAAATAAAGTTTTATTGAAAAAAGCAGTGCTTATTCATTTATGTATTGTCTGCAGCTGCCTTCATGATGTAATGGCAGAGTTGAGTCATTTTAACAGAGACTGTGTGGCACACAAAGCCTAAAATACCACTATCTCATGCTTCTCAAAGAAATTTGCCAAGTCCTAGTCTAAAAGTATATATGTTATTATATGAAAAATGTGAATATAGAAAAATAAAGT
The DNA here is from genome assembly GCF_029378745.1 of Bos indicus. NCBI lineage: Eukaryota > Metazoa > Chordata > Mammalia > Artiodactyla > Bovidae > Bos > Bos indicus. The sequence continues at coordinate 94,919,967 of NC_091767.1, forward strand.
TGACTTTTTGTGGTAGAGTATTCTTGTGATTTTTAGTCATATTTAATAATTTAAAATTTTTATTACAATGCGGTTTGTTCATTAAATAAATATTTTTAAGAAAAAATAATTGAATGAGACATTACTGCTTTTATAATTCATTAAACTATAATTGGGAAGCAAATAAAAATACATATCACATATTAAAGTCTGACATGAAAATTCTAACCCCTGGAGTTGAGCCAAAGAAAATAACCAGAAATACAGAGGAAATTACCAAGACAAGTCTCACAAGATTGTTCATAATAACAAAATAGTGGAAATAATAAGGTACCTTTTAAATAAATAATGGTGTCGATATGATCAAATATTACACACTCATAAAAATACATTTCAGTTCAGTTCAGTTCAGTCGCTCAGTCATGCCCAACATTTTGAGACCCCATGAATCACAGCACACCAGGCCTCCCTGTCCATCACCAACTCCTGGAGTTCACTCAGACTCACGTCCATCGAGTCGGTGATGCCATCCAGCCATCCCATCATCTGTCATCCCCTTCTCCTCCTGCCCCCAATCCCTCCCAGCATCAGAGTCTTTTCCAATGAGTCAACTCTTCACATGAGGTGGCCAAAGTACTGGAGTTTCAGCTTTAGCATCAGTCCTTCCAATGAATATTCAGGACTGATCTCCTTTAGAATGGACTAGTTGGATCTCCTTGCAGTCCAAGGAACTCTCAAGAGTCTTCTCCAACACCACAATTCAAAAGTATCAATTCTTTGGTGTTCAGCTTTCTTCACAGTCCAACTCTCACATCCATACATGACCACTGGAAAAACCATAGCCTTGACTAGACGGACCTTTGTTGGCAAAGTAATGTCTCTGCTTTTGAATATGCTGTCTAGGTTGGTCATAACCTTCCTTCCAAGGAGTAAGTGTCTTTTAATTTCATGGCCGCAATCACCATCTGCAGTGATGTTGGAGCCCAAAAAAATAAAGTCAACCACTGTTTCCCTATCTATTTCCCATGAAGTGATGGGACCAGATGCCATGATCTTAGTTTTCTGAATGTTGAGCTTTAAGCCAACTCTTTCACTCTCCTCTTTCACTTTCAACAAGAGGCTTTTTAGTTCCTCTTCACTTTCTGACATAAAGATGGTGTCATCTGCATATCTGAGGTTATATGAAAGCTGAAAACAAAATTACAGAGAAAATATGACCTCAAGTTTAGGAATAAAATGTACACAAGACTAAAATGTACCAAGAAAATGTCAAAATAGTAAGGCTTGCTTCTGGGTGATGGTATTGTGGATGATTCTTGCCTTATCTTCTTATACTTATCTCTCTTTCCCTGATCTTTCTGCAATGAACATATATTACTTGGATAATCTGGAAAAAATTGTAAAGGGAGAATTTGTTACAGTAACTTTTTAAAGACAAAGAATAACATTACAGCTGTTACCAATTCATATCATTAGATTTTGAAACTTTTTTGTGCCTCTGTCTCTCTCACACACACATGCACAAACACCACAAATGGTGCACACAGTAATTCCTACAGTAGTAATGACTTCTATTATTAAACTCTATCTGGTCCTCCATATTTTATTTATTTTTTTATAACAAACCATTCCTTTTCTTTTTTCTTAAATAGCAAGTCCTTTTACTTATTTACTTATTTCTATTTAATTAATTTATTAATTTTTTGGCCCCAGCATATTGCACATACAACTTCCCTGGCTAGGGAGTGAACCCATGCCCCGAGCAGTGGAAGCACAGGGTCTTAACCACTGGATCACCAGGGAAGTCCAAGGTCCTCCACTTCTGTTTCACACTTCCTGACCTCCTTCCCACACAACTCTTCCAAATCTTGTATGTCACCTGAACTCCACAGGTGAGAGAGAAAGGAGGAGGAGGACTCAGACGAGGTTCCTGACACTGTGGAAAGGATAAAATACCCAAGCCCTACTGTGACCCGCCTCCCCATAACAGCTCTTCTCCCCAAACACACACTCCTCTGACCTCACCCCCCACTCTCTGTCATTCTTACATCTCTCAAACTCCATCTTACCAGGAACACCAGGAACACCTAACTTTGGCCTCAGCAACTCCAGTCACTTGGTTTCAAGGTCTAATCAAAATATGCTTTATGAAACTTGAATAAATTTATCATAGAGATAAAACAACCACTGTGAAAGTCGATTATCCCAAGATGGCCTCCTGAGAGTCACACCTTCGGAAAGTCCCTTCCCACACAGAACAGGGCTGACGTGTGTGACCCTTAGGACACTGCAGACATGAGAGGGCGGCTTCCAAGCCTAGGCATAACAGACCCTGAGACTTCTATCTTGCTTTCTTGGATCACTTGCTCTGGGGGAAGCTAGCCACCGTGCCATGAGGACACTCAAGGAACCAGACAGGGAGACCCACATGGTGAGGATCTGACAACCCCTGCCAACAGCCAGCATCAACATGCCTTTTATGTGTATAAGCTACCTTGGAAGCAAATTGTCCAGCCCTAGTCAAGCTCTCCGGAGAAGGCAATGGCACCCGACTCCAGTACTCTTGCCTGGAAAATCCCATGGACGGAAGAACCTGGTGGGCTGCAGTCCATGGGGTCGCAAAGAGTCGGACACGACAGCAACTTCACTTTCACTTTTCACTTTCATGCATTGGAGAAGGAAATGGCAACCCACTCCAGTGTTCTTGCCTGGAGAATCCCAGGGATGGGGGAGCCTGGTGGGCTGCTGTCTATGGGGTCGCACAGAGTCGGACACGACTGAAGCGACTTAGCAGCAGCAGCAGCAGTCAAGCTCTCATAAGACTGCAGTCCTGGCCAGCATCTTTTTCTTTCTCTCATTTTTGGCCATACCACACAAAGCTTGTGGGATCTTAGTTCCCTGACCAGGGACTGAACCCAAACCCACTACAGTGAAAGCACGAAGTCTAAACCGCTGGACCACCAGGGAGTTCCCCTGGCCGACGTCTTGACTGGGATTTCATGAATCACCTTGTGCCAGAACTACCCAGCTGAGCAAGCCTCTCCTGTATTTCTGACCCATGGATCATTTGAGGGATAAAACAAAAAAAAATCCCTATTGTTTCATCCACTAAATGTTAGGGGTAGTTTGTTACACAGTAATAGATAATTAATATACTCAATAACCTAACTCTTAGGATCTTTTAGTCCATATGGCTCTACTTCCTTTAAGTTACCCCTCTACCCACATAAACCAACACGAATCCAGGCAAAGTTAGACCGCTGTCCCTGGAATTTGTCCAATGTACCATTATACACTTGTGGTCCACTCTTCCTTGCTTTTCCTACTTCTCTACGTCTCTAAAGCCCACCTGTCTCTACCTCTCAGTGAATGATACTCACCTCAGGACTGTTAACCTCTTAATCTGCCCCAGTAAGTTTGGGGCAGATTTCAGCCTCTATCTTCTCCCATAATTCAGTTATTCTCCATCCAGACCCTCACCCTAAAGTCTGGGGATGGAGACATTTCTCATTTTTCATTGCCATCCTCACCTTGGGATTTAGACTCTCTAGGCAGTATTCTTGCCTGGAGAATTCCATGGACAGGGGAGCCTAGAGGGCCACAGTCCATGGGGTCACAAAGAGTTGGACACAACTGAGCGACTAACACAACACAACAAGGCTGGCCACATGTAACCAGCCCTGCCTGGAGAAGCGGCTTGAACAGTTTGTGTTGGAAGCTTATCTCAAGGAGGCTCCCTCAAACTGCTGGGTGCGTCAGATTTTTCAACCCCAAATACTGCAAGGAGAGACGCCAGCCTCATCTCCACAGCGAAATAACTACATCCATGTCAAGAGGCTCAGTCTTGCCCACTTGCCCTGATTCATCAGCAGTGTTCCTTAATTCTCTCTCAGCCCCTTTCTGTTCTACCAACAAACCCAAGTTCCATCAGGAAACAATCTCAGAAGCCCCACATTTTAGTATAAGCCCCAAATTCTACACAGCATGTGTGTGTATCTGTATGTATGGTACATGTATCTGTATATCTCTGTCTCTGTGTTGTATGTATGTGTACATGTGTGTTTTGTGTGTCTATACATGTGTTATGTGTATCTGTATGTGTGCTTTGTATGCATAAGTTGTGTTTGTACATATAACAAGTGTACATGTGTATTTTGTGAGTATATCTCTGTTGTGTGCATGTATGTATGATAGGTGTATATGTGTACATATGAGCATGTGTGTGTGCTTGTGCTCACATTCAGCTTGGGGTTCACACCAGCTTGGTGGTCAAACAATTTCCCTCCACAAGGACACCTAAAATACAACAGATGCCTACTTTTGACAAGTGTACCACAGTTGTGTAAGATTTTAGCATTAGGTGAAGCTAGATAAGAGGTAAGCAGGGTATACAGGAGTGCTTCTGCAAATCTAAAATGTTTAGAAGCTATTCCACAGATTAGCAGGAAATGTAATCTTCCCCTCTTTCTCAGGTCTAAAACTTTCCAGGGGCACGTATTTTGCCCAAGGCACTGATCTGGTTGTGACATCCTCATCAGGGGAGTGGAGTCAGGCCTAATGCCTGCACAACCACAGCCAGACTCAGAACTTTCTAACTTGCCAAGTTGGCACTCCCATTTGCTATTCCTCAGAGTGATCACTAACAATCGAGATTCCCTTCCAGACTTGTATACTAAAACATGTAAAAGATAAAAACAACAAAAAAGAAGGAAGAAGCACAAACTGAAGGGCCAGCAGCTAATTCAGGGCAGGACTGCATTTTTGAGGCACCAGGGGAGGAAATGGGTCTTCTGCCTGACTTTGATTGTTCAGATCTAAGCTGGGTGAAGGGGAGGGTCAGAGGAGGAGGAGCAGAAAGCTGCTAGTTTAGTAGACTTGGGCCTTAGGTATTCAAGTCCTCCCTAAACCTGTGTGTATTGTCAGGGGCCCACCGTTTTACAGATGGCTATTTGGGGTTTAAATATTCTTCCTCCTACCCCCGCCCCACATGTCAAATAAGATTTCTTTGGAGAAAAGTGGATCTTCCCTTCCCTGCCTGGCTGGAAGCAAAGTGCTCAGCTCCTGGGAGAAACAAGGTCCATCCGCTCTCAGTTCACTAAGCAACCTGTTGACGAGCTTATAATTACCAGAACTGTGTGCTACACAATGAATGTTCTTGGGGAGTTTAATGATCAAAGTGAATGAACATGCTTCAACGTTTGGAAATGTGTTTGAGAAGAATAATTGCTTTGAAGTGTTTCATAAATTGTTGCTAGGAGACCGCATCAAGATGGGCCTTTTCACTTACAACTTAAAGTTCAACTGGCAGGAAATTCTCCCATTCAAAATATAGATAAGCAAACAGAACAATTAGAAAAAAAAAACAGAAATCTACTAGCTGTCAGAGAAAAGATTTCACCCAAAACAAAATGGAGAACAAGAGGCAAGACATTATTGACAGCAGTGATATATTTGCATCTCAGTTCATACTAGTTATATGATCTCGGGCAATTCTTTTCTTTTTTTTCTTTTCTCTTTTTGCCCCATGCCACAGTTGGTGGGATATTAGTTCCCTGACCAGGGGTCAAACATGGAGCCTCCACAGTGAAAGCACTGATTCCTAACCACTGGACTGCCAGAGAATTCTCTTGGGCAATTCTTTTAATGATTTATTCTCAGTTTTATTATCTGAAAAATGAGGCTATCAATAACTGAAAACTATTCAGTACATAATTCTCCATGTTTTATGTATTTAGTTATTCGTACTTGCATGTTCCAAAGGATTTCAAGGTAGCTTACACATTTATTCCCTGTCTTAGTTTCTGTTTTCCTCAAAGCAGCCCTTGACACTAGAAATTGGGAAGGGATGGCTTATTGGGGAAGTAATCCCAGGACGTTCATGTGAAACAGTGAAGAAAGTAGACTGGAAAGGGAGAAAAGTTAATAAAAGGTGCACCGATGAGCAGGAAAGTCCACTGTGGACCAATATTGCTGGGAACCCTCTGAAGAATTACATAGAATACAACTCAGAATTCTCCCTCTGAAGGTCAGGGGGATGCTGAGGTATTTATCCATTGACTCTCATCTCTCAGTGTTGAGGGCTGTTTCTGGAAGCCTTAAATAACTAGCATTTCCACAGTGCCCTGCACAGTCTGGTAATTTCTGAAGAAATAGGAGAAAACTTTCAGAAGAGAAGCAGGGAGCTACAGGCATGTGAGATAGGAACTAGCCAGTTCCTTGAACTATCCCCTTCCAACTATATATGAACTCAGAGGTGGACCAATGGGATAGGTTATCAACAAGAAGGTAAGATTAACTGATGAAGAAATTGAGGTCAAATAAAAACAGGTACTCTGTAAATGTCATTGAATCTAATGAAAGATTATTTTGTAGAAAGGTTGGCTGTGATAACTGATAACACTTTTTTCCTTTTATATGGCAGTCCTTTGTTGACCAAGATCTGGGAATCTGGAACATTCCTATAAGGTTCAGCTGTGGTTGGACTTCAGGCTTCAAACATTAAATTTGAACTGTGGGCATCGAGTGTATTTGGAAATTAGATTCCTACTCTGCACGGGTCAGGGAGAAAGTACTTCAACTACTTCCTTACCTCTAACAGTCCATCCCCTGCCTGACAGTGGTTTGCCATCTGGATCACTAGCAAGTTAAGCAGGGCTCAAACTTGGCATTCCCTCATGTGGAAGAACAAAAGAAGCTCAGTATCATCCTCTGAAGTTTCCTTGGCATGTTTTTTCCCCACAAAGCCCTGAGAAGATCTTTAGCAGCACTATGACATCCCACAGAAATGGAAAGCCATACTGACTGAATTGACAGAAAGCAAGGGTATAAGGCAGGGCAATGCCTCCAGATGGGGCCAAAAAAGCTGGCAAACCCCTCCCCCAGGCTCCCAATCTCTGGGTTCTCTGTCAGAAAGGAGAAAGATGAGATATGGAAAAGAAAAAGAAAAGAAGTCAAAAAGGAATGGAAAACAGCAGGAAAGAGACAATTAGACATTATATGCCTCCTGGTATAAGAACACAACCCAATTTATGAAAGAAAGTGAAAGTCGCTCAGTTGTGTCCGACTCTTTGTGACCTCATGGACTATACAGTCCATGAAATTTTCCAGGCCAGAAGTGGGTAGCCTTTCCCTTCTTTAGGGGATCTTTCCAACCCAGGGATCGAACCCAGGTCTGCCACATTGCAGGCAGATTCTTTACCAGCTGAGCCACCAGGGAAGCCCAGGAATACTGGAATGGGTCGCTTATCCCTTCTCCAGGGAATCTTCCTGACCCAGATAAACCAGGAGACCCAGGAGAAACCAGGGTCTCCCACATTGCAGGTGGATTCTTTACCAACTGGGCTATCAGGGAAGCAAATTTATGAAATAGTCTGGCTAAAACAATTGAACCTGGGTTTGATCAAGACTCTAGTTTTAACTACCAGTTTATGAGAAATGCAGAGGATGGAGCAATATGGTAAATGCCACCACAGTAGGGATTGCAAAATCCAGACTGCAAGAAAGTCTACAGAACAAACAACCAGGTTTCAACAAATAAAGAGAACCCTATAGACTAAGAGAAATTGAAAAGGTATACTGTTGACCCTTGACCAAAGTAAGCATTAGGGGTTAGGGGCACCAACACTTACAGAGTCAAAAATCCACATAGTCAGCCCTCCTTATCTGTGGTTCCTCTGTATCTGCTGCTCTGCATCCACAAATTCACCCAACCTCAGATTATGTTGTATTGCAGTACTTACTATTGAATATCTGCTTAACCATGGGTCTGCTTAGTTCAAACACATCTTTTCATTGGTCAGCTCTATTAATTAATTGCAATGTGTGGATTTTATTTAAACAATAAGGATGATTTTCATCTTCATTCAATAATTTTTTAAATGATGAGCTTATAAGAAAGGAAATTTGAATGTTAACTGAAAATTATGATATTTGAATGATATTACATTGTTAATTACTTAAGTTATGTAATAATGGTATTACTTGAAATTTTTTAAAGTTCATATCTTTTTTTTTTTTTTGGCCACGCCACAAGGCATGTGGAATCTTAATTCCATAATCAGGGAATGAACCTGAGTCCCCTGCAATGGAAGCACAAAGTCTTAACCACTGGACCTCCAGGAAGTCCCTCCAAAAGTTCATCCTTTGGGACTTCCCTGGTGGTCCAGTGGGTAAGACACCACACTCCCAATACAGGGGACCTGGATTTGATCCCTGATCAGGGAACTAGATCTTACATGCCCCAAGGAAGACGTGGCAGAACCAAATAAATAAATTAAAAAAAAATTTTTTTTTAAGTTCATATCCTTTAAAGATACATAATCAAAACATTAATGGTGAAAATATATAATGTCTGGGGAGAAGGCGATGGCACCCCACTCCAGTACTCTTGCCTGGAAAATCCCATGGATGGAGGAGCCTGGTGGGCTGCAGTCCATGGGGTCACGAAGAGTGGGACACGACTGAGTGACTTCACTTTCACTTTTCACTTTCATGCATTGGAGAAGGAAATGGCAACCCACTCCAGTGTTCTTGCCTGGAGAATCCCAGGGACGGGGGAGCCTGGTGGGCTGCCGTCTCTGGGGTCGCACAGAGTCGGACACGACTGAAGCAACTTAGCATATAATGTCTGGAATATTCTCCGAAAAGAACACAGGGGTTAAGAGAGGGTGGGTGGGCTTGGTCGTGAGTTCATGATGGACACCTGAGGGTTTCAAGCTATTTTGTCTCCTTTTTGAGTATATTTGAGATTCTCCACAATAAAATGGTAAAAATATAAAACAAAATAGCAACAAAACCCAACAGAGAAGTAGGGTTCCTTCTGGGCGTGACCAGGAGGCACATGAAATCTGTTTGAGCAGGAAGTACATTTTTGATCTGGGCATATGTTCTGCTTGTGAGGAAGTTTTGGTTTTTTCACTTGAGAAAGGATCAGGGTGAGGTCCAAAGTGAAGGGAGGATGCAACCTGACATGTGATCTTAGGGAATCCAGCTGCGGCTTGCAGGAATCCCAGTTTCCTGGCCAAGGACTGAACCTGGGACACAGTAGTGAAAGCCCAGGATCCTAACCACTGCTAGGCCACCAGGGAAGCCCCCTATGTTATTTTTAAAAAATTTTTATTGGACTATGTTGTACCTGACTACATTCTTGATTATGACTGAGGTGAAGAGGTAATCATTTTTTTTTAAAAAATTGGAGCCATTTAAGTTTCATCACAGGCTTCCCTGGTGGCTCAGTGGTAAAGAATCTGCCTGCCAACAAAGGAGACTCAGGCTGATCTCTGGGTCAGGAAGATCCCCTGGGGAAGGGAATGGCAATCCACTCCAGTATTCTTGCCTGGGAAATCCCAAGGACAGAGAAACCTGGCAGGCTACGGTCCATGGAATCACAAAAGAATTGGATACAATTTAGCAACTAAACAGCAATAAAAAGTTTCATTACACTAACACTATATCATGAAGCTAAAATATTACCAAGAAACATATAATAATAACCAAAATAATAATGGCAGCTAGCATTTATTGAGAACTGACTTCAGGCTAGGTATTAAACTGAACAAGTTGTATGGATCATTTGTCACAGCATAGCTTTGATTACTATCTTTGTTTCACAGATAAGAAAGTGAGATTGAGAGAGATTACATAACTCACTCAAGGTTGCATAGCTGAGATGTAGCTGAGCCGGAATTCAAACCCACTATATTAGTTTGCTAAGGCTGCCATAGCGAAGTGTCACAGCCAGAATGACTTAAAAAAACAGAAATTAATTTTCTCACAGTTCTGGAAGCTACAAGTCTGAAAGCAAGATGTCAGCAGCGTTGATTCTTTGCAAGGGCCGTGAGGCGAGGGTCTGTTTCAGGCTTCTGTCCTTTCCAGGCAAAATCTTTTTAATCTCAGAGAACCTCATCTCCTGCCTCAGTACCTCTGACTCTCAGGTCTCTGCCCTTCACACTAGCCAGCCCCTCCTCCTGGAAGGCCTTTCCTCCCACATCTGCATAACTCTTGTCTGTCCCCCAAAGCTGACAGCAAGAACCACCTCCTGTGGAAGCCTTCCCTACCCTGCCAGATTCTTCTGAGCTTCCTAAGGCTGTAGTTTTGCTACTGGACCTAAAGGAGAAGGAGAGAGGGGGGCAGTGTCTCAACCTCTATGGAATCTCTAACACTGGGCCTGGCACATCTCAATCTGAGAAAGTGTTTGACCATTTGCTCCTCAGACACACTCAAATCCCACAGACGCCTGAGTGGTGATTGTTTGCCTGGATTTTGAAAAATCCCTGTGGCCTTGTCCTCCAGCCTTTATAAATCATTGATTTCTACTGTCTAATCATCCTCTGACTTGTGGCTGCCCAAGCCCTAGGTACCATGCCCATTCCTCTAAACCCGCTGGTACACTCAGACTGTCGTGTTACAATGTGATAGAATTATCTTCCTTTTACCCACCTGTAGAGAAGGGTATCACTTTGGGGAAAGGTAGAACCATATGTGTGTCTGTCTGTGAGAAAGAGATAGACAGAGACAGAGAGAACCAGACTGCCTGAAGCAAAAAGGAATGTCTGGGTTTCTGAAACTAAAAACCCCAGAGGCAGTGTTCAGCATCAGTATGGATACCAAACTCAACCTCGTCACCAAACTCCACAAGGTAACCACACGTGCTAAACATCCCATTCATTTAGTGCATTTACCAAAGATCTGCTCATACCATAAAGGATTCCATCGTATGGCAGACATCTCTCTGCTGTTGCACCGTGGTTGCACACCCTACCCTCCACCTCCCTGCCCTCCCCCTGCTCTGCCCTCCCGGTTCTCTGCCTCTCTTAGGAGCAAAACAATCCCTCTCCTTGTCTCATGCAAGCAGTTTAGCAGACATCTTTCCTTGATGGATAAGGCCCTTGGGACTCCACCTTCCACCCCAAATGTCATTACAAAGTATTTCTTCTAATCAGATGGAGAGGTCTCCCCAAGAGAATTCTGGTGACCGACATTTTCTCCACCTCATTAACTTGCCAGTCTCACAGTTCTGCCACTTTACTGTGCGTAAAGCTTGTTGTACCTCAGGTCCCAAACCAGAAGAGTGAATGAGAGTAGAGCAGAGGACTTGGTTACAGCAAAACATCCCCTGGGCAAGGAGCCTGTCCAGTTAATCCCACTGAGTCACCGCAGAGCCCAGAACACGTTTCTGGCACAGAATGGATCTCTGATACTTTCTGCGGAATGGAGAGCAGTCTGCGTGATTAACCAGCGTCTCTTATGATGCAGGGGAAAGATGACTCACAGGACTTAGAAAAAGGCAGCCAAGGAGGGCCTGGGAGGAACAGAGGCCAGGCAAGGTGTACACAAAGGGAGTAGTGTCCTCCCTTGAATAGAAGGCAATTTCCTGGAACCTGAAACAATGTGTCCATTTCTCTGCATTTGATACCTTCTGTAACTACATATTTCTTTTATGTCCTTGTTGTTTATTTCACTGTCTATGTAACTGCATATATCCCTGTCTTTTATTTCATTTGTTTTGGAAATATGGGGCTGTGGGAGCTATTTTAGGAAAAATCAAGATGTTTTGACTTGACCCACTAATCTGGCCACTCAGCAACTGCCAGGCTCTTGGGGTGAATATCAGTAGTTCTAGTGCACACAAGAGGGTAGGGGCATATATCTTTTACAACTTCCATACCAGGTGAGGACTCGGACCTAATTCTGCCAAAGCTACAAATGTTTACTAGCCAGCAGGTACAAGAACAGTCCTGCAATTGGCTCTTGAGGCTTTGGGGATCCATTTTCCACCAGTAACAGGCACTACATTGGAGTCTGACCCCACAGCTTGCTAGAGTTGTACACTCAGTCATGCAAGACTAATGGGGCTTCTATTTCCTAGTTAACCAAAAGTCTTGTTCCATCATTCAATTTACCTGTTCAGAAATATTTCTAACATTCCTTATAGGAATTAAAAACCAAGTGAGATTTTTGATAAGGATATTTGAAGTGTTGTGTAGCCATCTTGGGGGTGCTAATTCCAATAAGAGAACTTGAAAAGCAAACTGCCTGTCCCACTATATATATATTAGAATTCATTTGTGCACATACGTATTACAGCATGTGTAAAAAGTATTTGTGGACTTCCCTGGTGGTTAAGAATTTCCCTGCCGATGCAGGAGACATAGGTTCCATTCCTGGTCTGGGGAGATCCCAGAAGCCACAGAGCAACAAAGCCCATGTGCCACAACTACTGAGCCTGCACTCCAGAACCCAGGAGCCATAATCATTGATCCTGCATGCTGCAAATACTAAAGCCCATGCCCCACAAGAGGAGAAGCCACCGCAACGAGAAGCCCGCGTGCTACAACTAGAGAAAGACTGCGTGCAGCAACAAAGACCCAGCACAGTCATAAATAAATAAGTAAATAGTTTTAAGTATTTGTCAACAATAACATTAAAAAAGTAGTGTCTGTTCCATGATGGGACAGGAGGGGCAGGGTTATACGGAGAAAGTAAAAGGCCCCTTCTGTTGGGGGCAGTAGCAGGAAGTGAGGGGACCTCAGAGAAAGGGGAAGATGTACAGTTGGGCCTGGAATCTGGTCAGCGGATGATCCAGAATTTTCTTCTGCTTAAACGTTAAATGACGTGTTTGTTTTCATGTTGGAGGCTGTTCCACCCTCTTCGGACTTAAAAGACCTGATTTCAGTCCTCCTTTTACAATTCCCATTTTCAGAAGGGGTGGTTTATTCTCCTGCTGTCAGCACAAGTGTAAAAATTAGAAACACATCTGATTGCACCTGTAGTTACTCACTTGCAGCCACAATTAGCCATAAGCCCTCTACAAAAATGGCAAAAGCAGTTTAAGCATGCCTGCGATTAAGTAATTGTGGGCATCATTAGTTGCATCTTTACTCACATGAGTAACTTTTATGGTCACCGTGGCTACCTTCTGATACCAAATTATCCACCCAGCCAAGGAACAGTTAGGCTGGAATCTGATACTCCCTTCTCCCATTTTGTGAAAATTGTGTGCTTTTTTTCTAATTACTTCACGCAAGCGAATGGACAGTGTTTGCAAATACACACTATTCATGTCAAACCAAAAAGAAATCGTCGCCCCGAGTCCTGTGTGTTATGTGTTCATCATTTTTTCCCCCCATTTGACAGAAAACAAAGCCAAGCTAGCCTTTTTTCTCTGGAAGAATAACTCCCTTGTGCTATATAGGTGACAATATAATCCGCAATTTGTGTATTCTGTCCAGTAAAGAAGGTTTATTTTATGCCATAGTTATCATTTCCCAACCTGAATATCTGCTACAAATTTTCAGTTGGAGAGCTTTACTTTTTGTTTGAATGAAAATGATTAGATATTTTTTCCCAGAGGATTTTAATCTGAAAGGGAAATGGGCCCAGGCCTAGGAAGGTAGTTCCTTCTTAGAGAATGATGAGCTGTGGGAATGTCATTGAGAAATGTATTTCTAATGAATCCCCAGCCTGAGAAGGAAACACTGTGTTCTTTAAACTCCCAATAAATGTATAATCATATACTAGGTCAGGGTAGAGTAGAGACATGTGTGTTTTAATATACTTATTTATATAATTTCAATATGTTCGATACAATAACAGATTAATCATCCCTTACTAAGTAGCATGTGAGAACTAGACCATAAAGAAGGCTGAACACCGAAGAATTGATCCATCTGAACTGTGGTCCTGGAGAAAACTCTTGAGAGTCCCTTGGACAGCAAGGAGATCAAACAAGTCAATCCTAAAGGAAATCAACCCTCAATATTCACTGGAAGGACTGATGCTAAAGCTGAAACTCCAAGTCTTTGGTCACCTGATGTGAAGAGCTGACTCATTGGAAAAGACCCTGATGCTGGGAAATATTGAAGGCAGGAGGAGAAGGGGATGACAGAAGATGAGATGGTTGGATGGCATCACCGATTCTATGGACATGAGTTTGAGCAAATTCCGGGAGATGGTGAAGGACAAGGAAGCCTGGCATGCTGCAGTCCACCGGGTGGCAAGGAGTTGAACACAGCTTAGCAACTGAACAACAACAACACTAGTAGTATGTTTCAGCTTTACCATTCCAGAGATGAGGAGCTAGGACCAATACATCCCATCTAAGTGTTTAGAAAGTATGGAATAGATGACTAAATAGCTCATAGCTTATCATCTGTTAGCCCCATTTGCCATTTGAAGAGTAGAAAGATTCTATCAGGCATTCTGACCCCAGCAACTTTGGATAAAGAAATAAATCTGTCTCTAGAGCAGTGCTGTCCTTTGGAACTTTCTGGGATGATATAAAAATTCTTTACCAGTCTTGTCCAGTCTGGCAGTCACTACCCGTATGTGGGCTAGTGTGTGCTTGGAATGCGACCAGGATGACTGAGGAACTGAATGTAAATTTTATTTATTTTTAATTAATTTGAATTTACATAGGTCCCTGAGGCTAGTGACTACCATATTGTACACACAGCTCTAAAGTATACGGCTACAGCCAGAAAAAGGAATAGACAGTGGCTCCAAATATGATTTTTTTTACATGTGATAAATAGAAAGCAAAGTGTTTGAATTCAAAATCCCAGGCTAAGGTTTTGGCTTCACCACCTCTTAGGTATATGATCTTTGATAAAACACTTGTTTCTTAGCATAGTTACATTCTAAGGGCAGCATGCGGATGGGAGGGTGGAGATTGAAAAGAAAGAGATTACAGGGAGCCAACTTGTCACCCTATTGCTGGAGTGTGTATGGTTTCTACTAGAGAAGATTGTTTAGCAGAGAACACTGAAGAAGCGAGACAGAAATGTTCAAATTAGAAGCCTCTTGACTATAAGTGGCAGAAAAACCCAACTTAAACCTGCCTTAAGCAAAAAACAAAACAAAACAATATTATGGGTCCATATTTTTACTGAAAAGTCCAGACCTAGGGCTGATTTTGGGTAAGTGGATCCAGGCTTCAACTTAAGTCATCTAGATTTTGTTTCTCTCCAATCTCTTGGCTCTGCTTTCTGCTGTATGGTCACAGCTTTGGGCTTCATATGGGAACAATATGGCAGCAGCAGGCCAAGCCCCTATAAACTCTCAACTCCACCTTCAGGATAAAGAGTAAGGGTCTCTGTCTTCTGTTCATATAAAAAAATCCTTCATTATGATTCACTGACTGTGGAACAACTCATTAGCCATGTCTGAAGTCCATTGTCCCTTCTGGAACCTGAATTTGGCTTAGTCTTGCCCAAGCTATGGAGGTTGAGAACAGAGGAGGGAGAGTTTCCCAGGGATAAGGCAGAGTACTTGGAGTGGGGAGGGTGAATTGATGCACTGTGGCAGGAAATAATAGATGCACTCCAGAGTCTTGTTCCCAGGACTTTGAAAGACAAAAAGTCTGACCCCTTGAGTAATCACAGCAGAAATCAATCCAATTCAATTAAATTCAACTTATTTCAACAAACCCAACCTAAGGCTATGTGGGAGCCCTCTGATTCTAAACCCGTGCATGCGGTAGCCATGAATATGCATTTCAGCCATTTTGAAAATGTGTCTGGCCTTCCATTTCTATATATGATATCACTTAGACAACAGATTGAGTTAGTATTTTCTACTGTGTTCTGGGATTTTGTATCCTTTAGGGACTGTGCTGAGAATGTACAGCAGTTCTTCAGAGATTCAATTTTCACTTGATTGAATTATTTGAGTGGCAGGGATCCCAAAGGTCATTCATTCTTGTAGATAGTACTTCTTGGAAACCTCGAACGCATTCTGCCTCTTTGCTTTCTTTATTCCCCGCTATCCTAGGGAGAAAAGGAAGAATCAAGGAGTAGAGTAGCTGTTATTTCCTTATTCATCATTATTATAATACTACTATGTGCCAGGAATGGTGGTTGATGCTGAAAGAGCCATTAAAAAGTCAAATAATACAAGAGAGTGTTGAGGGTGAAGAAAGCACTGGCTTTCAAGTCAGAAGACCTCAGTTCAAGTTCTGACTTTGCCAGTAATGATCACTGTGATTTGGAGACAAAGGCCTCATTTGAAAGATTTTGGAAAACCCCTCGAGCTGGAAACCTCTCTCTGAGACCAAGAAAGTTTAGCTCTCCATTAGCATGACTAAGGCTTGCTGCCTGACCTTTGAGAGCTAACAGAAAAACACTCCCTTCACCCTCAGAATTCAGCACACACACCTCCGCTGGGATTCAGGCTGAGAGGATCAAATTAAAGTAGGAGACACAAAAGGAGCTTTTCATTAACTCTTAGAAATTGTTTCTCTCCTAGGGACCAGCTCATTACAAAAGAATCCCCAAGAGCCAGGGTACACCCCTCCTGCAGAGTAGGGTTCAGTGAAAGAAGGGTCTTGCTGAAATGAGCAGGAATTTGACAGCTGGAGAGGCATGGTGAAGGACACTCCAGACCTTTCATGGGCCAGTGGGGCAAGGCAGACCTGGAGCTAGAGGCTGACCACAGCAGTGGTGATCACTGGCCCCTCCAGAGCCTCAGGCCTGGGAGTGGAGGACTGATTCCCCAGAGGTGACCACACTTGCCCATGTTGATTTGTGTATCTACAGTCTCTTGTTCGCTAATTTCCAGAATTCTATATCCAACTGCTTGCCTAAGATTTCTATAAAACCTCCACCCAGCAAGCAAGCTGGAGCAAGCGTTATTAGGTCTCCAGTGTTCTTGACCTGCCATGCCTTGGTTAGAGATACCACTTATACCTGGGTCCTGGTGAAACTGAGTGGGGCCCTGTGGGGCTCCTGGGCATGGAGGCCTTTTTGTCTCCTGCTTCCCTGGTGGCTCAGACGGTAAAGCGTCTGCCTGTGATGAGGGAGACCCAGGTTCAATCCCTGGGTCAGGAGGATCCCCTGGAGAAGGAAATGGCAACCCACTCCAGTATTCTTGCCTGGAAAATTCTGTGGATTGAGGAGCCTGGTAGGCTACAGTCCCCCGGAATCGCAAAATGTTGGACACACTGAGCTTCGCCTTCTTATAAGCAAAACTCCAGCCTCTACGACCTTCCCTGGGTTCCAAAGGGCAGATTGGAACAACTGCAAATTAAGGGAGGGGCAGCCAAGAAACCACCTGAGGCAAGACCAAAGGGACCTCAGAAGCTCCTCAAGAGTAGGAGACCAACCAACTGAGAATAAGGGAGTGCAAGTGACTTCACTTTCACTTTTCATTTTCATGCACTGGAGAAGGAAATGGCAACCCACTCCAGTGTTCTTGCCTGGAGAATCCCAGGGATGGGGGAGCCTGGTGGGCTGTTGTCTATGGGGTCACACAAAGTCGGCCATGACTAAAGCGACTTAGCAGCAGCAGCAGCAGCAGCCCTGGTCACACACACACACACACACAAAGTCAGCAACCCCACCCTTGAACTATTGCTACAAAGTGAAAAAAGTGAATGTGTTAGCCACTCAGTTGTGTCTGACTCTTTGTGACCTCCGTGGACTGTAGGCCACCAGGCTCCTCCGTCCACGGGGAGTCTCCAGGCAAGAATACTGGAGTGGGCTGCCCTGCCCTCCTCCAGGGGATCTTCCCAACCCAGGGACTGAACCCAGATCTTCTGCATTGGAGACAATTTTTTTTATCATTTAAGCCACCAGGGAAGCCCATAAAACTCTTCATCAGATCCTCCCAGGTTGGGATACATAGTTTTCTTGTGGGTGGGAGCCTGCTGTGTCCCCCTTTGCCTGGCAGAGCAATAAAGCCATCCTTTTCTGCTTCACCCAAAACTCTTGTCTCCAAGATTTAATTCTGTACCAATGCACAGAGGCCAAGCTTTCAGCATCACTGGGTGAAAGAACGGAGCCCCTCACCCTCAGCCACGCTTACTGGAGCCGTGGCATGAGAGATGCTGGTGGCCTGCTCCTCCACCTCCCTTGACTGGAAGCTGAGACGGGGAGGAGTTTCATTTCCCTTGGTGATACCTTCCCAGAACTGAGCTCTGTCTTCAAGCTGTGATGAGAAGTGGGGAGGGAGCAGCTTGTGCTACAGACTCTTATCCTTCTAATCAAGATCTACTAATAGAATTTCTTTAATAAAGGCTTCTTCATTTTAACACAGGACAGAAAGGGGCAGGACTCAAAAGCTAGAAAATGGAGAAGAGGCTCAGCTGTTGGGACGCCATAAATCCTTCTGCTGGAACTGACTGAAACCAAGGTGGCTTTCAGAATAGTCCAGTCATTGACTTTTTGCTCATTATACCTTTGTTTTCCTGTTGGGAAGATCTTTTGGAGAAGAAAATGGCAACCCATTCCAGTATTCTTGCCTGGAGAATTTCAGGGAAAGAGGAGCCTGGTGGGCTACAGTCCATGGGGTCACAAAAGGTTGGACATGACTGAGCAACTAACATTCACTCATTGCCACCTTCAATTTAAAATAGTTATTTTATTTTATTTATTTGGCTGCTCCAGGTCTTAGTTGTGGCATGTGAACTCTTAGTTGTGGCAAGTGGGCTCTAGTTCCCTGACCAGGGATCAAACCCAGGCCCCCTGCACTGGAAGCATGGAGTCTTAACCACTAGACCACTAGGGAAGTCCCCACACCTTCATTTTAACAGTAAAAATCACTCTCTCTTACTCTATGATAGTCACAAGTTGGACCAGAACAGGCCAGAAAGTGGGCAGTAACCCAGTTCCTGGGAAATCTCCATCCTTCCCCAAAATAGCAAGAATATTCCTCCTATTCAGTAGCCTATGAAATTACTTAATCCATAAAAACCTAGGCCCCAGACTTCTCTGGTGGTCCAGTGGCTAAGACTCGGAGCTCCCAATGCAGGGGGCCTGAGTTTGATCCCTGGTCAGGGAACTAGATCCCAAATGCTGCAACTAAAACCCAGTGCACCAAATAAATAAATAAACATTAAAAACAAACAAACAAACAAACAAAAAACCTAGGTCCCCATACCCCAGGGCAGCTCTAACTTTCTAACCTGATCCCTTGCCCTGGAGCCACTGTCTCATTCTGAGCCTTCTGAAACAAACCACCTTACGCCTATGGAATGAGTTTGTCTCTAAATAAACTCACTTTCCCTTTGCTGTGGCTCTCTCTTGAATGTTTTCCAACTCAAAGCCAAGAACCCTCATTTGATGGTCTATCCTAAAGATTCCTGCAGGTCTAAGGACATGATATCTCCCTCTCCTGCAACAATTTGCTACACAACCTTGGAACAATTTCCAAAGATTTTAATGGTTGCTTTATGCATATATTGTTGTTCAGTCACTCAGTTGTGCACGACTCTGCAACCCCATAGACAGCAGCACACCAGACTTCCCTGTCCTTCACTATCTTACAGAGTTTGCTCAAATCCATGTTCAATGAGTCAATGATGCCATCTAACCATCTTATCCTTTGTTGACCCCTTCTCCTCCTGCCCCCAATCTTTTCCAGCATCAGGATCTTTTCCAATAAGTTGGCTCTTTGCATCAGGTGGCCAAAGTATTGGAGCTTCTGCTTCAGTATCAGTCCCTCCAATGAGTATCAGGGTTGATTTCCCTTTAGGATTGACTGCTTTGATCTTCTTGCATACATACATACAAATATAATAAAAAGTCACTAGTTACAGTTGTTTCTGAGGAGTGGGTCCATACATCACTCTTCCATGAGAGGAACTCCAGTGGGTTCCCCCCCCCCCCCCCCCCCGCCCCGCAATGGGTTTTAAAGAGAGATTTCAAGCATAATCAAAATGTTAGCAAGGCTTTTGACCCAGAATCACACCCCTTCCCTTCCCTTGAATGGAAACCAACTGCTCTTATCTGAGTGTCAGGGGGAAGCTGCAAAGAGAAAAACAAGAACTGGTTAGAACCAACTGCACCTAAGATGGCAGAAGATTCTATTTCTACTGGACCTTGAGCCTCATTATATGCTTATTGTAATACATTAGCTAAATGACACACCCAGCAGCTCTACAACAGTTGACAGTTGCTATGACAACAACCCGAAAAACCCACACAAGGACTGAAAATGAGTGTTGCCTCAGTTCCAAGCCTGAAGCACACCCCTGTTCTTGGATAAGTCAGGAATATTCCTCCTACTCTTTCCAATTCCCTCCTCTTTACCTCCTCCCTCCTATATATGTTCTCCACTGGAATCAAGAAGCTGATTTGGAAATTTAAGTTCCTGCTTCTCCATTCTCTGGACATTATAAAGCTTGTGCTATTCCAGTCTCAGTTTTGTTATTGGCTGCACAAATCTGAGCAGAAAAAGAACCCCAGCATGGATCCAGGCAGCCAGTTTAGTAACTGAAAGATTCTTCTTCATGTCGAATGGAGAATGAATCAAAGGGAGATCAAAGTGTAAGCAGGCATATCAGTGAGGAGATAAATGGAGTTGCCCAACAGAAACATGGTGCTGTGGAAATGGTGAAATGGACACAGATCATATCTCTTTTGTTCATCATTGTAACCCCAGCACCTAGCACACTAGCACATATCCAGTGGCCACCCCCGACTTCTACTCCAATTCTGGAAAATGGCAAGACTTGTTTTGTAAAAAGGATTAAAAAGTAATAGTAGCAATTCTGGCCTATCAAGAAGCCTTTGTTTATATTCATGAGATAGGAAGGGGCAGGGTACAGACTTTAAAAGAATCACAGCCATTGAGGACCCAACATAGACTAGGTCCAAGATGGCAGATGATTGACTTTGACTAGACCTGGAGCCACAGTATATGCTCCCTATAATACATCATCAAGCTAAATGATGCCAGGTGCCATGACAATTCTGGGGTCAGTCCATAAAAGGCCAAAAAGTGGGTGGTGGCAGGAGGTTCCACGGTAAGGGGTTGTCAGTTTTTATGCTGTGTGCTTAGCTTTTATGCCAAGTGCTTAGTCGCTCGGCTGTGTCCTACTCTTTGCAACCCCATGGACTGTAGACCACCAGGCTCCTCTGTCCATGGGGATTCTCCAGGCAAGAATACTAGAGTGGGTTGCCGTGCTCTTCCAGGGGATCTTCCCAACCCAGAGATAAAACCCAGGTCTTCTTTACTGTCTGAGCCACCAGGGAAGGCAAAGAATACTGGAATGGATAGCCTAATCCTTCTCCAGGGGAACTTCTTGACCCAGGAATCAAACCAGGGTCTCCTGCATTGCAGGAGGATTCTTTACCAGGAAGCCCTGTCAGTTTTTATAGAGGTGGATAATTTCATAGGCTAATGAGTGCGATCACTGAGAAAGGCTTTCTTATCTCTCCTTGCTATTCTTTGGAACTCTGTATTCAAATGGGTATATCTTTCCTTTTCTCCTTTGCCTTTTGCTTCTTTTCTCAGCTATTTGTAAGGCCTCATCAGACAACCATTTTGCCTTTTTGCATTTCTTTTTCTTGGGCATGGTCTTGATCCCTACCTCCTGTACAATGTCATGAACCTTTATCCATAGTTCTTCAGGCACTCTGTCTATCAGATCTAATCCCTTGAATCTATTGTCTCTTCCACTTATAATCGTAAGGGATTTGATTTAGGTCATACCTGAATGGTCTAGTGGTTTTCCCTACTTTCTTCAATTTAAGTCTGAATTTGGCAATAAGGAGTTCATGATCTGAGCCATGGGCAGCTCCTGGTCTTGTTTTTGCTGACTGTATAGAGCTTCTCCATCTTTGGCTGCAAAGAATATAATCAATCTGATTTCAGTATTGACCATTTGGTGATGTCCATGTGTAGAGTCTTCTCTTGTGTTGTTGGTAGAAGATGTATGCTATGACCAGTGTGTTCTCTTGGCAAAACTCTGTTAGCCTTTGACAAGATGAGCACAATAAAGGACAGAAATGGTATGGACCTAACAGAAGCAGAAGATATTAAGAAGAGGTGGCAAGAATACATAGAAGAACTGTACAAAAAAGATCTTCATGACCCAGATAATCACCATGGTGTGATCACTCACCTAGAGCCAGACATCCTGGAATGTGAGGTCAAGTGGGCCTTAGGAAGCATCACTATAAACAAAGCTAGTGGAGGTGATGGAATTCCAGTTAAGCTATTCCAAATCCTGAAAGACGATGCTGTGAAAGTGCTGCACTCAATATGACAGCAAATTTGGAAAACTCAGCAGTGGCCACAGGACTGGAAAAGGTCAGTTTTCATTTCAATCCCTAAGAAAGGCAATGCCAAAGGATGCTCAAACTACCACACAATTGCAGTCATCTCACACACTAGTAAAGTAATGCTCAAAATTCTCCAAGCCAGACTTCAACAGTATATGAACCATGAACTTCCAGATGTTCAAGCTGGATTTAGAGAAGGCAGAGGAACCAGAGATCAAATTGCCAACATCTGTTGGATCATAGAAAAAGTAAGAGAGTTCCAGAAAAACATCTGCTTTATTGACCACACCAAAGCCTTTGACTATGTGGATCACGACAAACTGTGGAAAATTCTGAAAGAGATGGGAATACCAGACCACTTGACCTGCCTCCTGAGAAATCTGTATGCAGGTCAAGAAGCAAGAACTGGACATGGAACAACAGACTGGTTCCAAATCGGGAAAGGAGTATGTCAAGGCTGTATATTGTCACCCTGCTTATTTAACTTATATGCAGAGTACATCATGTGAAATGCCAGGGTGGATGAAGCACAAGCTGGAATCAAGATTGCTGGGAGAAATATCAATAATCTCAGATACGCAGAAGACACCACCCTTATGGCCAAAAGTGAAGAACTAAAGAGACTCTTGATGAAACTGAAAGAGAAGAGTGAAAAAGCTGGCTTAAAGCTCAATATTCAGAAAACTAATATCATGGCATCTGGTCCCATCACTTCATAACAAATAAATGGGGAAACAATGGAAACAGTGAGAAACTTTATATTTTTGGGCCCCAAAATCACTGCAGATGGTGACTGTAGCCATGAAATTAAAAGACACTTGCTCCTTGGAAGAAAAGCTGTGACCAACCTAGACAGTATATAAAAAAGCAGAGATATTACGGACAAACATCTGTCTAGTCAGACCTATGGTTTTTCCAGTAGTCATGTATGGATGTGAGAGTTGGATTATAAAGAAAGCTGAGAGCCGAAGAATTGATGCTTTTGAATTGTGGTGTTGGAGAACACTCTTGAGAGTCCCTTGGTCTGCAAGGAAATCCAACCAATCAATCCTAAATGAAAACAGTTCTGAATATTCATTGGAAGGACTGATACTAAAACTGAAACTCCAATATTTTGGCCACCTGATGCGAAGACTGATTCATTGGAAAAGACCCCGATGCTGGGAAAGATTGAAGGCATGAGGAGAAGGGGACGGCAGAGGATGAGATGGTTGGATACATCACCGATGCGATGGACATGAGTTGGAGTAAACTCGGGCAGTTGGTGATGGACAGGGAAGCCTGGCGTGCTGCAGTCCACGGGATCACAAAGAGTCGGACATGACTGAGCGACTAAACTGAATGAGTGGGAGGATTATTCCAACTACTTTGGTGAAAGGATAGAATTTCTACTATTGTCTTCCTAGATGGCTCACATTCTGTCTATGGAATATGCTTCTCTCTGAATAAAGCTGTTTCACTTTACTGTGGTTCACTTTTGAATTCTTGCCTGTGCAATGCCCAGAACCCACTCTTGGCTGTCACAGGGACTTGCCTGAGACCTCGAACATGACCATCCTCTCCCTCTCCACTTTCTTTCCTGCAGCACTCAGACAGCTCACCTCACCTGAAGTAGCAAAACATCACCAAAGAGAGGACAGTTGATCAGGGCCTAGCAGGAGAACACTGGCAATGCTCTAGAGGAAGAGGAGAAAATCTCAGACTCTGAGGGTTTGTTTTTTTTTTGTTTGTTTCTTTTTTGAGGAAAGAAACATTTTAGCATAAAGTCTATGGAATATTGGAGCACAAATCCTCTAGAATTTATAATCTTAGTAAATTTATCTTTGTCATTTCCTTGGTGTCCTTAAATATGAATTAAAGAGGTAAGTGATCTGATCTGGACACATCCAGCCAGCTCTAATGTTCTAAGAGTCTAGGCAGCCGTGAGTGGAAAACTGTAAGGGATAAATTATGAAAGGAACAAAATGCTCTTCCTACCAGATGCTAAACTTGAACTAGGACCAATTTTGAATATACTCATGTTGTTTCCCTCTTACCCTTGAACTTCACACACAGTGGACTATCATTTAGAAGAGAACAGGAAAATATGGTTTTATTGAGCAAATAATCATTATTTTGATCATTGGCAGGGCTTTGAAAAATTCAGCAACATCCAGCAATACTAGCCAGATCTGCTGTCCTCTTTCTGTACTTGTTAAATTTCTCATAATAATTTCCACTTCCAATTGCTTTTTAAAATATGTTTTGGAAGTCAATGAATCCTTTGAAAATCTTATGAAATATGGGGGCTCATCTAGCAAAATGCACTACAAAGTAATGAATGCAACTTGAGAAGGCTCCCCAAACCTTGAGGGCCTAGGGTTCCAGAGTAAGTTTATATTGTGACTTACTGTTGATGGTATACAGGGCAGGCTGCCCCAAGATATGCCATTGGCATGCAGACCTAAAATCAGGCAAGGCCCAAAAGACTCAGGAAGAACCTTTGAACTTCTCCCTAACTGCTTAAAAGAATTTAAGACACGAGACCTATTCCTGGAAGGAACTATCACCACAGGTAAATATAATAAAGTATGAACTAGGTGTGGTAGGAAGGCAGGAACCTAGCAAGGCCTTTTTGATCAAAGATCTCTCTGTGTCCTGTTGCCTCTAGATAGCCAAACAAACATTTGTTTATCAAACGTTATTTTCATCTTGCTGTGAATTACCTTGCTTCTTTTTGAAGTAAGGAAAGGGAAGACCCCTACCTCATTCTCCACAGTCCAGAATGACATACATACCTAATATTGCCTTACAGTCTTTGGAATTCATGTTATGTGAATTCCCCATATGTATATAATAAGTTTGATTTTCTTATTAATTTGCCTTATATCACTGACTCAATGGACATGAGTTTGAGCAAACTCTGGGAGATGGGAAGGACAGGGAAGCCTGGAGTGCTGCAGTCCATGGTCACAAAGAACTGGACTCGACTTAGTGACTGAACAACAAGAACAATCTGCTTTATGTCATTTTAATTGCCAGTCAAAAGAATTTAGAGGGTAAAGAGGGAAGATACCCTTTCCCACAGTTTGTGTACCCAGCAGGATTCAATTTTACTGCAAATTTGGAAAACTCAGCAGTGGCCACAGGACTGGAAAAGGTCAGTTTTCATTCCAATCCTAAAGAAAGGCAATGCCAAAGAATGCTCAAACTACCGCACAATTGCACTCATCTCACACGCTAGCAAAGTAATGCTCAAAATTCTCCAAGCCCGGCTTCAGCAATACGTGAACCGTGAACTTCCAGATGTTCAAGCTGGTTTTAGAAAAGGCAGAGGAACCAGAGATCAAATTGCGAACATCCACTGGATCATAGAAAAAGCAAGAGAGTTCCAGAAAGACATCAATTTCTGCTTTATTGACTATGCCAAAGCCTTTGACTGTGTGGATCACAATAAACTGTGGAAAATTCTGAAAGAGATGGGAATACCAGACCACCTGACCTGCCTCTTGAGAAATTTGTATGCAGGTCAGGAAGCAACAGTTAGAACTGGACATGGAGCAACAGACTGGTTCCAAATAGGAAAAGGAGTACGTCAAGGCTGTATATTGTCACTCTGTTTATTTAACTTATATGCAGAGTACATCATGAGAAACGCTGGACTGGAAGAAACACAAACTGGAATCAAGATTGCCAGGAGAAATATCAATAACCTCAGATATGCAGATGACACCACCCTTATGGCGGAAAGTGAAGAGGAACTAAAAAGCCTCTTGATGAAAGTGAAAGTGGAGAGTGAAAAAGTTGGCTTAAAGCTCAACATTCAGAAAACGAAGATCATGGCATCCGGTCCCATCACTTCATGGGAAATAGATGGGGAAACAGTGGAAACAGTGTCAGACTTTATTTTTCTGGGGTCCAAAATCACTACAGATGGTGACTGCAGCCATGAAATTAAAAGACACTTACTCCTTGGAAGGAAAGTTATGACCAACCTAGATAGCATATTCAAAAGCAGAGACATTACTTTGCCAACAAAGGTCTGTCTAGTCAAGGCTATGGTTTTTCCAGTAGTCATGTATGGATGTGAGAGTTGGACTGTGAAGAAGCCTGAGCACCGAAGAATTGATGCTTTTGAACTGTGGTGTTGGAGAAGACTCTTGAGAGTCCCTTGGACTGCAAGGAGATCCAACCAGTCCATTCTGAAGATCAGCCCTGGGATTTCTTTAGAAGGAATGATGCTAAAGCTGAAACTCCAATGCTTTGGCCACCTCATACAAAGAGTTGACTCATTGGAAAAGACTCTGATGCTGGGAGGGATTGGGGGCAGGAGGAGAAGGGGGCGACAGGATGAGATGGCTGGATGGCATCACTGACTCGATGGACGTGAGTCTGAGTGAACTCCAGGAATTGATGATGGACAGGGAGGCCTGGCGTGCTGCGATTCATGGGGTGGCAAAGAGTCGGACACGACTGAGCGACTGATCTGATCTGATCTGGTTCACCTTAACACGACTGAAATGACTTAGCAGCAGCAGCGGCAGCATTCACCTTAAGACTGCTACTGCTAAGAAGTCCTGAGAAAACTGAGAAAAGCCAGCAGAAGATGAGAAATCTTAGCTGTGTTAGTCTCCTAGATCTCTGCCTGAGGGATCTGTTGGAAGCAAGAATAGCAAGAATCCTTTTTCTCTTTTCTAAAATTAGAATAGTAGGAGAGAATATTTATGCAGCAAGTTTCTTGGACTTAAGCAACTCTTGGCAAATTTGATAAACTTTTGCTTGATTTTCTTCTCTTTATCCGTCTCACGTCAACTTAATTCTTGGACTAGCTAGAAGAACTTGGATGGGTACAGGAAAATTTCCGCCTCCTTATACAATTTACAAAAGGCATTTTAAAATTCTGTTTATCACTTACAACTCTGTGCATGAAGCAATTTTAACCCCATCTTACACATAAAGAAACTGGACCTCAGAGGAGTTTTTACTATTCTTCTTTTTCCTGGAAGGTAAGAGAAAGCACTGAGGCTGCTTTTCCCCCAAAGTGCTGATGGTAGGTGGAGGGAAATCAAAGCCCAGCTCCTGTCCAAGATAAACTCTACAGAGAAACCTCTTCATCTCAAAGAAAATGGGTTACACCTCTCCCCTACTTCAGGAGCTGCAAGAAAATTGTGTTGCTGCTGTGGCCAGGTCAGAGAGGGAAAGACTGAAAAATCATAACAAGCTACACTCAGATTTGCAGCCCACATTCACATCATTGAATTTGGTGAGTCTAAAAGGTTGCAAATTTTGAAATTCATTTCTTTTTTCATTAATTTTTTAAAATTTTTATTTATTTCTTTTTTATTGCACTCTGTCTTCGTTGCTGTGAAGGCTTTCTCTAGTTGTGCGTGGGGATATCTTACTGTGGTGGCTTCTTTTGTTGTGGAGCCTGGGCTGTAGGGCGCAGGCTCAATAGCTGTGGTGCCCAGGTTTAGAGGCTCTGAGGCAAGTGGGATCTTCCTGAATCAGGAATCTAATCTGTGTCTCTTACATCGGCAGGCGCATTTTTACCACTGAGCCACCATGGAAGCCCTAATTATTTTTATTGAACCACAGTTGATTTACACTGTTGTGTTAGTTTCAGATGTACAGCAAATTGATTGCTTTGTGTGTGTGTGTGAGTGTGTGTGTGTATAGCTTCCTTGGTCGCTCAGCTGATAAAGAACCCTCCCGTAATGCAGGAGCCCCTGCTTCAATTCCTGGGTCAGGAAGATCCCCTAGAGAAGGGATAGGCTACCCATTCCAGTATTCATGGGCTTCCCTGGTGGCTCAGATGGTAAAGAATCCTTTTGCAACACATGAGACCTGGGTTTGATCCCAGGGTTGGGAAAATCCTCTGGAGGATGGTATGGCAACCCACTCCAATATTCTTGCCTGGAGAATCCCCATGGCCAGAGGAGCCTGGCAGGCTACAGTCCATGGGGTCACGAGTCCATGGGGTCACGAGTCCATGGGGTCACGAGTACATGGGGTCACGAGGAGTCAGACACGACTGAGCCTCTAAGTACACACACAGCATACGTGCACACACACTCACACTCACACACATATAGGTATGTGTGTATATATATATGTGTGTGTGTATATAGAGATAGATATATATGGAAGTGTTTTCCTCTAGGGAGAATATACATTTGATTCTGCTGGGTGCTCAAACTTACTGACAACCATTTGGGACCATTTTAAAATAAATTAAGGAAGAAGGGGAGGGATAAATTAGGTATTTGTGAGTATCACACATACACTACTATATATAAAATAAACAACAAGGACTGACTGTATAGCATAGGGAACTCTACTCAATATTTTGCAATGACTTATATAGAGAAAGAATCTGAAAAAGATTTGAAATAGTCCCAAATTGTCCATGCCTTGAGCACCTGGCAGAATCAAGTATATATTCTCCCCTAAAGGAAAACGCCTACGTTCTAGATCACAAAGGATCCTACTTATAATTTTTGGAATATATGAGCAGCAACGGTCAAAAATAATCAAGCAGGGAATTCCCTGATGGTCCAGCGGTCAGAACTCCATGCTTTCACTGCCGAGGGCCCAGGTTCAATCCCTGATAGGTAAACTAAGATCCCACAAGCCACGCAGCAAGCTCCCTGCCTCTCAAAACGATCAAACAAAAAGAATAAGGCATCATGAGCCAGAACCTTTTAAAACCACAGAACCAACAGGCAACATAAAAAGACTTTCACAGATTTCTTATATATGAATTATGAGACCTAGGTTATAAAACAAGTATATATACTATCTTGTTGTTGCCATTGTTTTACTAGCTGGAGTATAAGTATTAAAAAAAAAAAATTCCTGGAGAAAGCTCACTTCTGATTGGAGAGAAAAAAATAAGGAACAGCAAACTATAAAAAGTCATCTAATACATTTGAAAAAGAAACAAAAATAGTATTTATCAATAAAAACTGCAATAACAAATATTAAGTACTCAGTAACAGATTAAAGGGGCTTCACTGGTGGCTCAGTGGTAAAGAATACGCTTGCCAATGCCAGAGATGCAGGTTTGGCCCCTGGTCCAGAAAGATTCCCTGGAGAAGGAAATGGCAACCCACTCCAGTATTCTTGCCTGGAGAACCCAAAGGAGAGAGGAGCCTGGCAGACTAGAGTCCATGGGGTGCCAAAGACTCGGACACAACTTAGTGACTGAACAACAACAAACAGATTAAATATAATTGAATACAGGGTAAATGAACTAAAAATAAGCCAGAAGAAATTACTTAGAATGTCACATGGAAAATAAAAATATGAAAAATATGAGTACTAAGAGACAGGGAGGATAGAAATGAAAGCTCTGAGGTACACCTCCATAGAAGCTCCAGAAGGACGGGACAGTATGCTTCCCTCTTCATACCAAGAGGCTGATGTGCCTCTTACATCTCTTTGGTATTATTATAAAATTGTTTAAACATATTTGAAATAATAGAGGGAATAGCATTATAAATCTAGTATGTCCATAATCCAGATAATCAAGATTTTACCACATTCCTTTATTTTCCCATTTTTCTTTTTCTTAATGTCTTTCTTGGTGATTCTTTTTTTTTTTTTTTTTTTGGAAACTCTGCTTGGCTTGCAGGATCTTAGTAACTTGACCGGGGATTGACCCCAGGCACTCTGCTGCTGGGCAGTGAAAGCATGGAATCCTAACCACTGGACGGCCAGCAATTCCTTGTCGGTGCATTTTAAAGCAATTCCCAGAGTTCATATAATTTTGCCCCTAGAGGTAATAATTGAAGAATTGGCAGAGATTTTTCCAAAACCAGTAAAACCAGAATCCACACCGGTTCAAAAATTTCAGCCATTCTTAAGTAGGATAAACAAAAATGAAATCCACATCTGGGTACTTCTAGACAGAAGCCACAGAATTTCAGGACCAAATCTGAAAGCACCCTCTCCTCAATACTACCTTCAGTTTCTATACTCAGCCCCTTGTTCAGGCACCATTCGGAGAGCTGAATGTTTATTTCATCCTCCTTCAGCACTAGGACCAGAAGACGTAATCCCCAGTATTACTTGGTCTGTTTTTACTGAAGGGTTCAGACTAGGCAGGAATTTTGGAGCTCAGTGACTTCTGTGTCTTGAATTTTTTCAAATTAATTTTTATTGGAATATAGTTGATTTACAATGTTGTGTTAGTTTCTGCCGTACAGCAAAGTGAGTCACTTAAACAAAAATGTGTCTTCAGTTTATATATGAGAAAAATGAGTTCAAAGTGAAAAAACATGCTGAGGTCCCACAGCTAACAAATTATGCCTGGATATCCAGGAAGCTTATGCTTGTAATGAAAACTGCTAACCATGTCCAAAATTTCTCGAGACAGCTTAGCCATGAGGAAGAAATTTTTAAAAGATGGCAAAAAAAAAAAAAAAAAAAAAAATTCCATCTGTTGGGAGAAAGTTAAGTTGTGTAAATATTTCTTTCTTTAATTTCCTAATGAGAGAAAGGAATTGGGTGTGTTTTAAAAAAGCAGTCAAAGTAGTAAATGAATGCCATCTCTCTGGGAAGGTTAGGAGCAATAAAGAATTGGTAGAATAAAAGCCACTACCAGCTGAGGGTTAAAGGAGACATGAGAGAAGACAACAAAGTGACATTTAATTCCAACCTAGTCCAGACGTTGCTGGAAAGTGTGAGCTGTACAGAACGTTTTAATCAAACTTTGGTGTGAAAGATCAGGATTTGGTGATTGATGAGTTGAAGATTTACCAGCACATTTTTTCCAACTTTTTGTAGGTTACACTTTTTTATTATAGAAATTTCAGAAAATATGGAAATATATGTACAATAGAATGAACACCAATAGTTCAGTAGCGGGGAATTAACCGCTAGTGATTCATTATTGCTTCCTCTCATCTTTCTCCCATGTACATAAATATGTGTTTTTACAGCTGTCACTCTGATAAATGTTCTCACTTATAAACCTTTGAAAACAATTTTATTTCCTAGAATGAATCGCTAGAAGAAAGGTTAAAAAGGTATAAAATAGCAGAGTTGTTAAGAGATTGGGCTTTTAGTCAAACATCTGTATTGAATCCCAGTTTTGCTAATAATGAGCTTGAGCTTATAACCTTGGTCTCCTTATATAACTTCTTTAGGTCTCAATTATTGCTTCTGTAAAAGAAAAGAAGAACTATAAAGACTTGAAAAGACAACAAAAAAAGTTTAAAATGAAGCTACTGCCTAAATTCACAGTAAGGATTAAAATAATGGAATGAATGTACAGCTCCTGGGATCAATTAATGATTGTTATTATTATTGTTGGATAATATTTATTATCCAACATTTTTATCCATATTATCCAGCATTTATTATCCAATATTTATTATCCAACATTTATTATCCAAAATGTTGTTGGATAATAATTATTGCTTTTTGAGTTCTTAAAAAAATACTTTCGTATATTTCTATATTGAAAGGCATCTATTGTGTTTTTACAGAAAAGCGTTACTCTTTACAAAAGATAATGCTACATCTTTAAGTTATATTTTCATGTCTTCATTTTTCTCTCTCTCTGCAGCACAAAAGTAAGACCTTAGAAATCTTTCTGGTTTCAGAAGACTTGCATGCTAAGTATATGCCCGGAACTCACAGTGGTGTGCCAAAGGAGGGACAAGAGGTGTGGCTGACCAGGGAGCAACAATAGAGCATGCATTATCTGGAGAGAATTTTAAAAACTACTCAAGCCTAGTTTGTCTGCTTTTTATTATCACTGTGTGCTCACAATTTTGAACAATGTTAATGATAAAATGCTTTTCACTACAGCATCTTTGGTCTATCTTCCAAACTGCTGAGTTGTAATAATAAATATATATATCATATAATATTAATTTGTACATATGTGTATGTAATATAATATGTGTGCGTGCATGCTAAGTTGCTTCAGTTGTGTCCGACTCTTTGCAACCCTATGGACCATAGCCCTCCAGGCTCCTCTGTCCATGGGATTTTTCAGGTAAGAACACTGAAGTGGGTTGCCATGCCCTCTTTCAGGGGATCTTCCCGACTCAGAGATCGAACCTATGTCTCTTACGTCTCCTGCATTGGCAAGTGGGTTCTTTACCACTAGTGACATCTGAGAAGCCCCATAGTATGTGTACATGATATTTATTGTATAATATGGGTATGTGTCTGTTTGTGTACATGTAAACTTCAAATTACCTCTTAATACGCATTGTATTCTATATGGAAGTTAATCCAGAGAATGCCCAATTACATAGGTCACCATGACACATGTTGGCACAGCCTCATGAGTTTGCTTTGACAGTAAGTTCACAATAGATGGGAGTTGTTCAGGCTCACTTAGGGCACTGTTCATATCTCCAAGCTCTTTAGTACAACATATCCCTATGTTTAAACTGTAAATATGAATTAACAATGATAGCACACTGTCTCTAAAGACAAAGAAACAAAACTGTAAACAAAACAATGATTCTACATGACAATTTGATTTTTTAATTAAAAAGTTAAAAATGGTGAACCACAAAGTGTAATACCTTGTTTAGTAAGTGTGTATATTAGTTCATACAAAACATACATTTTAACTAAATTTATTTTTTTAACTGTTAATTGTTTTGAAACTAGAGAGTAAATTAAGAAAAATGATTATCACTGATAATAATTTTTGCATCTACAGGAGTGAATTAAAAATGATCTGTTGCAGGTGTCAATCATGCCAGGTACACCACTGTCACCTTGCAAAGTTAGATTTCCTTCATTTAATAATCACAATGCAATGTCACAGATGAGGACGGGGGCTCTCAGAAAGCGTGTGTGACTTGCACAAGGCCCCACAGCTAGTAATTTGCTGAGCTGGTTATCAAATCCACATTTGTCTTGACTCCAGAGCCCAAGATTGCCACCAGTATGTCAGGATGTTTGAGTTGCTAACAAGAAAGGGAAAGTAAGAAATAAGAGTTGTTATGCTTCAGGCTCCTTTTGAGAAAGAAACTTGCTTTGGGAAGTTCATTACTTTTGCCATGAGCCTTGGAACCAAAAGTTATCAATTATCTCTACCAATACTCACCTAAACAATCACCCAGGGGCCTGAAAGAGTCAATGCACTTTTCCATAAGAAACAATTTACTTTCCTTTCCCGAGAGAAAAGGGCCCAGTAGATTTCTAAAAAGACATTTTTTCCTAATATCTGGCTGCTTTAATAGACGTTTAATTCTTTTACATTAAAAGAATAAAAAAGACCAATTTTCAGAGTTTAGGAGAAACTACAATGATGACCAAATGGGCTTTCTCAATAGGTTAATACCTGAAGGCATTGGTGCTCGCTCTACATTAATACACTTTGACATTTACTTCCTAGAGAGGCTCCAACATTTCCACTGTTTTTAAATGTGAAACTGCTCTCAAGCCACAACTTTTAATTTTACTGTGACATTACCTTTCCTTTTACCTGAAGTCATGAATGAGTTTTGCTTGGCAACACATGAAGGAAATTGCTGATGTCAGAAAAAGGACTGGTAATAGAATCAGAACTTTAATGCTGGAAGTGTTTTAGATCAGGTTACTGGAGTCTTTCCTTGGCAAAATTTCAACTAAAACTATTAGCCAAAGCTCTTACTATAGAAGGACTTACATCCTAGGAAAGCACTTGCATAACAGAAAGAGGGACAGGAAAACCACTCGTTGAGAGCATGTTACAGGTCATGGAGGTTCTCATGCCTGTAACAATGATTAATGGGTTTTAGTCACTTCTACTTTAGAGATGGTAAAACTGCTCTTAGCAGAGAGACTAAGGGACTTGCCCAAGACCTCACAACTAGGAAGTGACAAAATGCTTATGCAAGCCCACCTATCTCAAGTCCAGGCATCTTTCCACTATGCTACAGAGGTTTCCTACAAAATAGCCACTTCTGTCCCAAAAATGGCATTATGAAGTGATGTAAAAGAAAATACAATGGTAAGAACATAGCCTCTGGAGTCAGCTTAGATCTTGATGACAATCCTGCCACCAAATAGCTATGGGATGGTGGACAAATTATTACCTTATAAAGCAGTGACAGTCATGCTTACCAAATATTCCACTTCTCTTGCAGTTCCTCCCTCTTACCCTTATGTGAGACGTATAATTAGTGCTAGTTAATGAAATGCACCCAAAGTACTGTATGCCATTTCTGGCAGAAGCAGTGAAACATGCATGGATAATTATCCAATTCTTTCTTATCTCTGAGAGACTGGAAGACTTCAAGTTACGCAGGTTGCAGTTATAATATCATGGAGCCTTCATAAATGTAGGGACCTGAATGACTGTATGGAATAGACATTACTACTCATCTCTCTCCACCCAGACCGACGACTGTTGTGCCATCCAGACCATGAAGGAGAAATAAACCTCTATTCTATGAAATCGCTTAGATTTGAGGGTAAATTTATTGTAGCAGCATAACCCAGTCTACTAAGACTACTTTTTCATACCTTATGTTCCTAAACTCTAAAATAGTGATAGTAATTTTGACTTAACAGAAATATTGTGAGGATGATATGAGACTTTTATAGGCTACACCTGAAAACATTGTCAAACTAGCAAGGGGCAGAAGGAAACATGGAATGTGTGGCAATCTGGGTGAATCACGGTCTCTGTTTTTTTCCAGAAGTAGAGGAAAATAGACTGCGTGATCCTCAAAGTTTCCTGCTATTTCTCACATCTAAATTTCTCTCTGACTTCGGAATTTGGTCTTCAATTGTCTGACCCAAATTAATTAGTGACTACTCTATTGTCCCTGGTGGCCTAGAGGTTAAAGCGTCTGCCTGCAATGCAGGAGACCTGAGTTCGATCCCTGGGTCAGGAAGATCCCCTGGAGAAGGAAATGGCAACCCACTCCAGTATTTTTGCCTGGAGAATCCCATGGATGGAGGAGCCTGGCGGGCTACAGTCCACATGGTTGCAAAGAGTCGGACACGACTGAGCGACTTCATACACACACACGTTCTGTTCTCAAGGGCTTCCCAGGTGGCGCTAGTGGTAGAGAACCTTCCTGCCAGTGCAGGTGATATAAGAGACATGGGTTTGATCCCTGGGTCAGGAAGATTCCCTGGAGGAGGACATGGCAACCCACTCCAGTATTCTCGCCTGGAGAATTCCATGGACAGAGGAACCTGGTGGGCTACGGTCCATAGGGTTCCAAAGAGTCAGACACAACTGAAGCAACTTAACATGCACACATGCATTCTGTTGTCAAATGCTGTGCCAAGAAGTTGGCTTCCGGAGCAGGTCTTACGGAGGTGCAATGTGGATTTTCTCTGGAGTCAAACTGAGCACGTGGCATACATTTTCTGGGAATGGAGAGACAGTCTGGAGGACCTTGGCAGAGTCTCTCTTTTCTACTTATGAAGAAGTATTAAATGAAACTCTTCAGGAGGAAGCCTGGGGAGAGTGGGATAGTTGTGAGACAGCCCTTCAGGAGGGGAACAGCATGTCATTTTTGCTTTAGTACTCCCTTTAAATGTCTTTCTACATCCTTGCAACTAGCTGAGGGGGAGTAAGAGAGCAAAGCTGTCAGACCAGCAGCATCTTAATTATGGAGATTAGAAATATTTTATGCAATTGACACAGCCTCTTCTAAATTACATAGTATTAGGGGAAATGACTCTGTCTAATGCCAATGAGAAAGAAAGAAAGGAGCTCTGAGAAAAAGAACAGGTGGATTTTGACAGTTTTTCCAATAAAATAATAATAGTTTGGGGAAAAAAAAACTTTAAAAACCAGTCTAATGCTACAATTTTCATAGCCTGAAACAAATCTCTTAACAGAACTTGAGGGAAGCTGGGAATGACTGTAGCTAAGCTTCCAGTTGCTAGTCCAGCCAGACCTCACTGCCTCCCTCCCCCGCTTCCCCTTGGTTTTGCTCTGCAGCACCACACTAGAAGACAAACTATTGGAACGCTTGGGAAGTGAGCAAGTTGGTGGTTATGTCAGGCTTCATTCCCAGCTAGTCTATGTCCTTTGCTCAGTGGGAGAAATATCAGTATCCCCGAAGTGGCACCTTGGTATTCTCACAAAGTTCAATTACTTCCCATGGTCCAGTAATTTCCTGCCAGGCATAGGAGTATCTGGTTCTATAAGAATTGAGACCCATTGAGAGCATCCTGAAGACTGAATGCTTTGCTAAGAATATGGAGGACTCCTGTCAATCATACTTAGGCATCATTTTGCTGAATTGAGCAGGGGAGTTGATGAGTAGGGGCAAGAGCTTCAGCACCTACTGTTTTTATTATTTAATTTCTCCTTCCTCTAGACCTCCTTGTAGGATATCATCACAGTGATCTTTTTAAAGTGAAAAGCTCCTTTTACTATCTATTTGTTCCAAATCCCCTGCTCCTTTTGCCTGTAGGAGGTACAAACTCCAGGGTTTATGGATGCTGGTGGATAATGCAGATGGGAGAAGCTGGCTCCTGTCAGAAAAACTTGAGAGAGTGTTGGGAACTGTATGTAGAAAATTGGAGAGCTCACGACAATACCTCCCATCCTGCACACTCCTCTCACAATGTGACTTTGATATTTCAGTTGAAGGTGGGATGGTGGTCATATCTATGGTTTCTTCCCTTGAATCTGGATGGGCCTATGACTGCAGCAAAAGTCATGCTATCTGCTGTCTGAGGCTAAGTTATAAAAGATAATGCAGTGTCAGCCTGGTCCTCTTGGGATGCTCACTCTTGGAACCCAGCAAGGAAGCCTGGGTCACACAGTAAGTTCTGGCCAACAGCCAACAGCCAGCCTCAAGTACACCAGACGTGTGAGGGAGAAGACTTTGAAATGACTCCTGACCCATCCACTGTCTGATTGTCCCTCTGTGAGAATTGCCTAGCCGAGCTTCCTGAGTCCCCAGAACTATGAGAGGTGATCATGAATAGTTGTTGCCATTTTAAATCACCAAGTTCCAGTTTGGTTTGTGATGCATCAATGGATAATAAGCACAGCCAACAAATCTTACTCATGTCTTTTTGTGTGTATGTGGCCATGCCATGAAGCTCATGGGATTTTAGTTCCCTGACCAGAGATCCAACCTGGGGCCTTGGCAGGGAGAGCTCGGAGTCCTAACCATTGGACTGCCAGGGAATTCCCAGATCTTACTCAATTCTAAACCTGCACTTTTGCTTAAGTCATTTTGTGACCTTGAACCTAACTCCTGTTCAAGGACCAGCTTAATACATTTTATAAACATTGCTTAATAGTGCTGTTTCTCCAACATTGATAGGTCATTTGGGAGGACCCTGTCCTCTTGCAATTATTTTATTAAAATATTTTAATACTTTTAAAAAACAATACTTGCTTTTGTCAAAACTACAAACATTACAGGAATCAATAATCAAGAAACTCTCTCCCTTCTGTCTTGCTCTATTTCACTCCAGTTTACCTCCATCCCCTCTCCAAAGGTAACTGCTTAACAGAGTCATACATATTCCTCACAATCTCTTCTGCAAACACACACACACACACACACTTCACATAAATAGAATTCCATCACAATACTGTTTTATAAATTGCTTTTTCAGTTGATGGTTTATTTTAGTTATCTTTCTGTCAGTAAATACTAATCTATCTCATACTTTTAAATAGCTGTATAGTATTTCCTATTATTTACCCAATTGCTTAATCAATATTCTCTTTATAGACCCAATGGACTGTAGCCCACCAGGCTCCTCTGTCCATGGAATTCTCCAGGCAAGAATACTGGAGTGCGTTGCCATTTCCTTCTCCAGGGGATTCTTCCCGACCCAGGGATTGAACACAGGTCTCCCACGTTGCAGGCAGACTCTTTACCAGCTGAGCCACCAGGGAAGACTTACAGAAATTTAGGTTTTCCCAAACT
Source organism: Bos indicus (assembly GCF_029378745.1). Classification (NCBI taxonomy): domain Eukaryota; kingdom Metazoa; phylum Chordata; class Mammalia; order Artiodactyla; family Bovidae; genus Bos; species Bos indicus. The sequence goes on from NC_091767.1 coordinate 94,957,801, forward strand.
TTTCCTTATTAAAAACAAGACTCTACTGCTGTTACATACATTCCTGGGAGAAGAATTGCTGAGGTTAAAAAAAAAATGCACCTTTTAGCTTTCGTGTAAATTCTTAAATTCCTCTTCAGAAAGAGTTAACTATATTCCTATCAATAGTATATGAGAGGACTGTGACTTTCTCTGACACTGGATATTATCAAGCTTTTAAATCTTTGCTGGCGTTTTAGGTGAGGAATAATAGCTCCTAATTTTTTTAACTTACAGTTTTATTATTAGTGAAGTTGAGCAGCATTTCACATTTTATTAGTCCCTGTATTTCTTTCACTGTGGATTTTGTCTGCTATGCCCTTTGCCCACTTTCCTGTTTTTGTTTTTTTTTTTTAAAGTAGGAGTTTTTTTGGTATTATGGATACAGGCTGCTATAACAAAATACCATACACTGGTATCGCTTATAAGCGATTTCTGTGAGAAACAGAAATTTGTTTCACACAGCTGTGGAGTTTGCAAGTACAGAATCGAGATGTCAGCACATCAGGTTTTGGTGAAGGTACTTTTCTGGGTTGCAGATCACAATTTCTTGTGTCCTTACATAGTGGAAGGGTTAGGGAGCTTTCTGGAATATCTTTTATAGAACATTAATTCCATTTGTGAGGGCTCCATCCTCCTGACTTAAGCACATCCCAAAGGCCTATACCTCCTAAAACTGTCGTCTTTGGCATTAGGATTTCAACACATGAACTTTGGGAGACATTCAGATCATAGCAGGAGGACTTTCACAAATCATTTTGCAAGTACTACTAATCTATTTGTTGGTTGTGTTTATTTATGAAACTTTTTGTATCAAGGAGTTTTAAAAGAGTTATGTAGTTGATCTCTTTTACTAAGGCTATGGTGTCTTCTGGACTTCCCAGATGGTACTAGTGGTAAAGAACCCTCCTGTAAATGCAGGAGACTTAGGAGACTTGGGTTTGATTCCTGGGTCAGGAAGATCACAGAGGGCTCCAGTCCATGGGATCACAAAGAGTCAGACATAAATGAAACAATTTAGCTAGCTAGCTAGCCATGGTGTCTTCCAAAGAAAAACACTTTCATACTTACAGTTTTATATAAGTAAATAGTTTTTATTTGGTTGTTTCATAAGAGAAAAAGCCAAAATTTTTCAAAAATTATTGTTTAATATTTCAGATAATCTTTTCTTTGAGATATTCTAAGCATTTAACTTACAAATCTAAATTTCCAGGAACTCATACTGAGAGAATTCATTCATTCATTGAAGAGATGTTTATGACACATTCTTGGGTACCAAGCTGTTTTCTAGGCTTTCAGTACACAGTGGGAACATGTCTAGTGGAGTTAATAATAAAAGGGGGCACAGGGGAAGAATTGTAATGTAACAATTTTTTTAGGAAGCAAAATAATCTCTGTGCTTCTGAGTTTATACAGCACATGGACTCATTGTTCTCATTACATTTGAACATAACATACTCTAAATCTTGGCTTAAATGTCTTTCCACTTCACTAAAATATAAATGACTTAAGAGCAAAGAATGTCCTTCATTCATCTTTGAATCTTTGGCATCTAGCTAGTATCTGATCATTATAATGGCTCAAGAACTACATTATGAAATAAATGGATTTCCCTATTTTACAAATTGCCTCTTTCCTTCTCAAATGAATATTCATAATCCTGCCTTCCTTCCCCTTCTTCCTCACCCACCACCCCAAAATAAAAGCCCACACTGGGCTCCCAGGGCAGTTCAGTGATGAAAAGTCCACCGACCAGTGCAGGGTACACATGTCTCGGAGCAACCACAAATATTGAGCACAGGTCTAGAGCCTGTGCTCCGCAACAAGAGAAGCCATCTCAATGAAAAGCCCGCGCACCACGACTAGAGAATAGCCCCTACTCGCCACAACTAGAGAAAAAGCCCATGCAGCAATGAAGACCCAACACAGCCAAAAATAAATAAATAAAATTATATATTAAAAAAAAAAAACACACTAGTTTTATGTTAGAAACAGATCAAATCCCTGGAACTCAAGCTAGCATTTTTGTTTTTGTTCAGTCGCTAAGTTGTGTTCGACTCTTTGTGACCCCATTGCAGCAAGCCAGGCATACAAGATACTTAATCAAATGTGCTTAGTTCATAAGAGAGACTCAATAAAAGAAATTGGATAAATGAATATCTACAGATTTTTAAAAAATGACTTTCAGAAAAGTAATAGGGAAGTGCCACACCCCTATGAACACAAGTTCACAGCAAGTATTTTTAGAGAACTTAAATGTTGTTTGATCTTGTAATGGAAATCTCAGTGAAAATAAATAAAAGCCAGAGTTTTTAATTAAGGCTGGTGAAACATCAACTTACAAGTGTGGGCAAGAGCAAAGTTGCAAAGCTAAGGAATAATGATTCTCACCAGGAGCTGACTGGGAACAATGTTTTCTTTTTCTATCACATACCTGAGTTCAGGGAAGCTCTTTTCCAGGGTTTCTAACTTCAGGGTTTAACTAGGAGGCTGGGATACATTTCAATCTTTTCAAATAGAGACCTGATCTTGCCTCTCTGGTAATTAGTGAACAGTCACAGTCCTTTTGGTTACAATTGGTTTTCACTTTTGGAGCATTTCCCAGGGGTGACATGGGAATAGCTTGGAGGAGGAGGTTGTGAGACAGATCTGGAAGCAAGGGCTCTGCTGAGGGAAACGTGCTCTTGGTGGGATGTGACTGTGAACACAGTGTGTGCTAAAATGTAAATAACACAGCCAAAGCACCTAATACCACAAATTAAAAAAAAAAAATTTTAATAAAGGACTCCTCTGCGCAGTTATACACATACACACATACACACATCTAAATTTCTTTTACCCCCGCCAAACCTGAAATCATGTGAACAATGAGTTGGGCTTTATTAACATCTGGAAAGAGCATTAGTTCCATGTTTTCCCTAGGTGAGTGACCAGCACCAAGCCCTCCATTTGAAGCTGGAAACACTGAAATTCACACGGCCAATTATGCAATACTAGACCACTGGGAAGCATTTCTGGCTGGCTCAGCTGGTGATCCGATTTTACCCTGCAGCAGCAAGATTGATAGACCTTATAATTTTATTCTGGTTAGTGTAGATGCTGTTCTTACATAAGTTTTTTTTTTTTTTTTTTAACTCTTCTTTTTCTCAAAAGAAAAAACCTGAGTCCTTCCCAAGTGGTTTGCCCCAATGACATCTCATGGTGATAAGATCAGTACCCCAATCACCAGCTAGAGTGATCCTTTCACAATTTCTGAATTTGATGTAGTTTAATTTCATTGAATGCTGTGTGAGCTTGCTTATGAGAGCGAATGAAAAGGAACAGAAATTTGCCCCCTTCTATATCATTCCTTTTATGAGGCTTCTTTGGGCATGAGGGAAAGAGACTCATTCTTCGAAGGTACAGAATATCAATTGGGGAGCTGTTTCTCTCATGCTAATGACAAGGTATAACTGAAAAACATCACATTCATATGCATATATGGTACATATATACATAATTAGTATATTTACAAAGCACCTAGCAGAACCTTAGAACTCTTAGTTCCATTAACCCTTAAAAGGAAAACTGAAATTCAGATCTGCCCAAGCACAGAGGAACGTGCCCATCATCCTTGTCTAGGAAAGACACCTCCAAAAAATATGAAATGAACTTTTTTTTTCCTGAAGCACTGCCAGAGTCTGTTATACATTTATCAGCTTCTGCAGTTCTAATTACAAAATAAGCACTAGCTACTACATAGAATAACTACACTAGCCAAAAAGATTTTTATAATCTGAGAGAAATTCTCCCATATTGATACTGCTAAGAGAAACAAACTCCCCTTTCCTTGATTATAAAGAAGCAAGACAGATGGCTTCTTGTTTAAGACTGTAATTTTACTTTCAGCCTCCTTTCTCAGTTAAAAAACAAGATGTACTTTGACGCTTTGAGGGAAAATCTCAAGGGAAGGTTTTTTAAAATTCCTGGTTGCACTGAATAATTAACAAACAATTGAGAGCTGATAAAGATACAAAGGAGAAAATGCTATAGCTTGTTTTCAGGGAGTTTATAATCTAATTGTGGAGTTCACAATCATAATTGGGACCAGAGCCATTGAAGTATTATTTTTTTTCACTTCTATGTAATGGCCTAATGGTTTATGGTTGATCCCCTGATCAAATTGGAAGGGAACATAGGGAGAATGCAGAGGAAGAATTAATAATCTCAAGCAGTACTTACTGAGTCCTTATTGTCCTACTGAAAATGACATATTAGTCGCTTAGTCATGTCCGACTCTTTGCAACCCCATGGACTGTAGCTCACCAGGCTCCTCTGTCCATGGAATTCTCCAGGGAAGAATACTGGAGTGGGTTGCCGTTCCCTTCCCCATGGCATCTTCCTGACCCAGGGATGGAACCCAGGTCTCCTATATTGGCAGGTGGGTTTTTTACCACTAGCGCCACCCGGAAGCCCCTGCTGTCCTACTGGCTGCTTTCATATAGTGTCTAGTCTTGACAACAGCTCTTCCTGGCCATCCTTATCACCTGTTTTTCACAGAGCAGGAGAAGGAGGCTTAGAGAAATGATTCATCCCTGGTAACAGACCTAGAGAATTGAAACACACCAACTGTGAATTCCTCTTTGGCCTTTCCTTTGGTGGTCTCTGGGTTCCCATCTTGACTTTCTTTTGCTTAGATTCCCTTTCAATGCACCTGAAGTCAGCTTACTTCTGTACTGTTTCCACCCCCCTTAGCTTTTGAGTAATCTTTAAAATTTGCTGTCTTTCATTTGGCAGTCAGGCCTTCTAGTCCCCCTTGCACCTTTGCAAATAAGCTCCCCCCCCCCCCCCCAACTGATTCTGTCTTTAAGACATTCTTTGACAGGATGAAAGGAAACACGAAAAGGTTTAAAATAGTGCCTCGTACGTGGTTCTCTTAATATTAAGCATGATCTATAGTTTTATTCCTGCCACATTTTAACTGTTCTCATATCATACTTTCTCAACCTCTTGGGGTTGTAGTTCTTGAAGATGGTGACAGCACTTACTCTTAACTTGCTGATACTGCCTAGCGTATTCACGGAACAACAAGGAATTTTAAGAGAGCAGGAACTTTGGCACTTTTATTCACCTCTTTTTCCCAGTGCTTGTAAATTACTGGAACTTAGTATGCCTGCGGTATACATATGTTTTAATATGATGAATTAATTCTCATTTGTGTGTGTGGACTATTCTGTGTAAAGTTTCGTTAAGATCCAATATGTCTCTGAATTGAGAGACCTGGAGAATTTTTTGCCTTTTCCTTATTTTCGTCCCTTTATAACAATTTCGACCTTGGGTGTATTCCATCAAACTCCTGGTGCCTTCAAGGCTTAGTTTCCACATCAGCAAAATGGGGCGAGTAGCAACAGAGGCTTATTTCTCCTTGTCCCCTATCACATAGTACTTCTCCACGGGGTTACTGCGTACGCTTTACTCTGGATAAAAATCAGTCACCTGAGAGGTAAGAAACCATTAAGGTCCTCGGGTTGCAAGCCCAATAGGGAAACAGAATGACAGCTCCGCAAGCCTCGCCGGTGCTTCCCGGGTCCGGAAACAACCCGACCCCATTTCGGCTGCGAGCCTGCCCAGCCTTCGTGTGCCCCAGCCTCAGGCGCCCTCTCGCGCAGAGGTAGCGCTCTGCCTCGGTGCCACAGCTAAATGGGCTCGGTACCGCGCAGGCTCCGACGCGCGCCGAAGGGCCCGGCCTAGTTTTGGCCGCAGCCGCCCGACCGCCCGCGCGGCGCTGCACTGGGGGCGGGGAGTCTGATGGGAGACGCGCGCGGCGCTGAGGAGGCGGCGGCCCGGGAGAGGGAGCGGGAGAGGGACTGGGCGCGGGAGGCGGGAGGCGGGGGACAGGGGGAGGCGCCGCCGCCGCCGCCGCCCGCCCCTTTCCGCTGGGGAGCAGCTGCAGTAGCAGGAGCGGAGTAGGAGCCGCGCAGCTACAGCCGCCGCCGCTGCCGCCGCCGCCGGGGGATGTGGTCGGCGCCCTCCCCGAACCGCGCCGCATCCTGAGTACCCGCCGCCGCCCGAGCCGCCGCCGCCGCCGCCGCCGAGTCGTGCGGAGCCAGGCCGCGCCCTCCCAGGGCGCCCGCCGGCTCGCATGCCGAGGGGCTCTGGGGCGTAGCTGCGCGCCCGGCGCCGCCTCCGGGCTCCTCCGGCCCCGCCATGGGCTGCTGCAGCTCCGCCTCCTCAGCCGCGCAGGTGAGGGGCTCCCGCCTCCCGGCCGCCCACCCGGATGCCTCCCCCGCGCTGCGCGGCGGGCGCCAACCGCCTTCCACCACCCGCAAGCTTCCCTTCAGCCCACCAGGCACTCCAGAGACGTCCCCTACCCGCACCTCCCCCTGTCCCGCCGTTGCCCCCGCGCTGGCTCCCAGGGCAGCCGACTGGCAGGCGCCTCAGCGCGGCCCCCGGGGCGCCCCTTGCAGACTTGGCCGCCGCCTCCTAGTCACACCTGAGCGGCGCGTCCCGCCAGCCCGCAGGTAGAGGCAAGAAGGACGCCTGCTCTCTGCCCCAGGTGGCACCCCCTCTTCCTTCGTCTTCCGGGCCTGCCTCCTGGCTTCCCACCTCCTTGGAGTCCGCCCGCTGCACATCCACAGACTATCCTCTGTGCTCCCTGGAGGAGTAGCTCCAGCTTGGGCTGTTCGCCCCATCTCCCACCTTATTACAGTTTCTGCTCTATTGGAGATTCTGTCCCTTTTCTCCTGCCAGCAGACCCTGGTCCGGGTTCAAGCGTTTAAGCGGATCCCGGAGCCCTCCTACGACCCGGTTTCCCAGATTCCAGCGGCTCGCCACCCACCCCATCCCCCCTTTGTGCCTTGACCTCAGACACCCAGGCCTCTTCGCACACCGAGGCCCCTGCGGGAGCGCGGGGACTGCGCTGGGAAGGAGATTGGGCACCTGGAGGGTGACGGGAGCGTTACGGAAACTCCCTCTTTGTTGCCAGTGTAACAGGAGGAAGAGGTGCCGAATTTAGTTTTTCTGTGGGCACACTGGCTGAGTGTTGTCGCTGAGGGCTGAGATGCAGAGATTTCTCCCAGCGCCTACCCTGCCCCCATCCAAATTTCGCTAACCTGCCTCTCTCTCTTGCCAATCGGAGCCCTTAACCTGGATGGAAATGTTTTAGACAACTGTATAAGGATCAGATGTAATAGGACTTGACTGCTGTCCGCTAATAACTGAGAGGACCTGTTTGTAAATTACCTAATTTAGTGGATTAGTGAGTGTATTTACAAATACGATAAAAAGCAATCAGGAATACTGCATCAAACTGTCTGGTGGTGGTGTATGAAAAATAGGCTCTGACAATGCCTGGGATGTAATCTCACAGTTTCATTAGCGTAGAATTTAACTATGGTCTTGGATTTGTTTGTTTTGCGGGGGAGACAAGGGCTCTTGTTTTTAGAAATAAAGGCTTGTCGGTTCTTGGTGAAGAAAAACGCTAGTTTTGGGGGAAAAAATTCCTTCAGAGATCTAGCATCTGTGATAATGCCAGAAGTGTTTTGCTACTGCTAAATGACTATATATAACTCAGTTTTAAATAACCTGCATACTTGTTCTGAAAATCTGAGATCTGTCTGAAAATGACTGGAATTGCAGATGAATGGAGGACATCTATGTTTTATTAAGTATCCATCCTAGTTGTCCATTTCTTTTTTGGGTGTTTGCTTACTCGTGTTTTTTTTTTTTTTCCTTTTCCTATTAGGATCATAGTCAGGCTGATTGGCTTAGTTAAACCTTACTGTTCAGTTAGAATAACAAAGAAAAACTATAAATAGTGGTGTAGGAGGGAGAGGTCTGTAGTTTTCATATTAACAGATAAAGGTGTGGAATCACACAATACCTTTCAACTGGTTAGAGGTTTTCGGGGAGAGAGAGGATCTAGTTGGGTGCTGTTGGTCTAATATTTACCTAAATATTATTTTGACAAACATGGTATCTTTGCTGTTGCCTTTCTCTGAAGAATTGGTTTACTATGCATCCTCTTTTGGACATGAAATGCCTTAGAGACAGGAAAGTATTGGATAGTTTATGGATGGCTTGTACCGTGTTGATAATCAATCAAATTTGGGAGGGATGGATGCTGGACCCAAACTCTACTTAACAGGTCTTGCATTTGACTAGCTCCACATCTTACTTTTCAGAATGCTGCCACATATTTTCCTTGTTTTTTCCTCTTCTTGCAGCCACTGTTTGCTTCATGCCGTGTTCTACAGACAAGACGAGTGTCATGCACCCTGAGGGGTGTGTTTTTTTTTTTTTTTGCCCCTGTGGTTTCCTATAACCAATCAACAGCTGTCACATGCCCTTAAGTTCAGCTTTAGGGACTGGTAGTGTCCAGTGGAGCATTGAGGAGCAGGTTTTGTGCCAAAAAGCAGGTCATCATTTTTTTTTCTCCCTTATTTGAGGTTTTGATATCATTCTTTATTTGAGAAATGTTATCAATCTGCTGTATTTTATTGCTCCTTTCAGGAACATCATCAGTTGGGATAATATAGTATCTATATGTGTTGTGTTGAAACCAAATAGGGATGCAGCTGCACATCTTCTCTAAATGTGAGCCTCCATATCACTATGAACTTCTCTAAGAGGCCTGGATTGTGTTCTCAGGCACAGTGTTTCTTTCATCCCTTCTACTGGATTGTAAACTTCTTGAATATAGGAACTCTTTTTGTTTTCCGCATATTTGTATTCACTGCAGTGCCTTACTATACCTTGTACATGATAGTGGCTCAGCAACAGTCAGTGAACAGAATATAGATACACCGATGGGAACATTTGGCTGGCAAGTAACATTTAATATGAATCCAGCCCTGAACCATGTGCTGTTTCACTTCCATGAGATGGTGACTAATGTCTCCAAGCCATCCTCTTCTAAGTTCAAATTTGAACTGTTTAAGTTAAAATTCACTTGCCTTTCCCACATTCCATCCTATTCTTTCAATGGGACTGTCAGTTTGCAAAATTGAGCAGGTTTTTTTCTTTGCTACTGGTGCTCCACTCAGTGCTTATATTTTAGTTGGAGCAGTGGCTAAAACGTCTTAAAGGAGCTTGTCTGCAAACTGTAATGATAACCTGCACAGCACATCAAAACAAACGCGCTTTGTGGTAATCTGCAGTTCAGCTTAGCTTTTCTCAGTCGTATCGTCAGCAACTTTAAAGCCCTGGCAGTTTTTATCATTGTAAATATGGTGTGTTTCCTCTTTGTAGTAGGGATTCACTTTTGAAATATATATAATTTATTTTTCCTCATAGTCTCTTGCTATACTGTAGGCTCTCATAAAAGAGTTATTGTCTTCCAAATTGTTTCATCTCTTGTAGTCTGTTTGGGTATTATTTTCATTTTCTTGGCAGTGTCTCAATATCATAATTTGTCTTCAAAATAATTATCCTGTTTTTGGATTTAGATAAAGTGTCACGTTCTATACCTACTTGTATTTCATTGTTTAAGGAGGAAATTATTGGCAAAATTATTTGTACTGTATCAGATATGTGTCTAAGAATCTTAAGAACTCTTAGAAATGTTTATAGAACTCTTAATTATGTTTTGTGTTCTTATTAGTGACCACTGCAAGTTACTTGCTAATACTAGTACTTGCTCAAGACAAGCCAGTACATGATAGCCTTTGCCTAAAAATCTCTTTGAAGGGAACATAAAAGTGAGATAGTCTTGAGTTTCTTTTTACAGCACTAATCCTCCCTAAGACTCTTAAAATTTATTCCCAACTCTCCATAATTCGTTTGTTCTGTTATAACCTGACATAATTTCTATTCTTGTAATGTTAAACTTCAAAGTTCAGTCGTAAATCTTCAGATTTATGAAATGTTCTTTCCCATTGACAAACCAGTTTGAATGAAGGAAGCTTTTGAAAGATTACTTAGCGAATTGTCAAAAGTCTTTGTCGTTAATGGCTAGATCATTATTTCTCACAGTAGTGCTTTGGAAGTCAGGAGATTTTGCAAGTGCTCTGAAGTTCTGTGTCCTTTGGTTCTAACCTTAGAAATCGTGAGCGGGATGGAGGATAATCTTTCTCGTTGAACAAACTGCCCCTAGTATCTGTCTGTTGGAGAGGTTGTTCTTGTCTCTGGTCTTGTCCCGTGTCGTCAAATTGAGAGCTCCATATTTAATTGTGTTTTTCTAGCTCTTATATCTTGTCTTGGGATGAAATGAAAAATGGGAAACAATCAAGTGGTTCACAAACACTGGTTAACTTTTAAGAATGTTAACTGTTCTTTAAAAGAATTTTAATAGTAACTGTAGTCTCCTGCTTTGTGGAATTTGAAGTCAGGGGTTAAAAATGAAATTTGAAGAGTAGTGGGAATTACCAACAGAGACTAAGTTATTCTGTGAAAATGTGCCCAACAAAATATACCTGTTCTAACTGAAACAAAGGATCGTAGCATGAAGACGATTTTTGTTTTCTGAATACTGCGCTGTTAGCATGTGCTGTGCTTAGTTGCTCAGTCGTGTCGGACTCTTTACGACCCTGTGGGCTGTAGCCTGCCAACTCTGTCCATGAGGATTCTCCAGGCAAGAATACTGGCTGGGTTGCCATGCCCTCCTCCAGGGGATCTTCCCAACCCAGGGATCAAACCCAGGTCTCTGGCATTGCAGGCGGATTCTTTACCATCTGAGCCATCAGGGATGCCCACGTGTAGAAGATCCATTCCTTAAAATATATAAATCAATGTTAATATTAAAATTGGCTGGAAAGTAATATAAAAACGATGAGACTTTTTGTATAGCTATTTTTCACAGCCTTTTTCACATTTCAACTTCTCCAGTAATTCTGAAGTCGACTTTACTTCCATTTACAGCTGAGGAAGTTGAGACTTGGATGTTAGTTGAGACTTGGCTGAAGTCTCAGAGCTACTAAGGGATCAATCCAAACTTTACACTTGTCTTGAATCTGAGTCCTGTGCTTCTGTTTCTGTGTTCACATATATGCTTCCCATATCTTAAATTGCAGTTCATTTTATCTTTAGAAAAGGTCCACTCAATAACATTGTGAAATAAGGAATGTCCAAGTTCAAGTCATGCCATTTTGAACTTGCTGCAGTTACTAGATAGGGAGCAACATGATATAATAAGCAAAACTAGTCCAATTAGAAAGTTCCCAGGCTTAACAAATACTACCAAATACTATTTGATGTGTTAATCCTATCATTTAGAAATGTTGTTGGCTTGGAGGATAGTTATTTGTAGAAATATATGACCATCTCATGCGAAGAGTTGACTCTTTGGAAAAGACTGATGCTGGGAGGGATTGGGGACAGAAGGAGAAGGAGATGACAGAGGATGAGATGGCTGGATGGCATCACTGACTCGATGGACGTGAGTCTGTGTGAACTCCGGGAGTTGGTGATGGACAGGGAGGCCTGGCGTGCTGCGATTCATGGGGTCACAAAGAGTTGGACACGACTGAGCGACTGAACTGAAATGACCTGATTCTGTATTATATGCTGCTACTGGTAATTGGTTTCATGTCTGACTCTTTGCGACCCCCATAGACTGTAGCCTACCAGGCTCCTCCATCCATGGGATTTTCCAGGCAAGAATACTGGAGTGGGTTGCCATTTCCTTCTCCAGGGGATCTTCCCAATCCAGGGATTGAACCTGGGTCTCCCGCATCGCGGGCAGACACTTTACCGTCTGAGCCACAAGAGAAGTCCTTAGTAAATGTTATGGAAAACCCCAAACAAACTTTCTGGCCAAGTCAATATTTTGCTATCTCCTTCCTCCCCAACCCCTTCCTGTAGAAAGGAGAATTATTTCAGTTTCATAACTTTGACTCAGATTTTTGGGACTCTCAGGACTATTAGAGATAAACTAGAACTACTGTCTTTTCTATTGAACTAAACTGGAATGTAAAGATATGAGGTCTGAGGTCAGAAAGATACATTATGAGGTAACTCAAACTAGAAACCTACTTAGTCACTCTTTTTTTTTTTTTTTTAATTTTGGCCTCTCCAGGAGGCATGTGGAATCATAGTTTCCCAGATCCCTGATTTTAAACCAGGAATCAAATCTACACCCCTTGCAATGGAAGTGCAGAGTCTTAACCCAGTGGACCATGCTGCTGCTGCTGCTGCTGCTGCTGCTGCTAAGTCGCTTCAGTCGTGTCTGACTCTGTGCGACCCCATAGTCGGCAGCCCATTAGGCTCCCCCGTCCCTGTGATTCTCCAGGCAAGAACCCTGGAGTGGGTTGCCATTTCCTTCTCCAATGCATGAAAGTGAAAAGTGAAAGGGACCATGAGGGAACTCCTGAAACCCACTTAGTCCCTTAATCTTTCTGTAGTTACCATTAAGTCTTATCTTTGCAATCTTGATACCACATTGGAAACACTTAAAAGCTTAAAAAAAAAACAAAACACCACATGATTCCTGGATTCTCCTTTCGGAGATTCTAATTTCCTTGATCCAGGGGTACTTCTTGGACATCAAAAAGTTTTAAAGTTGCCCTGATGATTTTCATGTTTTGCCAAGGTTGAAAACCACTCTTCCATACCCTTTCTGTGATAATTCCATCTCCTTCTATGGTTTTAGTTACAACCCATTTGCTGACAATTCTCAAACTAAATTACTGAACTGAAACCAACTTTATCCTGGCTTCAAAACTGTATATCCACCTATTACTTACCACTTCCACTAGAATGTCTTGTAGGCAACTCAAAGTCAGTGTGTCAAAACTAAACTCAAAGTATGTAGACACAGATAGACACATCTTTTTCAGCATCTTTGATTCACTGAATGACACCAATGTCATGGTATGGAAACTGGAAACCTGAGACATATAGGAAACCTGCTTCTCATTATTCCATATCTAGTCACCATATCTTGTCTCTTTTACCTTCTGAATTCCATCGCAAGTCCCCTAGTCTAAGCTTCTGTCATCTCTGGCCAGAACTTTGCTTCTAGGTCACCTCGTATTCGTTCATGCTTCCTTCCAATTTTTCTCCACACTGCAGTCCAATGATTGCTTTAAAAATTCCAAAGCTGTGTGGGGATTGTGTCCCCCACCTACCTGAAGCCCGTTAATGGTTTCTGATTACTCTTAAGACAGAGACCAGAGTCAACTGAAACTAGCCAGCTGTGCTTTGTGGGCTGGTCTCTACCTCTCTGCCGCGTCGCTGTCAACTCATACCATATTTCTCCTTAATCTTTGTAATCCAGCCTCACAGATTCTTCAGTAGACTTTGTTTTTCTTTTAGGGCTTTGCACATGCTTTTCACTTGTCCGGGAGGCTCTTTGCTTGTCTCCCTAGTCTTTGGCTGACTGATACTCATCCTTCAAGTTTCAGCCTTAGAGTCACTTGTTGGGAAAAGACTTCCTTGATCCTTCAAACTAGGCCATGTCTCCTCATTAAGTTCGTATAGCCTTATATATTTTACCTATGAACACTTAAAGCAATACATAATTATATGGTTAATATCTAGTCCAGAAGTTGGCAAAACTACAGCCCATGTGCCAAATCTTTGTATGGCTTGCAAGCTAATAATGCTAAAAATGGTATCTGTATATATTCAGATGGGTGAAAAAAGTTAACCATCTTTGCGTGAGAAATTATTTCATAAAAATTATATCACTGAATTTCATCATCCACAAATAAGGTTTTATTGATGCAGCCACACTCATTCATTTATACAATGTCTATAGCTGCTATTATGTTACAGTGGCAGAGTTGAGTGGTTAGTTGTGACAGAGACCTTGTGGCCTGCAAGTGTAAATATTTATTCTGTGGCTCTATGGGGAAAATGTTTGCTGACCTCTGGTCTAGACTGAGCTGATGAGGAGAGGCACCATGTATGCTTTGTTCATTGCTGACATTCTCTATGCTTAGCTGGTACCTGGTACATGATAGGTGCTTGTGAAATTTGAACTTTGAAATTTGAAGAGATTTGAACAAATTTTCTTTCCTTCCATGGTTGGATGTGGATGAACTCCAACCTTAGTAACTCTGATGTTTTAAAATTTAATATAAAAATTTTTTAAGAGCACAAATTCTTTCTGACCTTGCCACATGGCTTGCGGGATCCTAGTTCCCCAACCAGGAATTGAACCCAGACCCCGGCACTGAAAGCACCGAGTCCTAAGTACTGGAACATCAGGGAATTCCATAAAAGGACAACTACTTCCGAAGAAGATTCTCAACAGAAGTCTTAGCAGCTGTCTTAAGCAGCTTGTCTGTTGCAGGTATACATCTATGTGTGAAGCAAGTGTATTTGTAAAGATGTGAGTTAGAAGGTGAGTTGGTGATGGACAGGGAAGCCTGGCGTGCTGCAGTCCAGGGGGTTGCAAAGAGTTGAACACGACTGAGTGACTGAACTGAACTGAAGTTAGGGGGTGTTAGTCTTTTCCCCTTTGTGGACTCCTTTCTGATTTCATATCAGCTGTACAGTAAGATTTACGTTAAAACTTTTGGCTGATAAATTGCTGGAATTTTTTGGTGTGTGTGTGAAAATGATATTACTACAGTATCCCACAACCAAATATTTAGACATCTATTTAGTAAGGAAACTGTTAAAAGCTATTTTTATCCTAATTTTTGAGGTTGTGAGATATGCTGTAAATTGTTTAACAGAAGTGTTTGATTTCTGGATACATTATAATGTAAAATAAGGAAAACAGCAAAAAGATAGAAAAATTGAAAATACATGTTTACTTTGAGATATTCAAGTAGCAGGGAAGGTATTGAAGTGCCTTCCTTTTTTTGGTAGCATTATGATAATGGTAATGATAACAATCACAATTTTGTAAGATTTTTCATTATGAATCACTTAAGTATGATTCAGCTTTAAGAAATGAAAAACCATAAATCTAGATAGCTAAACATTAAGGGAAACATCTCTTACAAGTTGAGAGGTAGGCTGGCTTCCAGCTGGGTTAGTTCTTTGGCTTGATGACGTAACATCCACAAGGACCTGAGTTCTCTCTCTTTTTGTCATTTATGGAAGGTACATTTCCCTCATTTAGCTCCCCTTGTGATCCCAAGATGGATGTGACTCTTTTGGAAGACTCATGTATGCTGAGCTGACAACTCCCAGTGGTTTTTCTTTCAACAGGAGTTAGGGAGGGCTGTGTACTCATCTTTAAGCAATCTGTAGCAAGGGGGAGGCACGGGTGCAGTAACTGGTTTAGACTAACCAGGATTTCCCTCTGAGTCAAGTAGAGGGTGAAGCAACACCAGAATAAAATTAGAACACCGCCAGCCAGGCTAGGAGGATCGGGGAGAATGGTGACTGGGTAGGCAGCCACTGATAGCTGCTAGTTTTGCTGATTTCTTCTGCTTGTAAAATACTGTTTCCTAATATTTTGCTTATAGCTCCATTATAAAACTTCACAGTTGCTAGTCGAAAGTCACACAGTCATCTTCCTATTTCCTCAGTAATACTGCTCTGTGCGTGCTAAATTGCTTCAGTTCTGCCCGACTTTGTGATCCTATAGACTCGAGCCCGCCAGGCTCCTCTGTCCATGGGATTCTCCAGGCGAGAACACTGGAGTGGGTTGCTGTGCCCTCCTCCAGGGGTCTTCCCCGCCCAGGGATTGAACCCATGTTTCTTATGTCTCCTGCCTGGCCAGGTGTGTTTTTCACCACTAGTGCCACCTAGCCACTGCCTAAGCCCCATCTTTCTCTTTTTCCCACCCCAACTGCTTCTTTCCTGTTAGGAGGCAAGCATAGCTTCTGGATAAAGAAGAGCATTTAAGGTTGGAATAATGGTTAGATAGCTAATCAGTATTCCCACAACCAGTGGGCACTAAGAGGACGTTGGTGTTACTATAACCTTTTCCCGTTCAAGCTGTCTGTTTGCTTTTCTACCTCTTCTCACTTCTGTATGTGTTTATCTCTATCTGATTAGTACTCATCTTTTCTTTCTTTTCCCTTTCTTTCCCCTAAAGTTTTCTTTTTCCTTCCCTTTCTTTCTACCTCTATCTGATGGACTTGATGCTACCAAGTCACTTCAGTCGTATCCGACTCTGTGTGACCCCATGGACTGCAGCCCACCAGGCTCCCCCGTCCCTGGGATTCTCCAGGCAATAACACTGGAGTGGGTTGCCATATATCCTTCTCCAATACATGAAAGTGAAAAGTAAAAGTTAAGTCGCTCAGTCGTGTCCAACCCTTAGCAACCCCATGGACTGCAGCCTTCCAGGCTTCTCCATCCATGGGATTTTCCAGGCAAGAGTATTGGAGTGGGGTGCCATTGCCTTCTCCACTGATGGACTTAAGGAGCCACAATACTGAGTGGAATATACTAGAATAGAAAAGTAGAAAGAGAGTGTCCTTTTTTTTCCCCCCTCCTGTTTAATTTTGGGTATTTTTGTTTTTTGGTAAAGCAATAGTAAGACTGAAGATTCACATCATAATTTAGAATATCTCTATGATACAAAGAGCTCTTATGGTATAAAAATTGCATCTTTGCAACGAATAGCTAGTTTACAGAAGGAGAATTAGTAAACTAATATGTTAATATGTTCAGTTTTGCTCATAAGTCAAATTAAGGGCACATAGACACCCTGTTCATCTATACCTTTGGTAAAACTTAACAGGATAATATTAATTGCTCATGTGGTTTTGACTCAAGTATACTTTATTGATTTGCTGAATAACTGGTTTGACTCTCTTGGGATACTGTTTGATGACATGTATTGAAGGCCATAAAAAATTTGACACCCTTTAATTTAGTAATCCAAGAGTATAGTAAATGCTAGATGCCAGAATATTTACATGTGGCATTATTTATAATAGCAAAAATATATTTTAATTTAATTATTTTAAGTTAAAATATTATATATTTAATATATTTCATTAAATTAATAAAATTTTAAATTTTTTATTAAAATTAAAATATAATAAAATTATTACAAAATATATTAAATTAAAAATTTAATATATTTGTTTATATTTTAATTTTAACATAATACATATTTTAAAATTTTATTTTATTATTATTATTTTGGCTGTGCTGGTCTTTGTTGCTTTTCTTCAACTGTGGCAAATGGGGGCAACTCTCTAGTTGCAGTGTGCAGGCTCCTCATTGCAGTGGCTTCTCTTATTGCAAAGCGCAGGCTCTGGGTTGTGTGTGCTGCAGTAGTTGTGGCTTGATTCCTCTAGAGCACAGGCTCAGTAGCTGTGGCCCACAGGGCTCAGTTGCTCCAAGGCATGTGGGATCTTCCCAGATCAGGGATCGAACCTGTGCCTCCTGCGTTGGCAGGCAGATTCTTTACCACTGAGCCATCAGGAAAGCCCAACATAATATTGTTGATGTAAAATTTTCTTAATATAAAATTCAGTTGAATTTAGTCTGTTGTATGTATCTCACTTCACCATCCCCAAATAAATGATCATCTCTCAGTGGACAAGTAGCCTTTTGCCATACTTTCCCTAAGTTCTTTCCCTACTGCTGCTCTAAAGGGCTATTGGAATCTGAGAATTAAACACTGTTGTGTACTGGCAGGAGTATGGGCTGTATAGCCAGACTGTATGGATTTAAAGCTCGGCTCTGTCACCAAATGAGTTATTTGGGCCAAATTCTTTAACATTTTTGTGCCTCATTTTCCCCAGGTATAAAATGGGAATAATAATAATAAAACCTATCTTACAGGCTTGTAGCAAACTGAACAGTGTATGAAAATATCTTAAGATATAAATGTAAACTAAACTAAGTCTCTCAGGTGTTCTATCCATTAATACTACCCTAAAACAATCCTGTATTTGACTTTTCGTAAAGGTACCCAAACTTTCAAAATACTAAAATTGTGTCTAGGAGTTGAGTGTTAAGGGCGCAATGAACAGCGATAAGGAGAGGTTAAATTGGAGGTGGTTAGGGGTTCAGGGGTTGGAGAAGTCAGGAAAGAATGGACTAGATGAAGAGTGGGGTTCCTGAAAATCACCCTTGATTTGTCCTTTAAGGATGGGTTTAGAAAGAGTGGGAGGATAGACAGATATTAGTACAAAGCAGGGACAAGAAAGGACATTCCAGTGAAAGGAATGGCTTGAACAAAGGTACAGCAGCCTTTAACTGTCAGTTTGGAAAGGGGAGCTGGTCAGGGTAGAAAGAGTGTTACATGTAGGGAAGACTCTTACTATTCGAAGGAGAGAGAAACGGCAGTCATGAAGGGTTTTTTGGAGTGACTTAAGGAAGAATAATCTGAGCCTTGCCTGTGCTTGAAGTGAGAGAAGGGGAAACAGGCCACCCTGGAAGCTGTTCAGTAACTTGAAACAACAGTATAAATGGGGAACAGAGAGACATTACACAATTGAAATAGGACAGATTTTCCTGACTTAACCTGGATATGTGGGATAAAGGAGAGGGATAAAACCAGTTTAGAACTCTGTATAATGGAAGAAGGGTATTATAATTGATAGACAAGGGAGTTGAGATGGAGACTAGAATACAGGAAGGGGAAGATGAATTTAATTTTGTGTGAACTGAGATTGAGATGATACTAATACCTCCATGTGGGCTTCCCTGGTGGCTCAGACGGTAAAGTGTCTGTCTGCAATACAGGAGACCCAGGTTCGATCCCTGGGTTGTGAAGATGCCCTGGAGAAGGAAATGGCAGCCCACTCCAGTATTTTTGCCTGGAAAATCCCATTGACCGCAGAGCCTCGTAGGCTACTGTCCACGGGGTCACAAAGAGTTGGACACAGCTAAGCGACTTCACTTCAATACCTCCATGTAGCAATTTCCCATAGGCAACTGAATATCTCGAATTGGGTTTCAGAAAATGTTCTAAGTCATGTGCATAAAGGAGATACTGTAAGGATGGGTGGTCTCCAAGGGGAAAGCAACGGCATGGAATATGGAGTAGACCTCTGGTTTTTCCCTGCTTTCTGTCCCTAGTTGTCTGCTCTCATATAATAAATTTCACTGTATTTTTGCAAATTGGAGATGAGTGTCAGTTTTAGCCCTATTTTACAGATTAGGAAACTGAGGCTCCATTTGCAGCAACATGGATGGACACAGATGATCATGTTAGGTGAAGTAAGTCAGAACAGAGAATGACAAATATGATACTACTTATATGTGGAATCTAAAAAATGACACAAATGAACTTATTTACAAACCAGAAATAGGCACAGAAATAGAAAACAAACTAATGGTTACCAAAGGAGAAAGGGAGGGGAGATAAATTAAGAGTTTGGGATTAATGTGTACACACTGCTATATATAAAATAGATTAATGACCTCCTGTATAGCAGAGGGAACTATATTCAGTATCTCGCAATAATTTATAATGGAAAAGAATCAGAAAAAGAATATATGTATATTCTGAATCACTTCTCTGTATACCTGAAACTAACACAATGTTATAAATCAACTATAATCTTCTAAAAAAAAAAGAGGGAGAGAGAAACCGAGGCTCAGAAAGTTTAGGCGGCTTGTCTGAGGTCCCTGAAGGAGTGTAAAGGCTGGGGTAGTTGAAAGCCTGTGCATTTCCTACTGCACTGCATTCTCTTCCATCTGTTGTACTGAGAACTATATTTAAATAGTATATTAAATGTAGCTTAGATATCAGTTTTTCTTCCCTAAAATTCAGAGATTGTTCGTACTATTTACTCTGGCTTTAAAGTGTGTGTGTGGCAAGGCGGGGGTGGGGGGGTGTGGAGGGGGAGGGGGAGAGGGGTGTTGGTTTTCAGTCAGCGCACCCTAAACTAGAGGTCAGAATGTGACAGTTGCCTCCAGGTCTCTGTAAGTGGTGGTTATAAACTTCAGACTCTGGGGACCTTGACTGCTGTGCATTTCCTCCTGGGCCCTTCTACATTCTCTAAGAACAAGTCTATCATGGCAGTAAATTTACTAAATGTGACTACAATTGTGTCCTTTTCTCATAACTCAGATTCTCGAAAATACAATTATAATAAGGAATATATATACATCTATATATATATATTGTTGTTGTTGTTCAGTCCCCAAGTTGTGTTCGACTCTTTGCAACCCCATGGACTACAGCATGCCAGGCTTCCCTGTCCCTCACCGTCTCCTGAAGTTTGCCCAAGTTCATGTCCATTGAATCGGTGATGGCCAACTATCTCATCCTCTGTCGCTCTCTTCTCCTTCTGCTTTCAATCTTTCCCAGCATCAGGGTCTTTTCCAATGAATTTGCTCTTTGCATCACATGGCCAGAGTATTGGAGCTTCAGCTTCAGTCCTTCCAATGAATATTCAGGGATGATATCCTTTAAGATTGACTGGTTTGATCTCCTTGCTGTCCAAGGGATTCTCAAGAGTCTTCTCCAACACCACATTTTGAAAGCATCTATATATAGACTTGGTAGATCCATTGCCTTTGGAAGGGCTAATGTATTTAATTAATTAATTAAATTGATACTATTTAATATCAAGTATCAAAAAGGCTCAGGAGAGCAGTAAGAAAGAAGGTGAAGAAAATGGCCATGGTGAAGTTGAAAACTATGGCACAAATGATTTGCATGCACATAAAGAAGCCTCTTGATGAAAGTGAAAGAGGAGAGTAAAAAAGTTGGCCTAAAGTTCAATATTCAGAAAACTAAGATCATGGCATCTGGTCCCATCACTTCATGGGAAATAGATGGGGAAACAGTGTCAGACTTTATTTTTCTGGGGTCCAAAATCACTGCAGATGGTGATTGCAGCCATGAAATTAAAAGACGCTTACTTCTTGGAAGGAAAGTTATGACCAACCTAGATAGCATATTGAAAAGCAGAGACATTACTTTGCCAACAAAGGTCCGTCTAGTCAAGGCTATGGTTTTTCCAGTAGTCATGGATGGATGTGAGAGTTGGACCGTGAAGAAAGCTGAGCACCGAAGAATTGATGCTTTTGAACTGTGGTGTTGGAGAAGACTCTTGAGAGTCCCATGGACTGCAAGGAGATCCAACCAGTCCATTCTAAAGGAGATCAGCCCTGGGATTTCTTTGGAAGGAATGATGCTAAAGCTGAAACTCCAGTACTTTGGCCACCTCATGCGAAGAGTTGACTCATTGGAAAAGACTCTGATGCTGGGAGGGATTGGGGGCAAGAGGAGAAGGGGACGACAGGATGAGATGGCTGGATGGCATCACTGACTCGATGGACATGAGTCTGAGTGAACTCTGGGAGTTGGTGATGGACAGGGAGGCCTGGCGTGCTGTGATTCATGGGGTCGCAAAGAGTCTGACACGACTGAGCGACTGAACTGAACTGAACTGAACTGAAAGATCAAATTACAAGGGCAGAGTTTTTTTTTTTTACCACTAGAGCTAAAACTGGAGTTTGTTTTTTAAACTAAACTTTAGTTTAAAACCTCAGTTTTTTTCAAATGGATTTTGAAATATTGCATGTGATTTTTTCTGTTCATAAACTCTAAAAACATCAAGTGTTGGAAAACAGTCTGAAAACATCAAGTTTTAAAGCCTAATGTGTTAAATATGTTTTGAAACTAGCCCTGCTTTTACATCAAGAAAAACATTTGGAATAGACATTGTTGGTTGAAGCAGATTTCACTTATATGAAGATATGGGAATAACATTTTAATAAGGTACTTCATTTTAAAATTGAATGCAATTCTAGTTTTGGTAATAATGTTTTAAAGGTTTCTAGTTTAATCTGAGAAAGTAATCCTGGACCAAATGGAAACACATGATTCTGTTGAGGTAGTGATAAGCACACAGAGTAGGAAGCCTCCAGAGGGGAAGGAGTACTTCCCCATGACCAGGCTCCTTGCTCTGTAGGCAGTGCTCCATATGCTGTCCATGTAAGGATACAAATGTTACTTATGTAAGAAAACTGTAAGCAGGGTTTCCCCAAGTATATGCTCCCATAGCCCCAGGGCTACAAAGTGATCTTCTAAGAAAGGATTCTGAGGTCAGAAAAGTTTGTAGAGTTCTTGCTCGTTCCATACCCCTCACCCATTTGTGGAGCTACATCAGCATGGTGCTCGTGTCCAACTCTTGCGACCCCATGGACTGTAGCCTTCCGGGTTCCTCTGTCCATGGGATTCGCCAGACAAGCATACCAGGGTGGGTTGCCCTTTCCTTCTCCACCACATCAGCATAACAAGTCTATTAAAGGCTCACTGTCCCACAATCCACATCCCCACACCAGAAACCAGTCTAACTTAGCTTAACTGGCCTTCAATTCATTTGTCCTTAAAATTTCTTCCTTTTTTTTTTTTCATTGCATCTTGAGGAACTGTTCTCCTACAGGACATACTTTGAGAAACAGTACTTGGAATATTCCTTCTCAATTTCCTTAACTGAGTGTGGTAGCAGGAATGTTGTTGATCAGTAACCCTTAGTCTGGAAGTGCTTAGAAGGTTTGAAACTGAGTTTGAGCACATCACAAACTTCAACATGTTCTTTACAATATTGGCAAGATAGTGTAAATAAATGTCAAATTACTCAAGTATATTAGGCTAATGAAAAAGCCTTTCATGTGAATAATTTCTCTGATTTGTAGCTTGAGATTTCCAAGAAGGTAGGAAGGTTAAGAGTTTACAAAAGGATCCTTCAACTTTAGAACTTCAGGACAGAACTGCTGTGAGGCCAGCTGGGCCCACAGCAAGAGAAGGGAGCAGCAGCCATCTGCTTTGGGGGTTTTCTCCTTTAGCCCTGGTCTGTGGCAGAGACCACAGGAGTAGTTGGAGTTATTACTCAGTACGAAGAGTTGACTCATTGGAAAAGACCCTGATGCTGGGAGGGATTGGGGGTAGGAGGAGAAGGGGACAACAGGATGCAATGGCTGGATGGCATCACCGACCTGATGGACGTGAGTTTGAACTCCGGGAGTTGGTGATGAACAGGGAGGCCTGGCTTGCTACAATTCATGGGGTCGCAAAGAGTCAGACATGACTGAGCGACTGAACTGAACTGAACTCAGTACTCCGCATGGACTTCGGTAGATGGGACCTACTGATTGCTGATTATCTTTTGTTGGAGAAGGAATCCAGAACAGAGGTGATATTACAGGGGCCAAGCAAATAATGAAAGTAAGTGAAAGTGTAGGTCATTCAGTTGTGTCTGACTCTTTGTGACCCCATGGACTATAGCCCACCAGACTCCTCTGTCCGTGGAATTCTCCAGGCAAGAATACTGGAGTGGGTTGCCATTTCCTTCTCCAGAAGATCTTCCCCACCCAGGGATTGAACCCAGGTTTCCCGCATTACAGGCAGACTATTTACCGACTGAGCCACCAGGGAAGAGCAAGTAAATAATAGATCCTCAATAAATGTTTATTGAATATATGTGGTGGGGGCATGGGATATTCAGTGGAGAAGGAAATGGCAACCCACTCCAGTATTCTTGCCTGGAGAATCCTGTGGACAGAGGAGCCTGGTGGGCTACAGTCCACGGGGTTGCAAATAGTTGGACACGACTGAGTGACTAAGTGCATGTGGTATTCAGAGACTAGAAATTTAGTTTGTGATGCTCATGAAAAGTGAAAGTTGATCAGTTGTGTCCGACTCTATCCAACCCCATGGACTATCAGTCCATGGAATTCTCCAGGCCAGAACACTAGAGTAGGTAGCCTTCCCTTCTCCAGGGGATCTTCCCAACCCAGGAATTGAACCCAGGTCTCCCTCATTGCAGGTGGATTCTTTACCACTGAGCCACAAGGGAAGCCCTGTGATGCTCATGTTTTCTGTCAAATTTAGTATGAAAACAAAGGTGACCTTTCAGTGGAAGGAAATGGGAATGAACCTGAAAATTAAAAGAAGCCACTCTATAAAATGTTTCAAGTTAATTCTGGTGATTTTAAACCTGCCCTTGTTAGCACGTTGTCCCATATTATATAATGAAGTCTTGGTGAAGACATTCATACTAGCCAGTCAGGGTAAAAAGAGCATATCATAAGCTAGAGACCACAGCCTTGTCAGCACCTGGAAGTATGCTAGGTGGTCAGCACTACTCAATAGATTTATAAGAACAGAAATTTACTTTTTGCTCCACCACTGTGAAGGTGTACAGTGACAGGCCTTCTGGCCCATCTTCCCAGTGCCTGCCTGGAGCAGAGTGGATAGAGCCACAAATCCTACTTATTTTGTTCAAAGTGTGGCCAGAAGGGTAGAGATCAGCATGCAGAAAAGACGCCTGCTTGTGACAGGCTCAGGAGTGAGGGGAAGGCCCTGAAAAAAAGGGAGGAAAATCAAGAATGTTGGTAGAATACAGAGAAAATTCCAGGCCTGTCACATGCTTTGTTTTGGTTCAGCGTTTACTGAGCACTGTGCTACTCGGGATGCTAAGGACTGGATTCAACCAAGAAGGAGCCTTTGCCTTGAGAAGTGTCAGTCTGTTAAAGGGAGGGCTGAGGGGCATCCACAGAGTGTTGGAGCTCACCTGAGTCTCTCTTAAGTAGCCCCAGAAAAGTTACACCATTTACTGAGTGCACAGTGCTGATAATTTCTTGATAGATTCTAATTTTTATTTATTTATTTACTTACTTGGCTGCACCAGGTCTTTGTTGCAGCATGTGGGATCTAGTTCTCTAACCAGGGATCGAACCTGTGTCCCCGGCAGTGGAAGCACAGAGTCCTAACCCCTGGACGGCCAGGGAAGTTCCCTAAACATTATTTTTGAAGTGTGTTTGGTGTCAGCTCTTAACTGGTTAGGGATGGAGTCTGGTAAGCTTTGGGCTAAATTTATTGTCTCTGTAGTCATGACGGTATTTTATGACACAGTGAAAGAAAAATTACTGTCCTTGAGTAGAAAATAATATAAAACTTCCCTGAATACTGTGGATGAGTCACTCGAGGTGATCCCTTAAAAAGGTAGGACCTATAATGTGTTTAATATCTTTATATCCCCATTGAAATGACCAGCATTTAAGCAGAGTGACTTTTGTTCTTTGATAGCACTAGGTTCTAGGAACTTTATATTTAAAGTAGAACAAGTCAGAAATGTCCCTTTGCTGTTGTTTTCTAATCTCAAGTGGCTCCCTTACGGCTCATCAGATCTATGCCCTTTCACCCCGCCAGCAAGCCCAGGTGCTTCTAACTGGGCACCGTCACCTGTTTAATGGCCATTAGCCGCCGAACCACAGGACTCAGAATTGATTCTTCATTTCTTGTGTTAGTTGCTCAGTCTTTGTGACCCTGTGGACTCTAACCCACCAGGCTCCTCTGTCTATGGAACTCTCCAGGCAAGAATACTGGGGTGGGTACCCATTCTTCATTTCTTATCACCAGTCAGATCAGACCATCTTCTCGTTTCAGTTTTCTCCTATCCAGACGTGCATTTTCTCTTCTCCTCTTTAAGCCTATTTATATCTCATCTGCTTCCAAAATATCATAGATGATTTGTAATGAAATGTAAATATACTTAAGACTTCTGAAATGAAAAATTGAAAGCTGGAAAGCGACGGAGATGAGGGAGAAAGAAGAAGCTTGTGTGTCCTAAGTACCTAAGCTGCTTCGCCTACTGGTATTACTAGTCCCACTTTGGAAGGTGCTAATTCAAAGGAGATGGTAACCAGGAATCTTTTTACAGAATCCCACAACTGGCGGGGACTTAGAGTTCTGTATTCCAACCCACCAAGATATTGCATCCACGTTTTGTTCAGGCTCTGCTTAAATACCTCTCATCGACAGAGAACTCACTGCTTCCCGAGTCAGTTAACTCCACTTTCAGGCAGTTATTAGAAATTGCTTCTTTGCACAGCTGACCTCTCTGTCCATGTAACTTTACTGCTGATTCTAGCTCTGCACTCACTAGCTATATAGAATAATTGAAGATAAAACATCTGAAATCATCAATGTGTACTGAGTTGTATACATTTAAACTTAAAAACCTGTTAGTTTATACTGCCATTTCTAATTATTATGTTTCTAGATTCTGTATTAGTCTGGGCTTCTCTTTTTTTCCCTTTTAGGCTTTGATTTTTTTTTTTTTAAGTTTATTTAATTTTTATTTTTATCAAAGCTATACATGCCTATATTTTTAAAGAGTCAAACATTAGAAGCAGAACTGTTATTTTTTAAAAAGCCTTTCCCCCATTTTATGCTTCCCTGAGGCCATCACTTTTAAATCTTTGAACTAAATCTTTCGCTATTTCTCTCTGTATCTCTAACATGCTTATATTGCTGCCACCTGACAAGTTTTTGGCGTTAACTTTGGCCTCCACTGTGCAAGATGAAGATTGCACTTACGTTCCATCTACACGCTCCAGTCCCCCCATCCTGCTGTAGACGTATCATGGTTCTGTTTGGACTGATGTTCAGGTCCTTTCATTATGACTATGTAAATGTTCTTTACAGCTGACTCAGGTAGTATTTCATCATTCCTACATAATCTTGTGTTGCTCTTGGGGATAATTTTCGTGTTTTGTTGTTTACCTGGTTTTCTGTGTACTTGTTGAGGACTAATTGACCTCTACATTCTTACCTGGTTGTGTGAATTTCTTTGAGTCAGCACAGATACCTTTGATAGTCTTTTTATTTTTTTTAATATTATTTTATTTATTTTTATTTTTTTGGCTGCACTGGGTCTTAGCTGCAGCATGTGGAATCTTTAGTTGCAGTGTGTGAAATCTAGGTCCTTGACCGGGGGTTTAACCCTAGGGATCATGGAGTCTTAGCCAAAGGACCACCAGGGAAGTCCCCTTAGATATTAATTACTTTCAATTTCCTGACAAGACATCTCCTGTAGCTCCAGTCTGGGCTACCCGCTTCTCAGGCCTGTTCAAAGTTACCAATTTGAGATCTCCCTTCACATCATACCAAGGATTCACTTCATCTTTCTTGTGTTGGTGTCCCAATTATGTGGAATCCATGTACTTAAAAAATTTTATTAAAACATGTGTTTTTAAAATGGCCGTGTAGCTTTATTTTGCAACTCTGAGTAAGAAAAATAAACTGGGGAAAGGAGGGAAGAAAAGATGGTGAAATAGAGTTGGAGGAAGAAAACGTCCGTTTTGCCTTTAAGCTAGAAGGCCTGGGGAACATTTAGAATATCTGTGTTTGGAATGAGACCAATAAATCTAGTCAACTTGGCGGATTGAACACTGGTATTTATCTTTGCCTCTAGTAGCAGGAGTCTAAGGCTTAGGGATCTCAGGGTGTGGATGAGAAGAGAGTCTGAAAACCACAGAACTGCCTGATAGCCTATATCAGGAGTAAGCAGACTCCAGATTCTCATATCATTTCCCCAGCTAAGCAGCAAGGTAACACACTACCCTACAATATTCTGTTTTCACATCTGACACATATTTCTAGGATACCTTTTGAATTCATTTTTAGATAAAGTTTGAGGTATAGGTTGGGATTTTGTTTTTTTTTTTGTTATTTGCATATGGGTGTCTAATTATTCTAGTACAGTTTGGTGAAAAAGTTATACTTTTTTCCATTGAATTGCTTATGTACCTTTCCCAAATATTAACCATGTATATATGGGTCTGAATTTTCTATTTCATTAATCTGTTTGTCTTGACACTAATACCAAATGGTCTTGATTATGGTAGCTCTAATAGTATATATTGAAATCAAGTGGTGTGAGTAACATAGAAAACTATTTTGTCTATTCTAGTCTTCTGCCTTTCCTTATACTTTAAAATCAGTTTATCAATATTTACCCCCAAGATCCTGCTGGGATTTTGATTTGGCTTGCGTTGCAACTATAGTGAAGTGAAAATTAGTTACTCAGTCATGTCTGACTCTTTGAGACCCCATAGACTGTAGCCCTCCAGGTGCTTCTGTCCATGGAATTCTCCAGGCAAGAATACTGAAGTGGGTTGCCATGCCCTTCTCCAGGGAATCTTCCTGAGCCAGGGATTGAACCCAAGTCTCTTGCATTGCAAGCAGATTCTTAACCATCTGAGCCACCAGTGCAGCCCTGCAACTATAGATCAATTAGGAAAGAATTTATTAAGTAATATTGAGTCTTCCAGTCTGTGAATGCGGTGTAGTTCTCCATTTATTGAGCCTTTGATTTCTCTCATCAGTGTTCCTGTCCTGGTGTTTTCTTTCTTGGTTTATTCCCTTAATTTGAAAAAAAAAATACCTCCTTTAGTAGGTTCCTGGGAAAAGGATACATGTAATTTTTTGATAACTTGCATATTTTTATTCTTACTTCATGCATATTTATATTTGGCTGGATTTAGAATTCTAGATTGGAAATTATGTTCTCTCAGAATTTAAAATGTGTTTTTCCCTTGTGTTTTTCCTGCTAGGGTGTAGCTATTGAAGTCTGATTCTGGTTCTTGATTTTTTTTTTTTTTTGTATTAAACTTTTTTTATTCTCTCTCGAACCTTTTAGGGTTTTCCTTGTGATCCATCTTCTGACATTTTTCAGTGATGTGCCTTTTTTGTGGATCTGTTTTCATCCATTATGCTGTACACTGTGGGGGTCTTCCAATCTGGAAATTTATATTTTGCAGTTGGGAAGTTTTTTCCTGAATTCTTCGATTTCTTCCCACCTGTTTTCCTTGTTCCTTACTTTTCTTAGCTTTTCTTTCATTCCTGAACTCCTTGTCTTCTAATCCATATTCTATTAGATTTATTCATCTTTCTATTACATTTTTATTTCTGCTATGAGTGCTTAATTACATAGGGCATTTTGCTTTGTTCTCATCATTATTGTTTATTTTTGTACCATCTGTTGTTCTCTGTGCGTATGTGTGTGCATTTAAGTTCACTTCTCTCTGTTTCTGCATCATCTGTTTCTTCCAACATAGTTTCTTCTGTTTGTCTCTGCATTCGTGTTAAAGGTTTCCCTCCTTGAATGTCTCAGTTCAGTTCAGTCACTCAGTCGTATCCAACTCTTTGCGACCCCATGAACCACAGCACGCCAGGCGTCCTTGTCCATCACCAACACCCGGAGTCCACCCACACCCATGTCCATTGAGTCGATGATGCCATCCAACCATCTCATCCTCTGTCGTCCCCTTCTTCTCCTGCCTTCAATCTTTACCAGTATCAGGGTCGTTTCCAGTGAGTCAGCTCTTTGCATCAGGTGGCCAAGTATTGGAGTTTCAGCTTCAACATCAGTCCTTCTAATGAACACTCAGGACTTATCTCCTTTAGGATGGACTGGTTGTATCTCCTTGCAGTCCAAGGGACTCTCAAGAGTCTTCTCCAACACCACAGTTCAAAAGCATCAATTCTTCAGCTCTCAGCTTTCTTTATAGTCCAACTCTCACATCCATACATGACCACTGGAAAAACCAGAGCCTTGACTAGACAGACCTTTCTGGCAAAGTAACGTCTCTGCTTTTGAATATGCTTTCCAGGTTGGTCATAAGTTTCTTTCCAAGGAGTAAGTGTCTTTTAATTTCATGGCTGCAGTCACCATCTGCAGTGATTTTGGAGCCCAGAAAAATAAAGTCAGCCACTGTTTCCATTGTTTCCCCATCTATTTCCCATGAAGTGATGGGACCGAATGCCATGATCTTCGTTTTCTGAATGTTGAGGTTTAAGCCAACTTTTTCACTCTCCTCTTTCACTTTCATCAAGAGGCTCTTTAGTTCTTCTTCACTTTCTGCCATAAGGTGGTGTCATCTGCATATCTGAAGTTATTGATATTTCTCCCAGCAATCTTGATTCCAGCTTGTGCTTCATCCAGCCCAGCATTTCTCATGATGTACTCTGCATATAAGTTAAATAAGTAGGGTGACAAGATACAGCCTTGACGAACTCCTTTTCCTATTTGGAACCAGTCTGTTATTCCATGTCCAGTTATGACTATTGTTTCCTGACCTGCATACAGATTTCTCAAGAGGCAGGTCAGGTGGTCTGGTATTCCCATCTCTTTCAGAATTTTCCACAGTTTATTGTGATCCACACAGTCAAAGGCTTTGGCATAGTCAATAAAGCAGAAATAGATGTTTTTCTGGAACTCTCTTGCTTTTTCTATGATCCAGCGGATGTTGGCAATTTGATCTCTGCTTCCTCTGCCTTTTCTAAAACCAGCTTGAACATCTGGAAGTTCATAGTGCACGTATTGCTGAAGCCTGGCTTGGAGAATTTTGAGCATTACTTTACTAGCGTGTGAGATGAGTGCAGTTGTGCGGTAGTTTGAGCATTCTTTGGCATTGCCTTTCTTTGGGATTGGAATGAAAACTGACCTTTTCCAGTCCTGTGGCCACTGCTGAATTTTCCAAATTTGCTGGCATATTGAGTCCAGCACTTTCACAGCATCATCTTTCAGGATTTGAAATAGCTCAACTGAAATTCCATCACCTCCACTAGCTTTGTTCGTAGTGATGCTTCCTAAGGCCCACTTGACTTCACATTCTAGGATGTCTGGCTCTAGGTGAGTGATCACACCATGGTGATTATCTGGGTCATGAAGATCTTTTTTGTACAGTTCTTCTATGTATTCTTGCCACCTTTTCTTAATATCTTCTGCTTCTCTTAGGTCCCTACCATTTCTGTCCTTTATCAAACCCATCCTTGCCTAAAATGTTCCCTTGGTATCTCTAATTTTCTTGAAGAGATCTCTAGTCTTTCCCATTCTATTGTTTTCCTCTATTTCTTTGCATTGATTGCTGAGGAAGACTTTATCTCTCCTTGCTATTCTTTGGAACTCTGCACTCAAATGGGTATATCTTTCATTTCTCCTTTGCTTTTCGCTTCCCTTCTTTTCACAGCTATTTGTAAGGCCTCCTCAGACAGCCATTTTGCTTTTTTGCATTTCTTTTTCTTGGAGATGGTCTTGATCCCTGTCTACTGTACAATGTCATGAACCTCTGACCATAGTTCATCAGGCACTCTGTCTATCAGATCTAGGCCCTTAAATCTATTTCTCACTTCCACTGTATGGTCATAAGGGGTATGATTTAGGTCATACCTGAATGGTCTAGTGGTTTTCTCCACTTTCTTCAATTTAAGTCTGAATTTGGCAATAAGGAGTTCATGATCTGAGCCACAGTCAGCTCCCAGTCTTGTTTTTGCTGACTGTATAGAGCTTCTCCATCTTTGGCTGCAAAGAATATAATCAATCTGATTTCAATGTCGACCATCTGGTGATGTCCATGTGTAGAGTCTTCGTGTGTTGTTGGAAGAGGGTGTTTGTTATGACCAGTGCGTTCTCTTGGAAGAACTCTATTAGCCTTTGCCCTGCTTCATTCCATATTCCAAGGCCAAATTTGCCTGTTACTCCAGGTGTTTCTTGACTTCCTACTTTTGCATTCCAGTCCCCTATAATGAAAAGGACATCTTTTTTGGGTGTTAGTTCTAAAAGGTCTTGTAGGTCTTCATAGAACAGTTCCACTTCAGCTTCTTCAGCGTTACTGGTTGGGGCATAGACTTGGATTACTGTGATATTGAATGGTTTGCCTTGGAAATGAACAGAGATCATTCTGTCATTTTTGAGATTGCATCTGAGTACTGCATTTTGGACTCTTTTGTTGACCATCATGGCTACTCCATTTCTTCTAAGGGATTCCTGCCCACAGTAGTAGATATAATGGTCATCTGAGTTAAATTCACCCATTCCAGTCCATCTTAGTTCACTGATTCCTAGAATGTCAATGTTCACTCTTGCCATCTCCTGTTTGACCACTTCCAGTTTGCCTGGATTCATGGATCTAACATTCCAGATTCCTATGCAATATTGCTCTTTACAGGATCGAACCTTGCTTCTATCACCATTCCCATCCACAACTTGGTGTTGTTTTGCTTTGGCTCCATCCCTTCATTCTTTCTGGAGTTATTTCTCCACAGATCTCAGGTAGCATATTGGGCACCTACCGACCTGGGGAGTTCATCTTTCAGTGTCCTATCTTTTTGCTTTTTCATACTGTTCATGGGGTTCTCAAGGCAAGAATACTGAAGTGGTTGCCATTCCCTTCTCCAGTGGGCCACATTCTGTCAGACCTCTCCACCATGACCCATCCATCTTGGGTGGCCCCACGGGCGTGGCTTAGTTTTATTGAGTTAGACAGGGCTGTGGTCCATGTGATCAGATTGGCCTATTGTCTGTGTGGTTTCCGTCTGTCTGCCCTCTGATGCCCTCTCTCTCAGTGCCTACCGTCTTACTTGGTTTTCTCTTACCTTGGATGTGGGGTATCTCTTCACAGCTGCTCCAGCAAGGTGCCGCTGCTGCTGGTAGTACTTAATTATCTGCTCATCGTTTAAGTGCCAGGCTCCAAAAGCTTGTTGAAAGCAGTGTATTCATTTGAGGATGGGGTTGTTGTTCACTGTAGGGTGGTCTGTGTGTTTGTCACTCAGTCATTTCCAACTTTTTGTGACCCATGAATTATACCCTGCCAGGCTCCTCTATCCATGGAATTCTCCAGGCAAGAGTACTGGAGTGGGTTGCCATTCCCTTCTCCTGGGGATCTTCCTGACCCAGGGATCAAACCTGAGTCTCCTGTATTACAGGCAGATTCTTTACAGTCTGAGTCACCAGGGAAGCCCTGTAGGGTGGTTTGGCCAGGCCCTATTTTTTTGGAAACACTCAGTGTCAGTATCTTTTGGTCTTTTTTTTTTTTTTAACTGATCAGATTTTCCCCAGGAAATCTCTTCTCATCTCCTGGAGAGTGTTTGTTTGACTGCTAGAATTCTGGGACCCAAGCAGGGAAAGAAAATTGGAGAGGGACTTGGTCTCAGTATTTAATATGTAAACTTGCACTTATTCCTTTTGTTTTCTCTCCCATTGCCCATAACTTTTCTGGATAGAGGAGGGGCAGTTAGTTCCCTTCCTGCTCCAAGGGTCTGACAGCTCCCTTTCATGAATCCTCCCATTTTTTCTCCTCTGGTTCCAGAAATGTCATACACCACAAATTCCTGAAGTTTGGGAGAGTTTTATGGCATTAATTGGTTTGCTTCCTGGCCTTTCCCACTGTTGACTCAGAATTTAGTTTCTTGGATTCTGCTAGGTTAATGGTCTCTCTCCTACCTAAATCCTAGTTCCAGATATTTTGAATTCCTCTACTGTCATTTAAGTGGCATTTTGGGAGGGAGCAGCATTAAGTGCATATGTTCAGTTAGCAACTACTAGAAGTACTACCCACGTCTCTCATCTGTATGAGTGAATTCTAGTTTAACAGTTCCCCTGAAGTGTGGTGCATAGAAAGGAACTCACTAGACTAGATGTAGTCAGTTCTTTCTTCTGAATTCTTAGTGTTGACTAAAGTTGCATTGGGCTTCCCAGGTGGCCAATGCGGGAGATGAGGGTTCAATCCCTGGGTCAGGAAGATCCACTGGAGTAGGATATGCCAACCCACTCTAGTATTCTTGCCTGGAAAATTCCATGGAAGAGGAGCCTGGCAGGATACAGTCCATGGGGTTGCGAAGAGTCAGACATGACTGAGCACGCACACACACAAAGGCTGCATTAGCCTTTTCAGCAACTTTACTTACATTAGCTTGCTGTCCACGAAAAGCCCTAAGTCATTCCCCACCCCCCACACTTCCAACCATGTTCTAGTAGTGTTGGATTTTAAAAAGATAAGTAGAAAACTTGAATTTTCTGAGAAAATGTAAAGCTGTTGATTTTTGTCCAGTTTGGCAGACTGAGCTTTTAGAATTCTGACTTTATTATCTGTTGTATTTGCTATTGCTTCCTCAAGTTTTTATTATCTGATAATTTGGTCAGCAAATCATTTATGTCTTCATGTTCATTTGGCAAAGGGCTTATTTATTGTGGGGTTCGTTGTAGTGTGGTCCTGCCGGCCTGTTTTCTTTGGAATTCCCTGTGCCATTATCTCGGAGAAGGCAATGGCACCCCACTCCAGTACTCTTGCCTGGAAAATCCCATGGACAGAGGAGCCTGGTAGGCTGCAGTCCATGGGGTCGCTAAGAGTCAGACAGACACAACTGAGCGACTTCACTTTCACTTTTCACTTTCATGCATTGGAGAAGGAAATGGCAACCCACTCCAGTGTTCTTGCCTGGAGAGTCCCAGGAATGGGGGAGCCTCAGGGACTGCCGTCTATGGGGTCGCACAGAGTCGGACACGACTGAAGTGACTTAGCTGTAACCGTGCCATTATCTTTTTGCCTTGGTATCATTTATCATTTTACTTTATTTATTAAAAATGTTTTTGATTTCTTTTGAGGGCCTTGTTTACTTGATCAGTTCTTTTCTCAAGACCATTGTAGCAGTTCCAAATATACTTGACCCTTATTTTAGTCCCTTTTTCTCCATCTTATCGTGAGAGATAGTATTAGAGATGAGATCAACAAATTTTAGTAAAATTCGGATATATCAACTCATTTCCAATCTGTTCTCTTAACTGTCAAACCAAGGACATGACATTAGCCAGGTGTGGCTTACTCAGGTACACGTGCTGGTTCTAACCATTCGTCTTATCCTTTTCTCAGTGCCCACAAACCCTCTTTTGATCATCTGTTCTGGAATTTTACCTTGAGTTGAAGTTAGGCTCAGTTGCAAAGTTTGTCGTGTTCCCTTTGCTAAAAATGGCTCTCATTCTCTGCCATTGCAGAGGGCATATAACCTGTCTGGATCACCAGGGTGTGAATACCTCCCTGGGAGACAGGAGAGGCAGTGTCTCTCTGTTCTCAGGGTATTGCACTGGTCTGACATGTAGCAGAGATTCAGTCAATGTCTGGATAACTTGTTTATTTGAAACAGTGTAGAGTTCTTTCTGAATTTCATCACCTATTCACGTATTA
Source organism: Bos indicus (assembly GCF_029378745.1). Lineage (NCBI taxonomy): Eukaryota > Metazoa > Chordata > Mammalia > Artiodactyla > Bovidae > Bos > Bos indicus. The sequence continues at coordinate 94,992,370 of NC_091767.1, forward strand.
GGGCTTCAGTGTTACAGACCACTGTTGAGTCTCATCCTACTAAATTTTGATGATACCTATAAGGTTGTACTTTTCTGTGTTTAAACTGTCAAGATTTACTGGTAAAAAAGTCTTTTCATAGTACCTGCTGGTATTCCAAGCATTGTGCTGAGCTTTGGAAATATAGCAATGAATGAAAATTCTCAGGGAGCCCATCACCCAATGGGGAGGAGAGGATTAAAGGAGCACTGACAGTCAAGGCTTGTGTATGACACATCCTGCACATGTCTTATATTGGAAGGTCGTCTTTGTGATGCTTCCCTTTTTCCAAAAATGTTTTCCTAGGACTGGCTCTCATCTTTATTTACATATAGTATCTGACATGTACCAACTTTACTGCCACTGGCCTCGTCCAAATTAGCATCTTGTGCTTGGTGCCTATAGTCCTTTCTTTTCACAGCAGCCTGAGTGATCAAAGAGCAGCTCAGATCCCATCTCTGTGAGCTTTGAGCCCTCCAGCAACTTCATCACGCTTAAATGTGACATCCAGACTTTCTCATCTGGCTCTGCCTACCTCTCCTTTCTTACCATTGTTTTAATTCATTATGTTCTGGCCCTGAGCCTTGTCTGCAGATGTGTCCTTGTCAGAGCCTTCCTCTTCTCTGGTTCTACCCTCAGATCTGCCAGGCTTGCATCCACAGTTCTGAAGCAGCCCTTCCAGCCCAGCCCTCTCATTTTCTCTTTCTTTACTCGGCTCTATTTTTCTATCAGCTGATCATCACCTGAAATCACTAATGTATTTTTATTGACTTTCTCCTTCCATAAGCTCCATGAGCAGGGATTTGTCTGTTTTGTTGATGCTGTATCCCCAGCATTATACTGGGGCCTGGCACCTAGGAGATAGATGGCCAGTGAGTGAGTGGTGGATAAATGATACATTATAGTATCACTATCGTTTACATCCTTTCTTCCACCCTTTCATTTGTAGTTCAAGGCCCTTCTGTTGAGAACTTCTGATGAAATAAGCTAGTTTCTGGGCAAAGGCATTCTTTCAGACTTAATCAGGTGCCCTCTGGTACAGTTAATGCTTAATCTTTGCATTGCCTTGTGCTAAGTGCTAAGTCGCTTTAGTCGTGTCCCACTCTTTGTGAACCTATGGGCTGTAGCCTGCCAGGCTCCTCTCTCCATGGGATTCTCCAGGCAAGAATACTGGGGTGGGTTGCCATGCGTTCCTCCAGGGGATCTTCCCGACCCAGGGATCAAACCTGTGTCTCTTATGTCTCCTGCATTGGCAGGCGGGCTCCTTACCACTGGCACCAGTGTCTTAAGATTATAAAATACTAAATTCTGTTCTTTAATGCCATCCATTAACATTAACATTAACCAGTGGTTAACGTTCCATATACTTCTTAGTCCTTCTGGAATAATAGATGAAAATGCTAACTGCTGAGTTTTTATTGTTTCTATTATCCCATAATCTTGATGGCTTTCTCTTACCTCTTGGGTTCCTCCTGCCAGACCTTGTTAGACTTGTTAACTTTCTCTGTAGCATGGGATGAATGGTTTTCTAGAAGAGTCTGACAATTTTTTAATCTTACAGTTACCTTCTAGCTTCTCTGGTACAGATTTTGCATTTCTTTCCTTTTGTCTGTATGTTTCCTGGGATCATTTTGTTGCTGTTTTAGTCACCTTCCTTAATTACACCTGGGTGTGGGAAGGCTCTGTGAAGCAAAAGGAATGGACTTTGGTCTTGAGGATGAAAAATAACTTCAGTAAGACGTAGATAAAGGATTTTTTGCCTGAAGGTATCACGTGAGCAAAAGCACAGAAGCATACAATGCTTAATATGTTTGGCAAAAGTGGTGTGGAATGACTGGAGAATGTGTTTATCTGCAGTGTGAGGCCTGGCTGAGGGGTAGATTATAATCTTAAATGCTAGGCTAAGGATTATGGGGTGCCTGTACTTTAGTTTCATGATACTTTTGTATTTCTGGTGTAGTAATTATTGTTATTTTATGTATTGGGCTTGTTGTACATGTGTGTGTGTGTGTGTGTGTGTGTGTGCACGCTCAATTGCTAAGTCATGTCCAACTCTTTGTGGCTCCATGAACTGTAGCCCACCAGGCTCCTCTGTCAGTGGGATTTTCCAGGCAAGAATACCAGAGTGGGTTGCCATTTCCTTCTCTAGGGGATCTTCATGACCCAGGTATGAAACCCTCATCTCCTGCATTGGCAGGTGGATTCTTTACCACTGAGCCATCTGGGAAGCCCCATGGGACTTTTAATGTTTCCCCCTGTCTTTGATACCTACATAGTAGCTTGCACATAATATGTGTTCAATGTTGAGTTGAATTCTTGATAAAGAGGATTTAATTTTTCCAAGAATCTAGAAGGGAGACTTTTTCTATTCAATTAATCTAAGCAAATAATTTTAGTATAATTTTTTATTGCATATCTTATCTGAATTTACACTGTGGATATGCATTTTTTTGGTCTTCTTTGCCTCTCTTATGTCACTGTTCCTGTATGTAATCTGTGGTCACTATACCAGGCAGTGCTGGCATCAAAGAGAAGATTGGGAAATAGTTTCCTCAAGTCCCCATTCTTGATAAGACAGTATTTTCACAATTTTCAGTGTAATACTGTGCAGAGCCATCTTCATGCACCCTCTTCCAATTAGAGAACTGCCTTTGATTTTTGCGGGGACACTTTGTGTCCTTCAAAGAAGAAAATGAGCCACCATTAACTGTCCTGTGTTAGATATAACTGTCCTATTTACAGATAAGAAAACAGTTGATAGAAGTTAAAATGATTTAGGTTGTAAGCAAATTGTCGAGAATTAGAACACAGGCCTCAGGTTGTTTTCTTTACTTTTTATTCTTAGGTATCACAAATTCCATTAATGGCCTATGGACCAGTTGGGGAAAAAAAGGAATTTTTGCAGCATTGGCTAGTTCATATGCTGAAAGTATGTCTTCCCCATCTGCTAGGGGATACAGGCAAATTCACAGCCTTTGGCCTTTCTTGTACCACATGAATGGAACTAGATAGTACTTTCAGAAAACCACGATCATGGCATGCGGTCCCATCACTTCATGGCAAATAAATGGGGAAATAGTGGCAGACTTTATTTTTCTGGGCTCCAAAATCACTGCAAATGGTGACTGCGGCCATGAAATTAAAAGATGCTTACTCCTTGGAAGGAAAGTTATGACCAACCTAGATAGCATATTCAAAAGCAGAGACATTACTTTGCCAACAAAGGTCTGTCTAGTCAAGGCTATGGTTTTTCCAGTGGTCATGTATCGATGTGAGAGTTGGACTGTGGTGTTGGAGAAGACTCTTGAGAGTTCCTTGGACTACAAGGAGATCCAACCAGTCCATCCTAAAGGAGATCAGTCCTGAGTGTTTGAAGGACTGATTTTTGAAGCTGAAACTCCAATACTTTGGGCACCTGATACGAAGAGCTGACTCATTTGAAAAGACCCTGATGCTGGTAAAGATTGAAGGCAGGAGGAGAAGGGGATGACAGAGGATGAGATGGTTGGATGGCATCACTGACTCAATGGGCATGGGTTTGGGTAGACTCCGGGAGTTGGTGATGGACCCGGAGGCCTGGTGTGCTGCAGTTCATGGGGTCGCAAAGAGTTGGACACAACTGAGCAACTGAACTGACTGACTGAGATAGTAAAAAAAAAAAAAAAAAACTAAACATTTTTAACATGTTACATATTATGTTGCTGCTTCTGCTGCTGCTTCTGCTGCTGCTGCTGCTGCTAAGTCGCTTCAGTTGTGTCAGACTCTGTGCTATCCCATAGATGGTAGCCCACCAGGCTCCTCTGTCCCTGAGATTCTCTAGGCAAGAACACTGGAGTGGGTTGCCATTTCCTTCTCCAACATATTATGTTAAGATACAGTAATTCTGTTTAACATATTTAGCTTTTAATTTTCTTTCCTATATTTTTGACATTGACATTGTAATTCACAAAATATCTTCTGCATTTAGTATAAACCATTCCTGTTGGCTGATAATTTTGATTAGAGTAAGAGTTACCCCTAATTCATTTCTAGGACATAAAATGTTGTTGAATTAGAAGTAGGGGTGTTATGTTACTCCTTATTGTCAATGTGGTTAATATGGACTACTGGAGATGAGTGGATTACATTTTTCCTGTTATTAATACTTGTCAGCTAGGTTTTTCCTTTTTAGTTTTTTCAGCTCTCATTGAATAGGTGCCCACTGATTTGAAAAATCTGTATGTAAACTGAGGATGCTGGGCTCTTAGACCGTTTCATGGTGGATGATTTGTATAACACAACTGAGTGAATTTCATTCAAGCAATAGGAATCTTGAAAGTGTGAGTCCATTTTGAAAAGGTGTTATGTTTCGTGTGTATTGGCTGATTCTTTACCAGCTGTCACAGAACATTGATAGTTCATATCAATATCATAGCTCATTAACCAATTTGGTATTGCTTTGTTTTTCTCTCGATAGAATGTGCCTAAAAATTTTTTTTGTTCTTAACGTTAAGAATAAACTACTTTTCCTGGTTCTGATGGTCTTCAGAATCAAACAACATTCTTAACTTGTAAGGAACCCTTCGCCCTATGTCTTCTGTCTTTTATCTACACCCAGTCATTATTTCCCTATGCATACAAATATGTTTCATAGTGCTAAAAGACAGGATTGGGTGGGAATACTGACATTGATGTTAGAGATAAAAATAGTGAATAAAGCTAATAAAGACAAAGGATATATCCACAAGTAAGATTTTGTTTATGCTCATTATAGCAAACTCTTATTCATGCCTTTATTAAATAATCCACTGATTTTCATTTTGCATGTTCTCCTATAAGCCATATGAAGCATCTCTTTTCCCACTTCTGTTCTGTTTAGCAGTATATCCAGTATTATATTCAAAGTTTGCTCTGGACTCTGCCCTTATTTTCTTCATCTGACATTTGTCCACCAAGCAAAAATTGTACTGGAAGCATGCTTTTTGAATAATCTTCTTTACTCCAGCCTCACTCCTTTTACTTATGAAGTTCAATTTATTTGGAATTTTTCTCCCTTCTGTCCAAATTCTGTCCTGATGAGCCAACTCATGTGCCTTCCTTTCAGGAAGACTTTCTTTTTGGTCAATGCTGATCATTCCCACCCCTGAACACTTAGCATTTAATCATGCACCATCCTGGGTCTTACTGTCTAAAGTGTTTCATGTCATCTACCTATGGAAACATTGACCATTTTTTAAAGAGATGAGGGCCTGTCATTCTGGTCATGAAACAAGTTCTCATAAGAAACACTTAACTATTTATCAGAAGTTTACTTTGCTATGTAGTGCTGTATATTTTACACCTATTATGAGTAGTCTTAATGTTACAGATGAAGACTTAGCACACATTGGTTAAGTGAGGTGCCCCTGAGGTCTAGGGGCATTTCTTTGTAGTAGAGCCAAGATTTGTGAACAGGTTTGTCAAGCTTCAAAACCTGTATTCTTTGTACTCTGGGAAATTCTTGGTAGCTGTAGTTCAAACATTTGTGTGTGTATGTGTATGTGAACAACTAAGAGAATTAAATAGAAGTTTAAGTTTCTCTGAATGTGATTTCCTACTTTGACAGACATTTACTGAGTTCTGCTATCCCATGACATTATCATGAGTCCAAGTTGTAAAGGATAATAATTTAGCTATTCCTGTTCTCAAAGCTCTTGAATCCAATGGGTAATACAGACATATATATATTGTTTCCTATATACAAGTCAGGATGAATTAAGATTTATAAAAGGAAATTAAATTGGCACGTGGTAGTGGTGGTGGTTTAGTCAATAAATTGTGTCTGATTCTTGTGACTCCATGGACTGTAGCTTGCCAGGCTCCTCTGTCCATGGGATTCTCCAGGCAAGAATACTGGAGTGGGTTGCCATTTCCTTCTCCAGGGGATCTTCCCAACCCAGCATCAAACCTGGGTTTCCTACATTGCAGGCAGATTCTTTATTGAGTGAGCTACAAGGGAAGTCGAATAGGCATGTGGGTCTATGGAAAAGATTATCACTTCCAACTGGAGGAATTGGGAATGGTAATAGAAGTTAGCATTTATTCTGGGACTTAATGGATTGATAGAAGTTGACAAGAAGATTGTGTTCAGAGTTTGGAACTTGGAGATTGGAACGCAAGTTCTTATACCACCACTTACTAGCCAGGTAACCTTGGGAAAATTAGCTAATAGCTTTGACTTTTCCTCATTTAGTAGCACATATCGCTAGGAGTTGGTAAGAAGACAATAGAAAAAATTAATTGTAAATCTCTTAGCATTGTGTCTAGCACATAATAAGCACTCAGCAAAGAGTAGCTAAAGTAAGTAATTTTATTAATGAGAAGGGCATGAACAGAGGCTTGGGAGAAGCTTGATGGTGGGTATTGAGCCCACTCCAGTATTCTGGCCTGGAGAATTCCATAAACTGTATAGTCCTGGAATCGCAGAGTTGGACACGACTGAGGGACTTTCACTTTCTTTTTCCTAGTCTCTTTAGACCTAAAGATATTTATTCCCGTATTTATGATGGGACATAGTGGGCTAAGCCCTGAAAGGTAGGTTTGAAATTATGGCTGGAGTGAATTATTTCATCCTTATAATATTAAGTTTTCTTTTTTAGACTATAGGTAGAGCCTTAGAGTTTCTTTTGTTTTGACAGAGAAGTGACATGTTGTAACCTGAATTTTAGGAAAATAGCGTATAAGAATGGGAAGGTAGACTGGAGTTCAGTGGAGGGGTCCAGCAAGACTGATGATGCTATATAAAGAGGAGACCTAGTCAGAGTCTAAACCAGTGGAGTGGGAGAGGAAAAAAGGGGAGAAAGGATATGAGAGCTTGCAGGGGCAGAAATAGCTTCCTGTTGTTTTATTTCGGTATCACATGGGCTAATACAAAAATGTATTATGCTTATTGTTCAGATTTTAAATCTTGATATGCCTATTGCAGAGAAAAGCATAAAGAATAAGGTAATCTTTTATAATTCCAGCATGTAGAAACAAGCTTTAAGTACCTTCCAAATTTACAGCGTCTTTTATACCCAGTGTTAGCTGAAATAATGGTTTATTCAGATCTTCACTGTCACTGTAAGTCTGTATAAATCTGATCGTAATTATCTTGACGTGGTTTTCCTTTATTTGTTTTGGGATATTTATGTTTTGTTGTGAAAGCAATGTAAGGTTTTCTGTTGTTGTTATTCAGTGTGTCTATTTTTGATTATTTGCATATTGAGAGTAGCTGAAATTTCAGATTTCTGTAGCCTTGCTTTATTCTGTATCAATAATTATCAATAGATGAAACCAACTTTGTGACATTGAATTTTTATTTTAATAGAGCACCCTTAAATGGCTAAAATTTTTGTTGTGTTTCTAGAATTAGAGCCTTTAAAACTTTTTTGAAATAATTTTAGATTTACACAAGAGTTGTAAAGAGTAGAAAATGTTCCTGGATTCCCTTCATCCAGCTTCATCTAATGTTAATAGCTTGATATGGTACATTTGTCAAAACTAAAAAACTAACATTGGTACAATATCATTAACTAAACTATAGCCTTTATTCAGATTTTCCTAAGTTTTCCACAATTGCCCTTTTTCTATCCTAGGATTAAATCCAAGATCCCACATTGCATTTAGCCATCACATTTCCTTCATTAACTCCTTGAGTCTGTAAAGTTTCTCAGGCATTCCTTATATTTCATTCCCTTGTCCCTGCTGGAATGTAAGCACCTCTGCTTTTTAGGTAATGGATTACATAATTTGAAATCCACACATGTATGGGCTCATGTGAAGTTTAAATTCTTAACACTGATGATATAAAACAGATCTCTAATATTAAGATTTCAAAATCAACTTGAAAAATAATTTGATAAACTTGTTAATCTCCAAAGTGCAGTTACAGGCCTGGAGCTACTCACAGCATTCTTGATCTAACAATAGGAAAGTGGCACTTAAGAAGCAACCATATTCTGCAACTCTAGGTGAATAGTCAGGCATAGTTCAATTTATTATGACTCTAGGTTTACGTCATAGAAGGCAGCTCCAGGATTGATTTCCACACTTTGAAGAAAAAGAGTACATTTTCACAGCATCAGGAATAGAAAACACATCTAAGTTGAGCACATGTAAGAAGTTTTAGGATTATTCTAAGCTTTGCAAATTCATCTTCAGAATGTCATGAATATTGACTTTTTGTTGGTTGGATTTTGCTTGTGCATTTTGTTCATGAACATGTGAGCCATACCAGTGGGACAAATGCTTGGTGATTCAGGCCTGTCCCTGAAGGATGGCTTTCAGAGGTAACCACAGATACTGAAAATGCAATTTCTTCTTTTTAAAATGTTTTAATTTCTTTTGAAATTGATTTATAAGATTCTTTACTTTTTAAATGCAATCATTCTGTTGAGTGAGGGGACTGGTCCACTGTGGAAAGTGAATGCAATCTCCTGTTGCTTGATTTTTATATCCACTGTGAGTCAGAACACTTGTATATCCTTGGTCATATCAGCAGTGCTTCTGCTTTTTTTCCCCCTGCAGTCTCAGTTTTGGTGTATCTGGATGTCTTGTCACATCATAGAAGAACAATCTTGTGAGTCCCTGGGGGGTCTGACAAGACGAACCACTCAAAACCCTTTAATTTCAAGTGTCCTTGATCTGAGGAAGCAGCTCAGTAAATCTCTTGAACAAGTTCTCACGACCTAGCCATATGACTGCATTAAAATAAACTTCTGTGCACTGCTCACTTTCTTCCAAGTATTCCTTGAATTTGTGATGAATAATGCCATAACTTTGCATCATCTTTGTCTCTTCCTTCATCACATCATACAGTGAGCCTTATTTGGTCACTCAGCAAGTAGTTATTGAGCAAGAACCATTCTAGGTACTGGGGATGCCTCAGAGAACATCAGGCTTCTTTTCTAATGGACCAGACAGGTACAAAAATAAGTAAAATAAATAGTTTAGCAGTTTCTCCATTCTGCTATGGAGAAAAATAAGCTAGGGAAAGGAAATAGGGAATGTCTGTGTATGTGTTTGTGTGTATTTGCAATTTATAATATGGTGATCAAGAAATGCCTCATTCTGATGATGACATTTGAACAAAAACCTAAAGGAAATGAGGGGACAAGCCAGCTTGATTACTTGGGAAGGACCTTTCTAGGTAGAGGGAACAGCAAGTACAGTCTGGAGATAGAAGCAGGCCTGTGAATCTTGGAGGCGCTACAAGGCCAGAGTGGTTGGAGGAGTGTGTAGAGGGAAGGGAACAGGTCAGGGGTGGTTGGTGCCAGAGCACATAGGATCTTATAGGCTGTTAGAGAAACTTGGACTTTTGCTCAGGGTGAGGTTGGAAGACATTGTGGGCTTTTGAGCAGAGGAATAACGTGCTCTGGCTTTCCGAGGAAAAGGGTCTCATCTTCTTGAAACTAGTGTTGAGACGACAAGGATAGAAGCAGATAGAAATGTATTGCAGTGACTCAGGTGAGAGATAAGGGTGGTAGCTGTGGAGAAGTGAGGACACATTCAGATTCTGGATGTAGCTGGAAGGTTGAGACAGTAGCATTTTGTGAATGAATGGGGCATATGACTTGAGGGACAGAGGTCGTAATACGGCTTTTTGTCTGAGCTCCTGAGAGGGTGGAATTACTGTTTATAGGGGAGGGGAAAGCTGTTGGTGGAGCAGGTTGTGTGGGAGAACATCAGGAATTTGGTGACATATGTGCATTGTAAACAGGACAGTTGGAGCCTGAGAGTGGCCAGACTCTTCATGTGAGTATGCTTCAGAAATTTGCACACCTCCTGTCTTCACTGCAGGTACTCCATCTGTGAAAAATGTTTAAACTTTCGATATTTAAATAAATTATCTTCAATTCCTTGATGGCAGATACTTCGTGTCTATTAGCTGGCTGGATTAAGAAAAATCTCAAGTGGGCTGCATTGTGATAAGCAGGTTGCATGAGATCCAATGGTTCTATGAGGAATGCAGATATTTCTCTGCCAGCCCGTACAGGTGAAGCTGGAAAATACAAGTAAACAAAAACAGAGCAAGATTAGAATCTCAACAACAATTTAAAAATAAAATCACCTCATGTTGTGCAAATTCAGGTGCTAAAAACAATAGGCCTGATGGGAAATCGAATTGGGAAAGAACACTTAAAACTAAGGAACTTTGTAACGAAGTACAGTCCTAATAGAAGTACTAGGGAAAAAAACAAAAACAGTTTACTGGTGTTTGTACCCAATATCACAGAAAAATCTTGTTGCTTTCAACACTGGAAGTTAATGCTCTCTTCTTTGAGAAGTAGGTCTTAGAGGATATTTACTTCTAATAGAGACCTTTTCATCAGAAATAAGAATCTGATCCAGGACACAGCCTTCTTAATTAATCAATTGTTTTAATACAAAGAGCATTGTCTCTATAGCTTCTTCAGCTGCATTTGCACCTTTGCCAGATAACTTAAAAGAAGGAAAGTGTAATGGTTTTTTTGAAGCCAGTGACTCAGCCATCACTTAAAAGTAAGTCGCTTCTTTAGGTTTTTCAGCTTTTTTCCTCCTGCTGAAGGTCTTATTGCTAAGGCTTTCTCTTTAATAATCATGAGAAAACTTGAGTCTGCCTACTTGGAAATATTAACATGCTGGGGAAAATTGCATGTGAGCCAGAATGACTTCTCCATTATACTGACATCATTTGTCTATTTGCCAGATGTGTGTGAGATAATACGTATCAAAGAAATAAATTTTTTTATTTTTATTTTTTTCAGAACATACTGTTGACCTAGGATGGCTTAGAGCTGACATATACCCTAGGACCAAACTCAGACCTACCTTTTTATTGGATAGTCTAGAATTTTTCTATTTCAAATAGGAAGTCAGTAAGAAAAATCCTAAAATTACCTCAATGGTATGTATGCTCAAAAAACATACAAAAAATCAGTGTCTCCTCATTAAAATTTTTTTAATTTATTTTATTTTGGCTCTGCTTGGTCTTCGTTTCTGCTGGGTTTTCTGTACTTATGGCGAGTGGGGGCTATTCTCTAGTTGCAGTGCACAGGCTTTGCATTGCAGTGGCTTCTCTTGTGGAGTACAGATTCTAGGGTTCTCAGGCTTCAGCAGTTGAGTGCATGGGCTCAGTAGTTATGATTCCCATGCTCTAGAGCATGGGCTCAATAGTTGTGGTCCATGGGTTTACTTGCTCCATGGCATGTGGAATCTTCTCAGACCAGGGATAGTACCTATGTCTCCTGCATTGGCAGGCGGACTCTCCACTACTGAACCCCCAGGGAAGCCTTCTCCTCCTTTTCAAAGCTATTTTAAAGCTAGAAAATAAAAACTACATCTTTAATAAGATCCACTGTCTTGAACCAACAACCAATATTATACTTGACAGTGACATGCTAGAGTATTTTCTCTTCGGGAACACATAAGCAAGCCTTCTGTCACTATTAGCATTGTTCTAGAAGTTCTGATTGATGCATTAAATCACAAAACAAAAATAATGATCAGAAATGAAAAAACATAAACTAAGAAAGTCAACTAAAAATTATTAATAAAGGCTATATTTGATAAGTATATAAAAATCATGCATCCATGACATCAGAAGACGATTGCTACTTGGCAGGGAAACTATGACCATGTGTTGAAAAGCAGAGACATCACTCTGCAGACAAAGGTCTGTATAGTCAAGGCTATGGTCTTCCCCATGATCATGTACATTTGTGAGAGCTGGACCATAAAGAGGATCGAGTACCAAAGAGTTAATGCCTTTGAACTGTGGTACTGGCGAGTACTCCTAAGCATCCCTTGGATAGCACAGAGATCAAACCAGTCAATCTTGAAGGAAATCAACTCTGAATACTCACTGGAAGGACTGATGCTGAAACTGAGGCTTCAGTATTTTGGTCACCTGATGCAAACGGTTGACTCATTGGAAAAGTCCCTGAGGCTGGGAATGACTGACAGCAGGAGAATGACATGGTTGGATGGTATCACCGACTCAATGGACATGAGTTTGAGCAAACTCTGGTAGATAGTGAAGGACTAGGAAGCCTGGCATGCTGCAGTCCAGGAGGCTGCAGAGTAGGACACAAATGGGCAACTGAACAACAACATTCAAAAAGCAGTACCTTTCCCAAGTATCAACAATAACCAGTTGGAAACACATAATGGGAAAAATATCCCATTCACCATCAGATCAGATCAGATCAGATCAGTCGCTCAGTCGTGTGCGACTTCATGAATCGTTTGCGACCCCATGAATCGCAGCACTCCAGGCCTCCCTGTCCATCACCAACTCCCAGAGTTCACTGAGACTCAAGCGTCCATCGAGTCAGTGATGCCATCCAGCCATCTCATCCTCTGTCGTCCCCTTCTCCTCCTGCCCCCAATCCCTCCCAGCATCAGACTCTTTTCCAATGAGTCAACTCTTCACATGAAGTGGCCAAAGTACTGGAGTTTCAGCTTTAGCATCATTCCTTCCAAAGAAATCCCAGGGCTGATCTCCTTCAGAATGGACTGGTTTGATCTCCTTGCAGTCCAAGGGACTCTCAAGAGTCTTCTCCAACACCACAGTTCAAAAGCATCAATTCTTCAGCGCTCAGCCTTCTTCACAGTCCAACTCTCACATCCACACATGACCACAGGAAAAACCATAGCCTTGACTAGACAAACCTTTGTTGGCAAAGTAATGTCTCTGCTCTTGAATATGTTATCTAGGTTGGTCATAACTTTCCTTCCAAGGAGTAAGCGTCTTTTAATTTCATGGCTGCAGTCACCATCTGCAGTGGTTTTGGAGCCCAGAAAAATAAAGTTTGACATTGTTTCCACTGTTTCCCCATCTATTTCCCATAGGGAAATCCACTAGACCATTCAGGTATGACCTAAATCAAATCCCTTATGATTATACAGTGGAAGTGAGAAATAGGTTTAAGGGCCTAGATCTGATAGATAGAGTGCCTGATGAACTATGGAATGAGGTTCATGACATTGTACAGGAGACAGGGATCAAGACCATCCCCATGGAAAAGAAATGCAAAAAAGCAAAATGGCTGTCTGGGGAGGCCTTACAAATAGCTGTGAAAAGAAGAGAAGTGAAAAGCAAAGGAGAAAAGGAAAGATATAAACATCTGAATTCAGAGTTCCAAAGAAGAGCAAGAAGAGATAAGAAAGCCTTCTTCAGCAATCAATGCAAAGAAATAGAGGAAAACAACAGAATGGGAAAGACTAGGGATCTCTTTAAGAAAATTAGAGATACCAAAGGAACATTTCATGCAAAGATGGGCTCGGTAAAGGACAGAAATGGTATGGACCTAACAGAAGCAGAAGATATTAAGAAGAAGGGCAAGAATACACAGAAGAACTGTACAAAAAAGATCTTCACGACCCAGATAATCACGATGGTGTGATCACTGACCTAGAGCCAGACATCTTGGAATGTGAAGTCAAGTGGGCCTTGGAAAGCATCACTACGAACAAAGCTAGTGGAGGTGATGGAATTCCAGTTGAGCTATTCCAAATCCTGAAAGATAATGCTGTGAAAGTGCTGTACTCAATATGCCAGCAAATTTGGAAAACTCAGCAGTGGCCACAGGACTGGAAAAGGTCAGTTTTCATTCCAATCCTAAAGAAAGGCAATGCCAAAGAATGCTCAAACTACTGCACAATTTCACTCATCTCACACGCTAGTAAAGTAATGCTCAAAATTCTCCAAGCCCGGCTTCAGCAATATGTGAACCGTGAACTTCCTGATGTTCAAGCTGGTTTTAGAAAAGGCAGAGGAAGCAGAGATCAAATTGCCAACATCTGCTGGATCATGGAAAAAGCAAGAGTTCCAGAAAAACATCAATTTCTGCTTTATTGACTATGCCAAAGCCTTTGACTGTGTGGATCACAATAAACTGGAAAATTCTTCAAGAGATGGGAATACCAGACCACCTGATCTTCCTCTTGAGAAATTTGTATGCAGGTCAGGAAGCAACAGTTAGAACTGGATATGGAACAACAGACTGGTTCCAAATAGGAAAAGGAGTTCGTCAAGGCTGTATATTGTCACCCTGTTTATTTAACTTATATGCAGAGTACATCATGAGAAATGCTGGATTGGAAGAAACACAAGCTGGAATCAAGATTGCCAGGAGAAATATCAATAACCTTAGATATGCAGATGACACCACCCTTATGGCAGAAAGTGAAGAGGAACTCAAAAGCCTCTTGATGAAAGTGAAAGAGGAGAGTGAAAAAGTTGGCTTAAAGCTCAACATTCAGAAAACGAAGATCATGGCATCCGGTCCCACCACTTCATGGGAAATAGATGGGGAAACAGTGGAAACAGTGTCTAGGCCCTTAAATCTATTTCTCACTTCCACTGTATAATCATAAGGGATTTGATTTAGGTCATACCTGAATGGTCTAGTGGTTTTCCCTACTTTCTTCAATTTCAGTCTGAATTTGGCAATAAGGAGTTCATGGGCTGAGCCACAGTCAGCTCCTGGTCTCGTTTTTGCTGACTGTATAGAGCTTCTCCATCTTTGGCTGCAAAGAATATAATCAATCTGATTTCGGTGTTGACCATCTGGTGATGTCCATGTATAGATTCTTCTCTTGTGTTGTTGGAAGAGGGTGTTTGTTATGACCAGTGAATTTTCTTGGCAAAATTCTATTAGTCTTTGCCCTGCTTCATTCCGTATTCCAAGGCCAAATTTTCCTATTACTGCAGGTGTTTCTTGACTTCCTACTTTTGCATTCCAGTCCCCTATAATGAAAAGGACATCTTTTTTGGGTGTTAGTTCTAAAAGGTCTTGTAGGTCTTCATAGAACAGTTCCACTTCAGCTTCTTCAGCGTTACTGGTTGGGGCATAGACTTGGATTACTGTGATATTGAATGGTTTGCCTTGGAAACGAACAGAGATCATTCTGTCATTTTTGAGATTGCATCCAAGTACTGCATTTCGGACTCTTTTGTTGACCATGATGGGCACTCCCATTTCTTCTGATGGATTTGTGCCTGCAGTAGTAGATATAATGGTCATCTGAGTTAAATTCACCCATTCCAGTCCATTTCAGATCGCTGATTCCTAGAATGTCGACATTCACTTTTGCCATCCCTGTTTGACCACTTCCAATTTGCCCTGATTCATGGACCTGACATTCCAGGTTCTTTTGCAATATTGCTTTTTACAGCATCGGACCTTGCTTCTGTCACCAGTCACATCCACAGCTGGATATTGTTTTTGCTTTGGCTCCATCCTTTCATTCTTTCTGGAGTTATTTCTCCACTGATCTCCAGTAGCATATTCGGCACCTACTGACCTGGGGCGTTTCTTTTTCAGTATCCTATCATTCTGCCTTTTCATACTGTTCATGGAGTTCTCAAGGCAAGAATACTGAAGTGCTTTGCCATTCCCTTCTCCAGTGGACCACATTCTGTCAAATCTCTCCACCATGACCCGCCCGTCTTAGAAACAACAAATACAGAATACCTAGAAATAACCCTGACAAGTAATATATGTGATCAAAATGAAGAAAATTATAAAGCTTTTCTTGAGATTTATAAAACTTGAATGAACTGGAAGAATATACTTTGTTGCTGGATGCAAAAACTGAAATATTGAGAAGATACAATTTTTCCCCAATTTATAAATTTAACATGATCTGAGTAAAAGATACATTTATTTTTAGAGGGCTTGACCACACAATAAACATAAAGGAGATAATCAAGCTGTAGCAATCAGTGATTTGTTACAGTTTAGCAGAGTGGGTGTGAGTTTAGGTGTTGGGGTAGAGTGCTTGGGTTTCAGGTCTGTCAAAAGGAGAAGGAGGAGGCAGAGGATGAGACAGATGGCATCACCTACTCAATAGACGTGTTTGAGCAAACTCCAGGAGATAGTGAAGGACAGGAACCTGTCCATGGGGTTGTAAAGAGTTGGACACAACTTAGCAACTGAACAACTTACCAGACTTACAACCACAATTCAGTTACCTAATCTCTCCAACCATGAGTTTCTTCACCTGTAAAGTGTGAGATTCAATGAGATGGAGAAAATTGCTGGTGTATGGAAGTACTCAAAAAATGTTAGATGCGATTGTTGATGACACAATAGTGAAATAGGTCAATGGGAGAGAATAGTGTAAACATAAGACCATACTGTAAATAAACATTTATTTGTTAAAGCCATTTTGAATCAACAGGCAATTGATGTCATTATACTTAGTAGTTAAAAATTTTTGAAGTAAGCCAGAAAGAAAAACACCAATACAGTATACTAACACATATATATGGAATTTAGAAAGATGGTAACAATAACCCTGTATACGAGACAGCAAAAGAGACACTGATGTATAGAACAGTCTTTTGGACTCTGTGGGAGAGGGAGAGGGTGGGATGATTTGGGAGAATGGCATTGAAACATGTATAATATCATATAAGAAACGAATTGCCAGTCCAGGTTTGATGCATGAAACAGGATGCTTGGGGCTGGTGAACTGCGATGACCCAGAGGGATGGTACAGGGAGGGAGGTGGGTGGGGGCGGTTCAGGATGGGCAACATGTGTACACCCGTGGCGGATTCATGTTGATGCTTGGCAAACCCAATACAATATTGTAAAGTAAAAAATAAAAAAAAGAATTTTGTTTTGCTTGAGGTAAAAAAAATAATTTTTTTTCAAATAACTCATACATTAAAATTAATTTTATGAGACTGTAAGTAGAAGAAAAAATAATCAAATCATTGAAGAGTTTAAAAGTAGTTTGAAAAGGTCCAAAGTCAAACTGATTCGGCTGTGCAAAAAAAGAAATTTTTTTGCCTGCATTGCAGCATGTGGGACCTTAGTTTCCCAACCAGGGATTAAATCTGGGCCCCCTGCAGTGGAAGTTCAGAGTCTTAACCACTAGACCACCAGAAAAGTACCCCCCCCCCCAAATTTTTCTATATAAAAGAAAAAGTCACAAATTGCATGACAAGCATAAGTAGTGGTGTATTGGTCAATGTTAACAACATTAAAGAAATAGTATGCCCAGATTTGTCACATTTGCAGATTTCCATGGTATAAGTACTCCCACCAGGCTACCAACATGAAGTTGGGTGCTCAGGAGCTGGTACCTGCCAACTGCAGCACACCCCTTATACAGATGTGACAGAGGATGCTGAAAAACCACCTAGAGATCAACCTCAGGCCAGCACACATTTCTGCTTGAAGCTGCCTCCCCCAGAAAGCAGAGACAGTTGGGAGTAAGCATCCACTGTGTTGTATTACGGAGAGTTCCTTGACCACACGGGGTTTTGGACCTACAAAGGATCTCTGGGATGGAAAGATCCCTGTGGGGTGGTTGGGACCTACACTAGGAATAGCCCCTTTCGGGCCAAATCGTACTTCCCCTTAGGCTGAGGACTAAGGGGAGAGGTATTGCTAGGCAATTCACTTAGCGGAAAAAGAACAGTTGGACCAGAGCAGAGGTTCTTTTTTCCTTGATTTGTTTCTCCAAAGCCCATGATACTCTTGGCAGTGGGGCATGTGTTTTGCTATCTCTGGATACTTGTGTTCTCATCTCTGTTTTTTAATTCTCACTTTGATATTGTTCAATCACTATGATAGTTTTTATTAGTGAGAGCACAAAAACTTGTGTCTAGACAATGATGATGTGACCCAAGTGATATTTATAGCACACCGGGAGGCCAAAGATGTGTCTCACTGTGGCCAGGGAGCCAAGGTATTGTCAGGGTTAAAAGCAGCAAAGTATGGATCCTTGGAGTCCTACCTCCTGTTTGTTGGCTGTAGGGATTCTATTAGGGGCTTGTGCTTTTATTCCACAGTGGACTGCTAGCTGGTCATTTTGTAACCCAGTCTTAAATGTACCATCTTGGAATAGGTTGTTTTTTTGTGATCATGTCTGTGTTGGAGAAGGTTCTTGAGAACCCCTTGGACTGCAAGAAGATCAAACCAGTCAGTCCTAAAGGAAATCAGTCCTGAAATATACATTGGAAGGATTAATGCTGAAAGTGAAACGTCAATACTTTGGCCACCTGATGCAAAGATTCAACTCATTGGAAAAGACCCCAATGATGGGAAAGATTGAAGGCAGAAGGAGAAGGGGACAACAGAGGATGAGATGGTTGAATGCCATCACCGACTCAATGGATAAGAATTTAAGCAAGCTTCGGGAGATGGTGAAGGACAGGGGAGCCTGGCATGCTGCAGTCCATGGGGTTGCAAAGAGTTGGACATGACTGAACAACAAATCTATAGTTCTAACAGAAGACTAGTTTATTATAAGGTCAACTTCATGCAAAGAGGCAGAATTTAATTGGATTTCAGAGAAGTGGAGATCTACTAAAGATGGGAATAATTTATCTTTAGAAGTGGTATAGTTTGAAGCCTGTAATTGAGAATCATTACTTTGGGCAGCAGGGAAAGAAGAGTTGACATAGAGGTGAGATAAAGGTATAGAGAGAGAAAGAAAAAGTTGTTACTTTTAAGGGGCTAATAGTTAATCTTGTGAGAAAAGTAGCTTTAACAGGCACACAGAGGACTGACTGATGGGAAAGATAGTTTGCCAAAATGGGATACAAACCAGTTAAGATATAAATGAGATCTTCCTGAGCTTGAGACTTGGCATTGGAGGTGGACAGAAATGGTTTCTTATGAGTGGGATGCTTTAATGACTCATTGGGCATGGAGATTTACAGATGCTCATGTTTTCAGAGCATTTATTTATTCAAGGTTGGTCCATTAACATTCGTTATTCTTGGTTGATTTTTTTTTTTTTTAAGAGCAAGTTTAGTATCTGTCATGTATAGGGCTATTAATTTGATGACTCATTGTTCCTCCTCACTTACTTGGATGTTTCTAGTCTTTTTGTGAGTTTTCTTTAATCACTTTAGGTCTTTAACTGGTTTTCATTAATTCTGCTTCTCCTGGAAACCTTTGCTGATTTGTGAAACCATTGTTTCTCAGGATTGGAAGGGTCGGAAATAGTCTGATCCACAGATAATTTAATGCTTGATTCTCTTGTATTGTTCTTTTCCATTTTAGACTTAAATAACTGATATCTTGATTTTAGTAGTTGGATTTATCAAGAAGTAGGAACTGGGAGCTTTGTGACAACATAGCATTCTCAGACCCAGAGTCATTTGGAGATAACCAGTTGGCCATACTTTGGAGTAGCTGAGGGCCAGCTGGTTTTGATGCTAAAGTATTGATACCATCCAGTGGCATCTACTACAGGGTACTCTTACCTTTCTTTTTAAACCTGAGCTGGGGGTGGGTAGTTAGACTTAGGATTCAGACTCTAGGGCCAGGCTAAACCTAGGAATCTTATGCTTCTAGCACTTTCTCCATGGTTCTGATCTATGCATGGGCAGGGAAAGGGTTTTGGTTGGTAGTACAGAATGAGCCTCTTTCCTTTTAAAGTTTGTTGGCTAAAGCCGGTCTGCTGTTCTTAGAGATGCCTGTTTGTAAATTAGGCTAAAATGCTGGGAAACATCCTCAAAAAGGATTCTAAATTATAACTCTTTCATATTTTCTGCTTATATAATTTGAATGCAGAGTCCTTGGTGTGGTTCAGGCTTTACCCAAGGAAGCCCAGTTGATGGCTGCCAGGAGGCTTGACTAACTGTTGTTTCTGGAATTCACCAAGCCCTGGGGCTTCAAGGCTCAGAATCTTGATTTTACTTTATGAGTCCATATTTTTGTTAATAGTAGATTCATGTAAACCATAGTCTTAAGACACATACATCATCTCGGGAGGCTAATTTATTAAACTGACCTACAGACCAAAGATTTTTGTCAGCTTAGCTAGTATTAAGGTAAAGCCAAATTATTATTTAAGAATTATCATATTAATGCCTAATAGAAAAGCTGCTGCTGCTGCTAAGTCACTTCAGTCATGTCCGACTCTGTGCGACCCCATAGACGGCAGCCCACCAGGCTCCCCCGTCCCTGGGTTTCTCCAGGCAAGAACACTGGAGTGGGTTGCCATTTCCTTCTCCAATGCATGAAAGTGAAAAGTGAAAGTGAAGTTGCTCAGTCGTGTCTGACTCTTAGCGACCCCATGGACTGCAGCCTACCAGGCTCCTCCGTCCATGGGATTTTCCAGGCAAGAGTACTGGAGTGGGGTGCCATCGCCTTCTCCAAATAGAAAAGCAGTGATTATTAAAAAATCCAACCCAAATATGGACGTATATAAATAGAGTCCTTTCTGATCCCACCTCATGAGATAACAGTTGTTCACAGCTTAGTCTATAAATATTCTTCCAGACTCTCTGCATATGCAGGAACTTCTATTGCTCCATTGCTTTATTTTCTAAAGTTCTATAGTTATGTTATGCACACTGCTTGTCAATTTGTGGGAAGCCAGAGGACAGTGAGGTCGCCTAATGACATGGAATCGGATGAAGGGGAGTAGACTGGATGACTCATGGCACAGCAGCTCCGTATCCTGAATTGTCTATTCAGCGTTCTAGAGTCTGCTGCCCTGGCACCCCTTCCCCAAAACAGTTTGGAAGACCAGTGTCAGTGTGTATCTTTCAGATGGTAATTTGTCACTATAATTGGCCAATTACGGATCCTGGCACCCAAGAGGTGCTAAATAAATAGTACGTGTGTATGTACTTCTCCGCCTGGCCCCTTTTTTCTGACAAGTACATTCTGTAGCTGTGTTTTATACCATGGTCTAGTTTTGCCTTGGTCTGTGTGTCCTTTGGTCTCTTTAAAAGATGACTTTTCTCTCTCTACTTTCATCTGTTTTATCTTGTATTTTGAGCTTCCCAGGTGGCTCAGTAGTAAAGAATCTACCTGCTAATGCAGGAGACTTGGGTTTGATTCCTGGGTCGCAAAGATCCCCTGGAGAAGGACATGGCAACCCACTCCAGTATTCTTGCCTGGGAAATCCTCATGGACAGAGGAGCCTGGCAACTACAGCCCATGGGGTTGCAAAAGAGTTGTTTAGTGACTAAACAACAACCTTATATTTCAGTTCTCTGCAACCTTACTTCTCTTTTCCCCTTATGCTACCTACAAAGGGAATGAAAATCTACACTTAAGTAATTCTTGTAATTTCTCAGCAAAAAATGTTTTCTTTCATCACATTTTACTATTACCCAGCTCTTTACCTTAAACTATTTTGCTTTTATCTTGTATACCTAGTGGAGCTATATTAAAAGTGTTCATATGGAGTCTGTCAGTAGAACTGCATATGTGAAGTAGCCAGAATGACCCCCTTTTAGTGCAGTTTTTCTTATACATACAACAACTCTATTGAGATGTAACCATATACTATATAATTTACCCATCTTAAGTGTACTGCTCAATGATTTTGAGTATGTCCACTGAGTTTTGATCACTGCAATCAATTTTAGAACATTTTCATCATCCTCCGAAGAAAGTCATTCCCCACTCCCCTCAACTCCCATCCAACCCTAGGGAAACACTAATCTATTTTCTCTTTCTATAGATTTGCCTATTTTGGACATTTCATATAAACAGAATTACATACACTTAAATGTGGACTTTGTGTTTGGCTTCTTTCAGGTACATTGTTTTCAGAGTTCATCCATGTTATAGTATGTTTCACGATTCATTCGTTTTTATTCCAAAACATATTTTCCATGCTATGGGATAAATCACATTTGTATGTATCTATTCATCAGTTGATAGACATTTGTATGTGATTTCCTAATAGCAAAGTAGCGTTTTAAATACTTATTACTCTTGAAATCCAAACAAATGCTATGCAAAATATAGATGGAAGTTATGGAAAGCTAGGAGGAAAAAAAACTGTTTGTTTCTACCTGTTAAACACCACTACAGGTGTTTTCTTCAAATATCAGCAGTAATATTTGGACATTTGGAAATTATCTCTGAAATCAAAATACAAAATATGCTTAAAAATATGTTATTCTTGGTTATGTCCTCTAATTTTCCTGTAAGAAGAAATATTAGCCATGCAAACAATTAATTTAGATAAAACAAGCCACAGATGTACTATACTATTTTTGCTGTTCATTTGACCCTTGAACAGCATGGGTTTGAACTGTGTGGGTCTACTTGTTCTCAGATTTTTCCAACAGTAAATACCACAGTTCCACATGATCTGTGGGTGGTTGAATCCTCCAGTCAGAATCTGGGATATGAAAGAAGCATGTATACAGAGGGTTGACTATAAAGTCATATGCAGATTTTTGACTGCACGGGGTTAGATGCCCCTAACCTTTGCATTGTTCAATGGTAAACTGTAATTCTTGCCTCTTATTTCCTCCTCCCTTCCTTTCCACATCCAACCATCCACAGTGTCCATAGGAGATATGTTTTTTTTTTAATTAAAATTTGTATTGAAGATAATTTACAATGTTTTGTTAATTTCTTATGTTCAGCAAAATGACTCAGTTATAAATACATGTGTTCTTTTTTATATTCTTTTCTATTAAGGTTTATTACAGAATATTGAATATAGTTCCCTGTGCTGTACGGTAGGACCTTGTTGTTTATCCAATCTATATGTAGTACTTTGCATCTGCTAATCCCAAACTCCCAGTCCACCCCACCTATCCTTTGGCAACCACAAGTCTGTTCCTTATGTCCATACAGGATACAGTAACCACAATAAACAGGGCAGAGTCGAGTGATCATGGGCCTTAGGGCTCAACTACCTGCTTCACATCCCTGCTTTTTTAGTGCTTATTGGCTGTATACGCTGTATACATCTCCAGCTACACTGGTGTATTTCCTCTGTAATGTTTATTAGAGTGTACTCCCACTCCAGTACTCTGCCTGGAAAATCCCATGGACAGAGGAGCCTGGTAGACTACAGCCCATGGGGTCGCGAAGAGTTGGACATGACTGAGTGACTTCACCTCTCAGATATTACTGGTTCTCCTGCATTTTTCAGGAGAAATCTTGCTATTGCCTAGGTGATTCTCAGCATACAGCTTTCTAGTGAAGTTTGAAATGTTCTGATCTCTTGTCAATAAATGTCAGATAGAATGACTTCAATACATTCTGGTTGTTTTCATTTGTGCATCTATTTATAGCTGACACTATACTGAGGAAGTAGAAAAAGCATGACCTGGAGAAATGGGAGTTAATATTTATCTTTGTTATTTCTTCCATAATTAAATAGCATGAATGGAAGTAAAAAATGCATTATAAGTCTAACTATTTAAAAACTGCACTATCCTTTTCTAATGCTTGTACATTGGGATAGACTATTTTATAAATTGTATAACCAGAGCATGGCATACTTTTATACCCTGTTTCTGAACACAGCTTTTTATCATTATCATTTTATATGTTACTGTGCAACATCTTTATAATTATCCTTATGGTTGCTTAATATTTCATTCTCATTTTTAACTATTTTTGATTAGTAGATAGTTAATTTCTAATTTTTTTCTCATAATAGCACTATATTGAACATCCCACATGCAGTTCTTTTAATGTTTTAGATTACTTTGAGTTATTTGAAATGTATCACCAAATTACTTTCCAGAAATGTCTAACTGATATACATTGCTTTCAGTTTCAGAATAGTCTTTTTTAAAAAAATTGAAGTATAGTTGACATGCTATATTAAGTTACAAGTGTACAACTTGTACAATAATGATTCACAATTTTTAAAGGTTGTACTCCATTTACAGTTTTTGTAAAATGTTGGCTATATTCTCTGTATTGTATGATATATCCATGTAGCTTCTTTTATACCTAACAACTGATCGCTCTTAATTCCCTACCCCTATATTGCCCCTCTCCCTTCCATCTCCCCACTAGTAACTGCTAGTTTGTTCTCTCTGCTTGTTTTTTTTGTTACATTCAATAGTTTCTTGTATTTTTTATTCTGCATATAAGTGATACTAATATTTGTCTTCCTCTGTCTGATTTATTTCACTTAGCATTAATACCTTCCACGTCCATCCATGTTGTTGCGGATGGCAAGGTTTCATTCTCTTTTTATGAGTTTCAGCTTAGTTTTAACCAGTGCCATCAGCCTTTTCTTCTGAGTACTTTTCAGTGGGAGCATCCATCCTAACCATGAACCCTTATGCTCTGGTTTGCAGAAATGCATTCGGAGAAAGATTGGCACTGTCTGTATTCACGTCTCCCAGTCTGTGGGTGGCTAAATATGTTTTGGAGAGTCTCAAAATAAGGTCTCAGAGAAGTCCTACTGAAAAGACTAGACTTCATTAACTAGCATTTCTAAAACTTACTTAAAACTAGAATTTGTTTTTCTCATAGACTCTATTGACAAACCTCTCTGGGAAATGCTATATTGTGTAATATCTGTAGGAGAAGGAGCCAGCCTGTGGTGCAGTAGAATGCTTTTTAGGGAAATGATCTTATGCAGGAGACAGTGAGGACGTTTGCTCAAACATTATGGTACTTGAATGGTGAAAGACCTTGCCTTGTTCATTCATCCATTAAATAAATTTACTGAGAGCCTATTAGGTGCTAGACACTGTTCATCTACTGGTGATATAGCAGTGAATAAAACCAACAAGTCCTTGCCCTGAAGTAGGCAGTAAGTTTGGAAGAATAGCCATTATATAATTCAAGCACTTAGGGCAAGATTCTCTACACATTGTTTCATGTGGAGTAGGTTTCCTCTTGAAGAATTTTAAGTACTTACTGATCCCTGATTTAAACAAAAAAAATAGAAACATTATCCTTAACTCTCAAAAAACTTGTCATCTACTAGAGAAGTAAGTAATTATAATGTGAAATAATAATTATTGTGATGGTGGTATGAACATGGTGTGCAATTGTAACTCCAAAGAAAGGAATGTAATCTATATTTTCATAAATCATTTACCTATAATAGGAATTTGTTCCCTTCAGAGTTTTTAGGCACTGCTACAGAACTGAACATATATTTATTTCTGTGCACAATTACTGTAGACTAAAGACATCTTCATTGCCAAAGACAAGACCTAATTTTGATTTAAGACATAAATTTACTCACTTCCACTTACCCATTAGCTATGATATATGATCAGAGTAGTCTTCATGTGTCTTCTCCATAAGTCATCATAGTCTTCATAAGTCAGTTCTTAGCCATTTCATCAGGGAAAGGAAGCAAGGCTGGAATGAGAATCCTATCTTGAGTACCTGTGAGTTCCTGCTTTAAGAGAAAGGGTAACAGTATTATGCTGCCGCTGCTAAGTCACTTCAGTCGTGTCCGACTCTGTGCAACCCCATAGACGGCAGCCCACCAGGCTCCCCCATCCCTGGGATTCTCCAGGAAAGAACACTGGAGTGGGTAACAGTATAAAAGTCAGTAAATCCATTAGCTACAGGAAACTGGCTTTACTATAGTAAGTTGGAGGTGCAAAGTACAGCTTTGGTCTTATCAGTCTGCCCTTGGTGTCACCAAGTACTGAAGATATTCTGACACTTGTAGACTGTGATGGGGAGAAATGAAGCCCATAAAAACTATATAATTAAAACCAAATACTAGTTTTAAATTAAAAATGTTACTTTCCACTGATTCAGAAGAAAGGCAAGTTAGAAATACTATTCAAGGGTTACAGACAAGGTTTATCTGTATAATTTTGATGGTGTTTCTTTGCTCATGGAGGTACAGCATGCTGTGAGCTATGTTGTAGGGCAGGAGGAATGTGGCCCCTGCCCAGTAATTGTCATGTGCTCATGTATAAGAAAGACAGCCCCTGGGTTGTCTGATGGAAGAAGGACATCTTTGTAACAAACCCACAGGTTTTTTTTTTGTTTTTTTTTTTTTAGGGCATTCAGGGAAAGAATGAAGTCATTGGCAACATATCTCCCCATGGTCTTTCTGTCACTATGCAAATGCATAACTTAGAGCAACTATCATTGCCATTTCACTTTTTCCTTAAACAGAGGAATGTTTGTGGTTTAGCATAAAGTTCATGAACTAAGAAAAGCAGTTGGACACAGATGCCTGTATCTTTCCACTCAGTGTAGCTTATTACCTTTAACTGCCTGTTAAAATCATGCTTTTATTTTTCCTTTTCAAATATGAATTGCTATCACCAGGCTTAGCAAATGAAACGGATTACTTATGGTAACTGTACATAGTTATGCACTCCAAATCCTTGAAAGAGCTTTCCCAAAGGACAGACAGTGTCTTTCAAAATCCTATTACAAGATTTTATTTTCAGGTGCTATGAACAGAAAGCTGAAAGCCTCCATGTTTTATTGCTACCCAACTTCATCAGGTCTGCTCACTCTCCTGAAAATTGTGGCAAAAATGATATACATCAGCTCTTTTATTCTTTTGTTACTACTCTGTGCAAATAAAAGCATATTGGGGAATTTAATGAACCATTAAGTCCTTTGAGGGAGCTTTGAAGATGTGGAGTGTATGACTATCTGTCTTTAACACTGGAGGTTTTTGTGTAAAGCAGATTGACATGAACAAAATAAAGTCTTCACAGATAGCCCAGTGCTTACAACATATGTGCTTAAATCACAAATGTCTATAGTAGTGACCTTGGAGATGAATTCAGTGACTAGAGGCTTTCTGGTTGTGCCAAGGAGTAGAGCTGCTGGAACTATGATCCTGTTTCAGAGGTGGTCTGTTTACCCAGAAAATAGAGACTGTGGTGGTCAAAGAAAATTGGAGAGACGGAATTTGATTATTCAAAAAAGTAATGAACACTTTCCAAGGATACATCCTGGAAATCTGCTGGGTGAAAGAGCACATCTTAGCTTGCTTTAGCCTTCACATACAGAGTTGGCTTTTCATTGGAATCTGGGAAAGGCAGGGTGGATGAATCTGTGTTGTAGAGAGGCACACAGGAAGGATGATATTAGTACGCCTGTCATTAGGTGTAGGCTTCAGTTTATTGCAATCCCTGGCCAGTCAGTCTAACTGTACTTTTTGCTGATCCCGTAGGAACATAAGCAAGTGTTGATAACCTTATAATGATCTGGATTCTGTTTAAATTTCTAAGTACTTAACCATGAGTAATGAATAATTGTGGTATACCTTCTGACTAATAAAAACACAGAGGCATGGCCAGTGCTGTAGTTGTGAATTGCTGGCCAAAATGGTGTTGGAATTGACTCTGGTTTGTCCTTTTTTTTCAGGGTTAATACTACCTATACCCTACTTTTCTTTCTCTGGACCAGCCTCCCAGATTGCCACTTATTGTTGCTTTGAATGAAGGAGAATGCAGTTCTCTAGCTTGCTCTGGGGAAATAACAAGGGGGAGCCTCTGTCCTTTAGCCTATCAGAAATTCCAGCTTACAGTGACTCTGGATATATGTGACCAGATATTACTTAACTCAGTATTAGTGGGAATCTCAATGATATCAACATGAAAATATTATTCTAGTTAGCTTAATAAATATAGCCCTGCTCTAATTGTACCAGAAAACAAAGCACAATATGTTTTCTCTTTTCCAAAACTGAAAGGCCTCTTTCTAAGTGGAGCAGCCATAAAATGTAGTATAGAGAAATCTTAATGGCAATGAAGAGAGAAAAATGGCTGACTTGTGTTTTTTTTTTTTTTTTTTTAATCAATTTAATGTTCTGTTTGTTTACTACTACACATTTCTGAGTGGAATACTTCTTATTTGGCAGTCAATATTTCCCATCAGAGCTAGAAAGAATTTTTAGTATGTTTTGGGCACAAAACACATTCTATTTTAGACAACAGAGAATCATTTTTTAGTGTTTGCTTCAGAAGTTTATGAGGTAATTTCAACAAATCTTACAAACATTTACTTCACGGTTCCCCATCTCTATTCCTGCAGTACTCTTTACACATCTTTATTTTGACATCACTTAATGTTACCAAGTCCTCAGTTTGCCTCTCTTGCCAAACTAAAGCTTTGTGAGGGTAGGGGGATATCTTCCCTGGCTTTGGATCTCAGATTCTTTGTGTGGTGCTCAGTATTTATTTTGAAGAACTGACAGAATGCTTTAGAGTGTTACCTGAAAAGTTAAGTAACTTATACCCCTCATCCAAGGTAAGGAGCAGTGGCTGCACTTTGCTGGAGCAGCCATGAGAGATACCCCACGTCTAAGGTAAAAGAAACCCAAGTAAGACAGTAGGTGTTGCAAGAAGGCATCAGAAGGCAGACACACTGAAACCATAGTCACAGAAAACTAGTCAATCTAATCACACTAGGACCACAGCCTTGTCTAACTCAATTAAACTAAGCCATGCCCGTGGGGCCACCCAAGATGGGCAGGTCATGGTGCAGAGGTCTGACAGAATGTGGTCCACTGGAGAAGGGAATGGCAAACCACTTCAGTAGTCTTGCCTTGAGAACCCCATGAACAGTATGAAAAGGCAAAATGATAGGATACTGAAAGAGGAATTCCCCAGGTCAGTAGGTGCCCAATATGCTACTGGAGATCAGTGGAGAAATAACTCCAGAAAGAATGAAGGGATGGAGCCAAAACAAAAACAGTACTCAGTTGTGGATGTGACTGGTGATAGAAGCAAGGTCTGATGCTGTAAAGAGCAATATTGCATAGGTACCTGGAATGTTCAGTTCAGTTCAGTTCAGTCACTCAGTCATGTCTGATTCTTTGTGACCCCATGAATCGCAGCACGCCAGGCCTCCCTGTCCATCACCAACTCCCGGAGTTCACCCAGACTCACGTCCATTGAGTCAGTGATGGAATCCAGCCATCTCATCCTCTGCTGTCCCCTTCTTCTCCTGTCCCCAATCCCTCCCATCATCAGAGTCTTTTCCAATGAGTCAACTCTTCGCATGAGGTGGCCAAAGTACTGGAGTTTCAGCTTTAGCATCAGTCCTTCCAAAGAAATCCCAGGGCTGATCTCCTTCAGAATGGACTGGTTGGATCTCCTTGCAGTCCAAGGGACTCTCAAGAGTCCCATGAATCAAGGCAAATTGGAAGTGGTCAAACAGGAGATGGCAAGAGTGAATGTCGACATTCTAGGATCAGCAAACTAAAATGGACTGGAATGGGTGAATTTAACTCAGATGACCATTATATCTACTGCAGGCAGGAATCCATCAGAAGAAATGGAGTGGCCATCATGGTCAACAAAAGAGTCTGAAATGCAGTACTTGGATGCATTCTCAAAAACGACAGAATGATCTCTGTTCGTTTCCAAGGCAAACCATTCAATATCACAGTAATCCAAGTCTATGCCCCAACCAGTTATGCTGAAGAAGCTGAAGTTGAATAGTTCTATGAAGACCTACAAGACCTTTTAGAACTAATACCCAAAAAAGATGTCCTTTTCATTATAGGGGACTGGAATGCAAAAGTAGGAAGTCAAGATACACCTGGAGTAACAGGCAAATTTGGCCTTGGAATACGGAATGAAGCAGGGCAAAGGCTAATAGAGTTTTGCCAAGAAAATGCACTGATCATAACAACGCCCTCTTCCAACAACACAAGAGAAGACTACACATGGACATCACTAGATGGTCGACATCAAAATCATATTGATTATATTCTTTGCAGCCAAAGATGGAGAAGCCCTATACAGTCAGCAAAAACAAGACTGGGAGCTGACTGTGGCTCAGCCCATGAACTCCTTATTGCCAAATTCAGACTTAAATTGAAGAAAGTAGGGAAAACCACTAGACCATTCAGGTATGACCTAAATCAAATCCCTTATGATTATACAGTGGAACTGAGAAATAGATTTAAGGGTCTAGATCTGATAGATAGAGTGCCTGATGAACTATGGATGGAGGTTCGTGACATTGTATAGGAGACAGGGATCAAGACCATCCCCATGGAAAAGAAATGCAAAAAAGCAAAATGGCTGTCTGAGGAGGCCTTACAAATAGCTGTGAAAAGAAGAGAAGCAAAAAGCAAAGGAGAAAATGAAACATACAAGCATCTGAATGCAGAGTTCCAAAGAATAGCAAGAAGAGATAAGAAGGCCTTCCTCAGTGATCAATGTAAAGAAATAGAGGAAAACAACAGAATGGAAGACTAGAGATCTCTTCAAGAAAATTAGAGATACCAAGGGAATATTTCATACAAAGATGGGCTTGATAAAGGACAGAAATGCTATGGACCTCACAGAAGCAGAAGATATTAAGAAGAAGGGCAAGAATACACAGAAGAACTGTACAAAATAGATCTTCACGACCCAGATAATCACAATGGTGTGATCACTCACCTAGAGCCAGACATCCTGTAATGTGAAGTCAAGTGAACAACGCTAGTGGAGGTGATGGAATTCCAGTTGAGCTATTTCAAATCCTGAAAGATGATGCTGTGAAAGTGCTGCACTCAGTATGCCAGCAAATTTGGAAAACTCAGCAGTGGCCACAGGACTGGAAAAGGTCAGTTTTCATTCCAATCCCAAAGAAAGGCAATGCCAAAGATTGCTCAAACTACCACACAATTGCACTCATCTCACATGCCAGTAAAGTAATGCTCAAAATTCTCCAAGCCAGGCTTTAGCAACATGTGAACCATGAACTTCCAGATGTTCAAGCTGGTTTTAGAAAAGGCAAAGGAACAAGAGATCAAATTGCCAACATCCGCTGGATCATGGAAAAAGCAAGAGAGTTCCCAAAAACCATCAATTTCTGCTTTATTGACTATGCCAAAGCCTCTGACTGTGTGGATCACAATAAACTGTGGAAAATTCTGAAAGAGATGGGAATACCAGACCACCTGACCTGCCTCATGAGAAACCTGTATGCAGGTCAGGAAGCAACAGTTAGAACTGGACATGGAACAACAGACTGGTTCCAAATAGGAAAAGGAGTTCGTCAAGGCTGTATATTGTCACCCTGCTTATTTAACTTCTATGCAGAGTACATCATGAGAAACACTGGACTGGAAGAAGCACAAGCTGGAATCAAGATTGCCGGGAGAAATATCAATCACCTCAGATATGCAGATGATACCATCCTTATGGCAGAAAGTGAAGAGGTACTAAAAAGTCTCTTGATGAAAGTGAAAGGGGAGAGTGAAAGCTCTTAAAGCTTAAAGCTCAACATTCAGAAAACAAAGATCATGGCATCTGGTCCCACCACTTCATGGGAAATAGATGGGGAAACAGTGGAAACAGTGTCAGACTTTATTTTTTTGTGCTTCAAAATCACTACAGATGGTGATAGCAGCCATGAAATTAAAAGACACTTACTCCTTGGAAGAAAAGTTATGACCAACCTAGATAGCATATTGAAAAGCAGAGACATTACTTTGCCAACAAAGGTCCGTCTAGTCAAGGCTATGGTTTTTCCAGTGGTCATGTATGGATGTGAGAGTTGGACTGTGAAGAAGGCTGAGTGCTGAAGAATTGATGCTTTTGAACTGTGGTGTTGGAGAAGACTCTTGAGAGTCCCTTGGCCTGCAAGGAGATCCAACCAGTCCATTCTGAAGGAGATCAGCCCTGGGATTTCTTTGGAAGGACTGATGCTAAAGCTGAAACTCCAGTACTTTGGCCACCTCATGGGAAGAGTTGACTCATTGGAAAAAACTCTGATGCTGGGAGGGATTGGGGGCAGGAGGAGAAGAGGACGACAGAGGATGAGATGGCTGGATGGCATCACCAACTCGCTGGACGTGAATTTGCGTAAAGGGAGTTGGTGATGGACAGGGAGGCCTAGTATGCTGCAATTCATGGGGTTGCAAAGAGTCGGACACAACTGAGCGACTGAACTGAACTGAACTTACATAATTTTCAATACTATTGTTTAAAAGCACATTTTTCATTATTGTCACATCATGTTTCAAAAATCTCATGGATCAAGGAAAGACTCATAGCACTAGGTAATAGTGTTACTGAGTTATGATAGGAGTCTTTTGGGAATCTTTGTATGTCAGTCTTGATTAGAAGAAAGGCATACAGACAGTATGCCGAGTATAAAAAGAGGACAGGGGGCATTCGGTCTTTGCCGTTAGGTATCACCTGGATCTTTGACATCCTGGAGTTTGGACCCTGCAGTTTCCAAATTTGAGACCTCACCGACTTTTTGTCTTAAGTCTGGATTGTTGCTATTTCCTCTCTGATGCTTTTATGTCTTCCAGCCCCGCCTATTTCTGTGAACTAGATTCACATCTGTCAGACCTTTTCCTGCCTGGGTGGTTCCCTGGCTTGGTCCACCTTGCCTGCCTGTCACTGCTGATGCCCTCCAGTGATGCCTGATTTTACTTACTGGTTGTAACATATCACTTGTCAAAACCTTTGTGAGTGACTGTTATCTACAAAAACATTTACTCAACAACTGTATCTTCACTTGAAATAACATGGAAATCTAAGACAGAACTTTTCACAGGATTTATTTCCTAAAAAATGCACACCCCTATGAAATCAAATTCATCAGAAAGCCTTGGTTTTAGCTGTTAGGGCTCATGGTGCATGTGAAGTCTAGGATGTAGTTACCTGTACTATGACTTCTGAAAGAGATATGGAAGTTGGTTTTGTTTTGTTTTACAATCTGTGATGTGTAAAATGTAGGAAGGAATGTGAAGAAGTTAAACATTGTTCCTCCCTAACTTTAAGGATATGAATATAATACAAACATCAGGCAGACATCAGCTGTGATCTGACTTAAATTTATTTTTTATGGTCTAGTACTAGTATTAAAAATTGTAATTCTGCTTTCTAGGTTATTAATCTTGTAGAGTGTGCAGGAAGACTGTAATGTGAATGCTGTTATGCACAAATATTTACACCCTTATTTTAAAAATACTTGATTATGAAAAAGTTAAAAACTTCATTTTACCTGTTTTTGGAAGTCTTTATTTCTTTGTGTAATATCCAAGTTTGTCTCATATTCTTCTGCTTGAATAACATTGTTTGTACTTCAGTTTGCTGCTGATAAATTCTCTTAGGTTTTGTTGAAAAAGTCTTCATTTCTGAGAGTCATTTTCTCTGGGTATAAAATTCTGAGTTAACGCTTTTCTTTTTTCTTTTTAATTCTTTCAGTAATTGAAGGATGTCATCCCATGGTGTTTTTGCTTTGCACAATTTCTGATAAGAAGTTTGCTTAATGTTTGCCTCTTTGTTTACAGTCTGCCCTTTCCTCCCTCTTGCTGCCATCAAAATGATGTCTCTGTATTTGGTTTTCAACTGTTTGAATATAGTTTGTGTAGGGTATGTTTGTGTACATGTGTGTGTTGTATTTATCCTGCTTGGAATTCTCTCAGCTTCTTGGATCTATGCTTTGATTTCTTATTTTTGGAAAATTCTGTTAGTATTTCTTCTAACATTTCCTCGGCTCCATTTACTTTTCTGGGATTAGAGTTACACATGTTAGACCATTTGATATTATTATGTTCTGGGTTTTTAATTTTAATTTTCTTTTTCTTTGTGTTTCACTTTGGGTAATTTCTGTTGACTATCCTTGAATTTATTGAGCTTTACTTGGAAGTGTTTAGTTTACTGATGAACCTGACAAAGGCATTCTTCATCTCTGTTATTATGTTTTTTGTTTTTTGTTTTAATGTTTTCTTAATTCTTATAGTTTCCACCTCTCTACTAGAGGCCTCCGGTTTCAGTAATGAATTTTCCACTAATTTTCTCTGAACCTTGGTTTTCTCTTTTACAAAGCTGAAAAACTGGGACTGTATAATGATAACTAACAGAATTGTTTTGAAGATCAAAGCAGTTGATCTTGAGCAAGTCAAGGCAAGTCTCTTTCTTTTCCCTTAGTCACTTAAAGACTTGGACTGTATTTTCCTTTGGTCTTATTTAGTTCCTGAAATGTAAGATTCTGTGAATGGGAAGAGACCTAAACTAACACTGATTGACAGCCTGTATTAACCTTATGCAGAATTTGAGAAAGGGATAAAAATCACATTTAAAAAGTGCTTTTGAAAACATTTTACTTTTTCTAGGTCTATGTGGATTTTAATTGAAAGAAACAGACAGCATTAAATCCAGTTACCACTTGGTTAAGTCTGTTAAAGAATCATTTAAATTTTTTCAACTGTTGGGTTTCCTGACTCGCTTGAGAAATTTCATGGCTTATAAAACATATCACTCTTTTTCTCTGTGCCTATAGAATTTTAAATTATTGGGTTGCAGTTTGCAGTATGGGCAAAGTTTGCAGTGTAAGGAAAAACTAATGTAGGTATTTTTGCTCTTTACTGACTAAGTGCAAAATGAATGATATTCTCACTGGATTTGGCTTTGTGGCCGCAGACTTGGGTTCAGATCTCAACTGCACAGTTGTGAAACCTTGGTCTGATAATTTAACTTTTGGGCCTGAGTTTCTTAGCTGTGCAATAAAGATGATACCTGCATCAGAGAGCTGTTTTAAACGTAATGTGTGTAAAGCTTTGGGTATAGTGCCTATTTAATAGGAATCAGTAACTGAGAGCTTTAAAAACAGTAGCTACAATGAAAGATGCCACCGTTAAGTTGAAGTTTTATTAAATAGAAGGGGAAAGGTGAGTCTAATATTCTATTTCAATGAAAGGGTCCACATGATAAGGGGATATTTAACAATAGGGAGAAGGTTAACTGAAAAGTGAATATTGGTGAATAAGAATTATAACCAAGAGTTAGTGTTTCCTATGTGATAGATGGTCACATCTAATTCTCAACATAGCCAATGAGATAAACTGCCCTTCCTGGGAAAGCTTTTCTTTATCTGAGTGAGGGTGACCACACCCATTTTTTGTATTCTTCTGATCCACTTTGTGACTGTTTTTTATTTAACCCCTATCCTCTCTCCACTTCTCATCCCCAGTGAGAGGTTTTCTATGTATTTGGCCCAGAAATTGCCCACAGTAAATTGAATTCTTGAGATATCGAATCATTGTGTTTTTTTGGTCAAAATGAAATTCTGCCATGTTTATGTTATAGGTGAAAATTTAAGCATTAAACGTGAATGTTGGTCTAAATTAAAGATACTAAAAAAAAAAAAAGTTGTGGATAAAGAGAATGCTCACTCAGACTTGTTCCCCCTCCTTCCCCTGGTACATACTGTTTGTTAAGATAAGCAAACTAGTATTTCAAAGTAGCCCTTGTTCTGGAAATCACCTTAGTGTAAATTTAATGAATTTCAAAGAGGTGTCCAAATTCTGTGTTTGTAAGTAATTTTACTGTAATGGACATTATTCAAGACTGAAATTATTTAATACAAAGAAACATTCTTTTTCATACTGGAAGCAACTGTCTTCCAAAACACAGCCCACAATACAGGCATTCTTATTTGAATAAAACTGGGAATAATGTCAAATTATTTTTGCAGGTTTTTTTTTTTTTTTTTGTCATTGCACGCGTCTTCACAAAACTGCATTCCTGATCATAGATTTTTAGAACCGGAAGGAACCTAAGAGATTTAATCTCACTTCTTCCTGCCACCCAGAGAGATGAAGTGATTTATCTAAAATTGTTTAACTACCTAATGACAGAGCTAAGGAGAGGACAGAGTCCTTTATCCATTCTCCATAGTGCTACATTCCTCTGGAAAAAACTGCCTACTTGCACTTGGTTTTTAATGCTAGTTAGAGTCTCAGGGTAAGGTTTTTTCCCATGACTAACTAGTGCTCTTTTTTTTTCTTGTGTGGGTGTTTGGGAACAAGCTCTCAAGGGTGGTGGGGTTTTTGTTATCGTTGTTGAACAACTCAGAGTCTAAGGCACTGAAAAGAAAAGGAGTTTGTCTGGTTAGCATTTAGGGGGTCAGCAAGGAGTGGTTGTAGCTCCAAATTTTTGCTCTTAACATCAATAGGCAGATGCTTTAAAGTTGAGTTTTGTAACCTGGGGTCTCAATTCCCTAAACTTTTTAAGAAAATTATGCAGCTACATGCTTACCTCCTAAGAAAAGGATCTGTAGCTTTCATCAGTTTGTCAAAGTTAAAAATTATTTTTTTTAGAAGGAGGAAAAGCTAAGCAAACTTGATTGAGAACTGTGCCCCAACTCTTTTTTATAGGTTTTTTCTTTTTTAATTAAACATTTTTAGTATTTATTTTGGCTGCACTGGTTCTTTGTTGGAACAGCTCAGACTTCTTTAATTGTGGCATGTGGACCTAATTGTGTATGTAGAATCTTAGTTCCCCAACCAGGGATGGAACCCAGGTCCCCTGCATTGAAGGCGTGAAGTGTTATCCACTGGACCACCAGGGAAGTCCCTGGGTCCTCATTCTTGAACTCTAAATACTAATTATACTAGAGGGTTCCCTTATCTCCAGCCTCCTTCTGCTAGTGTCCTTCCTCCTGACAAGCCTTCTGGATAGTTTCCTGTATCTTGTCATGGAAGCCACTGGAGGCCCTAGACTTCTTTTTGCAGAACTTTTCCCGTAAGTTTCCCACGCCTTCAATAGAAATTCATTTTACTCAGCTTCCTTCCTAGATGAGAACGTGTAGAAAAGCATGTTCTACATTTTTAAGTCTGGCAAAAGTCACGCAAAGAAAAAGCTACCACTAAGACTGACGTTGGAAGAATTTGTTTATTCATTTAAAAAAGTCTATACTGACCACATACCACGAACCCTCAGGCATCGTGTTAGATGCTGGGAAATGAGAAGTGGTCTCTTATGCAAAGCTCACGTTCTGCTAGGGACACATCTTAGTGGTAGTAATTCAGCATGCTAACTG
Source organism: Bos indicus (assembly GCF_029378745.1). NCBI lineage: Eukaryota > Metazoa > Chordata > Mammalia > Artiodactyla > Bovidae > Bos > Bos indicus. Next base: position 95,028,842 of record NC_091767.1, read on the forward strand.
CTCTAATAGAGGTACCAACAAAACACTGAAATCAATCCTGGCTAGGAAGAGAGATGGGTATTAGGGTAAAATTCACAGAAAAGTGACAAATATTTGAGTTGCATCTTAAAGGTTCAGGGTTTTAGCTATCAGTGTTATGTTTGCGCCTTCCTCACTTCAACTAAAATTCACATTTACCACTCTCTTATTTTGTGTTTTCAATTAGAGCTCCAAGCGAGAATGGAAGCCGCTGGAGGACCGTAGCTGCACAGATATACCGTGGCTGCTGCTTTTTATCCTCTTCTGCATTGGGATGGTAAGAAGCTCACAGATCCTCAGAACATGAACCCATGATTCAAGGGGATGATGGGGAGTTGGTTTGAAGAGGGAACTTGTTATTTAGATATTTATTTATATTTGTAAATGAATAATCCCTCTTGAATTGCTTATAACTGGAAGTTCTAGGATACCATAGAATTAGGTTATTTTTTTTCCCATACAGTTAAGTGGTATTTGGTACCCCTTGACTTTTTTTTTTTTTTGGTTTGTATGAGAACTGAGATCAAAATTAAGGAATAATTGAAACTCTCTCTTTGACTAGATCATTTCAGAAAGCCTTTAAAATAAATATCCATGAACTCTAAGCTTGATGCAAGTGTTGAGCAGAGCAGTGGTCATGGAGTTGAGTCCTGAGTGTTTATCCAACCCAGTCACACAGTCCTGATGGTTATTTTTTTTTTTGCCAGTCAGTTTCTTTCAGGGACTTGATGTGCCTTTCTATAAAATTAGAGGTTTTTCTTGATGATGTCTACAATGCTCCCAGTTGTGACATTTTTTTTTTTAGTTCTTCTTAGAGGGGAGTCTGGTTGCTCCCTGCTTCTTCCTTCTTCTACCCATATTAGGCTCCTGCTGCCTGCTGTGCCTATGGAAATAAGTGGCATTTCTCAGTCGGGGATCATGGGAGCTGGTGATTTTCCAATGGATATGGAGGATGGATGAGCAGAGTCCCTGGTGCAAAGTGTTGGGGCTGTGTTTATTCAGATTGCATCCCCGGTCTGCCCTGCAGGAGTTTCCACACAGGCTTCAGGGACTTTAGTGTCACTGCCGTTGTACTGGGCTGGACAAGAGGTAGAAAGCAGCCCTTTTACAGCTAGCTGATATTTTAAGCTAGAAAGCATTTAGAAATCCTCATCTGGTCCATCACCCTCATTATACACATCAAGAACATCACACCACAGAGATGAAAGTGACCATCCCGAGGCCACACCTCTAGTTAACGGCAGAGCTGGGAACAGAGCCCAGTCTCTTACCATCCAGGCCAGTGCTCTTTTCCGTCACCTTGTTTCTCTCTCAAGGGAATTGCGCAGACAGTATTGTTCTCTCTTTCTTAGTCTTTGCAACTCCAAACACAATTACGCTACCTTCAGTTCAGTTCAGTCGCTCAGTCATGTCTGACTCTTTGCAACCCTGTGGACTGCAGCATGCCAGGCTTCCCTGTCCATCACCAACTCCCAAAGTTTGCTCAAACTCATGTCCATCAAGTCAGCGATGCCATCCAACCATCTCATCCTCTGTTGTCCCCTTCTCCCACCTTCAATCTTTACCAGCATCAGGGTCTTTTCTCAGTTCTTCACATCAGGTGGCCAAAGTATTGGAGTTTCAGCTTCAGCATCAGTCCTTCCAATGAATATTCAGGACTGATTTCCTTTAGGATGGACTGGTTTAATCTTGCTATCCAAGGGACTCTCAAGAGTCTTCTCCAACACCACAGTTCAAAAAGATCAGTTCTTCAATGCTCAATTTTCATTATAGTCCAACTCTCACATCCACTGGAAAAACCATAGCTTTGACTAGATGGACCTTTGTTGGCAAAGTAATGTCTCTGCTTTTTAATATGCTATCTAGGTTGGTCATAGCTTTTCTTCCAAGGAGCAAGCATCTTTTACTTTCATGGCTGCAGTCACTATCTGCAGTGAGTTTGGAGCCCCCCAAAATGAAGTCTGTCACTGTTTCGATTGTTTTCCCATCTATTTGCCACGAAGTGATGGGCCAGATGCCATGATCTGCTACCGTAGGCACGTTTTTTTTCTTTCCCTCTCAAGTGTGAGTGTTTAATCTTTTCCCCATACCTTTTTTTTTTTAAAGATATCTTATTATTTTTCATTATTACTACTTTTTAGGTAATCTTATTCTGTGTCTCTCTGCAACTGCCTACCTCGCAAACATCATTTGAGAACAACCCTTTTCATGGCTAATGGGTAGAAGTGTGGACACCAGTCCAGCTCCTGAACCAAGGAAAAGAAAACAGGGAACTTTGATGAGATATAACACATTCAGTAAAATAAAAGTGTTAGTTTTAAAAATAATAGATGTCTCAGTTTCACCAAATCTAGGATATTTAGAAAACATTAGAATTACTTGTTCAAGAATCTACTTAGTTTAAGGGAGTAGAAACTGAAATGCAGCGTCCAGGGGTGGAGGAGACATTCTTTGCTAACAGAACTGGTCCACAACCTCTCCTTGCCTCCTGAGTTTCACTCTGGGACAAATAGCAGCTGACCTTTCAAAATTATGTTTATAAAAATATGTACCTACCTCCCAAGGTGCTTTTGATTTTCTGTGCTAAAATAGCTCAGGAAAGTGCAATCACTGATGTTAATAGGCTGATTTGGGAGTGACTGGAGAGTCAGGAGCTATTTGTTTACTGAAATGTTTTAATGCAATGGTAATTAATGTAATGTTGATTTCAGTATGGTGGTAATTAAGACCCATTGTGTGCACTTTTAAATGCAGGCATAGTGTTATTTGCTTTGGAGTGTTTCTTTTTTATTACCATTCCTTGGAGTAGAGCTAACATCAAATTTTACCCTGTGGAAACTGGAGAAATCTCAAAGTTCTGTTGCCTACCTTACTGGCACAATAGTAGACTAAAATTTTTTTGTCCTCTGAATATTTGTTTTGTATGTTTTTGGTGATGGCAGTTTAGTCACTAAGTCTTGTCTGACTCTTGTGACCCTGTTGACTGTAACCCACCAGGCTCCTCTGGCCATGGGATTTCCCAGGCAAGAATACTGGAGTAGGTTGCCATTTCCTTTTCCAGGGAATCTTCCCAACCCAGGAGTGGAACCCGGATTTCCTGCATTGCAGATGGTCTCCTGCATTGCAGATGAATTCTTTACCGACTGAGCCACTAGGAAAGCCTTGTATGTTTTTTAAGAGTTGCATTTCATTTTTGTCTTTAGATTTCATTCTGTAGTACCTTTAAGAGAAACAGTCAACAAATATTTTTTGAGCATTATTATGGGCTTGATGCTATCATATATATATATTTATCTCACTAAATTCTCCCAATTACCCTATAAAATGAGTTTTACACCCAGTTTACAGGCAAAGTATAGTGAATATTAGCTTATCTAAGAACATACTGCTGCCCATGAGAGGCAAAAATAGAAAAGGAACTGGAATTTTCTGCCTATATTCTTTTCATTTAATGGCCAGTTGCTTCTGCTTTTGTAGGCGTTTTCTTTTTCAATCCTCTTACAGCCTATCATTCAAATCATATCTTTACTCACTGCTCTTAACTTGCAGTTCTTTGCTCACTCCTTGGTATCTACTCTCTAGTTCTGAAATATTTTAAGATCTTGTCATCTTTCACTCATCTTTACCACTAAATCTTTTTATTTACACATGTTCATCTCATCATAAATATGTGTACTTCTCTTTTGTTTCTTCTCTTACTTTTAAAATATTTTTCATGCTTGAATTGTCTAGAAACAGGATTTTTTTAAAGTAAATTTCTGTCAGTCTTTGTGAGAGTTATCATCTCCTAGATTGGAGCTTATTTGGTATTTTGAAATCATTGGATATATGCTTACCCTGTTCTAAAAAATTACATGTTGAATTGTACCTCTTAATTTCTGTTTTCCATTAAGGTAGTAAACAAGTGGTTCTCAACACTACCTGCATATTAGAATTTGCTGGGATTAAAATAAAAATACTCATTTCTGGGCCCCACCCCATTGAATCGGATTTAATCTCTTTGATTCTAATATTCATCCAGGGTTGAGACCCACTGTTGTAGGCAATGATATACAATTGCAGTTTTAAGCAAGAAATGATATGCCTGGGTTTAGAAAGATGGCCCTGGTAGCCAGTGTAAATGTAAAGTCATTGTAAAGGGGGAAGAGATTTCAGGCCACCACTTTGGATGCTGATGCAATGGTTCAGATAAGTCTAAATAAGAGGTAAAAAAAAAAACCTGAAATAAAGAAGTAGTAAGAGAGAGCAGGAGACAGATTGAAGAAGTGGAATTAATAATGTTTGATGTCATCAGTGTTGCAGGTAAGTGGGATACTAAGGGATTATGTTATGGGATATGTATATGATTCAGTATAAGCTTTTTTCAGCTCAGATCCTACTCCAGCTCCTTGTAGGTTCCAAACCACAGTTTCTGTGCACATGAAGGAGCAAGAGTAGGATGGATAGACAAAGTACAACTCTTAGTACCCAAGCAGTCACTTGATTACCAATAAAGAATTCCTTAATAAGCATGGCTTGTGGAATGAAGCTTGGGCCACATGAGCGCAAGGTTCTTCCCACCTTAGTTAGGCTGACTTCATTCTGTTCCAAGGAGAGGTATATGTGAAAAGAGGAGAGAAAAGAGATTCACTTGGACCAAATCTGCCCAGGTCATCGTACCACAAAAGTCAGGATAAAGAGGAAGTTGGGGCTCCCCTAGTGGCTCAGGGTGAAGAATCTGCATGCCAATACTGGAGATGCAGGTTTGATCCCTGATCTGGGAAGATCCCACATGCTACAGATCAGCTAAGCCCATGTGCTACAACTACTGAGCCCACATGCCTCAACCACTGAAGCCCACATGCCCTAGAGCCTGTGTTCCACAACAAGAAAAGCTACCTCAATGAGAAGCCCGTTCACCCCAACTGGAAATTAGCCCCTGTTTTCTGAAACTAGAGAAAAGCCCACACAGCAATGAAGACCCAGCACAGCCAAAAATAAATAAATAAATAAAATTATATATATATATATGTATGTATATATATATATATGAGGAGGGTCCTAAAAGTACATACTTTGAAAGACAGAAGATACAGACAACTCATACAACTTATTCTTAATCATTATTGCTGCTTACTATGGACTGGGTACTATTCTCTGCACTCAACACAGATTTAATTTTCACAACTGCTCAGTGCTACTCTGGTTATCATCATTCCCATTTTACAGATAAGGGGGCACAGGGATATGTTAAATAATTTGTCTAAGATTACATGGTGGCAGCATTGAACCCAGGAGAGAAGAGGAAGAAGGCAAGGCCTCGAGAGACAGTCCCTTCTTTGTTGCCTGGCATTGGGAACAACAGAAGTTGTTGCTGAGAACATGGACCTGTAACCTCACTTGCCAGTTAAATGTTGTCTATTCAGTATTTCAGACTCTTCGAGCAAAGAGTTTAGCATTTTTCTTCTAGTGCAGAATTAGAAAGCTAGAGTCCTCTCCCTCTGTATCTTAGCTGTGCAGTCTAGTCAGAAATGGTGCTTCTGATGGAGATGGGACATATGCCGGAAGAGAAAATGGTTTGGGGAAACGTGGAAGGAACTGAATTGTGGACATGTAGGGTGTGTGGGTAGGGATAAGCAGTTGGAAATACAGAGTTGGAATTTTGGAGAATGATCTGGGCTAGAGCTGAATTTTAGAGCCATTATTGCATAGGTCGTCCCTTCAGACTGCTTTCAAGGACCTTTTTTATTTTATAGTCTTCGTCTAGTTCTCGGAGCGTAGTGTTTCTACCTCATTAACTATTGTGGAGCAGGCAGCACAAAGGGAAAGACTCAAAGACTCACTGAAGTGTTTAGTCACCTGTGTGATGGGCTGTGCTTTGCCAGGATCATAGAATAGGAAGAACAGCATGCCAGAAATTACCTTAAGGTCACCTGATCCAAAATGACTGCCTGCTCTCTGTTAAATCCTTTGGTTTTTCTTTTTTTATTATTGTGGTAAAATATACATAACTTCATTTTCCCTGGTAGCTCAGCGGTCAAGAATCCACTTCTAATGCGGGAGGCGCCAGTTCCGTCCCTGGGTTGAAAAGATCCCCTGGAGAAGGAAATGACAACTCACTCCAGTATTCTTGCCTGGAAAATCCCATGGACAAGGGAGTCTGGCAGGCTACAGTCCATGGGGTTGCAAAAGAGTCAGACACCACTGAGCAACTGAGCACACACACACATACACACATACATAACTTAGAATTTATTATTTTGACTATTTTTAAATGTACAGTTAAATCCATTTACTTTTAATCTACTCTTCCTCGCCACCTGTACATACCGCATGCTCAGTCATTACAGTGGATCAAATGGGCCCATACTTCTCCCTGGAAGTATAGCCTAAAAAAGTTGACTCTGTTTCTCTTAATAGTTTTCCTTAGAATCATAAAATTTAGGAATCAGAAAAGACTTTTGAGATTAATCTAATTCATTCCTAGTGACAGGTAAGGAGACTGAGCCTCAGAGAATTTAAAGTGATAAAGAGACTGACCTGGGGTCATGAGTATTTGCTGCTGGTTTCAGTTCTCAGTACATATTCTTTGTCTATGTTTTTTTAATTGCTCAGGCTGCCCATGAAATAGCCTCTCTGATTTTAGCTTCCTCAGGCCCCATTATTATTTTTTTCTTTTGAGAATATCTCAGTTCTTTCAGGGTGAACTTGATATTTCCTAGACTTCCAACCATTCTTGTTTTTCCTTCTTCCCTCTTTCTTAGAGTAATATATCCCATTAAACTTTAAAGCAATCCTGAAATCTGGCAGATTGCCAAAGCTTTTCAATTTATTTTTGAAATTTGTTTGCGTAAGTATTAGTTCTGCATCAGACTTTCTAATCCTATGCTGTTTGCTGGGTCCTAATAGCCTCCTGGTCTCAGAGTTCTTGGAAAAGGAGGAACAGAAGCCAAGTGTTACTCTAAGGTTTGACGTTAGTTACTAGCAGACTGACTCCAAGTGTTGTTTGGGGTAAGAGAGGTAGTCTTTGAGAAAAAAATTCTGAATATATTTTCATTAATCCCTGGGAGAAGGCTGTAAGCCTAAAGTCTTTTTATCTTGAAACACAATGCCATATTCATACTCCCTCCCCACCCCTCATGCATGTTTTGTTGACTTTTCTTTTCTTCAGAGCAAAGCTAAGACCTCTGCCTTGCTCAGTGGTGTGGTAAAGGCTTCATGTGTGAAATTCAAACATTGCTTGTGAAATGAAACGTGTCCTTTTTTTTTGACTAAGAGTGAGTGAAACTAAGCCAAAACTCTTACTTAAATTGAACTAAACTTGTGATGTGAAGGGGAGATGAACACAGTCCAGTAATTAGCAGACTGTTTTTCTCCCACGTAAGCAATATACACTTATTAGTTGCCAGATCTTGCCTGTGATCTACCATCTCTGGTCTCTTTATCTGATTTGAATCACCTCCTATTTGTGATTAGATTTGTCTGCTCCTTCTCACTCTCTCTTGAAATAGCAGTTCTGAAAGCACTTCAGTAGCTCAGTCATTTTAAGTTCTTAACCATGATTCTATTCCTTATGAATAGACTTCTTTTCTCTCTGGTGATTGCTCTCTACTATAGGTGTATAAAAGCTTTCCTTATCCCCCTTACAACTTGCTTCATTAATGTGATTTCCTTCTGCTAAATAACACTCTACCTGCCTCTTGGAGCCATTGAATTAAAGAGTACATTCTGTAAAGTTTCTCTCACCCTATTTTAATTTCATGTACCCCATTTTTTTCTCATCTGAAACTATATTGCTTCCTGCATTTGGATTTCACAATTTTTTTTTTAAAAAGGAGATTGTCTTTTTAATTATATTTGGCCTAGTTCTCCATTGTCACTTCTTGTACCATGAGACATCTCCAGGATAACAGTCATGGTTTCTCCGTCTCTTACTAGCTTCCTGTTCCCCTTCCTTTCCTTCCTACAGCTTCTCACCTTCTCCACTCTAATGCTTTGGGAAGCTACTAAAAAGTTTAAATGGCCTATGTGAAAATATGTCAGTGTTCCATTTTACCATATACGTGAAACATTTATAATTTATACTCTGCCTACATCCCAGAGGGATATGAGGTGGCCTATAACTAAAAAACACAAACACACACATACACAAAAACACGCACATGTATGTTTCCAACAGTACTGTTAAAAATGATCATAAAGGGACTTCAGGAACCATTGAAGGCCATCTGTAACACAAAGTACTTATCAAACCTAAGAAGAACGTTTCTATAAAAAGTGAAAGAAGAACATAACCTTTTAATTATGCAAGGGCTTTGCTATTTTAGACCAGTAGTGAAAGATGGTAATTGTGGTCCGAATGTTTCTCTGTAATGACGAAATGACTGATAGTATTTCTCACTTCCCCCCCTCCCCACCCCCTAGAACATTTTTTCCCAAAATTTAGAACTGAAGGGATTTTTAGTTAATCTGCAATTACTGTTATCAACTTCTTTAGTCTGACTTTTTCGTTAGCAGCTACAGTATATTGACTACCTGCTGTGTACAGGGCCAGCTACAAGTTAGAAATGTGTTATCTCATGGAGGCCCCATCGTTTGGCTGTGAAACAGTTGATATTATTTTTTGTCAGAGATGAGGAAGAAACAGTCTAAAAAGGTAAATGGATCAAGGTTATATAGGTGGTAAATGGTAGAGTGAGGGTTTGAATCCAGATCTTTTTGGATCCTCTTTCTATTACTCTATGATGCCTCTCGTTAAAGAACTGTATTGGAAAGGTTCGCCATTAACCTTAGTGTCTTTTGTTAAAGATAACAGAAACTCAATCTTTTAGTGACCGCATTGCGAGAATATATCTTAACCTCTGTCTTTTCTTCCAATTCAGTTTAATAATAGTGACTCACCTTATTTCCTGTTCTTATGCCCAGTAGCCTGCAGCTGAGTGTAGGGTTTATTGCTTTGCTTTGATCAATGCATACTTGACTTGGCAAACATGATGCAGTTCTGAAGCGAGTACCATTCGCCGTTGGTACTGTGGTGAAGCATATCCCCATGAAATGAAGTGACCTCTGTGGCACATGGACCCAGGGCCTCCCTGTCCTTGAGTCGCCAATATTCAGAGCGTGAATGTACTTCACGGTATAATTCTTTGGCTTCTACACAACTTTATTGCAGGAAGAAAACAGAAGTGTTGTGTGTACTGAAGTGATAATTCGAAACCCACATACCTATTGTTCTTTGAGTTTTTGTCTTTCATCTGTTGCTATTCTTTATTTACCAGAACTCTTTGACAACCAAATAAAACTAAAGAATAGGGACTTCCCAGGTGGTCCAGTGGCTAAGGCTGCGAACTCCCAATGCAGGGGGCTCTGGCTTCAGTCCCTGGTCAGGGAACTAGATCCCACATGCTACAGCTAAGATCCAGTATAGTCAAATAAATAAATATTAAAAAAAATTTTAAAGAATGAAGAAAGCTAGGTTTGAGTCTTATACCCTGATCTTTACTAGCTTCTATGGCCTTGGATGACTTATTTACCCTCTCTGGGCCTCAGTTTCCCCATCATGAGGATTAGAGATAATGTATGGTGAGCAGCTGGTACAGATCCTGGCATCGAGCAGGTGTTCAGTACAAAGAAGCTGCTATTATTATTATTATAAAATGCAAAGACATACTTACGATGTAAAAGCTTGAGATTTGTTTTGTTATTGTAGTAAATAGTGTTTCCCTGTGGACTTCTTTGTACAGCTTATGTGAAACCCAAGGAAAACAGTGGAATAGTGTTTGCAATAAGGAAAGAGAGCTCTTTGTTCCCTTCAGCGGACAAAAGAAGCTCATTATCGTATCAAGTAGTGGCTGTTGCTATTGAAATGGTTTATTTGTATGTTTTTTTCTGTTTTTTCCTCTAGGGATTTATTTGTGGCTTTTCAGTAGCAACAGGTGCAGCAGCAAGACTAGTATCAGGATACGACAGCTATGGAAATATCTGTGGGCAGAAAAATGCAGAGTTGGAAGCAATACCAAACAGTGGCATGGACCACACCCATCGGAAGTGAGTAGCCTGTGCCTGAATGGTGAACACTGTGGGAACTTGAAAGGGGAGGGGGCATCCTGCTTTTTTTTTTTACTGTTATAAAGATAATATCTTACTGAATATTATTTTTATATGCTTCCTGTTGGTTTTTTTTTTAACTGTCCACTTGAATCATTTCTGGTTTTGATCTATAAATACATTCACCAGGAAACAAAATTAGGTGCCTTGTTAAAATGGCCTACCTTGAGGTTTTAATGAGTAAATGCATGATTTGAGAGAGTTACTCTTGTACTCCTGCTCTGTTTTCCCGTTAGCCTGTAGGCTGTACATGAAGTTTTAACCCAGAAAACAATATAATATTTTTCTTCCTTAGACTGCTTGATGGAAGGCAGATGGATAATGGATTTTGACACAGTAAAGTTATAATGAAACATTTTGTGGTGCATCATTTATAAGTACACACTGATTTCCAATTTTATAAAAGATGTATTTTCTTTGTCAGACTTTGAAATTTCATTCGGGTTTTCAAGGTTCAGGTTTTGCATTTCTTGAAATTCCTGACTTAATCACCTCTTTTCTTCAAAAGAGCTATTATTTCATTTTTACTGTCTATGGGGAAAAAGACATCTTATCAAATGTATTGTATGTATGATGTCAATATATTTGTTCCAAACTGTGTATTTATGCCCATCAAACTTTATTAGACAGGTCTAATAAATAAATACAGGTCTTTAGAATTAACCACACTAATTTTAAGGTTAGCCAATTCCATTAGTGAACTTTATAGGAGAAGGCTATTGCAAATAAAAACATTTTTTAGACTGTAGTTCTATAATATTTTGAGAGATATAATAACTCTATTTATTGTTAGATAAGTATGTTGATTAAATCTGGGCCCCTACTAAAGTAGATTAATTTGATAAATTAAAAAACTTGAAAAAATCCAAATAGTTAATCTTAAAAGATATTTCTCCATTTAATGAAGGAATAATGCAGTTCAAATAAAAATTTTTAAATAGTAATAATGAATATTTGTATAGAATGCAATAGTCAAGAAGTATATGATACCAACCTGTGGGAGGCGGGTAGCAAAGCCTTAGAGAGGTTGAAATCACCTCCCCAGAAGTCTGATGGGCAGTGGACTGTCCAAGACAGACCATGAGCTTTTCTCTTGATAGGTACCTGCGTCCCTTAACAGGAGAAGTAAAAATTGGACTTGAGAGCGTAATTTGGAGGATTATTTCATTTGTCCTTCTTTTTGTTTGCTTTATGAAATTAACACAAATTTTAGGCTTTGTGTTATTTGCTGTAGCAAATCTACCCATGTATTTTGTTTTTACTTCTCATTTGGGAACAGTTTTAGACTCACAGAGAAGTGCAAAAATAGTAGAGTTTTGCATATCTTTTTTTTTTTTTTTAAGGTAGTGTCAAATATTATATACTCTTTAATGCTGTTGACATGTACCAAACATAAGATATTACCATTTGGATAATTGAGGAGACAGGAGACAAAGGACTCTAGTTCCTTGGGTTTACTGCTCACATGCGGTCATGATCATTTTTATGGCTCCCTTTTAACTTGCTAGTAACTCCAAGCATGTTCTTATCATAAAGTTTGTGTAATTGTCAGTTCATCCATAACCTTTTGGAGGTTCATTTGGTTAATTTTTAAGAAATATTTTACTTTATATTGGCATATAAGTGAGTAGGAGGCACAAGAGATGTGGGAAGAGCCCTGGAGGAGGAAATGGCAATCTACCCCAGTATTCTTGCCTAGAAAATTCCATGGAGAGAGGAGCCTGATGGGCTACAGTCCATGGGGTCACAAAGAGTTAGACACAATTGAACGCACGCACACACACACATTCACACAGGTGATTAACACTGTTGTGTTCGTTTTAGGTTCTTTTCAAGCAAAGTGATGGTTATACATTGACCTGTATCTCTTCTTTTCCAGATTCTTTACCTGTTTAGATTGTTATATAATACTGAGCAGAGTTCCATGTGCTATACAGTAGATCCTTGTTGGTTATCCATTCTAAATATAGCAGTGTGTACATGTCAGTCACAAACTCAGTCTTTAATTTCAAATCCTCAGATTATTCTATGTACATTTTGGCCTCTTGCAAAGAAAGCCTGCTTATTATTCTGAAAAAATGGTTCCTTTTCCCTGAGCGCTTAGCATAGTTGGGACACACTCATGGATAGCTGTAGGGTAATCCCTCAAGTATAGCAATGCCTTAACTTATGTATCCATGTTAGAATTTATTTTTGATCTCTACTTCTTCTTTGCACATGAGCATTTTAGCCCTGAGTCATTTAAGTATTTCTGTCTGTGAAAGTGAAGGTCACTCATCATGTCCACTCTTTGCAACCCCATAGATTGTAGCCTGCCAGGCTCCTATGTCCATGGAATTCTCTAGGCAAGAATACTGGAGTGGGTAGCTATTCCCTTCTCTAGGAGATCTTCCCAACCCATGGATTGAACCTGGATCTCCTGTACTGCAGGCAGATTCTTTACCATCTGAGCAATCAGGGAAGCCTATTTCTATCTATAAATGGTAATTTTTTATAAATGAATAGTACGGTTTTGAATGTACCTTTCTAAGGTAAGTCTATACTATTTGGATTTGAAAGGAGGTAGACAGCCTTTGTGTTTATGAGAGTCCCTTGGACTGCAAGGAGATCCAACCAGTCAATCCTAAAGGAAATCAGTCCTGAATATTCATTGGAAGGACTGATGCTGAAGCTGAAACTCTAATACTTTATCCACCTAAGGCAAAGAACTGACCCATTTGAAAAGACCTTGGGAAAGATTGAAGGTGAGAGAAAGGGACGACAGAGGATGATATGGTTGGATGGCATCACCGATTCAATGGACATGAGTTTGAGTAAACTCCAGGAGTTGGTGATGGACAGGAAGGCCTGGGTATGCTGCAGTCCATGGGGCTACAAAGAGTCAGACACAACTGAGCGACTGAACTGAACTGAACCTATATTCCATTCTCTCTCTCTTTTTTTTTCTGCCAAATGTATTGATTTTCTCCTTTTTCACACAAACATCTTTGGCTTTATTACAAATACCACACCCTTCCGTTCCTACAGGATTTTTTATACCTGTTTTGTCTTGACCTTGATCCTTTTCTCCCATCCCTTATCCTTAGCACCTAGTACCTGATACTTACTAGGGCCTCTACACATAGTTGTTAAATGGGTTAATGAATGAATCCTCTAAAATATTGAATATAGCTAACTTTCTTGCCTTCATGAATGTTGTTTTTTTTCCTCTCAGAAAAAAAAAAATCCTCCTATTCTTCATGTGGCTAAATTCTATTCATCTTTCAGATCTCAGTATAAATGTTACTTCCCAGAAAGGTATTTTTTAAGCTCATGATTTAAGTTCCATTGTGTCCTGTAATATGTGTAATTATACATTTATTTCATCAGTATTTGTTAAATGTTTGTCTCTTCAAAGTTTCATGAAAGCAGAGGTGAGGTCTGTTTTGTTCACGGCTATATCCTGTGTACCTGGAATGCAGTAGACACTCAAATGTTTCTTGGATGGGTAAATAAACTTATTTATTTTTGAATATGTTCTTAGTGAATTAGAATCTGAGATCTGAGTATTTTAAGGTTATTCATGCATTTTGCTGACTTGTCTTTCCGTAAAGTCTGTTCTATTTACATTCCCACTGATAGTGTCTGAGATTGCTTTATCTTTGCTAGTATTATTAGTTTTTGTACAAATTTGATTCAACCACAGAATGGTATTTTACAGTTTTATTTGCATGCCTTTGATTATTCATGAGTGTGAAACCACCGCTGCCTCCCCCCCACCCCCCCCATATGTTTGTTGCCCTCTCCTGAAGACCTTTGTGCCAGCACATCTATTCTTGGTCTTCTTATCTCTAATCCTCTCCATCCTTTATACTGTGATAGGATTAAGTTCTTTAAAGCCCTTTTTACTGTCATTTCCCTGCTCAAGAGCCTTTCCTTCTGTGTTGTTACCTATTGAAAATGAGCCCACTCAGCCCTGGCATGACCTGGACCCCATGTACCTCTGCAATCTCCCCTCACTGTTTCTCAGTGCAGTGGTGCCACTCTCTGTAATATTCAGTTGATTCAGCCTCTGTGCTGTATACCTCTCTGCCAGTCTGAATTCTTGAAAGAAAAATTCAGTTCAGTTGCTCAGTTGTGTCCGACTCTGCGACCCCATGAATCGTAGCACACCAGGCCTCCCTGTCCATCACCAACTCCCGGAGTTCACTCAGGCTCACGTCCATCGAGTCAGTGATGCCATCCAGCCATCTCATCCTCTGTCGTCCCCTTCTCCTCTTGCCCCAAATCCCTCCCAACATCAGAGTCTTTTCCAATGAGTCAACTCTTCGCATGAGGTGGCCAAAGTACTGGAGTTTCAGCTTCAGCATCAGTCCTTCCAAAGAAATCCCAGGGCTGATCTCCTTCAGGATGGACTGGTTGGATCTCCTTGCAGTCCAAGGGACTCTCAACAGTCTTCTCCAACACCACAGTTCAAAAGCATCAATTCTTCGGCGCTCAGCTTTCTTCACAGTCCAACTCTCACATCCATACATGACCACTGGAAAAACCAGAGCCTTGACTAGACAGACCTTTGTTGGCAAAGTAATGTCTCTGCTTTTGAATATGCTATCTAGGTTGGTCATAACTTTTCTTCCAAGGAGTAAGCATCTTTTAATTGCATGGCTGCAATCACCATCTGCAGTGATTTTGGAGCCCCCCAAAATAAAGTCTGACACTGCTTCCACTGTTTCCCCATCTATTTCCCATGAAGTGATGGGACCAGATGCCATGATCTTCGTTTTCTGAATATTGAGCTTTAAGCCAACTTTTTCACTCTCCTCTTTCACTTTCATCAAGAGGCTTTTGAGTTCCTCTTCACTTTCTGCCATAAGGGTGGTGTCACTTGCATATCTGAGGTTATTGATATTTCTCCCAGCAATCTTGATCCAGCTTGTGCTTCATCCACCCCGGCATTTCACATGATGTACTCTGCATATAAGTTAAATAAGCAGGGTGACAATATACAGCCTTGACGTACTCCTTTTCCTATTTGGAACCAGTCTGTTGTTCCATGTCCAGTTCTAACTGTTGCTTCCTGACCTGCATATAGGTTTCTCAAGAGGCAGATCAGGTGGTCTGGTATTCCCATCTCTTTCAGAATTTTCCACAGTTTATTGTGATCCACACAGTCAAAGGCTTTGGCATAGTCAATAAAGCAGAAATTGATGTTTTTCTGGAACTCTCTTGCCTTTTCCATGGTCCAATGGATGTTGGCAATTTGATCTCTGGTTCCTCTGCCTTTTCTAAAACCAGCTTGAACATCTGGAAGTTTATGTTTCACGTATTGCTGAAGCCTGGCTTGGAGAATTTTGAGCATTACTTTACTAGCATGTGAGATGAGTGAAATTGTGTGGTAGTTTGAGCATTCTTTGGCATTGCCTTTCTTTGGGATTGGAATGAAAACTGCCCTTTTCCAGTCCTGTGGCCACTGCTGAGTTTTCCAGATTTGCTGGCATATTGAGTGCAGCACTTTCACAGCATCATCTTTCAGGATTTGGAATAGCTCAACTGGAATTCCATCACCTCCACTAGCTTTGTTTGTAGTGATGCTTTCTAAGGCCCACTTGACTTCACATTCCAGGATGTCTGGCTCTAGGTGAGTGATCACACCATCGTGGTTATCTTGGTCGTGAAGATCTTTTTTGTATAGTTCTTCTATGTATTCTTGCCACCTCTTCTTAATATCTTCTGCTTCTGTTAGGTCCATACCATTTCTGTCCTTTATCGAGCCCATCTTTGCATGAAATGTCCCCTTGGTATCTCTAATTTTCTTGAAGAGATCACAGTCTTTCATATTCTGTTGTTTTCCTCTATTTCTTTACATTGATCACTGAGAAAGGCTTTCTTATCTCTTCTTGCTATTCTTTGGAACTCTGCATTCAGATGCTTGTATCTTTTGTTTTCTCCTTTGCTTTGTGCTTCTTTCTTTTCACAGCTATTTGTAAGGCCTCCCCACACAGCCATTTTGCTTTTTTGCATTTCTTTTCCATGGGAATGGTCTTGATCCCTGTCTCCTGTACAATGTCATGAACCTCAGTCCATAGTTCATCAGGCACTCTATCTATCAGATCTAGGCCCTTAAATCTATTTCTCAGTCCACTGTATAATCATAAGGGATTTGATTTAGGTCATACCTGAATGGTCTAGTGGTTTTCCCTACTTTCTTCAATTTCAGTCTGAATTTGGCAATAAGGAGTTCATGATCTGAGCCACAGTCAGCACCTCGTCTTGTTTTTGCTGTCTGTATAGAGCTTCTCCATCTTTGGCTGCAAAGAATATAATCAATCTGATTTCGGTGTTGACCATCTGGTGATGTCCATGTGTAAAGTCTTCTCTTGTGTTGTTGGAAGAGAGTGTTTGCTATGACCAGTGCATTTTATTGGCAAAACTCTATTAGTCTTTGCCCTGCTTCATTCCATACTCCAAGGCCAAATTTTCCTCTTACTCCAGGTGTTTCTTGACTTCCTACTTTTGCATTCCAGTCCCCTATAATGAAAAGGACATCTTTTTTGGGTGTTAGTTCTAAAAGGTCTTGTAAGTCTTCATAGAACCCTTCAACTTCAGCTTATTCAGCGTTACTGGTTGGGGCATAGACTTGGATTACTGTGATATTGAATGGTTTGCCTTGGAAATGAACAGAGATCATTCTGTCGTTTTTGAGATTGCATCCAAGTACTGCATTTCGGACTCTTTTTTTGACCATGATGGCTACTCCATTTCTTCTGAGGGATTCCTGCCCGCAGTAGTATTTATAATGGTCATCTGAGTTAAATTCACCCATTCCAGTCCATTTTAGTTTGCTGATGCCTAGAATGTTGACGTTCACTCTTGCCATCTCCTGTTTGACCACTTCCAATTTGCCTTGATTCATAGACCTGACATTCGAGGTTCCTATGCAATATTGCTTTTTACAGCATCAGATCTTGCTTCTATCACCAGTCACATCCACAACTGGGTGTTGTTTTTGCTTTGTCTCCATCCCTTCATTTTTTCTGAAGTTATTTCTCTACTGATCTCCAGTAGCATATTGGGCACCTACTGACCTGGGGAGTTCCTCTTTCAGTATCCTATCATTTTGCCTTTTCATACTGTTCATGGGGTTCTCAAGGCAAGAATACTGAAGTGGTTTGCCATTCCCTTCTCCAGTGGACCACACTGTATCAGACCTGTCCACCATGACCCACCCATCTTAGGTGGCCCCACAGGGCATGGCTTAGTTTCATTGAATTAGACAAGGCTGTGGTCCTAGTGTGATTAGATTGACTAGTTTTCTGTGATTATGGTTTCAGTGTGTCTTCCCTCTGATTCCCTCCCTCTTGCAACACCTACCATGTTACTTGGGTATATACCCTCTCTATGGAATATTTCAAAGCTACCTTTATCCCAGAACTTTATTTTGGATTTCTGTTGCCTTAAAGTTGTTGTCTAATAATATGGTGCTACTCTTCTGCCTATATTTTGATCAGTTGCTAGATAACAATATTTGCATAAACATAATGGCTTACAGCAGGAGACATTTATCATGTCACAGTTCCTGTGAGTCAGGAATCTGGATGTGGCTTTTCCGGACTCTTGCTTCAGTCTTTTACAAGGTTGCCACAAGTTGTTGATTAGAGCTGGGGTTCTCCTGGGGAAGTTCCCCTACCAAGCTCAGGTGGTTGTTGGCAGCATGCACTCCTCAATGATTGTTAAACCAAGAGCCTTAACTCTTTACTGGCTATCAGCCAAAGGCTACCTTCAGTGCTTGCTACATGGGCCTCTCCATATGGCAGCTTACTTCAAAGCCAACAGGAGAGGATGTCAGTACAGAGAGATACAGACAAGAGAGTCTGTTAGCAAGATGGAAGTTACAATATTATATAATGTAACTGTGCAAGTGATAACCCCTCACCTTTGCCATATTCTACTGGTTAGAAGCAAGTCACAGGCCACACCCAAATTTAAAGGGAGGATTTTGAATTATAGGAGGTAGGCGTAATTAGGGCCTCTTAGAGTCTGAAAGCCACACTGCCCAGCTCTGTCTCCCTGGAGCATGATGTTTTGTATGACTCCCAAATTTCAGTACTCAAGAGTTATTTCATAGGGGCTTGTTGAATTACAATAAAATAGGAAGGAAGGAAGTTTAAGAGGGACATGAGAAATAGAATGCCTTTGACCTATTCTAACCAGAAAATTTAAGATGCTAAAATGACTATAAGAATTCTATTTGTAGTAAAAAGTTTATATTTTATTTATTTATTTTTATCATTTTAATTTATGTGTTCTTTTCTCCCCAAATAGTATTTACTGTAGTAATAAAGATGTATAGGAACATGGCAGACAATATTTTATGAGATACTGGAATGCCTCAACTTCAAATGGATTATGTCCCAAAGTTAATTTTTAAGTCAGTTGGATGAAATGTGTAAAATTTTTCTGCATAGAAACAATGCTATAAATAAGACTCTGAGGCTGGGTCAACCTGGAAAAGCTCATTTATCTTAGAACCATAAAGTGCCAGAGATGAAAGGGATCTTTAAGATTATCTAGTGGGTAACCTCCTTAAAGCATCACATCAAATACATGTGAGCACCAACGAAGGCCCAGAGAAGAAAGTGGTTTGTATTTATAGCTGAGCTCTGGTGGTAATCGTCCTATAAAGCATGGGCATGGCTTATAGCCAAAAAAATTTTTTTGGTAGAAAAGATTAAGGTGGTAATAATATATTTTGAATAGATTGATGATTCCAAAAAACGTATCTCTTCTGCCACATTCTACATTGCCTATCATTTTCAAAACCAGAAAGCTAGTCTTAGAGTGTATATGTCAATTTTTAGACAGAGAGAATCATTATTTTTATAGAAAGTGTTCCCAGAAAAGAAGCCCCCATCTTCCATACCAAATTGAATAAAGCAGAGATGCTTCTAGTTCTAAGATACCTGGATTAGTATATATGAGGACTATACGGTGCAAAGCGTCTTGCTCTTTTGACCCCTGGTAAGATGATTGGGCAGAGAAGGCAATAGCACCCCACTCCAGTGCTCTTGCCTGGAGAATACCATGGACGGAGGAGCCTAGTAGGCTGCAGACCATGGGGTCACTAAGAGTCAGAAACGACTGAGCGACTTCACTTTCACTTTTCACTTTCATGCATTGGAGAAGGAAATGGCAACCCACTTCAGTGTTCTTGCCTGGAGAATCCCAGGGACAGGGGAGCCTGGTGGGCTGCCATCTATGGGGTTGCACACAGTTGGACACGACTGAAACGACTTAGCAGCAGCAGCAGCAGCAAGATGATTGGGGAGGCATTGTGTTTTCACCATGGATACTCCCTTTTTCTGGGTGCCTGGAATGGGGCAGGCTGTGGCAAGGTGGCAGTGCTCTTGGTCTACATAGGCTATTACAATGCCAGGTGAGGGTATGTAGGGAATTGCTTTTAATCATTTTGATATAGGCATTTTATTATTAATAGGACTCTGTTCTCCATTCTGCAGACAATCCTAACACACAGCTTAGTGTCCACTTTCTTTGTTACTCTAAGAAAATTTCCCAGTATATCTCACTTATCAATATTGATTTTTCTGCAGAGGTTCTGAAGGTGTATTTTTTGCACCAATCTAACTTCCTTCTTTATCTTTTTGGCTTTTCTCTAAGGAATCCATTAGTCCCTATTGCTGATAAAGGCTCTGTGGTCCTAAAATGCCTCTCAGATTTCAGATAAATCAGTGTTAACAAGATGTACAGGAAGTAGGCTTCCGAGGAGGTTGATGGCATGCATGTGTGAGTAAAATCTATCAGGGGCATTTTGCTTGAGACCTTTTTCAATTACCTGCATAA
The DNA here is from genome assembly GCF_029378745.1 of Bos indicus. Taxonomy (NCBI): domain Eukaryota; kingdom Metazoa; phylum Chordata; class Mammalia; order Artiodactyla; family Bovidae; genus Bos; species Bos indicus. Next base: position 95,048,783 of record NC_091767.1, read on the forward strand.
CCTTTAGCAGGGTATCTAGTGTGAGTTTTTCTTCTTTTCTTTAACTGTCTCATCTCTCAGAAATTCACAGCTTAAAATGTTTTTGCTGTAAGGGCCCTTGAGATCACTGAGCCCCTTCGTTTTGTAGGCGAAGAAACTGGAGTCTAGGAAACGTCAGTGAACTGACGAAGACAGTAATAGCAGGACTAGCCTTCCACTCCATGCTTAGTCTAGTGCTCTTTGCATTATATGCTACACTCTGGTAAGCTACACAGTGATTCCCTTTCTCACCTTTTTTGCTTTTGGGGCCTCTCACTTCTAGCATTTAAAGATGAAGGAAACTTTTAGTAGAACATGTAAAGAAGGACAGGTTATATAAATCAATAAAGTTATAACTAAAGAAACTTCGAAAGGAACCAAAATACCTATACCATCTCTGGAGGCTTTGAATAATTTTCAGGCAATCTTTATGTGTTTCTTTTTCTGTCAGATAAAGAATATGAATTTTAATGATGAAATGCATTATATTTATTTCACATTTGGACATTTTTTACCATTTGTATATGTTTTAAATATTCATTGAAAAACAGGTAGTTTAAAGCTGATGTTACTCTCTTAGTAAGATAATTGACTTTAATAGGCAATAGTCTTATTTTAAAGAAACTCTAACTTTATAATCTCTACATGAATACAGAACAGGACTTTAACGGCCACTGATTACCCTCTCTAAAGCTCAGAATTCTATAGGCTTAGTGTCTAGTTTCGGAGAAGGCAATGGCAACCCACTCCAGTACTCTTGCCTGGAAAATCCCATGGATGGAGGAGCCTGGTAGGCTGCAGTCCATGGGATCTTGAAGAGTCAGACAGACACGACTGAGCGACTTCACTTTCCCTTTTCACTTTCATGCATTGGAGAAGGAAATGGCAACCCACTCCAGTGTTCTTGCCTGGAGAATCCCAGAGACGGCAGAGCCTGGTGGGCTGCCGTCTCTGGGGTCGCACAGAGTCGGACACAACTGAAGTGACTTAGCAGCAGCAGCAGTAGCAGTGTCTAGTTTAGTCCACCCCATGATTGCTAACTGGCTTATTAACTTTTTTTCCCCTCTTGTTTCTTTTTTTTTTTTTTTTAATTGAAGTATTGTTGATGTAGTCTTCCCAGGTGGCTCAGTGGTAAAGAATCCACCTGCCAAGCAGGAGATGTGTGTTCCGTCCCTGGGTCAGAAAGATCCCCTGGAGAAGGAAACGGCAACCCATTCCAGTATTCTTGCCTGGGAATTTCCACAGACAGAGGAGGCTGTCAGGCTATATAGTCCACGGGGCCACAAAGAGTCGGACACGACTTAGTGACTAAACAGCAGTAGCAGCAGCATGGTCGATGTGCAGTACTGTATAAAGCTTATTAACTTTTATAAAGGCTTATTTATTATTTAGGGGATTGGTAGTGATATTATACCCATATGAAGAATGTGTTTACTCTTTACACATGAGCAGATTGCCAGGCTTTCTAAGTCTATACTATGCTATATAACCATATATTTTAGGAAGAACTTTATAAAAAATTATAAAACATACCTCTTTGAAGATTTTTTAAAGAGTTATCAAACCTCATTGATCGTTCATACCTGTTTCTGTTTGGGAAAAAAATAGAAAAGTAAAGAAAATTTGCCAGAATACTCACTTTGAGGATCCTTTTATCAGCTCTGTGTAGCTCTTCATGTTTATATGACTGAGACGTACTTCTCTTCCTCTCAATGACTTAAATCAAATTACTGGCTACTAAATGATTATCCTTCACCAGTCTCTAAAATTCTATTATTTTATTAGTCCTCAGCAAACGTTTATTGAAAATCTACTGTGTTCTAGAAACCTGTATTAAGAACAAAATAGGAAACAACCTAAATGCCTGGAAAAAAAGATTTGATTAAATTGATTCACTAATGAATTATATTTCTTGAGCATCAACTTGGGGCTAAGCTTTGGAGATTATACTCTTGATAAAAGCAGGCACACTTTTATCTCATGGAAATTACAGTCTAGTGGAGAAAACAGAACTTAAAATCATCAGATAATCACAAATATTATTACAGCTATCAAAAGTGTTATAAAAGGTGAGATATAAGGGTATCAAAGACGTTATAACAGGAGGACCTGACCCAGCCTGAATACTATGGAACAGTAGAAATGATGGTACAGAATTCCATCCATTGACATGGAATAGCCACATAATGGAATTAAGGGAAAGATAAAATTATATATTAGTATTTATCTTGTGATTTAAATATATATATATTGTATATATAATACATGTACAAAGTATAGAATGACATGAAAATATTAATAGTATGCTTAACTGTTGAGTTATGGATCTTTTAAAATTTCTTTTATATTTATTTCTTTTTTCCCTAAGTTTTCTACAATTAATATATATTGTTTGGACAATTAAAAAACAATTAGAGTTAAAACAAAAAAAAGGTCATTCACAGTCCCTGTCTTAAGAGCTTGCATCCTAGTGAGGAAGACAAAATGCACAGACACACTGGCGGTGCAATGCGGGACATCCTATGAGTTTTGTATATCGAGAGCTGGGTGACTTTAGTTTCCTTGGTTCCTAACGGCAGGCTGGTGGGGACAGGAAGGCAATTTGATGGTAGTCCTGGGACCACCACTGTGTTCAGTTCTATTGCTTCTGTAACAAATTGCTATAAACTAAGTCCAATTGAGCTATTCCAAATCCTAAAAGATGATGCTGTGAAAGTACTGCACTCAATATGCCAGCAAATCTGGAAAACTCAGCAGTGGCCACAGGACTGGAAAAGGTCAGTTTTCATTCCAATCCCAAAGAAAGGCAATGCCAAAGAATGCTCAAACTACCACACAATTGCACTCATCTCACACGCTAGTAAAGTAATGCTCAAAATTCTCCAAGCCAGGCTTCAGCAATATGTGAACTGTGAACTTCCTGATGTTCAAGCTGGTTTTAGAAAAGGCAGAGGAACCAGAGATCAAATTGCCAACATCCACTGGATCATGGAAAAAGCAAGAGAGTTCCAGAAAAACATCAATTTCTGCTTTATTGACTATGCCAAAGCCTTTGCCTGTGTGGATCACAATAAACTGGAAAATTCTGAAAGAGATGGGAATACCAGACCACCTGATCTGCCTCTTGAGAAACCTATATGCAGGTCAGGAAACAACAGTTAGAACTGGACATGGAACAACAGACTGGTTCCAAATAGGAAAAGGAGTACATCAAGGCTGTATATTGTCACCCTGTTTATTTAACTTATATGCAGAGTACATCATGAGAAACGCTGGACTGGAAGAAGCACAAGCTGGAATCAAGATTGCCGGGAGAAATATCAATAACCTCAGATATGCAGATGACACACCACCCTTATGGCAGAAAGTGAAGAGGAACTAAAAAGCCTCTTGATGAAAGTGAAAGTGGAGAGTGAAAAAGTTGGCTTAAAGCTCAACATTCGGAAAACGAAGATCATGGCATCCGGTCCCATCACTTCATGAGAAATAGATGGGGAAACAGTGGAAACAGTGTCAGACTTTATTTTTCTGGGCTCCAAAATCACTACAGATGGTGACTGTAGCCATGAAATTAAAAGACGCTTACTCCTTGGAAGGAAAATTATGACCAACCTAGATAGCATATTGAAAAGCAGAGACATTACTTTGCCCACAAAGGTCCGTCTAGTCAAGGCTCTGGTTTTTCCAGTGGTCATGTATGGATGTGAGAGTTGGACTATAAAGAAAGCTGAGCGCCAAAGAATTGATGCTTTTGAACTGTGGTGTTGGAGAAGACTCTTGAGAGTTCCTTGGACTACAAGGAGATCCAACCAGTCCATCCTAAAGGAGATCAGCCCTGGGATTTCTTTGGAAGGAATGATGCTGAAGCTGAAACTCCAGTACTTTGGCCACCTCATGAGAAGAGTTGACTCATTGGAAAAGACTCTGATGCTGGGAGGGATTGGGGGCAGGAGGAGAAGGGGACGACAGAGGATGAGATGGCTGGATGGCATCACTGACTCGATGGAGGTGAGTCTGAGTGAACTCCGGGAGTTGTTGATGGACAGGGAGGCCTGGCATGCTGCGATTCATGGGGTTGCAAAGAGTCGCACATGACTGAGCGACTGATCTGATCTGATCTGAAGTGCCTTAAAACAGCAAAGTTCTCTAAATCCAAATTCTGTTCACAGCATGGTTCAGCTGGTTCTCTGCCCCAGGTTTCACAAGGCTGAAATCAGAGGTTTGGCAGGGCTGTGTTTCTCGCTAGAGGCTCTTGGGAGTCAATCTTCTTTCAAGCTCATTCAGGCTGTTGGCTGAGTTCAGTTTCATGTGGCTTGTGATGAGGTTGCATTTCCTTGCTGGCTATCAGCCTGGGGTCATTCTCAGCTTCTAGAGGTAACCTGTGTATTCTGTTGCCTGTATTCTGTGGTTCATGGTCCTTTTACTTTAACAGCCGTGGGTCAGAGCTTCTTAGGCTTCAGTCTCTCTGACTTCCCCTTTGCTAGTGTTGCATCTTAGTTCTAGATTGTCCATGTGGGTTGGCAAATGTCTCAGCCAATGACTCAGGGTTCAGGAACAGAGTCATTTAAAGTAAGGGTTTTAGACCCCCAGGTAGGTGAGTTGGGGATTCAAAGCAGGACTTGCATTCTAGCAGGTGAAGTCAGATAAAGGAGATCTGTGGAAGGAGGGCACACATAGTGATAGTGGGCAGGTGAGAGCCAATGATAGATAGTCACATGCATTCTGAGCCAAGAGGTAGTTTCAGGAGCCCATCTGTGGTGAGGATGGTATTCCAGTTAGAGTGCCCAACCTGTTCTTGTTGGCTGAAGAACATCATCTACAGGTTGGGGCTCTGCAGGCCAGCCTGAAGCCTGGTGAAAACTGGTTCACACAGTAAAGAGCTTACTGCTCTGTCTTGCTGAGTTGTGGCTCAGGACAGAGGTAGTGCATTTGTCTGCTGTGCTGAGTTTTGTTTACAGAGTGTCCAGGGTATTAAAAGCAGCCCAGTAGATATCTGCTCATTCCCACACTTAGGGATAACTTTGAACAAATGGGCATACTTTGAGCATTTGATAAGTTTGCCTTTGTTTAGAGGGAAAGCACTCTCCCCTCTGCCCTTCTGTTAAGTACTCTCTGACTCCAGCATTAGCCTACCACCTGTCCTAGTTTGGCTCAACATGAAAAAGAACAGCCTAGTTAGATACCTGGGCTTTCCAGGTGGCTCAGTGATAAAGAACCTACCTGCCAATGCAAGAGACGTGGGTTTGATCCCTGGGTCGTGAAGATCCCCTGGTGGAGGAAATGACAACCCACTCCAGTATTCTTGCCTGGAAAATCCCATGGGCAGAGGAGCCTGCAATGTTAAAGAAGCCCTTCAGTCCATAGAGTCACAAAGTGTTGGACACAACTGAGAAGCTGAGCACACATGCATAGATACTTCACTTAAACCTGCATTTGTGGACTCATTTGCCCACAAGTTTACAAGCATTTGGAAACAGTAACATTTATGGTGTTATATGGAAATTTATGGCAGAAAGTGAAGAGGAACTCAAAAGCCTCTTGATGAAAGTGAAAGTGGAGAGTGAAAAAGTTGGCTTAAAGCTCAACATTCAGAAAACGAAGATCATGGCATCCGGTCCCATCACTTCATGAGAAATAGATGGGGAAACAGTGGAAACAGTGTCAGACTTTATTTTTCTGGGCTCCAAAATCACTACAGATGGTGACTGCAGCCATGAAAATAAAAGACGCTTACTCCTTGGAAGGAAAATTATGACCAACCTAGATAGCATATTCAAAAGCAGAGACGTTACTTTGCCAACAAAGGTTTGTCTAGTTAAGGCTGTGGTTTTTCCAGTGGTCATGTATGGATGTGAGAGTTGGACTGTGAAGAAGGCTGAGCGCCAAAGAATTGATGCTTTTGCACTGTGGTGTTGGAGAAGACTCTTGAGAGTCCCTTGGACTGCAAGGAGATCCAACCAGTCCATTCTGAAGGAGATCAGCCCTGGGATTTCTTTGGAAGGAATGATGCTAAAGCTGAACCTCCAGTACTTTGGCCACCTCATGTGAAGAGTTGACTCATTGGAAAAGACTCTGATGCTGGTAAGAGAGTCAGTTCCTAGGCAGGTTGATAGGGAGTCTAGGAGTCCCCAAGGAGAGAGGGGTCTGGAATTCTCAAGGAGGAAGAAAGGACAAACTTTTTTTTCCTTCTCTACATTCCTTAGGATTATATAACAATAATGTATCCTGCCTAAGGACAGTCTTTGGATTCAACCTTCTGTTATCTTAAAAATGTAAATAATGGGAGTAGGTCTCATGAGGTCTTTACAACCTCCAGATATTCTTTGGATTATATAACTTCATTGTTAACACTAGCAAGCGGGTACTCTTTCTGCCCCCTTCTGATGCCTATGTCAGAAGCTTTCTCTATCTCCTTTATACTTTAATAAAACTTTATTACACAAAAGCTCTGAGCGATCAAGCCTCGTCTCTGGCCCCGGATTGAATTCTTCTTCTCTGGGGGCCAAGAATCCCGGTGTATTTGTGTGATTCAACAACAACCTTTCACTGGGAGGGATTGGGGGCAGGAGGAGAAGGGGACGACAGAGGATGAGATGGCTGGATGGCATCACTGACTCGATGGACATGAGTCTGAGTGAACTCCGGGAGTTGGTGATGGACAGGGAAGCCTGGCGTGCTGCAATTCACGGGGTCACAAAGAGTCGGACACGACTGAGCAACTGATCTGATCTGATCTGATGGAAATTTATTGTATTATTTATGCCATTTTCCCCCCAAATTTTTCATTTTTTTCTCTCATGGAAAATGTTAGTTATAAAAACAATAACTACATTTTCAGAAGACAAATTTATCTTTGGAAAATATTTTTCGTCATTTCATGACTACATTTTCAGAAGACAAATTTATCTTTGGAAAATATTTTTTGTCATTTCATGACTGCAGACTCTTGAGCCTGAATTTCTAAAACACGTTTTACAAAGTTACGTCTGTATTGCTAGTGAACTTCTATCTCTAGGATAATACTTGCTCTGGATAATACTGCTAGGCATTTGAAAGAAGAGATCCAGTTGCATGCTATAGGAAATTTAGGACTTGAAATGTTGAGCAGATTCTAAATAAGGAAGTAAAAAGCCACTTAACAGAATTAGATGACAGGCATGCACCTGGGAACGGGAGGGATGGTTGGTTTCTCTGTGTGTTCCCTGCCTAAGTTGTACACTTGACATGTCTAATTAAAACAACTGATTCCGCATGCCAACACAGGAGTCTTACTACTTGGGCTGGTTCCAGGTTAACCAGGCAGCTGTAAAGGTTCTTTGTCATTTTGTCATTGTCTATAGGCTTATAGGGGAATGGCTGTCCACTCTGGTATTCTTACCTGGAGAATTCCATGGACAGAAGAGCCTGGCAGTCCATGGCTGGCTGGCAGGCCACAGTCCATGGCTTCGCAGAGAGTCAGACATGACTGAGTGTCTGACACTTTCACTTTTCACTTTCACATAGGCTTATAGGTGTGACCTTTGTAATTTGCTTAGGTAATTATTAAACATTTCAATTATGAGTTTTATAGTCATCGATTTGCCACCTGTTTATGTTTATCTGGTTGTGAGTGTTGAGGGCAGCTGAGCAGTTAGAAGATACACTGTCCACACATGACCACCCTCACTTCTGACACTATGTACAAATTCAGGGGTCCACAAGACCAAGCTTAGGTTCCATAGCTTTCCCGAAAACCTCATAGAACTCGCTGGAATCTGTTACAGTTACAATTTATTACAAAACTATTAGGAAAAGCAAACAGATTTTAAGAGAAGCGAACAAGAGAAACTCTACTATTGTTCTCCCCCCTTGGAGTCAGGGCATGTTTCTTGCCTGGCACTGATTGTGATAATATACATGAAACTATTGCCAGCTGGGAAGCTCACCGAAGCTTCAGTCTTCAGAATTTTATTAGGGCTCCATTATGCAAGCATGATTCATTGGCTAGGTAGCTGACGCAGTTTCAGTCCCTCTGGGCAGGTTGATACCATATGATCCAGAACTCCTGGTCTACATAACATTGCTAATCTTTCTCTGGGTGGTCAGCTTCTACCTTAAATCCTGTCTGGTGTGGGCTGCCTCCAGCCTTCACACTGTTAGACTACCTGTCATGATTGAAATTTCAGGCGAATAAAGACACTCCTACAAGGCTTAGAGATTAAATGTTTCAAAAGCCCAGAGCAAAGTCCAGACCTCTTTCTGAGTAGAAGTTAAATTTGTTACTACCCACTCAGACTCTTTACGTTGGATTTTGTAAAATGTATTTTTCACGATGAAATTTAAAGTATGTTATGGTCTTATCTTACGTATAATAATTTACCCATTTTAATTGTATAGTTTTGGTAACTGCATGCAGTCGCGTGCCCTCTATCATAATCCATACTACTTTTGCCCCCACAGTCCTTGCCCTCCAACAACCACTGATCTGTTTTCTGTCACTATAGTTTTTTTTTTTTTCTTCTTCTTCTTATTTTAATATTATTTATTTGGCTGCACAGGAGTCTTAGTTGTGGCAAGGCAGAGTCTTCAGTTGCAGCATGTAGAATCTACTTCCCTAATCAGGGATTGAACTCAGGCCGCCTGCCTTGGGAGTGCAGTCTTAGCCACTGGACCACCAGGGAAGTCCACCTTGTCAGTATAGTTTTCCTTTTTCTAGATTTTCTTATATACATGGAGTTGTACAATGTGTAGTAATTTGTGTCTCACTTTTTTTCCATGTAGCATAATGTGAGTCATCCATTTGTCAAATATATTAATAGTTGTTTTTTTTTTTTAATTCCTGAGTAGTATTTCATTGTGTGGATATATCAGGTTTTGTTTATCTGTTCACCAATTTTTGGATATGTGGGTTTTTCCATGTTTAAAATTTTTTTTTTTTCTATTGTGAATAAGTTTTTTTAAAATGTGTGTACATGATGTTGTATGAAGATCTATTTTATTTCTCTTGGGTAGATACCTAGGATTGGTATTGCTGAGTCATATGACTCGCAGTCATATGAGCCTATGTTTAACTTTATAAGAAATTAACAAACTATTTTACTAGGAAAGGAGGAGATTTACAGCTGCTCCATCTCCTCACTTTGTAATCAGTCTTTAATCTTAACTATTCTAGGATATGTGTATTGGTATCTTACTGTGGTTTTAATTCTTATAATGTCTAGTGACTGATGACATTGAGCGATTTTTTTAAGTGCTAGTTGACCATCCATATATCTTCGTTTGCAAAACATTTATTTAAATCATTTACACATTTTAAAATAAATTGGTTTGTTTTAAGAAATTGAGAGTTCTTTATATATTCTAGATAAAAGAACTTTCTTGGGAGTGTTCTGTAAATATTTCTCTAATATGAGGTTTGCCTTTTCATTTTCTTAATGGTGTCTTTTGACAAATAAAAGTTTTTAATTTTGCTGACGTCGAATTTATCCATGACATAAATTTTAAAAACATCACTTGAGAATGTGTCATTTAATGGTTCATGCGTTTTGTGTTATAAGGAATCATCACTGTACCTCAACGTCACAAAGATTTTTTTTTTCTGTTTTCTTCTAGAAGTTTTTTTATTTAGAGCTTATGTTTAATGTTTGTGTACAGTATGAAGAGGTCAAGGTATGTTTGTTTGTTTTTCCCATATAAAAATCCAGTTATTCCAGCAGCACTTATTGAAAAGACTATTTTCTCCATTGAATTACCTTGTCATGTTTATCAAAAATAGATTTCATTTTAAGTCTGAGGGCAAGAAGGAAGTTGATGGAGCTTCTAGTAGCGGCAGTCTATTTAAAACTAAACAAAATAGGGATGTCACTTTTTTATTGTATTGTTTTATAAATAATTGCAACAAATCATATAAAAGAGATAAGTGAAGTATGTGTAGGTCAGTAGAGCGACTGACACTGTTTGTCAGTGACAAGGGACTGTAACCGGAAGGTTTAGGAGATTCAAGAAAATCACATCTTGAGATGCTTAAATCACAGGTTATAAAACATATATCTAACTGAATTCAGCCATTTATTTTATCTGTAGACAAAAATGTAATGAAAAAGATAACATTAAATTATTATTTTATTAAAAAAACTTGCAAGATATATACAAAATAATAAGAGAAATATAATCTACTTCTAGTTGAGTAGTCTTAATATGATAAAGATGACAATACTCACAAAGTTAATGTATAGATTTAATATAATACCAGTTAAAGATCCCAATAGGATGTTGAATTGAATTTGATTGATAGTATAAATCACACAGTAAAGGAGCAGGCAAGAACTTCAGGGGAGGCAAATGTTTTAAAAAATTATTCTCATTCATAAAATTAATATTTGAGAGGATCAGAATTAGTACATACATTGTAAGGTAATTAAATGAAGATAAAAGATCAGGCCCCCACACTATGGAAGTAAAGAAGAGATTAGACTGGAAATCTAGGTTAAGTGTAGTTACTAAAGTTGATCACCAATTTAACTATGAACTTTCTGGCTTTTGAAGACAGAAAGGGAAACTCAGAGGTTTTACCAGAAGTTGCGGTTCAAAGGCCTTTGGGCAGACACTATTAGTCACTTAGGTGGCCTGGGAATAAGACAACAGGGAATGTTGGACACTTTGAACTTTATATATGTGTACCTGTATAAAGGAGAGGAAGAAGTGGCTAATTGGTTTTCAATTGCTAATTGAGTCTTGGCACTTGGGTACATGGACTCAGCGATACTAATTTTCCAAGAGAAGCCAGAAATTTATAAAGCACCTTTATGATCCAGTCACCTCCCAAAGACCCCTTTACCTCCTAAGACCATCACTTTTGGAAGTTAGAATTCAGTGTATGAATTTTGGGGGGACACATTCAGACTGTAGCACCTGTCACCTACTGTTTTTTAAATACTGGCAATTGGTGTACTGGCCAAACGAAATGTGTACTCATTATCTGAGTAAGGTTTATATGTGTACAATTGTTATCATCTAATTAAGGACTGTGATGTTTAAAGAAGAACAAAGGAGTTTTTGCCATTCAAGACCAAAACCTATTCCAAAGTATATTAATAAGATTACCTGAATGTAGGTTAATAATAGTAATAGAAACAAAATAGAAATATCAGAAATAAACTCATAGTGGTTTAATATGTGAGAAATCAGTGTTTAATTAAAAAAAGCATTGTTGAATGATAATATGAAGAAAGCTACATTTAAATCTATTTTAATCTCATACCATGCATAATAAATTTCAGATGAGTTAAATATTTTTCCTTTATCTATTTTTAATTGAAGGATAATTACAGTATTGTGTTGGTTTCTGCCAAACATCAACATGGATCAGCCATAAGATGAGTTAAATATTTTTTAAACAAACATTTAAAACATTCCTACCTTTATTATGGAGAAGAGATCATTTATCCATTGTTGAAGCAATAAAGAAATAAATTAGTACCAAGGTAATCATGTGTAATTATCAAAAACTTTGGTTCTCTAATATAGAGAAAAAAGCAATGCAATGAGAATAATATTTATAGATTTTCTCTGATAGGTAAGATTTCCTGTGAAATTGTCTACCTTACTGTAAGTAGTGTTGGTTTATACTGTCACCGTGTTTGGTTTACACTAGAGAGAAAAACATGAATATGTGTGGCTTAAAGATCTTCATTTGTAGTGAAGATAATAGTAGTACCTACTTCCTAGAGTGTTTTGAAGGAATAAGTATGATACATGATGTATACTCCTTAGCACATTGCCTGGAACCATAAATGGTAACTGCTGTTTATTATAATCATCTTCATTGTTACCATCTTCCAAAACAAGTTTCAAAGTTACTTATCAAAGTTTTTAACCCAATTGGGAAAAACACAGCTATTTGAACCAAGTTTACCTTTGTGTAGTTTACAAAGCACTTGCACATATTCTGTTTCATTGATTCTCACCCTGTCCCTGGGAGAGGTTTTAATTTCTTCTCAGTGGGAGTTTTCAGGATTCACTGTTCTGTAGTCCCAGCTTCATCTTTGTCATTACCCTTAAATCAATTCAACCTGATTCAAGAATTCCCCATCCTGACCACAGCCTTCTCTCCTAGCTTGTGTGTTTTTCTTCGTCCGCTAGAGTTATTCTCTGACTTCTATTTTTTTGACTCCTGTACTTTCTAAGTGCTCTTCCTTCTCTCTTTTATCCCTATTTTTTTCTGATAATTTTTTCATAATATTGTGACAATATCTGTCCCCCGTCTCTGTGTTTTTCTTTCTCAAAGATTAAAAAGAGATCTGTGATGGGCAAAGAGTTTGATTGGATATGTCTCCAAAGAAGAGAGATCAATGACCAATAAGCAAATGAAAAGATGCTCAACATCATTTGTCATCAAGGAAATGTAAATCAAACCCACAATGAGTTACCACTTCACATCCACTAGAATAGTTATAAAAAAGACACATAGTTGACAAATGTTGGCAAGAATGTGGAGAAATTGGATCCCTCTTACATACATTGCTGGTGGAAACAAAAAAAAGTGCCAGCACTCTGGGAGACAGTCTGGCAATTTCTCAAAATGTTAAGCATAGAATTACAATTCATAATAGCCAAAAGGGGAAAACAGCACACCTGTGCACCAACTGATGAATGGATACATAAAATGTAGTATGGAATACTATTTAGCCATCAAGAGGCACAAAGTACATATATATGCTACAACATGGACAAACCTCAAAAATATTATGCTAAATCAAAGAAGCCAACCCAGAAGACCACATTTTATGTGATTACATTCATATGAAATGTTCAGAATAGGCAAATCTGTGAAATGAAGGTAGATTAGTGGTGTCCTAAGGCTGGGGGTTAGGGAGTATAGGAGGTTTGAAAGTGGCTGCTCAATGGGTATGAGGTTTCTCCTGGGAGTGACAATGTTCTAAAATTAGATTGTGATGATGGATGAACAACTTCATAAATTACACTTTAAAATATTGAATGGGACTATACAGTTTACAGTTTAAGCTCAATGAAGCTTAAAACTAAAAAGAAAAATAAATCTCTGGCTTTTGGCTCTTAGCAGATAGGATTTCCTCATTATGAGTACTGGAACAAGTTGATTGTGAGAACCATCCCTTTCTGTAGTACTGACCATGAACTTGGGTTTAGGGGTATTCTTCTAGTTAACTAGATAAATAGAAAACTTTTCCTTGTAGCTCTTATGAAATACTTTTTAAAGACTTTTAATTTGCTTTCTGTCTCAGATTAGTATAAAGAACACAATATGATGTCTGACTCATGGCAATTATTTCTCCCTTTATAGGACAAGTATAAGGAGAAGAACGACACTGAAGCTAAACAGGAGGATCAGTTTTCCCCCTGTGTTTCCAGTTCCATGCCTTTGTTTTGCAATGTTGCTATCTCTTTTGGCTCTTTGCTCATCTTACTTTACTCTTAGTTTTAGTCTCTTTGGGGGCTTTTGATTAATCTGCTCAAAGCCATGAACTATGAAGTCTCTCTTCAGAAAACTACATGTGAATTTGCATACCAAATGTTGCTTACAATTTCAGGAGGATCACAAATTTCACCCAGGATAAGAATCTCAACTCCATACACTCACCTGGGTAATCTTATGCTCTCTTGTAGTGAAGTTATCATTTATATGCTGATAATTCCAAAATTTATTTCTTGTCCAGATTTCTCTGTTAGAACACTGCAGCCATCTGTCTAGGTCCAGTTCGATACTCCACAGACAGCCCGACTCAAATTGTCTGGAGTTGGAACATGGTCTTTATCCCTCCATACTGAATCTGTCTTATTGAGTAGAACGAGAGCCCAAGCCAAGAATGCTTTAGCCACTCTGGCCTAAATTAGATGCTAAGTATCCTTCTTCATTTCTTCCTTTCCCTCTCTCTCTCCAGTCAGCAGGTTTTCTTGATTATGCTTACATGCTCTTGAAATCTCCTTTGCATTCCCTTTCCCACGCCAGTCCAAGTCCTCCTTTCCTGGTAGAGATTCAGTAGCCCCCTGACCAGTCTCCCTGCTTTCTCTCTTACCTTTAATTCAGTCTCTCAGTGACAGCTGGCAAACTCTCAATGGCTTCCCAGTGTCTTTAGAACAAACTCCAAACTTTCTAACATCTTTAATACCACTTGCAAGGCTCTATGTGATCTAGTTCCAGCTTACCTGTCTCTTTTGTCGCTGTGCATCTCAACCATCCCAGCCTTGCCTCTTTTCTCAGTAATGCCATGCTGTCTCTCACTTCTTAAGCCTTTGCATGCTCTGTTTCCTCCCTGCTCCCACCCCTGCTCTTCCACACCTTGCTAACTCTTGCTCATTCCTTAGGTCCTGGCTATAGATTTTCTTTCTTCTGGACTCCTGTTCTGACTCTCCATTCATAGCGCCCCTTTGATGCATCCTTTGCCATCCTCTTTTTTTTTTTTTTTTTCCTGTTAAAGCATTTACACACAGTTTTGTCATTGCCTCCCTCCTTTCTGGGCTATAAATACTAGGTAGGGAGACACTTGTTTGTGTTGGTCTTATTTTTCACTGTATCGCTAGTGCTTATTTAGCCCTGCACCTGGCAGAATGTTCAATACATTTCTGTTGAATGAATGAGAGTTATTTCCTTTTACCTAAAATATCTTCATCCTTACCTTCCCTCTACTCTTGCAGCACTTGGTAAAATCTTACATGCGTACCATCCATTTATTAGTTTACAAATAAGAATGAAGCTCTTTTCTTATTCCAGGCACTATTTTAGGTACTGAGCATATAGTGATGAATTATACAGTTAAATATCTCTGTCTTCTGGGAGCTGCTACTCTAACAGTGGAGACAGATAATAAACAGTAAATAAGTAAAATTGACGTTGTGTTATTGAGTGTAAGTCCTGAAGAGAAACAAATAAAGCAAGAAAGATGGGTAAGGCACATCAGAGTAGAGAGGTGGTATTTTAGATAGGGTGTCCAGGGAAAGCTTCACTGAGAAGATGACTTAAGTGAAGGCTTGAAGCAAGTGGAGGAGCTAGCTATTGGTGTGCTGCTATCTGGGGAAAGAACCTTTCAGGCAAACAGATGTGCAAAGGCCCCATGTGAGAGTATGCCAGAGTGTTTGAGGAACAGGCCAGAGACCAGGGGGGAGTGAGGTCAGGGAAGTAAATATTCTGAGTATCAACTGCTGCTTTCATCCAATCCCTGGGCCTCCTCTTTAGTTTTTGTTTTTTTTTTTCCCAAGCTCTCAGTGCTGTGAATTTCCTAGGAAGGACTAGGAAAATTTCTCTTAGCAGTGCCCTGTGAGTCAAGAGCTGCTGTGGTACTGGTGTAGAAGGCTGCCGTGTGGGTAACAGCTCAGTTGCTTCTTTGGAGGTTGGGGAGGTGCACGCTTAGACATTTCTTTAACACGCACTGCCTCTTTCTCAGGATGGTTTCACCATGGCCTCTTTAGGATTGGGAAGGCAGTGGTACGTAGGACACCACAGTCGTCGGCTGCATAGGTTGGACTATCCACAGTTCACCTCAGCCCTTTTTTGTTCAGTCTGTGTCCGTGCAGTCTTGGGGACTTTATAAACATTGTACAGTTCTGTCAGCCACTACTGGGAGTTATAAATTGGAAGATAAATATCTGCTCACAGTTTGTTTTTCTCTCTGCTTTTAGCTTTGTCCCAGAACTTTGGGGGCCAGGAAAGCTGTAGTTAATTATGTTGTTACACTTAGTTGTGTTGGGTTTCACTGACCTTACTGTGCTGGCCTCATAGCTCTGTCCTTTATAACACAGCTCTTCGTGGGGTAATTGGGTTCCACCCCAGCTGGATGACTGTACTTGCCTTCCTGGCACCCCCCTACAGGAAGTAAGAGGCCTCCTCTGGGCAGACTTCCACTGTGAGTGGAGCACGGCTCTTGGGCTCTCTGCAGTCTATATTTAGCAGTTGCAGAAGCCTCTGCTAGTCTTGTCGTGTTTTCCTTTTGGTGTGACTCACTAATGGTAGCACACTCTGTGGAAGGGGGCTATAAATTGTAAATTGATATGAAGTAATAATTGGAAAAATGATCAGACTCCATTTTTATGCCCCTCTGGGGAAAACACGTGTCAGGAATCACTAAAGCAGAAGGCAACCGAGGGATTTTTTCAGCCGGCTTTCCAGTTTTAGTGCTGCAGTGCTTCCATCCTGATTAGAGAGGAGAGAAGCCAAATTCGGCAGGAGGCGGCCAACAGACCTAGTATCTGCTTGCCACCTTTTGCTCCAAAAAGCCCTGCCGCAGAGAGTTGCCATGGCAGCGGGAGGCAATTTAATGGCAAAGGCTCATCTCTGGAGCAGCACGCTGCTGGTACTCCAGCCTTCCCCTCTCTGGCCTTCAACCCAAGAGGCTGGTTATACCAGGGCATCACTGTGTCGTGGCCATTTGAAAGGATGTTGTCTAATGGAGTAGAACTGTAAGATGTGCCCGAGTCTGAGGATGGCTGCCTCTTCCATCGCCTGCCTCTCCCTGGTGTATAAGCCCTTTGATGTCCTATCCTGTAGTCCACCTTCTCAGATTATTTGCAGTTCCTTAAATATGCTCTTTCATGCTTCTGTGCTTTTACTCTGCTTCGAATGTTTACTCTGCTTCGAATGTTCCCTTCCCCATCTGTCTGGAAAATTCCTAGTCACTTTTCAAAATGTGGCTTAGCCACTGCCTCCTGCTTTGTAATGCTTCCTCTAACCCCATAACCTCTGCGGAATTATGCCATTTCCTCTGCTATTCCCATTTTGCCACAGCTCACACGGTTCTGAGATGACTCTGTATTTTTGTCTTTTCTTCTCTAGTTACTTGCATTTAAGAACAATTTGTGTGTGTGTGTGTGTGTGTGTGTGTGTGTGTGAATTTCATATCCCCAGGACCTAGCCCAGGAGCGGGCACATAGTAAACACTTACAATGTATGTTGAGTAAATGAAGTTTTCATATCAACCTTTTTTAAAAGTTTATTTAACTTATTTATTTTTGTCTGTGCTGGGTCTTTGTTGCTGCATGTGGGCTTTCTCTAGTTGCGGTACACGGGCTTCTCGTTGAAGTGGCTTCTCTTGTTGCAGAGCATGGCATCTGTAGTTGTGGTACATGGGCTTAGTTGCTTCGTAGCATGTGGGATCACCGTGGGCCAGGGATTGAACCTGTGTCTCTTGCATTGGCAAGTGGATTCTTAACCAGTGGACCACCAGGGAAGTCCCATATCAACCTACTGAATCCTTGTCACAGGGGTGTTGCATACCATTCAGCCAACAACACCATCACATCCAAGTGGGGCTTCACCTATTTTGGGATTCCAGAGGGTTGACTCAACTTGATCCACTGATTTGATGGCTCTGTAACTCGCTTGCCATTGCATCTGTTCTCACTTTCCGGTTCGAATTGGAACAGCAGCGGTGAAGAGAGCAACACCCTGGGAGTCAGTCTCCCCAGGGCTCATGTCCATGGAGCCTTTAGTTAGTTGCCCAGCTTGTAAGTCTCAGTTACTTCTTGTTGAATTAGGACGTGTGAGGACAGCCCTACATGGTCAAGCTTACTGTTTTTACCTTGCCTTATCTTCCATTAGGAAAGTACAGCAAAATGGAGGTTTAAACTAGGTTTGAATCTTCTGTGGCATCTTTATCTGCATCAGATTGTTCGCTGTTCACCTTCTTTTTCTGAGTAAGGCTTTGAAGGTCACCCCTTTCTGTGTCTTTTGTCCCTTTTCTTGCACTTTCCTGCGTTAATGCCCCTTCCTTGGCCTCAGAGCCCCATTTTCATCTTTGGTGCATCTGTTCCCTCAAGTTCACTGTGTAGGTAGATATTTTATTTAGGTATCTCTCCTTTCCTGCCCTTTAGGGATCCCTTACTATTGTATTTCAAGAATTTCTGTTTTAAATGAATTTTTCTCTCCTTTGATAATTCCCAGGAACGACCTTAATCATAATATATATTTATCTTTCTTAACCCACTGGCCTCTCTAATGTTTGCATTATAGTTCAGTTTGAACATTTTTTTCCCCTTCCCCTAACTTTTAAGTTCAAAGCTTGCTTTGGCCGCTTTACAATTCTCTTTGCAAATGTGTTCTTCTCTGGGTCATGTGATCATGCTGTGCGCGTGTTGTATAGGCCAGTGCCTGCAGGTGTCTGGGCTGTTTCATTTGTGCAGTATTTTTCTCTTGGTGCTTCTCTTCTCTCATCCCCACTTTTGCTATTTTAGTCATTCCAGCTCCTCTAAAGAATGGAAAGCTCATATCAAGCTGTTTTTAAGGTATTACTAGGTCTAGTAAAAGATTCACTGAGGATAGCAATGAAAACTTGCTTTTAACGTAATTTTATAAATTATCTTTGACAGTGGTTCTCCATCCTGAAAGGATGGGGCATAGGAGCCAAGGCACATAATTAGAGTTACCAAAGATGCTTTCTCAAAATTCATCTGCCTCATCCCCATCCCACCCAAATATTTTATAGCTTTTTACCTGGTATCTCTTGCCTCCTCTCGGTTGAAAAACACTCATCTGCTAATTTGTTATAAAAATCTGCCAGTGCTATGCTTATTTGAGAGTTGGTTATTTTTTTCATTTCAGAAAGATAAAACTGCCACATATAGTTCATTTTTTTTAAGTGAAAACTGAAACGAATGTAAGGATTTATTTACCAGGCTAAGGGTATTTTCAAATTGAAAGGCACCAAAGTGCAGTTTTAATCAATCCTGAATTTGTGTGTTTAATATGTGCACTTTTCCTCCTCTGTGAATATTCAATTAAATACCAATTAGTTAAAATATAATTACTTATAGACGTGTTGCCATGGATTGGATGAACTTCAGAATGATGGCAACAATGTTCAGAGTTAATATAGAACAGTTACAATTATCAGTTGTATTTGTGAGAAATATTTTAAGAGTAGAGCAGAGTGGAAGTAGAGTTGAACTCAGAATCAGAAGGACTGTGTTGGATTTCATAACTGTCATCTGCCTGGTAGCTCTCCTGGATCATGTCGTTAGTCCCTAAGGTTAAGGTCTCTGTCTCATCAAGTTGGCATGAGGATCAAATAAAGTCATTAATGTGGAGTTCCCAGCACCCAGACATTGACAGAATCTAAATCTAAGGCCTAAAAATTATTTTAAACATGTGTGTGTACATGTTGTGTGTATATGCATTTGAATATGGGAAATGCATAGGCAATTAAGTTTATTGTGTTCTTAGACTATGGACCTTGGTGGCTTTTGAGTTTAATGATGTGTATGTATGTGACTATATTTCCTGAGGATACCATTTAAAGTTATTTTGGTTATATTAAATATAACATTCTATTGAAGTTATATAAAGTTCTATTGAAGCAGATTCTTCTGAACCATATACACAGGGTTAAAATGTGCAGTGTTCATTTTACAGTGTTCTAGTCATAGTAGAATTCTTCTTTCCCTCTTAATTTTTCCCCTGTGCTAGATCAGTTCTGGAGACCTGCTTAGTTCTTATCAAGGCTAATGCCCTAGCAGTCATGAATACACCTACACAGATCTTTCTTCCAGTGAAAGCTAAATACTAGTATTATAGTCCTGTTTTATGTCTATATCAGAGAAGTGTTGAATTTCGTGCCTTACTATGAAATGTAAAATTTGTGAAAGGCAAGCCAGTTCTTAATGATATGAATCACGAGCATATACTGCATGTTAGATGCTTTATGTACACTGTCAATAACATTATGACAAACTAAAAAATACGTGGTATGCAGTTTTACAGGGAAGGAAACTGAGGCCCAGAAGGATAAATATATTCCCAAAGGTCAGAGAACTGTTAAGAAAGAAAACCAGAAAGTAAGCTCAGATTGATTTGACCCAGGTGTGGTGTAAAGCTGCTGCCCAGTATGAATCAAGGGAGTGTGCTTTAAGATATAAAAAGGTTGGGAATAAAGTGAGCACACTTCTGGCCTTGGAGGGGGACAGAAGTTTGCAGGATGATCAGATAAGTCATCTGTTCTGAAGAAGCCGTAAAAGGCACTGTCATTGACCCAGTCTAGGCCCAGCTATCTGCAAGACCCTAGAAACCTCTGGCTTTCTCTCCTTTCCCCAAGATTTTTTTCTTTCTTTCTTTTTTTTTATTGTCTTGAGATTCTCCAGATATTTCTTAAGGTGTTGTTCATCACTTATAACCATACGATTAACTTCTCTACCCGACCCCGGTTCTACTGTCCATCCCACCCAGCACCCCAAGCACATGCATAGAAGCACACAATAGGATTGTGTGAGGATAAATGATAAATGAATAGGTATTTAAAGGATGTGATGTAGTGTCTGGTACATAGTAAGTACTCAATAAATGTTGACTATTGTTTCCATGTTCATAGTATTATTATTAGTGGTGGTGGTGGTTGGTAGTAAGTGAGTCAATGGTTCTAGAATGCCTTTCTCAAGGCCCGGCATGTTCTCTGGCCAGGGGCTGGCTTTGAGCAGTTCATTGTACCAGGTCTCAGGCTTTGGCACCTGTAAGATAAGATATACAAGACGGAGGGAGAGTTCATAAGGGAATAATTGTCTCCACACAGAGATTGCCAGGAAGTTTCTTCTGTGCACTAGATCAGACAGTGAATCCACTTCCAGGCCACAACTTTCTGCCTGACTTCTTTCCTTTAATCTATATAGAACATTAATGGTATTGGAGTCACTAACAGAGTTACAAAAAAATTTTTTTTTTTTTTTAGTTTGGTGAGTTGTGGCTTATACTTAACCTTCATGCTGGGTTCCTGATCCCCAGCGCCACTGAAGTATTCAGTGGTTACTCTACCCACAATGGCCTTCCTAGTCTACTCCCAACTTTTTTTTTCTGTTTAATTTTTTTTTTTTATATCCCTTTACATTATCCATTTGAACACATATATTGACTTCTGCTTTTCAGTTTTTCTCTAATTCTTGTATTTGGTTGTATTTCCTGATTTGAATCATATTTTGTAAACAACAGAGGTTAACAGTGTGGGAAAGGTTGTTGGAAGATACATTATTTTATAAAACTTTCCATGGACCCAGTAGAGTAGAACCTAAGGCTGGAGGTTCTTTAACTCTTATCTTGGGAGAAAATATCCCTACTTGTAGTCTCTTCCTGGATCAATAATATTATTCTTTGCTTATCTCAGTTAAGAGGGTTTGGCTGTTACTTTCTTTTTGGGTAAAAAAAAAATGTTTTAGTGTAATTTCTAATTAATTTTCTCTTTCCTAAAATATACATGTACAGGAAACACAAAGGATAATTTAGGATTTGGGAGTTATTTTGTTTCTGTGAAATGGACCTTTTTAGTAAACAACATTTATTATAGTTATCTCAACTCAAAAGTAATGTGCATTCGTTCTAGAAAATTAGAATTCTAAAAAGTAAAAGAAAAAAATTAAAATCACTATTCTAGCACCCAGAGATGACTGTAGTTGAACTGTTGGTGTATTTTCCTCTACTCTGCATTCAACTTTATTAAATTTTATAATGCATTTTTACAATTATATATTCTTTAGCTCAAGTTTATCTTTTTTTCAACTTTTTTACTAACATTCAGATGAATCAAAGAAACAAAACAGAGGACATAAACCTGTATCCTCTAGTGTAGAAGAGTGACAGTATATTATGAACAGGATATAATATTTTAAAAACAACCCTTAGGGCGATTAATTAATTACTTTGAAAATTAAAGTAACATCTTTTCCCTCTTTTCCATACACCAAAATGTATCTAAGCATAAGTAATGGGAAGTAATAGGGAGCATAAAGTGGTGAACTGATCACACAGATAAAAAAGATTTGATGACAAAGATAGAAAACTATTTCAAAATGACAATTGGCAAATCATTGGAAATACTTGTATCAGTCTTAACAAAAATTTAATACTCTTAATATACAGAGGTGTTTTTTTTTTTTTTTTTATCATTTAGTGGTTAATAGAACACCTCCATTTTAAAAACAGACAAAAGTTATAAAAAATTTTGAAACCGCAAGTGAACAATGTATGAAATAATGTTTAGACTCATCAAAAATGCAGCTAAAACAGTAAGGTATTATTCCCCCTCCCTCCTTTTATTTTTTGACATTGCCGCTTGGCTTGTGGGATCTTAGTTCCTAGACCAGGGATTGAACATGGGCCCTTGGCAGTGAAAATGTGGAATCCTAACTACTAGACCTACAGGCAATTCTCTCTCTCTTTTTTTCTTTTTCTCTGTAAAATTGAAGGATAATTCACCTACTACACAATGTTAGTTCTGGGTGTACAGCATGGTGATTTGTTATTTCATACATTACAAGATGTACACCATGATAAGTAGTTACTATCTATCACCATACAAGATATTACAATATTAATTCTGTTCTCTATGCTGTACATTTCATTCCTATGATTCATTTTTTTTTAATAACTGGAAGTTGAGTGTACCTTTTAATCTCCCTCACCTATTTCATCCCCTGCCTCCCCAAGCCCCTCTGGAAAGCACGTGTTTGTTCCCTGTATCTGTAAGTCTGTTCCTGTTTTGTTATGTTTGTTCAATTGTTTCATTTTTTATGTTCTACATGTAAGTGAAATCATATGACATTTTTCTCTGTCTGACTTATTTCACTTAGTGTAATACCCTCTAGGTCTCTCCATGTTGTACAACTGGCAAGATTTCATTCTTTTTTATGGTTGAGTAATATTCCATTATACATACATGCACATCTTCTTTGTCCATTTATCTCTTGATGAACACTTAGGTTGCTTCTGTATCTTGGTTATTGTGAATAATGCTGTAATAAACATAGGGTTATATATATTTTTCAGTTCTCCAATTCTTTAGCCATTTAATCCAAAGAGCTGACTCACTGGAAATGAACCTGTTGCTGGGAAAGATTGAAGGCAAAAAGAGAAGAGGGCAGCAGAGGATAAGATGCTTAGATAGCATCACTGACCAAATGGACATGAGTTTGAGCAAACTTTAAGAGATAGTAAAGGACAGGAAAGCCTGACTTGCTACAGTCCATGGGGTGTATAAAATAAACAAATGGTACTACATGAATGGTACTATTATAAAGAATTGGACACAACTGCAGCCATGAAATTAAAAGATGCTTACTCCTTGGAAGGAAAGTTATGACCAACCTAGATAGCATATTCAAAAGCAGAGACATTACTTTGCCAACAAAGGTCCATCTAGTCAAGGCTATGGTTTTTCCAGTGGTCATGTATGGATATGTGAGTTGGACTGTGAAGAAAGCTGAGCACCAAAGAATTGATTCTTTTGAACTGTGGTGTTGGAGAAGACTCTTGAGATTCTCTTGGACTGCAAGGAGATCCAACCAGTCCATCCTAAAGGAGATCAGTCCTGGGTGTTCATTGGAAGGACTGATGCTAAAGCTGAAACTCCAGTACTTTGGCCACCTCATGCAGAGAGTTGACTCATTGGAAAAGACCCTGATGCTGGGAGAGATTGGGGGCAGGAGGAGAAGGGGACGACAGAGGATGAGATGGCTGGATGGCATCACTGACTCTATGGACATGAGTCTGAGTGAACTCCAGGAGTTGGTGATGGACAGGGAGGCCTGGCGTGCTGCGATTCATGGGGTGGCAAAGAGTTGGACATGACTGAGCGACTGAACTGACTGACTAGCAACTGAACAGAAATATCTTTTTGAATTAGTGTTTTAGTTTTCTTTGGGAAAAATATCCAGAAGTGAAATTGCTGGATTGTACAGGTGGCACAGTGGTAAAGAATCCACCTGCCAATGCACGAGACACGGACTCCATCCCTGGATCAGGAAGATTGCTTAGAGTAGGAAGTGGCAATCTGTTCCAGTATTCTTGCCTGGAAAATTCCATGGACAGAGGAGCCCAGTGGGATCATTGGGCTACAGTCCATAGGATCGAAAAGAGTCAGAAACTACTGAGCACACACACAGTAGTTCTGTTTTTAGTTTTTCTGAAGAACCTCAGTACTGTTTCCCACTGTGGCTGTACCAATTTATATTCCCAGTAATAGAACATGAGGGTTACCTTTTCTTCACATCCTTGCCAACACTTGTTACTTGTTGTATTTCTAATAATATCCATTCTGACAGGTGTGAGGTGATATCTTATTATGGTTTTGATTTTTGTTTCACTGATGATTGGTGATGT
Organism: Bos indicus; assembly: GCF_029378745.1. NCBI lineage: Eukaryota > Metazoa > Chordata > Mammalia > Artiodactyla > Bovidae > Bos > Bos indicus. The sequence goes on from NC_091767.1 coordinate 95,072,883, forward strand.
TGAGCATCTTTTGATGTTCATACTGCCCACCTGTATTTCTTCTTGAGAAAATGTTCTGCTCCTCTGCCCATTTTTTATTGAGTTGTTTGTTTTTCTGATGTTGAGTTATATGAGTTAGTTGTATATTTTGGATATTAACCCCTTATTGGACATATCATTTGCAAATATCTTCTCCCATTCAATAACTGGACTTTTCATTTCATTGATAGGTCCTTTGCTGTGCAAAAGCTTTTAAGTTTCATGTAGTACCATTAGTTTATTTTTGCTTTTGTTTCCCTTGCTTGAGGAGACAGGTCCAAGAAATTGCTAAGATGAATGTCTAAGAGCATATTGCCTATCTTTTCTTTTAGTAATTTTATGGTTTCAGATTTTACATTTAAGTCTTTAATCCATTATGAGATTATTTTTTATATGGTGTGAGAAAGTAATTGTTTCATTTTTTTGCCTGTGGCTGTCCAGTTTTCCTAACATGATTTATGGAAAAGACTGTCTTTTCCCCATTGCATATTCTTGTCTTGTCATAGATTAATTGATCATGAGTGCATGGGTTTATTTCTAGCTCTATTCTGTTGCATTGTTCTGTTTTTCTGTTTTTGTACCACACTTTTGATTACCTTCGCTTTGCAGTACACTTTGAAATGAGAGAGCATGATACCTCCAGCTTTGCTCTTCTTTGTCAGATTGTTTTGGCTACTTGTGGCTTTGTTGTTTCCATACAAATTTTAGAATTATTTGTTGTAATTCTATGAAAAGTGCCGTTGAATCTATAGATTGTGTTGGGGAGTACGGTAACTTTAACAGTAGTAGTTCTTCCAGCCCATGAGTGCGTGTGTGTGCACACTCAGTTGTGTCTGACTCTTTGTGACCCCATGAACTGTAGCCCACTAGGCCTCTCTGTCCATAGAATTTTCCAGGCAAGAATACCAGACTGGGTTGCCATTTCCTCCTCCAGGGGATCTTTCTGACTCAGCGATTGAACCAGCATCTCTTGTGTCTCCTGCATTGGCAGGTGGATTTTTTTTTTTTTAAAACCAACTGCATTACCTGGGTATGATGTAAACATTTGTTTACATCATGTTCAGTTTCTTTCATCACTGCCTTAGAGTTTTCTGAATGTAGCTCCCTTGCTTCCTTGGGTTAGATTTATTCCTAGCGCTTTTTTTTTTTTATGCAATTGTAAACAGCTTGTTTTCTTAATTTCTCATTCTGATAGCTTGTTGTTAGTATATAGAAACACAGCAGATTTTTGTATATTAATTTTGTTATCTTGAAATGTTACTGAACTCATTGATGAGTTCCAACAGTTTTGGTGACGTCTTTAGGATTTACTATACATAGTTTTAAGTCATATGCTAACAATGATAGTTTTACTTCTTCCTTTCCAGTTTGGGTTCCTTTTATTTCTTTTTCTTGTCTGATTTCTGTAGTAGGACTTCCAGTACTATGTTGAATAAAGTCACAAGAGTGGGCACCCTTGTCTTGTTCCTGATTTTAGAGGTAATGCTTTCAGCTTTTCACCGTTGAGTATGATGTTAGCTATGAGCTTGTCCTATATGGCCTTTATTATATTTGAGGTATGTTCCCTCTATACCCACTTTATTGACAGTTTTTATCACAAATTGGTGGTGAATTTTGCCCAAAGTTTTTTTCCACATCTATTGAGATGACCATGTGATTTTTATTTTTCAATTTGTTAATGTGGTATATCACATTGATTGATTTAGAGATGTTAAATCATCCTTGCATCCCTGGGATAAGTGCCATTTGATCATTTTAAATTTAAAATGATCTTTTAAATGTATTGAATTCGGTTTGCTGTTATTCTGTTGAGAATTTTTGCATCTGTGTTCATCAGTGTTACTGGCTTGTAATTTTCTTTTTTTGTGATGTCTTTGTCTAGCTTTGTTATCAGAATGATGCTAGCCTTATAGAATGACTTTGGAAGCATTCCTTCCTTTTCAATTTTTTGGTATAACTTGAGAAGACTAGGTGTTAATTCTTCTTTAAGTGTTTGGTAGAATTCACTTGTGAAGCTGTCTGGTCCTGGACTTTGGTTTGTTGGGAGTTTTTTGATTACTTATTCAATTTCGTTACTCGTAATCAGTGTATTCTTATTTTCTGTTTCTTCCTGATTCAGTCTTGTGAGATTGTATGTTTCTAGGAATTTATTTATTTTCTAGATTGCATTTTATTGGCATATAATTGTTTATAGTAATCTGTTGTGACCCTTGGTATTTCCGTGGTATTTTTTGTAACTTTCTCTCATTTCTGACATTATTTATTTGGGCCTTCTCTTTTTCCCTGATGAGTCTGGCTTAAAAGCTTATCAGTTTTGTTTGTCTTTTCAAAGAACCCACACTTTTTTTCATTGATCATTTCTATCATGTTTTATCACTTTCATTTTATTTTTGCTCTGATCTTTATTCTTTCTTTCCTTTTATTAACTTTGGTTAATAAAGTTAATAATAAAAAAAATAATAAATAATAAAACTTTGGGTTTGTTCTTCTTTTCCCAGTTCCTGTAGGTGTATGCTTGGGCTTCTTATTTGAAAGTTTTTAAATTTCCTGAGGCAAACTTGAATCACTATAAACTTTCCTCCTAGAGCTACTCTTGCTGCATGCCATAGATTTTGAATTGTTGTATTTCTGTTCTCATTTGTCTCCAGACATATTTAAATTTCCTCTTTGATTTCAACCCATTTGTGGGCTGCCTATGGAGAGGTGTGGATCTGGCCTGTACCACGTCTCTGTTGCCTGTTAGTAGCGTATTGTCTACCCGCCACATGTTTGTGAGTTTTGCAGTTTTGTTTTTTTGTAGCTGATTTCTGATTTCATCCTCTTGTGGTCAGAAAAGTTGCTTGATATGATTTCAGTCTTCCTAAATTTACTGAAATTTGCCCTGTGGCCTAGCACGTGGCCCATCTGAGACTTTGTTTCATTATGAGCACTGGAAAAGAATGTGTATTCTGCTGCTTTTGGATAGAATGGTCTCTATATATTAGTTAAGTTCTGATTGAATGTGTCATTTAAAGCCAGTGTTTCCTTATTGACTTTTGGTCCACTGATGTAAGTAGGGTGTTAGAGTCCCCTACTATTATTGTGTTACTGTCAATTTCTCTCTTTGTCTACTAATGTTTGCTTCATTTGTTTAAGTGTTGGGTACCTTGTAAAGTTGCTCAATCATGTCTGCTTCTTGGTGACCCCATATAGACTGCAGCATGCCAGGCTTCCCTGTCCTTTACTATCTCCCTGAGTTTGCTCAGACTCATATCCATTGAATCAGTGATGCCATCCAACCATCTCATCCTCTTTCATGCCCTCTCTTCCTGCCTTCAGTCTTTCCCAGTATCAGGGTCTTTTCCAGTGAGTTGGCTCTTCGCATCAGGTGGCCAAAGTATTGGAGCTTCAACTTTAGCATCAATCCTTCCAATGAATATTCAAAGTTGATTTCCTTTAGGATTGACTGGTTTGATTTCCTTGCAATCCAAGGAACTCTTGAGAATCTTCTCCAGCACCACAGTTCAAAAGCATCAATTCTTCAGTGCTCAACCTTCTTTATGGTCCAACTCTCACATCCATACATGACTACTGGAAAAATCATCACTTTGATTCTACAGACCTTTGTCAGCAAAGTAACGTCTCTGCTTTTTAATACACTGTCTAGGTTTGTCATAGCTTTTCTTCCAAGGAGCAAGTGTCTTTTAATTTCATGGCTGTAGTCACTGTGCACAATGATTTTGAAGCCCAAGAAAATAGTCTGTCACTGTTTCCATTTTTTTTCCCCAAAATATGTATGTTGGGTACATGTGTATTTACAATTGTTATATCTGCTTCTTGGATCAATCCCTGATCGTTCTGTAACATGCGTCTTTGTTTCTTCCTACAGTCTTTGTTTTAAAGTCTATTTTGTCTGTTCTGAGTATTGCTACTGCAGTTTTCTTTTTGTTTCCATTTGCATGGAATCCCTTTTTCCATTCCTTCACTTTCAGTCTGTATCTGTCTTTAGATCTGAGGTGCTCCTTTGTTGGCAGCATTTATTTGGGGTTTTGTGAGGTTTTGTGTGTGTCCTTTAAGAGTGGAGTCTGTTTGCTACAGTCCTCTGACTTCCCTGTACAAACCCTGCTCATCTTCAATGCTAGATATTCTGGAGGCTTGTTCTCCTGGTGCAGAGGCCCTGGACTGAGGGCCCATTATGGGGCTTGGATCCTTCTCTCCTTGAGCAGAACTTCTGCAGTTGTGATTATCCTCCCATTTGTGGGTTGCCTACCCAGGGATGTGGATCTCGCCTGCACCATGTCTCCGCCCCTCTGTTCATCTCACTGTGATTCCTTCTTTGTATCTTTAGTTGTGGAAAATCTTTTCTGCTAGTTTTCAGGTCATTCTCATCAATAGTTGCTCTGTAAATACTTGTCATTTTGGTGTGCCCACATGAGGAGATAAGCTCAGGGTCTTTTTACTCAGTCATCTTGGCTACCCTTGTATATATTTGTTCATTTTTATAATGATATGCTTCATATATGATTGTGTATTCACTAAAGTTTATGTATAAAGTATAATTCATGTTATATAGCAGTAATTTGGGGGGTACAATTTGTCAAAAAAAGAAAACTAAACCTAGTTATTTAAAAAAAAAACCTAAAATAGATCATTTCTGATTACAAAATATACATTACAAAATTTTAAATATAAAAAATATATCATTAAAAATAAGTTCTGTAGTTCCTCCATCCCTACTGTTAAGAGTATATTTATAAGCAGTTACTTTTTTAAAATTGGGTATGACTAGATTTGCAAAATGTTTGTTCATGTATGATTAAATTTGTAAAGTAGAATGCAATGAGATGTTCTTTGCTCTTAGGTTTATTCAAATATGCAGTGAGCCAGACTATGTTTTGTGAAATAACATCTCAACGTTTTTCTTCCTGCTTTAGGTATGTATTCTTTTTGGATCCATGCAATCTGGACTTGATAAACCGGAAGATCAAGTCTGTGGCACTGTGTGTAGCAGCATGTCCAAGACAAGAACTGAAAACCATAAGTGATGTTCAGAAGTTTGCAGAGATAAATGGTGAGACATTAGGCTTTCCAAGTCTATAGTACAGTCGCTGTTAAATATTATGTGTTTGCCTTTCAATATAAATTTGTCCTAGCATTAAATAAATCATCATAGAACCTTAGAAAGAAAAAGAAAAGTGAAGATACTTTTGGACTTCCTTGATGTAAATTATTATAGTCACTTAGGGAGCTTGTTGAAACACCAGATTCCTGGGCCCTGCCCAGGGAAATTCTGACTGAGTAGGTCTTTGGGTCCTGAAAATTTGTATTTTTTACAAATGTTTCAGGTGATTTTGATGTAGCCTGTTTGAGTATTTGGGAAATACTAGACTACTGTATGGGAAATTCGGGTTTTTTTCCGCCCCTCCTTAAGTATAGGCTCAAAGTTAGTTTATTTTTATCCCTGGATGTAATATGTATCTATCATAGAAAATTTGAAAAGTTCAGAAAAAAACAATGAAGTCAAAAAACTTCCACCATTTTTCAGTGTGTTAATTGTATATATAATTTTGTGTTTTGCTTTTTTAATTAGGCATTATGTCTTAATCATTTTTCGAAGAAAAAAGTTATGAGAAACCTTGAGCTTAAATATTTGGGAATTCCCTGAAAAAATAAGCATATTCAATTTCCTGAACTCTAGCTTTCTTCTCCTAGATTGCTAATCTCCAGGTGCTATCCTCAGCTCCATATGACTCACAGCAGTTTTCTTCAGAGAATGTTTTTTTTAAAACCTCTCTTCAAGGAAGGCTGCATAGTGATAGTCCCTCAAACTTGTATTTTTCCATGAGGTTTCATGTTTGTATTTTGTGTGCGTGAATCCGGAGAGTTGCCTTTGTCCTGCCCAAAGGACAGGCTACTTCTCGCCTTGAACAAGAGCTGACTCAGGCATCCACCTGCTGTCACTTCTGGATGGTTGGAGAAATAGCCCAGGAACATAACTATACACACACCAGCCTGGTTCTAGAGTTTAGAGTGTTTCAGATGGCGGTGCTAGCCTTCTGAGGGAGCAGGATGGAGGCTCCCAGACTAGTGGTATTCTTATCTGTCAGCATCAGATAGTAGGAAGAGCATGGGACTAATTTGGACCTGGATTCTAATTCTGCTTCTGTCACTGACTGGCTCTGTAATGAGGGAAAGAAGGTATAGCTTGTCTGAGCCTAGACTTACTCATCTGAGACATTGTAGGTTTTAAATAATGCCCCTCTCTTAGGTTGGTATGAGGATTAAATGAGATGATACATGAATAGTACTGGATACTTGGTGAGCATTGAATAAACAGTTACCAGCTACTCTTTTAAGATCTCATTCTCTCATACATGTGTTGATTTGCTGCGTCTAATACCAGGACGGTCAGCTCTATCATTATCAGGTTTCAGGGAAGGATGAGTTATTCCTTAAGGGCTTTCCTAAAATATCAGACAATGTGGGCATATATAGTGTACTCTGAAAGGTAGTATCATTGAGTGGTTAATTGTATAGACTCTAGAACCAGATTGCCTGGGTTCAGATGTTGGTCCTGCTACCTAATATCTGTGAGACCCTGGGCAAGTTACTCAGTCTCTCCATGCCTCAGTTTCCCCATCTATGAAACATGTGTATTTGTACCTGAAGTACCTCATAGAATTGATATGAGGAGTTAATACACGAAAAATGATTAGAACAGTGTTGGGCAAATATAACTTGTTTAAAAAAAAAAGGATTGGCTACTGCTGTTACATCATCATCATTATTATTCTACCAATGGAATGTAATACTTTTCCTGTCTCCAAACTCGTACTGAATTTACATACTGCTGCTGTGTTAATCTTCCTTATTAATCTCTTATTCAGAAATCAGTGGTAAAAAGATAAAATCAAAGTCTATGGGTCTTACCCTGGCATTCAAAACTATGATCTAGTATTGAACTATTTTCTAACATGTTCTCTTGGACCTGCTGGATGTGAGTGTTGGTCCTTGAACCTGACATATCATCTGGAAGGCCAGAAGAGAGCTGGTTCCTCGTTGGCTGTGTTGCCTGCTGTGATGATCCACTGGGGGAAAATGCTCCATGATGCCCAGTTTTCACGCTTTGTTTCCAGACCCCTGTCCTTGTAAGTGAATATGATACTGAGTATGGCCTTAATAGGTCTTGTTAAGAAGCACCTTCCAGTGAGTTTTGCAGCTTTGTATTACTCATAGTATCTTGCACAAAGTTGTTATTCAGGAGTGTTAATGAATAAACATTATTTTAGAAAACAGACCTCTTAGATTGGTGTCTAGTGATAAAGGCACCCTTAGGCTTTTGAGGCAGCTGTGTGCAAAATAAGTTAGCAGATTAGGCATTTAAAAAGTAGCAATGTCAACATCAAAAAGCACAGCAGTAGAGGATGGAGAAGATAATAATTTAAAAATGTAAATAGGAAACTATAAAATTGTAATCAAGAGGGAGCCTTTTTTGTAGGGGCCTAAGCACTTTAATTTTAAAAGTATCCCTAAGTTGAAATTTCTGAATGTCTTAAAAGAATCTGTATTGTTTTTTGGATTGGTGACGTAAAGCTGGAGGTACAGGTTGATTTGGAAGGAGCAGATAATTTTTATTGTTATCTGTGTCCATTTGCTATTACAGCTTTATTTCTGTTAGAAAATACACAGTTCTTGACCTCAAATATATACCTCTTAGTCATTAATTTCAGAGATGTGAATCTTTAAAGATAATTTAGATTTAAGTGGGAACTTTCTGACTCTGTAAGAGAATTGTTAAAAGTCCATGAAAGAGCTCTAACATATGAGAAAACTGCAAAGCTCGTAGAAGACATAAGAGAAAGCTTTCTGACATTGGATTTGGCAATAATTTCTTGGATGTGAAACAGAAGCACAGGCAACAAAAGAAAATGTAGATAAATTGAACTCATCAAAATTTAAAACTTTCGTGAGTCAAACACACAATCAACAGAAAGAAAGGCAACACGCGGAATAGGAAAAAACATTTGCAAATCTTGTATCTGGTAAGGGGTTAATGTCCAGAATATGTGAAGAACTACAACTCAACAACAAGAAAAAACCTACAACCTAAATAAAAAATAGGAGAAGGACTTGCGTAGACGTTTATGCAAAAAAGGTGTATGAGTGGCCAGTAGTAAGGATATGAAAAGAGACTGAACATCACTAATCGTAGTTCATCACTAATCATAATCATCAGGTGGCCAAAGTTTGGGAGTTTCAGCTTCAACATCAGTCCACCCAATGAACACCCAGGACTGATCTCCTTTACGATGGACTGGTTGGATCTCCTTGCAGTCCAAGGGACTCTCAAGAGTCTTCTCCAACACCACAGTTCAAAAGCATCAATTCTTCGGCGCTCAGCCTTCTTCACAGTCCAACTCTCACATCCATACATGACCACAGGAAAAACCACAGCCTTAACTAGACAAACCTTTGTTGGCAAAGTAATGTCTCTGCTTTTTAATATGCTGTCTAGTTTGGTCATAACTTTCCTTCCAAGGAACAAGTGTCTTTTAATTTCATGGCTGCAATCACCATATGCATTGATTTTGGAGCCCCAAAAAATAAATTCAGCCACTGTTTCCACTGTTTCCCCATCTATTTGCCATGAAGTGATGGGACCGGATGCCATGATCTTCATTTTCTGAATGTTGAGCTTTCAGCCAACTTTTTCACTCTCTTTCACTTTCATCAAGAGGCTTTTTAGTTCTTCTTCACTTTCTGCCTTAAGGGTGGTGTCATCTGCATATCTGAGGTTATTGATATTTCTCCCGGCAATCTTGATTCCAGCTTGTGCTTCTTCCAGCCCAGCGTTTCTCATGATGTACTCTGCATGTAAGTTAAATAAGCAGGGTGACAATATACAGCCTGATGGTCAACACCAAAATCAGATTGATTATATCCTTTGCAGCCAAAGATGGAGAAGGTCTATACAGTCAGCAAAAACAAGACTGGGAGCTGACTGTGGCTCAGTTCATGAACTCCTTATTGCCAAATTCAGACTTAACTTGAAGAAAGGGGGAAAACCACTAGACCATTCAGATATGACCTAAATCAAATCCCTTATGACTATACAGTGGAAGTGAGAAATAGATTTAAGGGACTCGATCTGATAGACAGAGTGCCTGATGAACTATGGACAGAGGTTCGTGACACTGTACAGGAGACAGGGATCAAGAGCATCCCCAAGAAAAAGAAATGCAAAAAAGCAAAATGGCTGTCTGAGGAGGCCTTACAAATAGCTGTGAAAAGAAGAGAGGCGAAAGGCAAAGGAGAAAAGGAAAGATATAAGCATCTGAATGCAGAGTTCCAAAGAATACAAGGAGAGATAAGAAGGCCTTCCTCAGTGATCAATGCAAAGAAATAGAGGAAAACATTAGAATGGGAAAGACTAGAGATCTCTTCAGGAAAATTAGAGATAACAAGGGAACATTTCATGTAAAGATGGGCTCGATAAAGGACAGAAACGGTATGGACCTAACAGAAGCAGAAGATATTAAGAAGAGGTGGTAAGAATACACAGAAATGTACAAAAAAGATCTTCACGACCCAGATAATCACTAATCATAAGGGAAATGCAAATCAAAACCACAATGAGATACCACCTCATACTCACTGGGATGGCTACTATAAATACAAAAATCCAGAATGTAGCAAATGTTGGTGAGGATATGGAGAAATTGGAATCCTTGTGCACCATTGGTAGGAATGTAAAATAGTGTGTCTGCTGGGGAAAACAGTATGAGGTTCCTCAAAAATTAGAAAATGGAACCAGGAGGATCTATAGGACAGTGAAAATGCTTTGTATGATACTATAATAATGGATACACTTCATTATACATTTTTCCACGCCCACAGAAGAAATATAGTAGCCCTCATAATCAACAAAAGAGTCTGAAATGCAGTACTTTGGTGCAGCCTCAAAAATGACAGAATGATCTCAGTTCATTTCCAAAGCAAGCCATTCAAAATCAGATTAATCCAAGTCTCTGCCCCTACCACCAGTGCTAAAGTATCTGAAATTGATCACTTCAATGAAGACCTACAGGACGTCCTAGAACTAATACCAACAAAAAGATGTTCTATTCATCACTGAGGATTAGAATGCTAAAGTAGAAAGTCAAGAGATACCTGGAGTTACAGGCAAGTTTGGCCTTGGAGAACAAAATGAAGTAGGGCAAAGGCTAACTGAATTCTGCCAAGGGAATGCGTTGGTCATAGAAAATACCCTTTTTCAAAAACACAAGAGACGACTTTACGCATGGACATCACCAAATGGCCAATACTGAAATCAAATTGATTACATTTTTCATAACCGAAGATGGAGAAGCTGAACAAGATCTGGCACTGACTATGGCTCAGATCATCAGCTTCTCATAGCAAAATTCAGGCTTAAACTAAAGAAAGTGAGGGAAACCACTAAGCCAGCTGGGTACAACTTAAATCAAATCCCCTATGAATATGCAGTGGAGGTAACAAATAGATTCAAGAGATACAACTTGTAAACAGTATGCTTGAAGAACTATGGACAGAGGTCTGTAATATTGTGCAGGAGGCAGTGAACAAAACCCTCCCAAAGAAAAAGAAAAGCAGGAAGGCAAAATGATTATCTGAGGAGATTTTACAAGAGCTAAAGAAAGATGAGAAGGGAAAAGCAAGGGAGAAAGGGAAAGGCATAGCCAACTAAATGCAGATTTCCAAAGAACAGCACAGAGAGATATGAAGGCCTTCTTCAATGAACAGTGTATAAAACTTGAGGAAAACAACAGAAGGGGAAAGACTAGAGATTTCTTCAGAAAAATTGGAGATACCAAGGGAACATTTTGCCCAAAAATGGGCACAATAAAGTACATAAATGGTGGAGACTTAGTAGACACCGAAAAGATCAAGAAAAGATGGAAAGAATACACAGTACTGTGTAAAAAAGATCCAGATGGATGGGGTGATTACAATGGTGTGGTCAGCCACCCAGAGCCAGACATTCTGTAGCACAAAGTCAAATGGGGCTTAGGAAGCACAGCTGTTAATAAAGCTAGTGGATGCTACAGAATTCCAGTATAATTATTCAGAACCCCAAAGGATAATGCCATCATGGTGTTGCATTCAATATGTCAGCAAATCTGGAAGGCCCAGAAATGGCCACAGGACTGGAAAAGGTCAATCCTCATCCCAATTCCCAAGAAGGGTAGTACTAAAGGATGTGCTAACCATCGGACAATTGCACTCATCTCCCATGCTAGTAAGGACATGCTTAAAATCTTGCATGCTAGGCTTCAGCGTTATATGAACCAAGAACTTCCAGATGCCCCATCTGGATTTTGAAAAGGAAGAGGAACCAGAGATCAAATTGCCAACATTCACTGGATCATAGAGAAAACAAGGGAATTCCAAAAAAAAACCCATTTACCTCTGTTTCATCGACTATGCCAAAGCCTTTGACTGTGTGGATTATAATAAACTAGAAAGCTCTTAGAGAGATGGAATATGAGACCATCTTACCTGTCTCCTGAGAAAACCTGTATGGGGGTCAAGAAGCAACAGATAGAACCTTGTTTGGAACAACTGATTCATTCAAGATTGAGAAAAGAGTACAACGGGGCTCTCTGCTGTCACCTGGTTTGTTTAATATGCTGAGCACATCATGAGAAATGCTGGGCTGAATGAGTTACAAGCTGGAATCAAGATAGGAGAAATAGCAACAACTTCAGATATGCTGATGATAACACTCTAATGGCAAAGTGAAGAGGAACTAAAGAGCTTCTTGATGAGGGTGAAGGAGGAGAGTGAAAGAGCTAGCTTAAAACTAAATATTAAAAAAACTAAGATCATGGCATCTGGACTCGTTACTTCATGGCAAATAGAGGGGGGAAAAGGTGGAAGTAGTGACAGATTTCCTTTTCTTGGGCTCTGAAATCACTGTGGATGGTGACTGCAGCCATGAAATCAGAAGACATTTCCTTCTTGGCAGGAAAGTTATGACAAACATAGAGTGTGTTGCAAAGCAAGACATTACTCTGCTGATAAAGGTTCTTATAGTCAAGGCTGTGGGCTTCCCAGTGGTCACGTATGGTTGTGAGAACTGGACCATAAAGAAGGCAGAACGCCGAAGAATTGATGCCTTAGAACTATGGTGCTAGAGAAGACTCCTGAGGGTCCCTTGAACAGCAAGGAGATCAAGCCAGTCAATCTTAAGGGAAATCAACCCTGAATACTTGTTGGAAGGACTGATGCTGAAACTGAAACTCCTGTATTTTGGTCATATGATGTGAACTGACTCATTGGAAAAGTCCCTGATACTGGGAAGGATTGAGGACAGAAGAAGAAGAGGGCGTCAGAGGATGAGATGGCTGGATGGCATCACCAATGCAATGAACATGAACTTGGACAAACTTTGGGAGATTGTGAGGAATAGAAAGGCCTGGCATGCTGCAGTCCATGAGGGTGCAAAGAGTCGGATACAACTGGGCAACTGAACAACAACAGAATGTAAAGCACAAAGATGAACTCTGATGTAAACTATGGACTTTGGGGTGGTTATGATTTGTCAGTGTAGGTTTATCAGTTGTATCAAACATAGCATTCTGGTGGGAGAATGTTGATAATGGTGGAGGCTAGGCTTTATGTGGGGGTGTGAGGTTTATGGGAAATCTCTGTACCTTCTTCTCAGTTTTGCTGAGAACCTAAAACTGCTCTTAAAAAATTGTCTTGGAGAAAAATAGATTGCTATCTGACCCAAAAGTTCCACGTTTAGAAGAACTGACAGCAGGATATCCAAGAGATATTTGCACAGTCATGTTCGTTGCAGCCTTATGCTGCCAAGAGGTAGAAGCAAACTAAATTTCCATTGACAGATGAATGGATAAAGAAAATATGGTGTATACATACAGGGGAATACTAGTCAGCCTTAAAAAATAAGGAAATCCTGCCATATACTATGTATGTATGAAGCTTGAGGATATTATGCTAGGTGAAGTAAGGCAGTCACAGAAAGACAAACATTGCACGATTACACTTATATGAAGTACCTAAAGTAGTCAGTGTCAGACTTTATTTTGTTGGGCTCCAAAATCACTGCAGATGGTGACTGTAGCCATGAAATTAAAAGACGCTTACTCCTTGGAAGAAAAGTTATGACCAACCTAGATAGCATATTGAAAAGCAGAGACATTACTTTGCCAACAAAGTTTCGTCTAGTCAAGGCTATGGTTTTTCCTGTGGTCATGTATGGATGTGAGAGTTGGACTGTGAAGAAGGCTGAGCACCGAAGAATTGATGCTTTTGAACTGTGGTATTGGAGAAGACTCTTGAAAGTCCCTTGGACTGCAAGGAGATCCAACCAGTCCATTCTGAAGGAGATCAGCCCTGGGATTTCTTTGGAGGGACTGATGCTAAGGCTGAAACTCCAATACTTTGGCCACCTCATGCGAAGAGTTGACTCACTGGAAAAGAGTCTGATGCTGGGAGGGATTGGAGGCAGAAGGAGAAGGGGACGACAGAGGATGAGATGGCTGGATGGCATCACTGACTTGATGGACGTGAGTCTGAGTGAACTCCGGGAGTTGGTGATGGACAGGGAGGCCTGACGTGCTGCGATTCATGTGGTCGCAAAGAGTCTGACACGACTGAGCGACTGAACTGAACTGAAAGTAGTCAGGGGCTTCCCTGGTGTCTCAGTGGTGAAGAGTTCACTTGCCAATGCAGGACACTGGTTCAGTCCCTGAGCTCAGGAGATCCCACATGCTGGAGAGCAACTTAGCCCATGCGCCACAACTACTGAACGTGTGGTCTAGAGCCTGGGAGCTACAACTGAGCCCACGTGCAGCAACTACTGAAGCACGTGTGCCCTAGAGCCCATGCTCCACAAAGAGAAGCCCAGTCAGGCAACTAGAGAAAAGCCTGCGCAGCAGCGAATGCCCAGCACAGCCATAAATAAATAAATAAAGTTATAGATCAATAAATAAAATAGACTCTTTAAAGGTAAAATGGTGGTTGCGAGAGCTGAGGGGGATGGGAAACGGGGAGATGATGTTGGATGGGTATGTTGTTGTTTAGTTGCTAAGTCGTGTCTGACTCTTTGCGACCCCATGGACTGGAGCCTGCCGGGCTCCTCTGTCCATAGGATTCTCCAGAGAAGAATACTGCAGTGGGTTGCCATTTCCTTCTCCAGGGGATCTTCCCAACCCAGGGATCGAACCGGTGTCTCCTGCGTTGGCAGGTGGATTCTTTACCACTGATCCACCAGGGAAGCCCAGCACAGCCATAAATAAATAATTAAAGTTATAAATAAATAAATAAAAGTCAGACTCTTTAAAGGTAAAATGATTGCAAGAGCTGAGGGGGATGGGAAATTGGGAGATGATGTTGGATGGGTATAGAGTTTCAATGTTGCAAGATGAAAAAATTCTAGAGCTCTGTTGTACAACAGTGTACATATAGTTAACACTAACATACACTTTTTAAAAAATGCTTACTACGGTAAGTTTTATGTTACTGTTTTCATCAAAAATTTTTTTAAGAAAGAAAGGGAATTCTGACACATGCTATAGTATGTATGGACCTTGAAGATATTAGGTTAAATGAAATAAGCCAGTTACAAAAGGACAAATACTGTATGAGTCCCCTTATTAAATGAGATACTCAGAGTGGTCAAATCCACAAAGGCAGAAGGTGGACTGGTAGTTGCTGGGAGCTGTGGGGGGAGAGAAATGGGAAGTTACTAATTTCTACATGAAGAGTTTCAGTTTTGCAAGATGAAGAGATCTGGAGATGGATGATGGTAATGATTGCACAATAATGTACTTAATGAAAACTTAGTGTCTGTACATAGTGAATGTACATTAATGTACATGTACATTAATGCTACTGAAATCTGCACTTAGAAATGGTTAGGATGATAAAATTTTTGTTATGTGTATTTTACCGTAACTTAAAAGTTTATGAAAGAGAGAATCCTGTTTGGGGTAGTAAGTTTTTCAATGATAATTTAAAAACTTATTTTAAAATGCAAGGTAAAATAACATTTTTTCTTACCAGAAGGAAAAGATAATATAAATCCTTTTCAGAATTTTAAGTTTCCATGACAACGTTTGAAGGTACTTTTTAGCACTTAACCATCCATTCATGTGAACTTTTATTACCTTTACAAATTAGTTGAAATCAGTATAAGGAAAAGCTCTTAGTTCCTGTAGTAATGTAAGAAATGCATTTATCAGGCAAGTGATAGTTCCTCCATTCTTTGTTTCTTTTAGACAAGAAAGAGGAGTTGTTTTCTTGGACACTTAAGTTTGTGGAATACTTCTGTCAAATATGTCTGACTAGAATAGAAAGCTAGGAAGAAATAGCTCAAAATTAGATTGATAATGTAGAGATACTGCCATATTACAGGGAGCTTTAAAAGACAGATTTCAGATGAATATAAAAGTATGTTTTTGTACATCAATTGATTGATAGATGTATAAATGTTCATTTCATTATTTTGGGCCATAGCTTATACAGACATAAATACCATAAATATGTGATGCTAGAGAATAAAACAATTTAACAGTTGCCTTTAAAAATCAGAGGTGCCAGATACCATTAGGATTCAGTGTTAAACTTCTTTGGTGCTTTGTTTATCATCTTGCTGCAGTGGTGCAGGACTTTCCTGGGGGCAGAATCATGCTCTATTTGTCTCTGAATATCCAAGCCCTAATATAGGATCTCACATAGCAATGATTCATGTTTTTTGAAAGAATAATAGACTGAGTGTCCCTCTTCATCTCTATTGCCACTTAATAATTTCTCATTCTCTTAACACATTATCCTTTGCTCAACTCTGCATCCATGTGAGTTGCCACCAGCAGGTAAACAAACTGTTTAGCTTCAGTCTAACTAGAATTGCTGTGAAATCAGTTCTTTTTATTCATCTCTAAATAATTCATCTTATTCATTTATTTGTCTCTCTTATACATACTCTCCAAGTGATTATTCATGCTTTTCTTTTCTTAAGTCTTCTCTTTCTTCCTCTTTCCTAACCTTATGCTCTACAGAGGAAACGAAAACCATCTGGTGAGAGCTCCCATCTGAGGTCTTATTTTTCAGCAGAGCATGAATCCATCAACTTTCCTTCCCTGCCGTTTCTGATGAACAAGTTTCTTTCCTCCTTTACTATCATTATTTTGGAAAACTCAAAAATGTATACATTGTGGGGGCGGGGGGAGGCATCTTCCTCCCTCTAACACTAACTTCAACTTTACATGAAACTTTCATCTCAGCCCAGCCAGATCATCCACTGGGCTCAAACCATGACAGATGGTGAAGGGAAGGGAAGATGATTCCTGCTCAGATATTCTTCCTCTTCCTCTCTCTCTTCTGATTCTGGTCCTACCACCACCTCTGGTCTATAGTCCACCGTTCACTTTACTCCACTGTCCCTAATGTTCAGCATGGGCATTTGAGTCTAAATAGGCAAATCAGACTGAAGCTCTGTGTTTTGTTTCAACGTATTCATAATCCCTATTTGTGCTGTGCACAGTGGCATGTGCCATGCCCATGCTTTGCATGTCGTTTTATTCTTTCCACATATAGTCTAAATTCTAAACAAAAGTTTAGAAATGAGAATAACCTGTAAGTTGAGGGCTGACTGCTTGTTCTTAGTTGGTGCTAGTATTTTACATGGAATTCCTTATTATTTCTTGTATTACTCTTATCAAACTGTTGTATCAATATTATTTTCTTTTCCCTAACACTGTAGTAAAATGGCTGATTTCTTATTTTTCTTTTGTGTTCCATTTATAGCACTCCTACTTAGGAGTTCTTCTTCAATGTACTGTATCTTGTATAAATTCAGAGTGCTTTATGACCTGCCATTTGGGCCATGTTCACATTTTGAGGTGAGCCATGCAGATTGGTGCTTTCAGTGATCATTGCTGAAAATCATGAGAGAGTGTGTGATCCATTCAGATAAAGTAGGTGAATACTAACAAGCCTTTTGATTATTGTTATCTAGTTGGTAAGTGTAGAGTTAGTATGAATAGGCAATCAGATTATTGTTTGCCTTTTTTTCTTACCAGTCAGTTACACTATAACTTAAACCACAAAGTTAGTATGGATATTTTTTCTTTTTTAACTTTTATTGGAGTATAGTTGCTTAGTATGGCTTCTTTTTGGCCACAGTATATCAAAAGATAGGTTATCACTTATAAATGAGTGCAATGAACAACTGTAGCAACTGATTTAATTGCCTCCAAATCAGAGATCATCAAGGGAGACTTGACTGTTAAAAAGAGGGGGAAATTCTTAAATTTAGTAATATAATTCTAAGTAATTACTTTATTCAACAAATAATTAATTAGTACCCATTAAATATGTACCAGAAAGACAAAAACAAGGTATAGTCGCCATGTGTAAGGAGCTTGCATTAGAGCAGACAGTCAAACTTCTCTTTATCCTCTGCAATACCTGGTAGGAGTCTTGTACAAAGATGACCAAAGTTAATCCCCTCAGCAGATATTTAGTGTGTACCTAGTATGTGCCCGTAGTGATTACAGGTGCCATATCTCCAGCTCGTTAATAGTGCTTCATGAAAATTGCAAATATGTCCATCCTTTTTATTGGTTACTAGAAATGGAAATTGGAAAATTGTCTTGCTCTTTTCTGGCATATAAATACAGAATGCTTTCCTACTTAGAAAGGAATTAAATTCATTGAACTCATATTCATGTCATTTGTTCTTAATAACAAAAACTTCTGCATTTAAAGATTTTCTTTTTTATTAACTACAATTTTCTAAACCATGTGTTTTAAGGACTATTTTTTTCCTCTTGGTGTATCCTACAAATGTTATTGAGATAGTAAATCAAACAAAAATTTAAAATAAGAATTAGCCTCCAATGCCAACACTTTATTTCAAATAATTTGATGTTTTAGACTAGTATTTCTTAACTAAGGGTGATTTTTGCACTTGCCACAGCTACCTCCTCCCCCTCCCCCATCCAGGATGTTTAGAAGTGTCAGGAAACGTTTTTTTTTTTTTTTTTGGTTGTCACAGTTGGGTGAGAGGTTACAGGGAGGCTGCTGGCATCTAGTGGACAGAGACCAGGGTTGCTGATAAACATCCTGCAAATGCACAAGTCAGCTCCCTACAACCAAGAACTGCCTGAGAATTGTGTTAACACCAAGGTTTAGAAAACCTGTTTTAGATAGTATACTTTGTAGTGAATGGTGAAAAGCATATATCATTATATATAACATGTAACACCAAAATATAACAGGATAAAATAATTCTTTTTTGTTGTTGTTAATCAGGATGTCTGTTTTATTCAACAGATGTCTTTTGAGTGCCGTCTGTGTGCCAGGAAATAGAAATTCCAGATATTTTGAAGGCATAAGATCCCAGTTCTCAAAGAGCACACATTCTAAAGATAGAAATGATATGTAAACTAAAAAATTATAAAATAATATGTGTTTTATAATACAGCTAAGAAGTAAATAGCTTTGTTTGGGTGCATCAGATAAGACTTGACGGAGAGGGTAAATATTGTAGTTTGTAGAAATTCTCCTCAAACTTGAACACTCTTTCAGATGATAGTTAGGAAAGGACAGCTCAGCAGAGGGAATAGCATGTGAAAAAGCCTGGAAGCTTGAGAAACTGCAAGAATTGTAAGTAGTTTATTAATGAGCCTGGAGTTTTAGGTAGAGGCCTGCCTTAGGAGGGCCTTGAAACCAAGGAGTTTGGAATTTGTCCTGAGAGCAGAGGTATAATAAACGAATCCTAAGTTTACAGAAATCATTCTGAAGGTTGTGTGCAGGATGGAGGTAAGAAACCCTCTGAGAGAGTAGTTTAACTGACCCAATAAGAGATCATGATGATCTGAAATAACATAGATCTAGGACTTCCCTGGTGGCTCAGTGGTGAAGAATCCACCTGCCAATGCAAGGGACACAGGTTTGATCTGAGAAGATCCTACGTGCTGCAGGGCAACTGAGCCTGTGTGCACAACTACTGAGCCTATGCACAGCAACCCCTGAAGCCTGAGTGCCCTAGAGCCCGTGCTCTGCAACGAGAGAAGCCACAGCAATGAGAAGCCCGTACATCGCAGTGAAAAGAAAGCCTGTGTGCAGCAATGAAGACCTAGCGCAGTCAAAAATAAATAACTAAATAAAAATTATTAAAAAAAAATAATGTAGAAAGGTCTGATTGTCAGGACTTGGTATCTTGAATGTCTTGAATAGTATGAGAAAACATAAATGGAAGACGTAGATAAAGAAGATACAGAATGACTTCCATACTTCATCTTGGGAATTTTATGAATGGTGGAGCCATTACCTAGGGTAGATTTAAAACGGAAGGAGGCAGAGCAGATTTAGAGAGTGGGTAATGGGAAAAAATATATTATCTTTGCAGTGTCTGTGGAATATACATTTTTTTTCTCAGGAGCATGTTGAATACTTGTCTGATTATGATTATTGGAAAGACACAGAAGAAGCATTGTGGGCTGCAGGTAAAGAATTCTATTTCTTAGTTTGTCAGTGATCTCCTAAAAGGTCTTGGAAATATGACTTACTTTTTTTCATCTGTAATGTTTGGAGCATGGTGATGGAAACATACCTCTTAGTGAAGTTGTTATAAGTGATATTGAGCTAAAAAATAAAAAATTAACTATTATAAAGCCTTTGAAATATTGCAGTAGTTAAACATTCTGGTGCCAATAGCAACTGTTTACCAAGATAAATGCTTATATACCCAAGTTAGGTTCCTAAGATCATTCATTCTGATGGCCTGTGAATAACATTGGCTAAGTTGCATGGATTGCCTCTGATGTGGTTTTGAGAAGCTTTTGTTCTTTGCTTTAGACTTTTCATTACTCTAGCACTTTATTTCCCTGTTTTTTTCAGTAGAAGAAAAATATTGTCTTGCTGTTTATAACCAAACATCTTATGTCTATACTTCTACTATTGTTTATACTTCTACTACTAAAAAAAATAGATACTGCCTTAAGAGTTCACTAAAAATATATTAGCAATACACATGAAAAGAGAAACAATTGTAAAACATTGGCCATTTCTGGGTTGTTTTAAGGTTCTTCATTGAGGCTTCTCTGTCCATCAGTCCTTTGAGTAGGAAGCAATATAAAGTTTCTTCTGATTGTTACTACCAGCACATTGTAAAGATCTTTTTCCTTTAATCTATTTAGTACAGGATCTATTTAGTACTGGCCTCTGTCCCAGAATACCGTCAGAGATAAGGCTATTATCCTTTCATTGAGCATTATCCTGGGAAAGTCTTTATAAAATTGAACTCTGTTGCACCTGCTGACCTCCTTTTTTAAAATGAAAAAAGGGTGAGGATGAAGATTATGTTCACTGAATTCAAATGGAGCAGTGTGTTTGACAGCACTGACACAATATGCTTTAGTTAGGGCCTTTCGTGTTGTGCAAATCAATTCCCTCTTGGACTCTGAAAGAAGTAAGTGGACAATTCAGATCAGGAAGTTGATGATCACATTGGGTGCTTGCCCTGCAGTTACTGGTACAGTGGCTATTTTTTCTTGAGCAATTCTATAATAGGACTCCAGCTATTTTACAATTAATCTAAAGTGTTTGCTTGCCATGGCTGTCATATTTTCTCTAAAATTGCTATAAATAGTATCTAGTGGTGTTATCTTTAAACATGAAAGCCTAATTTTAGAAGTTGGACGCTTAATATTCATGCTTAACTAAGTCATTAAAATGGAAGAGAATGATAGAAAAGAATTTTAGAAACTTAGTTTCCTATTGAGTCTAAAGAGCTGCAGAAACTTGAAGAACAATGCCATGCAACTTTCAAGTATCTCTTTAAAAATATTTTACACTGCCCAATTACCTGAGATATTTTAATATAAAATAGATGCTACATGTATTTATGTAAATATGCTACTAAGCCCACATATTCAAACACTTCAGTTGGTTTGGAGGCAGCATTACTGATGTAGTGCAGGTTTGTGGCTTTCTCAAATTCTTTTGATTGAAAGTACAAGATGTAAATGAAATACACCTCTCCGTTTTGTTGTCCCAACAAATCTTTTTTTCTGTATTCCATTCTAGTTCCTTCTCATGTCCTCACATGATGTTTTCACAATTAATTCAGTGTTAAAATCTGCCTTCACATTATATTTTAAACATATTGCATGGTGATACAGTGCAAAATCTCATTATTGCTATAATATAAATGCAAAGCCATTCTATTTGTATTTAATAATAAAGTATTTGCCCGAATTAGTAACCTAGTAAGAACTTCAATAATGAAATACAAACAATTTACATGATATAATATAGTAGGCCTGAGCAAAATCAGAGCTAAAGCCTAAATGTCCCTAGCTAACAATGTCTTTGTACAATGAACCTTATAGTATAATAGTTGCCATATTGTAAAATTAGCATGTTGCTTGAATAAGACTTAATCAAGGATTTGGTGTACTGTATCCATCCAAATTATATACATATAAATGAAAATGAAAGTCACTCAGTTGTGTCCAACTCTTTGTGACCCCATGGACTATTCTCCAGGCCGAAATAATGGAATGGGTAGCCGTTCCCTTCTCTAGATCCTCCCAGCCCAGGGATTGAATTCAGATCTCTCTCATTGCAGGCAGATTCTAAGCAGATACCAACTGAGCCACCAGGAAAGCCCAAGAATTCTGGAGTGGGTAGCCTATCCCTTCTCCAACAGATCTTCCCAACTCAGGAATCGAACGGGGGTCTCCTATAATGTAGACAGATTCTTTAGCTGAGCTACCAGGGAAGCCCATATATATATGTATATATGTATGTATGTATGTATTGGCCATGTAGTCAGAAAATAACCAATCTAAGACTAAATTTAAGCTGTTTTAAACTATCTGAAAACTGAGAATCCTTTGATCAATTGATTGATTTGATCATAGTTCAGTTTATTTACAGTTACTGTCTCATGCCTCTTACATAAGAAAAAAGTAGTGTATTATCTGAATGCTATGTGCTATATGTAGCAACCTTAAATATTTAGTAATGGAAAGCATAGGAAGGAGAGATGGCATATGTAGTTGAAGAGGAGTTTTGTAGCCAAAGAGATCTAGGGTTTAATCCCAGCTTATTGATGATTAGCTATGTCAGTTATTTACCTTATCGCTTAACCTCTATTTTCTCCTCTGTTAAGTGGGCTTAGTAATGCCTGCCTAGTAAAGTTAAAGTAAATTATATAATTTATATATATGAGAGCGAAGTTCACCCCACCAGTGAGTTCACAGCGTGATGGGAGGAGGAAACGGGTCCTTTGCCCATCACAACTGTTCTCTTGGGATGAGAAACCTGCATGGGGAACAGAACCAGCCCCATAAATGGGCTGGTTTCAGCCTAACCCTCAGAAGCACTGGGGCTGGCAAAAACTCTTGGTTTCTTCAGGAGAACTTTTATCATGTTAGTTTTTTCCATTGTTTGAAGACATTTCTAGATAGAGTTGGGTCAGTTACAATGAAAAGTTGACTCTTTATAAAATTATATGTGTGTGCATGTATATTATATAGGGCTTGACATATGACACTCAATGAAGATAGCTCTAATATTTATTGTTATTACCCTAATACTGTTAATTAAACTTTCTATATAAGTTTCCAGAGAAGAATCTGCTTCAAATGATTAAGGATCGATACTATTAGACCAAATCAAACTTTTATTAATTCTATAATGTTTGAAAGTTGTATATGTTGAATTAATATTAACCTATAAAATAAAATTTAAATGAATTAATAAAAGAATTTATTCAGACTCTGTTCTGCTAGCTAACATATAGCTTTTCTTTCAACAGGCTCAGCACTATGCAGCTATGACCTAAAGCCTTCTGAATATGCATCATCAAAAGCAAAAGGTCTTTGCCCCAAACTACCTGTTCCAGCGAGGTAAATTTTACTGTATTTCATTAACTTGTTACTTTTGTTTTTGTAGGTAGATTTTAAACTGTATATGTTATGAGAAAAGAGTGACTTGATGATACCTGTTGCCCAGTTTCAGTACTTTACAATTTTTAAAGTAGTAATAGAAATGACAACATGAATTTCACATTATTTTAAAGAACAGACACACACACATACACACAGGCAAACAACATTTCTCATTCTCAAATACTTTAAATTTCTTTGGTGGGCTCACTTTTTAAAATTTTTTAATTAAATAATTTATTTATTTTATTTCTTGGCCACGTCTAGTGGCATGTGGGATCTTAGTTCCCCTACCCGGGATTGAACCCATGCACCCTGCAGTGGGAGGGCAGAGGCTTAATCACTGGACCACCAGGGAAGTCCCTCACTTTTTTTTTTAATGTCATAGTTTTCAAGTATAGAAAGCTGTTGATATTATAAACCTTATAGCAAAATTTGGAAGTCAGGTCTCACAGTCTCAAAAGATTCTTTGAAGTTTCTTTGAAGTTGATCATCCTAACTGGTATCATTTTTAAATTACCTTTATAAATTTAAAAATATGCCAGTGATTAGTCTCCATACTTTA